>NC_053461.1:10344908-11615908 GCF_015227805.2 Hirundo rustica
GAAAGAAAGAAAGAAAAGAAACGACGAAACAGGTAGTCTTTCTCACCTCTTCTTCTCACCTCTCCGGCTCAAGTGGATTGCTGAGATTTAAAATAAACAAAAATTGCTACACAGCCACCTCTTGCCCTCTTCCCTGAGAACTAGCCCTGGAGATGTGGAGCGTGGATAGGAGAATCATTAAAGTGTGATAAATAAACCTATCATGGGGATAACAGAAGTCCTGGGCTACACATATCAGGTAGATGGAAGAAGAAAGAGGTCACACCAGTGAGGTGAAAGGGCAGTGTAGCGTGCAGGTAGTGTTTAAAAAGGAATTAGTTAAGGAGAGCAAAACAAAACAGAAAAGAACCCACAAAAAACCCACAAAAAACAAACAGGTGGACAACATGAGAGGGAATAAGAAAAGAAATCTATTCAAAGCAAAATTATGAGGCTAATTAGAGTGAGCAAGGGTAAGAGGAATGTAGGAGAAAGGGTAAAAAAAAAAAAAAGGCATAAAAACTAAACCACAAAATCAAAACATGTTGTTGGTGTTTTCAGGCAGAATCTTACCAGAATGGCTTCCTGATGTCTGGCCAGCTTTGGTGAAATCCTGCTTTACTCTTCATTTCTAGATATTTGAAGATATTTGACTGCAAAACAGAGCTTTTTGGCTACTGTTTTATTTTTAAATTGAATCTTTTTTTCTGTTTTAATGAACAATAGGGACAGGAACACCTTATTTACATTATTTTTCCTTTCTTTTAACATTAGTAATGTACAACAAAGAGAAGCGAGATAAGATAAGATTGCTATTCTTAGTGCCTAATGCAGATTCTTGTGAATGTTGGAATAAAGATATGTGGGCTCAGATTGTCTTTCCCTCATTTACACGTTTCTCTTGATAGAAATTATAAATTTATCTTTGCCTCTGCCTGGATTCCTCTGTTTTTCATTTAATTTTCAATGTGTTGAGGGTTTTTTTGTGTTACTTTATGTTTCAGGCCCAGCATCTCTCTGTTTCTATTCACTCTGACATTGTCTCCCTTTGTGGGCCAGGATCATCACTGGGGCTCAATGGATCTTTCAGGCTGTTCCTACTGTGGTCAGTCCTCTTCCAGACACTGGGTGTGGACTCGTGATGTTGTAGTTCATAACATCGCTGCATCAGCAGCAAAAATCTGAAACCATCATCCTTGTCCAGGAGAGGATGAAGCACGTGATCATTTGTAGAGTCTCAGTATATCCTGTTGGTCCCTTCAAACAGGTCAGCAGCTCCACAAGCCTCTGCTGCAAGTGTTCACATTGCAAGGTCAGGGGAAGCGTCATGACAGACTAAGACAAAAATCCAAGCAAAAATGGATTAAACCAAAGTCTGAGGCACTAAGTGGGCTTTGGATTAGAAGATTTGGATCCAGAAGAAGACTGTGATGTGGGGGTATTCCTTTGGGGCAAGAAGGGGTGGCTTCCTTCTCCCCAGTACATCATGCAAATTCATGGTGCATTGTGCATTTACTTTTATTTGCATTTCTTTGGGTAAAATGCAGAGCTGAGTTTCAGAAAAAATGAATATTTTGCTTACCACAAGCTTTCAGAGACCATTTTCACAGCATGTCAAAAGGGAGATCAGTTGGTCTTTAGGGCAGGTATATTTATGAAGATATACCCAGAGTCATTTCAGAAATTAGTGCCTGCTTGGAGAACCTGTTTTTCAATAGAGTAGTGAGGCATAAAAACTCCCTATGGATTTCTCTTGCCAGGTACCTCTGAAATGCACCACACTTTGAATGAATATCACCATCTAGCAAGACTGATTGCATGTTGTTCCCCCCAGGATGTGACCACTACCCTCTATTGTTAGAAAGCCATGGGCAAAACAACAAAGAAAATGTCCTTCAAAGCTTTGTTAATAAGTGGTTTTTGAGATTCACAGTATTTTGCTTTGTGGTTGCTGTGTGCTTAGAGGTTGTTCTATCATCTGCCCTAGATAGAACATGATTAATAAAGAACTGTTTTAATGTAATTTTTGCCGCTGACCTTAATTGCACAGGTCAGAAATGAAAGCAGCTCACCATATGCCAGACATTAAGGTCTTGAGCAATTCCCCAGCAAATGTTATACTCCCTGGATTGTATTGGAGCACAGCCAGTCTGCCCTCATTGAAACTTATAAATTGCCTTTATCTTGCTGGCAATGTAAAATTAAATTGGTTTAAGGGATATCGCATTGTTGATGAAGATGTACAAGGCAGAGTTAACTCCAATACAGTGAACTTACCACGAGATATGAAAAATATCTTAATTGGCTCAGCACCTTCCTTGCATGGCCTTGAAGAAACCCAGTGTTCCTGAAAACTGCAGTAACATTAAAGAAAATAGTCTTTGTTCATTCTCTTTGTGTGTTTTTGTACAGCTTTTCACTCATGAATGGTGGAGCACAAAATAGGATGTATAGTAGTTTAGATGATGCTGTAACGAGCTATGGTTGTATTTAAAAAGTGTGATGTATTTATGGCCTGCAATCTTTCCCTTGCTACAATTCTTCCCTCAGCTCTATTTCTGTCCAATGTCCATAGAGAACTCCTTTTATCAAGTTTTCTGATCTCTAGCTATAATGACAATTGCATGATGTAAATGTAGGAGCAGCAGGGAATCATTGGCTAGAGGTGAAGTCTGGTGAACATTAACCCTTCTGGGCTCCCTCAGCATTTAACCTCAAAATTTAGAAGAAAATGACAATGAAAATCCTTCTAGTAATTTTCTCTTTTCGTGAACCCTTTCAAAGAAATTAAAATCAGCCAAGACCATTTGGGTCAGTGTGTCCTGCTTCCCTTGAGCCAGAGTCCTTGTGGGCTGTTACTTGTCTTTGAAGAAGATTGGGAAGTTATTGTATTACTCCCTTGTTACAATCCCTCTAGAAATATAATCACATTAATGTAATTGTGCCAAACTGAGGCAGACATTTTCCAGAGAGGGTGAGTGAGCAAGGCAGGGTGTGTACTCTCAGGCGTTTATATTCCCAAACAGCCCAGCTGCATAGAGACTGCTGAGCCCCCAGGCAGTGGGGCCTGCTCAGCTGGGAGGGACCACACAGCACACTAGGAAAGCCATCAAAAATCCCAGAAGTCTTTCCTAGGCTTGTGATGGATGTGCATGTAGTCATGGAATTGTGTTACACACACAGAGGTGACAGGATTGCCAGCAATTCCTTGCATGTCTGATCCCCAAACCAGAATGCTGTGTATCCTGCTGTGAGCTGCGGGGCTGTGAGCTTGGGGTCTTTGTAGGAAAGGGCACAGGGTTCAGGCACCTACACCTGCAAAGGAAAAAATAGGTTGGACGAGTGAGTGAGAGACTGGGCAGTGAGCTGTGAAAGTCCATCAATCAGCTGTCCTTGACCCTGGGCAATGTGTGTAACTGGCCAGACCTCCTGGGTGCTTGATGGCAGAATCATTAAGGGGTTTATGCCCTCAGCTGCCGCACACTTGCCCACTGTCCTTGACATGAGATCCAAGCTCTCATAAGGTGTAAAGGTGGCTGAATATTTCTCCTATGACCCTAGAGATGGTTTCACCACTTGAAGACTGTTTCTGCCTCCAGCACTGAACCTGGAATGAGGTCAGTGCACTTTGCACACTCCTTCACTCACATTTATATCAGTCAGTACGGACCATATTGCATTTTGGAGGGTTCCCATAGGAGCCTTCTTGTAAGTTTGGGGCTACCTGAAAATTGGCAGTCCTCAAAGTGCCAACAGGAAGATCTGGTGCAGGGCCATGGGGAGGAGGGGCTACCCCATGAACTATCTGTCTGGACACAGGAGGAATCAATACCTTGCAGTCCCTAGGTGTTACGGTGACAAGCTCTAATAAATGAAGCAGATGGGGATCTGGTAGAGAGTCTTTAGTAGGCTGGCTGAGTGCCTGACAAACCACAGGGAGAAAATCACAGTATTAAAAGAAGCCCCACGCAGAAATGCACTGAAACTCTGCCAGCAAAACATCCGACCAGCTCGCCAGAGGGCTTCCTGCACAGCAGAAGTCAAACCTTCTGCCTCCTGCATCCCCTTCCTCCTTTACTTCCCAGCAGTGATGCCACAAAAGAGCCTTGGTGAGCATCTCATCAAGCATCCATCTCCCACCCTGCCTCTCCTCATGTTCTCCTAGACCCTGAGGGATGAACAAGCAGCATCCAGGTTGTACATGGGCTCTGTCTGGAAGTTTTAAAAAAGACAGAGAGAAATATTTCAGCAGAACATATCTGTTAACTGGCTTCTTCACCTAATTAGCTGTGGAAAAGTCACCAGATGGACACAGATTTTAATGATGGCTTCATTCAGAGTCTTGGAGGAGTGGGTTGGATATAAGAGATAATTATCTTGACTTTTAGATGTAAAAGGATTCTATTTTATTCTGCTTTTTTTCCTTCTAGTTCATTTTTAATGAAAGAGACGAACAGTGAAATTCAAAACATCAAATAAAAAGAGGAAGGTTGACAATCCATCGTTTAATCTCTGCTTAGTGCCAGCCTGGAGTGACATTTCTAAGGATTGGTTTGATGGGAAGCTTGTTTGTTCATAAATTGCCACAAAATGGCATTCTGAGTTTAGCCAGGGACCTTCTCCCTCCCCCTGTGTGTTGGGAGGAAAGTTAGAGCCACATGATTAAATGCTACAGAGGATGGAAGTGTGTCTTCATGACACAGAAAGGAATATGGATAGGAAATGTCACTTTCACAACTATTCTCCTTCATACCCTTCATGCCCCTGGATCCTTCACTATGGACAGTAAGAGTCATCAACAGGAGATCATAAGAGCATATCCACTGGTGTATAGCTGCATCAGAAGGTGATAAAGACCTCAGAGGGGCTACTGGGACCCTCCTTTAGCACAGAGGACAGAGCCTGAGCCTGCAGGGCAGGAGAGCTGCTACTGCTGGTGAGTGGGTGAGGGAGTGTGGAGGAAAGGGTGGCAAACAGAAGAGCGGGAAAAAACTGGGAGGTGACAGAGGGCATCTCCGCCTTCGTGGTGCAGGGGACAAAAATTCATTTCTCTACAGGCTTCCCCCAGCCTGCTTCCATCTGTCTGTGGATTGGAAAAAGTGCATGAGCAACCCGGAGCACTGAGCAGCTGCAGGCTTGAGGAGTGAGTTTTCAAGAGCTAGGATTAAAGAAAAGTGAGGTTTACCAAATCAGCAGCATCCCAGTGAGTGTGTGCTTCAAATGAATGCTGTGCTTAGGTCTGGGGTATGCTCTAAGTAACATCCACAGCGTGCCTTTGATCATATTGATCTGGGTTTAGTTGGAGTCTTACAGCTGGTGGCTGGAAGTGGATTTCAATTCAAACTTTATTAGGAGCACGGACACTTAGACCTGAAAAAGGTGAATGCTCATAGACATCTCAGGGACCTGCCTTTTCTGCCCCCTGATCTGATTTTGAGAGGAATCTGGGGTTTTTGCCAGCAAGTCCTTCCCATCTTCATCAGTGCTCCCCAAGCATCTGATAGAAAAGGAAGAACACAAACTAGATTCAAAATATAACAAATTGCCACATTTCTTTGGAAACTACACTAATGACTGAGAACTTGCAGTATATGGCTCTCAAATTTGGCTGTTTTCATTCAAATTGAGTGCAGTCTCTGAGGACAAGCTTTGCTTTCCCATATCATAGTGAAGGGCCTGATAGTAGAGCACACTGAGGGAAATGCAGTATATATAAAAGAATAGAGAAACAAAGGACAAAAAAGCCTTCAGTTTCTGAGAGCTTATACAGGCATCTGGATAAGTGGATCCTGTTATCCATGATTGAAATAACTGGGACCTCTGAAGTCCAGAAAATGGGGAAACCACTTGAGAACAACATTGTTGGAGAGGCTTTAGCATTCACTCTGCCAGGGTAGCCCACGAGATTAGTCTTTCATACAGTGCTCCAGCCCTCCCTGTGCAGCTGCTGTGCAGAAGAAAATTTGCAGAAATAGAAGTTGATGGGAAAATTCAAAGTAGGTCATTCAGAGCTCTTGCAATGCCTCCCTTTCCAGTCACATTTTCAGCAAAGAAGGAAAGGATAAATGGGAAAACATTTATTGTTATTGTTACTATTATTGTTATTGCCATTATTTTACCATCATTTTCCCAAATTGTCATCAGTCTTGTGCAGATTGTGGCTCTTTGAAATATTCAGGTGTAAAGTGTAAACTCTTTTTCCCAGGACTTTGCATTAACTTCAGCTGACAGCCTTCCCAGCCTGAGAGGAAAGGGTTTGGGACAAAGCTCTTTCCTGTCCGTAGGAAAAAGTGGCACAAGCCCTCAGCAGAACATTGCAAATCACAAGAGAGGTCCTGAACCAGCTGTGGCTGTAACTAGAATTATATTGACAGGTAAATGTAGATATAGGCATATCCATATACACTTGTATATAAAGCTGTGGGATGGGTGCTAGAAGGTATTATTATTGCTTTAGAGTATACAAGAAAGCTGGAATAAGAATAAGAGCATACCACGTAACAAAAATTATATTAAGGTGTAATTAGGGATAAGAGTAGAATCAGCAAGTCTGGAGCTAAGCAAGAAACCTTGGGCCCATAGAGTTTATTTAATAAAGGCACCACATTGAGCCCCATGAGCTGGTAGCCTTGGTGTGCCTTCCACAGAACACCTGGCCCCTTCACCAGGCTACTCTTTCCTGGTGATTTACTGAGGACCTTGTTTAACATGAGATCAGACATAATTTCCAAACCCATTAAATTGTTTTTGGCTTAGCAATGTGACTAGATTTTTCATTCTAGTTTTCCTAGGGGCTTTATTAAAGTGTGAAGCTGCTTTCTGTGTTTCAGATAGAAGTAAGTGTGGTATTCATCATTTTGAGCTGCTTGTATTGAACAGCTGCCTTTGCTTTTGGTGCACCCTGGAATTTCAGCTTGTTTCTGTATTTAACTAACTGATTAAAAATAGGTAGAAAAGTCTCTGCATTGCAAAGTCATTCAATATTTGGAGACAATCTTAAAGAGAAAAAAAAAAAAAAAAAAGTCCATTACAGAACATATATGGCTTCAAGCTTT
This sequence comes from Hirundo rustica, assembly GCF_015227805.2. NCBI lineage: Eukaryota > Metazoa > Chordata > Aves > Passeriformes > Hirundinidae > Hirundo > Hirundo rustica. The sequence continues at coordinate 10,351,943 of NC_053461.1, forward strand.
AGAAAAGGAAAATGCTCAGAGATTAGTGTGGGGTCTTTTCTGTTAAGCACTGGGGATTGTCTGGATGAATTCCTTGAACTATCAATACAGCCAGAGGAAACTGCATGCATGGAGACCTTCCCTAGCAGTGCCCAGGCTCTCACAGGATCTGTTCACACATTAGAAATGCCATGGTCAAACCCAGGGTGACCAAATCATTGTGAGGTTAAAGTTGTATCACTACTGATGTCACTCAGAGCAAGTGATGACCCGAGTACTTTCTTGTTTTAGCTATGCTGTAATAATGTTCTCTTTTTTCTCCCATTCCCTATTTATTTACATGGAGTGAGGCCATCAGAGTGACAAGTTAAGTTAACAAGATGGTTCATCATTTCCTCTTTTTGTAATTTTAATTTAGCAGATTGTTGCCTTGCATCTGCATGTGTGTTGGTGTGTCTCACACTCCTCTGAGACATCACCTTTCCAGGGCTATAATTTTTCATCTAAGATTATGGACAGGCATTTGGAAAGTGGCCTCAACCAGTGAGGCGAAGCAAATTTGGATCATTTTTATGAACCAAGGGGTAGAGTGATGCATTAAATACATGTCAAATTAGAACCAGCGTTTCACTATAAGAAAGACACCAATTAATGGGTTCTGTGGGTTTGGGTTTAATAGAGCAGAAAATTTACCAGCCTTTAAAAGCTTAATACCAACACCGTTTTTTGGGTGAAATAATTTGTCAGTGGCTTAGAGCTTCCTGACTTCCTGGTCCTTTGCAAACAGCGCAGAGACTGACAGTGCTATGGTGCTCCTTGATAAATGTGTTTCTCAATCTTTTTCATGGATGAAGCTTGAGTGAACAACAGGATGCATTTTATATACGGAGTATGAAAAAATAAAATCAACACAGATAAGAATCTCTCTCTGAAGCTGTGACTGCCTCTTGCCAGCATCACCAGTGTGATGAATGTCAGGCTATTTGTCTGGCTTTGTCAAATGCCTCCTCCTCTTCCTTTATTCAGAAATCTTTTCTTCCTGGTTATCTGCCCTTGGTCTTCATAGTTTAAGATGAGACACAACCATCAGTCTTATTGCAGAGCTACCACAGGATCACAGAATGGTTTGGGTGGGAAGGGACCTTAAAGACCCTCTAGTTTCTTCCCCCTGCCATGGGCAGGGACATCTTCCACTCTACCAGTCTGCTCAAAGCCCCTTCCAACCTGGCCTTGAACACTTTCATCTCATATGAGTGAGGGAAACTGAACTGACAGTTCAGAACTACTGGGTTTTCTTGGGGGAACCCTATAAAATTTGACGGGATTTGTGTTGGAAATCATCATATCTACAGGTAGATTCTTCAACTCGCCATGACTTTGACTTGTCAATAGGAAAGAGGTTATGCCAAAGTGGCACAGGATTTATTCAAATTTATACAAAGAATCTTTTTCCTTGGGTGTATTCAATGCCAAGAACGACTTACAGTGAGTCCATGAATATGTCTTTAAAATTGCCAAGACAATGAGCTTAAAAAAAATCATGTGTTCTTTAATCCTCATAAACAAAAGGATTTGACATGCAAGATTATTTTAAGAGCATTCTTAAATGACTTTATTTGTTAACCACATTGTGTTTGTGAAAAGGCATGACTATGTGGTTTCTCAGATAATATTATTCCAACATAAGAATGCAAAGAACTTTTTTTTTAAAAAAAGCAAACAAGAAAATGGAATGTAAATAAAGGGGAAACGCAAAATATTTGGACTTTCAAAGTTCCTCCAGGGTGGTTTTATGTATTTTAGAATGGTTTGCATTTCCCTTGCAAAATTTCCCTTGCATACAAAGAAAAGAGAGAATTTTCAAGGATCTGAGTTTAAGAGTTTGAGCAAAGAAAATCGTGGTCATGAAAACACTGTTTGCATTTTGCAGTGACATACGACTTGAGAAGAGCCTTTCTTGGATCTTTCCATCAAGTGAGAGCTCTCATTACCATAACACTTCCACACCAGCTATCACAGAAAATATCAAATGCTAATTCAGACCACAGGAAAAGGTTATTCAAGTAAACTTCTGAGGTCACTAAAAGCACAAATTTACAACACTTGATCAAGAGATAATGCAGGAAGTTTGCTTAGCCAGTGAACTTTCTTTACAGCAAATTCTAAAAACTTACCCCAGCTGTCTTAACTAGCAAGATGTTTAGGTGCAAAGAGAGAAGAGCTCTGAATCTGCTCTTTTACCCAGAGAGGAGAGGCCTTTGGGGAAGATTAATCTTACTGAATTTCATACCTATATTTGAGCAAGACCCACTGATGGATATGAGAATGTCTCCTCTCAAACGGACTTGAGAGCTGTATATCATGTTCAACATTGTGTTCCTCAAAGAATTGTAGATCAGAGTTATAATCTAATGAATTTGAGAAGATGTCTCCTGAAGGAGTAAATTACCATGCAGAATGTGTTCTTTTCTTGTAAAGCTGTAATCTCACTTTACTGTTCTAATGATGTGCTATTTACTAATGATGTACAGTGAACAGTGACTGGGGGAGCCCCAAGAAACATAATGACTGTTGTTTGTTATAGCAATATTTAATATATTTAATTAATACAGAGATGTTTTCATCAAGGACAGTGGAAATTATATTGTAGGTCAGGATAAGAAGACATATCTATGCTATGGTAAAATCTACACCAATTATGTCTTCCTGCTTTTTCAAAATCAGCCTTGATCCCAACAGTTGGTTGATCTCCCCAGTAACCAAAGAGGACTCTGAAATGTTCTCTCAAAGCTTGCCCTTGAGTGGACCAAAATGTAGCTTACTAAAGCAGAAAAGAAAGATTAATTTTTTGAGGAGCTGGTGGCAAGAAGCCTTTCAGTGAGGCTGATGTTCCAGTGGGCAGGGTTTGATGCTGAAGGTTAAGGATGCCTTTTGGAGCTGCCTGGTGACACGGTACCACCATGTGGTCTTTCCATTTGACTTCACCTCCTGATGAGTGGATGGCTCTCAGGGAAGCTCACTCTGTGCTGTGCTCTGCAGGGATGAGGATGCTTGTGAATGGTTCTTGGTGCTTTCTCCTAAAGTCCTGCTCTGACTGATACTCCCAAGACCAATCCTATTTGCTGGTCACTCGAGGAAGAGAAGTAAGGAATGGAAAAACAGCAAGGGATGGGGCCAGCTTGGCCATGCCATCAACCCCACAGGTCAGCTCTTTCTTCCAGCATTTCCAGTTCTGCTCCAATAGTTCTGCTATAGAGGAGGTCTTGCTATAACAGATCTCCTGTGGCTGTAGCACTGTCACTATCCAGACTTTCCAGCCCTCACCATCTGTCCACCTGTTCTTTCCCTTCCCCATGGACAGCAGAGTTTGAATTAAGAATTGCAGGTCTGGGAGGGTATTCTGCTTGTGGGAAGAGGATTCTGGATGGGTCGAGAACAGCCTATTCGTTCCCTTTGAAGGAATGGCAGGACTGTTGGAAAAGAGGCGGCATCGGTGGTTCTGCCCACAACTATACAGTGGAAGGAAGAAATAGCACTGGCACCTTGCAAGAAGTGGTAATGCTGGAGTGAACAGCAAGTGCTCTTAATAATGACAGCCACCTGTTTCATTAGCCATAGCTTCAAACAGAAAGGATGTGGGTTGCAAATCACCATGCAAAGCAGCCTGGCAAAGACCGGATAGGAGCAGGGAGTTGCCAAAGGCTCTGATAACAGCTGAAGCAACAGATGTGTAGCACCAAAGAGTGCCAGGAAGAGAACAAATGGCCATGGCTGCACTTTTCCTTGGGCAAAGCAGAAGAGTGACATGGCCATTTGGCAACATTTCGGCCAGGTCTTTATATGGGTAGTTGACCTCGATTTGCAAGGCTGATACTTTTAGTGTCCTCCAGTTGGCACTTCCTGTATTAGCCACCTAAAGACATAATAGCATGAAAGCATGAAATCCAGACATAAAAATTTATCCTAACCTAATTCATGGAAGAGACAGGAACTTATGGAGCACTAGCATGCTACTTGCATAAATTGCATCTCATTGCTTTTTACAGCTTACATATATGCTATAAATTTTGTAAGAGAGAGAAAGGGAGCTAAATAAGATTGAATATATGCAGAAAGAGAAGTTCCTTTTCCTTGTAGTTTCCAGAAGAGCAGTTGCTTCCCTTTGTCTGGAGGTGTGAGCTGTAAGGATGAGCAGTGGATGAATTTCAAAAAATTCAAAGCCTTGGCTTGACTCAGATATGGCACCCTCAGCCGAATTGGCCAAGAACAGAGGCAGAAGCCAGGCTGGCTCAATATTGAACGCCCCTGGAGCTCAGCTCTTAGTGGATGTGAACCGAGTGTTGAAGGAATGTAGGATGAGACTTGACTGAACCTCTGCCAAGATCCATCAAAGGCAGAGATTTGAAGAAGGATAGCCCTTTGAGACTAAGAAGAGCTAGGCTGTGTTTCTGGCTCTGTCTCATACTCCTGGGGTGACCCTGGGCAAGGCGTTTAATCATGCAAAAAGGAATAGCAGCTGTATCCTCACTTTACAGGGCTGCAGGGGTGTTGAAAGGACAGATTAATTAAAGTTTAGGAGAGACTTGAACAGAACAATAAGTCCTACATAAATAGCTTGCTGCTAGAGCTAATGGGAACTGCAAGCTGCAACCCCATGTGAATTTCTGGCATTGCAACATTTGGTTATGAGCAGGTTGATGCAAAATAGACAACTTAAGCAAAATAATAAGGTCACTAATTTCTATTAGGAATTACCAGCATATTTCATTTTGGTTTATTTCAGGTATTTCAGGCTTTTGAGCTCCTTTTCCCAACACAGTCTATCAAACCAGGGCTCTCAGGATGCCTTGTGGCACTGTAGTCAGAGGAGAAATTCTATCTCATCCTGACAGAGGTAATTTGGCTCTGTACCTCTGTAATAATATGCAAATCTCCCTAACACCATCTTTTTCAAATCACTACAGAAGTTCAGGCAAGAATCTGCTGCTTGTGAGATCAATCTAAAATTCAGATTTGATTCAGCAGATCATAATATTTTAGTTGATGTCCACCACCCTATCTCCTACAGGTTTTTTCACTCTGAGTTTCCCATCTCAGAAAAATCAATGTATATTTAAGGATGGATTTTTTTGGAAACCATATGTTACTGCTACAAGAACACATTGATATCTTTTTGCTTGTTGGCTATATGTGGTATATAGTGACTACTTCCATTTTCCAATTCAGGCTAAAGCCCTTTGTGCTGCTCTATGAGTATATTAGAGCAGAATTCCTTATGATCTTAAGCTGATTTATAATACACATAAAAGGTGAAATAAGAGGGGATTTTTCTTTTCACCATAAACCAGGCAAAAACTGTTAATTCAGCCAAATATTCCACTGTCTCTGTAAATAAATCCAAATCCCTCAATATAAAATGAAATGGATAGGTTGTTAATCCATTAGAAATAAAATAATTGTCTTTTTTATTTTTTTGAATCCCTGACAGAAATCTGAGGTTAGATAGAAGCATGTGAATAGTCTTGTAGGAACTATTTTGCTCATCTGTATGCAAATAGGCTGGGTAAAGTGTGGTTAAAAAATATGCAAAGAAAAATAAAAGAGATTTGTAGGAAGATCAGGAAAGCAATGTTTCACATGGGAAAAAAAAAAAAGGGTTTTGTTTCATATTTGACAGTGACTTACAAATTACTTTTTACTTTGTCAAAATAAAATTACTCAATTTCCCATCCCCCTCCCCCCAAAAAATTCAAATAATTTTTCAAAGCTAATTTACTACCCCATAAAACAAACAAACAATCAAACAAACCCCTAACAAAATCACATTGTTGGGACTTTCTTGGGGAAAAAAATATTTTTGTTTGGACTGTCATCAAAATGCATAATTTCAGGGAAAATGTAACATGACAAATCAAAGAACTGGAAGTTTCAAGTAAAAGGAACTTTATGAAATTTTTCATACAGTGTCACCGAGTCCCTGTGAGCTGGCATTTCCTCATCTGGGGAACTCAGATGAGTTTCCTGTAACAAAGAAGCAGGTTTTGGAGCGTGTTTATTAAGTTAAACTTCTGCTGCATATTCTAGAAGACAAGGTGTTCTTTGTGAGAGAAATGTGCTAAATTTTATATGTGCTACCTGCATCACCCTTGAGAAGGGTTGGACAGAGCTGGGTAAAATTCCCAGAGGAAAAGTAAATCTTTTTTTATGATATTTCATTATGTTTGATTATTTAATCTTCCCACATATGGATCAGTACCTGTATGTGTATTAAAGGTAAGTTGTCAAGGATCCTCTTTCCCTTGGCTCCTCTCTAGGAGCCACCACGAGCACACCAGGCATGTGAAGGTGTATTTCAGCACTCCTGAGTGGGTGTAGACTCCTGTGGTTTTGGGGAAGGATTTCCTGTATGGCTGCTGGGGACAGGAGCATGGAACCACACCCAGCTGATCCCTGCCAGATATGCTCTCACTTCAGTGAGGCTTTTAGACCAAAAGGGGCAAACAAGCCTCTTTTTGCTGGAGGTGATGGTGAAACTGATGGTGAGTTTAATAGGACTGAATTTTCACTTGGCAGAAGTTTTAGGGATTACAATCTCTTCCTGCATGTTGCATTTTTTCCCCACTAAAACTCTTAAACCAGATTTATCCCGTGAGGCCACTAGCTTCTACATTAGACTCCTTCTGAATCATAATCTCCAAATCCTATTCTGACTCCAGACAGCATCTCATTTTTTGGCTGAGGTTTGAGGGAAGCCTCCTTCTTCTCATATGCAGGGACACAGCGATCCTTCCATGGTTTCTCTTAACTGTGCTGCTCCCAAGGAAAGAGACAACAGTGTTATTTACAGGCTTCAAGTGATAAGGTAAGTCAATAGAAATCACAGTGGAGTTTTGTTTTCTGAGCAAAAAAGCCAGAACCCAACCAAGAGACCCTGGCAACAAACTCCCAGCATGGTGAGAGTAATATTTGGTGGCCTCCCACTCCCACCTTCATCTGCACATATGGCAATCCTGCCGCAAAGGCACAGCACCTTCTACCAGCCTGGAAGACAGAAGTGAGGAGAGAGCCTGTCCTTCCACTGTGCCTGTGCCATAAATGATTTTGGTGCTGCTGCTGATTATCACATCTGTGCCTCCACAGCTGATGCTCGACTCCTCCACTTCCACCCAGCTTCCCCCCTTCCCAGCTCAAACTCATCAGGAGAGGGTAGGGAAGATGCTTGAAAATTCCCTTTGAAATCTTGCCTGTGAGGCATGGATTTATCAAAGCAAAGAAGTTGTTTGTGTGAGCACCTGCCCTGCCATCACATCAAAGGGAAGAACAAGAAGGAGTTTCAAAGGGGTGCCCTTGCTCCCCCTTCCCTATTTCTAGGTGCACACACACGTGCACACACAGGCACACACGTATTTCCCTGCCTTTAGAAACCATGGAGCTTCTGCTGGGTCTGCTCCTTAAACTCAGCGCTGATGGGGGAGATTCACAATCCCTCACCACAGACATAGCATTCATGGATTAACCAGCTAAAGCACTGCATCTGTTCCTGCCCTCAACCCACAGACATGTGCAGCTGAACCAGTGGCTCAGAAATGGCTCTTTAAGAGGTCAGGATTACTCACAAAAGCACATCAGCTCCTTTGCCAAAAGACAAGAGAGTGCTGTCTTTAGTACAAGTGACAGCTGATAAAACAGCCTTTCACATGTGTTCAATAAAAGCAACAGGCTCAGAGCCCCTCACAACACCTATATCCTGGCTGTCAGTTTGAAGCCTCCTGATATCAGTAAGACACAAGTCAGGACCAAAATTTTCTGAGAGGTGAAGCAGTGGCATATGCAGTGAAGGGGCTTGAAGCCGCAGTGTGGAACACACAGCAGAGTGGGGAGCAGAGCCCCAGTCTGAGTCTCAGAGAGATGTCTGGCCTGATTTATGGACTCCAGTTCTCTCCATGGTTGGGATGAGGTGAACTCTGAGCTCAGCTTTTCTACAGGATGATGTGGTCCTGTTGTTTCATGGGTGATGACTGGCGTATCTACACATGTCTAGACAGAGCAAGGATGAAAAGCAGCAGCTAGCACGGCTACAGCTGTCACTGCCAGAAGACAGTGGCCAGGACCTTCTTTGGCTTTGTGCTGTTGCCTCTTGCTGCTGCTTGCTCTGTTCCGTGACCTTTTCAAAGTTTTACACTTGGCTCATTAACTGGACATGGTGAAGTGGGTCTGCAATTGGTTTAATGTAGAAAATAGTTTTGTGTGTCAATCTGCACACAGAGATCAGGATGTGAGCCTCAGGAAGCAATTTTGTAGAATGAGCACTTTTTCTTGAGGATTCAATGGTTTCATTGTCTTCAGGGTTCATCATCTCATCTTGTTCAGTTTCTACCATGGCCATTATCTTAAAAATACATGTAGATCTGCAAACGCCCCTCTTCTCCTCAACCCTCATTTTTCTTCCCAGGCATGGTCATCATCCCTTGAACTTCAAGCACTTCTCCTCAGACCTGTTTCCTAGCTAAGATTATTTATTGATAGCCTCTTTCTTTTTTTTTTTCTTTTTTTCTCTTTTGGCTCCATAGCTCATCAATTAACTGGAGAGGGTATTGATCAGTAATTGTGTCAGGTTTCCCAAAGGTTTCTGGGAAATGCAGCTGCTGCTTCAGATGATTGCATATGCTCTGTCTTTGATTCACAGAGCACAGCCAGGGAGTATTCTCACTCAATGTGACTTAAACAAGCAATGAGCTCACAATTTACCCTGAGGAGGGTATTATTTGCAGCTCTTGCTAGATGGGTGTTTGACATTAAAAAGAAAACAGAAGAAGCCAGAACCTAACAATTAATTCCCACTGAGCCAAATGGAAACTTTAAATTGGGGGTCTATGGCAGCCTGACATACATTAACTTACACCACTAAGCTACCTGACCGGAAGAGTATTTGTGCCTGGCAAACTAAACTTACAGGAGTAACATGATTTGTACCACAGTCCAATTTTACCCTTCTCCTTCTAAAGGATCAGTAAATTAAGTTGATGTTGGTGGCACTCTGTGCTTTAATACTGCTAATCCCTACTGGGTCTCCCACTGCTAGTACAGATCCTAAATATGGAAATTATTTGCTTAAAGAGATCAGCTATTGATTAATAAGGGATTTTTTTCTGAGACTTCATCTGTTTCTCTACATGAGGGATAATTCTGCCCTGGCAAGCCTGTAATTCCCAAGTCTGGGACTGTGTTGGCATTTTCAATGTGTTCATGTGCAGGTGCTCACCTCTTTTCCATGCCAAAGCCCTATTGATTTCAGCTGGGGAGAAAATGACATGACATTGCCTTTGATTCTGGGACAATTCATGTGGCCTTACAGACCACAATAAGCCTCCGGCTTCAAAAACTCAGTATCTGTCTCACTGGCAAATGTCAGAGGATGTTCAAAAGCAGTTAAAGGTGGGGGGGTAGCAAACTGACCTATCCACAAATAGCCTGGGAAAGAGCTGCTTTATACATCTGAATATGGCAGATATTTCAGTAGTGGCTCTTTTGCACCGTGTGGTGATCAGCTGCCTCTTGCTCACTATTGTGTCAAGGAGTCCAGCTAAGTGTTGTGCTGAGCCCTTCAGCAGCGCTCCAGGGCGGGCTGGGTCCCCCAGACTATCACAGGAGCTCTGGAATGTTGTAGAGCCATGACGGCTCATTGATAAAATAGTCCATTCTCCCAGACAGCCTCTAGTTCCTGCTGTCTCTGGCTAGAAGGTGACGTGATGTTAGAGAAGAGGGCTGAGGAGAAGAGGCAATTTTTTGAGTGCCAGTATTTTGGCAGGAGGAAGAAGAATTGCTCTGTGTGTTCCTATGCAGCCTTCTTTCTGCCAATAGGAGAGCTTTTGGAAATATCTTCTCACTCATGTTCCTCACTAAACATCCCATGCGTATCCCCAAAGCTGACCGACCACAAATTAGTGTGAAGGAAGTCGTTCCTACTGACAGGATGTGACTTTGTTACCTCGTCCTGTGTCTAAAACCAAGCTTCTTGCTCTTCAAGAAGCTACTCAGCAAGAGGGATTATTCCAGCTACTCAGACTTGGGGCTCAAGCCCCTAACACAAAACTTCAGGGAGCATCTGATTGAAATAAGCTGTTGACAACACCTTGTGGGATGCTACCACCCTGAATGGTAAGAAAGAGGAAAGGCGAAGGACTTCAGGATGGGCTGGAGGGTTTTGAGGGTCTCAGTGAAAGCAGAGAGACTCATATTTTGCTCATGCTATCCCAAACCAGCTCTCCATTCACCCGTGCTTCTGGCACTGCCTCCTAGGTCTGCTCAATGGAAAGCGAATAATTGACTGGGTCCAGGCCTATCTTCATACTTCAGTGGGAATGATAAAAAGCCTGTCAGACAAAACTTGTTTTCACAACACCCCCTGCAAGTGCATGTCCAGCCCATGCAGTCACACACACACAAAGGCATTATTCCCAGCTTTGTACTATACAATTCCATCATTGTTTTTTTCCTCTGTTTGCACCTTGACCTGTATTCAGCGCAGCATACCTGCACGTGTTGTGCTTCCCACAGTAACCGATGTATACGTGTTCCCACATGGATTATGCATGCACCAGATCTTCACAATTCCCTTGTGGCACCTGGCACAAGTTCAAATGATTTGAATTGGAAAGCGATGGCTTTCTCCCCTCTTATCCCTACATGTAGATCTTCATTGGGTTGGTGACTTTTCAGCATATCACACCCACTGTTTGTATTTTGTTTTGTTAATCTGTTAGCTCAGCAGATAATAAATCAGTCTTAGAAAGAATTAGCACTTTGATGATGCTTTTCTGCCTCAAAGAGGATTTTTTTTTTTTTTTTTCGGTGAGGTTAGTGATAGTTCTTTCCATGAAGAATAGCCATGTGAATTTTCTAGCCACCAGCAGAGTATCTCCTGTAATTCCACACACTGAGCATCTTCACCAGGCTGTCAGCTGCTGCTTCTGACTGCTTCTCTCTTGTGCTACGGACTTTCACACTACTCTGGGAAAGCTTCACAGCCCAAAGATGCCACCTGCTTCCTTGTGAACTGCTGCAAAAATGCTTTGAGCCCACCCTGTAGGATGAGTGGTTGTTGTGGAAGATGAAGCAACAAAGAGGGCTCAAGTTAAGGGTTCTGACGGAATGAGGAGTTACCTGATGAATTTTATTAGGTTTTATTTGGGCTGTTCCAACCATGAAGGTTAAGCTCTGGTTTTCAGCCCTGATACCATCTTCAGCCATTATTTCCCAAAGTTCAGAGCTCCTATCAGCAGGTTGAAAGGCGGTTTGAGCAAAGGACTGAGTTCCAGCAAGAAAGGGTCAAACTCAGCCCATGTGAAAAATTTAAAACAAAAACAGAATCACATTAAGAAGCTAAGTTGAAATAGCAGCTTTATTTTTTCCGAGCTTTCTTGTATATATGCTGTAATTCATTCCTTCCCCATCAATCACAGTAAAGAGAATATTTTCTTAAAGTAATTGTGAATGAAAGAGATGTGAGGAAATCACTGCCAATGGTCAGGCTGGGAATTCATCAACAAGTCTACTGATCCTCTTAAAAAGGTATCATTGCCTGTTGAATTGTGGAGCCTAATGGAAGCAAAATTAGTTGACAAAGTTACGTTTATTTTTCCAGAGTTATAGACTTGATCGTATTTCCAATTCCCTGCTAAACAAAGCTATGGGACTACCTTTTGTTCAATTTGAAGCATTTAATGACTTCATAAAATAGGAAAACCCAGACTGTTGCAATTTATTTCTGTAAGAAGTTGTCATCTTTGCCTTATTTTCAATTTTCTCGTGTGAAGTTATTAAAACATTATGTGATCGTAATATATTTATGGGGAGGGGGAAATGAAGTGTAACTCTGACTGAGGCACAATGATTTGCTATGAATTGTAAGGCATCAAGGGCTACAAACTTGTACAGAGGAAGATGTGTGTGTGCCTATACAGTGTGTGGAGTTTTGAGTACATATATTCCATAGTTGTTGCACGGAGTTTCTATTCTCCCAACCTACATAAATATTAATGACACTCAGAAGTATCAAACTCTGTTCAACAAGTTGAACTTAGACTCCCTCCTGCCTTTGAATTTCTTTGCCTTTTTCTTTTGTATATTGCATGACAGAGGATAGGAGTTTTGGAGCAAACTTGATGGTAGAGTTTTGCAGCTAACAAGCACAGAGCCCATTATTATTCCCCATGTCTTTATTCACAGGGGAGAAAAAAGAAAGATATTAATGAACATAAGTAGCTTTCTAGGTTTCTGTTCCACTCTGTCTTCTGTTCCTGCACCTTCCCTCTGGTATCTGAACTACTGGCATTTTTTGACAGCTGGGTGAAGAGCCAAACTTACCTTTGTGTATAGGATGCTAAGCACATTGACTGTAACAGCTCTGGACAAGGATTTTCTTTCTGATGAATATCTGCCAGTGTTTTGTGAAGGATTAGGTCTCCTTTGGCTGACTAGATCTCCTAGTACAGCACCAAAGACAGACTTATAGTTTGGAGAGACCATTGCTCTCAGTCTCTAGGGTTCATCTCCATGGGAAGAAGTCCCTGTAATGTCCAAGCTGAACACAGCAGGCAGGTCTAAAAGATGTCTGAATTGAAATGAAAAGATACACCTGATTTTCTGTCCAAAAATGCGCTCTTGTTTTTCCTCCAGTGTGCCACTGTCCTGAACATATTTGAGGGAAAAGCTGGACTTGATAAAAGTAACAGTAGCCCATTGTTTTGAGCAGAGCTACTCCAGCCTCCAGCGGTTGAGAAATGGCCCAAGCAAACTGATGGATGTCAATGTGAGTGATAGGCGGCGTATGTTTCTGTGTGCTAAAAGTAGCACAACACATTGCAAGGGATGGGAAACTGGAGTGGTTCCGACAGAGACACATATGGCTTCACATATATAATGTGCAAATTCATCAGTCAAAAATATCAGAACACTTCATAAGGGTAAAGCACTGCTCCTACAAGGGCTGCAATCCCACAGACTTAAGGGGAGCAGAGTGGAATCAATGCCAAGTGCTTGAAAATCCTCCCACAGTAGTGCTTTCCTGAGTGGTCACATATCAGCAACTTTCCTCTTCAGAGACCAGGATTCCTATCTGGCTTTAACCATATCCAGCTGACAGATTTCACCCACCTTCCTCTGTCATTTGCATCTCTTCAGCTGTCCTGGACTGGGGGGAGCTGTCCGTGTCCAAGCAGACCTGTGATAGCAAAGGAGGTCACAAGACAAGTGTCTCGCCCTCTGTTTGTTGGAAGATGAAGAGAGGGGGCTTCACCCTCATAGTGGTAAGGGTTGGCGGACTACAGCATCCTTCTGGTCAGGAGAGAGGCCTTTTGGCAAGGCACTCCAGAGGTGATGTCAGAGGCTGCTGAAAACAAACACAGGGACTATAGACAGAGTTAGGCCTCTGTGCTTAGCTCAGGTATGTGGGGAATCCAGCAAGGTATCTGTCCTCATTATTCCTGTCTCCAATCTGCACTAATATTTGCCTCTTTCGGGGTTGCTACACCCACTCCTGAAAAAGAAAAGGCAAAGAAAATATATGCTGGAATTTTTCCCTTCGAGGTGTATCCCAGCACCAGTAAGTTTCAAGTTTTCACATCCAAACAGCTCTCCAACAGCAAAAAATGAGTGTCTGTGCCCACAAAAAAAAAAATATTTGCCTTTCTGGGACCAGCATATTCCCCCAGCCTGGTAAGGTTTATTTCCATGGCTAATTTTGGGCTGACAAGAGGCATGGGGCTCTGGAGTGTAGCTTACTGTGTAGACTGTGCTGAACTGAAAGGACAGATACACAGGGCCATTTGCTGGCACGTGGAAGAAAGAACAAAAAATATTAACTGCATTAGAACCGAGTAGGAGGACGCAAAGAGTCCTTCTGCTCCTGCTGGCACTAACTGCATAATGCCAGAGCAGAAAGCCAGGCCTAGCATGGCTGCTGGGAGAGGGGTTTAATTATTTTCATCCTCCATTTTAATTTCAGCCTTCCTAATAATTTGTGTTGCCTTTGTTACCAGAACAAGGGAGACAAAAGATATTTGCCTTGTAGATTCCTTTAAGAAGCAATTCTTTGTGCTGATGAGAGCAGGCTGCCTGACAAGCTGCTGAGAGTGAAACCACAAATCCACACAAGTTCAGCCTGGGGCACACACCCAGGGAGACTCCTCACAGCCACAAATCTCCAAAGGCAAGAAAGAGGTGCAGTCTTCTGGACCAGTCTATTTGACAGGGTTTCCAGCGGGAAGGTCAATGCAAGCCTGGCCTCAGGCATGTCTTATTTGTTGTTATAGACTATTCCCTGGCAGGACTTGAGCTGGACTACTAAGCTCTTCCCCCTTGATCACCGAAGATGCTCTTGATAGAGTTAGCTCATGGTGACAGCCACAGTGGCTGATTTGGAGGCAGGAGTTGAGGAGGGAATAACTTTGTCCTGCTTCTCAGCCTTGGTGCTTGATAAAACTGCGTCTGTGTGTTGAAAAAGAAAGGAAATCGCTACCACTAAAGGAAGAATGGATTGCTTGAGACAGTCCCAGACATCCAGGAGACCATTGTGTTTTCCTACTGGAGTTAAACTGATGGGTTTTTCCAGATTACACACATAGGAATACTTTTTTTTTTTCCATTTCCAGCTCAGAAAACTTGTACCCACCATTTTCTCATTGGGAAATCACACCATTTTCTGTACCTGATTATCAAAAAATAGGAGCCTGATTGCCCAGCATAGCTTTCGTTCCAAACTGCTCATAAATTTAGGAGTGGCAATGGCAAAACTCTGTGGTATGTCAGTGTCAACACCTAGAAATCTGTGTGTCCTTTTTGCTTGTCCTCCAAGCTGGCCATAAACACACAGGCCTTTTTTCAGACAACCGTATTAGAACCATATTAACCAGGAAATCTTCCTTCAAATTTACTAGAGTACAACAGTCACCAGGCCTTTCTCAGAGATACAGCTAGGTCTGGAGGGGGAGGAAAATAGATGGGTCTTTGTCATTAGCTGTCCAGACTGGGGCAAAGGAAACTGAGTACTGGAGTAAGAGGTTATATAAGAATCCATGTACATGTAGGGGAATTTACCTGTTTAAAAAAAAAAAAAAAAAAAAGAGCTCCCTCAGAAGTGTACAGAGAGGGACCTCTTATTAGAAAATTATGAGGGTTTAACGCAGCAATAACAGCATTAGTCTGGTGCTGGAGACGAAATGTGGCTGTATGCATTAAAAGTATTGAAAATGGCTGGCTACTGCACAGATACACACAGCTGATGCTGTCAATACCTTATTCTGGAAACACAGGTACATCTTATGCATTGCTGAAATTTGCTGATGCTCTTCATTTCATTTGAACCTGTTTCCCTTTATGTTAAATATTTTTTGAGCAGAGTTTGCTCTGGCATTTCTAATGCAAAGTTTGGAGGTCACTGTAGCAGAGTAACTGGTGAAGACAGCAGAATTCCAGCAGCAATTGAACTGCTTCCATGAACTGCTCTTCATTGTGTCCTCTGGACATCTGTTGTGCTTCTGTAATGGGGACTGTTGGCTCTGCTCTTCAGGAACCAAGCAAAATATTCTCAAGTTCAAAAATACTCTGAAGTGCTAGTTAATTCAGATCTAAATACAGACAGACACACAAGAAACAAAATAGTTTGTAGTACTTTTCAGCACTTAACATGAGTGTGTACCTTCACCATTGAAGAGGAAACTTCACTGATCATTGACTGAAATTCCTTTTGTACTTCTTAAATGGCATGAGCCATGCCACATGAGATGAGTCAGGACCTTTGTGTTTTTTGATATAATGGAAACAGGGCAGGAACACAGCAAGGGGATTTTGCTCAGTGTCTTCTGTACATACCTGGAGCTAGAAAGAAGGTTGTTTCTGGGGAAAGGACAATATGGAAAGTGCTTTCCAGAAGTTTCCAGCAGCTCTTTGAGAGAGTGAGTCGGTCTTTCACAGGAATTTTCTGCTTGAAAATGTTAGATGGTTTTTCCTACACTGTGCCGCAGACTCCTGCACGTTATGTTGTCATACTTGGCAGGAGGGCAAGGGGTAAAGAAGTGTTAAGTTATAATGTAAATTGAGTTTATTGCTGTCTGGCAGAATATTTTGGCAGCCTTTTGTGACAAAGCCTCTGCCACAAACACTTTTTAGCTCTTGGAACCAGGTCAAACCATTAATCTGGGCGTCTGCAGGGACATGTACAATGCTACAGCAGCTCCTACTGTCAGAAGATGGATGCATCCCTGGCTTCCCACTGCACACACTCACTTCTGACAATGTTAGTCAACAGGTTTTCCTAGCAAGAAAGACTATTGGGGCAGGAGGACATGACTGATTCAAAAGGTTTTGCATTAAGCAGCTGTTCAAATCATAATGTTTCCAGTTTCTCAGTGGCTCAGGACAGGCACCACATCTTTCTTGAGCCATCAAAACTTAACACAGGTCATCACTTGATGTAGTTGCCAGAGAAATCCCCCGAGCTAGCTCTCACTACCCAGTCTGTGCCAGGAGTGGCTGCTTCCAGGTCTGGCTTTGACCTGAGTGGTGGTGCAGAGCAGGGCTGCATCTGCTCTCAATGGCAGCTGGTGGGACAGCATCTAGGATCAGGGCCAAGCACAGGGAGGAGCCTTCCGTGTCTTTCTCAAAAGAGTTGACCCCCCAAGGGGGGCAGTGACAAAAAGGCACCAAAAAGGCATTGGGCACAGTCTTTTAAATGGGGAAGGTACTGGGGGAGGGTACAATTCTTCCACCAATCAGGGATACAACAGGGAGGAGATTAAGGAGGGGCTCACAATATTGACAACCAAAAGGAAAGAACGGGAGTGGAAAGGGCCACATGGGCCAATGGAGTGTTGTGGAATAGGGGAGCTCCCGGGAGGGTTTAGGTAGGGGGTTGGGACAACAAAGACTGACGGGGAACTTTCTAGAACAAAGGGCAGGGATTAGGGAGGATTGACATTTATGTAGATGGAGTAAAAGGCAGGTCTAGGGAGTGAATAACAACCAGGCAAGGGAGGAGAAAACGGGGTAAAACCATCCACCTGAGAGGTAAAATAGGAACAAACCATTCAAAAGGGTTTACAAAATATACATAAAGGAAAACACACCACCACAATTACTAATTTCCCAATCTGCCAGCTTCAAAGCAAGGAAGGGAATCTATCCCAGAACGACTGTCAGTATTTCACGTTCCATATTTCTGTTGCTAGGAGCCAGGTTTTTCATCACAGTCCCTCACAGAACCCTTAATGAGCCCTAATGATGTGATACCTGCAGGGCACAAGGAGAAGTTGGCCAGTGGGTCTAGCAAGAGGAAGGACTCTTCCCACAGGTCCTCCTAGAAGAATCTTCCAGTTCACTGTGTCTCTGTAGTAAGATGTAAAAATATCCATTGGGTTATACCAAGTGCTTCTGTCAGGATCCATTCTCCATCATTTCAGATGAGGAAGGGAGGGAAAGAATTATTGCAGTCAACTGCACATCTTCACTTTCTCTGGATAGAACCAGTTAAAATTAATGGGGCCGCTGTGCATGTACAAGCCTAGCAGAGGATTTCTTTGACAGAGCTGCAGATGGAAGGGTTAACTACAGGCCTAAAATGGCTTCACTGCTCAAAAATTTTCTTAGAAATCTTTGAAATGTTATGCCATTGTAGTTTGCTTTGTTTGGGAGGGTTTCTTTTTGTTTTTTTTTTTTTTTTTTAAATTAATATTAATCATTGTCTGTACCAATGAATGCAATTATGTTGTCCAAAATAAAACATCTGACCAGATCTGTATCATACGCTAGTCCTCCCAGGAAAACAATTTGGCCACAGCAGAGTGAAGCTGTGGATTAGCCAAAGAAACCATTTTTGTTAAAAGAAATTATCATTTGGGGACTTTTTTTTAGAAGAAATGATACACTGCCTGTGTGTAGAGTCGTAACCCATTTCCTTTTCAATAGGAACTAAGTATGTTTAATTACTGGGCTGTCATATCAACTATACATTATTTTTATTTAAAAACATGAAATGAACATTAAAATTTAGGAAATTGTCTCAATATTGACATTTTCTCTTGGAATACAGGTAGGATTTGAAGTTTCAGTAACTTTGGAAGGTGGGGGTTCAGCCATGCATTCATATCTGATTTTTCCACGTAGTTTCAATGACCAGAGAAGTTTACAAGGAGCTGTTATTTTCCCAGTTCTGCATCCAGGGGATACATTGGAAAACAGAGACATGACCTGAGCATAACCTCCCACTGATCTATAAGCTATATTAATATGACTGTGGGTGGTAGGGATTTGTATACTTGAATCCAAATTTTTTTTTTTTTTTTTTCCCCTCTAAAGTGTTAATCCTTTACTCGGAGCCCACATAAAAAGGACTTGGCTTTTCAGGACCAGATCATGTGTTTTCCAGGCTGGTGGGCACCTCACAGATCCACTGGTGGGAATTTGTTGCCATCAAACCTGAAATGAAAGCTTAAGTCTAGATTTGCTTGAGGGCCAAACCTTTTTCACAGTTACAATCCACATCTAAATACCAGCACTTTGATCTTCCCTGCTTCATGGGCTCCACTCTTTTATCCTTAAAAGAGAATCAGCCAGATTTGTAGTGGAGATTACACCTCACCTCTTTGTGCCTCTGCTTGCAGGAACATCAAACCCCAACTTTTCCATTCTGTTCCCTCTTGCTGGGTGGTGGGGCGGGAGGGTGTTCTGTCCCAGCCATGGGAGACAGTGCCCTTCAGACAAACTCAGAGACAGAAACACAAAAAAAGTGGGCAGGGACGAAACCTCCAGCTTCATTCGCCACCCAGCAATTCCCGGGCTCTGGAGGACTCTGATGCCATTTCTCATACATTGATGTAGTTATACCTGCACCCAGCTGGGGAAGCCCAGCAACAGTTTTCAGCCCAACACAGTGGTTTTCGGCCCAGAGGGGCACATCAGGTCAAGTGAAATGCTTTACAGATAGGTGGGGAGAAATCAATTAACGAATAAAAGTAATTTATTTTTTCTCAAAGGACTGACTTTAAAAAGGAAACTTCTGGGGTTTATATGTTTTATATTTTTCTACCAGATTTAAAGTACTAAATAAAGCTGAAAAACCAAAGTGAAATATCATTTTTGCCTGTCAACTTTTCTATTCACCAAAGCTGCTATAAAAAGGAGAAAGATTGGGCTGTATTTCCTACACCTGTTCTATACATATTTTTTGGTATTGCCAGTAAGCTGAAATACTATTTTTTTCAGTCATCCTTAAAAAGCACCTGAGTGATCCATGCCCTGAGCTTTGGCATGGGACATAAAAAGATGGGTCTGAAGGGTTACCTGCGGTCTCGTTTCTAGGTCAGTCATCTGGGGCACGAGGAACAGAAGAGTTTGACTTCTGTCGAGCACACATTTGAATCGAAAGAGAGAGATCACAGAAGGAGAACGGAAAATAGGTGGACTTTGTGCTGCGGGGCGTTTGCAAGATGAATGGTGCCGAGCCTGGAGGACACAAAATCAGGACATACACTTGGCAGAAGGACTGCAACACGGAAAGCAAATGGCACGGGTTCAGCTGGAGATCTCGGGGGCCGTGAGGAGTCTCAGGCTGCTGTGTGAATCCTCCAGCATCCTCCGCCTCCAGGGGCTGCGAGCTGGGATCTTCGAGAGAATCAAAGTGAATTAGGGGGCAAAATCAGTGGAAATTCATTGTGAAACAGGGTCCTTTAGGGCTGCTTGCAGGCCAGGTGAGATTTAGATTTAATAGGTGAGGAGTCCCCGGAGCGCTGCCCGGGCAGTGCCGTGTTTAAGGAGGGCTCTCGCTCTGCGGCGGCTCCGAGCGCCGCGCTCAGCGTCCGCGCCAAGAGGGGCTCTAAAAGTCGGTCACAGCTCACTGTGATGAAAACTCTTTCTTCTCAGGGGCACCAAGGCGTTCTTTCATGTGCTGCTGAGGCAGGAGCAGCAGTTCCTGAGCACACCGAGCCTCCGTGATCCATCTCCCGCAGTGTCTGCGCTGGGGACGCTGGAGAGCTGGAGGCTGCTCCCTTCCTTGCTGCTCCTTCCCCGCAGGGTCGGGCAGCACTGGGAGGACAGCAGCAGGTGGCACATGTCACGGCACACAGAGCTTGGGTGATGGCCCGTGGCAGCAGATATCTCAGCTTTCAGGTCTTAGGATGCCTTTCCATGCTTCTTATCAGTGCCTGGTGCTGCTGTGATGTCCTGTGGCTCACACAGCAACCCTGTGCTGCTTTACTTTCCACGTCCAGGCTGCACTTTTATCTCTCTGCCCTCATCAGGTGCTTCCTGGCTCAAGCACATGTGTATTCCCGTGGAAACTTTGTCTTAGTGACAAAGGCAAAGCTTGAGATAAACCATCTCAGTACAGCAAGATTAACAGAGGTTGAGAGAAAATAAATGTGTGGTCATCAGCTGGTGTCAGAAATGTTGAACAGATAGGAAGCTGAAGGCCCCATTCACCATTTTTCTGGACAAGAGGCAAAAAAGCCTCAAGAAATTGCACTTGTGTGTTACTTGAAGAACAGAGTACTTCACGTCATCGCCTCACACCTGCAGGGAATGGGTGTTAAAACTGTGAGCTCCCCCTTCATCTCTAAGTTAAAATCCCACCCACTTGTGGGTGGGATATTGTTTTGAATGTCAATGTGTCTACTGCTCTTCAAGATCTCCAATTTTCTACCCCAAGAATATAGAGATCTGACTGTCACCTACGTTGCTTTCCTCTACAGTTATAGCCAAGGGCTGAAACAAGCAGACCATGAATGAGACATGGCATCACAAAAGCTTACCAGGAGAGAAGGCAATTTTACCTGTTCTCCACATGATGAAAGAATGGAGCCAGTGTGACCATTTTCCATTGAAGCTGTGTTTCAGAAACAAACAGTTAGCACCTGAATAAGTCTCTTCACAGGAAACACCCGTGTCTCATGGAAAATGTCAGTTTTTCAGATAGAGAAATGCATTAAAATGTCATATGTCAAAATATATCAAAGATATTTTGTCTGAACTAAAACTGAGATGGGGTTGTTTGCAAAATTTCAAGCAGGGGAAGTTCGACTTCTCTGACTGAATAATTATTACAGCTGGCTTCATCCACAGTGCAATGTAACCATGTCCTTTCTACATACAGGAAAAAAACTGAGATATCTGAGTGATGAAATTAAGGGAGAAACAGGGCATTGAGTGTTCTGGATAAAGTTGTTATTATTCCATCAGCCCTCTGAGAGCCTTCAGCCCCAGTGAGGTGAGCTGGCCTTTCTTTCTCACTCTGCAATCAGCACTGGAGGCATCAGGATTATCTCATGGAAGAGACACTTTTATTGGGCATGCTGCTCAGCATAAATCTAGCAAGTGTTGCCCTTTTTTTATTCCCAGGTATTGTCATGCACTGATTGTTCGCCAGCTGCTGGTGCTGTGTGGTGGTGTGGGCAGACAGAGCTTGAAATAGGAGCTCCTGCGTGATGCTGCACCAGGGGCTGCTTCTCTCCCCAACCCTGGCAGCTCTGCAGAGAGGGGCTGTGCTCACACCACCCCCAACCTCAGCCCCCTCCGAGATAGGGACACACCCCAGGGCTGCTCTGGGTGTCCCCAGGAAACCTGCCAAATTGCACAGGATGAATGCAATCTGGAAAAATCTGTTTATCATGATGCACTCATACATCTGGAATGATTTAGCTGCTATTTCAAGCAGACTTTCCCGTAAATGTAAAGGGGCATCTTGAAATGCATTTCAAACACAGAAATGAGGGGCTCTGCTCTAGTTCATTTTCACCTGTGATATGTCATCTCTTAAGTGGCCCCAAATTACCAGACACCAGCAGGGAATTTGGTTTGTGAATGCCACTCCTGCAGTTGAATATTCGAGTTATCCACACTATAGCCAGCAGTCTGCTTTAAATACACTGGGGTGTAACCCTGACCGTGAGTAACAGCAATAACAAAAGCTGTCCTGGGTGCTATCTCAGTGATCGCTGTGCACAGGACTCTCAGTTTGAGGCAGGGTGAGCTGTGACACGGTAGGTTCATCATAGCTGTAGAAATCCTCCCCAAAACAGTGAGTTGTTTGCATCCTTTATACACATAGGAAATCAACTTACACTGAAGTCCCAGTAGTTTATCTGGGGTTTCCTTCTTAATATCTCTGCTATGGAAAACCTGACAAGAGCTTCCCAAGTGGCTGCCTACCCTGAAAAGAGAGGAGACATCAGCAAGGACATACCAAGGGCTCCACAGATGGGTACTTGGATGTAGCCCTGAAGATAAGAGCAGTGGCATCATCCATAGTCAACTAGAATTTCTATTCTACAGGCAATAAATATTGGATTATTTATTTTGCATCATGACTGCCTTCTCCTCTCCTTTCTATTTTTCCCTCTGTATGGTAAGGAAAGAGCATATGATGAGTGTAGTATATTATAACTGAATATTAATATCTTCAGTCAGTGCATGCATTCATTTATATGGATGATCTGCTAGTTTTGTTTGAATACACACACGCATATTTAAAACCGAGGTTTATTATGAAAAATGCCCTCGAATTAACTCTTCTAAAAGATGCCAATATTATTGGCAAGAATTGCATTTTATTTTCTTTGTAAATGTGCTGCTTCCTTAAACATTCATTTCTTTGGAAATCCAGTACTTTTCCAAATGCAAAGGCAGTGGTGATGAGCAACTGTCATTCCCACATTAAAAAGCAGAACCAAGCCTTGATCTTTCTACAGCAGATTAGGGAAAGAGATAAAAATGAGATGAAAGCCTCAAATGTCTGTTCCACTAGGTTCGAGGCATTCTTTTTGTTTTAGTTCCGCACTCTGCCTCTTTAATTCCCCCTGGCTCAAATGCCAATTTTCTGCTATGTTGGCATGACTGCCGAAGAATTGCTTCTGTTAATAAACTGCACAAAATAGCTGAGCAATTAGGCAATTAAACTGTTTTAAATTTAATTTAAAACCCTGGCATTTTGCTAGGAGTACTTTCTTTTCTTTAATCCCATCTTTTTTGTGTGGTGGGAGGTAAAGGGTGACTTGGAAGGGTGGGAAGGCAGAACACTGATGAGGGAAGGGGCTGCTGTGCTCGGAGTTGACTCAGGCAGGTAAGTTTAAGGGCTGTCCATTTTGGGGAGCACATTCCAACCCTTGTTCCTTATTAAAACAAGTAATTTTTTCCCTAACATTTAACATACAAACAAGCTTAATCTGATTTCCATCCTGATCCCAGATGGGTACCAGGGCTTGTAAGCAAATGATTTCAGGAGCTGCCTACCTGCTCTTGGCTTCTAATTCAAAATAAAAAGGAGCTCTGCAGAAAACACAGGAATTACTGTGCCTGGGGGTGAGCAACCTGTTCTGCTCATCACTGTGTGTTCCCACTGCATTCAAGGGCACTTCTCCAAGTTACCTGAATGGTAGAAAAGTTTGTTCCTTGGGCTTATTTGACCTGTACTTACAGAGATTTTTTTTTTTTCCTTCTTCTTCTTTTTTTTCAGAAGCCTGCATTTTGCTAAAGGCTCTCTTGCTGACTTGCCATTGGTGGTGGCACTGGGATTCACCCTTCTGGGAAATGGGGCCCAAGGGAATGGTGAGAGGGCTTATTCCATCATGCCAGAGCTGCATCCCCAAGCCCATAGTCCCCTGCCTTACCCCACTGCCAGCCAAATCCCCTCCTGTGCCACACACACACCATGTGCGCCAAGCTCTGGTAACCTACCTCCACTGTGCTACCTCCCTTCCCACCCCAATCATCTTCCCCTGGCCACCATCTAAAACCTGGGCATGGTCCTCTGTTCCAATCCACACTTCCAATCCATCCCATTCATACACCTAAGCAAAGTTCTCTCAATAACCACAAATCCTCAGCTGCCCAGTCCCACCGCTGTTCATTGCTCTTCCACCCTCACGACTTCACACCCTGCACCTCAGCTGACCCACAACCTTAGCACTGCCAGGTTTTTCAGAGCAACCTGTCCTCTTAATGCAGTAAAACTCTTTTCTTACCACGATGGCTGGAAGAAACAAAACATCCTCCCTAGTGTCTTGCTAAAATTTTCTGCTAATAGAAACACACCATGTTTTTCAAGCCTTTTTTCACTACCTATATTTGGATGAATGATGCCATTGCTAAGCAAAACACCCTGTGGTATACCCTGCAATGCTGACTGTCTTCTCAAGAATAGCTTATATCTCCATGGTCACATCATGGCTATTTTTAGTGAACCAGCCATTCCCGTTATTCTCCTAGTCTTTGAAATTAAAAATAATGGAAAGAGAATTAAAAGGATTTTTCTAAATGTTACAGTAGTCACATGCTGTTTGCAAAATTCTAGGTGAAACTCCACCCTCCCTCCCCCACCCCCCCCTCCCCCAGCTAATGGTGATATGAACATTAACAGCATTCATCGTTGCAGTCAGACTCACATTATCATTTCCACTTAATGCACCATTGGGACCAATCCTGTGGTAGCTGGGGAAATGTATTATAAGTTAATTCATTATTTCTGATATGATTCTATGCTTAATCAAGGTCTCCTGTGCTGCACAATGAACCCACTTCAGAGTCAGTCCCAGGAAGTTCCTCTCTCTGAGCCTAAACATCTCCAGCCTGGGTGCTGCAGAGGAGCTGTGGGCAGTGCAGGCTGTGCCAGGGTGCTAACAGAGATCCAAGGGCTGCAAGTTCTGCATGATCTGGGGATGTGAGACCTACCAGGGAAACAGGCTGCCAGGGCAGTGTTTTAGAGTGAGGCATTGAGGCAGCAGTGAGACATTTCTCTATTTTGGACTTCTCAGAGCACCATTGCAGAACCTTTTTTGTCTCTATGTGTTAGCACAGATTGTAATATTAATTTCTGTCCTCTCCTCCCTCCTGACATTGACTTTCTACCACAAGCCCTTTGGCTGTCCAATCCATTTTGATAGCAGGGCAGGATCTCTGTCTCTGTGTTTATATAGTTCCTAGCATGAAGGGAAACTGATTTTTGCTGGACCTTTAGCTGCTAGTGTAATGCATATAATAATAATATTACATCCTTGAACTCTCTATCCAGTTTCAATGGATCTGACAACCTTCTTAAAAAAAAAAAAGAGGTATATATTATACATATGTGAACAAGCTCTAACATTAAGTGGACAGCACATAATTCCAGATAATCTTCTGAGTGTCACAAAACCCCAAACTGTCACAGGGATGACAGAGGGAAGGATAATTAAGATAATGGGTTGGTCTTTATGTCTGTACATCGCTTAGCAGCCATCAACAGAATTACAGCTCCAGGCAGACCTCAGAACACTTCAAGCCTCCTTGGTAGCAACATGCAGTTAGAACTTCAGAATAGGAAAGTCCAGGCTTTGCCTTTGTACACTTAAAAGATTCTCAGGCACCATAACTCTTAGAAGAGAAGCATCAATTTTCCTGATCCTACAGGCAGCAAACTCAGCTCTCAGGCCAACAGCACTGACAGAGAGTCATGCTCTGGTGGTGACCCACAGGTGGGAGGTGACAGCAGTTCCCCACGGGGTACCAGCTCTTTGCTGGGTTGTGCAGAACACACAGCTACACCCCTGAATATGCTGATGATGCCACTTCAGTGACTGGTGCTGCTTCATCTCTACCAGGCCCAGGATTATCCAGCAAGGTATTCCTTTTGTTCAGGGGGCTCATTAGAGATGTGCTTCAAGAGCCACACCTTGGTCACGAACCACTCCTTGGACACTTCTGCTTCATTTTGCAAGATAAGGATTAAAAGATGTCACAGGAACTTGTTTGTTTATTGTAGTTCCTACAAATGCCAGCAGAGGTTGTATTGAAATGTCAGATAAACATGTATGCAAATAATACATTGACTCTGATTCATTCATAATGACTTTGCCAATAAATATACTATCACTTTATAATACATTACATTTGTATATTTTAAACGACCTAATTGATAGGAGCATGAAAGCATTAAATTACCATATAGCAAGACTACTATACCACACTAGACATCTATTAGCATACTACATGTCAATCAGTGTTTTACCAATTAATGGCTATCTAATTATCTTGCTATAATGAGCTTGTTAAATGCCAATTAAATGGCAAGATGTTTGAATGCATTAATAAGAATGTAATTACACAGTTATTGGTGACATAATTTTCACATCATTAACTAGTAACTTATCCTTATTAAGTTTAATAAGTATATTCTTTTAACTTTCCATTGATCCCAAATTAGGATTCAATCGCCTGTCGGTTAAGACTGAGTGAGATGGCTATAATTTTCAGGAACATTATTGGAAAAGTTTAATGTCTCTGATATTATAAATATGCAATAACTGAAGAATGCACTGGAGGAAAAGCCAACTGAAAGTGTAACTACACTGTGCATGCAGATTCTAACCTCGGACAGAGAATCTTCCTCCAGACAAGAAATGTACTTCTTGTAAGAGACCAGCTTTCAAACCTGGAAATTATCATTAGTTTGTATAGCAGAAGGTGAAATCTCCCTTATCAAACTTTTCTCTAAACAGTGCTCTAAATGAAAAGGAACTGATGAGAAAGGCTGAGTCCTTACATTGTGTGTCCTCCCCAGGTGAGAACACCCTGGGACATTCCAGGAGCTGATGGTCTGAGGTGATGGTCACCTTGCTTGCTGAGCTTTGCTCCTGGGGATTTTTTGCTCCTGCTGTTTTTTTGTTCAGCTGAGATGGATGGGGTATAATGATGACAAGACCACAATGTGCTCCTGCCTGGAGAAGGGCAGTAGAAACTGGTGGAACCAGCACTCTGCTGGGACTGTGGAGACTTTGAGATTGTTCTCAGTTACAACTCACACTTACCCTGAAGTTTGGACAGCTAATACAATCCATCTTATCTTTGCGTTTACTGGGACTTGTGAGAGTAAAATAATCAGTAATG
This sequence comes from Hirundo rustica, assembly GCF_015227805.2. Taxonomy (NCBI): domain Eukaryota; kingdom Metazoa; phylum Chordata; class Aves; order Passeriformes; family Hirundinidae; genus Hirundo; species Hirundo rustica. The sequence continues at coordinate 10,378,829 of NC_053461.1, forward strand.
ATGCTGAGGTATCCAAAAACTCCAAGTCAGGGGCTGCAGAAACACTGATGTCAACAGCAGCTCCCCACAGAGCAGGTATCCAAGAAAGTCAAAGCAGTCCACAGGAAGCTGAACTCAGATCTCCACTTCAAATGTTGGGATGTCATAGTTTGTGTGAAAGAAAATAGCCAATCTTCCATCCCAAATCTTTTATTTATGGAAGGGAAATAAATCACCCTGTGCATTTCCACACCAGGAAAAGCTTTTTAACCAAGCGAGCATGCTTGAGCCATGGCAAATGCACAAATAGTTCTGCATTAATCTTTTCCTGCACCCTCTCATCCCATTTTTGCAAAATATTTGGTTTATACCATGTCTACTGTATTTAAAATGAAGAAATGATTGAGAGCCATTTACTGAATTAGCCACTGTACTGAGATATGTGTGCAACAAAATTAGCCCTCAACCTCAGTGCCTTAATTAGCCACTCCACCTTGATGAGTGTTATGGATTCCAGTGTAGCCCAGTGTGCATCCTGCACCCCCAGCTACAGGTGCACGGCACATCTCCAGTGGAGCTTGGCCAGTGGTCTTGGTTTGCAATGCAAGATGTATTCTATTCCTATTCTGTTGAAACTGGTTGAGGAGGTGTTTTTCTTTAACTCCGGGGGGCAGGGGTGGGGGGTGTGGGGGTGGGAGTGGGTGTCTTTCTGTTAATGGGCCAGCTGTTTAACCAGGTGGAGCAATGTTCCTTATCTCATCCACGACCCATCCTCCCTCCAGGGGGTTATCTTCTGTTAATGGGCCATTAAGGCTCACTACATGACTGGTAAAATTATATCGTCCCATTGTGAGATGCTCCACCCAGTGGGAGGAGCCAAGCATTCCTACCTGGATAAAAGCTGAGACTCAGAACAGGAGGGGAGCCTGCTTTCCACTGGATTTCCCAGAGGAATACTGGACTCATCTCACCATCACTGGACCCTTCTACAGGATCATCTCTACTCCAACAGAACCACATCTTTCACTCCAGGAGGACTTTTTTGGGCTGCTATCAACAGCCTGACCAACAGGGTGTCAGGTCATATTCTGACTCTGTCAGTGTTTCTAGGATTTGCTTTTTTGTTTGCTTGTTTTTTTGTACTACTACGTTTGTATTTTTAATATTCCTTGTAAACAACTGTTATTCCTATTCTCAATCTTAGCCTGAAAGCCCTTACCAAGGAAAGCTCCAGCTTTCCCTGGCATACACCTATCTTTCCAAACTGAGACACCAATATTTCCACACACCGGGAGAAAAGAAGATGCTCAGTGGTCCATCACAGCTCAGCAGAGAACTGCAGCCTACACGTTAAAGGGTTTTTCTGATCTTTGGCCATTGGAAGTAGCTCATCTTTCCCAAGGATGTAACCTAGCCCTCTTCTGACATTTTTTCTTTTTATTTTCATCTATCTTTCTGATTCCTTCATGATTTTATTAAGAGAACTGGGGAGGTCTGTGGAATTCCTCTGTCTCCTGAGATATATTTAACAGGAATGTGTTGTTCCTATCTTGAACACGTAAGATGGGCAAATGCATACACAGACATCACAGTAACATCATCTCCTATTGATCTTTGCTGATACAGGTGCATTGTGGATGTGTTTTGCTGCTTTAAAGGTTTTTTTTTTTTTCAGTGGATACTTGTCAGGTTCTTTCCATCCCTCAATTTCATCTTCTTATAGGAGGGACAATTTTGTATAAAAACACAGAGATGCTCTCCTTTTTCTCAACAAAACAAAAATAAAGAAAGGGGAAAGGGGGGGTGGGAAGAGAAATCCTTCTACCTCTTCACAGCATTTTTGTTTTTCTCCCCAAAAGCAATATGAAATTGCACTGAGCAGGTATGGTAATAATCACCATTGAGTGCAGTAATGATGTGTCTTCTGCACTGAAGCTACTGACAGGAAAATCATGACCTGCTCCCCACAGGTATCAGAGTTGCTAATTACCCATCACGCACTCCGGATCGGCATTCATTAGAGGAACCGACACTGTGCTACTCAGTCATGGTGAGTCTCTTTCAAGTCCGGGCACTTTTCCCTTTGATAGAAAGAGACTGCATCAGCACAGGCAGCACACTTGCCTTCTGTCACTTGCTGGCTGCTGTGCTGCACATGAGACTCGAAGCCGAGGATGCAGTAAGTTCAGCTGATGGTGCAACTCAGCATGGATTGGAAAATGTTTAATAACAGATCATGGAGGAGCACATTTCTAAGATCTGCTGCTGCTGCTGCCCACCTGGCCTAAATCTATTTCAGTAATGTCTGCAGTGCTGCCGTCTAGATCCACATGTTTCCTGTGCCTCTCAGATGAACAAATGGGCTAAAGAAAACAGTTGTTCCTGCTTTTTTTAAAGGGCTAGGCCAATCTAGGTAGTTCTGCTATAATTTTATTCGTAGGCTAATTAAATGATACGTAGAGTCCACCTTACTAAATCCAAATCTAAATGTCCTTGGTGTCTGCATAGACGAGATTTGCCTGGAACCCTGTTTTCAGACTAACCTGTAACAGGATTTATACTTCTGCCTCATAACTATTTCCTTGTTAGAGCCTTTCTCCTTCTCTTTCAGTTTGTTTTTCCTAGGCTGCTATTTGCTTTTACTGCATGTCTATGAAACTGATAATGGTACTTAACAAATAAGTTGGGTTGTTGTTGTTGTTGTGGGTTTTTTTTTTTTTTTGGTTTGTTTTGGTGTTTGTTTTTTTTTTTTTTTTTTTTTTTTTGGTTTTTATTTTATTTTATTTTATTTTATTTTATTTTATTTTTTGGGCTTATGTCTACAGTGGCACTCACCAGAAGGAAGTAATAAGGAGTCAGAGTCAGAACTGGTAATCTTACACAATTTATGGGTTACCTAGTTCAGAGAGACACCAGAGCCTTTCTATGCACTGAAACATCCAGCACTGATCACTGTTATGGCCACAGTACCTTGCTTGGGTGAACCATTAATGTATTGTAGCATAGAAATCCCTATAGTGGCTATAAAACATATTTATATATCTATAAAACCAGGATGCTCTGGTCTACTGAAAGCACTTAGATACTTGGATAAAGAACATCATGTGGAAGCTGGATGTACAGGGGAAAGAAAGAAGCCACACTCAGGGTTTGAGATCAGCATTTATTTTCAGGCATCTGCAAGGAAAGCCCATCAGTTTGATGATTATCTGAACATATGTGGAACATTTGTAAAAAGCTGGGAGAATTCCATTATGTATAAGCTGCTTAAAAAGTGGCTCACTTAAGGTTATTACATTGCTGCTTTAGGTTATTTTTGTTTAATTCAAACTCTGCAGTGGGTGAGACTCAATTTCGATTTAAACAATCATTTCAGTACCTTATCTTTCTCATCATCTTCTGTACCTACAAAATTTGCAGTGTGGGATTCAGATAAATAAATACATGATTACACACACACTTGCTCATCATTTTCTTCATGACATTCTGTTTTCTGTGAATAAAGAAAATGGCTTTCAGGGTGCTTTTTTCCTTCTCCTTCTAAGTGAATGATTTCCAAAGGGCTTGTCTGTCCAGAAGAGATTAACGCTCTTGCCTAAGAATGAGGCCAAAGCACAATTTTAGTGTCAGAAAATCAGTTTTGAATCCACAAAAGTTTCCATTCAGAAGCGTATTTAAGAATGTACTTATAAATTGTCCTCTTTAACCTGCTCCAGCTGAAGAAAGAATTAAAATATTTATCCATTGACCCAAGAAAATGCTTCAAACAAACTGCCCTGTTGATAAAATGAGTAAGATAATGTGGACTATGATTTTGTCCTATATGAAAATGCATATTTGACAGCTTTTGAATTAGCTGTGCCTCAGTCTGGGCCCCCAGTGAAAAGACTGCATGATATTTCTGAATGTAAACTTTGAGCATCCAAAGCAAGCACTGCAGTAATGTCCTCTCTGGAAAGACCTTTCCACCACAAAAGGACTCCCAACCACATAATACCACACCAACAGTAATCAAAGAGGCGAACAAAGAAAAAAACTTTCACGACCAATACTCTTTTAAAAGTACTGAAAATAAAGCATTAAAAGACATGAAAAAAACCCCAGTCTTCCCCTCCGGGGCGCCTTCATGGAGAACCTACTTCAGGGAATATCTTTCTTTCACCATTCTACTTTCATATTATTATCTTTAAGACTTCTTAAGTCTATATAAGAAGAAAGGGTTATTTTCTGTAGATCTCTTTCAAACGGCAGCTCTGCCATCAGTCCTGTGAACTCCCCCTTTCCACATGGCAAAGCAGGCACCCGGTGATTAAAATTCAGTCCAAGCCACCCAGATTCAGATGTTCTGCAATGTCAAGGTAAAAGTTTCCAGCCACTGCACACCTTTCCTCTCTCCGTAGTACATCTTTCCATATGGGGGTGGCAAATGGCTGAGGCCTGTGAAACGACAAAAAATTGTTCTCTCAGGCATATTTTTTGTTACCCAAATTAAAGGGAAGTGCAAAACTTCAACTGTGCTTCCCTCTGTGTTCCTCCTCATGGATTGGTAAATTGGGATAAATTGTGAATGCAGTTGAATTCTGCTTATCACAAGTCTGGTAGCTTGTTACACCCTCTGCTTTTTCTCCTCAGATGCTATAGAAATACAACAGTGTAACTAACACTTCTCCTCATTTAGAACTGCAGGTGGTGGGAGTACGTGTGATTTTATTGTCTTTACTTGGTAATTACAGGTCTATTCCTTTTCCCACTGTCTCAGTGGGATGCTTGTATAGTACACGTATTTAAGTCCTTTCAGGTGTTTTCAAGGTGGATTAGCATGGAATATTGCATCAGTGCAGAATGGTTCCTGTTCTGATGTGCCTGTGACCACTGTCTGTAGGCCACTGGCACACTGGCTGGTCTGACTGCTTGTATTGACATAAGGCTACTGTAAAGCCTGGCTCAGACAAAAGTCATCCCAGGAGGGAGAGGAGAGGAGAGCTGGAATTTGGGTGGTCCTCCTGACAGAATGTGTCTCCTCATCCATGGACACAGTGCCTCTGCAGAGGGTGCAAGGAGCAGTGAGACCCAGCTACTGCTGAGACCTTAGGCTGCACACACACATTCCCAGGAGTCTTTCTGTGGGACTTCCTTCCCTTCCCTTCCCTTCCCTTCCCTTCCCTTCCCTTCCCTTCCCTTCCCTTCCCTTCCCTTCCCTTCCCTTCCCTTCCCTTCCCTTCCCTTCCCTTCCCTTCCCTTCCCTTCCCTTCCCTTCCCTTCCCTTCCCTTCCCTTCCCTTCCCTTCCCTTCCCTTCCCTTCCCTTCCCTTCCCTTCCCTTCCCTTCCCTTCCCTTCCCTTCCCTTCCCTTCCCAGATATGATGGGCCACAGGGCAGTAGCAGCAAGATTGACACAGCCTGTGATTTGATGCACGACAGGTCCATTTAAAAATGTAGATATTATTATCTTTTGATTTCGGCTTCTGATTCCTCCAGACATTTATGGTTGATAAGTCAGACTCCCTTCATGTTTTGCCACCTTCCATCAGGGCATATTATGCTTATCACAGACAGAAATCCATGTGTAATAGGAAGAGACATTGTATATACATCCAGTGTGTTAACTATGTTTTAATATGCCACATTCATGGTATACTTTGAAAAACACAGTAGCTGGAGCCAATGCTGCTGACAGAGTAGATTCTTTCTGAATTTCTCTTTGAATACCCTTTTTCTCTTTGAATTGGGATATTTGCATGAAGGCTGGGAGCCCCATCTTCTATTAAAGCACTGGTGATCTTTGCCTTTTCTCCATTGAAAAAGGCTTGTGAGTTCAAGGGCTGAATTCAGCAGAGTTCATAAGCATAGGCTTAAACAGATAGGATTAAACCTTGGGTAAGGCAGTGAAGCTTGGAGCACACGTTTATCCCTAAGCACAGGCTCAGATGCTGTGCTGAGTAAGGACTGAAGGATATTTGAAGCAACTCAAAGCCCTTTTTCCCTGGAGTCCTCCTCCTCTGCTGATGACTCTCAGTTAAATGAAGCCAAAGGTTCCCATGCAGCACACAAAGGAATGTCAAGATGCAAAGGTGCAGATGCCTAGGTGTCTCCAAGGAACTTCTGGAAGTGCACAAAGCTGTTCTGAGCCATCTGGAAATGATGAGAATTTTTTTTTTTTTTTTTTTTTTCCCCAATCTTGTATGGAAAGAGAGAGAAAAACCCAGAGCTGTATAGACCAAATTAGGATCCCCAAAATTATATGTTTTCAACAAGCTGCTTACAGAAAAGGCTGGACATGTGGAGTGTCAAGGGGCTGCAATACTTTTATCAGTACATTAAATATGACAGATGGTCAGAAGTCAGAATCCAAAGCATAGATACTTCTGTTCTTTGAGAGCACTTGAAATTTGTACCCCTCCACATGCTCTGGACAACACTGGTCCCATTTAAACTTTAGGAGCCAAGTAAGAAAGAAATAACAGCTTTGTTTTTTACCTGCTGTTCCCTAAATGCCTAAAAAGTTATCAAAATCAGAGGTAACCCATGGAAAACTGCCACATTAACAATCATGGACGTTTGTCTTTAGTAATAGTTTACATTTTTCTCTCTATAAACAATGGCTTAAAATCCAGTGACAATTGTCCTGCCTCCTTCCATCTGAAAGATAACTAGCTAGAAAGACGCCTGGATGGCAGTCTCACCACAACAGGTCCCCAAGAAACCAGGACCAGGAGACTCAGCTCTGCTTTTGCTGCTGGATTTCTTGGCCCCTGGCAGGGTACATGCGATGCTGGTGAGAGCTGCAGCCTGATAGAGCATCATTCTCTGCAGAGCTCCCCAGTCCCTCCTCATGTTTAAAGGTGGCTCAATTCCTGAAGGGGAGCTTTGGCCCTCCACCTGTCTTCTGTTTGCAGCACAGGAGCCAAATGAAAAGACCCACTTTTTTTTGCCCAGGGAAATAGAGGAAATGCTGTATATAATTAGAACTGCACTCCACAGTTCTCTCTCCATCAATAAAAAGGTCCAACAAATTCCAGCTCCCCTCATAGTCCCCTCCTGAGTTTCCATTTTTCTCCTATATTTTCAGTATTTTTGCCATATATTTGGTTATAAATATTACCATTTAAGAAGGGAACAATTGAGGGATATTCACCTGAGGTCTGAAATTATATATATTTTTATTATGAGTCCTGGAGAAGGATGCACAAGGCATCAGCAGAATGTTGCAGCATGGGTTATAGATTGCTGCTCAGCAGTTGGTGGGTTGGCTATTTCTTTTAATTGCTGATACTGTATTTTCAGACAGTGCTGATCTTATGACAAATCTTTTTACCTACTTTTCTGCAATTAAGCAATTTAGCTCATAGTTGAAAAAGTTTTTTCCCAACATAAATACTGCATAGTATAAATACACATATGCCTGTACATGTATTGATATGCACATATGTGTGTGCACATGCACAGAGATATGAAACTATTTCACAGCAGTTCTGCCAGGGGAATTTCCTTTCCCATAATTCTAAATATTTTCTTGAGCTATCTGAAGAACTCCGAATTTTGCTTTCCCAGACAATTCTTGTCCTTAATGAGTTACTGTACAGTATTTTCTTCTTGTTCAAAAGCCCAAATATCCAGTGAAAATCTGTTTCAGTGACAACTCTGTCTGTGTGTGTGTTTGTGTTGTTTTCAACCTCAATGTGCATGTCCCATTTTCAGCTCCTGAACTCTGAATAAACTGGGCTCACCTCCAAGAGTTACAGCTCTAAGGAATATAGGTAAATTGCACCATTACCCTTTTTATTTGTTTAATTTTTTTTCCTTCAGCCTGCTCTGTTAGTTTATCATACATTGGTCTAATTAAAGTTTTCTGCAGGACATTTCATCCACAATAAATAACAACGTTGCTCAGAAAGGCTTTAGTTACATTTTTTTTTCCTTCCAACTGTGCTGAAAGGGAGGTTGCTGTCTAAAAAATCTGTGCCTGGGTGGAAGAGACAGTTTTATAATTGCATTTCCAGTCTTCTTTGTATTCTTTTGTGTTATATGCTTGTACAAGAAGAAACTGGACAGACCTGTTGGATAGCAGCCAGGCAGAATTGTCAGAGAAAGAGAGACCAGATTGAAAATGAAATAGAAAGGGGGAAGAGAAATAAAAAATATCAGGATGATCTCTCAGAACAATGACTTAAGAAAGTGAAACTGGAGGAGAAAATAGCAATTTTGTTTTGTGTCAGCTTCTGAGATTTTAAAATTGTCTTTTGCTTTCTGTTTGGTGGGGGGGAGTTTTCTCCAGTTGTGACAGAGAAAAGTCAAAGTATGTGGATGTGTTTCAGAAATGGAACTTGGACAAAACATTAGTTTTCTAACTAAGAGTCGAGCACTGGGAAATCTGAGTGCACTCTGAAGGAAGAGAAGACTATGTCTTGAAAGCTGAGGCTCTGGTAGTCTCAAGGTCATATTCCTACTCTGGATGAGATCAGCTTTCATTGGCTTGGCATTCTATAAATTAATTAATTCATTAATTAATCACTCGGTAAATACATATTCTCTATTGCTGCGAAGCAAGCAGAGACAAGATCAGCATACCCAAAACTACGGACTTGCCTTGACTTTCAAGTGTCTGAGTGTGAAGGGCTCTTCTGATTTCCCTTCCACTTCTCATCTTTCCCAAGTCCCTGAAGGTTTCAGTTTCTCAGGCTGATGTACTAGAGAGTTGGTAGCAAACAGGTTAGCTCTGCTTTGAGGAGAGATGGTAAAGGTGACCTCCAGAAATCCCATCTAACCTGACTTTTTCTGTGATTCTGTTTAAGTCAGTCACGAAAGCATCCATCTACAAGCACCAGCATCTGTACTCTTTGTTCCAGAAGGCCTATAAGTCATGGTCAGACAGAGTCTGTGACTGGTAAACAAAGAAAAAAAAAATAAAAGGGAGGCAAAAAACTCTTTGAGCCCTGAGATGTGATTATTTGTGCAGGGACAGATTGAGAACAACTGAAATGAAAGGAGAAGAGTAAATGCAGGCCTGTGAGAAGCTGAATGGTGAGCATGTCTCTTCCACACTTCCCTTGAAGGCACAGCGTGTGGATGTACTTTATTCATAATGACAATATGATGTGATTCATAGCAATTGCTTCTTCAGAGTAAATTATTCTAAGATGCGTTGTTGTGCCACGTTGCAATGGCACAAATGAATGATGTTAAAATACTGAGCAGACAAAATGATAACACCTGTTACAGAGCCACTTATAAACCTGAGTGCACGGAGGCATTTGTACCTGTCTCCATCACACATTGTGAGCTACATATCTTAGGATGGTTTATGAAGGAGAAGGCAATTTCTGCTATTCTGTATTAAAACATTTCTCAGAATTCCCTTAATTTACAGACATCCTCTCTCTGTTTACTTGACATCAGCTCCTGCACTCTGCCAGGCAGTGTAGGAGAGAGTTCACAACTGGCTCAGCACTCAGATTTCCTACCCAGATCAGGTCTGGGAGGAGCAGAGTAACAATATCTGCGCATGTCCATTCAATCCTGCCCTGTGGTAACACACCATTACCCAGAGGAGCAGGAACCTGTGCCTCCTCTCAATGCACCATGGGGCAGCCGAGGCTATGAACTGGCACAAGCAGTCAGGGCAGTGCCTGAGAGAATGATGATATCCTGAATTTCCATGGATTTGCACAGGTGCTCAGTACCCATGTGGGAGTCAGGCATGTCAATGCCTTAGTGTGTTTGCCTCTAAAAACTTGATGCAATGACTCGTTGAGCCAGTGGAGGAGTGGGGATGTCTTTCGCCATCCCTGGGTAGGGTACTGTACCTTCTGCTAGCTGTCACCAACAGAATATCAGAAGAGTAATGTAATTCACAGCAGCAGCCAGGACTCAGTCTGTGATGGCATATGGCTTTCCTTGAGGGATTGACACCAGCTCCCAGGCCCCTGACACCCATGGAGAGCTGTGGGGCATTTCTCTGAATACTGAAGTCATAGAGGTGGGCAGGGCACAGAGCTGTCACCAGAGAGGAAATGCAGGATGATCCCCTTGTACTCTAATGAGAACATCTACCTCCAATAACAAAGCCAAGAGCACAGGCAGATTCTCTTAAAATATATATATATATTTTTTATTATTATTTTTTTTTTTTCCCCATGGGTAGGGGAGAGGTAGAACAGATTTCCTCTGATTTCTAAGGAAACTGGTTTCATTGCTGGCCAGACATCTCCTGTCAAATGTCTCCCATGGAAATAGAGCCCTAGCCCAGCCAGCTCTACTGGGGTTTTTGTTCCAGTTTCTAGCCCAGCAAGTGAGACACTAAGCTTAATTTCTTATTTTAATTTTCTTCTCTTCCTTCTTCTTTTTCCTTGATGCAGTGTCTTGTCTTCATGAAAATGCTACCGACAGGATTCTCTGCTAATGCTCACAGAGTGTATCTTCCATCCAGAGGCAGCTGGAGAAATTGTTCCTCTAAGCACTAGACAACAAACAATGAGATGAACTCTCCCCATTGCTTGCCTTCTCACTCATTTTTCCTCTTTCATGCTGTCTGGTGGAGTGAGAAAGTGTGTACCAAGGTCTTGACCAAACATTTTGAACTGCAATCATCGTGGGATACCCAACCAAGCTAATTACCAGCTTTGTTGCTCTCTTCCTTGCCCCTTCTTCCCTCTGATGACAGGGGGATGAAGTGGATACTCAGCCCACACAGAAAAGCCCACATTTCCCTTTCTCTTTCCCTGCTAAGGGGTCCCCTGTGAGATACTCTGTGCCCTTTGATGGCAGTGCTGACATCTCTCCTCTTAACTAGTCTAGTCCCTCTGGGAAGCACTGGGGAAATAATTTGTCTCCCACCAAACTTTGAAGTTCAGGTTGTTTCAGGAAGGTTTGTCAGCATGGAGACAAACAGCACGGCCTCTGGATCAGGGACTTGACTTTGCCATGGAAAAAGACAAGGCCAGAAGATTTTTAAAAGCTCAAAATTGTTGCGCTGTATCCCAGCACTGTCTGCTTCCCACAGCTGGAGCTGCAGCATCTGTATGGAACCATGCCACAGGGGTCGAGTGGAGCAGTGCAGGAGGGCAGGGGAAATGCATATGCCACCTGTTCAGCATCATCCATTATTGGTTTAATCATGGTGGAGCATGAGGATGAGGTGTAACTCAGACCTGGGCAGGTAACAGCTGAAGGAAGTTCAGGGAAGGCAGACTGAAGGGGGCAGGCAATGAGTCTCTCACAGGCATTCCTGTGAGGGCTGAGCAAGGCCTTGGGGCTTTTGTCCTAGGAGAAAAGCAGGGAGGAGTGGATCTCCTCAGATCAATGCTGAATGAGGTTGTGGAAGCAGGGAACAAAAAAGACAGAAGAAACGAGAAAGGCTTTCAGTGAGAGCTGAGAAGGTCTAGTCTGGCCAGTACAGGGGTGGTGAACAGCCCTGGAACTTTCTTATGGCTCTTTCTGCTTATCTTAAATACGATATGACCATAAGCAATTAGAGCTCCTTCACACCCACGGGACCCTGCTGGGTACCAGTTTGCAACAGCTTGTGTGGGGTTGGCATTCACATTATGGAGACCAGAAAGTCCTGGTACAGCTCCTCCAACATCACTTCTGAACCGACTCACTGTATGCAGATTCTGCAGCCTCCAAAAAGCTTTGGCTATTTCCAGAGGTGTAGCAAACCTGCTTTGTGACCTGGACAGTGAGGTCTTTAGCACACATTTCAACTTAATTGTAAACACTTCCCACAAGGCTGGATAAGAGGACAGGTCCAGCTCTGTAATCCAGCCAGCTAAGACCCTGTCTGACAACATGTTCTGACTCCTCCTTTTTTTACCTGCACACCCCTGTACAGCACTGTACAGCCTAGTTAAACCAAGCCCTTGACATGTGTAAAGCTCTGTGCAAATATTTGCTAATCAGTCCTCGAAAATCCCTCGTCTGTACTGAACAAGTAAATGTTGCTGGGCCTAATTCAGTCTTAGAGTGTATCACAGCCTCACTTGTCCCAGGTGGAGCAAGCACACAAAAGCACCAGATCAGAGGAGGAAGGCTTTCCAGCATCCTCCCAACCACTTCCACTGTCTAAAATAGCTCTTGGCATATTGTTGCTTTCAATTTATATGCCAAAGACTGTTTTGCCCCAGGCACTGAATTACCATGGAATCCAGCATCCAAGGTCTGCCTTTTCCAGATTTGTTTGAGACCTGACCCTTTCCTCTCTTAACTTTGCTACAGCTACCCCCTGACCTTACAAGCTGGTTCCTTGGATTCCAGCTATCTCTCTTACTTCTCTGGATTTTGACTGTGCTCTTACTTTGCCCTTTGGATTGGCACATCTCTGTCTTTTCTGGGTTTCTACTCAAAGGAGCGGATTCCTGTCTTGGTCTGCCTCACTCTACTCCTTGGTCCATAATGCAGTCCAGCCTAGCCAAGTTCATTTTTGCAAGGCATTTCCCTATGTTTCTTTAGCACCTCAGCCATGCTATGAAGCTGAAGTATTTGGACATGGTCCTGGGACCCCAGTGATCTCTTCTCAGAAGGTGCCTGATGGCTGTGGTGGAGCCCCAGGCTCAGCTAGGGAGGAATAGACTTGCAGCCCCCCTCCTCATACACTACTTTCATTGCCCTGAACATGTTTGAGATGTGTTTTCTGAGAAAGCTCAAATCCCGATTTTCTACCTTTTGCACTGAAGATTCACAATATCCTTAGGTCAGTGCCATGGATCTGCTCCTGTGTTCCTGCCTGTGGTAGGTCTGCTTTTACCATCATTGTCTATTCCCCCGTGTGGCTGCTCCTCTCCACGTGGCTGCAATCCCACAGTGTTGTCCCTGCTGGAGGGAATCTTGTGTGTTAACAAGTGTGCATTTGCAGACTCTTCAGTCCCAGTAGGCTGGGCTGAGTGTACTGCGAGGAGGACTGAGGGAGATTTCAATACGAGACTTAGGTAAACAGCACAGCCCTTGACTTCTGCATGATCTCTCTGCAGCAGTGCACTTTATGCACAGATCTTTTTGGACTCTGCATTAGAAATGCTTATTGATGCCAGCTGTATCAACAGCTGGGTTCCTCATCTGCAATGTTTTGTATAGCCTGAAGTCTTTAGGTTTGCTTTCATGGACCAGAGATCATTAGCAGTGAGAATCCTTCAAATTTTGACTTGGCTAATTTGTCTGTCAATGGGGTCTGTGTTGCAATTTAATAAGCTGAGAATATAAAAGTGAGTGAGTTGCATTATCCCATAGGGATGGCCTTGTAGCTGGTTCTGCAAGAAGGAGTTTTGCTGTTCAGAACTGAGCCTCACCAGGCCACCAAGCTCTGGGTGAAGCCAGGATAGTACCCCACACTCTCCTACAAGACTGGCTGTATTCAAAGTTTAGAAAATCACTTGTTGGTTGGCTGCTTCCTTGTTACACATAAACTGGGCTTGGAGGAATTATTGGGATCTGAAGGAAACTCATGGGTTTCTTGTGTCTGAACACCAGAAGCTCCTTTCTCTGCAGAAAATGAAGGTGGCCATGAGCATTGGCCAAGAACAATTTGCATCAGTGGGTGTTGCAGCTTTGGTTCAGCATTTTATCTCATTTATTCAGCCTCCAGCAGAGCTAGGCAAGGACTGCAAAAAAAGAACAGGAAAACAAATCTCCCCTCCAGCATCTGCTCATATGCAGAAGTAAATTCACTTTGTGCTTCTCTGTTGCTGAAAGCTCAGAGTGAAAGAACAGTGGTGCTTCTGGCTCGGCCATCTGTCTGGGGCTGGGAACTGAAGGTGCTCCCCAGTCCTCCCACAGGTTTCTTGCTTTGCCTCAAATTAAACAAATAAACTATTTTTTTTTGTCTCAGCTTTTAACCTGTAAAATGGGGATAGCACTTCTCTGTCCCCCAGGAATACTTTCCTGCAGGCGGCATGGGAACTGGTTTCCTGGTACTCCCAAATAAACGCTGCTTAATGTGCCCAGCCATCCTGGTGTGAAGAGAGGCACTTCTGCCAAGGTCACCTCACTCAGTGTCTGCTGAGACAAGTGGTAGGATGTGGCTCTGTTGTTTGCAAACTACTTTTCTATGCAGTCCACCGACCTGCTGAAACTGAAGCAATCAAGATGTCCAGCAAAAGCATGACAAGTAATTTACCACCCTGGCTACTTCCATGCTGAAAAAAAACAAGGCTCATTTCTTGGCATTCACTGCAAGGCTTCTTGAACTATAACTAATTTTTCTGGCCTTCCTTTCTGTATTATTTTCTTCTGCTTCTCTTGATATCATGTGTATTATTATGTAAAATAAATAAGTGCATGAAATTGAGTAAAGAAATAATGGAAAAGGGTTTGTTGCAGGAGTTCCCCCTTGAAGCCTCCATCTCCTCCTACAGATTCCACATAAAAGCCTCTTGAGGAAGATAATAGAATAACAAGCCAGGCTACTGAAGTGGAGAACAATCAGGAATCATGTAAGTTGGAAAGTGGAAAAAATAGTAATAATACAAACACAAATGAAAATGATATTTCAACAGAATTGGTGCTGAACAGATCACAGTTTTTAAGCCAGAAGTGTGGTTTTCAAATAATAATAAAAATAATTAACTTCAAGACTCTTCCTTATTTTTCCACCCTTTGCTCCCACCTACAGAATCTCACAGGATCCTTTAACAAAAAAGCAAATTTTATTACATTGTTTTTATTCTCAGCAGTTTAGAACAGCAGTTTCAAGGCCTGGACTGTGGATTTCATGAATGAGTGGTTATTTTGGAGACAATACTCTACAGGGATCCTTCTTTCCCTCCATTCTCTCTGCAAAGGCTTGTTGAAAAAATCTATATTTTGAAATACGACCCTTTGCTTCATGCAATGCAGCACAGTAATTCCCAGGTCTCTACCACTTGTTCTTTGATACCAGGGAAGAGGATGGGTTTGGTTGAGCTTTGTTCCTGACTAGAAAAAGTGCTTTTTTTAATAAGGATTATTCATTTCAAATAGATCAGCCTGTTTAATCCTCCCCTTTGTGTCTGTCACAAGTCCTATCCACCAGGACCAACTGGGAAACACATTTCACAGGGACTTGCTGTCAGCATCTCTCTCGTGAGATGGTGGGAGCCTTGCATATGAGCCAGGATTGGTCATGGCAGATGTGAAGGATCAAGGCTCTCAAACACAGTGCAGCAGTGGGATTTTGAGGGAAAAGCTTTAAAGGAGGGCTTTCAGAAATAGCATAGTCCCCTCTTCTCTGCTATTGGAATGTGTGTCCAAAGCAAGAATGTTGAGGTCTAAATTTTTTGGATGAATCATTGTTTGGGCTTAAAATCGGTGCATTCGAAGGACGGGCATGGCTTGGTTATATTATTTCTGTGCTTTGGCCCAAGAACTGAACCAATAAGCCATCTCTTGGGAATGGTTTCTTTTGGAGATTTTGACAATGGACCCAGGTGTTTCTTTGACAAGCGGTTTTATTTCTTTACAAAGCGCGGTTGAAAACATGGTTCCCAAAACCATGGCCAGCATTGAGGATCTTCCTCACTTACAGCTTCCCAAACTGCCTTTTCCAAAAAGTCCATTTCCTGAAAAAACCCTCGCTCTTTCACACCCCACATGACATCCACTCACTTTTTGGTGTTCTGCCTAACAGGTCTCACTGCCAAGTCTCTCACCAAGGCTGTGCAAGCTCAGCTGGTCTCCCAAGAAATGTCTCAGTCAGCTGTGACTTGTATCAGGCCATGCCTTTAGTCAGTGTCTTCTACAGTTTCAGATTTCTTGCTCCTCCTGATTGCTCATATCTATGCTATCAGCATGTTATCTTTAAGCAAGATCTCTGGTGACATATCTACCGGCATTCACCTTTGAACACAACATGCAATGACTCAGCTAAGTGTTGCAGCACAGAGCCAACCTGCTGTTTTGAAATAATAAATTATGAATAGGTTGGTTTTCTTAAAATACCCAATCTGCTTTTGTCACTATCCTTAACGCATCACTGCACTAGCACCAGCAGCATTACTGATGTGTGAGCAGGAGTCTGTGTCTTGCACGCAGCCTTTGGAGTCTGGGGGATCGATTCCTTACCTGGGAAGAAAATGCCTTGTTATAAAGGCCAGGCTCTGAGAGGGATGGGGAGGGGAGGGAGAGGCGGGTGGAAGGGGGAGTTATCTGTCTCCTTCCTCCTGACTTAACTCGGCAGAGCATGTCCAGGGAGTGGAGCTGGGATTTCACAGCTCCTGGCAAACACTGCACCAGTCTGGCAGCATTTCTGCTCCTGGAGCACTCAGGTGGAGCTCGCAATGCACGCTGCTCTTTGGGGCTACTGATTTCTGAATTCCTCTACCTCAAGTGCCCCCCAGACACCCTTTTCCATAACTGAAGTTCTTTCTGCAGAACCTTCAGCCCCATGCAATTAAGGCAATGTACCTAAGTATGGGACAGAGCAGAGGACCCATCCTGTTGGCTGCCTTAGTGAGTCAAACATGGTGAGACTTAGAGGGACAGGAGATCTAAGTGACACAGGCTATTTACCTATCCAGCCTTCTCAGGGCTCCCTTCCACTGCCAAAACTAAAAAGAGGAGAGTAAAATTTGATAATGCATTTGATTTTCTCACTCAGCCGAGCTCACAATCAGTATAGGCTGCCAGTTCCTTGTTACAGAAAAATACCCAACTGGCTTGGCCCTGTTTACACCATCATACATGTTTGGCACAGCCGGAGAATGACTGTGTTACCCTCAAAACAATTTTTTTGGCATGATCCTTGAACGCTTTTGCTTGGTATTTTGCCTTTAAAATAGAGAGAGGATTAAAAAAAAAAAAAAAAAAAAAAAAAAAAAAAAAAAAGTACTTTTCCCTAGGGCGCCATCAGATGTTAATAAAATCTTTAATTAATTCAGATTCAGATGGGCTCACATTTCTCTCGCTAGCTCACAACTTCAATCAAGTTTTTTTCCTTTTGTGATGCTGCTTTCATGCTACTTTTCACTGCATTTCTGATTTATCTGGAATTGTGCTATACAGGCATATTGGCAGGAAAGGCTGGGATAAAAGAGGACTAGGATGAGAGAAATCATTAGCACAGGATGTATTTTCTGGGTTTTTTTGGAAGAAACCTTTTTTGGAAGAAAACCCAAAAGGTCCTATTGCTGTTATGAATCTCTGTTCTGAATCCCACAGGAACTCGTAAATACAGACAATTTGCCTGATTGGACTGCACTGGTCTTAAGCATTAGAGAGACACAAATCACTCTTAAGAAACATTAAATCAAATAAGATAGAGAGAAATCTTGATAATGTGAAATGAATTCTGTAAAATTAAAGCATCTGCCAAATGTTCACTTCATAATAAAGCGATAATCTCTCTGAAATAGAGCCTGTCTCATTACCAGTTTAACAACTGGTGTAGATGCTCTGATCTAATACTGGTTTACCAAAAAGAAATAAGTGATACATATTCTTTACTGGCCCCAGTAAGAAAGAAAAGCCTCTCTCTGCCATGCTGTCAGTCCTTGCAGGGTCAATCTCCTCATTCACTTGCCATCCTGTGGATAAAATATTTACTGTGCAAGGTACAGAAACTGTTCCAAGACTGTGAGAGGGAAGCATTTCAGAGACCTTCCTCCAAACACAAGTAGAAGAATTTCCCCGGGAGCTAATGGTCTAAAGATGGAGGCAGGGAATAGATGTATTCCAGCCCAGGGAGAGGTTGCACAAAGACCACATTCCCAGTGCTCCCAGCCCCAGCTCTGCTGGCCAGAGGCTGCCTGGGTGCTGGTGAGCAGAACAGGCTGATGGCCAGGGTGGACACTGCATACAAGGTGAAGGAGGGCATTTAGGAAGGGCTGATTTCATTTATAGACTTTCACGTCACTTCTTGCTTCAGCACCTTGCTGGAACAATCTTGGAGGATAACCTGACCTGTAGTCTCTTCTTCTACTCTTAAATAGTTGATCAATAAGCTCAGGAAGGAAATAAAAAACATGCGGTTGAATTTCCTTAAAATATACATGTAGCCATGCTCGGCAGTGAGGGATTGGATTCAGTGCTCAGGAGCCTGAGCAGCATTTCCAGCTGCTTCCTTCCTATGGCACTGCCTCTGCCCTCCGCCCCCTGCCCCTGAGCTGCCCCGCCTCTGGGATGCTGCAGTTCTGCAGGGAATTGCAGTCTTTCTTCCAGGATCTGGACACAACTTCTGCATGGAATAGAGGGATTCAGTTGCAGGAGAAATGCCATTCTCCCCTGATGCTTTTGGGATCATGCCTCTGAATGCACCTTCACCTGATTGCTGTGGATGACCACAAGATGATCTACCCTGCTCATGTCTTGCAGTCTTTCTGCAGATCACAGAGCATTGCCTGCCTCATAAACAATGTGCCATGGCCTGGGGCAATATTATAATTGAATAGATATAACAGATTACTATCCGTTTGATGTGCAGCATGGAGCTATAGCACTCCCTATCCTCTTCCAGCAGAGCAAGGCCAGAGATTCTTTCTAAAGCATCCATACAACCAGGAAATGTAAGCAAAAGGCTCTTGAAATAGTAATAATAACACAACATATCTCTAGGGCTGACAAGTGTGTTGAGTGCGGCAGTTTCACCCGTAATCTGTCATAAAGTCAGACAGTTCTATCAATGGGGAAATAAACCGTTGGGACAATAAAAGGTGAGTGCTGAATAGCAACCCTTCAGCTCCCTCCAGGCTTTATTAGGATAATTGATTTTGGAACATTAATAAGGATATTGATTAGCTTTAAGGAATTGAAACTCAGGGTGGGGGAGGGAGCTGGGGAGGAGTGAGCTGTTGCTCTTGGCCACAGACTCATGGTGGATCAGGAGCCCTGGTATGAAGAGTTGATCAGTTGTGCCAAGGGATTTACTTTTATTTTAGACATGAATTAGGTCAGTGATTTCTGCATGTGTGCCACCCACATCATGAAGACCTGAGAAACTGCACAGCAAGAGTGCTTCCAGCACCACAAGGCTTGTCTTAGTGGGACCCTCAGAGGCAATTTCCATCTCGTGATTCAGCACTTCAGCAGAGTGATGGTTCAGCCACAATGGGACTGGAGGGAAGGAAAAGTCAAGCGGGAGATCTGTGTGGAGAAGGCTTCCATGCAGCAAGGAACTGATTAGATCAGGAGTGTAATCAGCTCCCTGAACTTGCAAAGTGAGGTTTCACTGATCAGTGAATTTCCAGACTGAAAGAGAACTCTCATAAATATGGAATTTCACTTTCTTTCTTTTCAAGATCAAGTGGTTTGCGTGATTATTTTTTTTCTTTGCAAAGTTAAAGCCCTGACTTTCTGATACATTATAGAAGAAGAAGAATATTGTTTCCAGCCATTGAGTGAACAAAGTCATGGGCATCATGTTCACTCTCCCAGTAAAATAATAGCCTTGAGAAATGTTACAGCATGTGGCAAAATCAGAGTGAGCTTGCATTTTACATACTGTTGTGGCTTAACAGAAGTGTCAGGTCTCAGGCTCTTGTTTGGATTGATTTAAACATGAAGTTAGACCTGAACATGGCTGCTGGCCAGGCTGCCTGCATCATATCTTGAACTTGCAAGTTGTTACATTAAATACCCTACAAAAACATACGCACAGGTTTAAAGCAGTTTCATATCACTGGAGACAATGTGGAATGAAATAAATTCAGAAATAGAAGTTGCCAGGACCAGCTTTGTGTCCAAAAATCTTCTAAGCCTGTGTGCACACCAGAATTTGATGGGTCTCCTGAGACTGCAAGATACTAATTTTTGAGCGTGAACCTTTCAGTAGTTTCTTATTGATGCACAGGTAATTTACATGGTCCCCGTGGAGCAACCAATGACCCTAACAGAATCCTACCAGAGAAAAAAAGATCTCCTATTAACCTCAGGTATGTCTGGACCCAAGAGCTTCTTAGGAAATGTCTAACAAATTATGAAATGCAAAGACAGCAAAGAACTGCAGCCAAAGGTGCCCGTTTCTGAATTAAAATATTGTGTTTTCACCTTTTCGCCTATCTTTTTGCCACCTGGGATGAACAGACCAAAGTTAATGGGAGTTATGCTCCAACTTCAGTCTTTTGAGGAGTTATTTAAGGACTTTCAGCACTTCTTCCCAGAGCTCCACCTTCAATACCCAGCACAGCTGTGGGTGACCCTTTTGCTCTCTTACCATTCACAAGGAGTGAGATCTGAGGCTTTTTCTTGCTCTACCATTCCCTTTATGCCCCAGGGATGATGGAGATTCTTTTGTCCTGCTGCTGCATGTAGGTACAGAGAGCATCACTGGGGCAGGAGAGGCTTGTGGCTCGTGGCTTGACTGCTTTGTCTCTGCTTCTGAACGGCAGTCACGTCCAGGCAGCACGCACAAAGAGTAACTGATGTCCACATTTTTTTTCCTCCCTCAGCTTGTCTTGTATCTTGGTCCCCAAAAGTAGATAGAGAGTAGAATATTTGGAACAATGAGGCCGTGGATAAAGATTATAATAGACAGGTAATTATAATAAAGAAAGAATTATTAGATAACTGGATAGATAACCGGATGGATAGATGTGGTAGAGATCTGATAGGGTTTTTTCTCCTTTGCAAAAGCCCTAAAATAAAGGAACTCTTGCACATACATAAATCATCTAGCTCTGGGATAGGAGCAAAGACAAGTTCCCATAGCAACAAGATCTATGCTGTAAAGCTGTGCTGCCCTTTGTTATGTATCATTGTGATATTTCTCTCAGACATGTCATTGGCAATTACCCACAGAAGGAGAGCTCAAATTGTGCAGGAGCCCAGCAGATCCACCTTACATTATTTTTCTGTAATTAATGAGATTATTGAATTTCCACACTAATAAAGCATGGCAAGGACTCTGAAAACAGCTCCTCTCTGAGCCAATTCCGGGTGATTCCTCAGTGCAGCACCCCCACCCTGCACACACACCTCTGCACAGACCTTGGTGCGGAAGAAAAATCAGAGCGGGAGTCTTCTGTAGAGCTCTGCTGCTCTGCTATGAGTCAGCCCGAGCAGCATTGACGTTTCTGTGTTGCCAGGAGGTGAAACCCTGTGTAAATGTTCCTAAAAGCAGTTTTCGAGCTATTCATCTTTGATAAAATTGTTTCTTTATGAATGCTTGAGCTTCACTTAGCTGCCTATGCATCACTTTCTGACAGGTCTCCATCTATTCTGCTGCTGCCTGCATGGAGAAAGCTCCCTTTCATACAAAGAAGAGACACTTGCTGGAGTCGATCCCCTTGGAAGCTTGTTTTCCTGAGGTTTCCTTTCCAGAGGGCCCTGTCCTGCCCTGGATGCCAGCAGGCTGTCTCCTCATGCAGTGGGGCAGGGAAGGAGCAGGATGTGACAGCACTGCCTGGCTATGCTGCACTGGGAGAGCCAGCTGAGGTCCTGCACAAATCAGGGTGTCATCTGTGCATCAAGCTGCAATGATTCTGTACTTGCTGTTCAGCTCTTGAGGGACAGGGTTTCCCCATCATCTCTCCTCCTCCCCCAGCCTTTCTCTGCTCTTATCTTTTGCCTTTAATTATTTTTTAATATCTGAGGAGAAAAAAATATGTGGCAGGAGATAATTTTAGAATAAGTACCCAGGAGGGGACTCCCAGGTAAAAAAAACCCACAGTGGGGTCTGGTTCCTTTGTAATTGAGTGCACGGAGAAGGATGACCTTTGCCTTGTCATGCCTCCTCTGGAAAGAGGGGTCAGCATCCCCACAGGGCCAGCAGACCAACCCTGCATCCACTTGTAAATACTTTAAGATCTTCTAATGCTGCATTGATAGATGGTGAGGTGAAATGCAGAGGACTTGTGCCAGCATACTGGAGAGTATTGAAGAGTCATTACCTCATTTTGCAGCTGGTTTTTCTGCAGTAATGCCGTTGTGGGTCTTTTAGAGATGCTTCCTGCTATTCATCTCCTTCAAAGGTTTCCAACGTGCATCTGCCTTCTCAGGTCCTGGAAGCATTTTGAAATTCTCCCACGACATGTGCTTTTCGGAGGCAGAATGTTGCTAGGATCACTGAAAAGTCTTTTCCCTGCCTGTTTCCTTCCTTGCAATAATAATAATTTATTGGGAAGGTGCTTGTCAGGCCCTCGATCTCATGTGGGAGATGCAGGGAGACGAGGCCCCAGGGACTTGACATTCTCCATAGACGGCAGCAGTTCAGGCAGAAAGTGCAATGGACAGCAAGGGGATGATCCGTCTTGGAGCACCACAACTTATCTTCTCACAGTGAGCCTGCTGTGGCAGCTCCCCACCGCTCTCTCTCCACATGACTTACTGTGCTGGGCTCTCAGAGAGCAGTTTCACAAAGAATTATTTTGCCTGTTTGCCTTTGGAGTGCTCCCTTCCCCTAAATGTGCCTGACTTGGTCCCCACAGAGCACTGTGGGGCTGAGCAACACAGCCAGCATGTCCTGATCCTGCTCCTAATTCCAGCACTGCCCTTTTGGGCAAACATTTTTCTTCTCCTGCCTTTGCAGCTCTTCTTGAAGAGAAAACCCTGATTTTTAATTTATTTTTTTAAGTGATCTGAGCTCTAACAGTGAAAGCCCTGAAATGACATTTACTCCCACCTTTTATTTCACTAGCCTAATTTCTCTCCTGCTTCTGTTCAGGTTTCTTTCTATTCCTTTCTTTCTACCTACTCACCTGCCCACCTGTTGAGACTGTCTAATCTCTCCATGGCAATTCTCTCCATCTTTCCAAGACCAAAGTGGTTATGTTCTCACGTTCAAATGTGTTCTCTGTTCAAACTCAATTGCAAACCTGTCATTATTTCTCACAAATTTTCCAGCTACCTGTACTCCTGATAATGATCAGATAAATACCTATGCTCAACATCTCACCATTTCTCTTGATGCAGTTTGCCAACTAATTGAAGAGCATCCTCTTTCCATGTGAATATATATTGAAAAGCTTAGTGAGGAACATAGCCAGGAGCAAACTGCTATATCTATAGTTTGGTTAAGCCTCCTTGTCCTGATTTAACTGCAAATACCAGGATTAGAAGAACCAATGCTACTTTTTTTAAAGGTGAAAGGAAGTGTCAAATTGTGCTGCTTAAGAGCTGCAAAATGTTGAATTTCTGCTGATATGACACAATATCCTGGAAAATTATACATAAAACATCTTAGAAACACTGAGTACAGGTTCCATTCACAGGGAACACCATCATGGTGAATTGGCAAGGCATATCCTTAAGTCCACTGAAAACAGATCTTCTTAAGGCTTCTCTCTAAGATTAATTGTTGACTTGCCCCATGCACATGCCTTTGTCAGGCAGGAGCATAAACAGCCTTGCTTGGAGACCCTCAGGAAATGCTGCCTGACCAAGGAAAACATTTTCCTGAGCATCTTGCTGCAATTCAGGGCTTAAGACATTTATGTGAGGAGGAATGTGTACAGCAAGAAGAGGTTAGAGCTTGACTATAGATTTAAGGCAGGTTAAGTATCAAACACATCCCAAAGAGAAAAATGGGAGCACTAGTTTCCCCAGCCTACAAGAAATCTACTTCATAAACTCAAAGAGAGATGTAGTTCAGCACTAAGGATCACTAAGGAATTCTGTTACTTTAGAAATAGTTTTTGTGTTCGTTATGTTCCTCACATTCAAGGCCTGGGAGGGGAGCATGATCTGCTGGGCTTGGAGATGGCGGCCTTGTGACACAGCCTCCCTGCCCTCCTCTGCCTCTGCCCAAGAAGGGCAGAGATGCTGCTGCAGCTCACTATTGCTCCTGCCTTCATGTTCAGCCTAAGGGGTCTGGTGTCAGTCTTGGGAATGATCTGCACACACAGCAGCAGCGTGCTCAGACTGCCCAAACTGCTCCTCCTCAGCACAGAAATCCTCAGAGCCCAGCAGAACATCTACATTAGCTGATGGCTTTCCATTACATCCCAATTTGTAGATAATGTGCAAAACAACAAAACAAGAATCAGAGAATCAGAAAACCATAAAATGGTTTGGTCTGGAAGATACCTTAAAAAACCATCTCACTCCAACCCCCTGCCATGGGCAAGGACGCCTTCCACCACACCAGGTTTCTTGGAGCCGTGTCCAACCTGGTCTTTAAATTCCTAAAGGGCTCATTGCCAGGCTGAGTTGACATGCTAGGAAAAAGATTCTATCCAGAAATTGTTTTCTATCTCCCTACCTGGAAAAAATCCATTCTATTAGTGACTGCTGGGACTTAATGTTATGCTGGGAGGACCTCTGATCTTATCAGTGCAACAAACTTTATGTTAAACAAAACATAAATCAAAATTAAAACAACCCCTTTGACATGAGAGTCATTTGCTCTTGAGACTAGACTGGAGGGGAGCTCAGATCCAGCAGCTGCCTCCTCCTGCCTTGCTGCACACAGAGACCACCACTGGACAGTTGATGGAAACTGAGCATTGCCCAGCAGCGTCTTTTTTTAGCTGTGTTTCCAGTCTGGCTGAAAACCAAGCATGGAAACCTACATCATTCTTTGCAAAAGAAAACATTCCACAGGGATTCTTTTAGGATTAACTTAAACTTTCTAGATCCGCACTGTTTGTTTTGAAATTCATTGCTATTTTATGGACAACCTATTAGGTCGTATCAGTTAGAGAAATTGATCTAATTGAAAATTCATTTAGAGAAGAAAAATAGAAATCTGTAATTCCCAAAGTTAGCACTCATTCCTTCCTGTATTCTTTGTTCTGCAACTAAAATTGGGCAAAATTTCTCATAATTCAGGAATGCATTTCAGTCTTGACAAATCTGCATTCACAGTTTTACGTGATTTTGTCAAGGTTCTTCCAAACTCTTCCACCTTCAATTTACCTCTGGCCTTTACTGTTTTACCTCCTCCCTTGGCTGCTGCGAAATATTATTTCAAAGAGAAAACACAAACAGATGACAATTTTCTATGAACCTTTATTTTCAGACCTTCTATTAACCTTTCCCTTTGTACATAAAAACACCAATAAAATATAATCTCCCCCTGGGATCCTGCGGAGATTTGTTCCTTTTTGACCTAATACAAAGGTTTTTGCCCAAATGCGTTTCACTTACTGGTTACCTTTGTTTTCTTTTTTCTCTTCTAACAAGGCTTGTCAGAAAAACCCTGAAAATTTATCCAAATTATAAACATTTTTCGGCATATTTTGCTAGGTGTCCAGTCAGTGTGTTTAGGCTGTTGTGTGAGGAGAAGGGAGCAAGAGTCTGTGAAAGGAAGAGTGCAGTGAAATATTAGGCTGATAAGTGATAATGTTCTCTCCAGGTACCACAAGTGTAGAGATATTCTGACACACGGTGCTTCCTGCTCCTTGTTAATAAAGTTGGCTTCCTGCTGAGCCTGGCTGAGTGTCTCTGACACAGCCTCCCCTCAGCCAGGAGCTTAATGGGGCTGTTTACGGGGGTAATCAGGCGGGCTGAGGCTGCAGACTCCGAAGGCAGGTGGGCTCCCGGCTGGCCAAGCAGGATTTTAAGTGGGAAGGGGACGGAAGCTGTGCTAATGCAGGGATGGATATGGCTGGGAAGGGATCTCACAGGCTGGTGTGTGTTTGCTTCAGCACAGTGGAAGATGGGATGGGATGGGATGGGATGGGATGGGATGGGATGGGATGGGATGGGATGGGATGGGATGGGATGGGATGGGATGGGATGGGAAAATCACCCTGCAATCAGAAATCATCATTTGGGAAGAAGAGAGAAACAAAATGTACAAAGCCCAGTCCTCCCTCCTGTGCTGCTCCCAGGGGCCTCCTGCCCCGAGGGTCTGTCCAGCCCCCCTGGGATGCAATTGGGCATGCATTAAAGAGACCTTATTCCAGAACCTGACATGTGATGGTGAGTCATTGAAAACCGATATAGTCACGGACAAAGACCCTCTAACTAGTTAAAGTTAGAAAGTGGTATGTTTATTCACCGGCGGGCAGCACGGGAGTCATCTCTGAAAGGCGTGGCCACCCCAAACAAGGCTCTTTGCTCTCTATTTATTTTCCAAGATCTTACATACAATAGATATGCATAACCCCAGCACCTCCCACCCCTGCTCTGTATTAAAATGAGGCTATTAGTCCTTCACGCGTGCGCAGTTCTTCTCTTGAATTGGGTCTGTGGTCTCAAATTGGGTCAGTGGTCTCAAAGGATGAAGTCAGGAGAGTCTTCATCAGGTCTCTGTGACCCTCTGGCAGTGTCCAAGGTCCCCTGCTTTGTGATTGATTGATACCAAGTCCAGGTGCTGGCCATTGTTCTTACTGGTTTCAGTCTGTTCTTATGACGGTTCACTTACTCCACTTTTTCTATAAACAAGCTCATAATAGAACAGTTTGCTCTAGCCTGGGCATCTAATAATCATTAACCTACCATTTACTAACCTAACTTACATCTTGATCAATATAAATTGCTTCTAACCCTTAGCTAAAATCTTAACTCTTTAAAGTCATGCCTCAATGGTGTTTACATAGTTAACAAGTATTTCAGGAAAAATGTCTGGATGTGATATCCAAAACCAGCTCCGACCCTGAAAGCCAAGAAGCACTAACATTTGTTTATTTTAACTGCTTGGCACAACACTGAACTATGAAGTGAGCAATGTTCTGCTGCTGAGTGTAAGGGTCCTCTAATCTCTGGGTTTGAAAATTTTGCCATATAGTGAAGATACAGTTCAAATATTGTTACAGCAAACTGCCCTGATTTTGTATTAAAGAAAAAATTCAAGTTGTGCCACCAAGTGTAGCATCATTTAACATCACTGTCCTTATCACACCAGTCTTCTCTTCCTCATGACATGGAAGCAATACAAAATTTCCCAAACTTCCCAAATTTTTGTGTTACTTTGCAACCCAGAATACAGGAAGGTGAGAATCTGTTCTTGGATGTGCATTAGAAAATATTCATTGAATTGCAGATGTTTTCAACAAGGAACTCACAAATTGCATGTTTCTTCTTTTATTCTGCTTGTAATTTGTCTCTTGCAGCTGGCTATCCATGGCCTGTTTTTTCTGCTCCCTGGTGGCCTGACTAAATAAAGGTGCATTGGGAGAGCAGCCAATTCAGTCCTGCTCTGTATCCCACCTAAACCTGATTGTGAAATGAATGTATGCACTGGGCTAAAATACATGAAGCTTTGGGGAGAATTTGCAAGTAACATCCAGATATTTGCAAATAGCAAATAATCTGATCCTGAGAATTGAAATAAGCCATCTCAGACCTTTCTTTTTCAAACAGAATCATGCTCCATAGTACAGGAGCAGGAGACCATTAATTTGATGATAGATTTTTTTTCCTAACCCAACTGGCTATAATCATTTGCATCCCACTTTTTTCCCCCCTCTTCTTCTGCTCTTTACTGATCCAGCATGGATCGTAACAGCTTTCTAAAATGCAAAATGCTTTTTAGCTCTAATTCTTTCCATACAATTTCATGTTTTAGAGATTAAGCCAGCATGTCCAATATGATTTCATCTCAAAGTCTGATTGCCACATTTCTATTCCCAGCATATTGAGAGAGACCTCACGGTAACTGTGAGCTTTTTATTCTAGACACCTTGTCTTTGATCTTCACAGCACATAGCATGAAGAGCAGCTCAGTTAAGTTCATGGAAAAACTGCTGAGCAGGACAGGGTGTGTGGGGAAATGTGAGCTATGGTGGTGCCAGCTCTTCTGTGGGACCACCAGCTCTCTCCTGCTCAGCAGCGACTGCAAGAAGGAACCGGACAATTCCAAGGGCAGACAAGCCCCCACAGTGTCTCTGTTACCTATAGAATCCTTGATTTTCCATAGTTTGGAGTCTTGGAGGTGGAAAGAGGACAGATTTTAAAGCCACTGCTTCCAGCAGAAAACTGTATGGTGAGAATCATCTTTTTGGCTCTTTCATGGTCTCTGCTCCCTCCTGGTTGTGCAAGATCTCTGAAGGATTACGACCTTTTAAAAATAGCCCTGAAAGAAGATAATACTCCAGTATTTTGAATACCAGCCTCCAGACAGCATTCAGCTTTCTGCATGAGCCTGTGGAAGGGGATAAATCTGTGCCTATGTGCCCAATCCATGCAATGGTTTGATATTACCTCACCTCCCTTCGGGGCCATTGCAGTTACAGTGTCTATTAACGACCACTGAGTTCCCAGATTCCATGGTAAGGGAAAGTTTGGCTACTGCAGGGCAGAGATAAGGGAACAGAGTGAATCCTGACAGTTTTATTTCAGTTCAAACACACCATGTTAAACAGAAGGATGGCTGAAGGCACATGGGCCACACAGTCAGGAATATGTTTCAAGTATTTTCAAGTTTCATATGTTTATACGGGTGAGGTGAGACCCCTGATGAAATTACGCATTTGGTATTGTCCCTCCACAGCTTCAGCACAGGGTTAAGGAGGCAGTGGCCTCTTAGATGACAAAGCATTGGGAGTAGGAGCTGTGCACAGGGGGTACTTTATGCCCTGAAGTGATTACAACTTTTTACATGAATTTTCTAGAGGACCACCAAAAAATATGAGTGAAGTCCTTCAGGGCATCTGCAGTTTCCCTTCATGCAAGTCTTCATTCACAACTTCTATAAGGATAAATTTGACCTTGAGAGAGAGAGTTTTTCTAGGCAAAGCTTGGAAGGTGACAGAGAGAACTATTACATTTGCATGAGCTTGATTCAGAATAATAAAAATAATAATAATAAAACAAAACAAAACAAAACAAAACAAAACAACAACCAAAAAAACCAAACCAAACCAAACAAACAAACAACAAAAAAAAACCCAAACAAAAAAAAACAAAACAAAAAAAAAAACAAAAACAAAAAAAAACCAAAAAAAAAAAAAAAAACCAAAAAAAACCCACCAAACCAAACCCCATGGATTTACATCCCTTGTTATGCATAACCACAGTTGATGACCCTTCAGTGGATATGTTGGATCACTTCAAGTATTTGGTATCACCTTATCCTCTCCTGCCTCCCCTTGCACTATGTCTTTGTTGATGTTCTGTCCTAAGAGCAGACAGCACAACTGTAAACACTTTTATTGCACCCTTGAATCCCACATTTTCCCTCCTCATATCTCCTTTTACTGCGTGGCACCTGTGTTTTGTTTTCATTTCCTCAGAATAAGCAATAAAGCCTTAACTTCATTCAAGGGAGGGGAGCTCATAACACTGAGCTCCAAGGTTTCTGGCAGAAGCCGCAGAGGGAACAGAGGCAGCCTGGGTGGGTGCAGTGCCTTCACCCCACACAGGCAGGGGAAGAATCCATATGAAGTTTTATCTGCTGATGTATACAGTGTTTTTTCCACCCTCTGAAAAGTTGTCATCAGTTTTGAGTGGCTTTTATGGAGTGTTCCTTTAGTTCTGGGGTGTTGGGCTGCAGTTTATGTATCTTGGTGTGGGGAGGAAGAGTCCAAAGAACTCTGTTTGAAAAGTAGTCAGAATCTCCAAAGTAAGAATGGCTGAAAAATCGCTGTCTAATTAAATCACAAATTATGGTGTTGCACTGGAAAGAAATCCTTTGTCATGCCAGTACCCATCATAAAGCATTTGAATCTCTAAAATAGTGTTATTGGTTAACAACCTGAGGCACTGTAACTAGTCTGAAAAAATGCTGATCCTCCATGTGGAAACTGTGGGCTTTTATTTTCAGTTGTACTTCTCTCTTGGTTAGCAAGGAAAGGAGCAGCACTTCAGAGTCACCTGACAGCTTCTGTGAAGAGAAAGCCCTGGAGAGTTTGAGGTACTCAAGAAAGGCAAGAAAAAATAGCCATAACCTAAATTCTGGGCAAGGAAGGTTTCCACAGATGTGGGAAGTTGCAATGAAAAGTACCTCTGCTCACTTTGCAGGGAAGCAGCCTGGTGTAGAGGACAAAAAGGGCTCTTGCACAAAACCCCAATCGACACCTGATGGTTCAGATGGTTCAGGGGCTTTGCCTCCTCTGCTGCAGCAGCTCCTACCCCAACAGCTGTGCTGGGCTGAGGGGTGTGGGATCGATCCATGGTGTACACATCCTCCAGGCTGTCCTGAGGACCCGTGGCTGGGGATGCTGCTTGGTGTGCTCAGTTTCCCCCAATGCCCTCCCAAGGCACATCGAAGTTTTCATCCCCATGTCCTCTCAGACCCCCAGTGTCGCACCAGAACGTCTCTTGACAACTGGAATTACTCTGGGGATTTAATGGGCTCAAGAAGACATACAGTAAGAAGATTAAGGTATACATGCATCCTATAGAGAAAGACCTGGAGATATATAAGTGGGGAATACCGTGACTCCAGGTGAGGAGACCTGCCAAAATAACTTCCTAGCTAGGAACCAAATCCAAACAGGATGTGACACTGAGGGGCTGTTGCCAGTATTGCAAAAGTGCATAAGAGATTTCTACCACTCTGCTGCAAACTGACACCTTGGTCAGACTTGGCTTATAATGAGCCAGGCCAGCAATGCATATAACCTATTCTGTCTTAAACATTCCTCCAGTGCCTTTTAAATGATGGTACTGACTGGCTTCTGAGCTCCAAACATGCAAACAAGGGCCATTTAATTAATGGCATGCCCTCCCCCCCCCCCCCCCCCCCCAACACCAGCAAAGAATGTGATGGCATTGAACCATTTTTCAGTATTTTTAAAGGCTGCAGGCTATCACTGAGGGCAAGTGACACTGATTGCCAGCAATACACTCCACCACATTCAAGCAGCTTTCCAGTAGCTTTTCCAGTTTCCTAGCAACAAGACCAGACCTAAAAGTCTTTCTTAACAAGCTGTTTGTCCAGAATATGCACTTATCGCTGCATTGCAAACAGTGAATGATCTCCCAGGCCAGCTGATTATTAATAGAGGGAAATACGATGGAAAAGCACATTTCAGCATGAACTATCCCTGCAAATTAGTTAGGTAACCAAATATTTGTCAGTGCAGAGAGGGGCCTGTGGATTAGAGAGGGACATAGATGCCCTAATTTGAAAGCTTGGTGTTTCCCTGTTCTGATGGGCTTTTCTAACAAGGTTCAAGGCTGTTCCTGTGGAGTTTTCCAGGGCCACTGCATGGTCTCAGGTGTGATGCTATGTCCTCTGACTCCCCCAGTTTGGAGTGCAGCACAAGTACACAGCAAGTGAGGAACTTGTGCATTATTAAACACATACATGTAAGAGCAAGGAAGAAGCCTTGGGATTTAAAGTGCATCTGAGCATTAACTGCTTTATTTCTCTATTTACTTTTTCAGAGCTGACTTACACAGCTAATTAGCTTCTTTTCCTCCTCCTCCTCTTTTTTTCAGAAGCCCAACTGCCTTTTTTTTTTTTTTTTTTTTTTTTTTTTTTTTTTTTTTTTTTTTTTCCTGGCAAATGGATGTGTTGAAAGACAGCCCTCCTCCACACAGATACTTTTTTTTTCACTACATCCACCTAACCATGATACACTCTGGATGATATATGTAGCTGTGCCCCTCAAGCAATCATTTCCTTTTATGGCTCTGAAGGGACAAAACCAGGTGACAGGCTGAGAAAGTTAAATGCTTAAAGTTTCCAAGACATATTCTGGAGAAGATGTGCCAACAATCAGAAACATACAGAAGTAGAAAAGAGAGGGTTAGAGAGTGACTCTTGACCATTTGCTGGAATTGGGAAAGAATAAACACTGGGTAGATATAATAGGAACCTTTTCAGATGCTCTGAGAGGGCACAAGTGGCAGCAGCATGCCAGAGTAAACAGAGGTACACACTGGCTAAGGAGTGGGACATGCTTCTGGCTGGCAGCCCAAATTCCCTGTACCCCATTCCCCCACTGCTGAAGTGTGCACTGCTGGAAGTCAGAAAGGATTAAAGCCATTAGGATTCACCCAAATAAGAAGATATAATGCCTGGACAGCAGACAGATGTATTAGAATGAGTTGGCTTGCTCTGCTTTTGCACTGCTTAGCACTGGAATAACTCTTTTCACTTTAATGTACTTATTGCCATTGATTTATTCAGGCTTGAGAGGAGCTGAGCCTACCAAGCTCAAGTAGATCTTTTGGACTGCGTGGTTCTGCCAGGAAAAGCAGTAGAATCTCTCATATCTACAGATCTACAGGAATATCTATGTGTGTGTACCTGTCAATGTGCATTTAATTTTTTTGTTTAAGGATATCCATATTGTCCTTCTCAGGTACCCTGTTAGAAAGGAGTAGCACTTTGAGGTGTTCTCTATCGACTGAAGGAGTGTGATTGTGTCAAGATTAGGTACAGACAGATAACTTCTAGCCGAATCATGTAGAACAAGCCAAAGTCCTCCCGTGGTTGCGTGCTTATGTTTCATTTCCTGAAAAACTTACCCAGCTGCCTAGCAGTGGGGAAACAGCCAACAGATAAGAACAGGACTATGCTAAGTGAAGGTGATAGAATGCAGAGCCCTTTGTAACTGACTAAAGCAAGCAGAAGAGAATTCCCACACTTTCTGGCTTTTCCACTAGTTTTCTGTAATTCTAGGTGTTGACTCTGCACTGCAGGTGCTCATTTCTCTCTCCTAACAGTAAAGGCAGCCAGGCTGAGGAGGCATTTCTAGGTTGCTGGCATACAATTTGGGGGATTATGACTTTTAAAATTAAAACAAGAGGCAGAAAAGCACTTAATGAGATTTAATCAGAACAAGAAGGGAGGAGAAAGACAAAATCTTTCTTACCTCAGATGTGAATTTCTTTTTCCTTGAAATAAAAGAGCAGGATGTTCTGAGGAAGTTTACATCCCAGAACTGAAGTCTGGACAGTCCTTGAACAGTAAGTGATGGCAGAGTCAAGCTCCAAAAGCAGCTGTGTTTTGAGCTTGTCTCAGTACTTTGGAAACATCTGCATTCTTTATCAACATCCATAACCAGTAAAAGGATGAAACAGTATTTCTGCAGCTGCAGTAGAGTGATGTAACTAGCATACATTGAATTTTATTTCAAGTTTTGACTACCTCTCATGCAAGGGCAGTGGGGAATATTGTGGATGGCTAACACACAAAAGTTACTCAGGGTTTGTGGAGTGGTGACAACGGAGTTTTTCATATTACACATGTCAGAGACAGTAAAAAGACTGAGAAAAAGAAAGTCCCTCACATAGGTACCCATCTGCAGTGGGAACCCATCCCTGAGGTTCGGTGGTAAAGAGTAAAGAACAAGGCTGTTGGTATGTGTCTGGAACAGAGGAACTCTTGAGCATCTACTCCAGATAAAATTAGAATAAACCCAAATACTGTGTCTAAACTTGATGTATGACTGATTGCTGTGATCAGAAAATACATGATTGAGCATTAAGAGTCTGCTTGATTTTCAAACAGTCAGGTGTGGGTTGTCTATGATGAAATACTAATAGGAGGGTTTGATCCCATGCTATTTCCTGCCTTGAGGCCAGGGAGATAGCCATACCACATGCTATGCTCTTCTAAGCCATTAACCTTTTTGAAGTTTGCCTATGCTGATTTATCTCTACATCATTAAAAAAAAAACAAAACAAAACAACAAAAAAAAAACACCCACAACTAGAAACACCCTAGTACCTGGCACTCCAGTGATCCCCCTTGATAAAGACAATTTCTCATTTTATGAAGGCATTATTTAGGTGTCTGCTAATACAAAGATGGGACAATCATCTCTATATTGTGGATTGCTTTGATGAGACTTTAAAGGACTTCTCCAACCTCTTCAAAGACCAATTGTAATGAATATTGCAGTCCAATTCAGTATGAGATTTCTCCACAATCCAGAAAAATGTGGTTTGCCCAGTTTATCAGACAGACAGAAGGCTCATTTGATTAGTAATTAGCCAGCACTTTCCCTCTGCTTTTCAGGGCAGGATAGCTTAAACTATTATGGCCACATCCTTGAAGGGGGAGAAATGTAGCACAGGACCAACCACACCTGTGGTTCCTGTGCCTAAGTGTGCAGGTCCCATCAGTGGCTCCGCACACTGCTAACGAGGCACCTCATTAGTTGCACACAGGAATATTTCCCCACAGGCAGCCCCCGTTGTGGTGGTCATGGTGTGCCAAAGCCCAGCAGCTGTTGGGGAGCTCTGCACCATCCTGACACCTACGTACCCCCTTAATGCCAGAGCAGTTCACGTGTCTGAACAGTCACCATGGAGGGACGTTAACCTGCAGTGCTGCCTCCTGCACTGCCAACCTCACGCTTTGCTGCAGGTGGGAGCACAGCCCTGCGCAGCTCCCCGCCTCGAGGGTGCTGCTGTGCCTGTCCTCAACCCGAGGATGCTGTTCTGCCCCTCCTCACCCCAGGGTGCTGCTGTGCCCGTCCTCACCACGAGGATGCTGCTGTGCCTGTCCTAGCCCCGAGGATGCTGCTGTGCCTGTCCTCGCCCCGAGGATGCTGTTCTGCCCCTCCTCGCCCCGAGGATGCTGCTCTGCCTGTCCTCGCCCCGAGGATGCTGTTCTGCCCCTCCTCGCCCCGAGGATGCTGCTCTGCCTGTCCTCGCCCCGAGGATGCTGTTCTGCCTCCTCCTCCCCACACCCCGCCGCAGCGCTGGGGCTTTCGGTCCTGGGAAGAGAATTGTGTTGGGAGAGAGAGAGTTCCTCACCCTGACTCTGATGTTCTGGGAAGATGTATGTGTGCTTATTTTCAGAGGTTCACTACTCGAATGGCGAATCAGGTCTGATCTAGACTCTGGTGCGCTACAGTTCCTGATAGGACTTGGCAAAGTAATACAGAAGAGCCCACGCTGCCCATTGATTGAATTGCAGTCTGACCTCTCCTGCCTCTTTCCCGGCAAGACTTTTGTTCATCTTTTTGTGCTCAGTATTAGCCTCCTCTGATAGCCCCCATTCCAGTCTGCCAGCAGTATTTATTACCTTTTCCACAGTATGGCTGTTTTCAGTTTTCTTACGTTTCCAATTATACTGCACAGTTTCCATTGATCTGTTTTCTGTTAGCATGAAAATCAGAGCTGTGATCTATATAATTTAAGACCCTACCTTCATTAACCTTCCTTTTGTTTTTAAGGCAGACTATTTAAATTGATCTTTATTAAATAAAATTACAGGAGCTATCAATCCTCATGCTTCACGGTGTAAGTTGATCAGTGGCTAACTCAGGAAGTAATTGCCAGAGGACCTCTTTGTTAGGATACTGGACAATTAGATGTGTTTCAGCAGTTTTATTCTTTCCAAGGAATATATAGCATCCATAAGGGATAGAATTCTGCACTCACAGAATTGCTGGTAAATTTTGTTGTAGAATAAGACAGCAACTGTGTGGGATGGACTCTTACTGTAGCAGCTCATCTCTCAGCTGCCACAGTGGTTAACACCTCTTTGCATTTCCAGGGCCAGCACATGCAACAGCACATGCAACAGCACAGATCCACTGACCTTATGTGATACAAAGACCCTCAGCTTGTGTAATTCAGCACAATTTGAGCAGTGACTACCTGTTATTTTGCCCTCTCCTGTGCCAAACAGAGATGGGGGTGTGAATGATGATCTTATTTATGAAAAACATCATTCTTAGTCTATTTCTTCAATCACAAACTGCAGCTCCTGACTGTTGTGGTGATACTTCAGTTTTACACCAAATCAAAATCCTGTACCATCCAGGGAAACTAAAAAGCTTAAGTATGGGATGTCTACACTCCCTCAGATATCTCCTCCCTTGCTGTGGCTCTATGTATCCTAGCTTCTTAAATTGACTTTTCACACTGTCTAAACATATTTAGACACAAGATTTTACAATTACAGGAAAGTTGCTTTCAACATCCCCCTACTCTCACTCAGATGCTTTCTCTTTAGCTCTCATGTTCTTATCATATTTAAGAATTCTGCGCAAATGAGCATTAATGAACCAATTTAAAATTATTTTTCTATGAGCAATTTCAGCTGCAAGATGCTTGATTATATGAATCCAAATGATGTGGGTGAGGGGAGGGAGAGCACAGAACGTGTCTTCGCTGCAGCAGCCCGTGACCAGTGTCAGAGCAGGAGCAGGTATGTGCAACAGGGCTGAGCTGCCACCTGAATGCTGTCTGCACAGCGCTGTGTGGAGAGGAGATGGCGCAGAGCTGTCAGGGAAACACAAAATCACATACAGGCAGGGCAAACAAAAGCCCTTCCTCCCTGTGTCTCTCCTTCTTCCCTGTGTCTCTCTCATTCCTCCCTGTTTCTCTCTCCTGAAGCCCTAGCTGGCACTGCCTCTGCAGGACCCTGGTATCTGCAAGCCTGTCTCCCTCCTTTGGCAGGGAAAGCAGCGAGCACAGTGACCTGCTGGCAGGAAAACCAGCACTAGGGGGTTTGAGGGGTGGGGTCCCTGTGGAGGAAAAGATGGAGGCACAGGAAGGGTGGGTGGATTTGTGTCGCCACTCATAAGGTGCATCAGTCCAGGGTGGGAAGAGATTTAACAGCTGTGTCTGTAAGGCACAATAGCGTGTAGGGACTGATGATATCTTAAAATCTTGGGCGCAGCAGCTGTGCACACTAATATATTGGTTTTCAATCCCAGGTACATTCTTACACCTTAGCTCTATAAATTTTAAAGTAAATTCAGAAAGGAGTTATTCAGTATTGCAATAAAATGTGACAGCTTTGTTCTTTTCTTTCTTCCTGAAGCATGAGCAGGGAAGAGAAACTGGTGTGGTGCAGAAACCAATTCCCACAAGTTAAACCATAGGAGTTCCAAGGCTCAGTCCACCTCCTGTGGAAGTTGGGCACCAAATGGGATCCAACCCACAGCAGCTGAATCATGGCTCCAAACACCTCTGAGAAGGATGGTCTCCGGTTCTTTCCTAATTTGGGGGGGTTTCCACTTTGTCTTCCAGCTCAAGGATAGGTTTTAGTAGAGCGGGCATTACTGACTTTGGGCTTTGATCGCTGCGCAAGAGAGGGCTGTCTGGTGGGTGCAGAAAAGGCACAGGTTTAAAAACTCCAAGTTTTTTTCCTCCAGCTCTAGTATTGACTTTCTCTCTGACCTTGGGCACATCAATTCTTCCACTGAAGTAAGCGGGAACTCAATTGCATTTTACGTTTCTTTATGAGTCAGATTCTCTTTCTGCAAAATGAGGATCGTAACACTTAACTACCTCTCAGAAGTGCTCTGAGGCCTAACAACAAATTAATGTTTAAGATCCTTGGATCTTTTTAAAGAAAATTCCAGTGAAAAATGTCAATTTGTTGAAAGTGAAAAGCTTTGCAGATGAGGATTGTTTTCAATGCATTTTTTAGCTTGGGGGAAACAAAAAGGGTTAAAGCATAGTTTTGAAATGGATGAAATGCCCCGTTTCAGCATTTTGAAAGTGAAACATTTTTGGTTTTCATTTTGAAATTACTTTCCATTTATTTTTTTCATTATATTATGTGCTATAAATATGATACAAAATCAAGGAAAATTGAGGCATGACATCTCTGTTTGTTAAAAGGGAGCTGCTTTGAACTACCTGAAAGGATATTACTTTTTTTAATTTCCACTGAAGAGAACTCTGACATCTCCTGGATTTGCTCTATCTGGCACAATTTCAAAATCCACCAGGAAATGGGATTTTTGTCCTCCTCAGAACACATGAGGGCATGAAGTCTGTGACACTTCTCCCAATGTCTCACGGGGCTGCTGTCCTGAAGAACTCTTCTGCTAAATTGGAAATATCAGATCAGAGAGTCACAATAAAAAACAGCATTTGTGATGCAAAATCACACAGAATCACAAAGTTGGAAGAGACCTTCAAGATCATTGAGTCCAACCCGTGCCCTAACACCTCAACTAAACCATGGCACTGAGGTCTTTTTTTAAACACATCCAAGAATGGTGACTCCACCACATCCCCAGGCAGATCATTCCAGTACTTTACCATTCTTTCCATAAAAAACTTTTTCCTAATATCCAACCTCTATTTCCCTTGGTGCAGTGTGAGACTGTGTCCTCTCTGTGTTCTGTCAGTTGGTGCCTGGAGAAAGAGACCAACCCCCAGCTGACTACACCCACCTGTCAGGAGGTTGTAGAGTGATAAGGTCACCTCTGAGTCTCCTTTTCTCCAGGCTAAACAACCCCAGCTCCCTCAGTCCTTCACCAGCCTTGTTGCCCTCCTCTGGACACACTCAAGCATCTCAATGTCCCTCCTAAACTGAGGGGCCAGAACTGGACACAGCAGTCAAGGTGTGGCCTCACCAGTGCCGAGTACAGGGCAAGAATGACCTCCCTGCTCCTGCTGGCCACACCATTCCCGATACAGGCCAGGATGCCACTGGCCCTCTTGGCCACCAGGGCACACTGCTGGCTCCTGTTCAGCTGCTGTCACCAGCACCCCCAGGTCCCTTTCTGCCTGGGCACTGTCCAGCCACAGCATCCCCAGCCTACAGCACTGCAGGGTGTTACTGCAGCCAAAGTGCAGGACTTGGCACTTGGACTTATTAAACTTCATCTTGTTAGGCTCTGCCCATTCATCCAACCGTTCCAGGTCTCTCTGCAGAGCCCTCCTACCTTCCAACAGATTGACACATGCTCCCAGCTTAGTGTCACCTGCAAATTTACTAATGAAAGACTCAATACACTCATCCACGTTGTCCGTAAAAATATTGAACAGAACTGGCCCCAGTACAGAGAGATACTAGACCTGTGGAAGAACATAAAAGACATGGTCAGAAGATGCCCAGTCATTTTAGTCAGTTGTGCCCACTGGACACCATTTCCATAAACCTGCAGGTGTTTAAGCATTGAAGCAGGTGACCTTCAATTCCTGCTGAGTCTCTGTTGTAGAAAAATTTTAAATTCTATCAGATGTTTGTAGGAAAAGCGTAAGTAAAGCTGACCCTGCATTAACAGGGTAAGCACAGACGAAGCTCTCCTTCAGCGCTGCAGGTTGATGTCATTACTTGCTTGGGCAATGTGGTGCTGATACCAGAATGTCCTTTGGAAGGCAGAGGGACGGCAGTAAGGGGAAAGGCAGGAAGAGAGAGGGGAAACGGAGTTTCAAAATGACATATACAAAAATGAAAGAGAAGCAGAAGGGAAGCCGGATGGACTCACAAGGCTCATCAGCCAAGGGAGAAAGGACATGACTCCTGAGGGGTCCAAACACAACAAATACTAAAAGCAAAACTAAATTCTACTGAAACATTTGTCCATAATGGCCCTTGCATGTTGTGTGTATAATAAATTCTATAAAAAATCAACTACTAAGAGTTATGCTTCTCACAATGAAAATTTGTTTTAAAGTCTTTTGCTTTCTACCCGAGCTATAACATCCCAATTCTTACTCATTCATATCCCAAGCATAGCTTTAATTTGGCCCCCCTTCTGTGTTGATTTTCTTCTCCTCCTGTTGCAGCAGCACGTCTGCCCTGAGCATTCAGCAGGCAGGATCACACTGGGGCTGTGTGTGTGTCCCCAAGATGGGAGCTGCCCCAGGCGGGACACAGGGATGTCCACCCTGATCCAGCAGAGTTCAGGGGAGGTGGACAAGGGCCAAGTTGCAAATTAGGCCTCATCTTTTGTGGCGCCAGCTGCCAAACGTCTCAATAGCAAGCATTCCACTTTATCCTCAATTGCAAGGGATCCAAAATATTTCCTGAGAGATGTGGCATGAGGTGGAAAAGTTGCAGCTCCAGTTCTCCTGTCCCAGCCTTCCTCTGTTTGTTCAAGCACCTCAGTAATGTTGCATGAGACTTTGCACACAAATGTTGTGGCCATAGGCATGTGACAAGGGTCTCCTTGTACTGTAAAGGTCACTGGGCACTTGCAAGCTGATTTCAGCCAGATGAAATGCATCCTGTGTTTGCACTGTGGTGTTTTCCAATGCCCACACACTGTAGTCAGCAGGACAGAATTGCCTGTGTCACCACTCCCCTCTCACCCCAGAGACAGCATGTCTCCCTGCCCTGTGACCTTCCTTACTATGACTCTCCTGGTGATCAGATTAAAGGGAACAAGGTGAGCTGAGCCCTGTCTCTGCTGACACTCTGAATTCCCACTATTTATCAGCCTCTCTTTAAAAGGATTTCAGATTGCATTTCCGTATCTAGCATATGGAGACTTTCATTTATGTGACAGGTTGATTCTTTTATCAGGCTTTTATAAGGATTTACAATACCAGTGCACTCCTCATGCAGCACAGGATTTCACACAGAACACTGGCAGAGGGACAGGATGTCCTCAGAGCAGTTGTTCCTTCTCTTTCCTGTCCCACCTTTCCTAGGCTTTGCAGAGGCAGGTCAGTACAACAAAGGCTACAAAACACTAATGCTCTTCCCAAGCATTTTCTTCAGGGATGAGTGATGATGGATGCAGGCCCATTAAGAGAGCCGAGTACATGAGGCTCTTCTGTCCTTGTAAGATGGGGATACAGGCAGCCAGAAATCCCCTGCCAGCAGGTGAACAGCGATAGGCAAAGGAAGAGGAGAAAGGCACTGAACCCTGCAGGAGATCTGCAGAGAGGAGACAGATATTGGATTTGCAAAATAATATCCTCCAGGACAGAGCCTGCAGGCCAGGGATTTCTCCTTTTTGACAGCCTACAGTGAATGAAGCACAAAATAGCCTGCTGTCTCTGCAGACAGCGAGGATATTTGGAGATGTCAAACTGTAGTACAGAGGATGCACAAGAGGAATGGAGACACAGCTAACTACCTCCTAGGCTTCTTATTTCTTGTTCCAAGTGGGAGATCCTGAAATCATGCAAGTTTTTCTTGCATTCCCGCTAGAATCAAAAATAAACCTTTCTTTCTGCTTTGGGATAGCAGATGGAAATAAAGCTTATTTGGTCTTTGTTATCTGTCCTTGGTTCAGATCCAAAATTTCCTGGATTTAAAGGCCACATATTTTCAGTCCTAGCAAGGGACAGGGGAATATCAATGAACACAGCCAGGCATAAAGTCCAGTTTCCCATTTCTAAACTCTGCGTAGAAGCAATTTCTCAGGGTCTTTCAGGGGTTTATAAGGACAGGTTATTTCTGCTGCATAGTTGATAATTTGCCTAATATAGCTCCAGTCTCATACTGAGATTCACTTTCTGATTTGACAGTCGTATTTGGTAGTCTAGAATGATCAATAACACGTTAGCTTTGGTAATTCAGTTTCTTGATTTTTGGTTCGAGTTGGTTAAGTGCCTTGATAGAATCTTTAAAGTGCCCAGAGGCCCATTAGGCTCCATTAGGACCTCAGGAACAGCTCTTCAAGTAGAGGCTGATCTAAAACTGCCCTGCTCCCTGCCCAGCTGACCACCTGGGGAGAACAGGGCACTGATCCAGAGTCCTGCCCTTTCCAAGTTCACAAGCCTGTCCTTGTGCAGACACTCAGTGAACTGGTGAAGAAAAGGAAGTCACCAGAAACAAAAAATCAAATGCTTTTGTGCCAGTTTAGGTCACAAAACTGTCTGAGAGCCTCAGGCATGCTGGTCCAGGGGCAGAGATGCATCAAAGCTCATAGGATGCAGAGAACCAGCTACAGTACTCTCCCAGCAGAGAAAATTCCTCCAGGAAAAGTATAATGCTGCACTAACTAATCTATTTAGCGTTTCTCATTAAACATTAAAAGTGTCTTCAGCTGTTTTACCATCACCTAATATTGCCACTTGAATTGTGAATGGCCACATCTACTTGGGGCTTAATTAGGTTTAATAAATTTATAGCCACACCTTACTTCCCTGGTATTCAATTGCCTGCAGATGTAAGTGTTGTCTGTAGTCTCTCCCTCAGCCTGAAGGGGCAAAAGGTACTTTGAAGTGATAAATAAGAGTCTCAGCAAAGCCGGGGTTGGGATGAGAGGGAGAGATAATATGATTAGGGCCTGGGACCAGCACCCACTAGAGCCAGTACTAAGCTGACAGAGCAAGCAGTAAGTAGGTTGCAAACAAGGATCTGATCCTTGGTCTGCACAGGGCAGAGCAATACAAAGAGGGGAGCTGATGCTGCCTGCACAGAGCCACTTCTGACACCACAAACTGAGGAGATCTGTGCTCTTGAAAGAGAATGGTCTGAGCCTCCTGCTCTGTCCATATACTGCCAAACAGACAGGAAAAGAAAGGGGAAACAGGGCAAAGTTTGAGAAGGAGCAGCACAGGAAAGGCTATGAAGAGCACGGTTTAAACACACTGAAAAAACTTGCAGCCAAGTGCCATCCATCCAGTATGCAGGAACAGTTGGATAATGTTAAAGGTGATGGCTAGCTACAAACAAATTCTGGGTGCCTGTTATTTTGCTGAGAATTTCCATGCTTTTTGGAGAGTTTAAATCAGAACTTTAATGGGCTTTTGATGTTGTTTTAGTTTGGTGAATAGTTTCCCGTTGTATCTGCTTATTCAGTGAAATAGCGAGGAAGCGCTGTTACAGTGGAAGATGACAAGAGACTATAGAAGCCTATCTCAGCTGCATTTGCACAGCAGAAGCCTTTAAAAATCACTGTGCTATGAACAAGGCATTTCCATATTTCACGGCTATTTTTGCTGGATGCCTGAAGTTGATGATACAGCAAAAAAAATTTGAATGAAAGGAGAAGGGAAAAAAGTCCTTCTGCTGTTCCTTTCTTTCCCACAATTTGCATCTTAGCCATGCTGCTTGGCAAAGCCAAGAAAGCAAAGTATGTTGTGGCTGTAAAATGATAAGCACATGGGCTATGCTGAGGATGATTTCTCCCCAGTATTTGGTTAGGAAAATGGGGATTCATTTTAAAGTTGAAGATTTGATTCATTTTTTTGCTTTGCTGCTCTTTTTTTTTTTTTTTTTTTATTTTTTTTCCCCCCAACAACTTATAAGAGCGGCTGTGTCTTTTGGGAAAACAAGGTCAGAGGGATTCAGGGACACTGATTTTCAATGCATGCTCCCACTTAAACTTATGGCAACAGAGAAATGAACTCTCTGTGTGCCTGGATAACCATCACCCCCAATACTCTGCTTACTTATCCAAGCCTGCAGAGACCTACCAGGCTCTATAGTTTTCATGGTGTAAGAAAGCATGCAGAGAAAAAGTCAATAATAGGCAGGGGCAATCCTGCTAAGTGCAGCTTGCTAAGTCTATAGGACATGGCACTATACTGAGGAAGTTCAAAATAAGAAAAGGGAAACAGAAATGGACCTTCAAGGAAAGTTTTCTGCTGTATTAGTCTGTTGTGTTTCCAGAGCGGCTGCTCTGGGATATTATGCTCTTGTATGATGCTGTGCTCAAAATTACTGGTTGCTTTTCAAAACTCCTAGAGTCTGGGGTTTTTTGGTTCTGTATCATTTATGCTAATTATCATCTGTAACCATTTCTTGGGCACCTTCCATGTGTTTGACAGTCTCTGTCCCACTGTGAAAGATAC
The DNA here is from genome assembly GCF_015227805.2 of Hirundo rustica. Classification (NCBI taxonomy): domain Eukaryota; kingdom Metazoa; phylum Chordata; class Aves; order Passeriformes; family Hirundinidae; genus Hirundo; species Hirundo rustica. The sequence goes on from NC_053461.1 coordinate 10,421,940, forward strand.
AGTTTATACCGAAATGCTCTAATAAAATTGCATGTTCCTCTGCAATTAGTTCAGTTCTTATGGCATCACTAAACAAGCAGGCTTGGGGTATTTCTTTCCCAAAGAAGGATTTGAAAAAAACTTGTGGACTGCAAATAGGAGACCAGTTTGTGAAAGATGGAAAAAGATCCCAACCATGCCCAGGACCAATGGAGACTCGCATGGTGCTAGAGGTTTTGAACTTGCCCTGTGACTACCTGGCGATTTGGCACATAGCCCAGTACCCCAAATGCCTTCCTTGTGCACCACAAAGTGCAAATGCCACTTAAAAGGTCTTTGTAACCCAGATGTAGTGAAGCATCTTGTCCTTGACCTACCTTCAGTAGCCATGAAGGGGATGAGGTTTTTCCTTTAGATCTGCAGACCAAATAAAAGCAGAGACCTGCAGTTTTCTTTCACTAAAGGGTTGAAGTTTCTCAAGTCTGACATTGTAACAGTGTTCACTGGCAACCTTGGGCTGGATGAGGGGCTGCCAGTGGGGACATAGGTTTAAACAGCAGCCTGAGATGTCAGAATAAGGAAAGCTGTTCCATCCAAAACTTTGGACTCTGGGGCTCAAGCAAGTCTCACACACCCCACGGAGGAACTAAGGTGGAGACCACAGCTCAGGGCTAGCAGTCAGAAAGTCAGTCAGATTGTCCCAAGTCGCTGAACATCTCTATTGCTCACTCTCTCCGTCCATAAAACAGTAATAACACTTGTCTCAGATGGGTGTGTGAGGATCTGTGGCTGCAGTAAACCTTGTGGCTGTTGGCTGGAATACACCATACCAACACTCACTGTTGTTACTAGGGAATAATTCTTTGCATATGACCCAAACAAGCTGAAAGGGATTTTAGAAGGTGGCTCTATGCCATAGAAATTACAGTGATGCTGGCCCCAGATAAGCAAATGGTTTGAACAAGTCTATCCTCTACTGAAGGTTGCAACACAGAAAAAGCCCATTTGATTGGTTTTTAATAGTGGGAAGACTCGCAATTTTTTTCTTCATATGCTTTTGGCTCTGGGAGCAGTGAAAACACATTAGAAGTACTGAAAACACTGGAAAAGCAAAGAGAACAGCTAACATTAATCTGACCCTCAATAGAACAGTGCAAACGAAGGCTGCTTTCATCAGATTTGTACTATGTTCATAGGAGAACTGGGAGCAATTCTAGAAATAAAATCCAAAATATGAGATCTGTTGCAGATTGCATTTGCTGAAATACCTGCAGGAGTCAGCAACTCCTCCTGCAGACTGGAGCTTGTGGAAAGAACTAAAACTTTCCAACAAGTAAAACTTTCCTGGCTTTGACTCTGTTTAGGTCAAAATTTGGGGAATTACTGGAGTTTCCCCAGGCTAATAGCAAAAATCAGGGGAAGTAAAACTCATGTGAAACACAACTGCAAATAGGGTCATACTCTAACACAGATGTGTCTGATACTGGAGGAGAATCCAAACCCAGTGAAGCCACTGAATCTTTCCCTTCCCTTTACAATTCCCGTTCTGATTCAAGTCTCTCATGAGGCTAAAAGAGGAGAAATTTAAAATTAGGCCAGAGCTCTGAACTCCCTGGGGTTGCTGTGGTTGTTACCAGAATAAACTCCTGAGCTGCAATCATTGCTTTCTCTGAGAAGAACTGGGGCCCTATGCTCCAGCAAGGATTCACTGCCCCAGGATGGCCATGGTATAAGGTTTAATCAGGTTAGCTGGGTTTTCTCTCTTGATTTCACAGCCTCCATTCAGCCCACCAGATTATAAACTTTCAACATGTAATTGAACCTGACTCAAGGAGCCAATTGTGTTACAGCGAGCTCTAAAAGAGGGAATGGCAAAGGCTAAAGTTTTCATTCAACGAATGCAATTTCTATGCGCAGAAATCAATTCAATTGACATCAGTTGAGCTTTAATGCTGAATTAAAGAGCTGCCAGGTTTCCCCCATGGGGCTTTTACAGTCTGGGTTTTATGAATTCATTAAAATGCACACACAAACTTTTAGGGAAATAGCATTACACTGTAATAAGAGCTACAAATCGACCATATTCCTCTGAGAGAGAAGTCTAATTTGAGTTGCCTAGTTGGCAAAATTGTTCTCCTTCACTTCGCATTTATTAACAGAGGGTGTCATATTTTCCCTTGTTTCCATTTTGGTTTCTAGCTGTTTGCTTAGTAGAGCAAAGCATCATGTTTAGAAATATCAAGGGGAGATGAAGTCTTTCAAGAGCAGGTGCCCATTTGGGAAGGTGTAGTGCAGCTGAGGCAAACCATGCTTCAGGACAGCCAGGATGGTTGAGCTGGAAGGCTGAATGACTCAGTGGACACTTGTAGATTGATGGTGTCTGCCAAAGAGAAGTTGGAGCTCTCAGTCTAGGATGGAGATCGGCAAGATGTCCACAAAAACATCTGTGCTGAAGGAGAAACCAGCTTCAATGAGAGCTGAAAATCGATCTTGGGCCAGTGAAGAAGTTAGAGACTCAGATATTTTAGAAGAAAGTCTGGAGTTTCAGTGACCAGGTGAAGTTCATTGAAATTAATTTCGCCAAAAAGAAATAGCCTTGCAGCAGCCCACAGCTCTCATTTTCTCTGCATTAACTGCAGGCACAATTAAGCTCACAAATTTCACCTTCCTCTGATTTACTGACAATGGCTGGGAAGCTGCAGGGGCAGCCACAGAAATCATGCCCATGGAAAAGTCCTTTGAACAGGTCAGCATCACTGGGCAGCCTCTGTGTCTGTGTTGTTGCCCTTCTCCTGTGGCACACATTGAAGCACTTGCTGATAATGAGCATTCACAGGGTTTCGTTAAGTACATCTCTAATTGGATTGATGACCCTGGTGATTGGAGGTCTTGACCTATCTATAAAACAAGTGGGACTTAGAAAGCACAATTTCCTCATCCTGCTGTTTTCCTAGCATGACTTGGCTCCAGTTTTTGATGGATGAGGGAGTCTCTAGGGCTAATTCAGCTCCTGCAGGGAAGGCACAGTTGATGTCATTTGGGATGGCAAATTTTGCAACAGGGACACGCATGCCTGTGGAAGAAGACTCTAGAGACAAATCTGACAGGAAGCCAACCCTCTGTCAAGTGGTAATAGATAACAGCCACTGCCAACTCTCATTTCCAGGCTAACTTAGTGATGTGGAATGACTCCATATGCTCCAAACAGATCTGATCTCCCACCCTGATGGGTCAGGAGTACCTTGAGATGCAAAGGAAAGGGGCACAGAGCCACCAAGGACCGGACTCTTTGGTCCTGAGGGTGAAGATATCTCAGTGCTGGATGCACACGTGGGACTCCCTCCAAGCAAACAAAACTAAATGGCACCTTTATCCCTATCTCTGTGACAAATCATCCAGAGTAGCTGAAGGAGGCATGACACAGAACAGACTCACACAAAGTCAGTGCATCTGTTGGTTTCCTCTGCTTCGTTCCCAAGATGCCAAAGTAGCCAACAGATCACAGTTTGTTACAGCTGTGGGGTGTGCAGTGTACAAAGCAATTATTTGTGTCACTACTTCAGTGTTTTGTACAGACTAAGCTTCTTGTCTGTGCATTCATGAAGGGTTGTGAAGAGGAACCTACAAAAAGATTAATGCAAAGGTTGTATCTTTGAATGTCTTTGAATTGCTAGACAGCTATTGCTGTATTATTATTCTATAAAAAGCCGCTATCTTCTTTTCCTTCAAATCTAGGGGGTTTTCCCCAAAAAGAGATTTACATAAGACCAGGAAAAGAAATTCACTGCAGATTTGCTGATGAGCCAGCTAAGATACTAGAGGGGGAGAGAGAGAAGTCCTCTCCACCTCCTATTTTTCTTTTCAGTGGATCATGCTGAGTCTTTCCAGACAAAAAGAAGTCTTTTTACAAATAGAGAACTCACAGGAGAAAAGGGGGAACAAGAGGTAACTGGGCCAAGCACTCTTACAATGAACCCCGTTGATCAGCATATCAAGCAGAAAATGTCTTTTACCCATATCCCCAAACACTGTGAATATCCAGGTGGAAAGTTCCACCCAAGCTGTCTGGAGACCCATCGGCAGCAGGACTGGGACTCCTCTTTTTAACCTGTAAATTGACACAAATGGGCAAATTACATACCCAGCAGGAGGGATTATGCCTGAGGCAGACAAGATGGGATTCATGCAGCAAAAACATCAAGAAAGGGAAAGCTCAGTGCCTCCATTCCTTGCCCAATCCCTTTTCCCTGGTCAAGAAGCAAAGCTCGTTGGAAATCGTTGTTGCCTCAGCAGGACACAAATCCTGCTGCTGGCCAAGTCCTGCAGGCAGTGGCAGAAGCCACGTGCTGAATCAGCTTTCCTGAGGCCACCTGGCTCTCATGCCCCAAGCTTTCAACTCCAAATGGAAGGCTTCCTAGCCTGGAAAATCTTAGACGCCTGTCAGTGCAATTGTATATGCAGAAAATGTCTGTGACAGATAGACTGCTAGATAGATCTTAATAAGAATTGTTCTTAAAACCAAATGTTCCACGAACCTGGTCCAAAAGAGAAAAATCCCGTGAGTCTAAGAAAAATAAATCCCATTAAAAGAAGTTTGGAAACAAACCCTAAAGACAGTTTGAAATAGGCAGACTTTAATAGGGCAGGTTATTGCAAATCTCTATTTATTTTATCCCCCTCTCCTTCATACTCCCACACATCCCTCCCTAGACCCGCTTGTGTCTGCACTGGACCATGACAATTCATTCCCTGGGAGACTTTCCGTGGAAAGAGAAGGAACGGGCAGATTGGAAACTCCGGCTGCTTCCTGCCGATCAAAAGAGACGCGCAAATGGACGGCAGCTCCCGACGAGCAGCTCCAAGGTTCCTATGTTTTTGTTCCGGAGTGTAACTCGGAGCCTTTCGCACGCCCTTTCCCCGGCCGTGGCTGCTTCACTCGTGGGGTGCGAGTGACACCCTGTGGTGGCGGCTCCCGGCTCCCCCGGCCCGCCGGGGCTCGCCGGCAGCCGCGGGAGCCAGCGGCTCGGTTCAGCCCCGGCCAGGGCATCCCTCTCCTCCCGGCATCTACAAAGGGCGATTCTTCCAGCCGGGACGGGGAAGAGGAGCCACCGTTTGACTTGAAAGGCAAATGGCTCTCTGAGCCTCCCGGAGCTTCAGGCAAATCTGAGGCTTGGAGTGGAATCAGAGACTTTCTGTCCACGCGTGGCTGATTCCTTTTAACCTGCTGCTCTCCCGCCCATGTGTTTGCCTGGCGCTGCGGAGCCCAGCAGTGGTGTGATGCTGGGAGCGTGGCTGGCGGACTCGGCGGTGCGGGGGAAATAGTTGGACATGAAGATCTTGGAGGTCTTTTGCAACTTAAATGATCCTGTGAGTCTAAGGGTATCTTTTCCCATGAGATTGCCAGTTGTGCTCAGTTTGGGCAAAAGCTGGAGAATCACCTAAGCAAATGCGAAGTGTAGCAGAGAATCACTCATCTTTAATGCAGATCCAGCCTCTCAGAGCTGTTCAGGCACAAACCCACTGAAAGAAGCATGATGGAGATGCGGGACCGTAAATACAAAGTGCTCCCAGGCTCACCAGTAGCCAGACCTGGATTCATTCGAGGTTTGAGTAGAGGTTTGCTCAGCTCAGACCCAAGCCCCACCTCTGCAAATGGTTCTTTTCATGAAGAGAAAAACTGTGTATTTGGATTGTTACGGTTTTTAATTTTTTACATGGCATGAAGAAATGAAGACATCTTATTCCCAACACATATATGGAATCCCCCAAACCACCACTGGGTAATTATGAGGGCACAGAACATTCTGGTTTGCTGTTGAAAGAAGAGGGGGAAAGTATCTCTTAGAGGAGGAAGAAGAACCTAACACTGCAATCACATAGTTGCTGTATTACTTGTCTGGATCAAGTATTGTTTTGTTCAAAATGTCAAATTCTGGATGCCTGTGTTTCAGCAATCCAGACAGTAGTTAGCTTGAAAATCATCCTTCTGTCACTGAATTTCCAGATTACAGGGGAAAAAAAAGTGAGTGAAAGGAACTCTGTCATTAGGTTTGGCAACTCCTTCCAGTTCAGAAACAAACCAACAGTTTTCATGTGAATTCACTGCCCCCAGTACAATTAGGTGTTTATGATTTTAGGTTTTCCTGCAGTAGGAGGAAGAAATGATTAATCTCTTTATTAGGGATGGATGGGAGGAGAGAGTTCAGTAAACATCCCTATCTACTGAATATCCAAACTTCGGGATACCTGCCCCTCCTGATTCTTCTTACAGCATTCCTCTCAATTGGATAATTTTAGATCTTTGCATACCTGCTAATATCCTCTGCAAAAGAAGGTGGGGGGAAAGTAGCTTGCAAATTTGTGTGCATTTGCATAAATTTGCATAGTTTTCAGCACATTTCCTCAGAGGTACATGCCCTCCCACTAGGAAATGATTGTCCACCAAACTCTAATGTGAAAGCGCTACTACCCTCCTGTGTTCATCCATGAACAGAGGCAAGATGGGACAGCCACGAATACTTATGGATTAAATACTCCAATTCCACAGCTCAACATCTCAGTGATGGAGCAGATCAGCCTAGAACACAGCTATGAAATAATTTCATATCTATTTGCTCTTATCTGTCCCAAAACACATACCAAAGGTAAAGTCCTGCTGTGGGTTGTCCCATACAAGCACTCACAATTCTGCCTCTACAGGATGTCTGTCCACAAACCTATTTAAAATTTATGGGGTGTTCACCAAACTACCACAGCTCTACTCCTCCTTCAATTGGTGTGAAAACATAGAGAAAAAAGCTGCCAGGCTTGTAGGCTCCAGCAACCACATACAAGCACAGCCAGTCAAGAAATCCCAGAGGCTTTGGTTCTGCCAGGTACTTTCCATTACAATAGCCCAATGCAATCATTCTCCATCTTGAGAGAAATTATGATGAACCATTTCCACGGTTCGATCTGTAGCTCAGTGGTGGTCCTGGAGGTTGGTGTATCAGGTTCCCAGGAATCAGAACACTCGTCCTTCACTGGAAATTGAAATGCCAAAAAAAACCCCAGCCCACCCGCATCACCATCTTCTAACCCTTCAGGTTGTGCAAATCATCTTCCTTATGTAAACAGCTTCAGTAATCAGGATTGTGGAATATATGGTACTAAGGAATGTGCAGTTCATTATTTTTTTCTGTGAAAACATATTAAATTATGCTTTTTGATATCTCTTTTTGAAATGTGGATTATCAAATTTTTATGTGCTTGGATGTGTGTGTTGACTCTGCCCATACACAGCAAATGCACTAAAATACTAACATTTCCTCGCAATAGCTTGATTGATGAGATTTTTCTTTAAAAAGAGGAGGAGAGGGAAATCAGATAAAAGAAGCTGGCTTGGAGGATTTTAATAGGGATATTTGTAAATCATGATTCACCCAACTATCAAATGATCCAGGAAACGATTGAACCCCTTCTGAGCAATCAAGGAATAAAATTGTTTGCTTTGGATGCTCACCTGCTGCAAAATGCGGTAATTGCTGCTGCTTGAATGAAACCACTGCTTTACAGCAGGTGACCTTCCACCCCCAAAATGCAGAAATACAGGAAAACCCCTCTGCTTTGTCCCACATGGTCCCTTCTCCAGCAGCTCTGTCCCTGGGAGACCCAGGTCTCAGGTTGAGCCTCCACTGAGTTTTCACAAGTAATGAGCAGAGGAGACGGGACATCCACACAGGATGTTATTCTTCACAGAGAATCTCTGTCCTTAGATAAAAACATACCACATCGGTCAGGTTTCCCTCTATTTGTAGGAAGGACCGAATATAAGGGTTCACTCTTGGATATGAGAAGTCTCCTTTCTTACAGTTGACCTGGCTGCTGAACAGATGGTGCATTTTGAAGGAACTGAAGCTCCAATAATTCCCCTCATGCTGCAGCCTCAGATCCATCATCCTTTAGCTTTTAACAGCCAGACGGAGACAGGCATAACTGTGCTTCAGAATAGGGGCTGGAACATTAGTCAAGCCAACCCAAATATAAATCCAGCACCATCAGGTCTTTCCCTGCAGCTATGTACTGTCTCCCATGTGATTTTTAGGCAACATTTTCCAATCTACTTTCTGATAACATCATCTTCAAGTAGCACTCAGGACACTATCCCAATGTTAACACACACACAAAACCCCTCTTCCTGCAATCAAGTATTTCCTTCCACCAAGAGAGCTACCAGGTTGTGGGCACATCTGTTGGCTTGTTTATACTTTAATGTCATCCAAATAATAAGAGCATCAGGAAAAAGAAAACAAAACACAGAAAACCCTCTAGTGGGGTTGGTGCTGCTGTGTGTACCTATGGTAACTACTGTGAGCATTAAGATGAAGCACTTCAAGCACAAATAATAATAACAAAAAAATCTAGAAGATAGATTAAAGCACCACAGCACTTTGTAATAGTATTTGTAATGCAGATAAAGCATTTGTACTCTAATTTCCAGCACCACCAACAAAATAAGTAAGTGTGCTTGGATTGCATTTTTCTTTCAAAACTGGTTCAAAAATTATTCATATTGAAGGAAAACAACTTAAACTGGATTTAGAAACACAATGCAAGCGGGAAAGTTGCTCACTGTTGTCAGCATGACAAGAGCAACCTGTTCCTTTGATAAATGGTGCTTGAAGAAAGACACGAAGCTCATCTGCTTTGTGTTTTAAGTTTAATTAAGTAGAGAATTAATGTTTGAAAAATGCTTTGAGATCCTTCATCAGACAGAGCGCGTACAAGTGCAAAGTGCTTTCAGCATGAAACACATTTCCAGGAGTTGTACTAACCTATTTGTGTCTTTCTGAAAGCCTGATCTGCAGCCTGAAGTGGTCAGGGATAAGATCCCTGCTGACTTCAAGGTGTATCAGATCAAGTCTGCAGGACATGAGTCTTGATTTAGTAGGCAAGTCCCCCAGAAGAGAGCTGGAATACTTCCACACTTAGACTCAAGCTACGTATTTAAGTAGCTTGCTTTAAAGAGTATATTTTTATATGCGTGCTATTCACTGAGTCATAGAGCTCAGGGCCAGAAAAGGCCATTAGCAGAGCTTGGACTGTTTATTTCAGGCCATTACATTTTACCCAATGTCCCTGTGCGAGTGTAACAACCTGTGTCTGCTGGAACAGATCTTCCAGAAAGTGCTTCCAGGCTCACTTTAAGGCCAGGTGGATGTAAGGAATCTACCACTTTCTTAGGACTAGTGCCTAACCAACTTCACTGCTTAAAATGCAAACCTTATTTCCTTATGTCTCCTTTGAATTTATCTGGCTTCAACTCCTGGCCATTAGATCCCGGCTCTACCTTTCTGCTCTGGACAGAAGAGCCCTTTAGCAGACAGAAATTTGCTACAGAAACATTTGCTAAGGTAGCATTACAAAGGCTACCTTAATGCTTGAGAGTGGAAGATCACTGCTTGGGATAAGAAAGGAATTGAAAGAGTTGATGTTAGTCTATAGGGTGGATGCAGAGATGTCTGTGGTCCAAAGACACCATAGCCTAAAAGGACAAAAAGAGTCAAATGCAGGAAAAATAAGGACTATGGCTGCCATTGGAAAAGCATCTTCTTAGCTCTGTTTTATTCCCAGACACTTGCATTGAGAAGGCAGGAGGCGTTACCAAAGTCAGCAAAAAAATCTAGACTCCTTAACAGCCTCTTTAACAGAGGTATGCAATAACTCCTTTTCTGGACAGTTACAGCCTGTGTCCTCGCAACACTTGGTTCCCCGGAAGAGCAGCAGAACAAGAACTGATTCACTGGAGCAAATCTGGAACCCAGCAGGGCTGAAATCCCACCATATTTCCATGACAGCATGTAAGTTCTGGGAGATGAGAGTAACTCTGGGCCCAGCTTCACAATATTGCTCGTGCTACAGGAACACATATTCAGAGCACACAGGAACTGCATTTGGCCCATCACTCTGGCAGGCAGATGAAGCACCATGATGGGGATCTGATGGAAGTTAGAAGCTGGATACCAGCTCAAACCTTTAAACCAAACACATTTGGACAGCCATATGCTGCCAGCCCAGCAGTGAGGAGAAACCGTCTGTTTGCTCAGAGCCTGGTGCAACTCCCACGCGTGGCAACAGAGATGGAACTGGATGGGGCCCCTGGAAAGCACCTCTTCTTTCTTACTTTGTTGTTATCTTTAGGCTCTCCTCATAAAACCTCCAGCACATGCAAGCAAAGAATTTGTGAATAGACAGGGGACACTCACCCCTACATAAACATCCAGTGTTTCCAAGTCTGGATACCTGACTGCTCCACGATCTCCCTGCCAGCACTTTTGAACTGCAGCAAGTGAATATCATTAGCAGCACCTCCTAGCCCCAGCACAAGAGCTTCCTTTGCTTTACTGTTGGCTTGGTAACAGCTGCTGTTTCTGTTTGAGGTGGCAAGAGGGCAAAAAAGTGTTTATTGCTTCAGAGCTCTTCAGGAAAGCCTTGTAGCCTCTCCTTGGCAGGGTTTAGCAGAGGCCAGGCACTCTCTGGAGCAACGGCCGGTGATGCTCTCAGGTACTGCTCTTTGCTGCTGTAGCAGTGCCCCCATTTCCTCCACACAAGGCCAGGGCAGGGGCAGAGCCCAGGGCTGGGCTGAGCTACCTGGAGCAGCAAAGGAGCAGCTGGGAGCAGCCACTGGACACAGACAGTCCTGATATATTCCATGTAAGTAACAGGGCAGTGTTGTGCAGCTCTGCACAATCCTGACCCGGGAACACTGAGGGTAAAACAGGCAGTTCTTGAAGCAGAGACTGATGGCTTTTTCACGTTCAGTGGGGCAGGTGATAGGAGACCCATCCAAAATGCCACTTGCCTCCCTCTCTCGGTGCATCAGCCAAGACAGACATGTGGAAGGAAAACCTGGGTCTGTGTTCAGATTTCACCAACAGCTCTGTCTAATGCAGCATGTAATGCAATTACCACCCACCTTTAATATGCTTTAATACAGCAGGCTGAGTGAAATCCAGGTCTACGTCCCAATTTTAGTACAGTTTGGGTTTCTCTTTAGTGACAAGCACATATGGATGCAAAGAGCTGCCACTGAACATCACCTTTCTGTCCGTGATGGCAGGAGGAGATGGAGCTGTGGCTTCATCCTCAGCTTAAAGCCTTGAACTTCAGCCTTGCAAAACCACATTAGGTTCAGGTGACACAAATGCTTTGGAGAGAGAGGAAGTCTTTTTCTGGGTGATTTTTTGTTATGCCCTTACTCTTCTGCTTCCATCTGATTACAACCAGGATATTGCCAAGTTTTCCAGACCGCTATTTTTAATTCTCTCTCCCCTGCAACTCTCTGACTCCCTTGACCTGCTACCATAATGGGCTTGCAGAGAAAAGCAATTGTGAAAACTCTGGGCCTTTCTGCTTTGTGAAGGACAGGACTATCTCCAGGCTGCCATTCATCCCATCAGCCAGAGCCCAGGGAAAGCACAATTTGCTGCAAGCCGATAGCAGCACGCTGACACTTAGCGGGATGGGAACGTGCTCCAGCCTGACAAGGAAGAGTCACACATTGCATTAAAGAAAAAAAAGGGGACAGGGAGGGGAGAGGGAAAGAGGTAGAGAAGGGGAGAAAAAGAAAAGAAAATAAGGAATTGTTAGCTATTCAGAAAATGCCCTGTAATTTGGGTGTCAGTACGAAAATGTTAGGTCAGATGTTTTGATTGAATGTCAGTAGGAATTGTATGCTGGAGCGTCATGCTTCCCATTTTACTGACAGAATAAACTAATGGGAGAATATTCCAAAGTGACTGATTTTCGTGCCAAGACTTTTACTGATATCTCAAAGTAGCACAGGAAATGCCACTGCATGAATAAACACATTTTTTTTCAACTTATTTAAATAAATATATATATTTAAAAAATTGAAAGTAAACTCAGCTGGAAGAACAGCTCAGACCCTGCAGCCCACCAGCCAGAGCTGGCAAGTCCATAAAATAAGAAAATATAATTTTTATTCTTTTCTTTTCTTTTTTTTTTTTTTTTTTTTTTAAACTCTCCCAGTGAGATCAACTTGATGATCTTCCCTCTACAGACCATGTCTCTTCGGAAGAACAGTGCTGTTAATTTGCTCTCTCATACGACTGGATGTAATACACTTCTATAACCTTTTAACATTTTGCTGCTTGCATGGCATACCTGTGTCTTACTTATTGCTCATCAAATTATGCAGGGAACTCAGAGCCCTGCTTAGATGTCTTAAATACATCTGCATCAAAAATATGATTCTGTAATCCAGGCAGCACAAAATCATTATCACAGCCTCATCTGCATATTAGGATTCATTCTCCCAGCCTGAGAATGCTGCACTGAAATAGCCAAGCATAAAAGAGATGGAGAATTTTCCTCAGGTGGTGCCTCATAAATCATCAGTTTCCTATTTACAGAATTTTTTTTTTTCCTTTGGATTTCCATCTATTTATTTATTTATAGCTTTCCAAAATACAGAGTAATTAATATTATCTTCTCTGCACACAGGAAAAAAATAAGAAAGGAAAAAAGAAGCTATGTTGCCTGAGCACATTGACCAAGTCCCCTCCATTTGAGTTTGTGGGGATAGGCATGTTGTGGAGCAGGAAGAGAGTGGCTTAGGTTTTGGCCAAGAAGTTCTGATTTCTGGACACGGCTCCTACCTCTGCTCCGTATGCCCTGGGCAACTGTGAGCAAATTCATCAAACCTTCCAGACAGCTCAAATGTCTCTGATTTTCAGTGGGACACACTCCTCAGTTTGGGCACTGGCTCCTAAATGCAGATGGCTGGCTTAGAAGTCTTTGCCTTTTATCTCTCTGTGCTTTCCTCTCTAACCCTGAGACTGCGTAAGTGCGCTCTGGGCTTTGTGCTGTTCAGGGCACAGACCCTTTCCCACTGAGTGCTGGTAAGGTGCTTCAGAGGACAGACTCTCCTTCAGGACCAGCCAGCTTCACTGTATTCATAAAAGCAGGAGACATGGCATCCTCAAGTATTTCATAGCTGGAAACAAAAATAAGTATTTCCCCAACCTGCTGGTGGTTTCCAGTGGCTCTGCTTTTGGGTGTCCAATGTGAGAAAAGTTAAGGTGACCTGATTTAGGGACAGTAGATTTTCAGCACTTTTGGTAAAGCTGAATGCCAAAAAAATTTCTACTGGTGATTGAAATTGTGAGCCAAAGCTTTTTACTTGCAAATCTCCAGTTCAATTCTGGCTCAGGCAAGCAGGCATTGGGAGTTGTTCCTGTCTGACAGTTGCATCAGTGGCATCTGGAAAATGAGCTGCTAAGTTTCAGCTTAATTCCTAGTGAATACATTACTAAAAACCCATTCAGTGAATACATCCTGGTACCTACCAACCGCAATTGCTTATGAATCATCAGGGATGCGTTTGTACAAATGATGCTACCACAAACAAATGCTAGTGATTTCATCATTCTTGCCTCAACACAGAAATCAGACACTAAATCATAAAACCCACTTTGTTTCTTGAGGCCAAGAGCACAGAAGGAGAGGAGGCAGGCCCAGATTTTGGAATCCAGAGCTAGATAGGTTTATCAATCCTATGAGCTTCACCTGAAATATTGCTGAGAAAAGCTTTGTGGACTGAGAGAGGCAATGGCCTCAAGGGAAGGCAAGGAGGGCAAATTAATTATAATGTTGAAGTTAAACTGGAACAAAAGCAAGTGGAGGCAGAGCCAACTGTGAGTCCAATGAACCTCTCTAAAGCAGGAATTTTCCAGAAATTAATAGGGACTTTACCCTGATAAAGGTTACCTTGTCACTGCTAACGCTATGTGATTTCCCCCCATACCCATATCTATACCGTTTGTCAGGAATGAACTTTAATAAGATTATGCTGTCAGAACTCATCATCAGAATGACCACACACGTGGTACAGTAGATGCAGTGTAAAGATCTGCTTTGATTTTTTCCTCTGAGGTGCCAAGCTAGTTTCAAATATGCATTAGAGCCACTGGCACCAAGACAAGTCACGCAACACCACGGTAGGACTCCCCTCAGGAGCTTTCACTAAGAATACGAAGGAGAGATGCAAAGACAGGCTGGTAAGAGGTGAGATACACAGATTCTGGATGCAACTCTGCTAACAGCTTTTGATAACTGTCAGGCTGGCTGGGTCATGATTTTTCCAGTAGTGCAGTTTCATGTGTGAAAATGCCCACACAACTGGATCCTCAGCTTGGTCAAAAATTGCACTGGTGGAGCATAGGGAGGTGGAGGATCCCTATCAAGCCTACACCTGCACTGGGTGTGTGCCCTAGCTAAAAAATTACACCTTGCATTTGGAGTCATAAATGATCATGTGAATGGATGAATCTTATACCTTTTATCTCCCTGAGCCTTCACAGCCTTTTCCATCTCCCTCTCCCTACACATATTTAGAAAATGGACAGGATTCTTAGCTACTTCACCAGATTACCTTTTAAAATGAATTAATGCTTGTAAAGAGCTCTGTGATTCTTGGATGGAAGGTGCCATAGGCACAGAGATTATAATTAAACTGCTAAACAGTGCAGCTGGACTTACTCAGAATGCTGCCAACAACTGTGTGCTGTGCTTTCAAGTAGAGCAAAACACACTTCCAACCAAAGGAACAGACATGACCCACATTTGTGCCCTCAAAGCTCTTTGGAAAAAGAGCAACCAGCAAGTTCATCAAGTTTAGAAGGCTGCTTGAGGAAACGGAGGACTCCTTAGTAGTTCTTTGGGGTCATGAGAGCACTGACAGCCACCTCCCATGACCCATCACAAAAGCATTGGGTGGAGGTGAATATTACTGTTTTATTCAGCACAGGAGACTGAACTGAATCCTCATTCTGCTCTGTGATGGAAGAGCTCAGTGAGGCCATTTTAGCTTGCATGAGACTCTGGGTAGGCTGGCTCTATTCTACCTTCCAGACATGATTTTTCATGAGGTCTCCTCCAGCAGGCTGGGCGACAGATGCCACTTGCAAGTCTTCAGAATTGCATCCTGACTCTCAGCCATCCAAAGTAATTTTGGCTGCTATGGAAAGGTGCAGTCACAAATGTTTGCAGTCCTGATCTACCACCCTCAGATAGTAATACGAGGATGTATGAGGTCAAGTGGCCACCAAAGGATTAAGTAAATCATCTGTACAGTCAGTTACTCATGATATTGAGCACAATATTATGATTTGAGTTATTGTTTGGATCTGCGGAGAGGTAAAGCCTGAAAGTGTGACCACTTTAACTCAAGGAAGGTTCATTACAGACCAGCCTGCAACAGCCCAAGGTGAAGAGAGTAATGTGAACAGCCATAGTGACAGTCATGGCATTGGCATGACAAGCCTGCTCTGATGCTCACTCCTTCTCCTCTACTCTAACCATACTCCTAAGAAGTGTTCCCAGTTTTTCCTCCAGGCATTCTTAGCTCTTACAGGGAGGAGAGGACCACTGTTGGGTGCCCAGCACTTATTAGCACTAAGGCTTTAGATAAGTCAGGGATATAAGTACAGTAGGAGCCTCCGAAGCGTTTGTGCATTGCAGTGGTAATATAGGATGCAGGAAGTGATAATATCTGTCAGACTCGTGTTTATTAACCATTTTATAATCACAATACATGCAATTACAGCTTGACAAGACACTGCCAATGTGAACAACATCTGGAAGCGTACTGAGGTCTTCAGAATGAGTACAGTTTCATTTCCATTATTTGCTTCTGCTGAGAGTAGCAGTAAACCGTAGTTAATAAAGGGAAGCCAGCTTTTATGGGCTAGGAAGACAGTAAATATATGCAAAATGGTTTGTTGAATCTAGCAGTGGGGTGCCATAAGAGGCTTCATAAAGCAGGGATAGAGTTTAGCATCATTCTTTTAGGGCTGGGAGTGATGCAGAATAAATCTCTCTTGAGTCTACTTACTGACAGCCCCAGTTCAGATCGTGTATACACAGACAGTGCTTCTTTCTCTACAGAGTTTCTGTTAATCACTGTTAATGCCAGTCATCAGATCACTAATCATTTGAAACAAGAAGCTGCAGATATTAAGACAGAGATTCAGAACAAGATAAATAGCACAGATCTCTCCAGGGGCAGGAAGAAGGTCTGAGCCCACTGATGCTGCCTGGTACAGCACGAGGCTGTTTGCCCTCCTAATATTTATTAGGATAGGAGCTACTCTGCCCTGGCACAGAGAAGGAGGCAGGAGGTTTGAGAAACCTTCCATGGCCTCATGGACCCAGGGGTAGATGTGGCCAGACCCTGACCATGCCTGTTTGCAGAGGATGGGAATAAACCTCCCCCATGGCGATGCCCAACCAGACCCAAAGTCCATGTGTTTTGCAGCAGTTTGGCTATCGAGGTGCAAATGCCCATAGCCACACATGGAATCAGCAGACTCACGGGAAACCAGGATTTCCTAATCGTCACATCACTCTTCTGGCCCAGCCTGATTCTTTCTGTTGACTACACAAACCCGAGAGCTGAGGCAACAACATTTTCTTTTGCCTCTGGGGAGGGTTTAAGAGCAGCTGTACGGGCAGAAACTGTGGTTCTGCTGATGGCCACTTGTGTCTCAGTTTATCACTTGTGGTCCTGGAAACATGTCCTGAGTTGTCTGAAACAATTCATTTTTCTGCTCAGAGCAAAGGCAGTGAAAAGGTTATGCCACTGAGGTGCAAATTTTCCTTGTAAATCAGCTTCCGAAGTCAATGCCTGGCAGCCACCTCCTCTGACACTGTTAAAATCCTGAACCAAGGGCATGTGCCTGCAGATGTCAACCTGTGGATTTACATGGCAGTTTGGGATGTGGGTCTCCGGCTGAATTTGCATGTACTACCAATGTCAGCTTCATCTCATTTGACGATGGCATTTGGTGTCCTTGGCGTGAGGTGTTTTGTTGTACAGGCTCTGCCATTTTAACACAGGCTCACCCCAGAGGGGTGGAAGTGGGGACACAGCAGCACAAATGCCAGACCCAGGGCCTCTCAAAGGCAGGACTTGACAAGGTAACAAGCAACAAAACTGGATGTGCAGGGGAGGAGGAGGGGAGGAGGCAGAATAGACTCGTGGCTTGATCTTGCCCAGAGCTGATTTCAACAACCTCCATGGGAGTCAGGACTATTCTGTACTTAACAGTGGGAGTGCAAGTAATTGTGAGATTGAACCTTACAGGAGACCATGACTTGCCGAAGGGGAAGTCAAATAACATCAAAGCAATCAAAGGAATTCTTCAGGAATTACTGAATGAAATTCTATGGCTCAAGGAGGACCTTAGGCTAGATTAATTACAATTGGTAGATCTAAAATCTGCTCACAAGTAAGGTCCATTTATATTTTGTCCTTGCTCCCAAGATTCTGTCTTGAACTCCAGATCTGACTGAAGCAAAATGGGGAACAAAGCAACGAGAAGGAGCAGTGCTACATGACGTCTTTAGAAGAAAGTCCGCCCGGAGACAGGCAGTGTGAATACCTTTGGAGCAGACGAGTGAGTTCTGCTTGCCTTCAGTAAATAAATGGAGACAGAGTCAAGCAGGCTGGTGAGACGTCCCCACAAAGCCTGGGTGTAAACAAGCCTAGAGATACCTGCATAAACAGATTCTGTCTTGCTGAATTCCTTAGCACAGCTCCGAGACCCAACACAACCACCAGTGGGGCTGGTTCCAGATCTGTTTTTGCTGTACATCACAATACAGACCAACATCACAGCCATTATCTCACCAACCACAGAACAACTGTGGGCCCCCCAGGTCTCCCCATCAGATTGTATCCCAAGCAGAAGGCAGTTATGAAATCCTGCAGCTCTGCAAACACTCATTTAACAAGCGATGAAGGACAAGGTGTGCAGATCAGCACTCCCCGGGCAAAAGCGCAATTCAGATCTTGCCTTCAAGACCACTTTTCAGCATAGCCCTGAACCTTTCAAGTCCTACCTGAGCTGAGGAATCTCCACTGTTATTCTGAGGATCTCTTTGGGACTGTGCTGGTAAATGCTTCATTGGATTGGCTGTGATTCAATGAATTGTTTAATCTTTCTCAATCGATTCACAGAGAAAGGATGGAGAGAGTAATTTTTTTTTTTTTTTTTTTTTTTTTTTTTTTTTTTTTTTTAATCTCCCCTATTCCAGCATTCAGCTGCACTCACAGGCACACACTCACCCTAGACCCCAACCCCAGCTTCCCCTGGTACAGACTGGGTGCTGCATCACTGCTGGTGGATAACACGTCTGAACAAAAATATCTGGGAGATGGTGACCCTTTCTAGAGAAAACAAGTAATTTGCTTTCATTTTGGGTAAAGTGCAAGCCAATTAGCTGCTATGTTAACTTTAGGAGCTCGAGTTCCTCCATATCTTCCCCAGCTGCCTACCAAAAAAACCTTGCAAAGCATCTGTGCAATATCAAGGTTGCTTCTCCAGATGGCTAAAGCAGTCCTGCATGTTTCTTTTTAAAAATTCCCAACTGTTGGCGTCCATTTCCTAATACCATGCTGCAGAACATGGTGTAAACCTCAGCCCCTCTGAAGATAAAAGTTTTGCTCTGTGTTGAGTGCAGTTCACACACGATTGCATTGTCCTGATGAATTAATATCCAGACATTGTATATCTGCAGCTTACTGGGAACATTCTCCTCAATTAAATTCTTATGCAGGCAAATAAGAAATTCTGCATTTCTCCATTTCAAAAGCAGAAAGTGAAGCAAGCCCTCAAAGCCTTGCTCAGGAGCCTCATGAAGTGGTTGGACTTCCAGGAGGGGCGGAGTACCTGGCAAGTCTGATGTAATATCAAGGGCTGGGAATCACACAGTTCTGCTGAAGCATGGTTTGTATTAGACCTACAGAGACCTACAGCCTGTCAGCACAGTGGGGAAGCCAAGTTTGTATTACAAGACAGTGTATAAATCTTCCATCTGCCAAAATTCTGTAGTGTTGGATCCAGAGTTCAGGTTTAGCTTTATTCCAGAATACAGGCACAAATGTAACATCAGTCGGTAAATAAAACAGCCTGATGGGAAAATACTCATCATAATTTACCCTGCTAGGAGAGCAAAGAATTTTTCTTCACTCTGAGCTAATAGAAAATTGGCTTAATGGACCTACTAATTAAGCTAGTGTTTTTTCTCTGAATCATCAGCTACATTGTAATTTCTACCAGACAAAAGGACCCCATGGCTCATCTGGTGAGGCCAGAGAAAGGATATTGAAAATTATTGTTGTTGTTTTATGACAACCTCTATTCTCCATGCTGTTTTACCCCTTCCTGAGTAGTTTCCCTGATTCCCTCCTGCATTCCTAAATTTGGAAGTTACAGCGTGGGTCTGGTCTTAAAGCAGTTTTCTAAATGGGAAAGATATATAAGTAAAATAAAACATCCAAAACCGAGAAACTATTTTTACTAGAAGTACCAGATCCATCACTATAGATGTTATTGTGTTTTACTTACACTATATATGTCCTCCTAATCGTTACCTTCAGGTGAACCAACAATGATTCCTTAAGTCCCCTCCTAGAGACACATAGGACATTTATGATGAATGAGCTTCCAAGAACTCAGACACTTAATTTGCAGCTACCATGGTTAGTGATGATTAAGATCCCTTTGTTTTTACAGTGTTTCTTAAATAAGGTGCAAACACATCCTGTTCAGCTCCATTAAAGAGTGATACACATGGGAATGCTAGTAGAATTGCTAAGAAAGGTACTGAAACTGGCCAGACACAGAGTAAATACACATGATCACACATATATACACTTATGCATGTGTTTGTGCACGTGCAAACAATGCACCCTTACACAGATATAGATGTATAGGCAGTTATTTGTACTCCTTCTGTCTGGCCTTGACTGCAGGTTATCTTAATGTCTGGGGGTTTCCACTAAAACACCAGCTTGATTTCCCACCAGAAAACATGGGAAAATTTAATCAACCTGGCTGGGTACTCAATGAATATAATTCCCTATTCACAACTGATGAATCAAACACATAGGCCTACGCAAACAGCACCTGCTGGGAAGCCACAGGAGAGAAGGAAGAGGAACAGAATAATAGGCAAGAAGAAAGCCCAGCTCACAAATAGTCCCTTCCCAGCATAACCCCCCGATGGATGAGCTGGGTTTGTTCCTCCTGTGATTGCATCACACAGAAGTTCACTGAGTTATATGGGGGGTTTAAGGAAGATTATCGCACTGCAGCTTGAGGCAAAAGAAGATTTCACATTCATACATGGGAATCCAGACACTCTCCTCATCAGACACTCCTTTAAGTTCCCCCAACTTCTATTCTTATAGGATCCTATAACAATGCCTATCAGAAATACTGGAAGTTTTTTCAAAGCTCTGTTTTTCCTCATTCCTTGGCTCACCTCTTCACCACCTCATGTGGTCTGCAAGCTGCAGATCACATGAAGATTCCCCAGGCTTTTCATAATACAATTTTATATTCTGTATTTCCTTGACTGGACAATATAGCTGACTATAGCAGAAATTGCCCCAAAATATTGCAAACCATGAAATGTGAATTTTTTCTGTGAAGTGACCGTCTATTCAATCTCCTCACTTCGCACCAGATATCAAAGCAATACTTTTATCCTTCTTGTTTTCTCCTCCTCAAGTGCTTTCCAGATGCAGCTGACATTTTCTCCTAAGCTTCAGTCCACCAGACAAATATCTATATACATTACACACATCCATACATCTAAATACAGCTGTAAGAATGATCAAACACAGAATAAACAAATAAACAAATAACCAAATAAACAAATAAACAAACAGAAAAACCTGTTGCACTCCACAACTGCTTCATGAATTTATAACATATGGTAGCAAAGCACTATAAAAACTGTAAACTACAAAGAGGGTTACACAGCCCCATTCATTTATCATGTTACAATGAGTAATTTGTGCACCAGGCAGGAAAGAGAAAACCAACACCATTGGAGTGTGCATATGTATTTCTGAGGCTCACACTAGAGAGCCTTTTATAAAACACACACATGATTTGAATTCCAAAGCAGAGGCAGTGCATGGGCTAATATTGTTATAATGGTGTATGCAGAGCTAAGGAAGAAAGGCACTAGCTGACCTCTTTTATTGATAAGAGTACTTCCAAATACTCCACATTTCTGCACAGTTCAGAATCTGTCCATTTAGAAGTTGAGCTCCAGTCTACAGCTATACAACTTTTCCTTGGTGTTTTTACAGAAATGGCAAGATGGTGTTCAAAGAAGAAATCATGGCTGGGTGCTCCTTCTGCTGATTCTGATCAAGTTTCACTCATTTTTGCCTCCCTTCACATGTCTGGTGGGGTTATGTTACGTTGAACCACATTCCCAGCTGGGTCCATGTACTCATGGTCCAAGCTGTGTTTTATAGTCAAATCCACATATTCTGCACTGACAAAACAAGAGTGTTGAAGTTAAGCACTGCATTTCCCTAGAGGGCTTCTGACCACTGCAGTGTCTCACAATAAATCCCCTAGATTTTCCAGATAGCACAGAGCCCAGTAATTCACATCTACCTGCTCCAGTTCTGACATTTCATATTTTTCATTTCCAGCTGGCAAAGAGCTTTTATGAAACACATAACACATGCCACATGCTCTGTCCTGGAAATGGATTAGTTTTCCCAGTGGGGCCAGCAAATGATGTAGGCTGTGTCCCAGTTGTCATGTCCCAGTGCAAATGGTTAAGATCTTCTTTTTATCTCAGCAAATGCCCCATGGAAGCTTGAGCTGGGTTTGGGCCCTTGGGTCATTGCTAAGCAGTTTCTCTTTCATCCTTTTCAGCACCAGCAGACACAGCTGGGAACATGTATACAAGATGCGACTTTACAGCATCCCTTATTCACTGGTACCTTGGAGACTCCAGTTCATTGAAAGTAATAAAACCAGATCATCAAAAAGAATTCTTTTGAACAGGCTTTGGGCTCTGCTGTGCTACTTGGTTACGGATATTCATCTTCCTGGAAACTGTGCTGTTTGATACAGCACCGGCAGGAAAGCCTCAGCTGCCTCCCCGGTGTATTAACCCCTCGAGTGTTGAAATCACAGCCCTTGAATAACAAAATAGTTATCACTTATAATTGCTTGAGGGAAGAAGCAGATTTTACTCTCCCAGATGCACCAAGGGTGCACACTGGGGTCAAAGGGTTTCCCTATCCTCATCCTGCTCCAGTGATGCAATGGGCTGTGCACAAAAGGGAAGAGGGAGCAAACAGAAGCAGCCTCTGTTGGTTACAGCTACAGGCAGGCTGTAAGGTGACTCCTGTATCAAAGGGTGCCATAGCACTTAATCCAAACTGAAAACACAGATGTGCTGAAAACACAGGCATTCTGATACTTGGGGCTTTAACTTTCTGTTAACCTTGCATATCTTGTGATCCTGTGTGTCTTACAGAGCCCTGACGTCAAGGCTTTAACCCCAACCCCTTTGATTTGGCAGAGGGAACACAGTCACTGTTTTCACAGTTGCCAGAGTTCTGGTGCTTTTGATTGCATCCAAACCCTCCCTTCTTTCATCTTTCTCTGCTAAAAAGAAGGTCAACACTGGCACCACGAGCATAGATGTACAACTCCTGAGTTTCATTTCTCTAAAAGTGGAAAGAGCAAGGGTGGTGTAGCTGGGCTAATTCTGAGTGATGGGCAGACAACTGCAGATTATTTGCGTCTGTGCTTGCAGCTCCAGGAGGACAAAAGTCTGAACTGCTGCTCTGGTCCCTCTAGGGCTGTGTGTGCTTCTGCTCTGAGACCTCTTTGTTGAGCTCCATCTTCACCCTGGGGCAGCAAAGCCACCTTGTTTGCAAATTCCTTCAGTAGAACATATGCAGGGTTCCAAGACTGTCCCTTGAACTGCAGCTTGCCAGCTGCTGGGGAGGAGCTGCAGAAGAGACCACTCTCTCCATTTGGCCTCTTTCTTATTTTCTTTATCCAGACTCCACCACCATCCCCCATTACTGGTCAACGCCAGGGATCTGGGTGAGATGGTTATTTGATACCTCTCGTGCTCTGTCATATTGCACTGGTGAAACTCCAGTACTGAAGATGAGTGAAGAGAGCTTCACTTTCCTGACTCCCTCCTTATTTCATACCATTTCCCTTGCGAGCCCTCATGTCTGGAAAACACATGGTTCCTTTTTACTAGGGACTTCCAAATAGATGCAAAAAAGAGAAGGTTTAAATGCCCCCTTTGAGCCTCCCTCTCATTGCCCTGCCTGAAGCTGAGCCATGTCTGCCCTGTTGCACTCTCGGCACCAGAGACACTGAGGCTTCAGATCCAGATCACACACCAGAGGTTGCATTCAGAGCATCCTTCTTTTCCCAGAAAAGGCTCTGCCAGGGACAATGTTGGAAGGAAAATGGCTGAAGTTTCAGATCAGCTGAGAATAAATCAATGCTGGATCCCCAGGAGGTCTTTTTTACACAATTGCTCTGCACTGGAAGAGGAAGTGGAGAGTAGTAGCTGGAATTGATCACACCTGATTACTTATTAAAGTTTGTAAGGAAAGATGTTGGAGGAGAAAAACAGCAAGAGTACTTTTTATGACTAGTCTAGGAGGGCTTGGGGGGAAAGGGTGAGGAAAATAGGTCAAAATGGACTCCTAGAATGTTCTATTACATTATGACTCCATATTTTTTTCTCTAGATTTCATCACTAGTTCATGTATTCTGGGGCAAAGGTGAAACCAAACACTTGTGAGGGATCTGAGGAGAATCAGATGCAGACAATACATGTACAACTACTACATGAACAAATATTATAGAGGCCTCAACTGAACCGCACGTATGAGTTTGTTTCTGCATATCTCTGCATAGACCCATGCATGTGAGGACATACAGTTCCCGCTCTGCGTGTACGAGCATGTGTTTGCCCATATACATAAATCTGACATTGGAAGATAAAGATCTTTTTCCATATGGCAGTGGCAGTGCATGTCATGCTCATGTCTGAACACAGCCCCCCCAGAAGTACTGGGTTTTATGCAGAGAGCCTAAAGCAAGTGAGTCCTAAGCAGGTCAGCTCCTAAGCTACTGCAGTGTTAGTTAAGAAAGCAACATCTCTTCATAAAACTTAAAATAAGCCCTACATCAAAAACAGTACAAAACAACTCTAAAGCCTCAGGCTACTGCAGGATTATACTGTTGTGAAATACATTATCCAGCCTTTAAAGTAGTCTTTGACTATCTGCCTGGGGTCATCCAGACAGCCCGGACTCTCAGCTACCTAATATCAAAAAAAAAGTTGAGGTTGCAGATGTTCCCAGGAAGGCAGTATATCAAGGTCCAAGCTCTTCCTGCAGGGAGAGACCAATGGGATTACATTTGAATTTTTTGTTTTCTATAATAATGGCTCAGCAAAGAATTAGCTCCCACACAACCTGCTGTTGGAGGGAGATCTACTGGTTTTGGTAGCAGGAAGAGAAAAAACAAAGTTACTGGACTCCACTCCTGTGAATGAGTCATTGCATCAGAGGCCTGGAAGCAGATAGGCTATTCCTTAGCAATAAAGAACCGAGACACAGTAATTTCCAATAGATGGATTTGCAGGAAGAGTTTTCTACTTTATCCACAGCAGGCACACCAACTTCAGCTTCCAGCTGCTGTTTCTGGTTAGCCAGTCAAGCTTTTAATTGGATCTCCTGTTGGACATTATCTAAGGGACACACCAGGGTGGGAGCAGGGGGCCAGGCTGCTGTCCTGCCAACACAGCCGAGCCCTGGCAGCACCCTGCAGTGAGATCCAGGCACACAGGGACTACATGCAGAAATTCAACCAATGCACCACAGAGTCCCCAGTCCACAAGGAGCTGCTTATCCCTCCATCTCAGGGCAGCAACACACCCAGCAAGCCTTGCATGACCCTTCCATATTGGCCAGTCCATGCTGGTTTTACACATGGGCACTCTGGACTGTCCATCCTCAGACCAACCTCTTTTGTGCTTCTAAACAAGCCCAGGAGAGGGCTGGGATCTCCAGAGAAGATGAAGTGGTGTGAATTAGCTTGTCAGAGGCTTAACCAAAGGACAAGCCAAACCAATGCTATCAGCACAGCTAAATCCAGCTTCACTTCAAGAGGCAGTTGGACACTTTAGGTGCAGGAAGGTAAGCGTCCTGGGCAGCTCTGCAACACTTCTTTGCTTGACACCAGGAGTTCTCAGACAGGGAGTCCATGTGTTGTGGACCTCAAACTCACGGGAAGAAGGTGTTGAGCTGTCCCCAGCATCCAGACAGGATCTTCCAGGCAGCAAGAGGAAGTATGAGATGAAAGAAGGATGTTTTTCTGTGGAAAACAATGATAAGTGTAGAGGATTTTACTGTTAACTCCAATGACTGAGATAGCACTTTTTTTCCCACTGACTGTAAAACACATTTGGCCACTCCTTTCCTTGCTTACCAGCTGCTGCAATGGTGCATTTCGAAATTCTTACTGAGGAAAATTGGCATAACTTTTATTTTCTACATAAGAACAGTAAACACTAAAAGGAGCTCAAAATCAAATTTCCATTAAAGCAAAGGCCACCTCAGGATCAGACAGGTGGCTCCGCTCCTGTGTAACAGGCTAGTGCCAGAATGCCTCATCCAGTCAGTCCTGACAGGAGTTTCCCAGCAATCTCTCCTTGGCCTGGCATCACTACTAACCTGAAGACAGATTTCTGTAGTGTAGGAACTAAGGAGTGCAACTGCTTCTTAAGAAGTGATGAAGTCCCTGGCCATGTACAACATGTCACTGCTGTTCCTTACAGGGTACAGCTGTGAAAGTGCTTGCACTCAATTTATCCTTCTGTTGCTGGAGATTTACAGGGGGAAAAAAGCACAGTCCGTGCTTACCAAGGAGCAGTGGGGGTTGTCCTGTGAGCTGTGTGTTCCTAGAGCTGCAGACACTTGTGTCCCCATGCCTGTGCCTGTGTGTGCAGCTGGCCACTACAAAGTCCCTGTATTGTGACCCTGGGTTCAATCTAACCAATGAGCCAGCTAATCAGTTTGTGTTAACATAAACAGAGACAGTGGCAGTCAGAAAAGACATTGGAAATCAAACCTGAGGAATTAGGGGGGGAAATTTCATTAATTACCTCTTTCCAATGACAAATGCTTTCCACTCACTCTTTTAAAATGACATTTTACCTGCTATTAGTTTACTGTGAGTATCTCTGGTGCTGCTCTACCTCACCACAGCTGATTCCCTCAAGAACAAAATTAAATTTAAGCTACTAAAGTCGGACCTTTCTGAAATAAAAAGAATCTTTAAAAATTGATTTTTTTAAAGGTCATTTTGAACTTTCTCTGAGCACACATGGAAACGCAGGCCATTCAGCTAAATAATGCCACCTGACCACCTCCTGTCACCATTACTAGAATAAGAATATCATTTATGTGATGGAGAGAGTGGAAGGCTTTCTGTTCATTCTTTTTATTCCTCATCTAATTTTTGGAGATTTAAGTGCTATTCATTTTTATAGCTGCTTCTTCACTTTCCACTTTCTTTAATAACTTTAATAAGTCATAAACTTACACTGAAGTAAGACATTTTGACCCAAAGCAGGACAGACTGCACTTCCTGCTCTCATGGAATCAAACTGCATTCTCTAGGGCTCTATCTGCTCCTCACCCTTAGCATGCCCTGCCACACTGGTTGGTGTCAGAGTAGTCCATCCTTCTCCTTGATATATTTCCCTCTTCCAGAAATCCAGATTTACAAATTACATAAATATAACCCATTACTATGTTTCTAAGCACGTGCTTAACTTCAAGAACCAGAACAATCATGAGCTTCTTTTGTGAGTTTACATTTCACTGCGAATTGGTACAGTCTGTGGCACCAAAGCCCCCTGCTCCAGAGGGAGCACAGAGATGTGCAGTATTTATCCCAGCAGTGTCCCCGTCTGCCAGAGAAACCTTCACCACTGACCTGAGGATCCAGAAATAATTAACATTATCTTCAACATTACCTTGACAGCAAAGGCTGGCATGGGGAGATGGCTTTGCACTGCCAGGCTCCAGTCTGAACAAACACAGACTCTTTAAAGCATGGATTTCATTTCCAGACATGTTAGATCCACCTCCCTACTGTCAGCTGAAGGTAAGGAGGGTTGCACACAGCTTGCTGTGTGATCAGCCCTGCAGCAGTGCTCTGAAAACACTGCATGTTATTTACTGTACCCAGTTCTCTCCAATCATGACTCAAACGAGGCCATATTTATTGAAGAGACACTTGAAAATGTCCCATGGCATGCTCTGTGTGAATGGGGACTTCCCTTAAATGGAATTTTAGCACTCCACCTCTTCCTGCAGTGGCATCGGTGTCCCACTTCACAGCTGCCTGGTCTCTTTGAACAGGCTTCCCTTTAACAACGTTCAAATATTTAATTTGCCGAGTGCTGTGGGAATCCCAAAGGTTTGGAAGAACTATCTATTATAAATGACAAAACATGACATTTTTATAGGTAGCCTGCCTACTTGATGTCATCTGTGTTCTATGCTGCTCCTTTAATGAGGCTGTCTTTCAAATCCTGAACAGAATAGAAAAAGATCCTGATGCCAGCACCTCCCAGGTACTCTAAAAATTAAAACAGCCAAGTCCTTACAATATAGAAAAGCCTGCTTTCTAAACCCTAAAACCCTCATGTTCAGAGGAATTGCTTTTAATATTCTGTTATTTAGTTGTACAGGCATTCAGGAGGAGGTTGCTCCCAGCCACCCAGTGCAATTCAGAAAGTGTTCCCCTGAAACATAACCACACAGTGCCCTCTGCTGCAGTTTTCTCCAACATATTAAAAGAACAAAAAAAGAATGAAAAAAAGAAAAACAAACAAAACAAACAAAAATGCACCAAAAGCAAAACCAAACCAAACAAACGAACAAAAAAATCCAGCCATGCTTTGCAGCCTATCCTCTGGCGCAAATTTAGATAAGCAGATGGTTTGTTAGTACTTATCAATTACTCAGTAACATCCAAAGTACTACATAAAACAGTTTAGCCAGAGAAAAGTCAAAATAACAAAATGAATTCCATAAAAGGGACAGTGAAAGCAATTGAAAAACCAGGCAGGGAATGCAGCACTGCTAGCAGCTCCCTGCCTCAGCCTGGCTGGCCCTACTCTCCAAGCAGAACTCCAAACCCAGTGATTTAAGCTAAATAACTAGCTTCTGTACTCTCACTGCTTTGTTCTTTCCACCACCCTCAACCCCACCCGCCACATCCTCCAAACACTCATAAGAGCTGTGTGAACAAGCCAAGGCCATGGAAGATGCAAGAGCAAAGCCCACGCTTCTTCCCAGTCCTGATGCTGGGTAACCTGCACCGCACGGAGCCAGCTCAGCTCTGGCTGAGCAAATTCTCAGGAGAGAAAGATGGGCTGGGAATAAGTGATTTTTCTGTCATCTTACTCTTGATTTTGACAGCGGTGCTAACAGTTGACATTCCAGGGGACAGGGATCTTTGTGGAATACCACAGAAAAGAAGGACAAACACAAAACAGCCTTGGGAAACTCAAGGCCAACAAGGCACTTCAGCAATTCTTACTTTGAGCTACTATCACTTCAGGCTCAGTTAATTAAAATCAATAACTGCATTTGTTTTGGTTTGGAGTTTAGGCCTTCACTGAACAGTACTAAGGCTTTTGTTCACAGATTCACCAATTATAAAGTCAATAATTTTAAATTAGCTAGGCATACTGTGAATATTGTCTTGGCAATATTGTAAGGCACCTCTGAACACAGGGATTCAGGGAATGCACAGGCATTAGGATTTTAAAGCAGCACCTTGCTAATGTTGCGGATGAAGAACAAAAACATTTCAGATACTCTGTAAGACTATGTTCAGACCCTTCACAGACCCAAACACCAGTGTTTGTGAACATTTAATTCTAATTTCTGGGTTAACCCAGTAGAACAACAGGGTCCACCTGTAAACTGTATCAAGAGTCAATGAGATGACAATCTCTAAAGACCTGAGGTTTGAGTCTTGCCACCAAAGCCTAGAAAACTCAACTGGCTCTAAAACTTTACTATTAAGAAATGCTGGGTTTGTTGCACAATTGGCCTGACACTGAAGATTTTCAGACCCATGTTTCCAAACTATTGTTTGCATGAGGAGACCCTCATGCAGAGTGACATGAGGAACTTAAAAAGATAATGTTTCTCTCCCCATCACTTTCTTTAGCAAAATACAAAAATGGAGAGACTTTTAAAATCATGAGGTTTGACAGTGGTCTGCGTTCGTGCCTGAGATATGCTGCTGTTCAGAAAGGCCAAGAAATTTATTTGAGAGCAAATAAATGTTTATTTGAACCTTCCCTGAAAAGCTTAATCCATCTCTAAACCTTTAGAAAACATCAGTCTGTTAAGCCTTCTCCTTTCCACAATAACTTCTCCCATGCTTCCTGCATCTTCCTGGGTCCCAGCCAGGCCTGGAAGCACCAAATAACCACAAGGGAGATTGATTGTGGAGATCACCACCCAGGAGCAGAAAAATATTGTGAGCTGCTTGGGCGGGCCTGTTTTTACTGAAGCCACCTTACTGAGCAGATGTGAAACCTTGAATGGAGCCAGAAATTCAGCCAACAGCTTATCAGCACCAGCTACTATGAAAATCAACTAATTCCACTGAAGCAGAAGAAATCCTAAAAGGATGGCTTCTTTTGACACATGGAATCAGCAACAATATTCTGAGCAGCAGGGAGCAGAACATGTGTGAACCAAAATGCACAAAGGGCAGAGTTTTTAACTCCAAAGATTCAAAAATGTCTGGCCTGCTTATCCACAGAATGGAAGACAAAACTTAGGGGGAAACTACAAACAGTGCGGGAATCTACATATAGAGAAAGATCTCTCTGACATAGCTACCCCAAGGGTGAAAAGCTGGGAGAATCTCTGTTCAGCACAGTATTTAATTACCTAAAGGAAAAAGCATGTAAATAGACTTTGAGAGACACAGTTGATAATAAATCTATGACAAAAGGCAATGTACAAATCTGTGCTTTTGGATTTATTATCCAACCTTCCTGCTGAGCATTCCCATGCAGCTGCAGGATAAAATAAATTGCACTAACTAAAGAAACTGTAGGAAACATTTGAATATTCCTTGTTTTGAAATATTAACCTGTGATAGTTTTGACCATCTCTCTCTCAAGTGGAGAATGGCACAATGGACAGATGAAGACACTAGGAATTTCACTGGAAGAGGACTGCAAAAGGGAGTAGACTCCAGCTGAGACCCCTGCCTTGGAAGTGCAAGAGTTGTCTTGCTAAAACTGATTAAAACTAAAAAACCCAAACCACAAAACAACCTTCATTAAAATATTCTTCTGGGAAATGTGCAGCATATAACTACTTAAAGGAACTGGCTTTGCTCAGAAATACAGCCAAGTTCCCACATTTCTGAAAGATTAAGGACTTTTTTTATCCTTTATGGCTGCATTTCTTTTATTTTCCTTTCTCTTTTAAAAAGCCTTCTTAAGAATACCAGAAAGGAAAGGTGACCTTAGTGCACGGCAGATGGACACCATGCTGTTCATTAAAGCAGATAAATAAAGAGCTTATCCTGTAAAGCAGCTGAGCACCACAACTTTTTCTATGAGCTGTAGAAAAGCTTCTGGCTTGCAGCACTTAACACCCCCGAACTGTGGAGGCCATTATTCCACAGGTTTACATCCAGCCTGAGTCTCTCAATTCACTAATGCTTCAATGGGGCAAAGGGAGACCCTGGTCTGCATAAATCCTTGGAGCCTCTTCACTGCTTTCCCTCACACTGCAGCCACCTGAGGAAGAAGGCCTGGCAATCTCTAAAGCACTATTTATTGTAAAAAATCATCTTGTTGATGATGGAACATCATCAGCAAACTCAGTGCCCTATGCCTATGGGAGGACACATCCTCTGAGCCCAAGTGTTGGCAATCTAATTAAAGCAAGTTCAGAAAAACTCATGCTCACCTCAGAACTTCATCATAATGATACTATATAAAAACTAAAACACTGTTCAAGGGGAATTAACCATACATTTTAGACTAAAGTACGACAGGTAAGATTAGATGAGACACATTCAGCAGACCACCAGAGCCAAATTTTGAAACAGAGGACTACCAACATCACGTACCAACATCACATTTGCAGAAAAGCAGATACACAGTCATATCTCACTTGCAGGCACAAACTAGCAGATGGTTTGCAAAACCAGGAAAAGTGAACTTGAAGCACTTACTCTGTCTTTGACAACTTCACAAACATGAGTTTTGCATGGAAAAATTACATATGTACATCTCTACATCTTCAGCAGACGCAGGTCCTAACTCTACCACTTTGATTAATTCCTTTTAACTGTCTTGTTTCTGATACCTTTCAAAAAGGAGCACAACAGCTTCTCACTATTTATTCAAGACCTTGAAGAAAAATTATTCCTGGTGGGTCTTGAGCTCCCCCCATTGACTTCTCACTAACTGTTAACATCCAGGCCTCATTCCAACACTCAGCCACTGTCCAGACAAGCTTTTCTGGGTGGGATGTTGAATTTTTACAATGAAGTTGTGATTGACCTCTGCTGTGTGTATGCTCGCTGTATTTTAGTTGTACCACTGCTAACAGAAGTTATTGCTCTGCCTGGCCCTTCCTGGAGAGTGCTGCTACTTAGCTGAAGAGCTTATTTTCCTCTTTCTTTCAATTTTTTCTTAAGCTCTTCCCCCTTTCTCCCTGGCCAAAGTCTTGTGAGATCTGAGACACTTTCCTTATCTCAGCCTGGAGCCCAGGTTATTACATGCTCTGTATTGTATTCACCATCAGCACTCCAATGAGGTGACTTAATGTACTTAATGGTGCCAGAATTTCTGAATGTGCCAGAAGACTTTTGATATCATTTGCCATGAATACTAATCCATAAAGTCTGAGCTTCAGGCCATCCACATGTCACCCAAAAGGCTGGCAAACAAATCAGGTTGTCAACAGCCTCCAGCATGGCTCAGGCTCCACTGACTCTCCATTGTTGGTGTTGACAAAGGGTGTAGCCATGCTCGTGGCTAAGGAGTTTGGCTGTCTTCTGGCTTATGACCAACTTCTACAGTAATCCAATGAGAGACACTTGTTATTTTTTTCTGAATAAATAACCAGCATCTCTTTTCTTCCTTCTACCCATGAAATACTTACGGCTTTGGGGAGATCTGGAGCTCCTTCTCCAAAACAGGAAATGCAGTTCTAAAATGCAGCACCCTTATTTGTCTCCTGATGCAGATAGGTGAAGTTCCCAGAAGACCAGTGAAAGCACTGGAGTAATGTGAGAAAGACTGAGGCCACAGTTTAGGCTTTTTATCACCTCCTTGGTCTTTAAGGTACATTCTCTACACTTTCTTATCTGTGTTATGCATTCTGGATACATAAAAGAGGGTGGAAGCAACCTTAAAGGATACCACTTAATAGTCAGATCCTCAATGGAATATAAAGATGGAGATAGGTCATGCTCTTTCATTTCCTGGCCTGTGACTTGAGGCTGTTTCAGGGAACAAAGAGATATGGCTGGAGGGAGCTCTCAGATTATTCTTCACTTAAATTGACTGCCTTCAGCAGTATCAAGGCTCGCGGCTATCTGTCTGCACACGAGGAATGGGAGCAAGCCCAGGTGACAAATTAACTTGGTTTTAGATGAAAGAATGGCTAAAGATTTTCACAGTTATGTTTAACATACTTCCCGGGTTCTTTTCTATGAGCCGTTTGCCCTTTCCTCCGAATATCTTCTTGCAAACAACTTCATTTAGAAATGCTTCCAGCATCCGCTGTCTGCATGGACTTGTCTTTTGGAGCATTTCTTTTATGGCAGAAATTGTATTACTCCATGTTTTTCAGAATGGTTTGTAGCTTTATTCTTTCAAATGTGAGATCAGACCTTTTTAATGCCAAGAGCCCTCTAGTCCTATGCAAGATCTAAGCAAATTATGCATATTCTATTCTATTCTATTCTATTCTATTCTATTCTATTCTATTCTATTCTATTCTATTCTATTCTATTCTATTCATAAGCCTCCCCTACCAGTTTCTACCTCAATGCCTTCCCATAGCACACAATGCTACATTATTATGAATTATATTTTGTGGTTGGTTTATTACTAATCCTCAGACTAAGCTGAGTAATACCTAGGAGAGAACTGTCATAATGAGACAGTTTATATTACAGAAAGCATACCGAGGCCTTTCATGTGGAAGGTGGGGAAGCTTATTATCCTTCTGTAAGCACTTTGTACAGCTGCTGACTGGCCTGCAGGGAGCCACAGTTCAAGCAAGCATGTTTAAACCTTTACTAAACAAGTCTCTAGCACTCCTATCCTTAAAACAATTTCCTGATCCTTTCCACAAGTCACTTGCCCCTTCTTCAAAATCTCTTCTTGCAAACCACTTCATTTATAATGTTACACTTCTGCTGTTTCAGATAATTTGACATAATCTTTTAGTGAGTGGAATGGTTGCCCAAAAAGCTGCAGACCCTTACATCCCTCCCTAGCACACCTGAAAAGTAAGATCTTGAGAGCTGAGTATGATCTAGTGTTCTGTGGGAGAAAAAACTCTCAGAACAGAAGACAGATTCAGGGCGTCATCTGTTTACAATAATCAGAACCATTACTGGGTACAGAGACAGGATGCTAATGTGGCAGTCCATTCATTTCTAGAACTGAGCAATAATTTCTTTTTCTCCAAAGTTCAATCCTTTCCTTTTCTGTCAACCACCTACAGTGATGGAAAGCAAAGCTAAGCAAGAAACTGCCACAGTGCTTCCAGACTACCACTTTGTGTTGGAAGTCAACATTGTCCCCCTCATGCATTCCCCACAGAATCATGTAATTACAGAATGGTTTAGGTTGGAAGGGACCTTTAAAGATCATCTACTCCAACCCCCTGCAATGAGCAGGGACATCTTTAACTAGGTCACATTGATCAAACTTTTAAGCTTGGGATAGTAATTCCTGTAACAATAGTAAAGGCAGCATTGTTTCTCACTAGGTAAAAGGAATTTGAGGAGAGAGAACAATTAGCCAAAGCTAGGAACCAAACAAGCAGTTTTGCTTGAACTATGAACAAAATACAGTGGGTAGTTCTGGCCCATGCATGTTATGTCAAACCTCAGTAGCTGCAAGTACTGTATCCACTTTTCTCCATGTCGATACTGCAATAAAAGGCGGCAAAACTTAGATTTGTTTGTTTGTTTGTTTGGTTTGTTTTGTTTTTCCCTGTGGGCAGTGTAGATAGTGTTAGTCTAGAACTCCTTCATTGCCAACATTCAAATAAATGCAATATACATTTTTTCAAGCTCACTGGGCAGTGATCATCATAGGTACACGTGATCCAAAAAGGAATTAAGCAAGTTAATTCAGTTGTCTCCCACCAGGCCATTTTCATCACTGGTGGCATTACAGCTATTATATGTGGTTATTTTTAGCATTAGTAAATAGCAGTAGGACAGGTCTGTAGCAGGTGTGAGAGGGAGAAATAGACTTCATTAGCTACGTTGTTAAAAACTGCTTCTTGAATCTTATGAAATTTCTCCGTGCTTTCCTCACCTACAGAAAATAACTCTTGTCACTCAGAAGCTTGCGGGGTTTGATTTAGCGAAGTTCTTAAAAGTTAAACCAGGCCAACCCGTTGCGATCGCTCCCAGAAAGCTGTGGCTGCAATCGGCACACACCGGGCCACTCTGCGGGGACGTGACCGAGTTCCCGGGGCCTTGGCTCGGCACCTCCAGCGCCCAGCCCAAGCCCTCGGACGCAGGGCAGTAACCAGGCAGGGCTGCTCCCGCTCCCTGCCCTCACACGGGCTCTTCCCGTGCCTCTGCCCAGGACAACGACCCCTTCCACCCTCCAGCCCTGGCAATTACTAGCGTTCGCGGGAACAGAGTAGTCCATCTCATCAGAGATGCATGTAATAAGCAGTACCACATGCCCCGGAACGTGTAAGAAAATGAAAGTTTTTCTGCTCACTTGGCTAATAATCCATTTTATTATATGAGACGCTCCACTTGTACCCATTCTCCTCCCTGTGCAGGAGACCCAAGGGGTGGGTGGAGGCAGACGGGAGAAGCAGCTTTACCCCCCATACTTCGCTCTAACTTAGAGGGCACCGTGGCAGGTCAAACCCGGCTGGCCCGGGACGTGGGCCGATCGCTCCAGGCCGGGGAGCGATCCAGTCCCGCCGGCTCGAGGCCGGGCGGTCCGTGACCGGGCAAAGAATAACCCCCACGCCAGCCGCCCTCAGGCTGCCCTGCCCAGCACTATCGGCCCTCTCAGCCCCGGGCGGGCGGGACCTGAGGCGGCACCGCCCGGCACCGCCCTCCCGCCACTCTTGCGCTCTCGCCGGCCTCCTGTTGGCTCACTTCACGCCCCCTCGCACAGGGGAGAGAGGCTTAAACAACGCAAATATATCCTTCTCTACGCGGCCTTTAGGCAAATAGTGGCCCTTTCTCCTGTGGCATAAAATATTTTTTTATTATTTTACAATGCTTCATAGTGCTAGTGGCTGAAATGCAGGGCGGAGAGCCCTCCTTGGCAAGTTGTATCCCCCCCTCTCCCTCCGAATAGATCGGCCTGGCTCGTCACGCTGCCGCTGCGGAAGGGGCGGGCACGGCCGGGGGTCAGTGCGGCCGCCGCGGGGAAGGCGCGGGTCCCGCCATGGCGCCGCCGCCGGTACAGACCCGGCTCCCGGACTGGGACGGGCTGAAACTCCGCGTGCGGACCCTCATCGCCTCCCACCGCGTCATGATCTTCAGCAAGAGCTACTGCCCCTACTGCAACAAGGTGAGGCGGCGGCGAGAGCCCGCTCGGCGCCGTCCCCCGCGGGCCCTCCCCTCGAGGGATATATGGGCAGACCTGTGCCCCCAGGGCGCCCGCTCGGCCCGGGCAGGGTGCAGGGAAGCGGGGCTGAGGGAAAGCGGTGTAGGGATGCGGCGGCTCCTGCCTGAGTTTGGAGCGTGCAGAAGTGGCGCTGTATCCATCCCGCTCCAGCACCACGTGCCAGCCCTGGAAAACCATTTAGCAGGCTTGAAACCAGGTGAAGATCCGTGGCGTTCGTGGTAGTTCTTTCCCTTTACCACGCTGGGAGATGTGTGGCGAGTTCTGCACAGTTTCCTCAGCTCTATAGCTGCTTGAAGCTCAGAGTGCTGCCTGTGTTCCTTTCTCTCTGGAAGTTTGCTTGTTCAGCTTGGACAAAGCTGCTCCCCACGGGAGGGATGAGTTAAGTTTTCTGCCCTTTCTAAATTTGAGGGAGGTTGACTCTATAGCAAGTGCGTATGGTCTAAATCCTGGTCGCAAAGTGTGTTAAAAGAAGAGAAAAGCACTCTTGGTTAATTGTGGTGTTTAGAGAAAAATACCTTTTTAGCCCTGCTTGTGCATCAGTGTCACCGGCTGGCTATAACTAGTGAACCAGGCTCATTAAAAAACTCAAGGTCTTCATTAGAATTTTATGGTACCAACACACTGGTCATAGTCCACACACGATCGGAGGGTTTGTAGGCCTTGGGTTTTCTGGATATATACAGAAAGTATGTTATGATTTTTTTTTTTTTTTAACTTCACGTTACCATATTTGATATGGATGCAGTGGAAGAACATAATTGGAACTGTTGGATCGAGTCCTAGTGTTCCTCAGTAGAACTGATAACCAGGAAAATACTCAGAAGCTTCACTCCTACTTCTAGGTTAGTTTTAGTTCTGGGAACTCTGGGGAGGGAAGAGGTATTATGACCCCCTTGCAGAAAACTTAATATATCCTATCTCACTTGCAAACTTAATTGAGATTTTGAGAAAGGAAACTTCTGTGTTTGGGAGGATCAACCAAAGGTTCTTTTGTCTAAGAACCTTTTTGCAGATAGTAGAGTATCGTTCATAGCTCAAATCCTTCTTAACAGTTTACTCGAAGTCTCAGTAAATGCAGAGTTGGAGTCTAGTCTAGTCTAGTTGACAAAAGTGTTTTCTCCTGCTGAGGAGAAATAATTTCTTGAAAACTTCAAAATTGCCCATTGAGCAATACTTAGTAGTGCCAATCAGTATTGCCCTTTACGCTTTTAGTGCTTGTGATTGTAGATGCTGGTGCTCATGGTGCTCAGTTCAGTGGGTTTGAGATCACATGATGGCATGGTAACTTTTTAAACCTTGTGCCTTTTTCCTTCATCTCTTTGTGGTGTTGCAGAGGCTCTAGACTAAGACAAGAAGTGGAGAAAAGACTTAATTGTAGTCCAGTAATTAAATTCCAGATTGTTCTTTCCTGCATTTGTTCATAGCTTCTCCATGAAGCAGATTGCTTGCCTCAGGGAAGCAATCAGATATGAGGAATATTATCCTTATTGTCTTGCAAAGGGGAAGAATGACTACAGGGAGTGGGAGGGTCCTCTGTCATGGCCCTTTCTAGGAGGGGGAGTTGAAAAGTGCTGCATGAATTTTTTTGAAGAAACAGGTCATAAATAGGCCTGAGGGAAGAAGAGCTGACTGCCCTGGTAGGCAGATTTCCTTGGCTTACTTTCCTGCTTGGAACAGAAAGGTAATCTAACAAAGAAAATGGAGAGAAGGAGTATATATTGCAGACAGAAAATTAGAGGAAGAAAGTTTATGGAAGAAGGAAGCCTCACATGAGACGTCAAGTGATAAAACAGAGGTATATCTGTAACACTAAGGGTATTAACAATCCCTCCTACCAAAGACAAAGAAATTAGTAAAAGGAATGGGAAAACAATGGGTAATTTAGGATTCTTGTTAGCTGATCAAGTCTATAGAATTAATGAAGTGGATACAATTTGAAAGTGTAGTTACAGCTTGGGTACTTAGCCTGTAATCACATAGTTCTGTGTTCTTAGACAGATATGAATAGTGTGCATTGTATTGTCTTTTACTGTGGATGGTTGTTAGCAATGTGCTTTTGGTAGGATTAATTGAAAAACTAAAGATGTTTAGTGCTCATGCTGTGAAAGGACCTAATTTGGCAAGGGGGAGAAGAATTCTCTATTTCTAGTGGAGGTAGCCATGCTGGAAGAAGATTGAAATCGCACTTTTCTTCAGAAACAGAACTGGAAATAACTTCCCTAAGTGAATTAAGTGGGTGACTGTATTCAGGTTAGCTAATAGCATGACTTGGCAATTGTGCTGTTGTTCCTCTGCAAATGCAATTTGTTGTTTGACTGCTTTAACAGGGCAGTGGTGGAGAGGGGGTGGTGGTAGAATTACTTCCTTGTCATAACTTAACTTGACTGTTTCTTCAGTTTCTTGGCATCCAGAAAAAATAACAAGTAAGATAGAAAAGCATAATGAAAACATAATTTGCTATCATGAAAAAATGGGAAGGCTGAACACTGTGATATGTTGACATTTTAAGAGCAACAGCTGTGATTGCATAGAAGTTACTGGTTATTTTAGTTATATTTTATGCTATTACAGATTACATTCTCTGTCCTCAGGGAGTTCTGGCCAATTCAGCTGTAGCTGTTATGGAGTGTTAGCTGATACTTGAAAAAGTAGACTTAGGACATACCATTATTATTTTATGGTATGAAGCTTATTTCAAACCTGCTTAGTTACCCTAGTGACAGAAAGTGTCTCTGGAAAGAATTTCCTAAACTTAGACCAATTTCTTAGTTTCAGAGGAATTATCTATTGTTTAATAGCATATGGAAGTGTTTCTAGACCCTCACTTTTTGTGAAAACTGAAAGAGTTTAGTAGGTAACTGAGGCCATTGCATTGGTGAGAAGAGATGTAAATGGTTGTATCAGTGACCCTGCAGCCTCGTGTCCCATCCCAGACATTTGGAGAAATTATCGTTTTGGCTTTGGGCTATAAGGAAGAAAATCTCCCAGTGCACCACTGAAGTTTCCAGTGGTGTCTGTGTGACACAGGAATTTCTTGACCTGAGTCTGTATTAGTTTTATTGAGTTCAAGGTTTTCAGTGGATCTTCTTTTTCATTAGTAGGTCTAATAACTCCTTTGATCTCATTTCAATTTTGGCTTTTAAAATGCCAGTTAGCAGTAAGCTTTCTGGTTGTGTTCCCTAGGGAGGTTTACTTCCTTTTCATTTCAAAATAGTTTTCTGGTAAATGCAGTTATTGCTGAGTGCTCTAGTGAGTATTTCTGAGAAATCATTTCCTGTTCAGCTTATCTAGATGTTACTCATAATTAGTGTGTTATCTTTCTACTCCTAATCATTTCCTACTCCAAACCAAAGTAATCTATTATCTCTTGCCTGCATGAAGATTTTGTAACTGCTCATGTGCTTGCGATGATCCTTCCTTCATTTTCATTAGCGCAACACAAGTATGATTTGTTCATAAGTGTAAAGTGCAGTAGTTACTTCTAATTAAGATGCTGACATTTGTCTGATTTTTGTTCTGTCTACTGAGTATCTTCAGTAGAGAATAAAGGTGATATAAATGCTTCTTGAGTGTAATCTTTCTTGTTTTAGTAATGTTCTGTCCTGTCCTCCCTCCTGCCAGCTGCTGTTGCAATGTTTTGGCAGAGTTTTTTTAAAAAGAAACAAAAACTAATGAAGACTTGTCTGTTGGCCATGACAGGCTGCTCTAAACCAGCAGCCAAGCAGCTAATTTTCTGATTTGCCTCTGTATTCTTGACACTTCCTAGCAGCAGTCACTTTAAGCTTTGCTTTTTAGATCTTGCATGACATTTAGCAGATGCAGAGCAGGAGATCTGGAGTGGTTCCACTGCTGTTTCCCTTTCATTCTGCCTGTAGTTGTAATCATTCCAGGAAGCAAGGCTGAAGGTAATAGTGAGTTTAGGACAAAAAAATATCAAGGACCATTTAGATGGTTAGTGGACTGGAGTATCGCACACACTGAATGTGTGAAGGAGGAGCTCAGTTTGTTGAACCTTGATAAGGCTGACCAGGGATTTCAGTTGCTGCCTTCAGCTGGCAAGTGGGAAGACAACCAGACTGTAAATTGAGTTGCAGAATGAAAGGAGAAAAACCAGCAAACATAAGTTGCAATAACAGACGCTCCAGTGGGATAAAATGGAAGTTCCTTACTGTGAGGATGGTCAAACATTAAGCCAGCCCAGGGGAGTTCCCATGTCTCTGTCCTTGTAGGTGTTCCAAGTGAGAGGACAGTGCTTGAGCAACGTCATTAGCCTTCACATTTGGCTCTGCTTTGAGCAGGGAGTTCATGCAGATGGCCTGAAAATGTCCCTTAGAACTTCCACTATTCTAAAACTGTAGAACCAATGTAATCAATTACAGAGACAAAGCTTTCTTTTAAATATTATGGCTGATATATGATGTGGTAAGAAACTTAATTTGTAGTTGGTGCAGAATACAAAATTTTCTTGTTTGTCTGCATAAAGCTGAAACTTTATTAGAAAACCCTGGAATGCTCAGTATTCAGCATAGTAACAGTGTGAATCACAGCAATGATAAAAACATTTTACTCCTCATGTGTTAGACATCTTTAAACTTACTAGATGTGATTCAGTATACTCTTAGTGAAGCTTTGTCAATAAATTTGACGTTCCTCAAAAAGCTGCTTGAAAAATGTTCAGACTCCATGCTGGCAGGTGAGTCCGTCCCATAAGCATTCAGCGATTCTTGTTAGAGCTGTTTTCACATGCCAGTTTAACAAAAAATGTTACTGTAGAAATCTTGTTCCTAAAAAGCTGCCTGATTTGAATCAGGTAATGGTACAATTTGTCCATCCAGAACTGAGGTTAAACACCCAGCTGAGTGCTGAGTACATTTGGAAAGTGTTACTTCCTTCTGCAGCTTTTTATAATGTCCTTTTATTATTATTATTTCCCTGACAGTCTTTTTTTTTGCATATTATCCTCTACTCCCCCTTTTTTTTTTTTCTTCCCTTACTATTACCAAGGAATATTGCTGCTAATTTATCTCTGTTTGTATTTTTATATGGCTGTCACTACCCTGGCTTTTGATACATCTCAGGTGGAGAAGTCAGCAGCTAAGCAAATTGTATATAGAAGCTTTTTCTTAAGTTAATGGGGCTAGTATTGGAAGGTTAAATGCTTTGGCTTTGAGTGAGGAGCATGCAAAACACAGAAGTGCCAAACTACCAAAGCTGTGGGGAGCCTGTGCTTCAGAGTGCAGTAACTGAGCCTTGGAGATCACCTGTGTGTGTCCAGCAGTGAAGTTTTACCCTGAGCTGAGAAACCTTTGCACTGCCATGGCGTCTGTTCCTGTTGCAGGTGAAGGAACTCTTCAACTCCATGCGTGTGGAGTACTATGCTCTGGAACTGGATGTAACTGGTGAGTAGGAGGAAAAAAACCCTATCATATGCTGCTGCTTAATGTAACTAAAAAATTCTAAAAACTCTGCATGATTCCTTAAGCTGTCTTTAAGTAATTGTCTTTAAGTAATCTTAAGTAATTGGAGGATATATGAAACAAGTAAAATACATTTTAATATATGCAGAGATAAAGGCAATTAGGCTTCAATGTGGATTTTATACAGGATGTATTTTTACTATAACTGAAGGGTTTGACTCTGTAAAAATCATCATGTGATAGAGAATGTGAGGTCTGATTTTTCTCCGAGGAGCTATGACTTCTTAGGAAAAAGCTTGTGATTTTTTTTCCTACTCCTGGTTCTCTTGTGGCTTCAGATGAATTGTTAATGTTTGACTTGGTATATGGATGACCTTCTTTGGGGAGGGTGCTGAGTCACTGGAAGGAAGGGTAAATTCCAGTAAGTTGGCCACTGCTAGTTTCAAGTTGTTTTTTTCCCTTAAAGTCCAAGCTGGTTTAGTTTTAGGACATGTGCAGTGCCTTATCTGTATATGGACATAACGCATATCCATAACACAGCTTTTAATGGAGTTTTAGGAACAAATAGTTTCTTTTATGCTTTTATTAAGCTTTTAAATGCATTTTTGGTAAGCTATTCAGTTGTCTATTAATTTGTTTCTGTACAAAACTTAAGTTTCCAATGCTTTTTTAAAAGTTCTAATGCCTTCTTGTTGTTGTTGTTTTGTTTGTTTGTTTTTCCTAAGCAATGTTTGGGAGAAATGTAGCTCTTTATTAATTTCTTCATAGTTACTTTCACTTCTTATTCAAGTCGTCATACTATGAATTAATTATAGCCCAATATATGTAAAGTACAATGCACAGCCTTTTTTTTTTTTCTAGAATTACTTCTAATTGATCATATATTTCCCTTGCAGTTGCTCAGGTTACTGATGCTAAGTAAATGCAATCTTGGAACAAAAAGATTTTAGTCAAAGTGATTACAGTAAATTCTCATTCCCACATTTACTGCTGAGAGATCCGAACTGAGCCTGTGTGTAGGTGCTGATGACTCAGATGACAGGTCAGGTCAAGCAATGATGATTTAAAAACTACAAAGTTTCTGACACTGTGGTGGGTAGAAAAAGTATGAAGGTAGCTTTAGGGTAAGTAGGAAAGCATGTTCATACTTCCCTTACCCATTGTCTCATAATACAAAGCTACTGGGCAAAATTATGTGCCTGTGCACAGAACATATTCCAAAATAAGACAGTTCTCATGAGAGAAAAAGTGTCTGTGTGATCTTCTGTGATAGGTGGAAAAGAATTTTTGTGTAGTACTGAATGTGATACTGTCAGAGACAGATAAAAATCCTTGAAATAGAAGAGCTCAACTCTTACTACTTCAGTGTAACTCCATTCTGTAGAACTGTGGCTTGAAATACCAATTCAATTTCTGTATTTAAACCTGCTCCTTTGAGAAGTAGTTTCTGAGGACTTGCTTATGTTCAGGAAACCTGCAAATGGAACATTTATTATAAAGTCCTGGCAGGGCTACAGTGTATCACAGTCTAAACCTTTAATACTTCAGGTTGTTCTAAAAGATCTCTTCCTGAAATCTGTTTATAATGTACACATCTCTTTTATTCTTAGATGATGGAGCCAGTATTCAGCAAGTATTGGCAGAGCTGACCAACCAGAGGACAGTGCCTAATGTATTTGTGAATGGAACTCACATTGGTGGCTGTGATGCAACGTATCAGGTAACTTGGCTTTAAAAATTAGCTGGAAGTAGACAAGACTGAGTGAATTTGCTGTTTAATTGTAGTTAAATTTTGTGAGACACAGTAGACTGGGTGACGTAGGTCAGAGGAGGCAGTGTTATCAGTTGTTGCTCAGAAATGTGTCTTAATTTGATTTTTTTTTTCCTCTCCCAGGCTTATCAGGATGGATCATTGCAGAAACTCCTTGGGGACAACCAAATTACAGAACCCTATGAATATGATCTCATTATTATTGGTGGTGGCTCAGGTGGACTTGCATGTTCTAAGGTATGATGTGAAAATGGCATTAAAGAACAGATTGTATGTCAAACTTCTTCAAAAGTTAATCTCTCTATTAATTATGTTGGTGTAAAACAGTCTATATTTTGATGAGTATTACTGTTCAACTTGTTAATTAATGAACCAATAGTGGTCTAGTGATGTGCTCACTCAGGGGATAATGGTTTAAGGGACCAGTTTCTAGCCAACATCTATTTAGCTCTTGATCCTAATAACAGGTTTCTGTTTTCCGGCTGAGGGTGGAACCAAATGTTTTTTAACTATCTCTTCTGCATATGTAATACACAGCCACTTCCAAACAGTAATCTAGAAAACTTAAGGGCTGCTCTTGAAGCCTTTTGACAGTTTGGGATTCAGTATCACCAGTTATCTAAAATTAAGTGCTTTCAGCAGTTCCCTTCAAAGAGCTGCTGCACTCTTTAGCTCCCTTTTTAGCTGCTTTCTCAGAAAGGGTAACTGAGATTGTGTAGCCCTTACACAATTAGCTGTTGTTCAGAGTGCCTCAGAACCTAAGGTCCAGATTCAGTTTTCTCTGCTACCCAAGGGATTTGGGCAGACATTCCCATCTCTCAGCCAGGTATACTAAAGTGTCAGTTTGTATTTTGGGCA
This sequence comes from Hirundo rustica, assembly GCF_015227805.2. Lineage (NCBI taxonomy): Eukaryota > Metazoa > Chordata > Aves > Passeriformes > Hirundinidae > Hirundo > Hirundo rustica. Next base: position 10,465,743 of record NC_053461.1, read on the forward strand.
GGGTGAGGCTGTTCTTGACAGCCTTGACAATTGCTGAACAGTACAGTCAAGCATGCAAGCTTCATTAGAAAATACAAAGCAGGCAGGAGAAGCTGACAGTGGAATTCTTCAGTTGGCCAATGGTGTATTTTCAGAATGTTCAGATCTTTCCTCACAGTATCTTCTGGGACATCAGTTGTAAACTTGGTGCTAATTGCCAGATTGTTCAGAGTGATATTCAGAAAATACAAGACAGCCAGCTAAACCTTGTTCGAGCCAGGATTGCTGGTGATGTGCAGGAGTTCTTGAACAGATTTGAGGCACCTAAAGATTTGATTGAAGTGCTTGAAAAATCAAACAATGTGTACCTGGTAATTCCTTGGATAGACGAATAGGCTTATTCAGGATGGAATGGGCATTAGAAGAATATTTAATGTAAGCTCCTCACTCCAAGCAAGGTCAATTGTGAGGTCACACAGGATTATAAAGGAACTCATTCATTTGGCGCTTGAAATAAGCCAGGTTGGCACAGCCTTTCTGGGAAACATGATTGTCCTCATGGTATGGAAGTTCCTTATATCCAGTCTGAGTCCCTTGTTTCAACTTAGAGCCACTGTCTTTTGTTGCTTTGCTACTTGGCTACTTTGAAGAGCCTGGCCCAGTCATCTTAATGTACTTCTCATAGGTACTGGAGAGTTGCTCTTGGGTCCCCTCCAAATTCAGTTGTTCTCCAGGTTGAATGTGTCAAATTCCCTTGGCCTTCTCATAGGGGGTGTGCTCCAGCCCCCTGAACATCATGGTGGTGCTCCATTGAATTGTCTCCAGTTTGTCACTTGCTTTTCCATCCATGAACATGCCGAGTAAGTTCTGTCCTTCTAAAAGAAAAGGGAGGCTAACAGCATAGATCTTTCTTCAGGTGAGGTAGAAGAGAATCATAGGCTGCTGAGCCCATCTCATACCTTTTTCAGATCATGGCTTTTGACAGCATAGGATAATCTGGATGCAGCATTGAACATGCAAGGAGCCATTCAGTGTTTGGAAAAAAGTCAGTTCTTGAGGGATTTCAATTTTTGTCTAGGAAAGGAGATGGGAGAGCTATATATGATAATGACTAACTGGTGAAGGTAGTAAAGAAGCCTTCTAGCAGTGCTAAGTGTATCGTGACCACAAATGAATGGACAGGCTTGCTTGGTTCAGTAATGCTGACTGGTCTTCTTCATCTTTCATAGGAAGCTGCTGCCTTGGGAAAGAAAGTAATGGTATTAGATTATGTTGTTCCAACACCTCTTGGAACCTCATGGGGTAAGGTTTTTTTACCTTGTATTTGATGATGTTTGACTACCAGTGATGCATACTGAGATGTTAGATATCATGGATTTGTGTTCTTAGGAATTGAGGCTGATTTCCTGTAATTCTGATACACAGATAACAAGAGTTACTTTCCTGGCATGCATGCTGCTTTTCTAGGTGTTTGGTTTTTTTTTTCTGTTTTGGGCATGCTACCTTGGTTCTTTGTCAAAAGTTTTTCTAGCTTTGATCACTTTCAAACCATATCTGGGTAGTGTATGTGTGCATGCTCACATTCTAATGTTTGTGGGGATATTTTGCCTTTTAGTTCATCCAGTTCTATTTTGTGGACAACTGATAGGCTCCCTTCAGAAGAGTGACTCCATGGCTGTGTATGACTTACCTTCCCCTAATTAAGGACAGCTGCTGGCTGACCTGGTTAGTGATACTGGCAGCTGAGAATGAGTGAAGAACTTCAGTGAAACTTCTATTGAGTCAAGGAATGAATGTGCTCTTGTAGATAGTGTTTCAAACACAGGCATATTTCAAATTCTACATAGTAGATGATACTAAATTGTAGGAGCTCTGGGCTTTTTTCCTTGCTTACTTGACAGCCTTTACATTACTAACTAAAATCTGAAACCTTGTGACGTAACCAAGGTGTTTGATATGCTGTACCTGTCTTGGATCAGTGAATCTAATAAGGTATTAAACTGAACACAAACTTAGTGTGTTCATTGTATTTTAAAATGTCCCTTGCAACAGAAATTTCATGTTACTGGTGTGATTATAGCAAACATCCCTGAGTGATTATACAAAGTATGTGATAGGGAAAGCATAAATCCTGTTTATGGAAGGAATAATATGGTTCTTTTCATCTTAGGACTTGGTGGCACGTGTGTAAATGTAGGTTGCATTCCTAAGAAGCTGATGCATCAAGCAGCACTTCTGGGTCAGGCACTCCAAGATTCAAGGAAGTATGGGTGGCAGTATGAAGAACAAGGTTTGTAAGAACACAGAGCTCAACCAAGACTGTATGGATGAGATGCTGAACTCAAGACTGTTCCTGTACTTTGGACTTAATAAATTAGAGGCACAGTTCAGTACTTTTATTAGGTGAATCAGGTGTCCTCCTTCTTGAGTCATAGAAGCCTTTGGGGTTAAAAGTTAATTGTGTTTTATTCCCTGTATTAACTGAAATAAATGAGAGATCTTCTAGAATTGGCTTAGTTCAGATAGTAACAAGTCACATAAATATTAACATAGTAGAACAAGACATCAATATGTATCCTCACTACTGATAATGATGTTTTTTTAGCATGATGTAGCAGTAAGTTAAGTTTTTCTTAAGGGACACATTGCACTTTTATTTCCTTAAATATGAAATTAGTGTCTTGTTTCAGTTAAACACAACTGGGAGATCATGGTAGAAGCAATTCAGAACTACATTGGTTCTTTAAACTGGGGCTATCGAGTGTCCTTGAGAGAGAAGTCTGTGACATACCTCAATTCTTATGGAGAGTTCGTGGAACCACACAAAATTAAGGTACAGTCTGCATTTAAAATACTTAGTTGGGAGGGAAAACTTGTGTTCTAGAACTTCCTTATAAAATTCAACACCAAAAACGCTTTCTCTTAACATTGCCAAGTTAGGTCAGGTGAAGTTAATAACTCATTTGTGAAGTTACTGATTAAAATAATTGTTATTGTACTTTAGTACCTGCCAGTGTTTGCACACCTAGTTATGTAAGAGTAATGTGGATATATGTAAACCTGTGTAAGAATAGTGGAAGATGGTCTCAGTTTCTACTTTTGTGACTGATTTCAGCAGCCTGGGCAGGGAGAGGGGGAAGAGAAAAACCTCTAGTTGTATGATTTTGCAGCTTGGAAAATCCTCATATTAAAGCATAAAAACTATTGAAATTAAATTTAGATTAAGCGCTTGCATAAGAGCTCTGCTAGAACCTTGTGCTGTATCAGCATACAAATTAAAGTGTCAGTTTTGCAAGACAAAGCTTGTTCTGGCAATCTTGCTGTAAGTGATCATACTGAAGCAAGGTTAACCTAGAAGTGCATATTGAAGGCAGCTGTTGTACTCAGTGGGTGTAATTGTCTATTTTCAATATCAAGGCTGAACCACTTGTGTTTTAAACCAAGAGCCCAGCACAGAAAGATAACAGTAAATTCAATTTACCTCATGTACCACCTGTTCAAGTGTTCAGGCCATTTAAGTGTCCCTAATCAATAAATGAAGTAGAACAGAGAGGCTGGACTAGATGACCTCCTGAGATCCCTTCCAACTTGAATTACCTGTTGACTCCATGGGGAGAAAGTTTCCCTTCATCTGTGATGGAAAACTAACAAAGGGCAAGAATGAAGGTCAGATTTTGGGAGAGATGCATTCGCAAGATGAAATTTCCAAAGACCACGGGTCTCTGGAGGTCAAATTAGTTAGAATTCACACAAGATTGGTTCTTAGGCACTCTGAACTGAAATAATTTTACTATTTTTTAAAAAATTTTTTATTTTTTAAATTTTACATTAGCTTAATAACTAATTCATGTTATGCAGTCCCTCGCATTGTGTTGGCCTTTTAGTGAGGGGGTTGTCTTAGTTTGTTGTGGCTTTTTATAACTCAGAAGTCAAGTTGTTATGAATAATCCAATCTAAATTAGTAGTTAAAATGGGCAGGATTCAAAGAATAAATGATTTTAAGTGCTCTAATGGAAGAAAAGCCTGATAGTTTGTTGTTTAAACCTATTACTCTTCAGTGACCTGTGTGGTGTCTCTAAATGCATTAGTTCTTGTTTCAGACTCCTTATTCTTGATTTTTAAACATATCTACAATAATTAAGGAAAGAAGTACATGATTTTTATCTTAAAGCATATGAAAATGTCTGTCTTAACTGTGTCTTCATCAACAGGCAACTAACAGAAAAGGACAAGTAACCTATCACACAGCAGAGACTTTTGTCCTGGCAACAGGAGAAAGGCCAAGATACCCAGGTATCCCTGGAGATAAAGAATTCTGCATTACAAGGTGAGATGAAAAGGCATAAAAGACTGAACTTGTCCGCTATAGTGTTTGCCAAGACAAACAAGCTTGTGTTGGAAGAACCTTGTAACTTAGACTTCTTCTCTTTTCAGTGATGATCTGTTCTCCCTGCCTTACTGCCCTGGCAAGACTCTGGTTGTGGGTGCTTCCTACGTAGCTCTGGAGTGTGCAGGGTTTATGGCTGGCCTGGGTCTGGATGTCACAGTGATGGTGCGTTCCATTCTTCTGCGGGGTTTTGACCAAGAAATGGCAGAAAAAGTCGGTGCCTACATGGAATCACACGGCGTGAAGTTCATCAGGAAGTTTGTACCTGTTCAGGCAAGTGCTTCCTTCAGCTTTCTTCTTTTAACCCATCATTAGTTTAAACAGCACATGTAAAATGCAGGTGTTGTCTGGGAAGGCTTTGGCTCTGTGCAGAAATAAATGTTTTACGAGACTGAGCTTTTTTTACTGCTGAATGGTGGATTAGTAGGTCAAGGCTTGAATGACAGTGGAAGTGAGCTTTGCTGCTTCAGGTCATTCTAAGCTTACAAAAATTTGCACAGGTTGAGCAGCTGGAGCAAGGAATGCCAGGAAGACTGAAAGTGACAGCGAAGTCTACTGAGGGACCAGAAATCCTTGAGGAAGAATATAACACTGTAAGCATTTCTGGATTTGAAATAAATGGCTACAGATGCACATGAAAAGTATTAAAATACGTTTTCTTAAAAAACTTGAGGGGAACTCCTCCTTAAAAAGTTGTTCATGTAAATTACTGGCAGAAAAAAAAAAAAAAAGATTAAAATTTAGCATTTGTCTTTAGTTGAACCCTGTCAGCAAAATAGGTGGAATTTTATGTTCCTGGAATTTATTTCATATAAACAATGTTGTCGCTTCTGTTTTTGTTTTGGCTTTTCTATTTGTTTCATCTCTAAAACAAGTTCTACATGGAGGAGAGTTGTAGGTGGCCCTTTCAAATTTTGGAAAAAACAAATTGGAAGTAATTTTATTCATATGCTTCAGCTTTTTCACTAAAAGACCAAGAAAAATCTTTGTTATACTTATCTTGCATAAAGTTACTTCATTTAATTTTGGGGTTTTTTTAGGTTTTGATAGCCATTGGTCGTGATGCATGTACCAGGAATATTGGTTTACAGACAATTGGTGTCAAAATCAATGAGAAGTGAGTATTGCTGAACTCCCTTATACCACTGAATGCAAGAAATTTTTTTTACCTCTAAAAATACCTTATGATACTGATGTTTTCTTAATTCCCACTCTTATATATGGCAATTACGTGAACCTTTTAAACCTTTTTTTGACCTGGATTTGAGTACAATTGTCCATTAACTTAATTTATTTAGTATGTACTTTGTAAAACAACTGTGCTGAGTGAATAGGTACTAGTTAGACATTTTGCTGAAAACATAGAGCTGTATAATAATCAGGTGAAAGATTGTGTGTCCAAAGATGTCTGAGTAGCTTGACTGTCATCAGCCAGGCACTCTTCATGTCAGAACTGGCCCACCAAATACAGACTTCAGCCATGTGTCAGAGTTGGAGGTGATTGATGCTCTGAAGAGTTTGCAGTTGAAGTAAAAAATCATAAGTATATTTGATGAAATGAGCTCCGTACTTAGAAGAGAGTTTCTCCCCTGTTTTTTGCAGAGATCTGAGGAAAGTTGTGATGCTGAATTCTGTGGTCTTCTGTTTGTTTTAAAGGAATGGGAAAGTCCCTGTAAATGATGAAGAACAAACCAATGTGCCTTATGTTTATGCAATTGGGGATATCTTGGATGGAAAGCTTGAACTTACTCCAGTTGCCATTCAGGCAGGGAGACTGCTGGCCCGAAGGCTGTATGGAGGTAGTTCCAGAAAGGTAAAGCTATAAGCATATGACTTCAACTTTTTTCTGTGCGTTTTGGCTCAAAACTCTAGTAACGTGACTTATTTTATCCACTTGTCTGTGGGCTCTGCAAGTGTTTTGTAAAAAAAAGTGTTCTTATATAACTTCTTCTGTTATGTACTGTATAGAACTTGCATAGTCTAAATACAATTTTTTATTTTTATTTTTAGTGTGACTATATCAATGTACCAACAACAGTGTTTACCCCTTTAGAGTATGGCAGCTGTGGGTATCCTGAAGAAAGAGCCATAGATGAATATGGAAAGCAAAACTTGGAGGTAAGAACACCCAAGAGTCAATTAACTTGTAGCTTGAGCGTGTTTTTCTTGGGTCTTGCTCCTTTATTCTCCAGGCATAGTGTTAACAAGATTTGAAGTTTAGATGGGTAGGACTGTTGTGGCAGTGTTTTTATCTGGCCAGCAACGTACTGGACTCACAGAAACCCAGGATTGGACTTAATGCCATTACAATTGTGTATAATTATTGCAGGTAGCTGAGAAGCATTTGACTTCAGGAGGCCAGGCTGGGGTTGCAAAGCTGTAGGAGTGTTTTTTGATGTCATGAATTTTTATAGCTTGTATTGCTGAAGTGTACCAAACTCATGAACTGCTGGTTCACTGCTGGTGGTATTTTCTGCTGGTTCTTGTACTTGAATTGTCTATTTATTTTTTGCTGACCTTAACATATGTCTATAGGAGTATTGGGGATAACTTCCCCATTTTATGGTAATTTCTGGCTTCTGCACATCTCCAAGGAGTTACGTTGAAACTGCTTGCATGCCTTGTGTTTAATTCCTTACATTTTTCAAAATCACTTGACATTATTGAGCTTCTGCTGTTAACTGTTTTGCATAATAGGTTTAAACTTAGAGTAACTGGACATTAATTTTGCACTTCTCTTTCTGAAAGTTTGATTTGCAACTACTGTATATTGTAGCTGTTGCTGTTTTTATCAAGTATTTAAATCAGGGCTACATAGGTTGAGTCAAGTCTTCCTCAGCTGAGTTTTGGAGGATGGACTCTGTGGGCTGAGTGGAAAAAAAATTACACTTGTCTAGTTTGTTACAGACAAGACTATAGTGCGTTAAATGTCAAACCACCTATTTATAAAGATAATAAAAAGTAGAACTATGCCTGACTAAATCAATGAAATTCTAATGCTCTTTTTCTTGTTTTCCTCCCAGGTTTATCACACTTTGTTCTGGCCACTTGAGTGGACAGTGCCAGGCAGAGATAACAATACCTGTTATGCAAAGGTTATCTGCAGTAAACAGGACAATGTAAGTAGCAAGCTGGAATGGACATGCTTGAGGCCATTCTTGAAATGGAAAGAACTGCAGAGCTACTTTATTTGAAGTAGTTAATTTTTTCTTAAAGACTCCACTATTGACCTGCTTGCATGACATTTTTGGTGTAGTGGGAGTTACACACTAGAGCTTTTGTCAAACCTTGCCTGGTACCAACTCATGTTTTTCCCTCATCTGTTCTAAAGAATCGTGTGATAGGACTGCATGTTCTTGGACCCAATGCTGGTGAAGTTACCCAAGGTTTTGCTGCTGCAATCAAATGTGGTCTCACCAAAGAACTACTTGATGAAACAATTGGTATTCATCCTACTTGTGCAGAGGTAAGAAAGGGGGAAGGCACAGCCTGATTTAAAACCTGCTCTTGAAGACAGTTTTACCAAGATGAGATCAGTAGCCCTGTGGATGATGATGCAGGCAACAGTAAATAAGCTCTCCTTTTGGTCTCTTACAGGTGTTCACTACAATGGATATTACCAAATCTTCTGGACAGGACATCACTCAGAAGGGCTGCTGAGGTTAAACCTGCTGTTTTACGTGTTTCCATGTTGTGCACTCTTGGTCCTGTGGAAGCTCTAATACATCCAACTGCTTTGCAGCAAAGTCAATGTTTGCATCAGTACCACTGTATGTGCTGCAGCTAGGAGTGGTGCCTTCGAGAGGCTTCCTCAGCATGAGTTGTGTTGCACATGGGAGCAGTAATGCAGCAGGGAAATCTCGGACTGTAAATCCTGACTTTGCTTGGAATTGGCACTGCGGTGCTTTTTTGACGTTGTTGCTCGGAACCTTCTCGCGAGGTGAGCAACGACTGATGGTTGCCAGGCAAGGTTGGGAGGTTCTTGTCTAGTCAGATGACTGAACTTCTCCTGAAGGAAATTCTTAAATTGCACAAATTAAATAAAGCTAATGCTTCTAGTTCTGGTGTCTTGTACAAATGCTTGACGTAGAAGACAAATATATAACTGAGTGATTCTTGCCAACAGTTTACAGTTGACCGATTTATCTTTTTGATGCGTTTTGTTATACTTAATTGTATGTTCAATTGAGACAAGATGGCATAAATAGGATGCAGTGTTGAGCAGTGCAGTTCAAGCACTAGTCTCCCATCCCAACCAGTCTAGAACTTCAGAGTAAGTAACTTAAGACACCATTGTAGTTCACATTCATGGTTTTTTGACCTCAGGTGACATCATGCCTTTAAAATAAAAATTTGAGTTGTGGGCATCTTGTGTGTCAAGGCTAAAGAGTGTATACACAAGACCATGACAGTATGCTTAAATCTGGTTTCAGCTCTGTGATTTAAAACCTCACAGAACCCAGAATTATGTCTGTGCTGTTATGTGGAATGCTGAAGCCCTGGAGAAGCAGCCTCTGTCCCACTAACACAGCAGGTGCCTGCCCATGCAGGCAGAAGGTGTTAGTGAATCATGTGGCAGCCCAGGGCGATGACCTTGCTTTGTGCAGTGTTGTGTACTGTCAGTAATTTGAAGCTCTCTTCCACCCCTAGCATTCTGTCCTGGGGGAATTGTGCTTGAATCTGGCTCTTAGTTTTGTCCAAAGAGCTGTTTTGAAAGACTGCTCTGAACATTGTATGATAGTAAACAGTTTTTAACTATTTAATCTGTGACCTACTGTGGAATTTGAAGTTCAATAAACAATGCATACAACACTATATGGTGTCTGACCTTGTGGTTTATGTTGCCTGAGATTTTATTGGGCTTCAATTATGTTGTGTATCCCATACAGTATTAAAACCTCTGTTAACTTGTGCATATTGTAATCTTTTGAATGGAGAAACAAGTTGTCTTGTCACCCTGGGGGCTTGGTCAAGATAGGAAGTGTGCTTCTGTTTGCATATACAGAATTGAACTTGGGCGAGTTCAAACTTGAAAGAACAGTTTTATACCATTTTTGTATATTCCTGAAGATTCTGAATACCATGAAGTTGTATTGTTTAACTGCAACACAGCTCAAAGATGCTCAGTAGGATCTAGTTAGAGTGTTGGCAGCAAATCTTGCTGGTGTTCAAGTTTAGTAACTCTTGGAGACTGTGTTTTTTCTCAGTAGCACTGCAAAATGCCTTCACAGGGGAGATGCTTGCTGAGCTGCACATGCTGCTTTGCTGCACAGCTCTGGGGAGTTACTTCTGGTCCCATAGTAATGATGACAAATTGACTGGAAATAACAAAGTTTACCTGGTGTAAGTGAAGGAGGAAGCGGAGTCAATGAGTGCGAATTCCTAAATTTGCTGTTAGTAAGCACTAATTGAGTTTTATTTCAAATTGATATTTGATTTGCAGGTTCATGTTAATGGATCAATAATTACCACTTGCATATCTCTAACAGTGTCCTAATTGCAGATGTTCCTTGTGTTACACTTGCCCCAGCTGTCACCTCTAGGTGATACATAGAGCTGGTGGCACTGAGAACTTTATCCTTTTAAGTTTTCAACTCTCCAACTTAAAATACACAGTAAGTAACTTATAGCTGGAGGAAGTGAACGTGTCACTTGTGTTTCAGTAGGCTCACATGTAATATAAAATGAGCTGTGACAAGAAGACATAGATCAAAATTTTAAGCTGGACAGTACGTATTAGAGAAGAAGGTAAGGTCTGAAAAGTGGAACCTGTAGCAACAAAATAAATACCCTGAATTTGGGTAGTGAGGACACTCCAGCAGTGGCATTAATGGCAGATTGGTGTTTACATTTCTGTTGTCATAAATGTTGTTCCACAAATTCTGAAGAGCTGTTCTGTGTTCTTAAAACCCTCTGGTATTTATTCATGCTCTAATACGAGGAACCTTTTATAAGCTGTAGTTGAAAATGCTCGGTTGTGACTGAACCTATGGTTAGCTGCTTGTCTAGATCAGTAATAATTATGGCACTCTATCTCAACTGGAGCTCTTGAAACAGTGGATGAGCAGCAAAGCTGTATGTTTTTTTTTAACTTGCTGGTGAAATTTATCCATTTCAGGTCTAGAAGTGGTTATGGTTATAGTTATTGTAAATATGGAAGGCAACTGTCAAATTAGTAGATGGCTTTCCATATAGCATAGGTTTTAATTATATCTTGAGCACTATAATTTGTCTTGAGTAACACAAGCAGCTAAAGTTGGCCTGTGCAAGAACTGTTGGGGGCGAGTAAGAGACAAAAGGGGGACCGCAATATTCTATAATAAGCCATGAAATGCCAAAATTAGACACAAAATACTTTTCCTGGGTAACTGAACTGTTAAAAGCTTCTGATTCTCACAATTCCCCTTGGAGCTGCTTTTGACAAAGACTTGAAGTGTTTACTCTTTTTCAGCACATCTCATACTGGCAGAAAATTGAAAAATAGGTTGTTTTGGTTTTTTTTTTTTTCTTTAGCTCTAAACTGAAGTTAAAAGTACATGTTTAAATCCTGTGCTTGTCAAGCCTTCCCTGAATATTGGCAAGGGAAAAATTCCTGGATGTGCCTTAGAGGGGTTGGGAACAGAAGAAGGAAGGATCAAGCATTTTAATTAAAAATAGTAGTGGATCTGTTGAATGTCATGAGCTTTGTGGTTCTTTCTCTGCAAGGGGAGAAATGCTCTAATTACCAAAATCAGCTGTAAAATTGTCTGCAGCAGATGGATATGAATAAAAAAGAAAAAAGTCTTTTCCAGAGGTTCAAGTAGAGATAGCCAAGTTTGGAGGTTTTTTGACCTGTAGTATTTTTTACTAGCTTTTCTTGAAAAAATTGGCTATTCTCAATGTGTACAGTTCAAACATTTTAGTGGTGAAAATCTAAAGATTTTTAGTTTCTACATAGAAAAAGTGACTTAAAAAAAAGACATTTTGGAAGATTTATTCTAAATAATATATTTATTTATCTGTCATTAGGGTTTGCAACCATTTAGCAGCTTTGTGGTTTTGACCGCTGAGAGGACAGAAGTGTTATTTCTTTAGTTAACTTGGTTAAAAATTACTACTGCACTATTTTCTGAAATACATGAGTTGGGAGGTTCTGTGTGTGCCATGGTGTGCAAGGAATTTGGTTTGTCTCCCTTTCCCACTACTCCCTGCTGGGATGGATTTGCCCTGTTTGTGCTGCTGCCCTGTGTCTGCCACTGCAGGTGCCCCTAAGCTGTACCTGAGTGGGCTGAGGATGCAGTGAACCTGAGAGCCTGCACGAGAAACTCCCTTTAAGCAGTACTTGCACTTGCTTTTCACAGAGGCTGACGGCTGTGAGTAGATGCTGGCAGGGTTCACCACCTCTTTGTCTCATAAAAATGTGACTCTTGGAAACCTGGCACTGACTCCCTTATGTAACCTTCCCTTGGACGTGCTCTGACTTGGGCTTGCATGGTGTGTGGGCAGGGGCAGTCCAGAGCAGGGATGGGGTCTGGGATATGGCACTTATGATGGAGTTGAAGTCATGGGGTTGGAATTGTGCGTTGGGAAGGTAGGGGGCCCACACTGGCACAGGTTGGACAGAAGAGGAGGAGAACATTGGTGGAAGGGATAGGATTGGTTTCTTCTGGGATTTTTCGCTCACCTTTTCCTCCCTCGCCTCAGGATGAAAAACTCTGGTAGAGCCTATACCAGCCTGTGGTAAAAATGCTTTGCTGGGACTGTATCAGCTTTGTTGCCAGGTGATGTGTCTGCATGTTCCATCTTTTCTGGGTGCAGGTAGAGTCCAGTGAGCAGACTGGGTAAGCACTGTTCCATTTCTTTTCAGGAAGAACTTCCCTCAGCTTGATTAATTCTGTTCCTCTACTCATCTGTCCTCCATGACAAGATTATTGCCTCCCCTGTGGGATATGAGATCTTCCTGCTCTCTTTCACCAAAAGAAGAGGTCTCATACTTTCCCTGGAGTAAACACCCCTTGCTTTAATTCTCTTCCCCTTCCTCTGTCACTTTCCAGGCTTTCAATTACAGCCCGATTGCATTTCTATTGTTCTTGAATGTTAATTTTATTGACCTTTGCCAATCCCTGCCCTCCTCCCAGCTGAGGGACAAGTTTGAAAAGGATTATTCCTCTCAAAAGCGATGAAAAGTGCTCCTTGATTGCCAAATTGGCATCTTCGTAACATTCAAGGTCTCTGCTGGGCCAGGGAGGTGGAGGAAAAAAGCTTGGAAACCAGGCTGGCTGCTTCCCACGTTGGATGAAGCATCATTAAACAGCCCCTTCCCTTCAGGCTCTTGTTTGTCTCTCCCTCTTATTAAAGAAGCTGAGTTTCTAAATTAGGAAACCTAAGATTGTGCTGTTGAGATGTTCACATTTAATTTATCTTGCACTCTACAGGGGCTGAAGTTCCTCTTGCTAATCCTGACCTCAATCAGCAGGAAATGCAGACTTTTTAAATATGTTTGTGCCTTGTACTCAGGTTTGCTAATGTGGGCTCTGACAGCAGAGGTTAAAGCTTTGCTTTGTCTTGCATCTGTGGTGTGACTGGCTTGGTTACTTAACGTCTCTGAGGATAAGCTTATATTGCATGAGTGAGAGGATTAGTTGGTGTTTGCACAGCACTTTAGAGTTCTGAAGTGAGATGTGTTAAGGGCAGTGTCACCAACAGGATCTATTTGACACGGAACTGTTTCTGGCTGAGGGCCTGCAGTTGTGTCAGGTCTTGTTTGGGGCCTGAGAAGCTGATTTCGTGGAGTTCCCTATGCAAATTCTTTAAGCAGGGTGAGGTGGGTTAACCTTGGATGGCGTCAGGTGCCCACCAAGCTGCTCTCTCATTCTGCCTTCTCTGGACCAGGAAAGAAAACACAGAAAGCTTTTGGGTGGAGGTAGGGACAGAGACCACTCACCAGTTACTGTCATGGGAAAAACAGACTCAACTTGGGGAAAAAAAAACTTACTGCAAATCAGTACTGGAGTAAGATAGTGAGAAATAAAAATGCAACCAACCTTCTTGCTTGGCTCAGCTTCTCTCCCACCTCCCACTTCCACCCCCTCCCCAGGAGCACAGGGAGGTGGGGAATGGAGGGTTGTGGTCAGGTCATAACATTTCCTCTCCACTGCTCCTTCCCCACACCGTGCCCCTGCTCCAGTTTGGGGTCCTTCCTGGAGAGAAAACACTCCACAAACTTCCCTGTGTGTCCTTCCCACAGATGCAGGTTCACATTACTGCCTTCGATCCCTTTTATAACATCAAGCACAAATAAGTAGTTAATCCTTTTGGGATGGGAATTTATGGCTTGGCACTTCTCCTGTGATCTTTCTTCTGTTCACAAAATACCATGAATAGGGCAGAGCTGTTGTGTTTAGGATCACACCATCTGTGCATTGCTCCAGTATTCCAAGAGTCTGTACTTGTAATCAAGGATTGCACTATCTTTGTAATCCATCCTAGTGGCGTATGATAGCAAGCACAGATTGCTCCTAAATATTGCAGAAGATTGTTGACCCTTGAGTTACTTTCTTCCAGCATGGTAGGAAAGACAGATGTATTTGTCAGACATTGAGAAAGTAATCTATCTCAAAATTCACAAAGTTCTAAAGATAAGATCAGTTCCTGAGTAGAGTTTGGGTACACGTGGTTATTTTCTTCTGTTGTAAAGGAAAAAAAAAATAAAGATTGGTTTCAGCAAGTCATCACTAATATTTTTAATTTTTTTTTTTAGTTCTTTTTCTGTATACCAAAATACAAGATAAAAAAAATTATCTCTAAACCTAGAATAAACGAATGAGATTAGCTACTCACCATTTTGTATCCCTTTATAAACATCTGCTACACTTTTTCACTTGGGGACTTGGGGGTGGGGTGTTTGTTTTGGGGGTTGTTTTATTTCTTTTTTTTGATTTAATACCTCAAGGAAATGGGGGAAAAAAAAAAAAAAAAAAAAAAAAAAAGGAGGGGAAAGCATAAGGATGTTTCTAAATGGAGCTGTCCCCCAAAATCTTTTTATTTGTGTCAGGAAGGGTGAAGCTGCAGTAGAGATGGGATATGTTCATCTGTGACTTTGGCCGACTCTGGCCTTTTTCCATGTCTTCCTCTGGCAGAGGTGACCTGCTGGGCTACACCGTGAAGAGCTCACCTTGCTGCTTTCTCATTGCTTCTGTGCTGTAAGCAGGTGGTCAAAACCTGGAAGATCAAGCTAATTTTTCCAGCTAGTCTTAAAAACAGTAGTATGGATTAAAAAACTTAATGATTTTCAAAGTGAAATATAAAAATTTCAGGGTAATTCTTACACTAAATTTTTAGTTTGTGGTTTCCTAAGTCATCTTTTACTAGAATGATGGTCCTTTAAATGTTTTTATCGATTATTACAGTGTGAAAGGTTTTAGCCTTTAGTTTGAGGAGTGCTTACCAATTGTGAATAAACTATGTGGTACTGTAATACTCTTTATTAGCGATTTGTGTTACATTAAAATCAGGATGCCAGTAGCTGGAGCAAAGATACAATATTGTATGGCCCCTTTTTCAGCCTCAGTTGCTGCTTTGCTTCTTAAGTGAGCTCAAGTAGCCAACTTGCAAAATTGCTCTTTCCAAAGGACTTCCAGGATTCATTTTCTGAGACAGCAGCAGGTCACAAAGCTCAGGCAGTGCCTGCTCACCAGACTGAACTCTAACTCTGATGTGTTTGTATTTTTCAATTATCTTCTCAACTGCTCGTAAAAGAGGTGTCAGTGTTTTTAATTGCCTGTCATCCCCCAAGAATCTCTCCCTTAAACTTGTGAGGGAAGTGCTCGTGATAAACTTTTTCTTAGGCTGGCCCTGATTTTGCACTTGCTAATAAACAGGAACATCTGGTTGTTGCTGTCAAAGCCAATGCTGAACACTGGGAAAATGTCAAGACTATATAATTTTGTAGTGATGTTTGTCAGGAAAAAGGGTCTTGAGCAGTTTTAAAGCCTCTTTAGAGGTTTAAAGCCTTCTGGCTAAAAGCCATCTTTTTTTTTGGCGGGGGGTGGTGGGGAGGCAGGGGGATTTGTGTGTTTGGTTGTTTGTTTTGGTTTGTGGGGGTTTTTTTGTTTTGTTTTGTCATTACAATTTTTTTTCCCCTTTATCCTGTTTTCTAGTAGTAGTTTCAGGAAAACAATTGGGTGAAATTATTTTTTATCTTCCTGCGAATTAGTCTTGTGTGATCTGTTAGTTTTTTGCTAAAAACAGCAGAATGCTGAAGTAAAGAGGACTGCACATGTCACAGACATACCTAGATTGTCACAAATCTCCTTGCCTAATCTTTTTTTTTTTTTTTTTTTTTTAATATTTGAATTCTTGGATGGAGTAATGGGATTATATCAGTGACACAAAAAAGCAGAGGTTTTGAAAGTATTGGTGAGTGAGAGACATTTGGTTGAATTTCAAGTGACAGGAGGTCATCCCTGAAGGAAGGATATTTATATAAATATTTATATAATATTTATATAAAATCTTGTGAATTTCAGCATTAAGGGTGGATTTTTGTGGTGTCCTGCTCACTACAGGTTAAAAATGCCAACATGAGCTTCCCTTGGGACAGCCTCTACTGTGTCGTCAGCTCACAAGGTAAATATCATCCAGGCATTTCTTCTGCTTTTAATTTTCAGCTGGGTTTTTATCAGTGCTGGGTGTTGTGCTGCCAGCAGGGTCTGCTGCCCTTCATGAAGGATTTTACTCAACTTGAGCCTTTCTCCCAACTCTGTTGTGCTTTTGAAACTTTGGGGTTTTTGCTGTCAGTGTGCTCTGGTCTGGGAGCCTCCCTCATTTCTGAAGGAAGGAAAGAACCCTACCTTGACCAAGTAAAACTAAAGTTTTCAGTACAACTGCTCCTCTTGCAAATCTGAGTAAGAAAAATATCTTAATGTAGACAAATAGAGCTCGTTTTCTCGAAGGGTCATCAGAGCAAAACAGTGTTGGGTAAACAGCGATGATGGAAAGAAATCTGAATGTATCCCATGACATGCACAGTTAGACTCTGCAGTCTTGCAAGATTAATACACCATCCTGCTAAATGGCTAAGACTCAAGGCTTCTCCCACCCATGGATTCTGGCAGAAATGTTCTTAGGTGGGAGCAGGCAACAATGCCAAAACTCCTCTCCATCATTTAATCATTACTACTGCTTTTATTTACACGAAGGTTCAGCATGAAAGGGATCCTTTCCTATCAAAAGACCTCTCTATTGATGTGTTACTGTTTGTGCTGAAGTTCAGATATGCAATGGACTTTTAATTCACAGCAACAATGAAAAAATGAAGTAGAAGCTTGTATCTTATCTGCAGTGTATCTTCCTGCCAGTAAAAAAAAATAATAATTAAAAAAACCAAAAAAACCTTCCATTTCTGAAGCATATGTAACTCATAAAATCTGAAAATTGCTTTGAAGCATTGGCCTTGTACAGAGCTACACTCTGTAATTGGCTTTTTCAAGAAACCTCTGCATCATATGCTTTAAGGTATGTACTAAGTGATTTAATGGGGTATGTCATTTTTAATTACTGTGGAAGAGCATTCATAAGTATAAATGCAAGTCATGTCCTCTTGGCATTACTTCTTCTAAAAGCATTTTTATGTAACCTGCAGGAACCAGCACAGTATTTTTTTTATCCTCTAAGTGCATGATAGTTTTACATTTTTGTGATCTGCAGGATGAATTCAGTGGATGATTTGTGGTAAATTAGCTTTAACTGGGCTCTCAGAAAAACTGCTGCCAATATCTGAGTTTAAATGGTCTAAAATTAGCCCATCCAGCTTTACAATACATCACCATCCTAGAAGCATTCCAGTTTTCTCCACCCTCTCAATGCCATCTAATGCAGCATAAACTCTAACAGGAGGGAAAAAGCCACGTCATTGTGATTGCCCTATTTGTGCTACAGCTGCATCTGAGTCCAGTGGCCATCTGTGGAAAATAATTGATTTTTTTCTTTTTTTTCTTGATATTGAGTTCTCAGCAAATCATTAGAATTAAAAAATGACATAAAACCTCCTTTATAGGAGAAGGTGATTTGCTTTGAGAAAGTGTCATGTGCAATTTAACCTGCAGTGTATCGTAATTGATGTTGGCTGCCTTTGACAGTTATTTCATGATTTTTCTCCTCTGTGCTGGTGCTCTGGCCCTGCATGCTGAAAGGAAGCTGATGCCTGACAAGAGAGAAGCTGCTGTGCTATTCTCGTTGCAGCCTCCAAGCATTTGAATGGTTTTATCCATTTCTGAGTTTGTAATCCAGCCCACAAAATGCAGTGAGAAATCCAGCAGGGCAGCGGTGCTGGCGGCTGGCAGCAGGCTTGTGGATTCAGTGGGAATGGCAAAATACTAAAACATTGTATTGCAGAAAGGAGTAGAACACAGGAGCATCTGGGTGATGCTCTGAATTTTTGGATGGGTAACAGATTTGTCAAAGAATTGAAATGTGTGGGAAAAGTCCCAACCAACAAAGTAACCTCTTAGCACTTACAAGTGGAAGCACATCTTCCATCAGGGTTGGAGCTGGACATCTCCAACTGGAATTGATCTTTCATCATCTGCAACACTTCTAAAATTTGAAAGTTTCCAATACTTCCTAGTGTTTAACACTGGATGAAGTAAATGCTCCCACCCCTTTCATTGTATCAGTGGGGGACAACTTTTAGCACAAAGTGAAACTGTGGAAACACTCATGGAAAGAATAAGGCCTGTTTCTCAGCTGAGGACTAGTTGGATGGAAGCTCTTTAGAACTAAGTTAGGTAATCTTTTTCCTTCAATGAAAATTTAGCTTTAATTTATAACTTTCCATTGTTATTTGTCTCTTTTTGTTGGCTAAGATTAAAGTGCTGCCCCTGCACCCAGACAAGATGGGATAGCTCTGTGTGTGTCCGTGCTCCAGCCAGCCATGTCCAAACACCCCAGTGGAACAATTCACCTCTGGGGGCCATCAGACCCTGAATAGCAAGGTTCTGGCTTTACTTTAGCCCTTTCCCTTGCTCAAAATGCTGCTTGTCCCAATTTCTGCCCTTGGTTGCTGAGGAGTCCTGTCCCATCTCTTTTAATTTCTTGGCAGAGGAAATATTGCAAATACAGTTTTCTAGCTGAAATTGGATGGGATGATGGTGAGGGAGTGTGTATATATGCATATAGATACTATATTGGTGCCTTACATATTTCAGTGGCTTCTGCTTGCAGTGTCAATATTGGCTGACTTCCTTCTACAGGAATAAACATTAGAGAAGCCACAGCAAACAAACCAGAAAGAGACTCTGAAGTTCATTTAATGCATTTATTTCACTTAAGTAGACACAAGTGTCCTGAAAATGATCTTGCTTGAACTATGGTAAGCCTTGAAATACCCTGCTTCTGTTGTTTGTGTTTACACATGTATTGTGGGAAAGAGGATAGAAAACACTGCTAAGGAGAAGGGAGTGTGAAGTTTGAAGCCATACAAGCAGCACGTGGTGAAACTGGAGACAGGATTGCACTGTCCTTGCTATTTGATGGTAGCCTGTAAAGTCTGATTAGACACACAACAACCACTTCATCTTACCTGGGCCAGGGGAGTGTAAAGAGGGTGACTGAGTGCTTGAACAGGTAAGAGTTGTTGGTTCTCTGCTGCTGTTTGCTTTTTCTGTAAGCCCTACTTACCCGAACCTGTTTCTGGCAAATGATGTATTGAGAGTCTCAAATTAACTGAATGCTTTCACATCCCTTTTTTTAATGAACCTCACATTATAGAAATTGTTATTCTGCAAAAGCTGTGATATGATTATAAAGGAAGTTGTGTTGATGTAACCTGATGTTTCCCTTCCAAATACTATTAAAAATACCCAGGCTTTTATGCCTTAATATAAGCTTTCACCTTGTTAATACTGCTTATTCTCCTAGACTGAATAGGAAGCTACAAATGCTGAATTGTCACCTCACTGAAGATGAGGGAAACTGAGAAAAAAAATTTGATAGAAGAATAGGAGTCAGAAAATTCCCTTCCATTTTAATGGGATTTTAGTTGGGTTCTGAATGTACTTCAAGTTTAAATCCAGCACTCCTAAAGCTCATATTACAAACGGGTTGTATTTTCAGTGAAGGAATATTTGTGTCGTCTCCTGAAGCACCCGGCGTGGTGCGTGCAGAGAGGATTGAGTGTGCAATTGTTTATTTACATGGCTGTCTGTGGGATTTAGAGGCTTCACAATATATTCAGAGTCTATTTGTATTGTAGACAGTTGGTTTGGGGTTGCGTGAAGGCATGTTAGATTAAGAAAACGGAAAGAACCTCTGAGGATGTAGCTAATCAGGGAGCTGAATTTACGCAAGCTGTAGTCACAGCCATCCAGTGGTCTCATCTGCTGCAAATAATCAAGAAAACTTATTAGTTTTATTTCCTTTTTATCTCCAGACTACATTTATAATTTCTCTCACAATGAAGTCACAAGAAAGAAAGGGAGAGCTTGAGTTTTTGCTAAAAAAAAAAAAAAAAAAGCAAGCAATACTTATTTCTCTTCAGCCCCCATTCAAATATTGTCTCTCCTAAATAACAAAGAAAATACTAATTCAGATAATCGCTGAATTTTAAAATAGGTAGCATCTCCAAATAGACTGTATTTTACTAATTATTATGTCTAATAAAATAATTCCAATCTCACTGAATTCCTTCCTGTGTAATATAATAGTGACTCTTGGGTGCTTTCATTGGCTTTGCAGTGGAGCTGATTACCCAAGGCTGCTCTAATGTGTTTCTAGGGAATCACCAAGTGACCCCGAGCGAAAATTCTATTACCTCCTGTGTATCTCAAACAGGAAAAATACAAAAAGGAATGCATTTAAAATACAGACTATAGACCAAATTGTTACAAAACTCTCTATATGGGCCACTGTTTCTGCGGTCTCTTTCTGTCACAAAACACATTCTATGTCTCTTTCCAACAGCAAAGCTGCTGCGTTCCTGCTCTCCCTCAGGCCAGGAGGGGACTGCTGCTGCTCAGTGAGCTGCAAAATTTCAGTTAAAGCATCAGCACAACAGTTAATTGCCATTCACCCATAATGCCCAGGATTAACTTGGATTAGTCCTCCATTGAGTTTTTCTCTGGTGAGGGTGCCCTGGACAGCCAGGTACGAACAGTTTAAGCTGGACAGGAAGGCTGGGGATGCTGAAGTGACCTGCTCTGGTGCTTGTCCCTGCACCCATATGTGACACCTCCCTTTTTATTAACGGTATCAGACTTATAGATCAAGAGCTAGAGCACCGAGAATGAGGCTGCCTTTCACAAACCAATTTTTATTTCACTGAGCTGTTGTAATTCTGGTCCTTTGGTGAGGCTTAGGAGTGTTGTGGAGCAGGTGGAAACGAAGCTAATGTGTTATAGATTATCTGATACGTTCAGCTGCATCTTTCATTCCCAAGGAACAAAAGTCATTCCACAAGAACAGAAATTTCTTTTAATTAACCATCAGAGGTAAAGAAGCCTTCACCTCCTCCCCAGGAGCTAAGCTGTCAAATTAAACCAGGGCTGGTTGATCTTCTCTCTCTGGTTCTGACAGTTCTGTTCTCATGGTTCTGGTACAGATCTGTGGGTGGTAGAATCAGGGTAAAATCCCTTTTCTTTCAATTCAAAGCAGAGATTAGAACCAGGAACTTGCAGAAGAAAACCTTCATCACAGCATTTCACAGTAATGTGGGGAGTGGATTTCTCTGTCTCTAGGTAGAATTACCTCTCTTTTCTGCTTTTCTGTTACTTCCATTCTCTATTGCAGAATACTCACGTAGCTATCACACCAGAACTAATAAAATGGCTTTTAATATGGACATTAGGAAACAGGAAGCCTGACTCCATTCTTGGCTAGATTTATAATGTTAGTCTTTCCACTTGTATTTAAAAATAAATCTGAAAAAAAAAACCCAAAAACCCCTAACAAAATGCAAGTGTGTTGTCTCAGGGCAAATTATCATATTGAAGGCTGTTTGGGTGGCTATCCCAAATCCTTGCTGAATATGGGGTCCGTGACTAAGGGATACAAAGGATTTAAACTGAAAGGGAGTAAGGTTAAATTAGATGTTACAAACAAATTCTTCCTTGTGAGGGTCATGAGACTCTGGAACAGATTTCTCAGAGAAGCTGGGGATGTCCTTTCCCTGGAAGTGTTCAAGGCCATGCTGGACAAGGCTCTGGGCAACCTTGGGTTTAGTGGAAGGTGTCTCTGCCCATGGCAGATGGGCTGGAACTAAATGCTCTGTAATTCCCTTCCAACCAAAACCACTCTGTGATTTTATTATGATTTCAATGAAATATAGGCAGGAGAGGGTGAGCCACATGGACTTCTGGTAGCCTGTGCATCCTTCACGAATATTTGTAAGCTACTATTCTTTTGTGGTTAAGTTATTAAAATCTAAAGTGACACTAGGGAAAGCTAAGGAAGAAAATGTAACTCAGCTTCTCAAATAGAATAAATCTAAGGTGAAAACTGATAGCTTTGCCTGAGGAATACAGTAAGTGAAATCTGGTTTTGAATAACATTTTAGAGGTTGTATCATTTCTCAAACTTCTTTGGTAAATAAATGAAGTGTTGCTCTGTTATGATGTGCCATTAGTGTGTTTATCTCTCAGTAAGTACTATACCTGCTAGATTTATTAATAAAAAGTCATCCACACAGGTAAGGCTTATTAAACCTGACCAGGACAGCTTGGAGTGCATTGGGCACTAAGGGAAAATCTGGTTAGACAAATTCCAGGGCAGTTCTCACTGCAATTTGTACTCTGCCCTCAGTAAGAATTTGGCAACACCTGAAGTCTCAAAGGGTGTGTGCAGATGTATCAGAGAGCAGTGGAGATCAGCTCTGCCTCTGAATGCTGCTTAAGGATTGCATTGATGGGATGTGAGAAATTACAAAATGCAAACTGGATTCTCTAGGAGCTGCAACGCTGTTTATAACAGAATGTTATTAAATTGTCTGTTTTCACTAAAGTGAGCATATAGAAGTGGATTGCAAGTGCAGATTTATATGATTGTTTGTCATTGCTCTTAAGCAGTGGTTAATTTCAAAACGCACTTCACAAGCCTCTGCCTGTGGATTTAAATTGATTTAAATATTTTCTCCCAGAAAATGGTGAGAGATCTACCTATGTAGCAATAGGAAGAACACAATCCTCCTTCCTTCTTATACACACACGCACAGCACTCATACAGCCAGAGGTGCAATAATCCCTATTTAGCTGCCAGAGCTGGTGGGGGAGTAGTGGTGGCCCCAGGCAGGGATTAAGGGGCAAGTACAGGGAATGACTCCTTGTGTTATCTAACACAGCTTTGTGGGGGCTCTGTGGAGCCCTAAGTAATTGTTTTCTGACCCTTCCCTTTCCTGGAGCCGGCTTTAAATCCCCAATCAATAAAAGGAAGTTGCACCATGGCTTTGAATGAATAATGCAGCAATTTTGCAGCAGAGTGTAGCTACTGAAAGGCAGCAGTTTATGATTCAGGGGTGATCAGACTCTCACACTGCTCTCACAGGCCTGGGTACGTGCGCTGCTGAAGTTCACAGAAGTTTACTGCATCCCCATGACGAGCTGAATGTGGGGAAGGTTATTACTCTGCTGACTTATCCGTGGCTCTGGATGAACGGGTGTGTCCCTGTTGGGATGTTAAAGGCACTGGGAGTCACGCTGTGTTGTGCAACCTGCGGGATCCCTGCACATGGAAAGGCTTTTTACTGTACTCGGTCCTAGAACACAGAATGAACGGAGCTGATCTCTCCAGGCAGCTCCTGTTCTGAGCACTCCTGAGCTTTACTGCAGCTCCAGTCTGGGATGTGAAGATGAAGGTAGGAGCTGCAGTCACAGTTACAGACCTCCATTTCCTGGAAAAGTTTATGAAGAGGGAAAATCATGGCATCATGCAGCACCCCGGGTATGCAAGATAGGAAGTGGCTGCCCCAAAGGTATAGTGGTGGCAGAGCAAAAAATTAAAACACTGAGGCAGAACTCAGGAGACTTTCACTAGAGCAAGGTGAACATTTTGCACTAGGTCAGCAGTCTAGTTAGTAGTAAAAGATGTGGACTTGTCAAAACTTCAGTGTTTCTTAGAAGCACACCAGCTATGTTGAAATTAGTGTTAGAAAAGATCCTAAAGACCAGGATGAATTTTTTGTTGCTTTGTCCTGAGCAAGAAACTGTTCCAGCAGCCAAGATTTAATCTAGGAGCTGTAGAGTGCAAGTGCACTTTTTTGCTTTTTCCCATTCAGTCTGGGTGCTTGAATCTGTGTTTCTCATCCTAAACAGCTGGGAATTTTGGCCTTTCACTGTTTCCAGGTACTGGCTTCATCAGCATTCCTTATTAAATGGACATGAAAGTATCATTGGAGCCATTAGAGTTTAAAAGGGTGAAAATCCCTACTTTAAATTTTTAAGTACATAAATGGATGAGTTGAATTGTGCGTGCTGCTTTTACTAGGAGAAAAAATATTTATGCTTTGAAGGTTAAAAGACATCTGTAATTCAGGATAAATAAGGCATGGCTAATCTATTAGACTTGCTTTTTTTTGTGAGATTGTTTTTTGGATTTTCTTTCCTCTCTCTAGTGTGGTGATCCTGGCATTGCTGTTACGTATTGCTATTTATGGCAATAATATATAACGACACAGCATGCATAGCATGAGAAGACAGCAGTGTGAAACCAGAAAAACATATCAAACCAATAAGTGTTTCAGGTATTTCCCCAGCCCTTAGTTGTTGTTCTGTGTGCTGTTGTGTTTTGGTTTTGGTTTTAAAGCCCTGAGTATGCCAGGGTTTGCAGTTTGTCTGCTTGAGCCCATTCCTGATACAGCACCCAATAGACTGGATGGTGATTTATGTTGGGAAAAATACCTAACATAATGATAGATCACTGAATCCCTCCATTTGTGACCTATCTTTTATCTCTGGAAATGTACAGACTGTGGCCTTCCCTAATGACTAAAGCAGGAGAATCTCTTTCCCTGAGATGACATTCAGCTATTTCAATCAAAAACAACTGCAAAAATTACACTTAGATTACATGTAAAACATAAAGCTTTAAGTTGTTAGGCAACCTCATCCTCTAGAACTGACCTGAAGGACTCTCTGGAAGGTTTTGCTGCACATGTCCAGCTCACCAAATGATCAGCAGCCATGTATAAAGGGGGAGAAATGGCACCACCAGATTTCTGGGATTTTAGGTGTCAGAAAAAATAAATACTTTTTTTTTTGCAGCAGAAGTAAATGAAAATTCAGGAATCTGAGAAGACTATTTTAGTAATGTTCAGTACTCATGTGGGCTTGAAAAACCCAAGTTTCCTGGGCAGCTGCCAGGTGCAGGTAATGAAAGGTTGTTTAGCACTTGGAAAGTATACAAAGCAAATGCTAAACACCAGTTACATTCTGCTCTTCAAGTCACAAGACTGCCTAGAGAACTGCTGGTGAATAAATGTGCACAATTATGGTATAGAAATACCATTAGGAATTTAGGGTGGAACAAGGCAGGGCCACCCTGGACTAATTACATGGACCCAAGGAGAGGAAGAGCTTCCTTGAGAGAGAAGTTTTGAAACAGACATATTTGACCAGAGAAAGGCTGACTGTATAGTAAGAAACATTTTCATATAAGAAGCCTGCAAGAGTGTAAACTTACCAATTCCAGTTTGGAAAGTGTGCTGGATCATTCACAGAGCCACTGCATCTGTGGGCCAAATGTGCTGCTTCTGACTGGAAACTAAAGCCACTTCTCACTGATGTTTTAGCTCTCTGCAGTTCTCTGCTTAAGTCACTTAAGCATCTGCAAGAAGTTTAGTGGTGCATGAGATGAGGAAAGGTTCAATATATATGAATAGGTCCAACTGTGTTTCCAAGCCAGAATTCTTCCATGCACAACAGCACCAAAAATTGGGCAACAGCCAGAATGTTACATTAAGTTCTTTTATTTGTCCTCTTTATTGTTTTATTAGCAATTCCAGGATAATCTGTTGTTTCAGACTAATTTTACTCTTGTTTTGCAGGATTAGTGAAAGAACCACTGTAACAATCCACTAAGGACACTCAAACACTCGAGGTTTGATCTCCATTTGCACCTGGGGAGTGAATGTACCCTGTCTGTACAGAAACTGCACAGGCTGTAGATAAAATATAGCAACATCTGAACAGAAGGCAGCCCTTATCTTCATGAGTTCCCTTAATTAGCTTGCATAGAGCTAGACTGCCTTCCCTGCAGAATGAAAGTTTCTGCTCATTTATTCTTTGTTTTCTGAGTACTGCTGAAATTTTACCATTTACATAAATGTGGAATTTCTTTCCCCAAGGAGTCTGGAAGTGTTTAAGCTTAATGCAGGAAAAGAGACAGGTCAATGAGTTAGGAGACTCTTGCAGGGGAGAGGGAAAAACTTTTCTAGGCTGTGACAACACAAATTCTGTAGAGTATTTTGTAAGAAAACAGAAAAGCTAAAGAAGGAGCTGAGGGATAATTAAAGAGAGGTGTGAATGAAGGACTCACAATTAGAAGAGAAGGGTGATACATGAAGCCACAGAAACAAGATGCAGGAGCTAAATCTGAACTGGTAAAAAGCAAGTCAGACACACAAATTTATCTCCTTGCCTGGACAGTAAATTGGACCCTGTCATGACAGTATAAAAGAGCAGCTCTAAATTCTCACAGGCAGGATTACACTGGAGAAGTGACCAAAGCAGGGGCTGCTGCTGAGGGTAGAAAACCACAGGACCTGCAGAGGAAAAGGCAGAACTTGTGTTCAAATGGTCGTATTCATGTGAGCAATTAAATTACTTATCACTTATGAAGTCACTTCAGAGCCACCTGTAAGTCCTTTGAATATGATTGACAATTATGGTGGCTATTTGCTTTTCCTTCTTGGGGATTGGGAAATTTTAATCAAAATTACCTCTGTATAATGAGTTTGCAAAAGCTGAATTCCTAATGGTTTTTTCCCCAACACTTTTACAATCTGATCAATCTTTAATAATGAGACTGAGCTAAAAAAAAACCAACCCACAATTTTCTACTCAGACAATGTAATTTCATCAGAAATGAATCATCATAAGTGAATACATTGATTTAGATTAAATTTGATGGGAAAATATCAAAATGAATCATTTTACCTTATTTCTTTTTTGCAGCGTTGAAATATTTTATATTGGCATTTTATTCATTTAATTTCAACTTCTATGATATTTACATTATTTTGATATTCCTATAGCATTGCATATAAGAGTTTCAGTGATTCAAACCCTGTATGTTTGTTATTTGCACCAAAAATAAATGTCAAAATGTTGGAATTTCCCGTGGGTTCAGAATTCCACTTTCTATTTACAATAAAATGTGTAAAGAAATACAGCACTCCAGAGTAAGTCTGACCTTAGTAATTCTGAGCTCTGGAATGCCAGGCAATCTAATATATGGATCAGGATTGTGTAATAAGATTTCTGAATGATTTATGCCAATCACATTTTCATTATTTCCTCACCAATACTGGCAGTGGTAATTCCTTGTACACTAATGAATCTTTTCCATCCAGCTAGACACAACTTATGTGAAATAAACTGCCAAGAGTCTCCTTGGAGCATGGCTTCCAGCTTTAAGGATTGTTCAGGTATTTAATTTTTTTTTTTTTTTCTGAATTAGTTCCAATGCTGATCAATTTATGATTTCAATCCCCAGTATTATCATTGATACTTATTTAAAAAAATGTTCTGCAGTGTTGATGAGTTTCAATCCAAGCAGAGATAATGGCAACTGTGCTTGCTCTGAAAGTGATCAATGAGATGGTAAAACTTTCTTTAAAACACCAGAATGACTCTTAAAAGGATTAGAGGATTTTGTTTTGTTTTTAATTAAGCACATAAACAATCTTCATGTAAAGCAAGATAGCTTCAGCTTGTGCTAAGGGAGTAATTAACACATCAGGTGAAAGTTCACCTCTGCAAATGGTGTTCCTGAAGGTAAGGGAAACTGAATACATTCTAAGTTTGTTCATCTGAAAGATACCTGCATGAAAATTGATTGATTTGATACTTTCCTGAAACAATTCGAGTTCCTGTTTCTAGGTATTGCATAAACTATTTCATCAGCTTGTCTGCTGGAGAAAAACATATACAAACTCTATAGAGAACCCACTCTGAAATTTAATAAATGTAAAATTCTTGATTAAAAATTTGAATTTTGCTGTCTTAATTCAGGTCACATTACCCTGTCCTAAAGATGTAGCTTTTGATCTCTTAACCTATCTTCTCTCAAAACAATGACAAAGAGCACAGATAATAGTATTGAGTTTTATTCTGTGTCATTAGCCCCACTGGAGTCTCTTATCCACCTCTTCTCCTCCTCATAGGAAATACTTGGAAATTCAGTGCAATAAATGTAAAGAGGCTTACACGAAGGAGAGATGGTAACCAGAGTTCCATAATAGGCTGTGTTAAACCCTCTAAACCTAAAGCCACGCACAGAGTAAATTACCTTCTTATCAACTGAAACTGCTGGTGATCTGAAAAACAGGATTTTTGTATTTAGTTTCTCAAATGCAAACTTAAGATGCATTTGCTGATGCCTGCTGAAAATTTCCAGAGCCCTTTGTGCATTCTACTCCACCGGAAATACTGCATGGAACCGGTTTGTAGAAACCCTGAGGGGCAAATGCTGATCAAAACCTCTGAAATTCTGTCACAAACAACTTTTTTTTTTTCTTTTTCCTTTTTTGTTTTTTTTTTCTTTTCTTTTTTTATTTTTTTCTGTCATATTACAAATCCAGTCTAAAAATCTTAAATATATCTGGTTTTCTCTAACCAGAATATCCTTACCCTGTTGTGCTCTGCAGGGTAGTGGATCTCCCTTCCAAGACAGAAATATTGCTCTGGAAAAAAGTGTTTCTGGCCTCTTCTAGACTCAAGTTTTGGACTCTATTTTCTATTTATTTCAGAATTATTCCATTGACCGGGGACATCACAGAAAATTCCTTCATACTGAGCAACTCCAACCACTCCTTGAACAACCCTCTCTCCTCCTTGGTTCTTTCCTTCTGGGTGTCTGCTGGGCTGAGCTGGTTCATGGCCATGGCTGGGTAAGAGTGAGTCCATTCTGCCTTAGGGAATGGCTGTTTTGGGAAAACCCGCTCCTGAAAAACGTATTTATTGGATTATAAACACGTCACCCTAGATTTTGTGCAATCTAACAGGCTGATCTCATGGCAACAACACTGCAGGAGCGTGGGTTAGTAAAGATTTTATGTTGTCAGCTTTTAAAATCATCTTTAGAATTTTTTTGTTTATTATTTGGCGCAAAATAGGGTAATACATGTCACTGTGTTTCAAATGTAATATTTAAGAGCATTTTCAAGAAAATAATTTTTAAAAAGTGCCATATCTCTAAGAACACCCTGCCTCTAAATTCAGGCCGTGCACTTTGTTTCACATGGAGCACATCTGCAGCCTACACAAGCACATTTCCTTGTCACTGGTTGTTCGCCATACTAAACCTTCCATTCCATGTCTGCAGGCAATCCACATTTGACCTGGGGTTCCCAGATACCCCTTAGGGTTCTGTAAACAGAGAGTCAGACAATTGTTTCAATGTTGTTTTCTTATCAAGAAGGGTTTAAATCCCATCCTCTGCTGGCAGGTTTCCCTCCTAATTGCAGCAAAGTGGTGCTGCCGGTGTCATTGAGTGATAGTGGCAGTGTTTGAAATGGCAAGGCACAGAAGAAAAGCCCCTGCTCTCTGGAACCCGCTGTAGGAACAGATAAATGTATGTTAAGTGTAGAATTAGTGAGGCAGATCTTACAGAGGAATCATTCTCAGCCTTTACAGAAAGGGTGTGTCTTGTAGGGCTGATGGAATAAAAGGCAAGGGGATGGGGGATGCACTTAATGAAGGCAAAACCAGAGCTAAGGCTGGGCTGACAAGCACGAAGGGGGGAGCAGATGAATTCTGAGATATTCTGGGACAGAACGTGAGGATAAATGAAACCAAAGATACACAGACAGAGGGAGGGCAGAGGTATAAAGGCTGGGGTTTGTGAGGAGGGGACAATGATGTGGGTATGATTGCTGCTGGCTACAGATTGGGGGGGGAAATTGCAGCTGTGGGATGAAGTTTGCTGGAGAAGTTGTCAAAAATCAAAACAGTCAAAGGACAGACAAATATTTTAGCCACAAATTTTTGAAGGAAGAGCATGTACCAAAACACCCCCCCAAAACACAAAAAAACTACAAAAAAAAACCACCACCACCACCACCACAAAAAAAAAAACCACCACAAAAAACAAAAACAAAAACACCACACCAAACAACAAACAAACACCACAACCAACCAAACAAAAAAAACCCCAAAACCAAATAAAACAACAACAACAAAACCCCCCACAGCTGTAGTGGGAAAAAAACCAAAGGAAGTCCATGCTAAGGGAAGTGTGGATGTGCCACAAGGATGATTCCAAAGTCCTGAGAGTGCACTGAGACAGGGAACTTCAGTGACAGGATAAATGCTTTATTTTTCTCATGCAAGCTGTCAGAAATAATTACACTTAATTTATAGTTTTCATTTGAAGATATATTCAGTAGTCCTCAAAAGACACTCCTATGTCCAAAAGCACATTCCAAAAGCTCTTACCCCTCCAGCAGAAGTAATTGCTCTCTTTTGTAACTTATAAAAGCATGTTTGGCCTCCTCTCATATCTGCCTCTGGTACACGAGCTTAGCAGATGCAGACATTGCCGTGCTGTTTGTTCCAGCAAGGTGAATTATGATTATAACACTGGGGATGAGCATTTAATGTTGACAAGGTTTTTCTGCAAGTCACCGTGAGGTAGCGAGAAGTGTCTGCTTTAATGATCTTCGCTGTTTAAATTTTTATTGTATTCAGCTGGATTTTTTTTTTTATAGCCTTTGATTAAAGTTTAGAGGGAAGATGAATTTAAAAGTCTTCAGGTCTGTTAGATGTGCTACAGCTTGCCAGTCACCCTGCCAAAATTTTCCACTGTGTACTTCTTATAGTTCTGCGTGGTTTAAATTTAATTGACTGCAGATGAGAAGCATTATTACAGATCTGTCATTGCAGCCACTCTTCACATGTTTCACTAGCTGGAATGAGCAGTCACTGGGTTTGTTTCTGACCTAATTCATGATGATGTAAAGCAGCAGTGATTTCACAGAAGAGGAAACAGATTTAGCCGGTGAGAAGGGCAGAACTGGGCTCAGCGCTGCTCCAGTTGTGCTCATTTACAGGTGAGTGCAGGAGTAAAGTCCATTGTTAAAACACTACATTTCAATTTTTTGGGAACAGAGGTACATTACATAAGCTGTTTGGTTGATATAACAACATAATTCATCATTTTATTTTGCTGATCCTATTAAGACAATACGAAAAAAAGACAATAATCTGGATTTCCAGCCTTAACCCTTCCTTGGGATACTGAATAGTGTCACTAGAAGCAAAGCTCTAAAGATCAAATAATGGACAGAGATGTATTTAACATGCCAGCTTTTACAAACTGGTAATGTTGTTTTGGTGTATTGAAACATTATCATTCCAGCAGCCTCATTTTAGTAAGTTAAATAAACTAATTTATATGTGGATGTCTGGATTTGTCTGCACATTGATTTATCAAGTATATTTATTTATTAAATCCCCCTTACTGATAACAAACAATTACTACTTCAGGTAATTGATTTAAAACATGGGGGAGACTGTTGCCAGCTGATCCTGTGCCAAGAATTATAGTACAAATTAATACAGACCAGAAGTCTGCGTGCCTTGTACTTGCTCCACCAGATCAATATGTGAAGTAAGACTGGCATCCACCAGTTTGTTAACAGGATATTTAACAAGATCTTGTTAGGAATACAAATGTCCAGCACATTGCTGGTGGGATCCTTTTTTTTTTTTTTTTTTTTCCTGCATATAATTTGTATTATTAGCTGACTTTGGGAGAACAGAAGGCACTATGATCTTAAGTGGGAACACACAAGAAGAAGTTGAGACTGTGATCTTGCCTCTATTAAAATTGATTGTCATGTGATGGATTTGGTCTCTCTCTAATCTGGGACAATCTCAAAAATTCTTGAGAGTCTTCCTGCAAAATGCAAATGTGATGTTGAAATGGGAAGATTTTGTGCACAGCCATTAGCAGTATTTTTGGGCATGTAAGATAGGAAGAGACAGAAGGTAAGATGGACTTTGAGACCTTAAAACAAAACCCTCATGAGAGCAGAAATGTCCAGCTTCCTGTCAACACCAGCAGTTAAATAACTCAGAAACTTTTCAAACAATTGCTTGGGCTGGAGACAGGAGCTGTGACATCTGCGCTGTCAATTAAAGCTCTGTGAAGTCACTGGAGAAGGATGAGAAAAAAACACTTGTTAACAGAGTATTGAATATGAATAGTTGTCCCCTGCCCTCACAAACTGAAAGTGGTGGGCAGGGATTTACTGCTGAGGAAGAGAGGCAGTCATGGCATGGCATGGAATATTGCTTTTCCAAAACAGATTTTTAGTATTATTGTACAAGTATTATTAAATTAATCACTGAAAGTAAAGGGTCAAATTAAGGTTTAGAATTTTCTTCCTTAATTACTTAGTTTCCTTCCTAGTTAAGCTTTTACCCTACTAAAAGGTTTAGGTGTATTTATAGGGTTGTTTCCTCCCAAATCATTAAATGTCCCTAAGAGTTTATCAAAGAATTTGGGCTTATTTCAATAGTCTGTACATCATATCTTCCTGAGGAGTTGTTTCTCCTACTTGGAATATTTCCATTTGACAGAGAAAATCTATACTATATTTACAAATTGGGATATTCAAAATTTAGTCCAAACTCAGAAGACAAGACTCAGACTTGTCTTTTGACCGAATTTGTACCTTGTGACTCTTTGGGCTTTCTGAAGGACAGGCCAATTCTCAAACATTTCCAGCAATAAAGATTTTCAGTTTGCTTTAGATTTTTGGCCTTTAAAAAAGTGTTTTCTACCATTTCTTGTACTAATGGTTTGTTGTTTTTCACAAGAGTGCTCACAGACGGCAAAGTTTAACTAATAAACATGCAAATGTGTTCACAGGAAGGTTTGTGCCAGAAATTTTTATGGGTCGCTGTTCTGCTCCTGATTGAGTAAATCATGGTGGCTGCTCTAACTTTCTTCCTCTTTTCAAATTTGGTAACCAGTGACACAGCAGGAAAGGGCTGGGTGAGAGAAAGGTTGTCTATCCAACATCTACAGCCAGAGACATTAAGACAAAAGCCCCTCTGACTTTTCCCCAACCAGAACTCCACATAACATGAGTTTTGTTGACAATTTTAAATAGCCAGTTGAAAGACATTTGACTCATGAGTTATTAGTATGCAAGTAATTTGGGATTTTTTTTTAGAAAAACATTGCAGTGGCAAAATAGCATTTGGGAGGGGTTTTGTGCAAGAAAGTTTTTTTCAGTTCTTTTAATTGAAAGAAATTAGGGAGCAAAATGTGTAATAGTGAAGCTTTATGGAAATGTGCTTCTCCATTTCAGGCTCAGGGATCTTAGATGCTTCTTACTTCTCTCAATGGTGTCCTTCAGTTTCTTTGGTTTCCTCTTTCTCTCCTCCCTCTCGGTCTTTGAAAGACATAATACCTCTAAACCAGAACATTATACATCTAAAATAGTCCCACGCACTTGTAAACTTTGAGTAATAAGAAAAGAAATTTCAAAGATGCACAAAGAATACAGAAAAGAATTTGAATTGAGTGACTTTCCTGTCCACCTTCCCCTGGCGATGTTCAGCACTGATTTGAAAGGCTCAGGGTGTGGCTGGTGTAAGCCAGTGCCAGCCCCAGTGTCACCTCCCCTGTCCTCAGCCACCAGCTCCCACTTCTCTTCATGTTCTGTGTCATATCTCACCTGTGTGGGTGTTGCTTTTGGAGCCTAAATCTGTCTCATGGACCGGGGCAAAACCCTCCCTCATCCATCCTGCTATGAAGGCTGAGAGCTTAGCATAGTTCTGTTATTCCAGAGACAGAAATAAAGCATATTTCAGAGTTAGCTCAGAGTATTGAGATTGGTTAGTTCAACCCATGTAATATCCTCTACTACAGACACAGACTTTCTCTCCCTCAAAATAAAATGAGACTTAACATCTCTATTGCCAAACATTAAAATATCCTGCAAAGAACTTGAATGCTAGGTCCGTGTCCCTAAAGTATTAAAGATATTTGGGTCAAATGCAACATGATAAATCTGAATGCCATTGGGAAGATCTAGCTAGATTTTATAATTTTGCAAAACGTCTTTTAATTCTGGAGAACACATGGCTGCTATTACTTCTCTCAGCAGTTGTGTTTACAGCAAGAAAATGTTCAATTTGTGTGTGATATGGAAACAATGAAGAAATCAAAATATTTAAGATCTATTTAGACTAAAAAGCAGGCCAAATGGAAAGATACCATTGCTGTGACTGACCTACAGAGGACTTGTTGATAAAGAAAAATTGGTGTGCTGATGCTTATTCTGTCAAATGATAAAGCACAAACAGAAAACAAGGCTGAAACCCCTTTTGGTAAATACACAGCTAAATGCCTCCCAGACCCGCCTCAAGCATCCACTTCTGCTGCCTTGTGATTTGGTAGGGCTGTCTATAGATCCAGCTTGCCCAAAGACTTTTCATTTAAGTGTCAGTTGCTGTGGCAACAGCATGAAGAGCAGATCAGATGGATGCCAGGACCAGATGGGTTTCTCTAAGAACTCCACATACGAGGACAGCTGGTGGTGACCCAATTCCAAAAGGTTACCGACACAGATTTGTACTGCAGCTGACTTGGTGTTGCCTTCTCCAGGGGTCTGGATCTTGTCTCTGAAACCCAGGGGTTCTCTGGAATTTGCAGCCCTGGGCTTTCATCAGAAGCTCATGGATGTCCCGCAGAGGAAATGCTGGAGTAATAACAGAAGTGATGTTTATGCTGCCTTCTCATTGTCAAGGGCTGGGCTGAGCCCAGTCTTCAGCTCTGTCAAAATGTTGAGTAATTGTTACATGATAATCACACACTGCAGTTTCTCCCAGGCTTAATCTGATTTCTGCACTGCAGTTGCTTACATCCCACCTGAATTCCACCCACGTGTAGTTTAACCAATATGACTGATTAGATCCAATTTTTCGTGGTCAGAGCTGTGTTACGTACAAGGTGTATCAGCAAATATTTGACCTTTGCTGAGGTCTTGGTTGGTTCTTCTGCACTGAAAAGTGAACAAATATTCTTATGAATAATTCAGTTGAAATCATAGTAATGGTCAGGCGTTTATTATTTGGTAAAACCCCAAGTTTCTCTTCCTGCTGTGGAAGGTTGGGGTTTCTGTTTGTTTTTTGTTTTCCTGAGAAATGTGTGAAGGGAGTGTGCTCGTCGTGGTTTAGACACAATTACGTGGGCTGGGCCAGTCAGCGTTCCAGCTTTATCTGGAAAGGGGATGGAAGGCAACTCCTTAAACAGTGCTCATTTCCCTTCCTCTCCTACCTCCAAAATAAGTTCTAACACGTTGGTTTGTTCAATCTTGATTCAATCTCATGTATATTGCAGGTTTTTAGGGAAGTAATGTTACATCACAGATTTGGGGAGATTTGGGAATACCCCCAAAACAAGGTCCTGCCTGCTCTGTATGGGTGATGTGTATCCTGTATCCCTTGCCTCCCTGGCCTGCCTGTGTTGGCAGATTCACAGCAGTGCAGCTGGGTAGATAAGGAAGTGTGGATCTTGACTTTAAGGGTCTTAAAATCTACTTAAAAAAAAAAAAAATTAGATAAAAATGCATTAGAAGGCATTCACAAAACTGATAAGTTTTGTTTTCTGCTTTTCCTTGCTGCAGGTTTAGTACTTTGGGGTACTGTGTTAGACTGTGCTGTGTAGATGCCAATTTGTCCTCTGATCTTCAAGCCTCTTGCTTCATGACCTCACCAGAAGGTGTTCAGCCCATGCAAATGGCAGCTGATTTTGGACACATGACATTTTTTTGTCCCTAGTCAGCAAGCACAGTTCTAAAAATGTCTGTCAGGATGCTGGGAGTAAGGCTCCACATCAGTTCGATTCTGTCAGCTCTGCCAGGCAGTCAAAGCAGTGAGATCTGAGAATGTGCTGGCTAAATTTGTGTGGAGTGCACTCTTTCTTCCTGCCCCTTGGTCACATGTTTGAGATTATGCTGCAGCTGGAGATGCACCACTGGCACCAGGGAACACCCTGTGCCTCTGGCAGGTGCTCCAGGCACTTTGTGGAGGGCAGCCTCCCAGTTTCTCTGGTCACAGCTCAGCAGACTCATCTGCCCATGGTGCTGAAATGAACCACAGACTGCTGTCCTCACAGACTGTGCTCATTCACACAGAGAAGCCTCAAAGTGATTAATTTCTGCATTTTCAGCTCTGTGCTTTGAACACAGGGATGAAGGGAAAATTCTTGGCAATAGAAGCCCGGAGAGGAGCAGATCAAAAGAAAATGAAACAGCAGAGCTCAGAAATATCTGCAGTAGCAAATGGGGAGACTGGAACATTTCTGGGACAAGGCCGCTGAGAAAGGAGGTGAAAAGTCCATTTGTACACTTCTGGCTTTACACCAGGATGCAGCAGTCTGGGAGGTGTTGATACACAGGACTCGAAGTATTAAAATGTCCAGACCTTCTGCTGGAAATGGTAAGAGATCAGCTCAAGTTTAGCATTTCCAGAGAGCCAGAGCCCAGGCTGTGATGTTTCAGACAGGCTTGTGCTGGCTCAGGATGCCCCACACTGGTGTTTGTCAGTAAGCTCAGCTGGCTGTGTATGTGTTCAAGCCCCATGGTAAAATGCTGCCTCACCTCAACTGACATGGGCTTCGCTTTTCTGAGTTTAATTTGGTTGTTGCCTGCTGAAGTTGCTCAGTGCCTCGAAAATGGAACGAAAATACCAGGTGATGGATTCTTCCTGTGGCAACGTGGCAAAAAAATTATTCCCCAGAGAGGAATCCACGCTCAGAGTCTGCATCACTTAAATCTCTGTTCATGACCTGTTTTGGGGAGCTGATGGGTCTCAGGTCTCCTGAGCCTCATCCAGCCTGGGTTGAGTTGTATTCACAGGCAATTACTAAATCACCTTTAGGATTGTTTCATAGATGGTCTTGTTTCCTTTATCTTCCAGTGCAAGCAGTTCAATAAAGCTCTAGGATATTTTGCAGAATTTGCTGTC
Source organism: Hirundo rustica (assembly GCF_015227805.2). NCBI lineage: Eukaryota > Metazoa > Chordata > Aves > Passeriformes > Hirundinidae > Hirundo > Hirundo rustica. The sequence continues at coordinate 10,502,280 of NC_053461.1, forward strand.
TGAGAGCCTTCTTGATAACACTCCAGTGTTGTTTCCTCACTGCTTTTGAAAATATCTTAGAAGCTTTTAAAAATGATCTTTATATCTTGCTGTGCAGTTAATGCTCAAAGTGTCTCACTGGTGTGTACAGATGTTTCTTGGATATCGGTAACTGCTAGAAACTGACAATGTGTAAAAAAATGCTTAACCTCATGGATCTTCCCTTTTCTTCAGCTATATTTATTGTCTGTTTCCTTCATCTGCAAAATAAACTGCACTGCACTGTTCCATCAGAAAACAGGACTGGAACAAAATGTATTGCTTGCAGAAAATTCAGATAACCTGAATTTCAACAAGATCCGAGTCTAGATTTTTGAATCCCTTAATTTTGGCCATTTCACAGTGTCCTTTGAATTGGAACAAGTGAACCTCATCACACACCCCCCCCCCCAAAAAAAAAAAAAAAAAAAAAAAAGCAAGGTTAAATCTATGTAAAAGGCAAAAGAGCAGGGCTCATAATTTAGATCCAAGCTGAAAAAAATCTAAGCTGAAAAAAAAACCAACCCCAAACCCCCTCTTCTAATTTATATATATATTTAAATGTTTTATTGGGTTACTTCTATTTAGGAAAAAAAAAAAAAAAAAAAGGTTTTACTTCTCTGAAGTGCTTGCTATCCATGCACAATAACACTGGGGTATTTAGTGTGGAGAAGGTAGAATAAATCACACTCCTTTGACTCCTGCATTGAATGAGCTGCTGAAAAAAAGGAAACAACAACATCACTTGCAGGAAAACTAAAGCAGGAATGGGGCAGGGTTCCTAGTGGGGAACCTTGATTCAGAACTCTGCGAGCATATTCATATGTAGATAAATGAGGTTTTAGCTCAATTATGTCCAGTTTTATTATATTAATCAAATATTACTCTTTTTATATCCTTACCACATTCATCCATCTTTCAAAATTCATCTTTAAACACCAAAAGAGAGAAAAAGCTGCTGTTCATGGGGTCTCTGCCATCGATTCCCACCTGGAAGGTTTCTTGATGAGAATATCATGTATGAGCAGCCATAATGAGGCAGACCAGAAGTCTACAGAGCCCAGTATAGAGCCCAGTGTAAAGGAAATTAAAAGAACAGGAAAACATCCCATGACAGCCCTCCAGCACATCTTCACAGCATCGTGTGCACTGTAGTACTGCTGTTACTTGAGCTTTAACTGGGACATCTCATGGATTTTTCTGTCTTGGGTTTGCTTGATTGATTTTTGAACCTGTAAAAAATTTAGTTGAACTTGCACTGCTGTGAAAAACGAGGAATTAAATTCTGAATGAGCTGCTGCATTCAGAAATGTAAGAATCAGTTCAGAGTGAAGAAGAACTGATCCCAGCAGCTAAGCCTGCCACCATGCGCTAAATATACTTCAGAACAATCCTTTGTGGCAGATCTCTGGAGGTGCATTGTTGGGAGTGAAAGGAAGGAAGAAAGGAACCTTTTGTGAAATCCAGAGCCAGGGCACAAGTCCTGCAAGAACTGCTATTATTCTGGCCAAAACCTGGAAGATTTCCCATCTTGTTTTAGTCAAAACTTGCTTCCAAAGCAGATTGCTGCCCATTGAAAAAAAGTAAACCTTTCACAATAAAAATGCACACGAAATGCTTCTATCAAATTAGACTGTGCAAACAAACTGGCTTTTGAATAGGGTGTTTCTTTATGTGATGCAGGTTGGGTTTCTGAAAGGAATTTTGTTACAAAGACTAGACACAGTAGCACTTATTTATTTCTCCCCCATTCTCCTTCCAGCTATTTCCCTGGCACTCTGCTCCTTCTACATTCTGCTCCCTAAACACACAAAACTAAATTTGTTGTTTTTTTGTGAAAGTTCTCTGCTTATTTCTGTGTCCGGTTGGTCCCCGCTCCGGGTGGGAGCTGACCTCCAGCTAGCTCGGGTCAACACGGACACAAAGTTTCCAGTTCGTTTTGGCTTCTCGGCTCAGCAGATGGACCCAAAGGTGACAGTCAACAGCAGCAGAAGAGAAAAGGCTGGCTCTCAGCTTAGCAGGTTAAAGGATGTTTATTAGCAGAGATCTCCAAGCTCCGAGGCGAGCGGCTTGGAGCTTCCAGGCTGAGAACCCCGCGGCTGAGAGCTTCTAGGTGGAGAACCCAGCGGCTGAGAGAGTTTCCAGGCTGAGAACCTGGCGGCTGAGAGCTTCCAGGTGGAGAGCCCAGAGGCTGAGAGAGTTTGCTCCTCCCTCCCACCCCCTATAAGCGGGGGAGGGTCCCAGGGAGGATACAAAAAAGACCACAAATCAGGGGTTTCAGGGGGTAACAAGGTGTGCCCACCCCCAAGCTTCAGACCACTAAAATCCAGAGCTAAAGGAATTTCCCCCAGGCTACCTATCACATGAAGCCCTCTGCCGGAGATTTCACAATCCGGGAGGGACCCCGGGAGTGATAGGCAAGCTGCCCCAGAGAGGGGGGTTGGGGCAGAAGGGATGTTACATGTCATGTGAGGTATGGGATGATTGACACAAAACACCTTATTATACAGACAACACAAAAGGGATACAGAATTGGGGATACAGTGAAACGAACCATAACATAAACTTCTTACAAAAATCTAATAAAACAGTTCTGCACCACCACATTTCTGTATTTGTCATAGGTCTTCCATTTTTGAAAAAGAAACCATATTTGAAGCTGTTCATTGAAGCTTAAATTTTGATGAAGGCATTAAAGAGACATATTTGTGGAAGCAAATAGCTTTTGATCAATTATATCTTTGAGGTTTCATTTACTTGTCACAGCTTCTGGTGTGGGTGTGGGGTGGGTTTTTTTGTTTGTTTGTTTGTTTGTTTGTTTGTTTGTTGTGGTTTTTTCCCCCCTCCCAAGAACTGCAGGAGGAAAACCTTACATAGTACCAGATACAAATAACCAAAATCTAGGAAAATAAAAGATTCAGAATACTTTTTCAGAAGGACGCTGTGGGTGAAAGCAGTACTCGAGATGAAATATGAATCTCTCCTTGTAGGTAGGGAGCTTGAAAGGCTGGAGATTTACCTTTGCATTTTTAGTCTGACTTTTTTTTTTCTTGTTCTGAAGTAAAGAGGCATAACACAACATATTCATTGGACTATTTTGATGGCTGATGGCCTTTCTTTTGTAGCATTTATGTCTCATCTAAAATTCATATTTGAATTTTACTCACTAGTGGAGAAAATATTTTTTTAAGTGAGATTTCTGCTGCCATAAACTGGTTTTTGGTACAAGCGCCGTAGAGGTAAAGGTATGTGGGGTGGATTCTCATGTTCCTGGGTGCAGGTGGGGGTGGGTTTTAAAGACATTTAGAGTTGTTTTATAACCAGCACTCTTGTAGGAATATTGATTTTCAATCATCCTGAAATTCCACATTGCCACTGCACAGCCCGATCAGTGCTTTGTCAGAAACCACCCCCATCGTGATCCTGCACTCAGCTCACGGCAGCAAAGCGTAACATCAGCTCGGGGATTACCTCCTCCTTATCCGAGGGAAAGATTGGGACAGGCAATTTGAATAATCACCGGGGCCAAGGGTTGCAGATGACAGGGATCTGGGAACTCCTACGTTTGGAATCTCCCTGCGTTCTTCCTCCGTCAAGGTCTGTTCGGAGCCGCAGGCGGAGGAACAGGTTTGCATGAAACCATCGCGATGGCTGTACAGAGGGCACCGTGTGTCCCGGTGTGTCCCGGTGTGTCCCGGTGCGTCCCGGTGTGTCCCCGTGTGTCCCCGTGTGTCCCCGTGTGTCCCCCAGCCCTGTGCCCACTAGGGCAGAAGGCATTAATGCTGATGAATGGTGGTTTTTGGTAACCTCCCCCTGGGGTTCCTTCCCAAAGCCCTGGTGGGAGCCGGGCGCCTTTGGACACCCGGGTGGGAATAACCGGGGTTCTCCAGGGCTCCGCCAGACATTTCCCTGCTCCGGGTGACATCTGCTGGTAGAACCATCTCGGTGTTCGCAGGAGGGAGCTTGAAAATATGCCCGAAGTTTAATACATGCACCTAAATCCAGCGCAGAATTTATTAGCGTAAAGGTTTCTCTATTTGTTTGGGTTACTCTGTGGGCAAAGGGAGGCAGATTTGTGGCAGGAAGGCAGGGTTCTTGGCAATATTGAAATGAGAGCAAAATAAATTAATGCAGAGGGTTTTATAGGCAGCACTTCAGCTGAGCTATGAATAAGTGGGATTATGCTGTCGCTGCCTCCAAGGCTTTTCTGTGGTTTTGTTTAGTTTGCTTGTTCTGCTCTCCCCACACAAAGGAGCTGTTGGTAGGAAGTGTCACACTGTCAGAGGATACTAAATGCCAGGTTCTCTATGGGAATCTGAGATGGCACCTTTTTGTTTATAATCAATGCTATCTGGCCCTGGCATGTCACAGGCTGTTGGTTTCAGAAACAAATCAAATGTAAAGCAGGCTTTTCTTTATGCTAGTGGCTTGTCTTATATGCTTTTTTTTTTTTTTTTTTTTAGGTTACTAACACTGAAAATTAATCCCCTGTTAGAGACACCTTCAGAATACATCAAGTGAAGAACAAGAAGTTAGGAGTGAAGAAAGAGCCAAAACAGTGGTTTGGTTTGGTTTGGTTTGGTTTGGTTTGGTTTGGTTTGGTTTGGTTTGGTTTTTTTTAAGCCCTTTCAGCAGACAGAAAATTCTATTTGGAAAAGGCACAGAGTTCATAAAAAATAGAAGCTGGGATTTGAAGATGCTCTCCCTATCCCTGTAAATATGTTTACTTTGGTCTATGTCTTCAGAAGCAAAATACACTGTGCCTGCAATGCTTTAGCTTTGGGGGGGTTGAATTCTCTTCACTTTCCTGCAACTGATTTGGCTTTACCAGGGGTAAGTGCTCTGCTTGTCCATTTCTCATCTTTCCCATGTGAACTTCCTTAAGGTACTGTATGGCTCGGTCAGTGTTTTGGACATTCTTGAGGAATGGAAAGCATTTTTCTGCTGACATCAAAATACCTGATTGGAGACTTTGCAACGAGCAGACATAAAAATCAGCACATATTTGGATTTTTGAGAACCCGTGGGTTGTAAAGACCTCTTAGATTCTGCTTGGTCTCTTTTATAACAGTGAGTAACTTACATATGATTCTATAAATGTGCACTCTAGAGCTATACTCCTGGCTGTTAAGCCGGATATTGCTGCGCTCACAGTGTCACTTCATTATACAATAAATGCTTAAACTTGTCTTTTAATTATGGCTTAGAAGACTATTTTAGGGAAGTTTACTAAACTAGGTCCCAGAAAGACACAAATGGTAAAACAAGGACGAGTTTTCCCGGTGAGGCAGCCACCAGACACTCACTCCTGTAAGCGTAGGTGTTTTCCACAGCAGTCCTCTCTGTTTGCTCTTGTGTAGGATGTGAAAAACCCCCTGATGCCCTCAGACTACATCTGGACAATGAAAGAATATTATTGCGGAAGAAAATTCCTGAGTGATGATGGAACAGAGAAACTCACCTTAAACTGCTCCTTTCCTAGGATGTGTCTCTGGGAATGAAGTCACCCTGGAAAGGAGTTTGAAAGCTTTGGTTTTATAGCTCTTGAAAAAAATAGTGTTTGTGTATGTTTGGGGAGGGGGGGGGTGTGTGTTTGTGTATTGTGGGTTTGGGTTTTTTTTAATGTTAAAAGCAAGTCCTACAGATTTCCTGAAATTGTCCATACTGAGAGATTAGAGAAAATAGGAAATTCCTGAGAAGTGCTTGTGATAAGAAGAAAGTTCCTGTGATCCAGATGGAGTATTCTATCCTAGAATAGGTACTTTCCACAATTGTTACTCATTCAGTATAACTTACAGGGAATGACACATTAGTCATTGTGCTGGGACTCTAATGACCCATAGGATAAATTATGCTGTGTGCTCACACAATTGTTGCCTTGAAATCTGTGTATTTATCTGTGAGTGCAGGCTGGGATCACAAGATGGTTAGAGGCATCAAGACTGTCTTGTGAGCACATTTAACTATTCCTGCAGGCAAGGTCAGCTGCCTTTGTCAAATTTACACACAAATTAATAGAGTTAAGAATTCATTTTCTCATTGCAATTTGTGAGAAAATTAATGAATCATCTCTCAGTAGGTGTTTTAAATGTGAACAAGAAAACTTCTGTAAATAACTCGCTACGGAGCCTGTCTACACAGAAGGTCCTAAAATCTAGGAAAGTTGCAGACCTGGGAAGATGGGAACTGGCTGGTGTTGTGTGATGGGCAAGTCTGAATATTTGTTTGTGTATTACATCACTTGTGTTCCTTGTCTTCTTTCTCTTACTTCCTTTCATTTCTATGGGTAATTCCTCACCATCTCCTTCTGCTGTCAGTTTCTCTACAGAGCTTTCCCAATGTCACCTCATGCTGAGAGGATCAGGTACTCCACCTCAGGAGAATTTGAGCTTCCTCTCCACTTGTGACACTTTCTGATGACAGCATCACACTGGGATACCTTGAAAACCAGCTTATGAATAGAATGAAGAAATAAATACTGCTGCAGATTCATTAAAATTTGGAACAACAATTTCCTGAAATACTGATATTTGCAGAGGATGCTGCTATGTCTATAATATATATCTGTGTGTTTATGTGTATATTTAATATATTTTATATGTTTTATATACATTTATTAATTTGTATTTGTATGATAAATTTTTATATAAATAAATATATTACGTATTTTAAAATATTTATATGCATAAATATATATTCTCTTTAGCCACTTTTCACTTCCCCACCCAAGAAATGTCAGCATTTTGTAAGGTCATAGAGTTGAGACTCGGCAGCCGAGGTCCCGATTTTTCCAGGGGCTCTGGCAGCTGGATCCCCGCAGTGCTGCCCAGCAGCCGGGAGATGGGGCTTTGCTGGCTCCTGCTGGTGAGGGGCAGGACCGACGCTGAACACCAACCTTACGGTTTGTAAGGTTCAGAAGAGATAAAATAGCCACAGATTGCAGATCGAAATTGCATAAGTGAAATAGCAGAAAGTGAGAGTTTTTAATACCACTCAAAACTGGAACTGGTTGGCCATGAGGTCTCTTGGCACCGCTGAAAAAGTTGGTAAATCCAGGTGGCAGAGGTAGGCAACAGGGAAAAACAGAAGAGTAGGGAATTGAACTAAGGGAAATATCATGTAGCTCTATTTGCCACTGTTTCTGAAACTGTTTGGGGCAGTAATTAACTGAGAACACTGACCGTACAGATTTCAGCTTAAAATAGATGTATCTTCTAAGTTCACAGCAAGGACCAGGCAAAATCTAATACAAAAGCTGAGTTTGAATATAAGGCAAAATTTCTTCATTGACATTAAGGTAAATTTAGATCAAACCCACAGAAGTCCTCTAGGAGAGTTGTTAGGAGTTTGTTTTGCTGTAATTGTGAGCAGAGACATCTCCAGACTCTGGACAAACTGTGAGAAGCTCAGTCTGAGCTTCATCACATACAGGAGTCACAGCAGTATTTGGCAGCTTGCAGGAGCCTTTAGTTCTAGGTTGATAAGCACATAATTGTGAATCAATTAAACTCAGAATAACACTGCATTGATACCCACGAAGAGTTTTTCCCTTCTCTAAGCTGGTTCCAGCTTTGGTGAAGTCAGAGCACATCCCTGTTTAGGAGCACATAGTAAAAGGTGCATTCATATGTTTGGAAAATTCCATAACTGCCCAGAAACAGCTGCTCTGAGACAGCATTGCTATTAATTTATCAAGCTTGTTTATCCAGTCTTAATGGACTGAAAGTGCTTATTTTATAGTTTATAGAGTTGCATCCTCTGGATGTATTCCTCAAAATACTCTGCAGGTAAAGATGTGTGTTAACACATGTCGTTAGTACCATGTTCTAAATAACAATGGCTTTTCCCCAGAGGAGGAACTTGACCCCCACCTGGCCACAACCTTCTCTCAGGGGGTTGTAGGAGACATAATATCCTCCTTGAACCTCCTTTGCTCCAGGCTAAGCAACCCCAATTTCCTCAGCTGCTCTCATCAGACCTGTGCTCCAGCCCCTTCCCCAGCTCTGTCGCCCTTCTCTGGACACACTCCAGCATTTCAATGTCTCTTGTGTAGTGAGGGGCCCAAAACTGAACCCAAGATTTGAGCTGCGGCCTCAACAGTGCCCAGTACAGGGGTCAATCACTGCCCTGGTCCTGCTGGCCACACTACTGCTGATACAGCCAGGATGCCACTGGCCCTCCTGGCCACCTGGGCACATGCTGGCTCATGTTCAGCTGCAGTCAACCAGCACACCCAGGTCCTTTGCCACCAGGCAGCTTTCCAGACACTCTTTCCCAAGCATGTAGTGCTGCATGGGGTTAATATATAAATATATTGCACAACCTGCTGATAATTTACACAACATTTTGCTTGCCATAATTAGGTCCTATTAAAAATTACTCATGTAGCTGGAAGCTGTCATCTTCCTTCGCTCCTCCCATTTTCTGGTGAAGGAGAGAATGAACATCCCATGTGCAGTTACCTGTGCCATGACACTAGTCCTGACGTTGCCTCTGGTGCTATCAAAGCAGGTCAGTCTCCCTCAGCTTTGAGAGCCTAATCTTTGGGAAGACTGAGTAAAAGAACTCCTCTAGGTCAGGTAAGGTCCTTCCTTCTCAGTGCACTGATAATTATAATTGCTACCATCTTCCTTCTTTGTGAGGACTGTGAATCCAGTTGGGTATCTGGAGAGCCATCTCTGACAATATCAGATGTTCTCAGAACTCTTAATCGAAGGCAGCCCATGAAAGCACCCTGGGGAGTGCTTTATTCTCTGTGTTTAAAAGGACATGAAAGTACAATAGTTCTCTTTATATGGGTACAAAGCAGCCAATTGATCTTGTCAGTTTAATAAATAATACAATTGCTTCCATCAGACACTCTTAATAGACTCCTGTCTGGACTAATGTTGTACAGAATTGTACAAGTACAGAAATGTTATCTTCCTTGGTCTGCCTTGGATTAACCATCTCCCCCTTTATCACCTAGAGGCAAAGCTTCCAGCAGTAGCTCCTGAAGGACATCAGGTCCCCTGATCTTCATCTCTTTCTTCATTTTAACGTGTGTTCCAGGAAGAGATGAGCTAATTTCCTGATCCATCTGTTTGATTGGTTCCTAACATTTGTATGGATTCAAAGAAGCTTGAGAATGTAAAGCATGCAGCAGGTTTAGGGGATATTTTTTAATTTATTTTTAAGCCATTTACTGTCTATGGGGTCCCAAGATGCAAAATTTGGATCATTCTCTTCAAACACTGCAAAGGTGAAGGGAAGCTCAGATGCAGCTTCTCACCTGGAGCATTTTGAACACAAGGACCAGGCATCAGCAAAACTGATACAAGGCTTTGGTTGAAGAAGCTCACAGCTCAGGGGTTTGGGATGTTTCTTGTTTCAGTGTCAGCATAACCAGCTCATGCCCTTCGGTAGATGCCCCACTCAGCATTTAAAGCAGGCCCTGAATTTTGCATAATCAGCAATGCTTTTTAGGTGAGCTTTAGGTGGAATACACACACCAGTGTTCACCAAGAAAGTGCTGGTAGCATTAGCAAAGGCAGCTTTAAAACTTCTCATTGTCTTTGACTTTAAATCTTTTACTGACTTATTTTCTTTTTTCTGCCATGACACACAGTAGTTTGCAGCTCTGAAATGTGCTAAACAGGGAGAAAAAGAGAAAGTACCTGCCAGAGAGAATAGGTTTTCAGGGGTTTTAGGATGTTTTTCTTTGTAGATAGTTAATTTTACAGCAATTACGGATGTTACATTTTTTTTCATTTTTCTGCCAAATACATACCTAAATATATGTTTATATATGCATAGAAGGTTTGTAAATATAAAACTATAAAAATATAGGTATGGTTTATATATATATGTACATGTATAAATGTATGAATCAAGCGTTTGCTGTCAGAGTCCCCGGAGGTGTTTTCCCCAGATGATAACGACGGTGTTTTCTCCTCCTGCCTCCCTTAGAGTATCAAAAGAGATATTTTGGTGAGTAAAACAATGGCTGATCCCCTTCTGTGCAAGGAAAATAGTTCTGGTTTTAGTGCTGTAATCAGTTGTTTAGTTGTTAATAACATTTTGTTTCTCTATAATAAGCCATGTGAATAATGCAGTGAGCAATAAATAAAAACCACTGCTGTTGACCAGGTATTTAGATTCACTCTGCCTCGGTTTTCCCTGCTGTAAAAGGTAGGTAGCAGCAGTGCTAGAACTCAAAGGGGCATTAGGAGGATAAATACATGATTTACATTGAGCTGTTCAGGTATTTCAGGTGTTGGGACAATATATGAAGGCAAGGGATTTGTAGCTAAGCAGAAAGATATTCAGGTTGAGCAATGAGGTCCTATAGCATGCAGAGAAGCTAACAGACCTGGAATTCTTATGGATCAGTGGGAAAAGTAATTTCCAGGAATTGAATGCTTCATCCCAAAACTCTTTTTCTCTACATCCCTTTGGGATCAAGTCTGCACTTTCATCAGTATTGCTTTTGAATTGTTGCACTGCTTGCAGAGAAAATACATTGCTGCCCACTTAAAGATGAATTCAAATGTTTTTATTTTAAATTCAAAACCTATTCAAAATTTAGATTCCTTGGCTAATTTTAGATACAATTTCAGAAAAAAAGAAAACCAGTTCTTCAAATAATAAAATGCTCATGTCAAAAATCAGTATTTTTATTCCCACATCCATTTTGAACTGAGGTTATTGTGTTTGAAGGGTGAGACCAAATAACCCTTCTAAAGTCACAATTGGTATTTGAAAGGCAGCTCTGTGCTCTCCTTTGAGTACTATCGATGCTTTCAGCTGGGGCATGAAAGACCTAGAACTCTGATCTCTGGTTTTGGCAAGTCAAGTCATTCAATTCAATTTCAGAACTGTAAAGCTGTGAAGCTTTACAGTTTTTGATGTTTAAAAAGGTGGGGATTATTTCTGTTCCCTGTGATTTCAGAGAACTGCTGCTTCTGTTAGCAAACCCAGGAAGAAACCTGTCTTTCTGATGTGCATGGACTGTAAACTGATACCTGGCAAACACCTGAGCAGATATTACACATCTGGCCGGCATCTCTGAGATCAAAGCACTCCCCGATGTTCTGCTGCCCTTTGAACAGCATTTAATTGGCCATGAGACCACATTTCAGGACCTAGGACTGAGCTTTGCCTCCTTGGGTCACTGGATGAATCCAGTTTAGGTCTGCAGGAAGCTGGTCGGCGTTCTCAGCCTCCTTTCTAGTGGAGAGCGGGCCGTGTGCTCTGGTTCTCTCACCCGCCGAGTTCGCCGTCCCTGCTCTCCCTTGTGGGGGTTCTGCAGTTTGGCTGAAACACATCAGCACAGGCTGGCGGGTGGGGATACCCCTGGTGTCCCCTGCAGAGGTTTCAGGCAGGTTTGGCTGGCCTTCCCGAGCTTACAAGGCCTGTGCCAAACCGCTCCAAACCCCATTCCCTGGGGAGCCGAGAGGAGCTTACGAGGGACGGATGCAGCAGGTCCAGGCTCAAACGATGAGTCTGTGGCAGGGAAGCAGCACGTGGTGATGGCGCCTGCTGCTCACCCTGCTCATGCATGGGGACCCCAAACCCAGAGCCCCAGGACCCTGGTGTGGCCCTGGGGAAAGCCAGCATTGCCCCCTCTGCTCACCATGACCTCTTGGCCCAGCCTCACGGCCCTCACTGGAGCCAGCAGCCCCCACTGGCCCAGGCGGATGTGGTGACAATGATAATGGATGGGTGACTGTTTCCCCAACCATAATTAAATTTTTCTGCCCCTCAGGGACCCTCAGCCGGCCCCAGCTGTGGGCCAAGGCCTCTGGGCCCATCCCATGCCATGTAGGGGGTTCCAGGGACTTGTGGTTGGCTGTGCCTGTGGCCATGGCTCTCTGTCTGGAATGCCCTCAAGAGTTAAAATCTTCTTTTGTGCAGAAACTTTCTTTTGTGCAATCCACTCTTTCCTCTTTGGTGTTTGGAGAGGCACAGAAGGGCAGTGGGAATGCCTTTATCATGTGGGATCAGACAGAGCATTGGCCCTGTTGTTTCCACTCTTTCCTGGAGAAAAAGGATCTGGCACTATAGAGAGGGGCACACCAGGTGTTCTGAATGGGAGAAATAGGGCATCAGCGCTCTATCCCCACATCATGGACTTATCAGCCAACTGGAGTATGGTGGGTGAGCAGCTCTCTGTAACTTGTGATAAGGACACTGTGCTAAGGGTATCTGTTGACTATACAGTGTAGAAAGTGTCCTTCATAGCTAGATCTGGGGTCCAGGTCTCTTCCATGGTGATTTCCCAGCCAGGACAGATGCTGGATGGATGCATGGCAGGGAGGTGGGGGGGTCAGAGCAGCCTGATCTGGTGCTGGGTGTTGGGATGCTGACAGCACTTCTTCACTCCACTGCTGAGCAGGTGAGGGGGAGGAGTGTGGCACATGGGCAGATGTGCACTGGGGAAAGGAGACATCAAAGTCATCCTGCAGGATGTTTCTTCTGAGCAGGGGACTCTGCCAGGGCTCAGTTCAGCTGTGTGCAGCACTCCTGCTGTCTGCAGCCAAGTCCAAAGGCATTGAGGATACCAGTGCCTTGCAAGATTAAACTCTTTGATTCCACTCTCTTCAGCTACAAAGCATGTTGTTTTATCTAATGCTAGTCCCTGTCTGTTTTAGGCTGTGGTGCCTGCTGAGAAAAGGTATGCATAATGAAATGATTAAATCATGCATTTTCAAATAATCAAAGTCATGCTGTTTCAGCTATGCAGAAATCCTGTTCCTCTTATGAGACATCTAGCCAGATTCAGAATTTGTTTTGGATTATACATTTCTTAGAAGGACTCAGAATGAAAAAGAGAATCTGTTTAAGGCCAGTTCTGCATTCTTGTATGCCCAGGGCCGGGGATGATGACATTCATATTCTTCTTGTGTCGCTGCAGAGAGAAAATAACTTTGCAGTCTGATTTTATGCTCTAAAGAAAATCATTCACACTGTGACAGCACTTCAAAATATTTCAATCCTTATTCTGTATATGCTGCTGGCTATGTCTGCAGTGCAGAATAAAAACGCTTCACTGAATCAGTACTTATGGGAAGGGGTAAAGTTTCCAAATCGTTCCTTTCCATCTTAATTTTGTAACTAATCCCTCATCCCTGCTGTATCTCCAGTTTGAGATGCCTCCCCTGTAACTCTGCACAGCTCCCAGCTTTGGCATCCCTGACACAGTTGGTTGCTCAACACTCCTTGAACATTGTGCAGGGTAAGGTCAGATGGTGCTGTGTGGGCTGCTGCACGTGGAATCACCTCCTGGCTGTGGGGAATCTCCCCAGGGAAACGTGCCCTGGAGTGGGTGGTGAAAGAAGTGAATCAGAAAGACACTTAGGGTGCAAGTACAGTGTGTCCTACCCATCCACCAATGTAAGGTTTCTTTTAGAAAGGACACAGTTCAGGCTTTTTTACTAAAATAAGCCTTTGTGTGATTTTTTGAGTGATGATCATGTGTTCCATGTTTGGAGTCACTTAGAGGAGCATGTGAGAAAGCTGCTGAAAACAAACAGGAAAGTTGTTATCAAGGAGGACATTGACTTGCCAAGGCCATGGAAGCGACTGAACTGACGGATGTTAATAGACTTCTTTAATGAAAAAAAAATATTTACAGAGGAGATGGCACAGCACATATAAAGCAGCTGCACTATAAGACTCATATATAGGTTAATTTTTGCAGGTCCTAACTAGAGCCTCAGGGAAAAGAGCAGTGAACAAGTCCCTCCCTATCTCAGTGTGCCACATTTATGAAATTGGGTAACAACAGAAGGCAGAGATGTTTAATCAAAAAGCAAAATATCAGATGCACACTTCAAACAGAGAAATGATATCTTTTTGGGCCAAGGAGAAGAGTTTAATTTTGACCAAAGAACTTGTAAGAACTCCTCTGCTTTACCATAATGAAAACTGCTGCTGCCAGTCTTGTTTTTATTACAGAAGTGTTGTTCCGAAAGGCTCCAGTTCCACATGTGCCATTCTCCACCTGAATATTGAAACATCACAGACCAAATTACACCTGCAGTTTCAGAGAGCCCCAGTGAAAGACCCAGTGACAACGTGCTGGCACTACTGGGATGCCACCCTTGCTCTGCAGCTCAGATGATGGGGACAACATGGCGATAAGACAGATGGCATTACTCCAGCAGAAGGTGTTAATCAGGGGCAATGGAAATGCCAGAGTAGCTATATGCAGACAGCAGATGGAGATGGAAGAAAAGGAAATAATCAAATTGTGCATTAAGACAGAACTTGCTTAGATATCTGTTTACATTTGCACTCATCTTGTGATATGAAATTGCTATTTTCTTCTAGATATAGATTTCCTCAGAGGACAAAATTTAAAAACAGGCAGAACTCCCAGCTTAGCAGCAGTGCAGAATTAACTCAGAATCTGAAAAGAGCAATTTTTTCTCCCTGAAAGGACGAAGCTGGATGATTATGCTGGTTGCCTACAGCTTTAAAATGCTACTGCAGAACAGAGCCTGACACTATTTTCTTTTGCTCTGCCTGTGGTGCTCTCTGGGACAGGACATCATGCTGCCATGGAGAAACCCACCTGGACAGAAGAGTCTGGCAGATATTCACAGGCCTTCATGTGCCACGTAAAGCTTTTCCCAACTAGGAGCTAATGTCAACAGTGTCCGTACTCAGCCTTTCCTTTGCAGGGTTCTGCCTCCTCCTCTCAGCTGTTTAATATCCTACTTGAACCTAAAACTCCAACCAGCAGCCAAGAGAAGAGCTGTGTGTGGGTTTTAGAGCCTTCTGTGCAATCTATTTGAAAAATGTCTGTTACTAAATGGCGTAAAGCCTTTAGCAGTCAAGAGTAGAGCAACTTTTTGTCAAAAAAAAATTATAGAGGTTGATATTGATTTTTCTTGTCTGAACAATTCCCAGATCAAATGTGCTCTTTCTACAAGTCAAAGAGTGATTTTTCTAACTGCAGTCACTCCAAACTCTGAAGAGCTAAACCCCAAGTTTTTCTTTCTGTGCTCCATCATTGCTGTAAATAAAAGCCTTGCATTGAAGACTCACCTTACCATTTTGTGGCTGATCCATAAAGCTTACTTTTCAAACAAGGAAAAAGCTTCCAAGCTCCATAAACTGGACATGGCTATGAAGAGCAATTGCACGTAAAAGTCATAGTTGTGTGCAGCTTTTATTCTCCTGAGCACCCCAAGTGCTCTGATGTATCCTGCCCCTGCTCTCACTGTCTGACCTACATGCTCAGCTTCCAGAGGACAGGAGTGCTTGGAGTTTGTATTCTTCTCATCAAGCTCCCTCTGCTTCAATCTGACAGCAGCAACTTGTGCATACAAGAGGGACAAGAAAGAGCAGAGTGAAGCAAGAGATGAAAGCGCCCAAGCCCTTGGCATCAGATGAGATTGGTGCGTCCATTCCTTGTGGTGTTTAGATTTAGCTCCCCTCCTCCTCCTCCTCCTCCTCCTCGAGGTTTCCCAGGGAGATTTTGCTTTGCCAAGTGATATGTGATGCTGATGTTCGAGATCTGCTGGCAGAGCTGACAGCAGCAATATCTTCAGCTCTCCACAGAGGTGCTGGTTGAGAGCAGACCTGGAGTGAGCCCCGCACAAACCTGCAGTAGTGTCGCCCCAGGTAAGATTACACAGCCAAGATGATGGATTTTAGGAAATTAATAAATCAATATTTACTCATGAGTGAATGCTGGGAGGATCCTTAAAATCTATTTCACTAACAACAACAATAAAATTGGAATTTCAAGAAACAGAAAATAGGTCAAATACCAAAGGGAGATCCTATTAAAAAAGAGGAAATCAAGTTGATTTGACTCCAAAAACAAAACCCGAATACTTTGAATGCTTCTCTCTGTACAACTGATACAAAAACTTTTTTCAAACAAAAACTATACTTCCATCTTTTCTTCTTATTTTAAAATAAGTATTTGTGCAATATATTTGTCATGAAGGTGGAGTGAATGGTGCTGGCTTTCATTCTCAGACTCTCCTGAGGAAACAAACTTATCAACAAAGAGTTGATGGTGACCAGATCCAGGCCAACACAGCTCTCATAACACATTGTTTGAAACTATGTCAGAGCCCAGCCCACTTCTCCATCTTAGCCACCAGCCCCTGTCCCAAAGTGATGGCACAGAGCTCCGTGGTCCCCAGGCTGCCATCTACAGCAGAGTTGTTGATCAGCCTCCAGGCCCCAGAGTGGAATCATCCTGAAGCTCTTCACCGGCAATGAAAGATCTTTTCAGCAATCCCTCTGTAAAAAGTATATTTCGCTGCTCTGTGGGCTTTTTTGGTGTATAGCACAGGCCTTTTTTGTCACCCCAAGGATCCTTCCTTCAGTCTTCTCCAGTTCCAGATTTCCCAGCCTTTCTGCACATACACTCCTCTTTTCATCTCCTTCCTTCCCAGCCAGAACTGGCAGGACTTGAATCCTTTTTTCCTGATTATCGTCAATATGAGAGGTGTCCTAAATACCAGGTTAAAGCTGAATACCAGACATTTTACATCTGCAGGAGAAAGGGCACTGCACAGTTATTTCCCATCTCCAATAAATATTTGGTGCCCTTTGCATTCAAACAGAGCACTCAATCTTTCTTACACAATTTATCTCTCCCATTCTTTTCTCTTATAGTCTACCACAGCAAGGTCCCCAAAGTTATCTAATAAACATAGATATTATGACATGCTCCCACAATAATTCTAAATATCATACAGGAAACATTGCCTAATAAATGATATAATTACTGTGAAGAAGGAAACCAGCACTCCTGAAAATTCACTGCAAGTTGCTCTTTATCTTGTTGTAGAAATTGTTTACATCTCTTTGCTTGAGTATGTTTTTTTGTCCTCCTTTGCTTTTCAAGTTCTTCTTTTGCCTCAATGCTTGTGATCACGTGCAAGAAATGTATATCTCCAGGCACAGAAACATAAAGTGCAGTCATTCTGAACTGGCACGGGAATGCAGGTCCACCCAGTTAATTTTTTCCTTTTGTACTGGGTGGAGTGTCTCTGCAGAACCACTCATATGCACACCCTTTCTTTTTTGGTATTGTTAATTATTCTAAACTGCTGTTCAGGTTGGTAGCATAGCTTATTACTGTAGAAAATGGGCAGTTTCTCTCCTTCTGTGGTGACTTGCAAGTTATGAAAAGCTTTTTTGCTTGATTTATTCTGAATTCTGCCATGTCTTGCTGATTTATCTATTATGCTCTAAAATAAGGCAAATTAAACCCAGCAGTTAAGCCAGACAAAGAGAAAGACATGCATTTCCCTACCCAAAAGGTACTTTTGAAACAAAAAGAAAGTGCTTTAAGCCAGTAAATGGTATCTTTTTCTTTGAAGTAAGGACAGCACGATAGGATTTTCACTGACTCTGTTGTCATGGGCACCTCACATTATTACTCCACTTTGCTTTGTTATCACATTCAGTCAAAGCAGCGACACACAAAGGAGAAGGCAGCGCTGTCAAGTGCTCCAAGGACGGGATCACTGAACGCTGTATTTTAATAATCTGAATTGTTCACATGAGCCGAGCCAGCCTCAGCCGACACGGGAGCTGTTGTTGGCCAACCAAAACACAGCTGTTGTAGCTCATTTTGAAGTCTACCAGCCTTTCTGCTGTCCCCTTTCAGAGATTAAGCTTAATCTTCTGTATGCGAGGCTTATGTCACCGTATTCAGGAAGGGTTTCACTGACAGCCTTGGCATTTTTTTCCTCTCTACCTCATCTTTTGTGGTTCTGGCAGGGAAGAAGATTTAATAGAAGAACACCAAGGCAAAAAGGAAAACAGTGTGGCTGTGCAAACGTCCAGGGAAACACACGGTTTTTGAGAAAAGTGTGAGTCGTATTCTGCAATGTTCTTCGTAACGAGGGAAGCCAACCCTCTAGTGTGGCTTAAGCCATTGGGCACATGCCCAAAACAGAAGCTGTGAGCTGTGTTTTAAGCTGAGAGTGGTTTTTTGGTTGGTTTTGTTTTTGTATTTTTTTTTTGTTTGTTTGTTTTTGTTTTTTGTTTTGTTTTGTTTTTAGCTTTCCTTGAAACCCACGTGAAATTAAAGTGTGGGAGGGGAGGCTGTTGTCTAATCTGTATGGATCAAAATTTCATAAAATCTTAAGCAGCAAAACAAAGTAGTTGAGCCTCTCCCCATGGCCTCATCTGTCCTGTGCAAAAGCCAAATCAGAGCTATAAGTAACTCTGCTCCACTGCCAAGGATTCATCACATTGGTATATCCAGAAGGGCTCCTGCTCCAAAGATAGCCTCAGGCATGTGAATTACATTTCAGGTCTGCTTTTAGAAGAGGGCTGTTCCCAGGGAAGTTGAATGTTGGTCTTCATGCCTGTGATTGCTGTAAAAGCCTAGATTTGAGCTTTTTATACTACCTGGTGTCACAGCGCTCCTCTAATGACCACTGGCTGTTGCCACAGTTGAATAAGTTTCCCAGATTAACCAGGAAAAAGAGGAATCCTCCACCCCTGGTTCTTTTTTTCATTTTATAATTATCTGCAGTTTCTCTACACTTGCTCTTTTATCCTTACATTTTGCTCCTGCCTGGATGTGCCCAGTGCCTTGCAATTAAAACGAAGCTGCTCTATACAGTTCACAATCTAAGATCACTTGCTGCCAACCCTTGCTCATTAGAGCAATCCCACTGGAGAGCATAAGGCTGTTTCACACCAGGCCTGCTTGCTTGGTGTAGTTAAGTTCTGACCTTAAGTTACATATTTTAAAACATCAGCAAAACATTCTCTGACTCACTGCTAATAGTGTAGCTGCTAATGGGATAAATCGCTAAAAAAATACATCTAAATATTTTTATATAATAATCAGAAAACTTTCAGTCCCAAAGGGAAGGAACAGTTGCACTTTCAACATCACTTGTGTTTTGGCCTGGAGGTGTCCTACATGCTGTGCCAAAAAGTAATATTTAAAGGGACATAGTCAACATAAAACTAAGTTTATTGAAATTCCTAACCTGTGCTCCTTGGAAATGCAGTAGGGGGTTCAGACTGAAGAGTTTTTTAATATGAGTTTGTTTTGCACCACTCAGACTCTTTGTTCTTTCTGCAGTGCTCAGTTTTAAGTATAAAATCTGTTTTTTTCTGGTTTCGCTTCTAGTTTGTATTCGATCACTCAGTGTTTCTGTGCTGTATGTGTTCTGAATTTAAAAGACATCTGCTTCACTTCAGCTGGATCCCCTACTGTCAGTATTTGTTTCCCCCTGTTATGTGCATGTTAAAATATCACTGGCATGAATATGCAAGGAAACTAAATGCAAAGCCAGCACCACAAATAATTGCTGATCCTTTTAAAGTGTCCAAGCCTCTCATGAGGTCTTTGCTGCAGAAGATGTTAAGCAAGACAAAGATTTTGACTGCTCTCTTTGCAAGCAACAAGAGTGAGCATCTGCAATTACTTTTTGAAAGCAACCACTGGTGAGAATTATGAATCAATACAATGTGATGTGCTTGGTGTATTTTATTTTAATGAAACCCTGCTTCACACAGAATTTGGAGTTTCTCAGCTGACTTGTTCATCCCTGGCATCCAGGCAGGGTGATAAAGGAGTGAGCCACCTCCTCTCCAGCTGGGGTCATGTGGCAGATGTTACAAAAGACCCCACAAATTTTGCTGTTTTCTTATTTTTGGTGGGGTTTCCCCTGACTGGATGGTGTCGCAAATAACTCACTGTAAATCACAAGTCACTTGGTTGCCAAGGGTTTGCAAGTAAAATTGCAAGAGATTCAAATTAAAAGAAAAAAAGAAGTATAAAACTGCATAACTCTGAGTCGGCGGGCGTGCGTGATGCTCTTGCCTGTGTCAGAAGCAGCCGTGCCAAGCAGACGTACCCCAGGCAGATGCTGGCACCCTGCCCCGCCGAGGGAGTTTGGATGGAGAGTGGGCAGTCAACTCCCACCCCTGGGTTTGAGTGTAGAGGGCTCTGCCCCTGTGCCAGGCTCAGGGCCTCGCTCATGCAGCCCCATGCTTCTGGCCAGGAGCCACCTGCATCTGGCCAGCAAAAACTGAGCCAGAGGAATTTATGTCCATCTGCACCCATGGCTCATTCCTGCTCAGGGTGCAATTGGAGGTTAAAGCTAAACCAATTTGTTTCTAGGAACACTGCCCTGAGCAAGGCCTGTCTGATCCAGAAGATTTAATGTTCTCAAGATGAAAACCTCCTCCCCTCCCACCCCCTCCCCCCAAACCACCCCCGCCCAAAAAAAAACCCCCAAAAAACAAACAAACAAACAACAACAAAAAAAGCACAGAAACAAAAAAAACCCCAAGCATCTTTATGTCAAAGCTGTGCCATTATTCCTCCACTTACAGGGGTCAGAATAAAAGGGTCTGGTGGTCCTACAGGGACAGTCACAGCTCAAAGGCTATGCAATAGTCACTCTGCCAGTGACTCCTTCTAACACATCCAGAGATGGGGAAAAAGCCAAAACCAAAAATAGTATCAGAAGGTGTAATGGATTGACTTGAGAAGTCCACAGGCTGCCCATCAGGATTGCTCAAGCTGGAATGGAGGATCTGGATACCATATAGATCTTTGCCAGGGAGAGCCAGCCCCTCCTCTGCAGCAGCAGCAGCAGTGAGGAGATGACCCAAACAAGACACATTGCACATTTCCAAAGACCCAAGAGAGAACTGGGAAATAAATACTATAAATATTTAGGTTGTGTGAATGCTCAGACAGGTCAAAAAGCCAAGGGGAAGATGAGAGAGGCTCCCAGCAGACTGCTGGGGAGAAACCATCTTCCTCCCAAGTACCAGGAACTTTGCTGTAGCTGTGCTGCTTCTCTTTGGAATTTCATTTGATTCAAATCTCTTTCTGTCTTGATTTGTAATTCTCCATGAAAACCGGTTGTTGTTTTTTACTTCAAGGGCTCAGTAGCCACTTGGCTCCTTTCCAGCAGATGCTCCCCATGCACAGCCAGGGCTGTGTGCTCCTCTGTATTGCAGCTTTTATTTTTATATTCCCTCCCTTGAATGCAATGAAGAGGGGTTTGTCTGCACAGCACCATGGAGGGCTGAGAGGGGGAGCCTGCAAAGCCCACAGGGTTCAAGGGTGAATTCAGACAGAATTACAGCCACGTGCAGGGGCTGCTCCCAGGAGCACGTGGGGCCTTTGTGGATGTGAGCAGACTTGGCAGCTCCGTGTGGCATCGGCACAGCTGCTGGGGGCTCAGCCCCTTGGGATGCACAAGGCACTCCCTTGGACCGGCTCCCACTGCTCCTGGGGGCTGGGGCACTGCAGAGCACACTCTGCTCCTGGCTGCTCTTGAAAGAGCAGCATAACCTCTCTGCAGAGAGAGGTTGTCTTTGGACTAGGAATGACATTATTCCCTCCATCCTTTTGCAGCATCCTGAGCAGGTTTGGATATAAGCACCCAGGCTGAGCAGCCTGGCCTTGATCTGCACTCAGTTTGGCCCCCTGCTGCAGTGGGCACCCTGGATAAAGTGTGCCTTTTGGGCTTTGAGTGTTCCCAGGATGGGGAGAAAGCTCAGTGCACCCCTTCGAAATGCTCCAGCTCTCCTAGTGAAGGAGTGGCCCCCAGGGAGAGATGCCTCATTTGCTGAAATTCAGCCGGTTTCTCAGCCATATTGCATTTGGGATGTCCAAATCCTATCCAGAGAGGCTGGCCCATGCTGCAGTGGGGAACTAAATCCCTGTGAGAGCTTGTTTGGACCGAATCATGTATGTGCACAAAGGAGAACCTGCAGAAATGATAAAAACCTAGGCTATGTCTCCATGCCAGTGTTTGGCTGGCTGATAATGTAACAATTTCTGGGGCAAGTTGGAGCAAAGTGACAAGTTTACCCTTTACTATGGAAGTGAACCGAAAGTGAACTTATACTCTGAATGTGAAAGTAAAAGAACTTGAAGAAAGAAAACATTGGATTAACACTGAAGGGTCAGCAAAACAGCCAGAAAAGCCCACCATGTCCCTGGTATTCCCCTGTGGGTGTTCATTACAAGACAAGAGCCCTTTGATTTTGATGGCATCATTCCAACTTGTGGCATGGAGTTTTCCCCATGGGTTCCATTTTGGGGGGATCCTCTGTCACAACACGGGCTGCTTCTGTACCGTGCACTTGAAACCTTTTGTCTTCCTGCAGCAGCTGGCCACTGGTGTCCTACGGGTGCAGGACAGGCAAGGACCACCTGACAACACTAAACTCTCTCAAGAAGTGATACCTGCTCCTCCTCAGACACCTTCAGCACTGAGCACATGGCTTGCTGAACCACCAGCCTTCACAGAGGCAGGAGAGGGGGGGTGGTGTGTAACAAACTTGGATGTCCCTCAGAGAAACTCCTTTAAATGGGCATTAGGAGGAATGAACCTTTTTGGAGTAAACTACTACAAATCAAGTTACCTCAGTTCTGTTTTGCTCTGCCATTGACTTGTACTTCCATCACTGGCAAGTCACCTCATCTTGATAAAAGTATTGTAGGAACATGTATCCAGGGGAAGTTTGTTCCATGTTTTTTCTGGTAATGGCTGTGTTCACTTTTTGCTTCATCTGTGTTCAGTTAATCTAGAGATAAGCCTTTAAAGTTTAGAAGAGGGTAGTATGGATTAGAAGTCCTTGTTAAAGGGCCAAACATGCAACAGATGGTTTAAAATTGTAGTGAAGGTGTGATTGGTTAAAGAGTGCGTTAAATGGAAAGGAACCTGTGGTTGGTAGGGCACAGAGCTTCATGTTCTCACCCCATCAGCCCACAAAAATGGTTATGGGGCTCCTACAAAGATTTCAAGATTCATTGCACACTTGGCTGCCTGCTTTTTGCCATGAAGAGCTATAAATGTGTCATGTTCCCCATGGCATTAACATGTCTGGCAACACAGCCTCTTCTGAACAAAGTATTTCTATAGTGGCACTGCACAGTGTTGCAGCTTGCTATGAATCATTGAGTATCCCTTTCACAGAACAGAAATGTCGGGGGGAAACTGCTGACACCCCTGGGCCTGTGTACTCCCCTTCTGCCCATGCCAGCTTTGGGAAGTTCTGCAGAGCGTGTGACAGAGCTCTGCATTCCCCAGCCGCTTCCCATTGCTTTTACGCCGGACACATGCAGGGCAGTAAACTGGGAACCCAGTTTGTCTTTGGGTGTGGATTGTGAGGACTACTTTTGCACATTTTTTTAATGTGCTTTAGTACAATTCTGATCCTAAAGAGTATTGCCCAGAAAACATTCATCCCAGTGAATCTTTGGGGTTTTCTGTGTTTGAACTTTGACACTTCACCTGTCTTGCTTAGGTAATAGCAAAAATGTTCCCCTAGAATTTGGCTGAAGAATTTATATTCAAGACCCAGGGTGCTGTCATTATACTGGTCTCTTTTTATGCACTGTGTGCTCCTTCTGCACCTCTTACCATCACCTCCTTCTTCATCCTTACTCTGCTGCGCATCTTGGTTGATATCTTGTACAAACTATGCCCACATTTTCACCCCTGAGCTTCTAATGTAGAGAAGGCACAGCACCTGTGTCCCCGGGTCCAGCAGCATACCCTGTTGTTCCCATTCCTGGCCTCCGTTGGAATGGGTAATAAAATGCTTCTCATTTCGTCTTTATTAGGCTTTCCAAAAGGCTTTGGAAAATAAGATGTCTATCTGAGGGGGTTTCAAAATTCACAGCCTCGGTTAACTGCATGGACTAGAAACCACCTTGAGGGCTTTTTAAAAATTTTTTTTTGGCCTGTGAAAATTTCAATTCAGCAACCGATATTTTCTCTGCAAGAGAGGGCAAAATTACCACCTCTCAACTTGAAGAAAAAACCTGCTTTCCCTGATTTCCTTACAATGCTTCAGGTGTTAGTGATTAACAGTGTCAGTCTTCATTTCTGTCTTTGAAATACTGAATTTTGTGCATATGGCAAGTGATGCAGGTATACCACCTATTGCTAAAATGGAACAGCACTTCCAGCAACAATAATTCATTTCAGCTTCTCATACTTTTGCCAAATTGGAACTATTTGGATTGAAACTTTGTAAGCAGAGAATGCCTGTTTCATGGTGATTAATTTGCTTTAAGTATCTGCAAAAATGTTTCAGCTCTTCTTTGGCCAAGGTTAAAGAGCTGCAATATTGGACATTGTTCTTACTACTTTCGTTATGGTGGAGGTTTTTATCCCTTTCATAAAAGAAATTCTACCACCCACATGAGTTGTACTCTGAGCTTGTCATTTCTTGGATGTGATTTCTAGCGTCAGGCAGAGTTGTCCTGAGATCCTCTATGAAACAAATGGGAAAATCACAGCCCATTTCATTGCCTCCTGTTACAGTCTGTCTCCTGGAAATCTTGCTTTCCCTGTTCCTGTCCTCAATCCCACCATCCAAGCTGAGTAGCTTTCTGCTGTCCCCTCTTCCAAGCAAATACACTTGGGGTTTCATGCCTCCGTCCCTTTGGTGTGGCGGAGCTGGTACTTACAAATCTGTCCCAGGTGCTCAGATGTACATTTTTGCCCCCCCTGAAGTCAGCAAATAGGTTGATTTTGTATGAGTCTGGACATTGGGAACATTTCCCACTTGATGAAATCTCTCTGCACTTTCTGCATCTGGAGAGAATATGGACACTGAACACCTGGGAAATGCTTGTGTTACGTGAATTTTTTCTGGTTTCTTCAGATTGTTGATTGATTTTACAGCCAATATTCTTATGGGCAGGTGGGTGGAAGAGGTTTTTTGGACAAGGAGAAACCCAGATACCTGAAGCTAGTTAAGAAAAGATTCCTCCCCCTCCTGCCCCCCACTTAGTTAATATGATATTTACTTAATATCACTTAATATGATTTAAAGTTGGCAAGACTTGCTGCAGGAAAACAGAAATATTCACATCTGCCACTGTAACTAACAGGGACTTTCTCAAAGCGTAGCTCAGAAAGTCAGGTGCTTTTGTTTTCATTGCTGTTGGATTTTTCACCAAAAGCATTTGGTTCCCCAGCAGGATTTCCTGCTCTGGCTTCCATGAGATTAATTGTCTCAAAAGCTGGAATGGATGGAAAATTGTGATGGCTAAGTCCACACAGAGCTAGCACTGATTCTCTATGCAGGAAAAGCTGATATTTTGAGCAGCGCCATGTGTTTCTGTGCAATCTAATATTTCATTCAGCTATTACATATTTTTACTTTATTCAGTCATTATTTAACACATTAAGGAAGGACATGAAGAGGTTCCATGCTACTGTTGATTGACACCTTTTCCTTTATAGTCTTCTCATAGCAATTTTTTAAGTTTCATTGTCACACTCACAAACATTAACATCCAGTCACAGATCAGACTTCTTCGAACCCATGGCAGATGTTTGAGGCACTGCAATCAAAAAGAGGAGATTTTGCTTTGTGTCATTCACTGCTACTCCTAACTGTGGTCACAAAGAGTGGGATTTAGGATTAAGTTTCTCTCTGCAGTTCTGACTGATTGAAGAATACATTTGAGAGACTTCAGCTGAGAATGGTTTTCTTTTCTTGGCTTCTGCGTTGTCCAATGAAGATTTCATTGGAAAACTAGTTAAGTATATCTCTTCTTCAGCTGAAGCTGCAGCAACCACATGGCTATAAATTCCTGTATAGCCAGACAGTGGCTCACGAGATCCATGGAGTCATGCTCACTTTGTCAAGCTCTGGACATCCTGAGAGGAGACTCTGGAAAGTTAGCATTTCCCTTGACTGCATGCTTGGCTGGTTTAACACCATGAGCCTCTGCTGGGCTCTTCAGGAATAGTTTGGCTGGCTACAAACCAATGACCAGAAAAAGTACAGCTACAGGAGCAGAATAAGAGAAGACGTAATTGTGGTTTAATCCATCAGGCAGTAAAACACCACAGAGCTGCTTGACAGACTCTCAGACACACACACCCACGTGACTGGGGAGAGAACTGGGAACAAAAAGTGTAGGACAACAGTAAAGTCATATATACTGCCCTGCAGTGTGGATGATAACTGTCAGAATAGCAGACCTTTACTGCATTTTTCCCCCCTAATTCCTAATCTTTTCCTAGCATAGAGCCAGAGTTTATATTCTGGGCCAGCCCTACTTCTAAATAATGTTTAACCATGATTCTCTCTCACTGATTATCTTACAACTCAGTTTCAGCTGCTTTGCTGGGCAGCATGAAGCTTTTCCACATGGTCTGTGGACATCATTAGAATGCGACATGATGCTGGTGCTTTCAGCCCAGAGGTATTTGACCCCCCTTCGGCAGAAGGCTGAGGCACAGCAGCAGCCTCTGGCTCTCCCCAGCCTCGTGGTGCAAAGAGGAGCTCTGCACAGGGAGCCTCAGCCCGCACACTCCATGCAAGCTTGGATGAGATCCATGTTGCAGTACAGTATGGATTCATAGTTCATTCAGAGCATGTCCCTCTCTGCCACTCCTGCAATTTGACTGACAAGTTTTTAATCTCTCACTAATTATTAGGTATTCCTTGTCTTGCTTTGCTCAAACCAGGAGGCTGGGGGCTGGCTGTAGTCCTCCATCTTGCATTTGGGAGAGCCTTCTGGAGTACTGCAACGTGGACTTGTTAGCCAGGGGCATCTCAGGGCACAAGCCACAGAGAGGCTGACTGAGGCACTTTGTTCAAGCTCCTTCACTCCATTAGCTCCAGGTTGCCAAATGGAAATAAAACAGAGAAAGCTTCAGTGCAGTTCTCATTGCTTCAGGTTTTAAACATTGCAATATATGCCTGAGCTACCTTGTACTGTGTCCAGCTGGTACTTTTTCCGGGCATGCCCCAATTGAAAGAGATAATCATGTTTTGTTTAAATTAATTTCTGAAGCTTAAAAGCCCATTTATATCTGTCCAGTTCACTGAATTGAACCTCTGCACAGTAGCATATTCAGTTTCTGCTGTAACCTGCTATTGCTGCTTTTAGCTGTAGCTGTAACCACAGAAATAGCAGCCAAAAAAACCCCAAAAAAACCCAAAACCACCAAAAACCCCACCAAAAAAAAAAAAAACCCAAAAAAAACCAAAAAAAAAAACCCCAAAAACCAAACCCCCCCACGAACCCGCTACTCCCTTCATTTTTTTCCTTTTTTCCCCCCGATGACACTGGTTGCACTGTTCATTGCAAAGAGGGTTTGAGCAAGGCACATGACTATGCTGTCTTCCTCAGCTGAGAGAGGAATTGGAATTCTCTCTGGCTTTGCTGAAATCACTCTTTTGCCGAGCACATCTGTAGCAATGAAGTAGCTTTTTCTCTTCTCCTCTCGCTGATGGCAAACTTCAGAGAAGGTCAGGCTCATGGATGTTTGTGTAGATTATTTTCATGACAATGAAATGGGAGAGCCTGTCTCACTGCAACCAGCTGGAAATACAGCAACCTCTTTAAAAAGTACACGATTTAGCTACCATCAATATATAGATTTGGTAGCAGCCAGATTGTTCTTCAACACAGGCAGCAGTACTAACACAATAACCCAAGCGCTCTGAGAGGGGGTCTGGCCCTGCCCTGGAGTGCAGAGCGGCAGTAGCTCAGGCAGCCACACCATGGTGAACCCCGGTGCCTCCTCCAGGGGTCCCGTAGCGGGGTACGGGCTGCAGCCGAGAGCATTTGGGAACGAAGGGTGGGACTCACAGGCTGCAGTTTCTGGGAGCCCATGACACAGAAGCTCATGAATCATACTTCCATGGCCAATCTCTACAAGAGGCCAAGGCACTACCTAAAAACCTTTAAACTGAGGGGTATGGCCTGCAATCTGCAGCGCTCCTTGGGCTGTTTCTCCTCAATTGATTGTGATTGTAACAAAAGCTCCAGCTGCAAGTACAAGGCCCTGTTCCCTTCTGTCTGTGGACACTGGGATGAGGTTCTTGTTTGAAAGATTTCTTTAGGAAAGAGAGAGGCCAGCTGGCTTGGCTTTCTTTGCAGTGGCTCAGAGACTTGGAATGGGCTTTCTCCACACCACACTAAGCTGATTTGGTACCTCTCCAGGACTAAACTTCTTGCAAAAGACACCTCTGGATATAGTTTCTGGTGGAGGCAGTCACCGTGCTTCCTTGATAGATCTCCTAGACATTATGGGTGGGTGACTGTCTGATTTCAGCAATGCTGGAATTTTCTAATGCAGATGTAATTCAATTAGGGCACCCAGAGGATTGCAGAAAAGCCTTTATTATTTTTAGTCTGAATAAAAATAGTATCTCAGGCTTCCTAGAATAGTGAAAACACAGAGTATCATGAACAAGAGCTGGACTAAGAATATTTATATGCCTTTTCAGCCAGGGTTTCCATGAAATAGAAGCTGTTTGAATTGGATTTGACCAGCCCTGTAATGTTCAGACATACGCAATTGCTTCTCTATGCTTAAAATTGCAGTAACAAACATGAGTTTGACTCTGTGGCCGTAGGTACAGGGTACAGCCTGACTAATGGTATTTAGTTGATGATGATTATTTTAACTGTACCTCCTTCAGTAAACAAGAAGCTCTGTTTTTAGTAATGGGAGAATGTATCAGCAGTACTAAAGGGACTTAGGAACCTACAACTTCAACTAGACATGGTCAGTGAGGAAGGACAGTGTCTAAGTCACAGAGGTTTCTTTGAAAATATCATTCCATACGGTAATCTTTGTTCATTTTTCTCTTTCCCCAGGGCCAGGCTGCTTCGTTGTAGAAAGAGTCAGCAATGTCAGTATTTCAGCATGGTCTGGTCATGCTGTCAGGACATGGGGTGCTGAGGGGAGAAAGGACAGACATGCTCAAGCTTTACCAGTGTGGGAGGAACGAGAACAAATAGGGCCTCTGCCTCTGCCTATAATACCAGGTTTTTAGGAGAAAGAGAAATTTCTCAGTATGTTCATTCTGTGGTTGAGGAGACTTCTACAGTACTGTTCTGAGCACTGACGGCAATTTACAGTTGTTATTTCCAGTGTGGGGATTTTCCCCTTCCCTTTGGAGCCAATTCAGGTGGATGTGTGCATTGTAGCAGCAATGTGAATGCTGTGGGCAGGAGAACTCTCTCCAGCAGTGCCCTGCCAGGCTGGGAAGACGCCTCCCTTGGCCACAAGCATTTATCCCCACAAAACACCCCTTCCCTCCACTCTCAGGGACAAATCTGCCTTTGCTCAGACCTGGGGAGTTACAGAATGCAACACTCTGGGTCACAATTTTGTGCTCAATGCTGTTGTGCTAAGAAAGGGTTTCTGCAAATGAGGTACTAAAACTAAGGTCTCTCTCACGCTGTTTCTTGGCTGTGGCTGGTTGGATGCAGAAGATCCCAAGACCAGATTATTTGATTCCAGGATTCTGGTCATGAACAATGTGAATAAATTGAAGTCCAGGAAAAGGACTTTCTGGAGAGATTTCTGAGCAGCCTTTGCTACCTGCTCTGCTCCTAAGATACCAGGCTTGTCTGTGCTGCTGAGTTATGTGCTTTCAAGCAAATAAAGCCCAGTTTAGAATAATCTGGTCTATACCTTTTTGTGAAGGTATAAAAGCATGCTGTTGATGAATTTCTTTCTGTCAAATGAATGTATCCTGGACATCGTCCCTCAGCTGGGATAAAAATGAATGCAGTCTCTGAGCAAATACTCAGAGCAGCCAAAGGCCTGGCCTTTTCATTACGGGCTTCGATCTAACAATCCTGGGTTGAAAATCCATCACAAAGGAACTGTGTCTGCATGGGTAAGAACTGCCTTTTGCTTCCCTATCACTAGCTTCAGCCAAATGGTTGAAAGCACCGTGCTCAAATTGTCCAGAAATATGGGGAAGTTTCTCGATGGCATTTCCCCACTTTGGGAATATTTCAAATGCAAACTGTTCCTCCCAGGAGAGAATTTCTTTTTCTGACATGCTGGAACTGTGGTAGCAAGGTCAACATGTGGTGGTGCAGACGTTGTGCCCATCTCATCTGGCTCTTCTGGGGAGGTCCAAGAGTGCCTGAATGCAGACAGAGGCTTAACAGAGCTGCCAACACTGGATTCTCAAAGACCCTACCCTGATCATGGTGACTTTCTGTGAGGCTTAGGGCTACCCAGTAATGCAGACCTCTCAGTGTCTTCCCCCCAGATGTAGAGAGTATTCAACTGAAACATTTCTTTGGAGAAGATTGGCCATGACCTGTTTTTAACCCCAAATTTGGGCAGTAGTACTGCTCTCATAGTCCCCCCAGGGATTTAAATATGCTGTCTCATACTGTGAGCTGATGCAGCAAGACATAGGATGCAGTCAGGCTTTTCCACTGATTCAAAAATTACAGGCTTGGGCCCTTGAGAGACCATCCTGGTCTTTGGTCCTTGGCTGGTTCCCATCTCAGCCATCACCTTCTCTTTGTACAACCACGACCACAGGTGGTACAGGGGTTCAAAGCCAACCAGTTGCTTAGGGCAGCAGGGAGAAAAGTTGTGGCTTTCTCCCCTGGATGTGCAAGAAACAGCAGAGCAGGAGGCAAACCCTGACCATGCTCGTCATGGGAGGCTTGACATGTTTGCTGCTCTTGCTGCCAAAGGAACTGCACAACTCCCATCGTTGTGCCGAGGTCAATTGGCTTTCCGGTGTGTATCTGTAAAATCACATCCCCTCCTCAGGCAAGCCCCTCAATCAGACATCAGCAGAAAGCAAGCTCCCAGCTGGGAACGGTATATAAACTAATGAAATGTAAATGCCTGGTACAAAAGACAATACAGTCCCTAGTTTCCACCACTGAATAAAAAGTTTGATGGGAGTTTCCATCCTACCAACAGCATTTCCAGTAAATGAAGGCAGAAGGTTGTCCTTAGAGCCTGTAATTTGGTTTGCTTCCATCACCACTGATGCTTTTAAAAGAAAAAAAGCAGCTGTTTTTTTTTTATTTTTAAATTGTGGCAGAAAGAAAGTTAAAGGAATGTTTCCTTGAAATATATTTTGACAGAGGCGAGCATTTCAAAATGAGAAGAGGCAGCCCAGATTTTAGTTCCTTGGTCTTTAGGAAGATTTCTGAGGAGATCCGGAGATAATTGTAAAAGGGTTGCTGGGAAGTCATAAGCTTTTTCTTTTTTATGTGGTGAGGGGGTAACACCAAGATTGACAAGATGTGGAATTAGCCAGGTCACAATATTGACTACTCAGAATCAGATGCTATGTTCACTGTTCTAACCCTTAGTACTTTTTTTCTGATGAGGCATAAGAACCTGATTAACTTCAGGCAATGTACATTCTCATACACACCAAATAAGTGGGATTCCTCAGGGTGCAAAATGTCTTTGGGATTGGCTGCTGTTGTTTCCCTGCCCTGTCCTTCTGAGACCAAGGAGATTTCTCAAGGCATCAGTGCTACTTTGTATGTACAAGCGGCAAAATCCCACCGCAGATTTTAAAAATACGCACAAAGCATCATGTTACATTCTATTTAAGTAGTAATCCTCCAGTTACCTCTCCAGAGGTATTTATTGTCATTTTTACCTTCTATCCAACTTGTGTCTTTTATATCCTGACCTTGCCAATATTTAGTCCAGCACTCAATGGTGAATAGTCCATCCCAGCATGGTTCTCTGCTGCTGTGAAGAAAGGCTCCTGTATATAAGTGCAAAGTGAGCATAAACACTAGTGCATTTATGAAATAATATTTGAAAAGTCACATTCTGCAGGTGCAACGTGCTACAGAAAATAATGGAAAATCAATGCACTGCTTGAAAAAGACCTCCAGCTCGGAGGTCTCAGCAGCAGTGACCTTTACTTTTAATACAAAAGAGTGACAGAACCTGGCTTTCTGCTTATCTTTCAGGGCAAAATGTCATGGGTCCCTGTTTTGACAAGGATGGTTCAGACAAGGTGTTAGGAAAAAATTTTGAGGGTTTGTAAATCTGGAAAGGATTGTTTAGCAAGATCTTAGGTGTCCATCTTGGGGGAAACTTGCAGAACAAGCTCAAGCAGTGGATAGGCTGAGGCTTTGCAAGGTCCCTGTCAGCCAGCATGTTACAGTGATGCCATAAAATTTAAAACACTGCATTGAGCATCAGGATCCACAGGGGTCCATGGAAATCCCAGAGGCAGGGTGATGTCTAATGCAGCTCTTAGGAACCAGAGAGAAGATGACCCATGATCATGCCTGGAGCAATTCCCAGCTGCAGGTCTCTGAGGAAAGCCTGTGCTGCACCAGTGTCATCGCCCACATCTCTGCCCAAGCCTTTCCTCGGTGACACCCGGGGCAGTGGCAGCACTGGCAGTGCACCAGGGCCACCAGCAGATGGGAGTCTCACCGGCAGGAGGCCAGGGAAAACTTTCTGCGGCTCCAGAACTGAACAACTGGGTGCAAAGTCAAAATATAACCTAGAAAGGCTCTTTTTCACAGTGGCTGGACAACCAGGCCTCAGGGAGGAGTACAACAGATTCCTCAGTTTCCAGCAGAGACTAGACGCTGTTTAATTTCTATTCAACATGGTCATCAGACCAAAGCTTGGGGTTAATCTCACTCTGTGGCACCAAGGTCCTGGGAAAAAGCAAAGCATGTGGCAGAAACCTGCTGAGAAGACAGTAATGAGCACTACTAATGAGCAGAGAGGGAATCAAGCATGCACTGCATCAAAGACACAGCATCATTCTGCAGGCAAACAGCACTTCCTCTTCACCTACAAGTCAGCTGCAGTTCAGACCTTGGCAGTAACAAATAATTTCTCTCCACAGCATTTTTTTAGCACCTTTTGATCATTATTTTTGGTTACCAGTATTGTTTTAACAGTCAGAAATAGCTCCAGCCATGGTCTGAACCCCACTGTGGGAGGCACTGTGCAGGCAGGGAACAGAGTGGCCCTTCCACAAGGAGTTCGCAGCCTGCCAGGGAAGGAGCCATTGCCATTCTACATCAAATACTCATTTCTCAGTTCTTCCAACTAACCTGGCAAAGCAGGAGATTAAGACACCAGGGATCAGTGCTTGCACACCCATTTCACGTGTGCTGCTGAGCAGTTGTATTTTCATGTGTGCTTTGTGCATCTGCTGTTCTTCAGCCACCAGTGGTGCTTGGGGAGGGAGAGAAGGGCTTCTCCAAAGCAAGCTGAATCTGAGGATTCCACTAGAAATAGTCTTGGGATCATAACCTGAGACTCTGATAGCTTCAGCCTGTGTCCTATATATCTGCAGTGATCTTCTCAGGAAGCACTGGTTGCTGTTGTCTGCCTTAAAGGGCTGGGGTTGCTCTTTTCTGAGTGGTGGGGCTGCAGGGGAAGGGGGATGGTACGAGAGAGCAGCATGTGTGACCAGAGAGGTCTGTCACACACTCAGGAACAGACAACAGCAAAGGCCTGGCCTCCCAGCAGCTGATGCCATTGCCAGCAGTCAGCTCTTACCATAATGTACCTCTTTCCCCTGGAAAATGGGTTTGTCCTTCTAAAAGGGGTTTTCTCCTTCTAAAGGTTTTTTTTTACTTTGGAAAAGGGACCATTTGCAATTGAGTCCACATAGGAATCCCATGAAATCCTCACGATGTACTTCTGTTTTTAGCCCCATGGGTCTGAACAGCATGTTCACCTCGGGCTGCTGAAGACCAGCCTCGCAGATGTGATGTGCTCACAGATGGCCCTGGCCCTGCCCCCGGGGATGAAACACAGACAGCAGGCAGCAGGACTCAACAGGTCCTGCTCAGTGCCTGAGTTTCTACTGGGATGTTTTACTGTATTTTCTTTAAAGAGAAATTCCAACTATGGGTGAAGTTTGGTTATTTCTACTGGTTTTATTCCTAGTGCTGAATTCAGGGAAGGTAGGCTAAAGGGATAGTTGTTTTCCCTATCTCCTCTGGGAGCTTTGGGCTAGATTTTCTGGTATTTCAGTACTGGGAGATGCAAATAATGAAAAATTCACCAACAGTTTTGAGCACACCTTCCAGCTCCTGAAAAGCTGTTCCCACTACACAGGCTTGATATGCTTCCAGTCATTGAACTCTCTCTGGCCCCAAGTACAGCAGTACCAGACATCCCTTTTGCTGCCCCTGAGGTCTATCAGCCCATCCTTACATGTGAGGCAGACCCCAAGTCTTTCCACATTCATCAAGGGGCCAAAATTACTGCACCACTTGCAACCAAGAGCGGACTGCATCTGCAGAGCCATTGCCAGCCAGCAGCGCTCCTGTAGCGTTGTCTCTTGCTCCCCAGAGGCTGGGGTCACAGTCCCCCCCGCACCTATCAAACAGGCACAGGGCTCTGCTGCTGAGGGTCTTTCCAGCTGGTTACTGCACACACTGCTGTGCCCTTGCAAGGAGGGATATTAGGGTCTCAGTTGTGTCTTATTTCTATTGCCCCTCTCTAGTCCTTCCAACAGGCCCATTAAAGAGCTGTTTCATTCATGGTCATAGCCCAACACAGCCTGCAAGATGCTGCGTGTGTTCTTATTTCATTCCCGCTTCCTTCACTACAATGAGATTCTCCTCCTGGGTTCCTCTGCCCTAAATGAGGGCACAATGAAGCCCAGCACGCGCACATACCCAGGATTTCTTTGTCACTCCCAGTGGCTCCTCCTTGAGCTGTCCTCTTTTTCTTAAAACTAAGTGTGTTTCGGGCTGAAGAGAAGCAGTGAATGAGTGTTGTCAGTGGAATCCAGCTCTTGGCCTGGCTAATTTGGCAGGTGGCCTTTGAGAAGATCTTGAGTGTTTTACAGAGCTAAGAGAAAAGCATTGCTGCTATTTCAAAACTGGGGCAACAGAAGCTCTGGGCTGGTTCTGCCTGTGATTACAGAGCCTGGGGGATAGAGGATGCAGTAAGAGAACTTTGCGCTCTCACTTTCCAAAAGCATGCCGAGAGTCATAGAAAATGATGTCCTCCTTCTACATCAGTTTATTGCTCGAGGTTGAATTAGTCAGAAGCATTATTGCTTTCAGTAAAAGACCGCAGGGCCGGGGGTAGCCAAAAGAATATTAAAAAAAAAAAAAAAAAAAAAAAAAAAAAAAAAAAAAAAAAAAAAAAAGAGGGGGTGTATTTTAAGGCCACGTGTATTTTAAGGCCACGAAACTTTCTGACGCTTCCCAAGTACTGACCATGCAGAGAAAAGTCATGAGGAAACTCCCGATCCTGCCACCACATCAGCGACTCTCTCTTCCCCTCGGGGAGTCCTAAAGCCGTGACGGGGGCTGGGCAGGGAAGCGCGCTCCCCCGAGCGCTGGCAGGGCGCGGACGCGGACACGGCCCCGGGCGAGGAAGCCCCCGGGCCCCGCGCCCCGGCCCCCGCCCCGCGGCGGAGCTGGCCGGGCCGAGCCGCCGCCGGCGCCGCGGGGCTCTCGGGGGGCGAAGTTCCCGTGGCGGCGGCTGAGCCGCCCCGTGTCACTTCCTGCGGGCGGCCGCGGGGCCGCGGGCGCGGGGCGGGGCGGCGGCGCCCGGCGGGGCTCGGCGGGGCTCGGCGGGGCTCGGCGGGGCTCGGCGGGCCGGGGCCGGGGCCGGGGCCGCGGGCGCTGCGCTGCGCCGCCAGCCGCGGCCGAGGATGCGGCGGAGCCGGGCGCCGCGCCTGGCGCTGGCCGCCGGCCTCGGCTCGCTCCTGCTCGTCCTCTTCTACTTCCAGAGCAGCCTCAGCCCAGGTGGGTCCGCGGGCGCCGCGCTCTCGGAGGGTCTCCCGGCGGTCGCGGGCAGGCGGAGAGGGGAGCGGGGCACCGCGGGCAGCCCTTCCTTGCTCCTGGAGCCCCTCGGGTGTCGGCCGGTCCCCGGCGAGCTGAAGTTCAGTCCGCCGGTGAACTCGCCGGCGGTGGCACATCCCTCGGCTGAGCCCGCTGAAGTTCGCCGCTGCGCTCGCCCGCGCTGGGAACGGCGTTACCATCCCGTGTCTCCTTCCTAAAGCCACCTTCTCTCGGGTCGCTGTCCTGTTCGGTGTCCTGCGGGGCGTGAAACCGTGCTCAGCTTTGTGCGGTCATGCAACTGCACCGCTTCCCGCAGCCCTGCCGAGGCTGTGCCGCGTCGGGACCGGGAATGGGAGCTCCTCTGACCCGCAAGTGCCGATTTACACCCGCGGTCACTACATTCCCTGGGAGTCTGTATGAATGCCTCAAGGGACTTCTCCAGTGTGTGCTCTTAGAAATTTCTTTAAAGTTGGGAAACAATTATGGACTAAAATCTGAACGGTTTTGTACTGGGGGATAATTTATTTCCCTGCCTTTTTCTGCTCCTTTGGGGAAATTATTTCCTCTTTCCTAAGAGACGTTATTGGGTAATTCCTGCCGTTTTAACAATGTACTAATGTTTTCTGAGTACAGCAGAAATCCATCAATGGGGCCTTTAGTGTTACATCTTAAAATTCAGAAGACTGACTTGACTGAAACGTTAATGGAGTTTTATCAGTGTAGACTAAATGAAATGTGATTTTCCTTTTATAGGGGCTGCTCCATCACTTTAATGTGTTTTTTGTTGGGTTTTTTTTTTTTTCCTTTCCCTAAAAATAAAAAGGCATAACTTTTTGGCTGAGTAAGATTGAAAAGAGTTGGGTTTCAGCGAGCATTTGTTATTTCTAGACAAGCATGTGAAGCTTGTCAGATGAATTCAGAAATCCCAGAAGACCATAATCAGTATTGTATTCCTTAGGAACTTGTTCTTTTCATAAGGAAATCGTTTATGCATCTTATTTTAGTGTTGGGACTGCTCAGTAAAAAGTGCAGCACTAAAAGAGCTTTAATCTCCAGGGGTGCTAATGAAGAGATAATCGTGTTTTACACTGGATACGCTTTCTAGCATCTGACTGGAAAACGTCTCTTTTCAGGGCTCGGGTTTTCAAAAAGAGATTCTGCTGGTCTGAGTCAGCAGAACTTTCTGTGCTTAGTTGACTTTAATTCCTTACCTGATCTCAACCCAGTTTCACACAGAGTTCCCGTGAGGTCAGAGTAAACCAGGTGATGGTAATGGTGGTAGTCTCTCATGAGGTGCTGGAGGGAATTTGGGTCTGGAATGCTACCTTGAGAAGTGCTGGCCAGCTGAGGCTTTGGGAAGTGCAATGCCCTGCATATCTATTCTTTCCTGTGGGGCAAGTGTGATTTTTGAAAATTCCCATAGATGATGATAGGTCTGAGGTAGGGATCTCTAACTGCTGGTACCAAGAAATGTTTGTCGCTCAGTGAGAACCCATTTGTGAGGGTGTGGATGCCCTCTCCAGATTTGCCCCTGTAAGTTCAAAAAAGAGATGAGTTAAACCAATATTCATGTTCCCTAACATCAGCTTATTTTCTAGCCATATGGCTTATTTTCTAGCCATATGATTGTCTCCCTGGGTTCAGCCTTCATTTTTGTGCCATTTATTTCCTTTATTATTTTTCAGTCTCCAGTTTTTTCTTTCCTCTTCAGATCACTGAGAAACTCACACTAGCAGAGGAAAGGTCATTACCATCTACAGAAAAGAAGCAAGTTAAAGATTGCTTCATTTTTTATCCCAAAGGAAAACAAACTGAGGCCAATTACTTGAATTTTAGAAGTTACAATTTACAATAATAGGTAAACAATTTGCAAACAAAAATGTCATCTTTAAAAAAATGGCTGCCTGGGGGTTATTCGGAGTTCTAGTTTTCTGGTGTCATTTGATTTTTGTATAATAATGAAGAAAAATGCTAGAAAAAAGAAGAAGCAATGCTATTAGTTTCCCCCAGGAGCAGTCAGATCCTTTGTCCATCGTTGGCAGGATTGAACAGGTTGCCTTCCCTGGGCCACCCACAGTCTTATTACATGGAACATGCTGAATTAATCCTTGCTAATGGCACATAGAGACCAAACCTTCCTGTGACCAGGACAAGGAATGGGAAGATGATATTTCCAGAAACCTTTAAGCTTGAGAGTGCTAAGGGCTCACTCAGCTCAGGGAGCAGGAAATAACTGCTCTGTTTGCATTGCCCACTTACAGCTCCATCCAGGAGCGGTTTGTGCTGAGCTCCAAGGCTGTGCTGGAATAAGCCTTTCTTGTTCTAACTCAGGAGCCACACACCAGCCTGTGCCGAAATAACTCTGCTCCTCAGTGCTGCTGAGTTAGTTATTTTGGTGGTGGGCTGAATTAATTCGTACTGAAGTCAGTGGCAGAATTCCCTGTTGTACCTCCTGGAGGCAGGAATGAGCTCAGTGTGTTTGCCAGAGGGGTGGGACAGGTCCTGGTGCTCCACAGGGAGGTGGGCTTGTGTGCTTGAGTGTGCCCTGACTTCGTGGCCCTGGTGGGTTTTTGTTGTCTTTCCTTCCTGCTGGCTGTACTAGCGAGCAGACACGGGGGCTGAAGGCCCAGCTTTCCCCTGGCCCTGGGGTGGAGCTGTGCCAGGGACTGTCCCCTGCTCGCTTCAAGTCAGTGGTGACCTGTCTGTCCTGTTGGCCATCAGCTGTGCCACTCCAGGCTCACAGATACGTGGTCAAAGGCGGGATGTTTGCGTAGCAGGAAGGTGTTGAGGTGGTGCTGAGCACGCTGGCCACTGGACCTTCCACACCACGCCACAGTGAGTAGCTCCAGGGTTTACCTGGAGCAGTCACCTTTCAACACCTCCTGCACCAGGGCTGGTGGCGTGGGCAAGTGCACTCAGCTCCCAGGCAAACCTCACGCCATATCAGCTGGGCTCAGCAAGAGATGAGGGCCACCAGGAGTCTTTGGCTGTACTGGTGTCACCCCACAGCCATCCAGGAGATCTGTCTGGCCTTGGCATGATTGTCACCCATCTTCTGAGCCGATGTTCCTCTGCTGTTCCCGGCAGGAGCAGTGCGCTGTTAGCTGAGCTGACTTGAGCACGCTGTACATTTTCTGCATAGAGGTGAGAATACGCAGCAGGGCTCCTAGGCTGGTATTTCATCTCACTCTGCTGGCAGCACGTCTAGGCTGGCACAGCAGGAGACATTGGAGCTGCCGTTCCTTGTCTACATCAGAGCTTTGGTCACTGCTGTTCTCAGGGGGCCCACGCTGATTTTAGCAACAGTGGGGCATGTGGGATGACCCTGGTAGTTCAGATGTGGGATAGAGGGAATGGAGAACATGTGAAGGAGGTAGAGGGAGGTGAATAGCGGGTCCTAAGGCTTGTTTTCTTCTGGCCTGAGGTTTCTGCAGGGCAGTGCTCTGGGGCCACCCCAATGGTATGTCTTTGGGGCAGCTGGCAGACGACATCTGGGGAGCTGACAGATTTTCTCCAATAAAAAAGAAGGAAAAGCTCTCAATCTCAAAGTGCTCTTTTATTTCTGCTCTGGTTCTGTCCGTTTGCAGCATCCAGCTGTTGTTTCTTAGGTCTTTTTAGCAGCACTTGCTCAGTGCTGGCTTCTGCACCCCCTGTGCTCTTTCACAACCTGCTGTCAGCATGAGCTGTTGGACCTCACAGGACTTTGCAGGTGAGACGTATTCAGCCTTTGGTCTGACTTTTTCACAACAAGAGATACCAGAAGTGCCAGGGTTGTGATACTATTCCAGAAAGCTTTTCTAGTGAGAAAGCAGCAAGAGCCCTATCTCTCTCCATCCTTATCTGCTCCTGTATAAACCAGGTGGATCTTGTCTGGGCTCTGATAGAGCAAAGCCTTCTCCAACCGCTTCACCAGCCTGAGAGAGAAGCGTAGGGGTCTTGCAGGAGGATGAACATCAATGCCAGAAGCCACATCAACATGTAGCAGATATCACAGGTAGGAAACTGCCTCTCCATCTTTGTGTGTTTCTTAGCCTTCTGATGTGCCAAGGTGGATATGGAAGACACCACTGCCACCACTCTCTGCCAGTTCTCAGGTGGTTTCAGTTGCCCAGCCCAACACCCCTCAGGACTAGCAGATCTTGGAGCAACTCTTGCTTATTATTGTTCGAAATTTATTGATCTCAGTCAGCTCCATCTCTGTGCCTAAAGACTGGTCCCTTAAGGGGGATACAAATTACTATAGAGACAATAGAGTTGATAAGTGATTTGACCCGCAGAGCTTGAGTCCCTGAATCTACAACTTTACCTAGACCTGGCGTGACTGGAGATAAATGCACACTTAAATTTTAGCAGACCTTTGAAAACCAGGGAATTTTTTTTTTCCAGAACAGGAAAGAGCCTATTTTAGGCCTCAGTTCCTCCCCATTGTTTAAAGGTATTTGGAGGCTGAAATTCAGCTGCTGCCTTGGGACGTGCGCGTGGTTCGGCCAGTGAATGCTCTGAGCCTGGGCCATGCCTGCAGCTGGCTGACACATGTCCTCAGCCTTCCAGATAAGGAGGGAGATGCTGCTTTTACCCTGGCTAAGGCTGCAAGCACAGGCAGGGATGACAAATCTAAGCTATCATCAGATGGTGTTGATTTCTCTCCTCTCCTCTCCTCTCCTCTCCTCTCCTCTCCTCTCCTCTCCTCTCCTCTCCTCTCCTCTCCTCTCCTCTCCTCTCCTCTCCTCTCCTCTCCTCTCCTCTCCTCTCCTCTCCTCTCCTCTCCTCTCCTCTCCTCTCCTCTCCTCTCCTCTCCTCTCCTCTCCTCTCCTCTCCCCTCCTCTCCTCTCCCCTCCTCTCCTCCTTTTAGTTTCTTTTGTCATGAGACAGTTTTACCCGGCTCATTTTCCCAGTCATAGTATCATGATGCCCAGGATGCAGCCCCTTCCTTTAGTGGAGCCAGAACTTGAAGTAGAGCAACATTTATCAGCCAAGATGTTGGCAAACACAGGCTGAAAGCCCTCAGATCTGCCATGTTTGGGAAAGATATGAAGTGCTCCATCCGTGACCTGTGGGGGTACAAAAATCCACCTGGTGCAGTGCTGAGAACGGGACAGGAATGAAGCCCATCTGCTCCTGAGGGCCAGGCTTCTCTTGAGGAATGCTGGCTCTAGTCCTTCTTGCCTTTACACGGTTTCCTGGGAATCTCTGATACATGCAAGAGGTTTCAGAGGGGAAAGGAGTAGGCTTAGCACACCCAGAGTTAACTCTGTCCCTGCAGGAGAAATTGGTGTCCCAGTGGCTCTGCTGGCTGCATCCAGCCTCTCCTGGTCCCACATTCCTCTGCCATCTCAGCCTGTCTGTTTCTCTCTGGCAGCATGATGCACCTGCATTTTGTCCCCACACACAAAACTCCAATATCCTACAATAAGAACTCCACAAAAACAGCACCAGTAGGAATTTTGCCTGTGTTGGTGCAGGTCAGTGAGGTCCAAGGCTGGGAGATGAGTGCTTGTGCAGTGGCCAAAGCTCTCCTGAGGGTGTTGGGATTTGTAATGTGCTGGGTTTATTTCTTGGTCCTTGGTTCCTGCAAGCATCTGAATGGAGAGCATGACAAACCCTCCATCTTAATTCCAGTGCAAACACAGCTGTCTTTCCCAGGACTCTATATAAGAAGCCAAGGAACTACAAAGGCTTTAGGCACTTAACTCCAAGTACTGCCCCTTGGAGCTGGGTACTCAAAGGAGAGCTTAACTCCCTTAATTCTTCTGAGGGGCCAAGGGGGGATGTTTTACCTTGAGGCACAGCTGGGCAAAAGCCCAAAACTTTCCTTGTTCAAAGGCAGTTAAGGACTAGTAGCAGTTTGACAAGGGGGAAACATCTCACTGAGTAGCTCTGGTGTCCTGAACGACCTGGGTTTAACACCATTGTGCCTTGGTCCTGCCTGCACGGCACAGTTTGCACTGAGGGTGAAAACAAGGACAAATGGATCTACCCTAGGAGGTGGAGGTACTTTTTTCCACCAGTAAAATTCATCGTGGATGGAGAGGAAGGGAGCAACTGATGTCAATGGGGAGTTGAACCCCACATTCCCAGGTTCTGCTGCTCAGTTTAGACCAGTCTGCTCTCTACCATACACGCACCTGTACCTGCAGAGCTTGCAGTGCTGTAAACTGGGACACCCTGTCTCTGTTTCCTGTCTCCTATCTGCAGCTGTGGGACAGGTCTATTCAACCACAAGCTCTCTGCAATCTCCCCCCTGATTCACATAGATCTTTTAATTTCTCCCTTCTTCAAATGGAACACCCCCCCGGCAGTAAAATCCTCCTGGCAAGGCTGGATGGTGGGAGAAATTGCTAAATGTCCCTGTATGCGCTGCTGCCCTATGAGGTTGTCCCCCATCCCTGATGCTCATTTCCAGATGCTGGGATCCTTGCTTCATGGCTGGCTGTTGTGATTCATTCCGGCTATGCCAGTTATTGTTGTTGCAGGCTTGTACCCTGTGTAATTCCAGTAAATTACCCATTAAAGTCAGTTGTAGAGCTCTGATAATTAGGGTTCAACCCCCAAATGTATCTTCTTGCTCTGTTCTCCATTTCCCAGTTGTCTGTGGCTTCCACTGGCAAGCCAAAACTTCATTCTAACTCAGAGGCTACATGGGCAAAGGTGAGAAGACAGAGTTTCTATGTATCCCCAGGAGCTGGGCGCCCACTGCTTGGGTAAAGTCTTCCTGCATGTCCTTCACAGGAGATCACCCGGGGTAGGAGATAGCACTGGGCCATGGGGCTTGTTTTGTTTCTCTTACAATTTAATGAGCTGAGGAGCAGAGCAGAGATGATGCTTCATTCATCGTGTTGGAAGAAGAGCGCGATGCTCTGAGGGACACCCAGCGGGCGCCTCATGGGGACAGGGAAGGGAAGGGGAGCCTGAGGACACAGTGTGAGAAACGGCTCTGTGTGACTTGGATCCTGTTCATAAATGATACCAACATTGCCACTGCAAGGCTCATGCTGTCGGGGGCCGTGGTGCGCTGGCTGCTCAGCAAACGGGG
This sequence comes from Hirundo rustica, assembly GCF_015227805.2. Classification (NCBI taxonomy): domain Eukaryota; kingdom Metazoa; phylum Chordata; class Aves; order Passeriformes; family Hirundinidae; genus Hirundo; species Hirundo rustica. Next base: position 10,544,837 of record NC_053461.1, read on the forward strand.
GCTGCAGCAGCACCAGCCAGGCACTGGGACCTCTGCAGGAGGCAGCAAGGGTGGTTCCAGCAGCCACCAGTGCCAGTTGCCCTCTGCTGAGCTGAGCAAGCCCAGGACACCCAGTAGCCAGAGGAACCTGCAGTGGCTGATGTCCTGAACGGTCACCCCACCACTTCACAGCCACAAATCTCTGCTCCCCTCCTGATGGCCTGAATCTGTCGGAGCTCAGTAGTGCCTGGAGTGTGCTCTCAGTCTGAGCCCCTAAGACAGGACAGTGACTGCAAAAAGCAAACACACACACGCTGCCCTGTGCACACACACTTCCCTGCCATTGGCAAGTTGGTCTCTGTGCCAGCCCCACACATTGCTGTGACTCGCCCTGGCAGCCACCTAAAAGATGGATTTTCAGTCTGAAAAGCTGATGAAAGGCTGTGTGAAAGCACTGTGTGGGATCAGGGCCACAGTCATGCCATTGGAGCTCCATCCTGGACCCGGTGCTGTCCTTCTGACCTGCCAGTTTGTTGATGTGGGGACACCTTACTGCTGGCTTCTGGTGGACATGGAGGAGGCAAGTGAGAGAGAAGCTGAGCTCTCTTCCAGCATTTCTTATGAATGCTATTGAGCAAGTTTCATTTTTTCCCAGACCCTTTGCAGCAGCCCTTACTGGGGTGTCTGGGGTCTGTAGGCTTTTTGAAGATCCCTACATTGTAATCTTTTTCCACTTCCCACCTTTTGAAGTCTCAGAGGCAAAGATCTGCCTCAGTTTTGTTTCTAGACTTGGTGATCCTTCCTTCAGAGATCCTTGCACAAGTCCACTCCCTTTAGCTTGCTGGCATGGCATTGAACACGTTTAGCTTCAGGGCATGGAGGTGTCCAGCCTTGAAGCAGCCAGTGGGGAATTCCTGCAGCCTGTTGGAGGAACAGTCTGGCTGCTCTGCCTGCTCATGTTTACCCCATAGTGCCCCTGAGCTCTTAATATCTGGATGAGCTTTGACTAAATAAATAGTTGTAAATTTATGGGCAGGCAGACTGATGGGAATTTGGCTGGGTAAGGCTTGGAGTTGGTCTTTCCTGAGAGAAGAAAGCAGGGTTTCTCTGCTCTGGTTAGGACTGTAGAAGCTCCACCACCCGTGAGTTCGGCAGCTACATCCTCAGCTGAGGTGGCTCATTGCTGTCTACCAGTGCAGGAAATCCTGGCCACATAACCCACATGCTCTGTCAGCTCTGTGCTGAGAGGAGAATCACCATTTAGTGCTGAAAGTGGTTGAGAACATGGTTTTGAGGGTGTGAACATGTATGGATTTGGTGTCTGCTGATTTTTCTTGTCTCATTTGAACGTGCTGTCCCTCAGGTCCTTCCCTGTGCTGTGATGAGAGCTTCCTGACCTACAGCGGGGCTCTCCAAGCACCAGCCATCCCCAGCCCTGCAGACAGCCCTGGCCTGGCTCTTTGGAGTCCTGGTTGCCTCCCTGTCTATTGGCATATCCTACCTCCCCTCCGCCTTACCAGTGATCCCTGATACATTGGAGCAACCAATGGCAAAGTGCTCCCAGCAGTGCTGCATCCCTGGTCACTGAGCCCTCGGGGTGGTGTCACACTGTGAAGCTGTTTTGGCAGCTGTGAGATGCTGCAAACCACAGAGCCCTGGGTTTGTGTGTGGTGTTGTGCTCGGGTGACTCTGTTTCACGGCCGTGTACACAAACCGTACTGAGCACAGGTGCTGAGACCTGCTGTGCTGAGGAAGCACCTAATTCTGGTGAGACCCAGCTTTTTCCAAACTGGACTTAATTTTCATAGACTCCCTCAGAGCAGCATCCAACTGGACTTGAAGCTGTTTTCTCCCTAGAGAGTGTCATTGAAGGTGTTGCTGCCTCTGCAGTGGCTCGAGTGACAGATGAGGAAACCTCTAGCCTGGGCATGGCAGATGGGCAGGTGCTGGTGTCTCTACCCATGGTACTTGTGCAAGATGTGCCATGAAATGTTTTGGATCCTCACAGCAGTGCACAGGGCCTGTAGGTCCCTTCCCATCAGCTTGTCACCTGGGGGATGCTGAGGCCGTGAATCCTGGCCTCCAGTCACAACGTGCTCACAACTTTCCCTTCTCTGTGTAAATGCCACTTGATTTATAGCCCTCAATCTCCTGGCTGCTTTCCCAGCTCTTCCAGGGAGAGAGCAGCAGCAGCAGGTTTGAGCCATCCCTTGCAGCGCTCTCTCTCCCTACGAGTTTGCAGTGTCATTGCTGGAGTAGAACCCAACCCAAGCCTGCTCTCTGGCCAGATGTTGCTTCACTGACCTTGCAGGAAGATGGGTAATATCAACATGAGGTTCAAAGGTGATGTTTGTTTGGAGCTGCCGAGTGTGGGTGTCTCTGGGGCTGCCTTGTCTGTTCTAGAGGGCTTTCTTCAAAGCAGGGACCTGAGAAATCAGCACAAACTAATTGGGGGTCAGCGGCTCCTCAGCAGCTCCCCACCCCCATTTGTACTGTGTTGCCCTGCGAGAGTGCAGCTCTGCCTGCCACGGGAGTGTCTCTGCACAGGCAGATTTCCCCATGGCAGAAGAAGGCAGCGAGTTCAGTCCTGCACAAATCTACAGAGCCAGGCCCTTCCTTTTGGCAAGGGTGCAGGAGTAGCATATTCACAGCTGGGTCTCTTCCAAGTTTACTCCTGGCAGTATCAGGGAAATTGATTTCCCTTTAGCTTAATAGGGTCAGTAGACACAGGCACTGTGAGACCCAAACAAGGCTGAATTGATGCTGGTGGAGTTTTGCATCAGTATCCCACAGCTGCTGCTGGGTGGTGTAGACACAAGCCTCCCAGTTCCCTTCATCCTGAGGTCCCTATCAGAGCTTGCTCACTCCCTGTGAAAAGGAAAGGGATGTCCCCAGGGCCAAGAGCCACTCGCAGGAGGGGTTAAATCCAACAGCCACTCAGAGAAGCACACGTGATGTGCCTTAGAGCTTCCATGGCACTGGAGGTGTTTGTGTCCTCTGCTGACCATGCTGGCTGGGGAGACAGGGCTCTTCAGTGGCCTCAGGCAGTGGTCATTAATAAATGCAACAGAGGTAGGCACGAGGGGCCATGTGGTGGGACTGTATGTGCTGGAGATGGTTCTCAGAGATGGTTCTCTGAGGCTGTAATTCAATCCTCTGAGAGCTCATGCATCTCTTCAACTCATTGCAAAGCCTCTTGTTTTTATCTTGCAACAGAGAGTCTCACCAGCTAATGGCCCGTGTCATTTAGAAAGGCAGGACACAGCCCCTCAGCTGCCTCTGCTGTGAGCAGAGGGATAAGAGCCAGGAAGCAAAGCCAGGGAAGGATGGCTGCGTGCAAGGTGCTGTGCTGGGAAGAGTTTGCTGAATGTGCATTTTTTCTCAGATCAGCTTGTTGAGGCTTTCATCAATCCCAGATGCACAGAGCTGAGAAGATGGCTCGAAACATTCATCTGGCAAGTTGAGCCATCTGACATTAGAGAGACTCCTCTTTGTTGTACCTGTGCAGGTGGCCTGTGTGCAGAGGGCACAAACAGCATCTGCCCAAACCAGACCTGAGTGCAGGCAGGTTTTGAGCAAGCCCAGCCTGGTCCCTTGAACGCTGGCCTGCCGTGGCCTCAGCAGCTGAGCAGGAGGCAGCAGGCTGGTGCAGATGGTCTCCTGGCTTGGCAGCTCCGTGGTGCTGTGTGAGCAGCTGTGGGCTGCCTGAGCCTGCCCAGAGACGGGGGCCTGCCGGTGTACGGACACTGCACCAGCAGGGTTTTAGGGAGAGGTGGATCTCTGGTGCAGCCTTGCCCAGGGAAAATCGGGCCTGTCCATCCTGGCAAGGATCCCTGCCTTGGCACTGCTGCTGCAAGCCCTTCTTCTGCAGTTCTTTCGGTCAGCAGGCTGCAAAGGAGGAGTTTATTGACAAGGAATGGAAGTGCTGGCAGTTCAGGCTTGTATTATAAATGCAAGCAGGCAGCTGGGGCCAGGAGAATGACAGGCGTAATGGGGAAGAGAAATTGCTCTTGGAAAGCTTCTAACTTGGCTTATAGGACGAATTAACCATTTGGAAACAGAAGATTACATGGTATTTACACACAAATACTTTATTTGCTCACAGAGGCCGTGTTCCTGCTGGATATTGTTAATTTTCTGTTTCCTATAAAGATCTTAATTGCAGTCGTTGCGACAGTAGAAACCTAGGGACACTGCCCCAGCAAAATACATCCCTGCAGCTGAAATGCCTGTGATCTTTCTATTAAGCCTTCCTGGCATCTGCCTCAGGCTGGTACCAGGTGACCAGAGCCTCCTGCTGCTGAGGAGACATAAAGGTTTAGGAAGAACCCCTGCAGTGAATGGGGCAGACTGTCCAGACCAGCTGCCATTGGCTCTGTTCCTAATATGATCCCCACAGACGATGCTGGGGCATTTGGCAAGCTCCCTGAAACAGCTGGATTCCTTCTTTCCCTTTCTGCATGATTTATTGGGAGCTAATCCTATAACTGTCACCATTTTCCATCACTTGATTAGAGTTTCCCTGCCTGATCCTTGACTCAACTAAATTAGAATAAAAAGGCCTTCCTTGAAAAAACAGGGCCTGAGCCATCCACACCTCTGGGGAGAAGAGAGGGAGCCACACAGCCAAGGTCCAGCTGTGCCAGCCCCTGAGCCTAGGTATGGCTGGTGACACTCTGATTGTCCAAGAGCTGTCATGGGTGAGAAATGAAGAAAAATTATCCTTAGAAACTTAAAGGCAAAGTAAACTGTGCAAGAAAGCAGGGACCAAAAGAGGAAAGAGCTTTTATGAAACTTTATAGAAAACAAAGAGGTTCTTTATGTAATTTTAATATCTTCCTAATGGCAATGGCAATAACTTCGTCCTAAGTAAACCTTCCAGGATCTTGAACATCAAGAGTGATGCACAAGGGGTTTTAAAGCATATCCAGAAGCCAGGTCTCTGAATCACAGTCACTTCTGGAACCAGTGGCAGCCAGTCCCTGCACTGGCTTGGGTACAGCCAGCACTCCCTACACAGCAGGCATCTGGCTAAAGCCAGGACAGACCAGGGATTTCAGAATTCAGAGGTCTCTTCCAGGCAGTTAAAAGCTGAGCAGCCTCCTGTTAGGTGGGGAGGGAAAAAAAAATAAAAAAAAATAGAAAGGCAAAAAGGTAAAGCTAGAAAGATAATTATTTTCCTGCCCAATGCGTGTGACATGCAATAGAAATCTAAACTAGTGCAGGATGTTCTGACCCCATCTCATGTCAGGAGTTTAATGTTCTTTTTGTAGCAGCTTAAAAAAACATCCATCTGACGACACCCCCTCAAACCTCTCAGCCACCTCTGTGGCTGCTGCCTGAGCTTTGTGTACAGCAGATGGAAGGCAGGGAGGCAGAGCTGGCTGCAAACCCCTCAGCCCTGGATCATCCCTCAGCCTGGGTTAGCTGCAGAGTGCTGAGTGTGCACTGCAAATGTGAAGCTCTGTGGGCTGGGTTTGTCAGCCAGGCACGAGGAGCAAAACACACACAAGTCCATTGTCTCTTTTGCCAGGCAAGCTCTCCAGCAGCCTGCTGGGAAGTGCCCCTCCAAAGGGTTCTGAGGGGGCTGCACACAGGGTCACACTGGCTTTGTTCATCTGGGAGTTCTTGCATGCCTTGGACGGCGAAAAGTCAGCTCCAAGCTTTCCAGTTTCTGCTAAACCTGTCAGAGCATTCATCGAAATGGACAGTGGAGATTACACTGGCAGCAGTGCTTGCTGTGTTTCTTTGGAGCACTTTCAGGAGAGATTCCTCTTTTTTAGTGGTTTGGAGAAGAACCCAAATAGCTCTGAACATTGGATCGCTGCCTCCCTCCCTCCCACCCCGCATCCCACGTGGTGCTGAATGGGACACGCAGGCTGTGGCGTGGCAGGGGCTGATCTCACCCAGCGACCCAGCATCCTGTTTCAAGCCATGAACTGTGCCAAAGGCACAGCAGATCCCGGGGACTGGGAATGGAGAAATTGCCCCTTGGAGGGGCAGTTTCTGGATCCTTTAGCTGGAGGAAGGAGTGGTGATGTGAAATAAGGTTCAGTTGTCACGTTTCTGTAGTGATGGCAGTGCCAGCCCCTTGTGTGACCTGTCAGAAGGCTCTTTTCAGGTGTGACTCCTGGTAAGGAATGTGGCTGGGACACGTTCAAGCTAAAAGATGCGATACTGAAATTTGGTGGCAAGGGGGACAGCCATGAGGAGCCCATGGCTGGGAAGGGGGTCAGGTTAGCTGTGGGGCTGCTGCCTGTCACACCGTCCGCTCAGGTGGCGTCTGCTGCTCTCGGCAGAGGGGCATTGCCTGCCCCACAAAGGTTGCCACAGTGCTTGAGAGGCTGGGCTGAGGCATTTTCCGATGAAAGTCAATGTGTCTGTCTTGAATTGGATCCAGACGGAGAAACCTGAAGTATGGTGGCACTTGGTGCCAGTGGCACCTTATGCTGCTGGCCCCTGCCCCGTGTTTGCTGTCAGGTTTTATTGCATCTGGCAGGAGTCACTGAGCGTGGAAATGGTTGTGGGTAGGTGACAGTCGTGAGAATGGGTCACTGCAACCCCCGACTGGGAAAGCAAGGTGCATCCACCTGCCTCTTGCAGGCTGGAAACCATGTGAGTGCCTTTGATGTGCCTGGGGCTTCTGTGCTGTCCTCAGACTTCTGTGTGAATCTGCACTGTGAGTAATTTGCACTGTGTGGCTGCGACAAGTGCCCCAATATCAGACAGAGGTGGTGCAGCTCTGCTGCCTCTCCATCCCCCAATGCAGCATGCCAGAGGCACTGCAGTCCATGAGCCCTATTTACAGGAATGCTGCCTGCAGATGAGTGTGCACAGATATTGGGGATCTTGGGCACAAGTGAAGGCAGGTGTGCTTGGATTCTTGGTCCCGCCCCAGTTCCCTGAGGCTCTGTATTTCCACCCCAGACATTCATCACAACCATTGCAGCTTCTGGCAGGCCTGGCTTTTCCCTGTCTGGCTGGAATGAGAGCAGGACATGTACTCATCCCTCTGCGTGGCTCTGCCCACCCATCACTTTCCAGAGAGAATAGCTTAGAACCTTCCACGCCCTCATTAACATTTCCTGAAGGCAGCACACCCCTTGTCCCTCTCTTGCCTGTGGACTGCTGTCTTCCAGCCAGCAGGCCACACATCCCTGCAGGAGTGAAGGACTTTTCCTGTTAAAGGCAGTGCAGTCCATCGAGTTATCCCATGTAAAACACTAACTCATTGTCCCCTCTTTGGAGTGTGTTTCTTGGCAGGAGGAAGGGTGTTGTCAGTGCCAGGGAGCCTGGCTGCCATTACCACTCAGTTGTGCCACACAGCCCTGGCACTCTGGAGAAGCTGCAAGGAGGTGATTGCTGAAAACAAGGGTATTATTTTTAGGGGGTGACCCTCCTTTCATCTCCTTCCCAAAGGAAGCAATCCTGGACATCTTGCCTATGTAGGCCTGGTTATATGAGGTCCAGGGATCCCCGATACCTTCACATCTGTGTGTGTGTGGAGCAACTGTGTGGTTTGGGGCAGAAAATGCTGAAGAAGGGTTTGTCCCAGGGGATGGTAGCTGTGGAGCATATGCATTTGGTGGAAGGAGTTTGGAAATTACTCCTTTCCCTCTTGGCTAAGAGGTTTGCGCCTCTGTGCCTCTTCAGGAGTGGGCTGTGTCACCTCAGTTCAGTGCCTATGGAACCTCCTCTGAGGGTTGTGGCTAAGAAGGGGGTACTGGAGTGCTTCAGCAGCAGAGATGTGGGATAAAAATGGGTCCTGGGGATGGGGTGCCCCATCACCCTTCAGGAGCCATCTGTGACTGCTTGGAATTGGCCTTAAGTAGCTTCCCAGGAAAACAAGAGAGTCATTTTTGCAAGAAGAGGAAGTTTCAGGGCAGGAAGGTCTGTGTGATAGAGACTGATAGGATCCCTCCACTGGCTCCACAGGAATGTGATGTATTATAGCCAGGTACTGGAGAAGAGGAAGATGATGGACGATTGTGCAACCTTTATCCCTCTTCTGCACCCTACCCCTCATCTTGCCCTGAAATGGTACTTTGTCATTGTGGCTAAAGCATCACTTCTGTGACCCCACTGCCTGTGGAGATGCAAAACCACCCTCTCCCATATGCAAACGTCTGTGGGTTCAGCCATTCGGGCTGATGGGAGAGAAGATTTGTCATCCCCTGCTGCAGCTCATTCACATGGGCTGTTCTCTGTGCAAACCTACTAATGTGCATGTCCTGCCTTGTCCTGCTCAGGTTTGCCCTGAGCTTCTTTCTTTGCGGTTTTTCTCTACCGTTGTGGGTAACCTCCTCCCAGTGTATCTCTATTTCCAAGTGCTGGGAGGTGAGGGGAGACAGGGGGGTTTAATTACTTGGTTTGGCTGTTTCAAGTGGGCTAGGGGGGATGGGAGAAAATGTGCAGCTCTGGGAAAAAAAGCCTGAGCTAAGCTTTCAAGCATCCCTGTGTTGCTGGGACTCAGTTCTGTCTGATGCAGCCAAGTTCAAGTCACTTGGTTTAATTTCTGCTAAATGAAATATTAAGTCAGGAGCCACCAAATGGAGCCCCTTTGCCACGGGGATAACCAGGCTTACAACATCCAGGCACTGGCCATGCTTCAAAATAGAATTGTATGGCCCAAACCCAAGCTACTTGAAGCAATTTCTGAGCCTGAGAGTTAGGATGCAGCGCTGGTGAAAGACACTTACCCACGGGTTTTGGAGGGACAGTTGAGCTTCCTGGTGCCATGCCAGTGCCTGGTGGTTGTGGCTCAGCTGGTGACAAGGAGGAATGCTACTGAATCACGTGATGGCTTTGCAGGGCACAGGGATGTGCCTGCCTGCTGATCTGCTCAGGGAGTCAGAACCACTAAGGTCTTGCCCTTCTGATATGCTGCATTAGCCTGGCCGGGTTATCTGGGAAGGACCTGCTCCAGGACCCTTACAGGAGTACAGCCATCCTGGCCCTTGGCTGTGCTCTCTGTCTGAAAATACTCTGGAGCAAGCATGGGGAAGGTTCTGCTGCTCCCCAGGATGCTACAGGTTGTCAGTCTGCTGTAGGGAGCAGAAGGGGAGCTGGCAGGGGAAGGTCTGATGGAGAATTATTCCCCTTCCCTAGAAGTGAGCTGAGACAGACGTCTCCAACAGACTCTCCACTGCCTGTACCTCAGTAGAGAGACATGCAGAGCAGCCAGCCCTTCCCAAGGCTTGGCTGAGGTGTGACAGCCAAGGGCAGGCTGTCAGGAATTACTTGGGTTATACACTGCTGGCTTGCTCATCAGCAAGGAAAACACTGGAACTGGCCAGCGGTGAGTCTGCCTGTGACCACGCTGCATGGATCTGTGTTAGGTGGACACCTGTTACCTGTGTCAGTGCTGAGCCTCTGCAAGAGAACATTGTCGTGAGGCAGAACAGGCTGAACAAGGCAGAACTGGGGAGAAAAGCACCATGAAAAGAGAAGCAATGATGGGAAGGGCCACAGGGACATTTCCTGAGTTACAGAGGATCTTGGTGTGGAACAAGAAATGCATGTTTGTATTGTAACTATTAGAGTTACAGAGTTTGTGAGTTGATGCCAGCTCCCCTCCATCTCTGCTGCTCACCACTCGCTGGCACAGCCCCAGGATGAACCAAAGAGGTCAAGTACAGCGTTTGCTCCGCAGAGATCTGTTCACTGCCACGTGGGAGCTGTGCAAGGTGCAGGCTGTCGTGAGTTGATATCTGAGCTCTCTTCTTGGGGGGTGGTGCTGTGCCTGGGAGAGAACCAGGGAAAAGACCAGAAATCATCATTTCTGGTTGTTCTGGTTGCTTTTTACCATTGCTTGTGTTTGTCTGAATGTTGCTGTGACATGTTCTCTCTTCCCAAAATTCTTTCTTGTGTATGTGCTCTGCTGCCAGTTACTTGCCAGAATGGGGCATGGATGCTGTCCACTCCCTCTGAGTGTTCTGGGTGCAGACACCTCCTTACACTTGCAGCTCACAAGTAGAGGTGGTTGTGTCTGAATTCACAAAGATGAAGGCTGCATTTATGCAAATCAGTCATGTGGCTCCATTGGATTTCTTTTCCTAAGCATTTTAATTAAGCTTCTGTTGTCTATATCCTTCAATTTCTAGATGCAGTAAAAATGAGCAGTCACAAGAATCTAAGGAGGTTTGATTGCCTCTTTGAAGCAAAAAATTTGATTTGCTTTTAGAGCCAAAAAATTCGCATTCTCAAATCAAAGCCTTTCAGTAAGAATTAAAATAGGAGTAATTCCCAAAGGTCCTCCTTTAGCTCTGTGATCACCAGAATTGCCACACAGTTCTTCACAGCCAAGACTATGATGTGAGAAAGCAAATGGTCACTTATTTGGTCATCTTGTCCATCAGAGAGAGGTCACTGCCTTCCACAACATTAAGGCAATAAGTCAGTCTGGAGGTCTCTGAGGGATTCTGGTGTTGGATCCTCACGTCACCATAGTTTTGAAAAAAATCTGTATTTAAAAACAAAACAACAAACAACAATAAGCCTTTGTGCTTAGGCAGAAATTAAGCAAATATGTTCTCCACCGGTAGGAGTCCAAGCATAAAAGCCAGAGCGTCCTAGAATTAAACCGCTTTCTGGAGACAGCAATGTTTGACCCTATAGCTCTGATCCTTCCAGCTAGGGCACTTCACATGGCCCACTGAACACTGCCCAGGGGTTCAACTGATGTTTCCATGTGGGATTTCTTGTCCTGGACCATCCTCATGCAGTCTGTGCTTCTAGCTGCATGTCTTTGCTATCAAACCAGGAGAGAAAACTGAGCTCAGACCTCAGACTGCTAAAACTGGCTGGATCCATCGCTGCTGCTGGCAAGCTCTATTTTCTTTTTTCCTTTTTTCTTTCTTCTTTTCTCTCTCTCTCTCTCTCTTTTTTTTTTTTTTTTTTTTTTTTTTTTTTTTTTTCCCTGCTTGGATGTTAAAATCGAAAATTGGACAGATTTAGCAGCCAGTGGCTGCAGTTAGGGTTTGGCTTTGACTAGCACAGTCACAATATCCTCTCAGAAATTCTATGGCAGGACCCTTCTCTGTGTCTCTTGGGTACATTATTTCACTAGTGAGGAGCCTGTCTTTGTGGAGCAACATCTTTGTGGTCGGGGTGAGTGAGCCATCACTGCTGAGGCTGAAGCGCTCACTCATTGCCTCTGGCAGGTCCTGGAGAAGAATCAGCAAGGTCTGGAGAAGCTCATTGCTGTGCCCATGAAGAGATCCGTGTCCTAATTTCTGGCTCTTCCAGTGACTGACTTAAACCAAGTGCTAATCTCTGTACAACACAGAACTCTGGGCATTGTTTAACCCTTCTGGTAATACAGTTGTTTCCTACTGTACACTCCTCCTTCTCCCATGCATACAGTTCAGCTGCACACATGCCATGTGTGCCAAGCAGACAGCTCCTGTCACCAGTCCTTTTTCCTTTGTTCAAGTCAGAATCCATCAAAAATATCACCTTCAATTTGAGAACTTTTTCTTGGGTGTAAGAGAGAGCATTCCCTTCCAAGAGGGTCTGCCCTAAGAACTGACTCTTCCTACAGAACAAAGAAGCACCTCTCCCACTGCCCTGCTGGCATTTGCAGACTGTAATTTACGTTGATACTTTCAGGCACCGCAATTATTTTTTTCTCTTTTTTTAGGTTTTGCACAGACACAACAGGAAGTAAAGCTGGGGCTGTGAGACTGCAGCGGGGAGGCAGTTCTGGTTGCATTAGCTCCTCAGGGCCTCTGGGCTGCCTGCTCATGTGCAAGTACATGTGCTGTCTCTTCCCTTCCCTTGGCTGGAGACCACCGAATCTCCTCCAGGTGTTAACCCTCTCCAGTGTTTCATATTGGAGACCACATGTGGAGTTTTTGGCTTCTTGTGGCCCCAGGTTGCCGCCTGGAAAATCTCTGACAGCTTCATCCTCAAGCCCGCAATGAGTTGGGATTCCTCCTTTGCATCCCTGCCACTCACTCCCACTGATCAACGGTTTCCAAACCTCTTCCTATCTGGCACCTGAGCAAGTGGGCGTGAAGATGTCCTGCATGTGAAACACCTGCCCTCCCTCTCTGCTGGCCTGTTCCCAAGGGGTGCTCGCATCCCGGCTCAGCTCATACTCACATTCAGCCCGTGCAGCCTCCCATGGCACAGCAGGTCCTGGGATCACCCGGTCACCTGGCAGCCCTTCTCAGCTGCTCTGGATCTGCCTTGGTCCCAGGAGAGCAGAGCTGTCAATGCTGCAGGTGAGGGTCACCAATGCTATGGATAATAGCATATGGATAGTGCTTTTTTTCTTGCTGTGATGGCAAATACCTCACTTGATTTGTTTCAAGGCTTCATTTGCCTTTTCTTTTGACTGTCACACTGGCAGCTGATGGCCCAGAACTAATACATCTGGGACCTCTTGCCACTTCCAGGAGCAAAGTAGCAGAAACTGCTGAATTCCAACATTGTGAAATTAAATCCTATTAAATTTCCACTCCCCTCATCCAGGATGAACTTCAGTTTCCCTGCTGGTGTTTGTCTTTCCCTGCCATGGCAGCCTTTTTCAAGTCTTCATCCATCATTAGTATCTTTCTGTTTTTATGTCAGGTCCTTCTCAAAGTATTAATCCCAAAGCTAATCTGGGAGGTATTTTTCTAGAAATCTGCCCTCTGCCCAGTGTTTTTCATTTAAGTGCCACCTGCTTTCTTGCTGCTCATGTCCTTTACAGTTCACCTTCTAATTGTCATCCTCTCTGGCTGAAGTCCTTGTTTCCTGTGGAGTGTTGTCTCTCATACACTCTGAGTATCTGAGTAAGGATCTACCACATAGGCTTGATCTACAGAAACAGCTTATTTTATTTACAGACAAGTTTGCATGGCTATGAGCTGTGTCTGGTAAGTGCCATGTTGATTTTCATTCTAAGTTATTTATTATCCAGTTGCACCCACAACTTTTAATTGCTTTCTTTGCTTCAGACTGTTTTCTAAAGCCCGGGTAATGCTGATGTCAGCCTAGCAGGCTTGTTGCTGCCTGAATCCTGTCTCCAAGCCAAACACATCAATTCACGCACTGGATTAGCTGTTGTGTTTGCAGAGAACTTCCCTCCCTTTTTAAGGGTGTCTGCTGCCAAAACAGCATATTCTTTCACTGCTGCGTCCAGAAGCCTGGAATAGGCATGATCCAGTCTTTCCCTCACCTCACACATGTCTGGCTGTCTTTGCAATCAGCTAGTACACCTAAATATTCGCAGCTTTGAAATCGATTCCATTTTCCAAGGACAGCTGGCAAGACATTGAAGCCCCAGATCCTGCTGCAGTGTTGATGTCACACTGAGAGTATCTTCATCTGTGGTGGGACAGCACTGAAATCTGGGGTACAGGAGGAAAGAAAGGAGGAAGTGTGATATCTTTTCAAGCTCCAACAGAAAGTCTGAAAGCCCTTGTAGTACAAGAGACTAAAAAATGTGCCTGAGCTTCCTTTCAGGTTCATCTTATTCAGCAATTTCTGATCAGTGTCTCTGTCTTAGCACAGTGGTTTTGGTCTCCTGCTGCACATCACTCCTATTCCCTTGCCTCATCATTTGAAAATTCAAAGGACAAATGTAACACTTCCCTCTGCCTGTCTCAGTGAAAAACACTTCAGATTTGGATCATGGACATGCACTGTGTTGATACTTCTCACCCAAATAGTGATCCTGCAGTTGCCAAGGGTTGGTGGTTTTTCCCCTTTAGAAAGTTGATATCCCTTGGCTAAGTGATGTCCCTGCTTTCAGATGCAGTTGTGGCAATGCTAAATTTCCAAGGATTACCACTGCATGTATTGGAATCTGGGAACCTCAGTAACAAGCTATAAAGTCAGGAGAAAAACCAAGATGAGAAGATCTTGGCAGCTCCTCCATGATGGAATGTCCTGCTTTACTCAGGGCCATGGTGCCAAAATGCAATATAAACCATTAATTCACTCACATGATACTCCCTCCTCAACACTATCATTTATTTCAGTATTCCTTGGCCTTCCTAAACTTTCTGGGAGTCCACGGGCATTCCAGGGACTGGTAAACCAATGGTAAAGGGAATGGGATGCTTAACTGGCTCTCAGCATGAGTGAGTGGAATAGGAGGGATGTTTAAATCCCAGCCAGCATCTGGCAACGGGGAGGACTGGGGCGGGAGTGGGTGAGTGGTGACACTGCAGGTGCTGGGGCTGGTGAACTGGGGGTGGCCACAGCTTGACATCATGGGCAGGGCTGTGCTGGGTGTCAAAGGCTGATCTTAGTGGGGTGGACTCCGTTAAATCACTGTCTCCAGCCTACTGCTGGCTCAAGAGGATTGCAACAGCCCTGGGCTGCCTACCACTGTGAGGGCCAAGTGATCCCAGATGTTTTGGGGATGCTTTGGGCACAGACAGCCTGGACTTGCCTCAGTTCACACACCTGTAGCCGCTCGGACCCAGCCTTATGGAGAACGGACGCTCCATCGCACGGCACACAGCGGATGCTGCCCTCATGCTCTGGTGCCTCATGGAGCTGTGCAGGGCCACACCTGCATCTGCCATGGGGCTGGACCCTGGCTCCAAAAGTCACCATCATGGCCCAGCCGGGATCCCGGCTGCTTTTCTCTTCAGGGTGCCGTGTGTAGTGCAAGCAGACAGACTTCCTGCAGTGGAGCCGTGTAAAAACCAAAATCCTGCTGCCAGGCCAGGCCTTGCACCGAGGTTTGGCAGCGCCTGGGGCAGGGATGGTGCCATCGCTTTGGCGCGCACAGGCCGTCAGGATGCAGCCAGTGCCGAGTGCCGGTGTCTTCCTCTGCCAGCTCAGCACTCCCGGCCTCCTCCAGCTGCACGGGAGCAGCCTGGCAGGGATATATTTTTTCCATTTTTTTAATCTCTTCCCCTTTTTGTCTGGAACCCTGTACAGCAAGAGCATAGCAGGGATCCCAGGGGGTTTGCTGCTACCCAGAGAAGATGCCTGGTCTCTGCCGGATCTTGTGCTGGGGAAGGGCTGGAGGAAATCCATTTTGCAACGTTTCTGCTGGGGCTGTTGGCAAGAACCCTGCAAAGTGCAGCGGCCGCTGGCCGCACCAGTCCCTCTGAAAAAAAGAGGACTGAAGAGGTCAGAGCATGGCTGTGACCTGCCTGACCTCTGCTCCCTCCCCTCTTTACTGCAGATTTGCCTTTTGTTGAGCCCAAAGAACCTCCTGCCAAGCCAGCTCTCCTCCGGGGACATGACCTGCCACTGCAACAAGGCACTGAAGCCTTTCCCTGGGACGTTTCCATGCTGCTCTGTGCAGCACCAGCACAAGCTATCTGCATTTCTAACGGCCTTAAGTCAGCCTCAGCCACCCAGGGTTTGCTTCTGTCCCAGTGAGAAAGGTTCTGGCTGAGGCACGTGTTAATCGCAAAAACAAACGCCTCCACATTGTTTTGCTAAATATAGGAGCAGTGTCTGCTGCAAGGCACTGCCGGCAGCCCTCAGCGGGGTCACAGTCCTACATCCAACAGGAGTTTATCAGCCCCAGCCAAAGGGGGAGGGGGCTCAGGTTTAATGCTCTCAGTTGGAAGATGTGAGCTGCAGTGAGTCGAGTTTTCAAGGTCAATCTCATTCCCCATCATTTGCAGAGGGCTGAACCTGGAAATATGAAACTGGGCTCCTCTGGGATGAGCATCTCAGCCTCTCACTGTATGCTGGATTTTCTGCTTATCTCCCACTGGCACAGATGCTATTTCACCCTCCTGTGGGATAACTGATATAGAGGATTGAGGAAGAAACTGTAACTTCTCGTTGAGTCACATCTTGATCAATCCAGTACTGCAGGAAGTGTCATTTCCCACAGACAAGCGTACAGACACTGCTGATGAAATCTTGTGAGGTCAGGCAGTCATTTCCTCCTAATTACAGCTCCAGGAATGAATAATGTTTAGCTGAGACCCTGGTGACTTTGTACTTTGGAGTAGTTTTCATTTAAGCAAAATAAAAGCATGTCAAAATGAACACAGGATCTGGATTTTTCCTTCTGGTTATTTTGGTTGTACAGATACCATCTGGGATTTTTATAACAAATCTGGGGTTGTTTGGTGTCGGTCAGTGAATGAAAAGATCCAGGGCCCCAAGCTGTCATGTGAAAAGCTTCTGTTAGAAACCTTCACGTTGCCAGAAATGTCTTGCAGCAGATGCTTTTTCCAGGAACTTGGAGGACTGGAGGAACCTCCCAGGCCACAGCCTCCTGAACAATGTGTCCTATCTTCCCCTTCAGAAAAAAACCATAATTCTCCATTTTAAAACTCATGGTGTGATTCCTTCTGTGGAAGCCAACTCCAAGGCTGCACAACTCCCATGGTCACAAACCTTGTCATGTGGAAATTGACATTCTCTGCCAATGGAGAGAGTCAGAGCCAAGAAGCAGAGGGTGTGTGAGTGGTGGGAGAGCTGTTTGAAAGTGTTGCTGCAAGTGAGATCCTGTGCCACTGCCATGGCTGGCTCCATGCATTGGCTTTGGGATAACCAAGTCACAAGGTTCTGTCCCCACTCTGCTGGAAACAGGTCCCAGAGGGGACCTCGGGGGCTGAGGAATGGCAGCTGAAGCAGATGCTTCCTAGCCTGGAAGGTGGTTGCATCTCTAAATAATTTATGAGCATAAGCAGCTGTCACTGATTGGGTTTCTGGTGTAGCACTTATGGCTGGCCACATCCAGCCTTGAGTTTGGTGCTGCTGCAAATGGACCTCCAAAATGAAATAGCTGATCTGCAGGGCAGGGAGGGGGCAAGGACTGCCTGGGTGGCTGTCTTCAGCTTCAAACACCAGAGGAGATGCTGCTGGCTTAGAAGGGAATGAAAAAAATATAAATAGCAAATAAGAACTTCAATTGATTTACAGTCAGACAAAGCACCTGACCAATTTGTGTGCTCCTGTCCATGTCTCTGAGCCTGGAAGTGCAAACTCTGAGCCTGTGGGGGCTCAGCACAGAGCTGCCAGTGCTGAATCTGCTCCTTACCTCTGCCATGCACAGAGGCTGTCTCACCCCTCACAGGGCTGTGACAATGCTGGTCAGGGTCCTGTCTCCTCTGGGTCATTCCCTCAAACATACAGCCTGGACAAAGTGGCATTTCCCAAAAGCATATGGATCAAACTTTTCCTAGTTGCTCTTGAAGTTGTAGTTGTTACCTTTATTTATGGTGTTTTATTTGTTAAAAGGTATGTTGGGACCTTTTGAATCCTAACTGCAGATTTTGTTACAAAGTGAGGGGGAGGGAAGAGCATTACTTGAGTGTCACTTCCAGAGCAAAATGGGTTTGTCTCTTCTTGGGAGAGGTTGTCTTGTCCCAGCTTGGGTATCTCAAGAGACGGTGAGGGAAGCAGACCCTTCCAACCCCTCTGATTTTCCTCACTCCTTTTTCAGCCTCCGAAGATATGAGATCCACCTGGCAAGGCAAGGCTGGTCGCAGCCCACTCCAGGCCCTATATGAGAGTGACCAGGTAAGGGGACAGGGACAGAGAAGTGGAGGGGCGAAGATCAAGTGGAACAGCGTGCTGAGCCTTTCTTCCACTCTGGTGTGTGGGGCACTGTGCCAGGTCCAGCCACCACCAGGGTCCTCTCAGCTGAACCTCTGGCTGTGTCTAAAAGACAAGACCACACTGCTTGCAGGAGTAACTTGATAAAAACTGTTTATGGCCCTTGCTGGTACTTGGGCAAATGTTTTAATTACCAATGGGCTGAGCCATAGCTGGGCAAAACTGGGAGACTTTGCCATCTGAACATTTCAAAGCCATCTCTGGGTCATCATAGCAGAACAAGAGCTTCATTACTGCCCTTCCTGAGCTAATAATTGACAGATGTTTCTGTGTTAGCTGCTATATATATGTGTGCACACATGGATATGTGTACAAATACATGTTTACATAGATATAGCTGGACTCAGCCATGGGGGATTTATAATCCTGGAGCATCTCAGGCCTCTCCATCTCTTTGAGCTATGCCAGCTCTACCTGCTGAGAAATAAGCAGCCAGGCACAGCCTGGGCAAAGAATCACTCCCCTCCAGGTGAGCTTAGTGTGTCCCTCCCTGTGCAGGAATCAGGGAAGGTGTCCTGCACAGCGGGGCTTGTGGTTGGAGCTGTAAAAAGTTTTTGGTTTTTTCTGCCACATTTCCCCCTGGGCAGGCAGTTTTCCCCTCTTTCAGCTACGCTTGCCTTTGCAGAGGGATCTTCACCCACAACTTCCCTGCAGGAAGCCCTGCGGGAAACCACCCTCCAACGGGTGCCACGCCACATGCCCCAGCCACCAAACACCCCCTGCTTCTCCCCGTGTCCATGGGCCTGCCATCTGTTGCAGCCCACAAGAGCAGGGGGCAGTGCTGGTGGCCCCTCGGTGGGCTGCCATCCCTGCTGCCTCCCCGCTGCCCATGGGCGGTGCTCAATGTAGCTGGAATCAGATGTGTGGCTTTGTGTTACTGTCTAGGTTGATGCTCTTAAGTCTGTAAGCAGCCAATGTACGTTTGCTCTCTGAAAAATGGCAAATATGGACTCCTGTGGCCATAATGCCAGCGCACCCAGATGCTGCTGGAATGTCATGGTGCTATTTCCTTAAAAGTGATACTTAATTTCCCTGCCTCTTAAAGAGAAGGAAATGAAGGGAGCAATTTTGCTCTGAAATAACTGCAAGACATGCATTTATTCCAGTGGGCGGCTGCTGAAAAGCAGTCACATTTATTTGTTGCCATGCCTGCAGACAGTGTCTGTCTGTCTGTCTCTCTGGTCCAATAGTTTTGAATTATGCAAGTGCAGGGAAAAACACCTGAAAAAATCACATTATTAAAATACCTCTTTTTCTAAGCCCTTGCAAAAACGTTTTCCAATTCTAAAAGCTGACGGGGAGACTCCAGACAAAAGAAATTTCTACTGAAAGGTTTGGCTGTGTTGCAAGGCAGCATGAGAATGCTTCTTCAGCTGCAGTTATCACCTCCCTAGGTGCTGTATTTTCTTTGTAGCCTAGTATCCAACAATGTCAGAGTTATACCTTGCTGGCGGTTAGCATCTGTTCACCTGAATTTCCTCTGTTTTGGCATTTTCCCTTATCATGTCCCTGTTAGAAGGAGTAAGGATGGGATGCTTTCTCCTGTCCCTGTCTCAGATTATTGCCCATGCTTGTTCCTGGAGAAAGTGGTCACTAAGGTGACCTGGACAAGGTTATTTTTTTTTGAGGAAATAAGATCCTAAAGGGTCTGGGTGTGGTTCATCCCTTTGCAGAAGGAGCTGTTTGCCCAGATGTTAGAGGTGCCCAGAGTGCATCTCTCTGAAGGTAACAGGTCTGCTGGATCATCCACAGGATGGACAATTTGTCTTAGTATCCCAGCTCCTGGTAGGAGCTTTACAAGCCCTTACAACTGCCCCTCAAAACACCTCCTTAGCCCCCAGGGAGCAGTGAGGGAGCACCTGAAGCCTGGTAAAGCATGTCCTTGAGAGAGTGACAGCTCTCAGCAGCCATGGAGGCAGCAAGGCCTGCCCTTGCCCTTCATCTGGAGGTTGCCACATCTGTGCAACTGCAGAGCTGTTTGCTGTGGCACTCCCTGGGAGGACTGTCTTTACATCCCCAAGGCGGGAGCCACTGTAATGTTGGGAGATGGTGGTCACTGCATGACATTAAAGCCACAGCCCTGCAGGGTCAGGGCCACCCCGGCTTAGTGGGTGCTTGGTGCTGCTGTTCCCAGGCGTGGCTGTTGGATGTTCCCAGCAATGAGGAACACGCAATTTTCCAACCTTTGCGAGCAAAACAGGGACATGGGGGCAGGAGAAGGAGGGGACCTTCCCCTTCTGACTTCCTGGAAATGGTTTCCTTCCCCAAATGTTCTAATGACATTTTGGGATTTCTGACAAAAACCATGACAGGAAATGTCCTGTCCCAAGATCTGCAAGGGGATTTCATCTGGGTCAGGAGTTAAGGGACTCTGGGCTTCTCGTAAGCCAGTGCAGCAGCTGTCAGTTCTTGATGCAAGGGTCAGAAGGGTTAAAGGACCGTGTGTTGGTTCCTTGTCCCTGCAGCCAAAGGAAACTGTGACCAGAGCTGAGGCATTGGACTGGCTTGTGTGGAATGAGTTCCTCTGGAGAAGGAACCCAATACCCTCAGGAAGGGCCCCAGCACCACCTACGCAGCCCCTTGCTCCTCTCCATCATACCTGCCACCCCACCTAATCTCCAGCTCCCCTGCTGCTCACCAGGGTTTGATCATCAGCATTAGAGACCATTTCCACTTGCCTTTCCTTGCCAGGACATCCAGGCCCTTTCCATCCATCATGCCCAAATGTGTGTGCCACATTTCTGCCCTTGGCTGGGTGTTCACAGCAAGCACATGTGTATGGGTGTCAGTGTGAGACAGCAATGCCCCATAGCAGCAGGAGGTGTGCAGGGCCCTGTGCCAGCAAACAGGCTGTGCTTTCTGTCCCTGGAGCCATGCATCCCCTCAGACTGGTGTGAGGGAGAGCACACACAGCCAGTATGTGCGTCTGCTTCTAAAAAAATGTTCTGTTATTGACCCTCTCTGCACCACCGGTTCTTCCCTCACGCCCTTCAACTTTTCTCCTCATCCAGCTCCTCATCACATTTTGTCCTTTCTTTTGATGCCAGCCTGTCCAAAAGATTAAGTGCACTAAATCAAGTTGTGTTCAAAGTGAGTGCTGTCTCCAAAATCCCACGTGGGTGACTGACCAACCCAGTAAAGGGGAGGCAGTGGGGACAATTGTGGGCCAAGTGTTGTGTGTAGGCCACAGTCAGCTTGGGCAAGCTGGTGACCATCTCTGTTGGGTTTTTTTCTCCCCAGTTTGAGCAGTCGTCCCTGCAGGCTGTTCACCAGCAGAGACGGGAGATGTTGAGCAACGTCTGCAACCGTTACACCCGCAAGCGGCGTCTCCTGCAGCCCGATGACTTGCGGCACTTGGTGGTGGATGACACGCACGGGCTGCTGTACTGCTACGTGCCCAAAGTGGCCTGCACTAACTGGAAGCGGGTGATGATGGTCCTGACGGGGCAAGGCAAGTACCAGGACCCGCTGGGAATCCCCGCCCACGAGGCGCACGTCCCCTCCAACCTGCGCACCCTCTCCGAGTACAGCGTTCCCGAGATCAACTACCGCCTGCGCAGCTACCTCAAGTTCGTCTTTGTGCGGGAGCCCTTTGAGCGCCTGGTCTCGGCCTATCGCAACAAGTTCACGCTCAGCTACAACACGGCCTTCCACAAGCGCTACGGCACCAAGATCATCCGGCGGCACCGGCAGGAGCCCAGCGACCGCGCCCTGGAGCGTGGGGACGACGTGCGCTTCGAGGAGTTCGTGTACTACCTGCTGGATCCACGGACGCAGCAGGAGGAGCCTTTCAACGAGCACTGGGAGCGGGTGCACTCGCTCTGCCACCCCTGCATCATCCACTACGACGTGGTGGGCAAGTATGAGACCTTGGCCGAAGATGCTAACTACATCCTGCAGCTGGTGGGGGCCGACACGAGCGTCAAGTTCCCGGCTTCGTCCAAGACCACCAGGACGACAGACGATATGACAGCCCAGTTCTTCCAGGACATTAGCCCCTTCTACCAAAGGAGACTCTTTAATTTATACAAAATGGACTACTTGCTGTTCAATTACTCCATCCCTTCATACCTCCGCATCCGATGAGGCAGGGGCTGTGGGGGAAGAGGTGAGGGAGAGCTGGATAACTCTCATCTTGCCACAGTTCCTCTCCTCCTCCTACCTTGTGCTCATCTCTTGGTTGACTTCTTCCCTGTGCCCTTTTTTTAGGGTCTGCTCCACCTCCTGATGCCTTGTTCATGCATGATCTGGAGGAAGAACACTTCTGAAAGCAATGGGGCTGGAGCTTTTGCTTCCCTTTCCCTTCCAGCCTTCAGTATCTACAGGGAATGGTGGTGGGACTGGACACTTCTTGCCTTGGCTGAGGACTTTCTTTTAACTAAGAGACTCCTCCGTAGATCCAAATCTTGGGAGGGCTCTTTTTTTGGGCAGGATCCCTTCAGGTCTTTCTCCTCCTTACTGGGCTGTTTGGGGACAAACATAGCGTCTCAGGGGTCAGTGGAGTGTATCAGAGACTTGCATAGAACCAGAAATAAAGCAATAATTTAATGTAACTTTTTCACTTTTCCCTTTTATTTAAAATTGCTCCCACCTTTTCTTTTTGTCTTGTTTTCCTCTGTCCTTGTCCCACTTCCCACACCGTCCCCTACTGAGGGGGTTGTAACACACAGAGGTGTGTTACTCTGATGACATTTTTATCCCTGGAGGGATTTTTTGTTCCTCTCCTTCCACATGTTCTCAGTTGGGGTGCAAAATACTCCGAAGGTAGAGAGGAGAGGCTTGCCAGCAGGTCCTCAGCACTTTCCTCTGAGCTACCACAGTGGAGTGCTCAGTGCCTCTGTGTGCATGTCTCTGGATTTCTCATCAAATCCATTAAATCCAGGCCCCACACCTCCCATTTTTTGAAAGCAGGTGATAACAGTTTCAAAACCATACAGACAGCATGACTGCAGGTGTCTGTTCTGATGAAATCACATCATCCACAGTGTCCTGCCCATGGCCCCATGGTTGCCACTCAGGCAGTGCCCTGCTGGCAGTGGTGGCTTCTCTTCCCATGACAGCATGGGCTGCTCCTGTGTGCATCCCCTTTATAAAAGTTATATAATGTTTTGGGGAGTGCTGGGCTGGGATCTGTGTATGTCCTTGTGTGTGTGTGTGTGAGAAAAAAATTGAGGATAAAAACGGGGAGAGAGACACCTAGAGGGAAACAGTCCTTTGTCTGGTTGCCTTTGGATAATCATTCCTTGAAGAAAAAACAGGGAGGAGAGGGTGAAACACAAAAGAAAATGACAAACCGAGCCCTAGGATTTTAAATTAAAACCAGTCCATATTTCAGTCTTTTCTTTTCTGTTTGGCTTTGGCTTGCTGGCTGCCTTTGTAAATAAACACACTGGTAATAGTTGCTGTAGAATGTGTCTGCTGGCTGGGCTGCAAACACTTGACTTATTAGTGCAATACAATGGGAGGTTTTATAAAACCACAGTGCTCTCAGTATCTGTAAAAAAAGTGGTGTTTCCAGCTAACAACTTTCAGCTGTTATATCTTACCCTTTTTCCTCTCTGCCTCTGACTGGCATCTATATGCTGACACTTCCTCCTCCATTGGAGATTGGCTTTAGCAAAGCAATAAAAAAGAAAAGTAAATGAAGCTGCTGGTGATCCTGGCAGTGTGACTGATTCTCCCAATCTGCACTGGAGATCTTGAAGACATGGCCTTTCTCATACTATCTTGGTATCTCCCTGTTTAGCTGAAACACAAAGCACAGAAACAGATTATATGATGCAACAAATTTCATCTGCAGCATTCAGGCTTGGAGTGCATTCCTCCTGCTTTCCCAGGAATCTCATGTTCTCTGCTTAGGGCTGCCTCTCCTTGGAAAAATCATTCAAATCACTGCAAGGTCTTTTCATTGTTTTTGGTCATGAATTTGGGGTCAGATGCAGGGTCATAAAGGGATGGATTTTTGGATGTTTGTGTTTATTTTTCCTAAACACTGTTCCCTGCTGGTACCTCTAAAGAGCTGATGGCACAGTGAGTGGCAAGGACAGATATACTCACTGCCAGCTGTGCTGTCTGTAGCTGTTTAGACAATATCTGGCAGGCTGGGAGCCACTTTGGACTTTCTTTGGTGTGAAAGTGAGGGAATAGAAATAGCTAAGCTTTGTTCTTCAGCCAGGTGGTTTCTAATCTTTGCTGCACCAGTGGCAGTGGGGAGGTGGTCCCAGCTGTGAATGGCTGTTTGACTGGCAGCCTGTCCTGGCATCCCCATCAGACCTGACCCACTGACCCAGTCAACAGCCCAGCCACACACGAATGGACCAAGTGCAGGCCTGAAGCCTTGGCTGTGAGCTGCTGAAGGCAGGACCCTGCAAAGGTGTGTTTTGGGTCATGTAGGACTTTTACAAATACCCACCTTTGGGTGTTTGTATAAAATCCCAACAGCCAACATCCACAATCCAGACCACTTAGGTCATACCCTTGGCTTCCTCTCTGCCTAAATCCAAAGCTTGCCAAAGGAAAACCTAACCATGCAAACAGAAAAGAGGAACTCTGTATTTCTGAAGCAAACACCTTCAGCCGGGGCTGGAGCTTTCCGGGACAGGAATCGCTCAGCCCCTGTCACTGCCGAATTGCTGGGACCGGGATGCACCGGGGCCAGCTCTGAAGCCGGGATGCTGCGAGACGGGGACCGGGACGCTGTGGGGTCGGGACGCTGCGGGATCGGGGCGCTGCAGGGCTGGGATGCTGCTGGGATGGGATGCTGTGGGGCTGGGATGCTGCGGGGCCGGGATGCTGCGGGGCTGGGATGCTGCTGGGATGGGATGCTGCGGGGCTGGGATGCTGCTGGGATGGGATGCTGCGGGGCTGGGATGCTGCTGGGCCGGGATGCCGCGAGACCGGGATGCTGCGGGGCCGGGATGCTGCGGGGCCGGGATGCTGCGGGGCTGGGATGCTGCTGGGCCGGGATGCCGCGAGACCGGGATGCTGCGGGGCCGGGATGCTGCGGGGCCGGGATGCTGCGGGGTCGGGATGCTGCGGGGTCGGGATGCTGCGGGGCTGGGATGCCGCGGGGTCGGGATGCTGCGGGGTCGGGATGCTGCGGGGCTGGGATGCCGCGGGGTCGGGATGCTGCGGGGTCGGGATGCTGCGGGGCTGGGATGCCGCGGGGTCGGGATGCTGCGGGGCTGGGATGCTGCGGGGCTGGGATGCCGCGGGGTCGGGATGCTGCGGGGTCGGGATGCTGCGGGGCTGGGATGCTGCGGAGTCGGGATGCTGCAGGGCTGGGATGCTGCTGGGATGGGACGCTGCGGGGCCGGGATGCTGCGGGGTCGGGATGCTGCGGGGCTGGGATGCTGCGGAGTCGGGATGCTGCAGGGCTGGGATGCTGCTGGGATGGGATGCTGCGGGGCCGGGATGCTGCGGGGCCGGGATGCTGCGGGGCTGGGATGCTGCGGGGCCGGGATGCTGCGGGGTCGGGATGCTGCAGGGCTGGGATGGTGCGGGGCTGGGATGCTGCGGGGTCGGGATGCTGCGGGACTGGGATGCCGCGGGGTCCGGGCCGGCGCTGGGCAGCCGCCACCCTCGCCGCAGGCACGGTCGGACCCTTCCAGGTCGGACCGAAAGCGCTGGAGGACGGGAGCAGGACGGAGCTAGGAGGACCCCGTGTGACCGGCGATCCCAACTACAGGCGGTGTAATTCCCTGTATGGGTGCTGGGAACAATTCGTCTGAGCCCAGTTGTTGGCTGGGCTTTTTAAACTGTTTCACTCGGTCCCTTTTTCTTTTTTCGAGGAGAAAATATCAAGGAGGCCTGGGCTATCTCTCAAGTGTATCTGGATTTGGTTTTCTCCTCCGCTTGGAAGTGGCAACGTGGCAGTGGCTGATGTGCAGCTAGGGCATGAACTACAAGGGGATGCCCAGGGTCTGCCCTCCAGGAGCCAGAACGGGCATCATTCCCTCGTCCGTGTCCGAGCACTCCTCTCAGAGCAGGGAATGTGACCAGCAGAAGGTGCCAGTCCTAGCCTAGCTGAAGAGAGGACCATGGTCGTAATGTCCCCCCCGCCCCTTGAAAGGTTCCCATCCTGGCCTCAGGCTGCAGAGCTTGGGGACAAGACTCTAAATGAGTCAGGTTGGCCCTGGAGTCTGGCCCAAGGCTTGAGAGCTACTGGGGAGCTCTCAGAGCACCAGGGACACAAAAAACAAGAACAGACTCACTTTGGTATGTTCACATGTGCACAAATATACAATGAAAATAATGATTATATTATAATGTATAATAGAATTACTGCTGCATCAATCTATGTATTACATATTGACTGATTACATTTGTATATGGTTATAATATTTAACATTTGGCTTATCTATGTCTACATATGTATGTCTGTAAACCATCCCATTTATTTTATAAATACTCATCTATCCCCCAGCATAAAAGAGAGAGTACCTTCCCTTGAGCTTTGCCACAGTCCAGCGTGGCTCAGGAGTTAATGAAGAACCAGCCCAGTCCTCCAAGTGCCTCCAGCGGCTCCAGCCTTCCAAGTGTGGTGGGTACTCTGCCTGTGCTGTGGGTTTTCCATGCTGTGGAGCTGCTGGCCCCATCCCTCATGGCCCATGTGAAGCTGTTGAGTATCTCCTTCCAGTGGAACAAAACAGAGCTTCAGTGATCAGGAGGTTTCCTTCCAGACTTTCCTGTGTACCACAGATTGGGTTGTTTACCAGGTGGAGGATTAAATAGACTTGCATTGAAGAGAAAAAAACAAAGTGTGTTGAAGTATGTCTTGGAAACAGTGTCTCCCTTGAAGGCGGCTTTTCAGACTTACTGTGCTTGCTGGCTGGCACTTTGCTTGTCTCTGGTAAGGAAGCTCCCTCTCACAGAGAGTTTCTGGAAAGTTACTGTGTTAGGATGGAGGCAGTGAGTGGAAGCAGTGGGGGGAGAAAAAGAAATGATTTGACTATCCCTGAAAACAAACCCCTGTTCCCATCTGCATCGACAGATGGTGACAGCCCCTTCTTTGTCTGCAAAGTAAAACCCTTATGCCTCCAGGAATGGAGGAACCCAACTGACCTTCCTCCCTAGTTCAGCTGGGATCTCCCCAAGGTCTCAGCAGCCACCCAGCAGCCCAACACATGTGGTGGTCCAGGGCAGGCACCCACCCCCTCCCAAACTCCAGTTCTCTTCCTCAGCCCCCAACCCACAACACTGGCATGAACCTGAGATTTAGTTCATTGGGGGACAAACAGTGGCTGATGTCAGGAGTGAGCCTACCTGCACTGCAAATACACTGAGAAATAAAACCATGGGACATTAAAAAAAGAGAAAATATTGTTTCACTGCCCACTACTAGAGTCTAGATCAGCTAGTTTATGACTGCACAGGGTTCAAAAATAGACAATCTAATTCTCTGCCAGCACTTCACGTTTTCCTTTTTTCCCTCTAAAGATTACAAGGTAAACCTTCCACAAGCATGTCACAGCATTGGATGGGTTTCCAGGACCAGCACTGAGCCTAAAGGGGAAGGTCAGCAGCCAAGGACTAAATAGCAGCAAGAAAGAGGCTCTCTTTTTCCACCTCCTCCTTCTTAAGGTTATTGCTTATTTGGGAGGTGTGAGGACTAAATACAAATAAAAGTCACTGTCAGCTGAAACAGGCGCTGGTGACTCTTGCAGGGTGGGTCCATCCCAGTGAAAAGCTGGGCACAGAAATGACACAGACACAGCAGCCGAGAAGCCAGAGGCGCTGCTGGCACTGACTTTCCTGCTAGGTTAGATTGAAGACAGAGATCACTATGAAATGTCCCCACCTCTCTTGGCTCTGCTACCCACACCAGTCTGCTCTGAAACTGAAATTTGTGGAGGAAAAGGGAGCCAAAAAACCTCCCTCCCCAGATCTCCTCCCTGATCAAATCACTCACCACAGGAAGCATAAAACCAGGTAGGGCCTGCTGCAATGTACTGAAAATTCTTAGAAGCTGAGGAGCCTGCAGGTATTTAAGCCTTAAATTTCTGCTTTTAAAGAGAGGGAAGGGGGAGGGTGCCTGGACAACTCAGGGGCTTCTGGCCCTGCTGGAAAGGCTGGGGCAACTGGTGCCAGGGGACAGAGCAGTGCTTCCCACTCACTGGAAGGGCTGGGGGTGCTTTCTTAGAGGAGCAAGTTCAGACGGAGTTACAGGAATGCTGATCCAAGCTGTGCTCTGGGGTTACATATAAGCTTTGTTAGCAAAGGCCCTTTCTCATTTGCACAGAGTAGAAAAAAAAGAGGAAAGAGTAAGAGTAAACAGGCTGAGCAGCCAAATAGCTAGCCTCTTACTGCCCTTAAAAAAAAAAAAAAAAAGGGAAAAAAATCCTATTTTATTGAAACCATTTCCTTTGGTTATATCATTTCTCTTGAGGCTGGAAGCAATTTTGTCTTAAGTACGTTCCCTGCAGTAAGTGCACAGGCACGAGGCTGATGCTTGGCTGCCCACCAAGGGGTGCCCTGGAGAGCAGCACGTCTTGCTGTGCCCTCTGTCATTTCTCCACATCACCTCTGAGCCCCAGTGCAAGGGGGGAGGCCCCAAGCCCGGCCTTGCATAGGCAAGGTACAGCACAGGTCACCTTGGAGCAGCTGAGTGCCACAAGTAGGACACAGGTGGCATACATTATGTGTTCCCATCTCTGTCCTCTGTCAACAGTGACAACCAGATTAAGCTGAGTTCTGCCCAGAAATCCCCCAATGAAGGACGTGCCAGTGCCAGGGCTTTGCTGCTAGCACAAGCCAGAGAAACACCCGTGCACTGGGCACTGGGATTTGATGCTGGAGGAGTGGGACTGGGGGGCCTTGCACCAGCCACTGGCTCCGATCTAGGTCTTTTGCAGGACTGGAGGAAGTAGGGGCAAATCTGTGCTATTAAGAGGAAAGCAGAAGGAGCTGCACATGTACAGGATCCTGCAGAGGGCTGGGGTGTCCCCAGCAGCTTGGCTTTAGCAGCAGCCTGATCTGATTCACAAGCCCAGTAAAAGCACCAAACTCCAGAGAGGACCTCTGAGGCAGGGGCAGTGCAGCAAGGAGGAGGAAACATGGTGTTGAGGCGGGAGGAGTTATTTGCCAGGACTGCTCAAGCCAGTGCCAAATTTGAGCTATTAAAGCTTTACAAAGTAGAGAACTAAGCTCAAGTCATTAAAATGTAGAAGTACATACTCTCTAACGCGGCCCCGCAGACTGGGACTGGCAGTCAGATGCTGCGTTCCCCACAGGCCCCTCAGCTGCTGGTGCTGCTGCAGTTCTCACCCATGGGTGCCCTGGGCGAGCAGAGCACAGCACAGGGGCTGCAGCGGGAGATGAAGCAGTGACACCCGAGCCAGGGCAGTGCGTGCCTCCCTGCGGGAGCTGCTGTGCGCAGCCTCTCCCGCTCAGCAACCTCGGGCAATTTGTCCTTCATGACAAAAAAAGGAAGATGAAGCTTGGAGACAGGGCAGGCAACAGCTCTTTTTTTTCCTTTCCCCACGCCTGGCAGCCCAGAGCTGTTCAGCTTTTGCTGTTAGGGACCTTCAGCTGCGTGTTGAACCCACGCAGGGGCCTCAGCTTTGCAGTGGCTCTGGGACACCAGAGCAGAACTGGGAGCAAGGACACACCCAAGGCCAGCAGGCATTCAACACAGCTGAGATTCAAGTGTTTTAGAGCTGGCAGGTCCTTGAATAAGGCATCTGTCTGCCAGCAGACTGGGGGACTTGAACTTGACTTTTCCCTTCTCCAGCAAGAAGATAGATAATTAATAACGGTGAGGCCTAGTGACATTTTTCAAAGGTTTGATCCGTGTTCTCAGTTCCTGACTCTTCGGCATCTTATTATCTAGAGGACTCTACTGCTTCTTCAATTTCAGTGAGAATTGGCTGCTTTCAGCCCCAAAAGCCTCCTTGATATGTCCCTGGTAGCACCAGATTGTCACCCTGGAGCAAGGACCTGAGGAGTCACTGGCCACAGCCTTGTGCCTGACTGTCACCCAGACCAACACAGGCAGCTTCTGGACTCATTCCAGGGCAATTGTTAATGAGAGGATGCTGACTGTGGGAGAGGCTTTAATTCCATCCTGAAATATGTGGGTGGCAAAAAGTTCTTGGTTAGGAAACACTGATTTTCCTGAAACCCTATCAAAATTGTGTTGTCCAATGCTGAATGGATGAGAAAAAAACAAGTTCTACCTGACAAGTTAGAACTAGAAACAGGCAGAGCTGTGACAAGAAAAAAGCAACCCGTGGATTTGCTGTAGATTTACAGATTTTTTTTTTTTTTTTTAATCCCACTTTATTTATGTGTTTCTATAAACATTTTAACTACTGGACATTTCATAAACCATAAAAACAAACCTTCCTGCCCCCAAAATGCAATCTAACCAGCTTTTTGGTCAGACACCAGCAATGCTGTCAGGGCAGGTAGGCAGTATCCCTAGATAACCTTCCACTGGGCACGAGCCAGCAACTCACTGCCTCAGATCCTGAGCCTCTGAGCGAAGGAGAGGAGACAAGTTTAAAGACCTGGTTGCCCTGCTACTCCAGGGATTCAGCAGGAGAAAAGTGGGCTGAATAAAGGATTTTCCTCGATGGAAAGTCAGAGGCTGATGGAGGGGCTGCAACATCCCCTTGCAGGATCAGACGCAGTGACCTCAGCAGGCTTTGGAGCAGCCTCAGGGCTGTGTCAGGGCTGGGGATAGAGGCCATGGCCCAAATGCTCCTTCCTGCCTTGTTTGCCAGGTCCAGGTGTGAGCAGCGGGTGCTTCTTAAAACCGTCTTGCTCACTTGCAAGGACACAGGTTTGTGGGTGCTGAGTCCTTGGGGAGGGTGAGCCTGGCTTTAAGGCACGATAGGGAGGGCAGGTGGGGTGGCAGGGTGGCAGGGGAGGCCCAGCCGGGTCACCCAACGCTGATCACCAGGTTCCCGGTGTCTCAGAGGAAAGCACCGTGTCGCACGAGGGATGAGAGCAGCACAGGGACTCTCAGTTCCCCAGGTTCATTTCTGTGCCGTGGATGAGCCAAACGAGGCGGAAGCAGATGGCCAGGAATCCAGTACCCAGGAGATCACCCAGGGCAGTGAGGTAGGGGATGGAGAAATTATCTGGGTCCAGAGCCTTCCTCCACATCAGGCGCACAATCAGGTCAGCCACGTAGAGCAGGATCCCCACCTGAGAGAGGCAGAACAGGCCCTGCTGTGAGGCAGCGGGAAGGCAACAACAAACCCTCGGCTCAAAGCCAAAGTGATGTGGCCATGGCCAGGGTACCACAGCTAACAGGGATCACTGAGCCTTCACACCTTCCTCAGAGAGCTGAGGTTCCTCAGTGGGATGGGATGGGATGGGATGGGATGGGATGGGATGGGATGGGATGGGATGGGATGGGATGGGATGGGTGTAGCTGGCTCCCACCCTTTGGCATCACATAACCGACAGTGCCCCAGCCTCTGCTGCCAGCCACAAGCATGGAGACCCTGCTTGAATTGCTCACCAGCACTGCCCGCCCAAACCAGAGCCTGGCCTCCCCAAAAGCATCTCCCAAAGGTACAGTTCCTATTGCCATGCCTTGAGTGAGCGCTCCCACTCACTCCACCAGATGAAGGATTCCTGTGAATATGCAGGCAACTCCAAAGGACAAGTTTGTAGCCAGACGTTTTTCTCTTCATCCTTCTTTTTTCCATTAGAAATTCAGATCATGTCTACTTTGTTTTTCCTAAAAGTCTCAGTGGACAACTGGAGTTTGAGGCAGTTTTTGCATCAAAGCTATCCCAAGCAGAACTGACATGTTATAAAAAAAACAAAAAAATCTTTTTTTTTTTCGTCTCAACAGTTTAAAAATCTTTGTTGTAGTTTCTTTTCATTCTTATTTCATCCCCAATTCTGATAAACAGATGGAGGAAAAAATACTTTGGTTAAAGATTAAAAATTGTCTAGTTAATTGAATTAAGAAGGGAAGAGAGAATTTGCTCCCCACATAGGTGGTCCCTCCATGGGAGACCACAGCACATCAGTAACCAAAGCCTGAGGCAGCATTTTTGAAGGTGAAAACTGCAAGCTGGGTTGTGAGAAAGGGAGGAGGAGAGGTGGGGGAAGTAAATTAAATAACAGAATCACAGAAACTAAAGCTGGCTGGAAACTCGAGAGTTCCACATAGATCATTCGTCTTCCCCAATTCAGGATCAAATACATGCACATCTTTCCTGATGGAAAATTTGTTTAACTTGTCCTAAACAACCCTCAGAGATGGAGATGCCACACTCTAAGCAATCAGCCCCACGGCTTTTTTTCCCCTGTTTTTGTTTTCCCAAGGCCTAAAATAATTCTGCCTTTTTCCATTTGAAATCCATGATTTCATGCTTCCTTCCCTAGTGACCACACTATGTTATTCTGTCCCTCCCTACAGAAATTTGGTAGTTTAAAGGCTGTTAACCAGATTTTTCTCAAGCCTCTCTACTTTGAACTAGTTAACCCCAGTCCATTCAATTACCCCTGTGAGGTCATGTTTTCTGGGCCTCTGATCTTGGGCTTCCTCCAACTGACCCAAACTTTCCCCCCAACCCTCTTTCTTTCTGTCTTTCTTTATAAAGTGTAACAGAGGGGGAAAAAAGGGCCAGGCTGAGTGTATTCTCCTCCACTGGCCTCCATGGCAATCTTTCGGGGTCAGTGGTATTGCTGGGATGCTGCTCTTTATGCTGTCATTATTCTTTGCATTTTCATGCTTGGCTTTGGTCAAGGAGTTACCTCGATGCATAAAGAGTAGAATAAATATTTTCCTTTACAACCGTGGCTGTGCTGCTGGGCTTAGGGTTGTGCAAAGGTCGAGAAAAACTGATTGTTTACACACACAAGGAATTCACCCTCAGACACAAGGCTGCTTGTAAGGCAAAGTGAGAGTCAGCCACCTCATCATGCAAATTAATGAATCACTGATTTAAACGGGCAAGTGAAGTCACAGCCTCTGTGAGTTCAGGCAACAGCCACATGCGTTTCTGAATGAGAAAAACAAAGTTTACAGGGCAGGAAAAACAGCAAAAGGGAACAAGCGGGACAAATCAATGATTTGCCCATTGCCCACCAGGAACTTTTACTTTTGAAAATGAACTGCTCAGGGCTTGGACCTTCCCTTTGTTTTTTACCTGCATGGCCCTGCCCAGAGAGATTCACTGGGTGGACACCATAATACGTGACAGTGGTTTCTAAAATGGGTGGGGAAACCTGCTGGCTGGAGTCCACTGCTCCTCACTTGCCCCTTGATGGGGTGACTAGTGGCAGCCTGGAAATACTTGGAGCTTAGAGACTCAAGGAGTGAACATTTTAAAACAAGACCTTCCTTGCCAAGTTGTCTGCACACTTACTGCAGCTCAGTGGATGTTGAGAACTTCTTCCTCCTCTCACGCCTGATCCCTCACTCACCCTAAAGCAAAGTTGTGCTCATGTGGGAAACTAGATCCTGGCAATTTGGGTGAAGTATTACTGGACCTACAGAACGTACATGATTCTTGGTAGAAGCATGCCCAAAATGACAGGAAACAGAGGCTGCTGCTGAATGTTTTACTGTGGCTCCTTTTTAACCTGGAGAATGCTGGTTTTACGTTATCTGACAGATTCCTTTTGGATGAGAGTTTGGGTTTTACCTGCAGCAAAGCAGCAGCCAGATAGAACATCACAAAGGTGAAGGACAGGGATGTGTGGCCCCCCTGCAGCAGATGGATGGTGTAGAGGAACACGAGGTGCCCTGGGATAACCAGGAGGAACAGGACCCGAGCTGACTTGGAATTCACCCCTGCAGAGCACAGAGACAGAAACAGGGGTAACAGCAGCTGGAGAGGGTGAGTGAGGGGAGGACAGGACACAGTGTGCATTTTAATGCATAAACCTGGGGCTGCCCCCTCCCACCAACCCCATTGCTAATGCCCTCTCTAGATCACACAGATGTAGGAAGCATCTGCAGGATCAGCACAGCAGCTTTGTCTAACACTGAAACTTCATGCCAAAGGCTTTGTGCTCTGTGCTGATCCACTCTGATTCTTGCAGACACTCCTCTCAGCTGCTCTCTGCCTCCCACAACTTCTGTTCTGCCTCACTGCAAGAGATTTCCCCAGTTTCTAGCTTGATCTAGCACTAACTCTCAACCTAACAGAGAAAATCAAGAGGAACTCTATAAAGACAACAGACCCAAAATTGAGTTCTGCTGATGTTCAAGTATTTCCAGTGCTGAATATGGAGGAATTGCTGATTTTCAGCAAGATTATGGTCTATTCACTGCTCTGTCCATTGTTGAGGATTCTAGGCTGGCCATTAAAATGACTTGCTGTTAGATCAAATCTAAGATTCTTTTTCAATTACTTTCTTTAGTGCTCCCTGAAGGCCACTTCTTTGCATGCCAGTGAGCAAATATGCAATAAGCCTTTTTTCACGCTGCCCACTGCAAAGATGCTTCCTCTCTGATCTGAGCATTCTCTGTGGAAGGGGAAAGTCCTGCCTCTGAAACCCACCTAGCCCTTCACCAACCAGGCTTGGGAAAGGAGCTATCTGTATGACAGCCCTTGGGACACGGACACCAAGGGTTCAGGGTCTACCTGATGAGAAGAATGTGGTGCATGGGTTGGGCCAATTCTGCCTCATCTTGTATGGCAAAACTCCAGGCATGCTCCAGAAGTGCAGGAATGTAGAAATTCGGCTGGCTTGGATGGCAACCAGATTCCCTCCAACACCTGTGAGGACAAAACACAGAAAACCTGTAACCTACCTTCAGCACAGCAGGAAACATAAATCCAAAATCTAGCCTAAGGTGAGTAATCTGCATTCCCTGAGAGCAGCAGTGAGAGAAAGAGAAAACCTGATCCCTGCATCCCTAGTGGTGCTGAACTATTCACTTTGCAGGAACAGCTCCTAAAAAGCTGGAAAGCTTCAGTAATTGTATTCTTCTGATTGCTGACTGGAAACATTTTCCCTTTCTCCCCAGCACTGGATGTAAAAGCCACGTGGCCTCTGAAAATGATGTAATTGCACCTAGTTTGACACAGTCTGTGAGCAACACCTGGGGAAAGCAGTGCAAACACAGCTTATGGCCACTTCTTGGATTTACTCACTCAGAGAACCATTATTGTTTAAAAAACAACAAAACATCACAGCAAGTGTTTATATGTCTGTCTGAGGGCAGCTAACACACTTGTTAAGTGAGAAGGAATCATGAGAATGAATTAGAATCAAAATATGTTAGCTAATTAAAGTAAATGAATTCCTTCCAGACTGATTAATTGTAGCAAACACGAAAAAGCAGCTACGCTTTCCAGTAGAAAATAGAGGGATAATGGTCTGTGGAGCAAATTTCCACCACCCTAAGTATTTTCAGGGTGGAAATGCCACAGAAAAGATAATGATAAGCCAGATGCTACAGGCTTCTCATGTTTTCCCTTCCTTGGATAAGAAATCATCATTAAATGTGAGATTTTCCAGATGGGAATCAAAGTGAAAATACTCAGACTGTCTCACTGTCGCTCAAGATAGGATCTGTCTGAGCCATGCACTGCCATGCTTAGCACATCCAAAGTGAAGAGCTGCCTGTGCAAAGACACAGAGCAGTACATAACTCCAGCACCAGCTCTGCCAAACGGGTCACCTGTCCCCACAGAGCCATGTCTGGGGCTATTATTGCTCAACTAAATAAATGGCTGTCGACTTTCCCAAGCAGGCTCCTTGACTAACCGTGCTGGAAAGGGTCAGCAAGGGGGTAGTCACTATGCAGATCCAGGAAGGTGGCAGCTGGGTGACAGCCTCTGGCACTGCAAAGGACAATATGTTTTGAGAGTGGGGTGAGGCCCTGGGAAACTGGGTTTCCCTTGGAATGGGCCTGTGCTACAAGAATGATATAGCAGCAGAAAAATAAGCTAGTGGATCTTACTGATAGGTGTATGTATAAAACTACTGTGAATATAAATAAATATAAATATAAATATGCACAAAATTATAAAATACATATATATAAACAATTATATCCAATCCATACATATAATCTTTTAGATACATACACATATATAATCTTATTATATTAATATTCATCAACAATCTGTATAGGAGATGATTGCACAGCACACATTACTGAGTGGAAGGAAGAAAACAAGGGAAAATGGATTTATTGTGACATCCCAGTAGGTTTGATATTATGAAAAGTGTCAATGTAGCTCTCAGAGATGCTTCGTCCTCGCTACTATTTTGCTCCAGAGAGACTTCAAAACGTAAGCAGGAATGTGATGGGGACCAGTAACTTCACTTCCACTCATGATGGGAGCAGGGATTTGAACACTGATCTCTGTGTAGGGGTAACAGTGGATACCAGAACCCTTGGGAGGAAGGGGAGGTATAAATAAAAGCCTGTATATAGTACCCCCATGCCCAACCTACCATTAATCACAGGTGTGAAAACTGCCATGCCTTCAAATTTTGGGTCAGTTACAGTTTTGTCCAGGATGAGCCCGCCAATGCTGTTAAGAAAAGGACAGGAAATTACAGTGGATCAATCTTTTCCCAGGGCAATTCCTACACTGCAAAAATAGCACACTGACATGGGTTACTGCATCCTCCTCATTGCCAGGGCTGGGCTGTTCACCATGTACTCCTTTTACAGCTCAGTTTTCACCAACAGAAGACATTACAGATTTTGTTAATGGCATAATGAATTCAGGAGAACTTCCTTGCCTACCCCCAAGCAAAACTGGAAATAGTTAGGAAAGCTTTATCATCCTCCCACAAAGTGTTGTTACACTTCTCTACTGGCTTTAGTAGTTTTAAAAAATTCTCTTCCAGGTCTCAGCTGGCTGTGAAAGATGTAGCGCAGGAGGAATTAACTACCTGGCTCTACATTTATCAGTATTTTCTCTTATATTGTGTATCCTCAGCTGGATAAGAATGAGGTTGAAGCCTGACAATTTGTGATGATCATCATCTGTGCTTTCAGTTACCTGGTTTTTACCCATGTGGTGCCTGGATGTGCAAGCGAGACTTAGAATGATTTGCTTTTTCCAGTCCTTTGGGGGCTTCTTATCTGCTGTCTTGCAGCCTTTTGGAGAGTCACTGATGGCTGAGAAGCTCTGGGCCACTACCCCTCTGCTGTCCCTCCCAGTGTCACCTTTGATGGCCTTCTAAGTGAGCCCAGGGTGTCTCTGCAGTGTGCATAGAGGGCTGGGCTGGCAGCGGTGCCTCCTTTACCTGCTGATGCTCATGGCAACAATAACCGGCTGCCATCCCGATTTCAGGACTTCGGCCAGGGAAGGACTTTGCTTGGCAATAGCAACCCAGAGAGGGATCATGATAATGAAGACAGCACAGATCAGAGGAGAAAGGTACTTCACATCTGGCAAGGAGAAGAAATCTTGAATTAAATATCTGTAGCTTCACTGGTCGCCAAATTCATATTGCAGAAAGATAGGAAGAAAGGCAGCAGGACTCTTGCTCCAACTGAGTTATGTTAGAAGAAAAATCACATGAAGCATGATAGTCCCCACAAAACCACCTCATTCCACCACAGAAATCCGTAATTAATCCCTGAAATTCACTGCTAGAGGATGCTGTTTGAAAATCAGCAGGATTCAAATCAAGTCAATATTTGAAGAGGAACAACTCTCCAATTCCATTTCCAACTAAGAAAGACAAAAAGTTACAAAATTTCTGGCTTCAGGGTACAAATAAAACAGCAGGGCAAGGAGGAAACTCCTGTGTAGAAACTGTATCCCACTTAGGGCAGACACCTCACACCTTCACCTAAAACAAGAGGTAAGAAGTACTTTAGGAGGCAAGCTAGCAGAATTGCTGAGCAGCTGGTCTGCTCTATAGGAACAAATGTTCTCTGGCATATATAAGCCAGTTAAGATCTCGGGTTTCTTTTGTGCTAGCTTGCATGTGTTTCCATTAGGTGCTTTTTCCATTCAGCAGAGGCATAGCCTTGGAGCCATCTTTGGAAGCAAAAGAATTAAAAACTAAGTAGACGTGCAGCACTTAAAGAAAATAAACATGACTCAGAAGCATGAGAAACACCTTCGAGCAATGGGGCTGATGCCAACCCTTTTGATACAAAAATGCTTCTTCAAGAAATCTGGTCTTTGAGCTGGGGCCAAAGGCAGAGGGATGTAATGCCGACTTTGCAGGTAATCTGGGAGATGAAGCAGCTCAAAGTATGCATTTTGAAAAACACCATTGCCAGGATCTTGGGCTACCTGGATGCGACAGCACTGATGTCAGGGCATCTTTTGTGAATGAAAGGCTTACACGAAGAGGTGCAATTCTTCATGAGTGGCTTCAGTGGGCACTGAAATGCAACTCCTTCTGGGGAGTTAAAGTGCACTTTAACCCCTGGAGTCATCCAGGACAGGTAGGTTGTATGACAGACTTAGCTGCTGTACTGGGTCTCTTACCCACACTACATGTTGTTTTGAGCAATTAATTCCTTCTTAAATAATGCAGACACAGAGCACTGGAGTTGATCAAACCTTATTAGAGCCCACAGAAAGACTCCTGGTTGGATGAGTGGTTGTCAGGCTCCACGTTCCAGTTCTGCCACATTCTCTCACAGGCAGCCCATAAGCAAGCTCAAATCCTTTGGTACAATTTGTATCTCCTTTATGCAGGACTGAGAAGGACCAGAGGCAATTAAAAAAAAAAATAAATAAATTGAGAATCTTCTCTGGCAAGAGGATATTCTGCAGAAGGAGAAGATGCTGCATCAGGTGGCATACAGTACTTCAAACTTTACAGACTCATGAGTATTTCTGAAGGATATATATACATTCTGGTAGGACCCAGAAGTTTTTAGAGTGTGACCTGTACCTTATTACACACTGGGCAGGGAAATGGATTTGTTCAAGCACCATCAGCAGTGCCATCCTCCTACCTGCTTCACTTCATGCTCCCAATGACTTAGTGTCTGTGTGCTGACTATTTTTCCATCTCAAGACAGGCTCTTTAAACTATGCTGGCAACCCCAGAAATGCTCTCTGGTCACAGCCATAGAGGTTATCATGTTGTTCTGCCCTGTGCTCCCTGGGAGATATTATCTGAAGCATAGCAACTGAAAGACAGATTAGTTTTACAGAGACAGGTGCGATGGCATCACGGAAAAATCCTATTAAAAAAAAAAAGTGCACCTCTGAAGCTCAAGGAGGACTGGATGGAAGTGATTCATAGGCCTCTCCCTGCAGTGTGTGCTCCTTCCTTCCCTCACTTGTGCTTGCACATGGAATGAGTTATGCAAACTGAGAACAGCTGCCTCACTGCTTCTGCTCAGTCTGAAGCTACAGTTTGGGTTTCAAATGGTACTGAGTTTGCTGGATCTTTTTATTTTCCCATTTCTGGTCTAGCTTAGGCTCACAGTAAGTAGCCTAACACATTAAAAGCAACAGACACATATCACCAATATTTTGAGCTTCTGAGGGTCATCGGGGCCCAAGTCTTTGGCAACCAGCAGCACAGCTAACCCCAGACCACAGCTCCTGCTCAAAGTCCTGAAGGCACAAAACACTGTAGAGTACTTCCCTCCAATTGAGTATCTTGTTCATCCATGACTCTCCAAGTCAGAGGATACAAGAGCATTTTACTAGTGCCAAAACCCTGAAAATGCCCTGTGAAGAAGGACCTGTTATTGCCCATGAACAGGAAGTTGTTTTGCTTGC
The DNA here is from genome assembly GCF_015227805.2 of Hirundo rustica. Lineage (NCBI taxonomy): Eukaryota > Metazoa > Chordata > Aves > Passeriformes > Hirundinidae > Hirundo > Hirundo rustica. The sequence goes on from NC_053461.1 coordinate 10,583,995, forward strand.
CTAGTGACAGATTGAGGAACAGAGTCAGTGTCACATATGTCAGCCTTCTGTTCCAAAGCTGCACAATACATATCAGTCGTTTCTTCGACGAATTCCAGTTGTGTTTATTAGGTTTTGCCTTTCAGTTTGTTACTAAAAGAGAGTCTGGAAAAAGCGTCTTTGGTCATTTTTCTACCCCAGTGGCATGACAGCCTCCATTCTGAAACATGCCAGAAATGCTGAACCAGCCTGCAATAATTTCACCAGCCCCCTGCAATCCCCTGCTGAACACTGTACCTATGTATTTGAAGAGTGTACTGCTGATTCCTGCAAGGAGGGAAAGGGTTATCAAATCTCCAAGGCTTGCTGCTATGGGTGTGGCGACATTGTCTGGATTGATCCCAACTTTCCTGGCTCCGATGATCACACCAATCATCACCAGACCTAGAGAAGACACAGAGCAGGCATTAGAGAATGCATCCTGTGGTGTTTTACCCCAGAACTGCTTTTCTGGCTCCCAGAGGGACGTGGGGGTCTGAGACGCAAGAAGCACATTAACCACAACAGCACCATGCAGCTGGAGATTGGACACCCCCAGGAATTTGTCCTCTTGTTTTCACCAACCTGAAGTGCATGACTCTGTCCTTATAAACTGCACCAAGGGCCCAGAGGCACACAAGCAAATTCCAGGGATCAAAGGAGATACCAGCAGGCAGCCCAAATGTAGCAGCTCCCCTCCTGAGCAGCCTAATCTTTGCTTGCCTTGAAGCAGGACCAGGCACGAAGCACACTCATAGATAAGCACACAGAAGGCATGCAGCAGCCTCCTGGTGCCATCCCCCCCTCTGGATTCCATAGCACAAAGATATTTTCCATATCAGGCTGAAATTTCTCAAAGTTTGAATCACCAAGGAGCAATGAGCTTCCTTACAGTAGCCGGCAGTAGCCCTTCAGCCCTGCCATCAGACTGAGCCCTCATGTCCCACAGTCTTTGGGGCTGCTTTAATTTGCACTGGGTGGATATGGATGCTGTGAGCAGCTCCAGAGTCAAGGGGTTATGGTGGTGGCCCACATCTCTTCCCATGTCCTCTGAGGTGCACCTGGAATACTGCGCTGCTTTTCAGCATGGCTGGGGAGAAGGGAAGTTTTGCTCGCCCAAGTAAGTTTAGGAGCACAAACCCCAAACCCTGATGAACATGTGGGAATCCCTCAGCTATCAGATCTCTCACAGGCCTGTGGAAGAAGCACCTGGAATAAGCTCTGCCTGGCCAGGCTCCACTGCTAAGTAGCAAAGGCAGCCTTGAGACAAGACATAAGACATCCCTTCAAAGTCCTTCTGTGGCTGACAGGCTGCACTAAAGGAAGCCCAAGAAATGGTGATTCCCTCCAGCTCACAACCTCTCTGTGCCTGTCTACACAGCCTCTCCAAAGCTGAGCATGCACAGAAGCATTGGTTCTGTGCCAAGAAATGCCACATGTGCATCTTCCCTGATACAATATCCCTTGTACAAAAGCACATCCTCACCATCCTCACCTAACATGACATTTCCACAGCAGCGCTCCCTGACACCCACACTCCCTCCCCACAGCACAGTTCATGCTGCTTCCCTCCCTGGCCATAAAAACAGCAGCTTCCCGTCATGCACACCCACACACAGGCTGCCTGTGACTGTGTCCAGGGAAAGAATTAATGTCAGAGCAAACCTGAGACAGTACAGCAGCAAAGCCTCTCTGTACCACACCAAGCAGGGAGATTGTAGGGCAGAGTAATGAAAGCTGAGCTGCTGTTTTTTAATAACTGCCTCATCCCACACTTTTCACCAAAGGCATCTACAATCGCCCTTTGACTCCAGCTTCAGCATATGCACTTGTTCTAACTTGTCCCTTTCATTTAGAAAACTTGCAGTATCCTTCGTGCCAGCTTCTCTGTTCAGGTATCATGCTGCCCTCCTATGGCAGACCTACAAACTGGAGATCTTCAGGCCCAGCTCCTCCTGTCCAGCCCATCACGTTCCCCTGGAAGAGGAAGAGCCAGGGGAGAGGACTGCCTGGTTCTCAGCTCACAGCAGGCAAATTACAGGGCTGGCCACAACTCTGCTCAGGGTGTGGGGTGACCCAAGTCCATCTCGAGCATGGTCTGGATATGTCTGCTAATAGACCCTCCATTCCTTGGGTGACATTATTTCACCCTCCCTGGGGAAAGGACCAGTGTAGATGGCACATGTGACACCCAAGAGACACGGAGTGTGGGGGTGTTTTTACACCCATGCACAGCATGGGGCATTTTTCACCTGTCAGGTAAAGGATATTTTAATTGCTGCCTGTGGATGCTGAGGGCCCACTGAATAGATCATGGGGGAAGAAGAGCAAAGGCAGGATGCAGAGAGGATGAAAGCAGCAGACACAGCTCCCTGCATGCATCCTCCCTCTGCCAGACCAGAGGGATGCCAGCAGGGCCTCCCTGGTAGAAGGGACAGCTCATTCCCCACATGAGTGCTGTTTGATCTGAAGAACCAGAACCACTCACCAAGGGAAAGTGCAGCTATGAAGGCCGTGGTCACGCTGCTGGCGCACAGCACAGCAGCCTGGCTCAGCTCCACAGAGCCCTTGGAGATGGCTCCCAGGATCACAGCAGCAACAGCAGCCAGAAGTCCCACCACAGTGGCCTGGACCTGGGGACCAAAGGACAGCTCGTGAGCACTCACCCACATCTGCTCCCAGGCAGCCCTGGCTCCACACAACTGCAGTACTGCCACACAGCTTGGAGGGAAAAGTCTGGCACAGATGCTGATTATTTGAGTATTTAAACAGCATCCCTGCAAGGCTCCACTAGATCAAAGAATAAATCCTGACAAAGTTTGGAGAAAAACTCTGGGGGCCTGCAAAGGGCAGACAACATTTCAGCAAAGAGCACCTAGTCCGTCGGCAAAGGAATAGCCCTGGTCAACACAAAAACAGACTCCCCATCAGCACAGCACTCCTAGGAAAGTTGGAGCTGTGGAGGGACATAAGGGAAAGCACACAGACACATGTTTCCAGCCCTGTGGTCTTGCCATGTGCAAACTCTAAGCTGGTTCCTGGATTTTAACAAGCAGAAGGAGTACAAGAGGCAATATCTCCCATCTCTCTCCCCTCCTGCCCAAGGCTGATTCCCAAACACTGCCAGTAAATGACAGGCTTTATCCAGAGGCTGCTGTGAAACAGGGACTGTGCCATAGTTCCTGCTGCAAAAGGAGTTTTATTAGTTCAGTTTGTCCACAAAGGCAATGAATGTCTAGATGTGTTTTACAGCTAAACTACAAGCTCTGGGGCCACACAGAGCTTTATTGGAGGTCAAGTGCTGGCTCTGCTCGGCTGTGTTGGGGATACCTGCCGCAAATCACCTGCTCTGCATTCAGCACTGCTGAAACAGATGCTGCTGGTCTGCAGCATAACAAGAGAAAAGGGAGTTTTTCATCTCCCAGCTGAAGTGACTCACCTGGATAAGGGCTAAATTGCAGGTGGCCATTTTCCACTGCTTCTGGGCATCATCCATCTGTCCAGTGTTAGCCTAGGAGTCAAGAGAGATACCCTGAAAAGCTGTTTCTGTGGTACAGGTGGCTGCTGAAAGCAGTTTTACCGGGTCCCTGGGGGAAAGGGGCTGTCAGAGGGAGGCAAATGCAGGTCACCATCTCCCAGCCTTCCCTGCACTTCCTTCTTGACACTTTTCCACCAGCCCAGTGTCCCCAGCGGTATCAGAGGCTCACACTGGTCATGCAGAGGTGTTGCAGGGCACGCAGCTAAAGGTGGAGTGGGCATATCCACCACAGCCCACACAGACAAAAAGCTGAACAAATGAAACAATTTTTCATCTTTTGTTCCCTCTAAATTTCTCTGGTAAGCCACAGTTTCTCCTGAGGCATAATAAAAAAAAAAGGCCAAAGTAAACAATATTGTTTCAGGGAGATAGAAGAGATCAAATACAGAGTAGCAAAAGCTGCTGCAGGTTCCAAGAAGCCTGTGTCTGCTTCCCCCAAGGTAGGATTGCCGGGAAGCCCTGAAGGATCAATACCCACAGAAAAGCAATCCTGTACTGAAGCTGACAGCTGTGGAGCCCTGGCTTTGTCTCCTTCATGTGTCACAGGGCCCCAAATTATCAGCAAGTGGCCACCCAGGGATTAATTCACCTTCAAAGTGCAGATGAAAATTCTCTGTTCCAGTTAAAAAATGAGGGCAAACACATTATTTTAATGCTCACACCCCACTAGTTTCTACTTAGCAGAAAAGGGCATCTCTCATACACAGTGTGATTATATAAATGAAGAATCTCCTGATGTTTCCTGCTATTCACCCCCTTCCCAACACCCCCCACCAGCTTGTTAATACTCACAGCAGTGGAGAGCCTGGATGCCAGTGTCATCTCCAGATTACCCTTCAGGCCAACCAAGGCAGGAACCAGGATAAACACTTCGGTAATTGTCCGAAACACATCCCAGTGCTGGAAGGAAACAAAGGCAATGACCTCAGTTTGTGATGCTGACCAGTCCAATGCTGTTGCACCCCAGGGCAGCAGGTTCTTGTCTCACCACCTCCAGGTATCATGTGTACATAGGGGCAAATGCTGCCCTGATGCATTTCATGTTTTGCATTCTGGGGGTTAAGGAAGGAATTTTCAGCTCGTAGTACTCTTTCTCATCTCAACACAGCAAAGCACTACCCTAATGGGGAAGGATCTTTCTTTCTAGAGGCAACAGAAGATTTTGGAAACCCACAAATTAAAATCTGCCTTTAGCATCAGCCAAGACCAACGTTAAAAGTAATTAAGGTTCACAAACCAAATGAAATACAGCATGTTCTCCATCCTTTGCACTGACACTAGATACAGGAACCTCTATTGCTACCCAGACTCATAAGAACAAAACCAAAGATCTGGAAAATGATCTCACAACAAGAAGTTATGTCTGTCTTTTGTTACCAAACTTCTAGTCAAGCATCTAAGACTCGTGGTGGGAAGGAATGAGATTTTTGCATCTATTCTCCACAGGCAGTTCCTAAATCTTCCTGGTACCAAGTACATTCTTGGTGCAGCTGGAAAAAGGTTTTGAATTAAGATATCTCATAAGCCAAACTGCTGGGCCAGTATCTTAAGTGTTGTTGCTCCTCTGAAGCTAAACTGTACAAAGCTGTTGAATCAGCTGCAACACTAGTGACAATCTGAAAACGTAAGAAACTTTGTTGACTGACATGTCTTCTCTAATTTTTGTACCATACAGTGCCTTGGAATAGAGTTCATTCCGCCTCTGTGCATTCAAGGGTGTTGGCAAAGTCCTGCTGTAACCAGAGAGGTTTAAATCATTTAAATCAGGATGAAATCACAGAATGGGGCCACTGAGCCTGGACGAAAAGTAACGAGCCCAACATCTAAGAGTGGAATACAAGGAAAGAAGGGTGTCTGCAACGAGTCAGATCAAAGGTCCATCTAACCCATCCTTAGCTCTGCCAATAATCCAATTCAGGTGTATAAAACAAGAATCTACAAAATGACAAGTAAATGTGATAATTCTCCTGTGTATTTTCCAGGCTATGACTATCTGCCACAGGGTACTGAGCTGGTGGGGATCTTCTTCACACTCACCAGTGTTGAAAGGCTTTCTCTTTCAGATCCTCATCCAAACTCCCCCCTCCAACCCATGTGCCATCCTGTGGCGAAAATTTCCGGAGTTTAGTTGCACATGACGTAAAGGATCAATTTGCTCATTGTTTCCAATTTGTCACTGGCTAGTACCCATGGTGGTCCTGAATTTTGGCACTAGAGGACAAAACTAACAGCACATCCCTAACCACCTTTTTCACATCCACTGGAATTCTATAAACCTGACTATCCAGGCAGTTGGACAGACTCAACAAATGGTGACACATTCAGCTGCCAGCCTGTTAGGAAATATATACAGGGTGTAACAGCTCGGTGGTTTTTTCTGGCTGTGCCTTGGGAAGCTGCAGGAAGCTGTGGGAAGGTGGTGGTGTCTGTCTGCTGGGAAGACCTCACAGCTTCCTTCTAAGTCAGGATGAATGAAATTGGGGCTGAGCCAGTCCTGAGCATGTGGTGCAAGGCAACAGAAGTGCAGATAATAGCAGAATGTTATTACAAATATAAAAAGGCACTTTTCCTGGCAGTGGTGACCTGGAAACAGGCACATTTCAAAATGTTCAAGGTATGTCACTGTGGCATAAACAACCAACAATACAAAAATTGTCCCTTTATTTGACACACTACAGTTTTGTTTAAATTTGTTAACATGGAACTTAAATCCCTGAGAAAAGCTAGGGGTAGACATCTCTTTAAAAGATTCATATCCCCCCCTCTCCTCTCTCTTTAATTAAGAATAAAGATCCAAACACATCTCTGACACCTTCAAAAGAAAGAGAGAAAACAGACTTCATAGTCACAATGTAAAATCCCCCAATCATTTAAAGCACAGAGACATGCAGAAATTCATACTTAAGACCTTGCACATTTTGCACAGAAAAAGACATAAATAGAAAGCAACTGCTTGTATTTTCTGTGCACGCCACCCTTGGGAAACATGACTTTAGTATATCTAGGTAAGCTACAATCCTTGTGACATAATAGATTTTACAGGTCTCAAGCCATCAGAACAGAAGTTTCAGCATATGAGGCATGATTTTTTGGGACTCTGCCTTACATATAATTACACCTGAAAGCTCTGAACAATTAATAATCACACAACTGTACTAATAAAAAAAGCTGACTTAATTGCCTCTATTTGAGTCTCATTAGTGACTCACTGAGAGCCTAAGGACAGATTTATAGTGATTTATACCACAACAGCCAGGACTCCATTGTGTTAGTGACTGCAGAAATACAGAATAAACAGATGATACCTGTGCCATCAACTTGCAGAACTAACAGCTGGAGGAGTGGGGCAACGTGGAGCCATGCAGGCAAGGAACTACCTGAATGAAGGCACCTGGACAACGCCTAGGAAATGTCTCTGCCCTTTGAGATGAAAACTGGCCTAGAAAGAAGAAAAGCATTCCATGCAGCATTGCAATCCCACACAGCGGGACACAGAGCCAGAAAGAGACTCTTTTCCACTTCACATTTTCATAATGGAGCTCCAACCCTAAAATTTAGCTCTGAAGAAGCTTGGTTAACACCCTGTTCTACCCATAGCAGCTGGGTCTGCTTGTGGGGTGCCTCAGATGAAGAGAGGTTATCGTGGGTGCTCTGAGCCAGCCCCCCAGCTTCAGTGCAGCCCTGCTGGAGCTCCTCACACTGTCCTCACAGACCCTACCACATCCTGTTACCTCCCCAGGACATCCATCTCCTATGGCAGCAGCTCAGAAGCCTCAGAGGTTTTCAATTGCTCTGAACAAGTCAACAGAAAGATCAAAATATCCTAGAGTACAAAATGCAATTCAAAATCCTTTTCAAAGCTAATCATCGCATGGGCTTTTGTCAACAAAAGACGGAGATATCTTATATCTGTGACTTTTATTTGGACTGTGTCCCACTCCAGTGGCATGGAAAGGGAAAATGAAAGGGAAGCTTTCCTCCTCAATTCTCTGGTTTGAAATCTGATTATCCACCTTCAATATGATTCTTCACCTTACTGTAAAAAAGCGAGCCAAATACTGGCAGGGCCCTGCAAGATCTCCAGCAACACCAGCCAGCCCAAAATCCAGAGGGACCAGTGGACCAAGGATCACTGGAGCAGAGGCAGAAATGCCCAGGAGGAAGAAAACCTGTGCCATGCTATCAGCCCTGCAGAGAGCCTGCATCACCTGCACACACAGGAAGAGAAAATGGCAAACATCTACTTCTTTGGGCATCCTTTTCCTACAGCATGAGAGACCCAGGTGTGAGCCTTAGAGTCAACAGGGCTGGATAAATCTCTTCTGTTGATTTTCTTTTTAAACAGTAATATGTACAGTTCTTGGTTTCATCCCAGAGCAGATCAGAAACTGATAAAATCCCAAGAAGTTTGAAAGGATACGAATGAGCAATTTATGCTTTGTTCTCTTTACAGAAATATGAGCCCTGCAAAAGACAGCATCAGCTGGACTCACAACACAGAACCAAGTTATTTCGAGATATTTTGTATGTAATAAAAGAAGGGCAGCAGGATTAAACTTAGTATTATCTATGCTCTAGATACCATCCTTAAGCTGCCCATATATCTCCCTGTCCAAGGCAGACACAGAGTTTCCTAATAATGTTTTGCAGTCACTAGAAATAGGGCAAAACACTCCTTAGCCAGAAGAACCACTAGAAAGTGGGCAAATCACAGACTCCTGGACTTGAAAAACCTGTAGTTTTGGTATGTGAGCCCTCATGACTGGCAATATGAGTCTTATGGTACCTGGCCTCAAGAAAACAAACTTAGTGTCAGTGACAAAGAAGCACAAAAGAGTATTGAAAACCTTTAAAGGCTAAGATCTCTGCATTTTCCCAGGTACTGGTTTTGTTTGTAGCTATGGGGTTGTTGATACCATGGCAGCTCACCTCACTAACATCGCTCCTGTGCCAGTTGTGACTCTCAATGCACAGCTAAAAACTGGGCTCCCTCCTCTGGGAGCTGAACCCATGGACTGATGGTTTCTATTTCAACATAGTTCACCAAAATATACACTTCCTGTGGTTGTGGTTTACACCTGACCCCATTTCTAGGGGTCACTGGATTGCTCATTGTTATTTAAAGGACAGGTGCAATGTACACATACATGGCTTGTGTTTCCCATCTGTTTGGAAAGTTACATTTTTGAACACAGCTCAGCTCCTAGCAAGTGAATTGATTTCTTCTAGACAAAGACCTATTCACTCCAAGGTACAGTGTGGGTATGTGCTAGATATTTCTCCTTCTTTGAGACAAATGCTAATTATTAACATAACATCTTGGGTAGTTTGAGAACTTCTGTAATGCTGCAAGACAGGTCTGTGCCTAAGCACAGCACAAGGTGGAGATGACAAACACAGCACAGCAACAGCCCGTGCCACTCCAGTTAACCCCTCTTGGATATTCCTTGTGTTCCCTTTAGTTCGACTTCTCTGCCTTCTTTGTTTCTTCCAGAGCAAGAAAAAAACAAGCAAGGTATTGTCTTTCCAAACATTCAAGTATCCATATTTAGCTCCTCCTGTGGTATTAATGCCAGAGAATCCAATGTACTCCAGTGAGCTCAGAGTGCAGGATATATCCTTGGGAAACTCTGCCAGCCTTTTGATTTGTAAATCCACTGGCATGAGATGCCCAAACTAGATCAAATTTTGCATTTCTATTTGTGCCACTGGTACAAAGGAAAGATGGATGGGATAGATCCTGGTTGTGGGCACAATGGTATAAATGCAGCAGCACTCCCTGGCAGTCGCTGGAAGCTATTCTAAATTTATACCCATCTCAGAAGCTGCCCAAGAAGCACTCAGTTTGTAGGCAATGCTAATCATTTTATGGTGGCATTCCTCTCATCACAGTTATCTAAATGCTTTCTAGAACAAAGATTACATTAGTTTGCAAAGAATTGAATGCATGAACTTGCCTCTAAGTAAAACAGGTAGTTAATAACAACCCTGACCTAGATCTCCTTATCAGCAATTTTTGAAGGAAAGAAAAGATATCATGCAACAGGGGAATATGCTGCAGCCTGATCCAGTTGCTTCACAGGAGTCTTTACCAAACTGCTCAGCTCGATAGAGAAAAGGGAGCACCTAGTCTAACGCACCCAGCACAGTGTTAGTCAGCCATCTGAAAACCAGTATCCCACATTACATGGAACCCAGCTACTGATCCAAAGGAGATGAATAGTGTCCCTCCAGCACAGAAAAAGCCTACAGCCATACTGCTGACTGGCTCCTAGGACCACAGTCATTAAAAACAAACAAGCACAAGTACTCAAGGTCAGAGCCTTAGCCCACCCTCTCACTACAAGTTGCCTAATCACAGGTACCTACTTGAACAACATCCATCAAGAGGCCCGCAGCTACCATTCCCAAGCCAGCCAGAAGGAACGGCACAAAAATCTGGGAGGCAATGGAGAATGAAGTCTCTGGGAGAAATCCACTGGCTGACCTGGTCAACTTGCAGGTGAAACCTCTCAGCTTCTTGCCGTGGAAGCACAGTTCCAGCTGTAACTGGGTGACCACCATGGTCACACACTGCTACCCCATGCTCAGCAGGAAAATGGAGGGAGATCAAGACATCACACAGATTCTCCTTGCAGCTCTCTCCAAAGTCAGAAGGAATGTTTTTCCTCAAACTACAGCAACGATGCCAAATTCCTTTAGTTTCTTCTCCTCCTAGGAGCCCGTCCAGACGATTGCAGTAATGGTATCCTCCAAAATTGGTTCAGCTGGGTTGAGCCCAGGTGGCAGCAAACTCGATGGACACAATTTCTCTGATTTATATTCAGGGGGGAATTAAAAAAGAGAAGAGAAGATTGTAGAGATGCCTGTGGACGAATAGAAACGAGCCCACACCCCATTCAGCTCCCACCACTTCAGTAAAAACCAGTAAGACCTGCTTAGGCTACAGCACTGAAAGAGTGACAGGTCATACAAGAATCCCTCAGCGTGCTCAAACACACTGGTGTCCTTTCTCCTCGGGTTACACTTCTTGTCAGAGCGCGGCGCGCGTTTGATACGATGGTTTAATGTGTAAGCCTGCTGCAAACCAGCCCAGCTCCCTTGCTCCCACCACGAGCACTGCTGAACTTTCCTCACTGTCCCGAGGCCGAGGAGGTGGGGAGTTACCAACCACGATCCATTCTGCACTTCTCCAAGGTGAAGAAAGGTCAAGGAAAGCAGGAGCCCCCGTTTCTCTCAGCTGACGGTATTACGCAGGTCTCATCCCCGGGCAGGTGACACGGCTGAGCCGGCTGGTGACACAAGATCTGCCCTGCTAGACCCCGGTCCCTTGTGTCCGCTCCATGGTCTCCGCGGGACAGAGCAATCGGGCTATGCCAGCTGTACCTTTGAATGACTGGCTCTCAGGGGGAAAAAAAGTTCAGAGAACCAGCCAATAAGCTTCAAAAGCGAACACCCTTATCTGCTGTCATCACTTCAACTTTCTGCTAGTTTGCAAAGGCCAAGATAAGAGTCCTAGCCAGTGCTTATTTAAGGTAGCTCCATAATCTCTCTGCACGACAGGCAAGGGAGAGAAAGGGCGTGCTGTGAGCTGGTCACCCTTCCTGTTCTGAAGTAAAACAAACTGCTCCTGCATGCTCCTGGGAAAGGTACTGTTTTTGAGAGAGGGGTCTCACCCCAGAGGCTTCGTGGTTAAGCAGCTTATACAAGGTCATAAATCAGAGCTGCGCCATGGCTACATATGGCCAAAAAATTTGTATCCTGCTCTGTAAAGGCTTCAGCTCAAATTCAAGTGTGTAGGGGAAAGAGTCATGGTATTATGCTTGGGCTCCTTTCTAATAATTAATTTGGGCAAACTAATTGAATCGGAGGGTCAAAAAGCTTGAAAAACCATCATTTAGGATGGAACAACCCCCTCCCTCACAATCTCTGCAAAGAGAAAAAGGCTAATGGCTTGTGGACTCTGTCCTTGTGACAGGGTCCCCAGCATTGCGGGGGACTTGGAGAGAACACGACATGCCTGCAGCTAAATTGGGAACTGAGGAAGCTCTCAGCCATTTAGACAGTGTTTATTTGGTGTGAATTCACACAAACTGAGGTGACAGAGCAGATCTCCTTGGAAGCAAGGCAGACTGGAAAACAAACGCAAGCTGCGGAGGCTCTGTCTTTCGCTGCTTTCTAGGCTGTTATTTTGGTACAGCCCCTAAAACCTTCTCCACTCCCAGCTGCCTTGGTGCGTACTGTGTGTCCACCACCTAACAATGGTACAGTTAGCTGAAAGCTAACAGGAGAGTACATTTCATCTAATCTAACTGGAAAAAAAAGTCCCACAATATCTGGAAGAGTCAGGTTAATAAAAATCCTGTAATAACCGCACATGACCCAACCTCTTTATACCAGCTGGGAAGAAAGAAATGACAGTATGAAGGCCCAGTTCTGGTTAGTCATTCACAGAGGCTTCAAGGAAATAGAAGACAATGTCTGGACAAAATTTCTGGACAAAAACATAGGTTTTCAAGTTCTAATAATATCCCTACCTAGTCCCATATGCCATTGTATCAACCAACTGGATTGATGACAGAAACATTAATGTAAAGGAAATATCAATGAGCCGAAATGACTCATATGACATTAAAAAACACAGCACCAATACATCCTGTACTAAACTGTCAGCCTGACAGGGTTTATAAGTTTATCACGCTCCATCTCTCTCCTTCTAAGCAAGCACCATAAAAAGCCCTCAACCAATAAATCAGTATGCAGAGAGGTAATTGGTTCAGGTGAACCATGTGTGTACACTGGGTCATTTTATTATCCATTTAAGGAGCCTCTGATAAAGAGCCACACCATATTTATTAGCAGAGAGATGCATCACATTTTCCTGACAAAGAAATATACCTCATCTGTCCAGAAAAGATACATCAGGTTTGAGAAGAAAGCGAGCATTGCTCAATAGTGGGGAAAAGACTGTAACTAGCTAGTGAAAAAACTGAAAAAAAACCAACCCACCAGCTCATAGCTATACCGCTCAAGATGGCAAAACCTGGGGAGGTGCTCTGCTGCCCTTCTGGGCACACAGATACACTCTACCCTCATGTTGCCAACTAGTCAACAAGTAGCACTGTCCTGGAGGAGTCAAAGCAGAAACAGCCTCTTTGGTGAGTCCTGACCCTGATCTAAGTCCTCCATCTACTGGCATAGTACGAAAAACAGAACAGAAAGATGGCAAGTGTCTGAGAGCACAGTTTCATACCTACCTTGTCATCCCTGCAAAGAAGAGACAGGTGCCTGTGAATGCTCTCACAATGTGGCAGCGTTAGCAACAGGCAGCACTATTCCAACGCCATGAGCTCACAGGAGAATGATGCTCTTCAGGGGCTGCACATCCCAGTTGCTCAAGCACTACCACTCCTGACTCTGTGAGCTCTCTGTTACATCAACCAATGTATTTTTGTTTTTAATCTTGCTCTCCTCCTCCCCATTTTAGGAAAGGGCAGAGAAGAGAACTTTTGTGGAGAGATGGAAAGCAGGCAGATGGAAAGTGCCTGAGGCCCAGGTACTCTCAGGGATCAACTGCTGTTCCAGAGAAACAAGAGCAGGAGCCAGGCAAAGGCCAGCACTGGCTCAGAAGGAAGGCAGCAGCAAGTCCTTGATGAGATGTGCTCAAGCAGTCCATGGTCATGCACAAACAGCCACTGTGCTAACTGCCAAAAGCCACATTCCCTATGAGATGTTGCATGAGTTGCATGGGTTGATTTCCCATACTTAAAGCACTAATATGATGTTTTTAGTGAGCTCTTTATATGCAAAAACAGAAAACAAACTTTTGCAGTTTCAGAGGAGAATGAGGTTTGCCTCACATTCTCTTCATATTAGTGGCTCAGTTCCTCTCAGGAAAAAAAAACTCTCAGGGAAGAAACATTGAAGGAAAAGTCCTCTTCCAACATCATAAACCCATCTGCAATTCGTTTCACACTTTAATAACTCACAGTAGGAAGAAACATACATTCAGTGTCAAAGATCTATAGGAACAGGCAGTTCTAAAAAGTCTAAAAAATGAAAATAGAAGTGGTTGCTCAGTGTTCAAGACTCTTGGGAATAATGTCTAAGGAGACAAAAAGTAGTTTGACACTGGGATCTGAATTTGCCTGGTGTTCTGTGATCTGACTAGACATTCTGCTGTGTACCAAGTAGATGCTAAGGTCAGTTAAGGATACTGGGTCACTCCTAAGCCTTTATAGCTCTTCTAGCTTGGGGAGATCAGCTCTGGGTTAATGACAAAGGAACATTTTTGAAAGTTGTCAATGTCAGCACAGTAGTTTCTGTGTCACTGTATCAGATAGGTCAGGGTAGTTTGACCTCATAGCTAGTTAGTAAAATAACAAGGTTAACAAAAATGCACACTGTTAGAGTAACCCAGAGTGCAAAGGCATGGCAATTTATAATCTGGAAATTAACTGCAGCTTTAAACTGTCTAATATTAGGGGCTGATCATTGCCTTAAAGGTCTGTATTGCTGCACCACAGAATGAAAGGTCTCATCCTGACCACCAGAATCAGAAATGGGACTTAAAGAATTCAAGTAATCTCCTGTGAAGCCATAGAAAAGGATGTGGTGCACAGGCAGGGCTGAGCTTTTGTATGAAGTGTTAACAGTGCTGGGCTGGCTGACGCCTTGTGCAAGGAAGCAATGGGTGCAGGACTGTCCTGAGCTACATCTGTGAGTGATGCCACCAGTGTATCTGCTGCAGGAAAGCACTGTGCCACCCCAGCCATGAGGCTGCTCTCACCCACCCTCTTCCCAGGACCAAGGAGAGATCTCTGCACAGGACTGCACATTCTTAATCATCCTTCATGTACTCTTTAGTACCGTGTTCTCTTTTTTATCCCGAGGAAAGGCACCAGAAAAGCACCACATGTCTCTTGAGAGCTCCAGAGTACATAACAGCTGACGTTGAGGGATAAGCCAGCATAGGAAACTGTTGCAAATTCTCCCTTACTATGCCATTCCCAGAGCAAATCCTCTGCCTGTGAAGAAAAGCCCCCACTTATCCCATATTAGATACTTCAGATGAGTTTCCCTTACCTGAACATAATCCAAAACCATGCCTGCCAAGACCATGCCAAGCCCAGCTAGGAGGTATGGCAGGAGCACTTGCAGGCAAATTGAGACTGCTGACTCTTCCTTTGACTTTGCCACGGCCGCTTTCTCCTCAGCCAACAGCTTCTGCTGTGCATGCAGAGAGACATCCTCTGCTTCCTGGCTGCCAAGTCGGCTCTCTCTGTGTTTACCCTTGCTCTTTCCTTTGTGCCTGGATCGCTCTCCATTCCTAGACCTGCCCTCTTTTCTCCTCTGTCGAACTTCCTCACCTTTCATGGTGGCTCTCTTGAATCACAGTTTTTCTGAAAAACAAAGTCAGAAACAATGAGATAAGAAAAGGAAGTATCAGGTAGGTGAGAGACAGGAGATTCTTTGGTGCTGTGTGCTCTTAACCAGAAGGAAAACTACCACCTACTCCCCAAGCCCAAGATACTCTGCCGGCCCAAATACTAGTACTTAGTTTACCTTCAACTTTGTATAGTGTCAAACCAACCTCCCTTTCTCTAGTTGCATCTCTTCCTAGGCCTGTGTTCATGCTGCAGCGCCTGTTGTGCATCCTGGCTCTTCCCCTGAGAAAGCCTAGAAAACACAGAAGGTGCCACACATGGCTTGAACTCTTGACCCACCAGCTCTCACTGGGAGTCACAAGAACTTCTGAGCCCAGCAGAATCCAACCCTTCCCAGGACCTGACCCCTAGTCAAGAAATGGGAGCAGCTGACTTCCTTACATCCCAGCATCCCACAGTCCAGCAAAGGACTAGCATCCAGGTGTGTACTGTGCTTACTACCTAGCACAGCTGTCCACCACTCCTCAATAACAAGACAATTCTTTGATCTTCGTGCTAATCTGGATACTCTTGCTTCCTTTTGTGCCTTAGTTGACATGCATGCACTACGTTACTCATCTACCTACAGGGAAGTTGCCATGACCCCACAGCTTCTTACAAGAAAAAAAGAAACATACAAAAATCGAACTAGTAGCCCATTTGCTGCCATCAGATCTCATTTCTTGATGGAACTATCACTCATACTCCCTGCCCCACTGCTGGCCCAGGCAGTGACCCAAGTCTTTCACCCATCACCTCCTGCCAGCCCTCATCTGGATTAACCTCTGCCAGATGTTCTCTGATGCTCTCATTTTCAGGACGGACCCCTAACACCCCGAGGTAGGTAACACTATCCCAGGAAGGACCAGCCCTCTTCTTGCCCCAGCATCTGGGGAGCGGAGGAAATCTGGGGGCTGGGAGGCCCCAATCACGGCCGGGGAGGGGAGGGAGGAAGACAAAGTCCCGCTCTGCGGGAGGAGGAACCGCGGCCCCGTCCCCGCGCGGCGCTTACCGGCTCCGTGCGCTGCCCGTGCCGGGGCTGTCCCCGCGGGCCCGCGGGCGCGGCCGGGGCGATGCGAGCGCGGGAGGCTCCCGCCACATCTGGGCGCGGCGGGGGCGGCTCGGCGCCCGCCCTGCGCGGCGGCCGCGGGTTCGAGCCCGGCCCCCGCCCGAGGAGGCGGGGGCGGCGCCGTGAGTGGCAGTCGCCGGTCCTGCCCCGGCGCCTCGCCCGCGCCGCGGCTGCCGCACGCCCCGCCACGCCGGCGGCAGCCTCAGCCCCCTCCCGGTGCGCCCCGGCCACGGCGGGGGGCACTCCCTGCGAGGACGACCCTCGCTCGGGGGACAGCCCCCGGGGACGGCAGCGCCCCGGGCCCGGAGCCCCGGCCGCTCTCCCCCCGCGCCGCTCCCGGAGCCCGTGGAGGATGGTAGGGAAAGGGTGACGGCTTCCAAAGTGGGCAGCGTAAACAGGAGGCTGCAATTAAGAGCTGCGGAAAGACGTTTCCTCCGTTTGGGTTCGTCGGGGTATTTTTTGCTGGGTTGGTTGGCGGGGTTTTTTTCCTCCTCATTTTGGCATTTGCGAGGGCTCTTGTTGCAGGCTTCCTGTGCAAAAGCCTGCTTCCAGCTCCGGCAGAGCAAAACTCCTATTGATTTGGTTTTTCTCCCCCTCCCGTTCTGAATCGGCGTGTTAGAAGTGTGATTACAGCATCCATCACATTTAAGCACATAAATCTTATTAAGCACTGGAGTAACCATACTCATGCAAGTCTCCTGAATCATGCAGCTCAAATTTCCAGAACAATTGAGGATATTAAATCATACCTCAGTACCAGAGCAAACTTATATCCTGCTGAAGTCTCTCAGATGTCATGCTATGCTAAAGGGCTCTTAGAGATAAAATGGTGTTTCTGGCTCAAAGCAGGGTGCACCAAAAGGAGTTGAAGGTTTTTGTAAGTGGCGGTAATGAAACCCTGCAGCTGCTGCGTGTCAAGGGTGCACGATGACTGTTGAACGTCACTCTGTAAGGGCAAGGCTTTAAATTTCAGCTCACTTGGTGTGATTTTACGTCTTTACTTTGCAACTGATGCTTCCCTGAGAGTGGTCAGAAGACAGCGTCTTGGTGTGAGAAATAAGAGGGGAAGGAACGCGGTTTTAAAAAGTAACAACGTTGCCAAGACAATTTTAGACCTGTTAAGTGTATTCTCCTATCATTTTACCACTGAGCTTCAAAGAAAAATATCCACAGAGCAAGCACAAAATCTCCCGGGGAACTTGATTGACAAGGGCATTTTGGTAATGCTTCCAGCTCAGGAATGTAACTGTTCTACAAGGGATCTCACACCTGGGACTGAGCAGCAGCCGCAAGAGCTCCCAGCTCCCTGCCAGGGCTCACTCTGGGTGCAGAAGACCTGTCTGGCTCATGTGCCATGACCTGATGTACCAGGCTGCAGTCCCTGGAGCATCCCCAGTGGGTGTATATTTGAGTAGGCTGCCTTTCAGCATCAGCACAAAGCTGCTCTTTCTCAGAAGTGCAGCAACGCTGTTTGGATAGATCCTGGCTTTGACGTAAGGGAACAGTGGCTGGACCTTGATTGCAAACAGAGCTCCAGAGACCCTTTAGATAGGACAGTTCAGCTGCTCCTTGCAGCCTGGGAAGTGCCTGTTGGCACAAAGCTGAGCAACCTCATGCTAAAATGTTTTATCTCCCCCAAGTTACAATCCACATGTGCTGCTTTCCTCTGCCTTCTCACAGATGTGCAGGTAGCGCCAGCAGCTGCAAGGTGAGGACTCAATACACTCATTTCTGTTTCTCCTCACAGTGCTTTTGAAGACTGTTTCCTTCAGCAGGGAAAAAAGAATAAAATTGGTATTCCCTTTGTCACTTCCACGTTGCTTCACAACCAGACTTTCTTTCCAGCAATTATTCCCTCAGCCAAGGAGAGTGGAAATTTACAGCGTTCTTCAGTATTCTGTCTGAAGATGTGATTTTGTTTTTCCTTCCCGGTTTTCTCCTATAAAATGGCATTTCTTGGGTGACTAGGGACTACTGGAGACATTTCTCAAATATAAATCTTGATTTATGACTTCTGTTAGCCCTGGTCATAGACTCAGTTGGACTGTTGGGCCATGCAAGGTCCCTTGTCACCGTTGGGACTTGTTAAGGCTGTTGGAGACTGCTGCACGGCTCATCAGGCTGCATTCCCATCATGGGACATGCCTCTGGATACCCACCTCCTGCAGCTCAGGGATGCATAAAAGAGTATGCAGCCTTCAGCCTTTCTCCTCTGTGAGACAGCGTTAGCTAGCATGACTTTAAAAGAATTATTTGGAGATATGTGCATAGACAGAAACAGGCAGTGCGAAACTGATACACGATCAATACTTTTTACATTGAAAATCTGAGGGTTTAGAGGCAGAAAACAGCAGGAACTTCCTGGAGTCGGTAAAGGGGGAGAAGAAGAGATCTCTTTTGTGTTCCTTTATGTAATATTTGAAGGAAAGTGAGCTTTATTGTCTGCTAGACCAGGCCAAATAATTTCTAGATAGTTGTGTTAATCTTGTTCTAATCTCCACCTCCGTCTCCTGATACAAAGTTCTGGGAAGTCCAGATGTTTTGTGTGCACCAATGGTATTAAGAAAAATTAAAAATGCCATCTCCTACCTTCTTTTTCTCATCACCTCCCCATGTTATAGGCATTCACCACTCAGCTGCCATTACCCTTGGGGCAGTTGTTAAGCCAGGCTATGGTAACAAATTTTCTCTGGGGTTTCCTGTATGGAAACAACAAAGCAGAGAAGAGCAAAAGCATTGTGAAGACCTGGTGTTTGTAGTGCGACACTTCTGTGTTGATTTCCATCACAGCAGTCCTTTGTTAAACTATTCTTTAGAGGAATAAAACCAGCCTAAATACCCACGCTTCCCCAGCACTGTGATGAAAACTATCTGTGCAGGTCCTACCGCCTACCTGAGTCCCAACGGTGATTTTTATGTTGCTTTCTATTGCTTGAGGCCTTTCCACTCTCCATCTGCCATTAGATGGCAGCAAGTGAATGCGAATGAGGCTCTGCAAATCCTATTTATCCTGTGGCTTGTGCAGGGATTTCAAGCTTTTCACTTCTAGGTCAATGGTTCAAATCTGGCCCAGGTCAGGAGGGGCCAGAGATCTTTATAATCCAACAGCTGCTGAGCGTCCTCTGTGAGAGCAGTTTGTGCATTTCTGCTTCTGATCTTGTGGACGAGTGCCCTTCTCATCACTGGCACTAATTGGCACCAGTGCTTGACACACCAACAAAGAGGCGGAAGATGCTCCAAAGAGACTGAATTCTCCTCGATGAACTCCACATGATGGGACAAAGGGGAGCACTCATGCCTGTGCACAAGCCTGCCCTCAGTAATGGTGCCAGAAGAATGTGCTGGCCCCATTCCTCCTCTAAGCGAGTAACTGCCCAAAATTATCTCATTCCGGACAGGAGGGTGACAGTTGGGGTCTTTCAGCAGATAAAATTAATTTGTTATTAATTTGAGATATGATGTTGGGATAGAGTAGTGATGGCGCAATGAAATTCTGTCAAATGTGTTGTAATACTTATGTTATTTACAGCCTCTATAACTGTGGGGACAAACTTCATCCAGAACCGCCTTACAAGGTGACCTAATTTGGAAAAGAAAACAGATACAGAATTTTCTCACATTAGAGGACACCTCACTGTGACTTCTTCCCTTACAAATTTAAGGCCCTGTGAAGGACTGGAGCAACTGATACTCTCCAGAGAAACCCGTGAGATAAGAACTGAGCCTAGCAAGCATGTGATTGTGATACAGTTCAAGCCCGTGTGTGTATCACTCAGCCTGTTCTATAAAGATTTGAGAAGCATGTCACTACGTAAATCCCTCTGGGCAGCTGGGCTCCCCTCCAACACACAGATTTCCCTTGCTGCTAATGAATCAGCCTCTTTTACTAATTTACCTCCAAAGCTCGTTTACTTGGAAACCAAGGGAGCTTAGGGAACAGGGTTCTCTCCATGCATAACAATGACCTATTTTAGATACTTCTCCTCACGAGGTCACAGAGAAGGGGCAGCAAAAGAGTGCTTCTATCCAAAAGGCATTTGCTAGAATCAGTCCTAAACAATGCCAGCCATTTCCATTTTGAGACCTGACATTTCATGGTGCCAGTGCCACCGCACAACAGAAAATGTCCATGTGAGCCAGGGATGGGATCCAGCTGCCTCATTCCAAGGACACGCACCCAGGCCCATGTGTACGTGGGTATTATTCTCCAAACAGCCCCCTTACCACAGAAACTGGTAACCCAGAATGGAAATGCTTCACAGCGCTCCCAGAGCAGGATGGCAGATGAGGCCAAGGGCATGTTTCACACATCTGGGTATGTTTACATCACTGGGCTCTCTCAAGTATCATGAACAATACAGTAAAGAAAACACAGAAATGCATTAGGGAATCTGTCCTTCCTCACCAAGCTCTCAGATGCTATCCATGCTGAATTAGCAGCACAGCTTAAAGGACTGCAGGAAAGAGGCACCTGGTAGCCCCACAGGAAATTCTTGGAAACGGGAAATGTTTAATGTGCCATCTTGCCTCTGAGATGTGAGCTACTGCCCAAGCTTGGGAAGAATTCAAGCACTTTGTGATTTCCCCACAGTTAGTGCCCTGAAGTAAAATGGGAGGAACAAACAGATTATAATGTATTTATTTTGTGTTTTATTTACCCCAAACCTCACCAATCTGTTTACAAGGCTGAGATCCCAGACTGGAACTCTGATTTCAGCCCATCTATGGTTGATAGCCTGCAAGGCAAGAGAGGACCATTGTCTTGTGTGACTCAAAGCACACAAGATGTCTTTAGATTAGCTGTTGGTTGAACTGGAGCATTCCTGTTAGAAATTCTATTAGAGTCTTTCTGAGGCTAAATTTGACCCATTTTGGCTTTCAGCCCCTGAAGGCTGTTACATCTTCATGACTATATAAGCACATCTCCGAGTGGTCCCTTCCCTTCTTGTCATTCTCCTTGAGTCCTTCACATTAGGACAGGCGGATTAGCTTCCACTCACTTGTTGTGAGTCTCCCCATAACTTCCCCCACTTGAGTAACTTTCCAAATAGCGTGCAAAACAACAGGGCCCAGTATTGGGCAGTAGTACTGAATCCAGAGAGAGCCAAACGATCTGCACCGGCAGCAGACTTTGTTTGTCAAACCAGTGACCATTTTAGCCCTGCTAGACCTTTAAAGACTGGCCCTTGGATTTTCCTCACTAAATTGCCAGCTGTTTGCCTGTGCAACAGGAGGCTGTCAGTGTGTTACAGTGTTACTTCAACCCATCAATAATAGATCTCTGCCTGTAACCCATGAGCCTAACTGGATTAATTTGAAGGGACCCGGTTTTCCTAAATAAGCGTTCACTGGTATTAATTACCCAGTTATTTTCATTCATGAGTCATCTCTGAGCTCTTCCATTATTTTGACTAATAACACTGTCACAAGCAGTGACACACAGCACAGCCTATTTTCCGTTCTCCTGGCACATACCTGTGCTTTGCTGCCCCTGCAGGGTACATTTCTCACCACACCAACAGCTCAGCCTACTGAGTAAGAGGGAGAGAAAAAAAACCCACAAAATCAGTGTTTTCACAGAATCACAGGGTGCTTTGAGTTGGAAGGAATCATTAAGATCATCTATTTCCAACCCCCTGCCATGGGTAGAGGTTTTTTTCTAGTTACCAATAGGTAGTTACTCAGTCTGCTTCATCTCCCAAGTTTACTCATGGCAACATCAAATATGTTCTGTTCAGTTATTTTTAGTATTAAAAAGGGAGTCATCTTCCTGACCCCTGAAAATTCAGTAAGATATCGTGATGAGTAATTATTCTTAGTCATTTCAGCATGTTTAATTTAGTATAACTGCACCTTTGCTAAGAAACAAGATGGCTGTATTTATGCTAAACACTACAATTAGCTCCCTGTAGTTCACACCAGAGCATGAGGTAAAAGCTGTACTCAGTATTTCTCAGTTTCCCAGTTTGCAGTGATCACTTCAAGATACCTTACAGAACCATTCAAGAATACTTACACTTGTCCTGGTATAGGACACAGCCTCACAATAGGTTTTTTAGGCGCTTGAGTATGATGGAAGTGGCAATAGGAAATCTTTCTGCTGGGATGTAGCAGCTTCAAATGTAGGTGACAAGAATGTAATTTCTTCCATTCAGTTCTGCCTGGAACTTACTTAAAGTAAGACAGTGATCCTTCTACTCTTTCTTTTTTATAGCTCTTAAAATAAACCATCTTTCAAAACCACTCAGTTTTGCAGAAACTTGGATACTATTGAATATATTTTGAGCAGTGTCACTGCCCCCAAGGAAGATGAACAAAGCAACCTTTCCCTACAGATAAGTGCCTCTTGCTTAAGAGGAATTAAATATAGACACTTATTCCTTAGGGCACAGCTGTACTGAAATGAATTTTATTAAGTGACTTAAAATGATAATTTTGAAATGTTGTTCTGGTTTGTCAGAATATTTCCTCAGGAAACAGTTTCATTCTTACCTTTTGCTGATCTGTATTATGATTTGTTGCCTTTGATTTCTTAACTGTTTGCTGCTGCAAATAGCAATAAACTTTCCTCTCTGAACTCTTTCCAGAAAAGCTGAAGCTTTCTTGAGAAAGGATGTGGGAACTCTAAACTATATTGTTTAGCAAAACAAAATATGCCCTGAAAGTGTCCAAGGATCACCATAAGAAATGGCCTCAAGCTTGGCAGTCTTAGCAGAAAACTCAGGGCATAACGAGGACCATGAAGTCTGAGCCTGGACACATTCATTACCAAAAATAGGTTTTTAAAAAGCATAGTAATATCCATAGGTTTTCAGGGGCACCTTTTCAAAGGATTTGTCTAACAAGGCATTTTGAGTACCCTGTCCCAAGAACTGCCAAATGAATATATAAACTGCACGTAGTTATTATGCAAATGTGTTTTAATCCTCAGACATCTCAGTACAAAACTCTCGTAAGACAGCATTTAGACCTTTTGGAAACCATGGGAGGCACCAAGGTCTGGGCACATACCTCTGACAACAACCTCAGACCTTGGTCACCTGAGGGACCAGTGTCCTGCCACTGCCGTGGAACAGACACACACAGATGTCACAGATCACCTTCTTAGAGCAGAATCTGCTTGTGGGTTGGGTGACAGGGAAGACATTTCAGCAGCATGAAAATAACAGAGTCATATTTCCTCCAAGGGTCCTTGAGCAATTTATGAGCTTCCTCAAGAAGGTTTGTTTGTTAAGTAGTATCCTGAAAAGTTGATAAATACATATTTATCAATTACATTACATAATTGTCCCGATGCTGCTGTTATTAGGCCCAAAAAGGCAGATTATGGAACAAGACTCAGTCCCCTTCAAAGTGCAAATACTGAAGGTTTTTTCTCCCCATCTGTTACTATGCACTCACGTGGTGCTTCCCTGGCTGTAGCCCTGCACACCTGCAAATTCTTTCTCACGGTATCATTTATTTGAGCAAGTCCTAATCTAACAAACTGCCCTCACTGAAAACCAACAGCAATAACCTTTTCAGCACTTGCAGTTCTATTTCAGTCTTGACTTTTCTCCTTTTTCTCCCACACACCAAGCAAAGCACGCAGTTTCTTTTCCCCATCACTGTGTTCTCCGCTGGCAGGAAAAAGGGATATCACCCATCCTTAGCCACTGCAGACCTGTTCAGAGCCTGTCACTCACAGGCAGAGAGAAATGAGGGGGAAAACTTGTGTCCCTGCTCCGCAGCTGGGCTGCAGCGTGTCAGCTTGCTCACGTATTTAGGAAGCTTGCAGCTGCCTGTTACTCAGCTCTGCAACAGAGGCTGATCAGGCTCTCTGGGGCTGTGCCAGGCTCTCCTGAAAAAAAAAAAAAAAAAAAAAAAAAGGATAAGGTATTTATTTATAACTGGCTTGTGAGATGGAAAAGTGATTTCTATATTTAATAGAAAGCGTTCCCAGCAGATTAACCCTGGTAGTATTAGGTTTGGGGACTTGTTTGGTTCCATTTGAGCATTAGCTACTATACTTACCATATTTCCAGGTCCAATCCTTCACAGAGTGGAGTCCCATAGCATAATTGTTTACTGCTTAGAGAGGGGATCGTTTATTCTCAACCTGTCAGAATATTCAGACTTAGAATTGTACAGTCAAGAGGAAAGGAAAACAGTAACTTTAAAGGTTTTGCTGAGTTCTTTTTTTATATATTTAAAAAAGAGAATTGGTGTTTGAATACACTTGATACTTTGTGCTGCAGCCATTTGTACTGCCTGAGCCCCTGTCCTGTGATCCTGTAGTAAGATCACTTCTACCTTTTGAGGCCAAATTCAAGGGCATGCTCCCACCTAAACAGCAAGTTTAGAAACTCTACATAAGATCTTCTGGGGGGATAGCCACTTCAAAGTAAATTTGAGCATGTATTTGTCAGTAGCTCCGTGCAGTGAGGCGATGCAGTAGCTGCAGCGCCCATATGCAGAAAGCAGCTGGGTGCAGGCAGAGTGCACTCACAGATGCTTCTGGAGCTGCACTGCCAACCCCTCACAGAACTCTGCAATCAGTCTCCTGCCGCCATAGCACAAAGGCAAAAGACACTGTAAGAGAAAGGCTGCCAAACATGGGTGCAAACTGAAGGAAAGAAATTCCTTATGCAGATAATCGCTGAGTTCCAGCCTGGATAGATTACATCCTTCAAATTTGCATCACCATTTCTTCTTCAAAGGTATGCAGTGCATGATCCCTCTACCCTGCTGTGAACTGCTGTGCCAGGCTGTGAAAAAAGCACTGCTGTAACATTCAGTCCCAGACAAGGGTACATTCCAGGAGCAGGAGACACTATTCCTGTGTGTTTCCTTCTGCCCTGTCCAGCTGAGCTTGTTTTGAAACTGACGTTCTATTTGTGAGAGATTTTGGGGATACTTGGCTGAAACATACGCATAGATCTCCATTTCCAACTTAGGCTGCATTTCTCTTGTGATGCATTAAGGAAACTGAGACACAAGGAGCTCTAATTAACTCACACAAAGATAAGGACATATCTGTAGAAGATTCCAAGTAGAAAAAAACTCTAACCTCTAGATTGTATCACTTTTCATTATTCTCTAACCTTTTGTTCTTCTGTCCCTTCTCCCTAATAATGAGGAACATCTTTCCAGACTCAGACTCTAATCTGAAGTGTTCATATACCCCACCATGCAAAGAGATCTCATCCTGATATGGCAAGCCCAGATACTCTATGAAAATAGCTTAGAATTCCGATTACATGCAAGTGTGTACATATGTAACAACACAACACCAGGGACAAACATAATTCTAGAAAATCTTGATTTTTTTTTTTTTTTTCTTTTTTTTTTCCCTTTCATTTGCAGCCTGGACAATGGGAAAAGGCTGCATGTTCTTGCTTGTGTGCCACTACTCATTTGGTACAGGGAAATTCTCAGTTTCTGAATGCAAGAAGTGCATGGTCAGAGAGGGGCATGCCCATGGGTGTACAACCCACATGCTGCCTCCAAGTCTCATACCAGCATGCTGAGAGTAGCCATCACATGCCCTGGCTTTTTAAGCACCTGTACCTACAGTATTACTCAATCCTCTACACACCTCTGGCCACAGGGAGAACCATTGTTTGCCTGTATCAGCAGTGAGTTTTATATTAATGCAGAGCCCTTCTGGTTCAGAAACTAGGAGTACCCGTAGCACATGATATATGCTAAGTAGCTCTTCAATCTGTTTACCAAAAGCTTTGATATGATTCTGAAGGTTATTGGCAGTGCTGGGCACACAGCACAGCCCAGCTGTCAAAAAAAGCAGCTTTGGAGGAGGCAAAGCAAAACTGAAGTTTTCATGTGCTGCTAGTTTGAGCAGCATTTTAGTCTCCTGTGTCTCGGCTTTCTCATGCATGATACCAGGATAATTACAGTTAACAACTGAGCACAATCTGTGGTAAAACTTTCTTAAACATTCCGGTGACAAAAGCTGCCGACAACATTTATGGATTTTCATTCCATTAGCAGTTAGCTTCTGCCACAAATAGGACCCAAACCAGCTTTGAGATATTAAGATATATTTATGTATCTGTGTGCTAAGCAAAAAAAAAAAAAAAAAAAAAAAAAAAAAAAAAAAAAAAAAAAACACAACAACCAAAAAACCCACAAAACAAACAAACAAACACAAATAAACAAAAAAACCCCACAAAACAAAACAACAACAAAAAACCAAAACCAACCAACCAACCAACCAAAAAAAAAAAAAAAAAAAAAGAAACAATCCACCCCAGAGTCCTTGAAATGATAGACAAACACGTTTCTCTGTGTGGAGAGCTAAGCTGCTAAGGAGAACCAATCTGCTGAGCACCATGTATTTGATGTTGTCCCATGCCTCAAGAGACAGACATTGCTGAATGGACACTGCCTTGCCCTGCCTGGAAGCTCTGACCTGGCAGCAAAGTGGTTTGGAGTAATGGGAGCCATAATAAGTGTCTGAGCCCTGAGCTTTCCATATTTGTGGGGTGTGTGGAGTCTGTGGCAGCACTGTCAGTAGTACATTACATCCCATGACCTGCCTTGTAATAATAACACTGAACGTACAGTGACATTAAGACTAGGGGGAAATGTTTTTCAGTGTGCACTCCAGGATGAAGGTAATAATTTCATGATCTTTTGAAGAATTTGCACCCTTCCAGAAAACTCTGCCTGGGAATGAGCTTTAAAACAACTTCCTTCCCATCTATAATACCAAGAGACTATCACTCTAACTGAACAAACACTATGTCACAAGTACCAGAGAAAGTCTTGGTACAGGTGCAAAAAGGATCTTGCTGAAGCTCTCCTTCCTTTTAAAATTGCTATATAATCAAATACACTTCATTAACTTGAATTGGAAGAGCCTTCAAAGTCCCTTGCAGTTTTTCCAAGCAAAGTGACTTAAAAAATATAAATGTTCCAACCTTTCACAAACAGAGCTGGGAACGGCCGAGGAGGTCGGCTGGTGTGACCCGGAGTGCCACAATCTTCCCAGAGAGAGAGGCCTCACAAAAGACAATCTTCTAGGGGTCTCTGGCAGTCCTCCGGCCACTGGGTAGCCTCAGCAAGGCACAGCCTTGTTGCTGCAGGTGATCAGCTCTTAGCAGTGATTTCAGCTTTGCCTTGCAAGGCTCTCCCAGGCCAGCTCAGGGACAGAGAGACAGGAGAGTCTTGTGGCGATTCCAAAGGGGTAGCTTTATTATCCCACACCCTGCGATGGGAGCCACGGAAGACAGCTCCCTCCTGAACTGGGCAGAGGCTGGGGTTTTCATGGGGGAAAGCGAGGGTGGTACCAAACGGGGGAAACCAATGGGTTAGAAAGAATCTACATGGGTATATCAGAGCGTGATGGGATCTCGCCATGACCAGGGAGAACAGTCTCATCTATGGGGTATCTGTCCCAGAGAGGGTTGAGTTGAGCTTATAACATTTTAATTCAAGGCACATCCCTCCAGGGGCGAGGCTTGGCAGGCTCATCTGCCTCCACACAGAGCACTTCCTAAAACCTCTCTTTAACACTATAGATAGTCACTATCTTCTCATTGTCAGAATCTAGTTAGGTCTGCAGATGTACTGCAACCTCCCTTCTCCTCCCTTGTCCACTTAAACATATTTTGAGATTTTTTTGTTTTATTTTGTTGTTCATTAATACATTCATTTAATTACCTCTGTTGAAATGTTAACAAACACCCAGAAAGGCATGGTAAATTTGGCTTCAGCTTAGGAAGAGGTTTCAGACTACAGACATAATGAAGCATTAGGACAGCATGCCTCCAATAATTGAGATGTTTCTAGGCATAAACATCTATACTCAGGTAGCTGCAGCAGAGGATGGATGAGAAGGCTTTTAGAGTTGCCTTCCTACTCCACAGTTTGTTAATTAGCTATGATAAACATCAACTAGCACTCTCTGAAAGTAATTATGTATAAGCAACTAGAGGTACATCCTCTGGTATTTTGTAAATTACAGTTAAATGTGTCTCATTCTCAGACACTCAATTGAGTTGCTCTGGTTTACTGAGCTACTGCACATCAGCTGAGCTACATAAATCTTTGCTTTTCATAGATAAGGGGGAAAATGTAAGCTGTGAGCACTGTTGACCCAGATGAGTAATGCCTAAAGCCCCTGACTGGATGTCAAAATTGAAACAGGCTGGATCATACCCATTAAACATTAGGAAGACTAGAAAGCCAGGGAGCAAATCATCAAATCCATCTTAAACACATCTCTTCAGATGGGACCCAGTAAAAGTACCCATTGTTCTCTGCTGGCTACAGAAGGAATCTGCCTTAAACACTGAATTTTAAAGTAAACAGACAACATGAGTCTTGGAAGAAATCTTCAGCACTAAACAAAGCCTAGTAACACTGCCCACCTCTCTGCTTGTACATGGATGTGCTGGTTTCGGTTAAACAAGGACAAGGAGGAAGGATTTCTTTTCAGACTGCAGTACACACAAGATCCAAGCAGCTTCAGGTTTCATGCCTGTGGACTGAGGTGCGTTTCTTCTCATCTGGTTAACTACTCTTTTGGCAGAACAGCTTATCTCAGCCCGGCAGCTATGCACGGAGGTTTGCATTCACAGGAACACTCTGAGAGCCTCTCAAGGGAAACCTGCCCAGCATTTTCCCACATTACAGCCTTAATCCTAAAAGTTCACACTATGTGCCTCAGCTCACTACGGTTTTTTGCACATGGCAATGGATTCTGTGCAAGGAGACGCTGAAATATTAGGGTTTAGCGTTCCTTTCCTGGTGTTGACAATGCGATGTTTTTATAGCAAGGAAAAAGTAAAGTCCATGATGAGATATACTGATATGCCTAGGTAGAGTTTCCCAGTGTAAAATATAGATCACTTACTCTTCCTTGTCACACAGATGTTTTGCTTGCCTGTACCGGCCCAATATCCTGCCCTGTCCCAGGCAGCAGAAATTTCACCGTCTACCTCTGGATTGTCTACTGACAATCCATCCTCTCCACAAGTAGTGCAGACACTTTCGTAACATATTCATTTTTCAGGGTGTTACTTCTCCTTTACCTATGCCCAAAGAAATTAATCCTCAAGCTCGAAACCCATCAAAAGATGAAAGCCTTTGGAAATAGAGAGCAACGTCGGAAAGGGGCGGACTAAGGCGGTTCAGTGTTGCAGCGAGCAGACTGGATGTCAGAGCCCTGCGCTGCAGTCACAGCCAGCATTGTCACAAGGCAGGGCAGGCACACACCGAGTGTGCACACGGCAGGCGCACAGCACACCCCAGGGCAGCAGCTGCTCCACAGCCGGTGCAGGGCTGGCTCTGGCTCCCTGCGCTCCCAGGCACAGCCACTCAGTGTGTTTTGGCACCGCGTGCAGCTGACAGTCACTCGAGTTTGGCCACGGTGCAAGTGCAAAAGGAACAGGTGGTTGCAACAAGCAGCACTTCTTTCTTTCCACCTCCAACCTCTGTGTATTGACACGTAGAATAAAATCATCACCTTAATCCAAGGCACTTCTTCAGAGAGAGAAACATGACCTGTCCTTTCGGCAGGACAATGTTGTCAGGTTAGATTGACTACAACCAGCTATAGACAACACTGATTCTGGCAGAGGTCCTCATAACGCATTCCCATTAAGGACTTCCCCCCTCACCTCATTCATTTCCCAATGAATGAAAGAGAGACATTAGGGGCTAAAAGGATGAATGTCCTTCAGAGCATTAAATTCATTACATGTTTCCAGAAATGATGGGCTAACCTGCTAAATCATTTGCAGTGAGAACATCCAATAATGGAGTTGTCAATCCCATTTGGGTGGAAGATGGGGCACAAGATCACAGCATTTTCCCCAATGCCTCAGAACAAGACACTTAAAACAACATTTTTAATTAGCTGGTTTCTACCTAAGTCCTTAGGAGAGGGTACAAATGGAGGAACACTGAGACATCCAGTTTAAAGTACTATCAAGTTGTAAATACAACCCTAGCTTGAAACTCACAGGCCAGTACTCCTGTCTCCAAATCTAGACACTGGCAAAAATCCCACTGATTTAAGTGAGGCCAGAGACTGACACCAAGTTGGTCACAGCTGGGGTTTTCTGCCATTATAAAGATTTGCTAAACTTGGAACTCACTTGTAGGTCAGCTTCCTAACACCACCCATGTGTTTGGGGTGGCTGGAGCTGGAGTTTCAGTTCTGGCCCTTGTCCATGGAACTGAAAGCCAGAATTATGATAATGACAACAAAAATATTCAGCACTTCATCCTCAATGGGTAGCTCAGTTAGTGCCTAGCTAATCAATGGCACAATATGAACCATGCCAACAATTATTCATACAGCATTTTTGCAAGCTACATATGAAAATATCCTATGGGTTTGATAGGTATATTTACATTTATTTCTCTTTAGAGTTTCCTCTATTTTTAGATTCCCTAAAGCATAGTTGCAGCAATTTTTTTTAAAAGGTGGTGTTGTGCTTTAGAGGCAAGCTGGAGGAGAGGTGTGAATGGATACTCCTAAAGTGATCACTTTTTACTTTGCGTGTGGCTTTCTGAGCAGTTCCTGTGTGTCTTTTTACCCTCCTGCTGAGGGATTTGGCTGGAAACATCCTCATCAACTGCACTGCCTCCTTGATCGTTGGAGGCATTTCCTTGGTGACCAGAAAGTGGCACAGAGGAGTAATTGAATGTGAACTCTTTAAAGGTCTGGCACAATCCCAGTAAATGAGTGATCAGGAAAGACACTTTACTGAGCAGCCTGAGAGGAAGGAGCATTTTGCAAAGCAACCAGACTGGGAACAGAGGCTCAGGTTTTTTAACATGGAAACTTCTTGTCCAGAGGATTGAAGTAGGTGCATAAAGAAATACATTAGTGTCTCAGAGTACAAGAGATGCCTGGAGAAGGTGCTTCCCTTCCTTCTTGGCTCAGGAGGAGGAAATTTGCTCAACCTACATCACATTACTTTTATTATATTTTATTTATATTTTTTTATTAGGAGCTGATGTTGCTCCCATGGCAGGGTCAGGCTCTAAAGTTTTTGATGTCCAGTCTTTTCTTTGCTGTTAAACTTGTCACATATCTGTTTTTAAAAGGATCAAGCTCATTCCAGGGCTTAGGATTTTTCTCAGTGCAGAGTGCTGTGCTGTGTATTTACTCTTCAGTGCACTCCTGTGGATCACATACACGCTGTGGGCTGGAAAAACCTCACAATGTTCCTTGTAATGTCTTCAGCTCAAGACCAACAGGCTCCTCTACTTGTATCAGAGCCCAGTTTAGATAACTTTAAATAATCTTCTGAGTCAGCAAAATCTGGCTTAATCATTTCCTTCCTTTCCATAGGCAATTTGCATTGATTTCTTGAGCTATAGTCAATCCATAGCAATCTCCTTCCTGAGACTCTGCTGGTTTTGCTTTGGAATTCTCCTCCTGGAAGGGTGCAGTGTTAAATTATCATGTTGTGGTCGCCCCCTCAGCACTTTGGCTGAGGGCAGAGGGATGTCATGGCTTCATGGCAATTACTACAATCAGGAAGATTTTCCAGCACTTTAAATTATGAGCCTTCTTCTAAAATGTATCTTCATAGCTCCCATATAAATAGAGGACTTGCTCCAGAATTTTTGGATATGATTGTTAGGCCTATGTCATGGAAGTCAGAGCATTTGTTCATAAGGGTCCCTTCGGGCCCTAACATCTAATAATACATGTATAATTTCATTTAGTCCTGTCATCTGGTGCTCCAGTGTCAGTTTGTAGTTAATGCACCTTCCTGAAGGGCTGGGACCTTGCAGCACTGTGGGGTTTTTCTGTTTGACTGACAGACCTGGAGGAAGTCTGCTGTACCCACTGACGCTTGCACCTCTGGTGTTTAAGTGTATTGGTTTTGCACGGCCTGGTTTTTGGTAGCAGGAAGGGTGCTGAGGTGGCTTCTGTGTGAAGCTGCTGGAAGCTTCCACCATGTCTGGCAGAACCCATCCCAAATGGCTCTGAGGATGGACAGGCTGCTGGCCAAGGCTGGGCCAATTAGAGACGGTGGTAACATCTCTGTGATAACAGATTTAGGAAGAAAACCAAAACAAAGTGTTGTGCACAGTGTTAATTCCAGCTAGAGAAGAGGAGGAGGTGAGAATATGTGAGGGAAACAACATGGAGACACCATGGTCAGTGCAGAAGCGGGGGAGGAGGTGCTCCAGCCACTGGAGCCGAGATTCCTCTGCAGCCGTGGTGAAGCAGCTGTGCCCCTGCAGCCCGTGGGGATCCAGGGGGGATGCAGAGATCCACTCACAGCCCCTGGGGATCCAGGGGGGATGCAGAGATCCACCCAGAGCCCCTGGGGACCCATAGGGGATGCACAGATCCACCCACAGCCCCTGGGGATCCACAGGGGTGCAGAGATCCACCCACAGCCCCTGGGGATCCATGGGGGATGCAGAGATCCATGCACAGCCCATGGGGATCCATGGGGGATGCAGAGATCCACCCACAGTCCGTGGGGATCCACAGGGGTGCAGAGATCCACCCACAGCCCATGGGGATCCATGGAGGATGCAGAGATCCACCCACAGCCCCTGGGGATCCACAAAGGGTGCAGAGATCCACCCACAGCCCATGGGGATCCACAGGGGTGCAGAGATCCACCCACAGCCCCCAGGGATCCATGGGGGATGCAGAGATCCACCCAGAGCCCCTGGGGACCCATAGGGGATGCAGAGATCCACTCACAGCCTATAGGGATCTACGAGGATGCAGAGATCCACCCACAGCCCCTAGGGACCCATAGGGGATGCACAGATCCACCCACAGCCCATGGGGATCCCTGGGGGATGCAGAGATCCACCCACAGCCCGTGGGGATCCACGAGGGTGCAGAAATCCACCCACAGCCTGGAGGAGGCTGTGATCCTGGTGGAGAGAGAGGGTCCCTGCTTCCAGGCTGGAGCAGCCTGTCCTTGGAGGACTGCACCCCATGGAAAGAGAAACGTGAGTCACAGCAGTTTTGGGAGGACTGTCTACCTGTTGGAGGAAATCACGTCGCAGCAGGTAGACCTGCTGCTCGCAAGAGTGGATCCATGTGCTGGAGAAGTTAATGGAGAACTGTCACCCATGGGAGGGACCCCACGGTCTCACAGGGGAAGAACTCCTCTTCTGGAGCAGTGGAAGAAAATCTCAGTCATGAACTGACCCAAAAACCCAAAAACCCCCTTGCCCTGTCTCCCTGCACTGTTGGTGGGAGGGAGGGAGGGGCTTGGAGCGGTTTTAAAGGTTTATTTTATTTCTTATTATCTTCCTTGGATTATGTTAGAAATAAATTTCACTTTGCAACCTCAAGTTGAGCCTGTTTTGATCTTGAAGTGTTTTCTCCTGCTCCTTATGTCAATTCAGGAACCCTTTGTTAATTGTTTTTTTCGTTTTCCCTTCCCTGCTCTGCTGTGGCAAGGGAGGGTGAGCAAGTGACTCTTGTGAGTGCCTGGTGTTGGGCCAGTGTCAAACCACGACAATAAGTCTTGTCAAATATACCATAATTAACTCTCTGTGAGTACAGTCATAAGTTCTGTTGACAAATTCCAAGGAATAGGAGGTCACAAGCACTCAGCTTCACTGGATGCTGAAGCTTTGTGGGGCTCCTTACCCCTGAATGTGGAAGTTTATTGTGGATAAACTTCTGTCCATATGCGTATACATATATATTGAGTCTTTCCCTCTAGCACCAATCAGTAAATTTCTCCTTAACATTGTAACTGGAAGCCCTTTTAACAGGGTAATTTAAGAAAGCAAAGTCATTCCTTGGGAGCAATTAATCCAGACGCTGCTCCACATGGAAACTATGTCTTCCTTTATATTTTCTCGTGGGCATGAAAATCTAGATTTGAAGCTGGAGTCATGCACAGATGTTTTAAACACAGAAAGTCATGCTGACCATCATCACACTGGGAAAACCACCTGCCTGGGGAGCTCATTTAACCCTGGAAGGCTCTTGGAGGGCTCCAAAACATTTTCAAATGTTGTGAAATGAAAAACTGAATCAAAATCCTGAATACTTACGGTTTAGGTTGCAGCACAACTCTAGCCCAGCTCTAAGAAAATCATGCTTTGCCTGCTCTGCACAGGTATTTCAGAGATGTTTCTCTGGAGGCTCAGTCACTAAGAAGCATGAAATAAGACACTTGGAAGTGGCAACTCAATTCCATCTTCATCATTAAGAGGGAATTACCTGCTAATGGTTAATAGCTGGCTGTAATTACATATTAAGTATAGTAATGAATGAGGATGAGAAAAATGAGAGCCTTCATATGCAAAATTATCCAAATTACACAATCCTTTCTGTTTTCCAAATAGTCAGCAAACTCATGAAAAAGGCTTGTAATAAAAGGGATTTCTGCGTTTTATTGTTTCTACAGGAAAGCACATGGTTTCCCCAGAAGTCCAGGACTGCATCTGAAGCCTAATTTACCTTCTTGCAGATGAATCAGCAGTCTGGGGCAATAGCTGGGACAGCATGTCATATCAAACAGTAATAAACCTGAAGTCTGATGGTAAAGTTGATTAACAAAGAAGAAATTTCTTGTTCTAATGGATCTCGCCAGAATAAAAGCATCTCTCAGAAGAGAGATCTTCCTTCTGCTGACTCCAAAGAGCTTCATGTGCCACTGAGACTAGCCAACCTGTTTATCTCCTGATCTATTCATCAGCTCTTCTCAAAGGTTGTTCTGGCAGGATGGCACCTTTCTGTAGATGTGGAAGCACAGGCTGGATTTACCCCTTTTCTGGAGAGATTCAGAGGCCTGATACCAGCAAAGAGGACTGTGGGTATCACCAGATGTCACTGTGCAATTTGGGAATCTCTTCTCTTCAGGGACAGCAATAAGCTCTTGGCAGCACTTCCACCACTGGTTCCCTAATAGCAAAACACAACATTAATCAGAATATTTCCCATGCTTATTTTCCATGACCACCACTGTGGCCCAAAGCATGGTCTCATCCACACTCTCTAGGAACAGTTAGAAAATAACCCAATTCATTAAAACACAGGCTGGATCATAGGGTGGTAAGAAAGGAATTGGATGGGTTGTTCCCAAGTTCCCAGACTCCAGGGGAGTTTGGGAACTAGTTTGAGTGGTAGCACCAAAAAAGGGAAGCTCAGGATGTGGAGAGAAAGACAGGAACAAAGCCTGTGACTACGTCCAGTAAATAGCTGCAACTTGATGACTCTCATTAGTGCCACTGAAGGGAAAAGAAAGCCCCTGTGCACTTACACAAGATTTTTCTTGTTGACACGATTTCCACGTACCACAAGCTCCCTAGCTCGCTTCAGGGGCTGGCTCACATCATTTCTCACAGACTTTCTTGAGCCTGTATCAGACATGCTCCCTCTCTCCATCCTCCTTTCACACCCACTCCTCCCTTTGCTTTCCTGACACCTCTCTGCCACCTTTTTTTGTGGGCCCATCTGTTCAGAACAGATTCCAAGTCCTTCCTGAGAAGCATGCACACAATTTGAGCGAGTCCAGAATCAAAACCCAGGTTAATGATAAAAGAAAACACATCTTTCTGGCTGCCCCTTGTTCAGAGTTCCCACCTGACAAACATTTTCAACTCATTGCCAGAGGATTGTTTCATCTGCTGGATATGCACTTCATGTTTCTTCTGCTGGATATGTCTTTCACTCCACAAGCCAGTTCTTTCCCAGGTGTCTTCCTTGTGGGGTCTTCCATGCCAAGTGACAAACTGCCCCCTATGTGTGAGAGTGGCAGCAGTTCCGAGAGAACAAGCTTGGAAGCAGCAGGTTGGAAGAAAAAGAGCAGGAAAAGGTTTGAGATTGAAGGGGACTGGTTTGAATGCCTTCCCATCAAACTCCAAATGCCTTCAGTGATGAAGGGGAAAAGAAAAAAAGAGAAAAAAAACCAAACCAAACCAAACAACAACAACAAAAAAAAACCCCACACAACAAAAAGATAAATACTCTGCATGTCAGAATTACAGCCAGTGAAATTCAGCACTGCTCCACTGCCATGTGGGTGACTGCAAGCACAGACCCTCCCTCACCCCTTCCATGGGGAAACTCCTACAAAGTGCAGATCCACAGACACACAGGACACCTCTATCTTACATGCAGAGCAAAAGAGATCCCAGCTGAAATAAATCAATGTATGGCTGCGGTGGTGCACTGTAAATTTGCACCAGCTTTAAAATTGCATTAAGAAGTATCTGTTATATAAAGTAAATCTCAAGAAAGGGAT
The DNA here is from genome assembly GCF_015227805.2 of Hirundo rustica. Classification (NCBI taxonomy): domain Eukaryota; kingdom Metazoa; phylum Chordata; class Aves; order Passeriformes; family Hirundinidae; genus Hirundo; species Hirundo rustica. Next base: position 10,620,250 of record NC_053461.1, read on the forward strand.
TTTCAGAAACCAAAATTAAGCCAAGTTACAGCCAGCTTCTCAATTCCCTCAGCACCCTTTCTTAGGCAGCTTTCCAATTAGTGTCAATGAAAGTTTTGCCTGAGTAGTGACAAAGTAAAAATAGACTCAGAATTATCAGGATTTGACCTAGAGCCTTTAATACACAGGAATAGACAGACACACACACCAACACACTCACAGAGGGCAAACCTCAGGAGTGATAATGAGCTTTGATTTTTCATCAGCCACAAAAATATCAGCTATGCCACCATTACATTCCACAATAGGGCAATATTTATATTTGATCTCTGCAGCGGTTTTACGCTTTACATAATCCAGTCATTCCCCATCCAGTAATGGAAACAGAGAGCATTTGCCACGGTTTATTTTTTGCATCAGGCATTCTTTGCCAGGTACTCATGGGAAGCAAGATGGCAGGGGAATGGCACTTAATTTCCCCTGTGCTGACTGCAGGGAGGCCATGAACAAGCAGTGCAGGAGTTTCATTCTTTTTTTGGAACTCTTACAGGAGCTTCTGGCTCATCTTGCCCCCTTTGCATACCTAGAAGGTGTCATGTGCTATGAGAGTGTATTTGCTGACAGAAAAAATTTGGCCCCAGCACCCAGAGAGGTCTAGTCTCTGCAGTGAGCTCCCCTCCTTCTACCTGTGTGAAAGGGATTCAAACAAAACTTGGGGTGAGATCATCCTTCCCACACGTGCCATTATTTTCCTGTAATCTCTACTAGAAAAGCATCACTCTATAGAGAACCAACTCAAAGATAGGTTGACCCCTTCACTGAGCCTTAGGCTGTGGGATAATTTTCTAGGCAGAGTGAAATGAAAATTCAATGTTATTAAAAGGGGCTGACCATTTAATATTGACGGCAGCATTAACTATACCAAATAGTTACTTGGTAACCTTTTGTGAGTCCATCCACCATCATACTCAGTTTACATAAACATATGACTCTAAAAGAAAACTTGGATCCAGAGTGAAGATGCCACTGCAAACTTGACTTCAACTCTGGGTTTAGACCCTGTACAGATGTAGGATCATCCAGCAACATTGCTTGCTCTCTAATTTTTTTTTAACCTGTGCTTCAGGGTAAGATTTGGACAGATTATTTCCTGCAGTTAAACAGTCTTAGAGGGTGAAAGCTGAACTATCAAGAACTTCACAGATTTGTAGTATTGCTCTTTTTTGAGTCTTTTGGAAACAGGCTGGAACAAAAGCAACTGCCTAAGCCTAAGCCTCCCGCACTAAAGTAGGATCACTCAAGCCTGGAATAAAAACCATTCTTATTATATCTGAGAGAGCCACTGTGCGCCAGGTACGGAATAACCTGAACCTCAGTGGCAGCACTGAGGAGCTGGGAGTGTATCCCTTTGACGGACTGGGCCCTAGTCTTGTGCTTACACAGAACAACATCTTTCCCTGTGTCTCACCCCATGCTTGCACAGTGCTGAGAGCCTTGTAGAGGGCTTGGCAGACAGGGGACATCATGCTCCACAATTTTCAAGCCATGCCCAATGCTGCCCAGGGAGTCTGCTAACATCTGACTGCAACAAGAAGGCCAGGGAAAGATCTGGGGTGGGAGAGCCCAGAACGTGCCCCCTGATGAGCTAGAAAGGCCTGGGTTTTATTGGCAGGGATCAGAAGGCAGCAATGGACCTTAAATCTGCTTTTTGCCTATAACCCATGTAAGCTGGTTCTTTTGGTGCCTAATTGCTTACAAACTGTGAAGGGACGCAAGGGCTGGAGTTTTATCATGTCTTTTGCTTCCAGCAAACAGGCGCGATTATTTTTTGCATCCTTGCTGGAAAGAACAGAGCAGACTGTACTGCAGGACTTTGTTACCTCAGGACATATGATCACCATTCGTATGTGTCACACTCAGAACTTACGCCAGCCTGTTAGCAGAGCTGGAATAGGAGAGGCAGCGAGAGACAAGATGCATTTCCACAACCCTCCCAGCTGTCAAGAGGAGCAGAGACTGACAGAAATAAGCTACATAGAGGAGACAGGCCAAACCAGAAATAATCCATCATGTGCCACAGTTCCCAGATTCCTCAGGATCCTTTCCGAGGAATCTGATGTCAGGCATTGGGCATGTCAGCACGACTTGCACTTTGGTGATTTTCCATCTGTAGCTGCTGTTTCTGATATTATACGAACGGTTACCACTGACACGGATCACTTTAGGAGCAGCTGGAGGAGCAGTGGCCAACCCTCCTTTGCATACTGAAAGTCTTGCACAGCCAGCACCCACAAGACACATTCTGCAAGGCTGGGAATATTTCAGAGAGACAAGGATAGCAGCTCCACTGGGGTCTCACTGCTCTCGTGTGTGTTGGCACCAGGTTGAATATGCTGTGAACAGCAGGCTTAGCCCCCTCCTGGCTGATTTTCAGAGAGATCTGAAGTCACAGAAAAGCCCCCAGAGCCCTGCAGACCCCCACTGGCTCCAGGGCCACACAACCATCTTGAGAAAGATCAAGACATTAATGAGGGGCGTCAAGTAAACCACCAGAGAGAGGCAGATCTGTAGTTCTTAGTCCAAGTGGAACATCTGGGCTATTTTTGAGGGGAGAATAGCTTGGAGTTTTCAATATCTGGTTTGACCAGTAAAATAGACCTGAAAAAGCAAGAGCAAAACAGAACGAGGATGTTACAAAAACTCCTCCCAGCTTTCCCTGTTACAACTTTCTAAAGAGTCATTTAAGATCATTCTTTTTAGTCACCCACTATTTTTACCTTTTTCCCTCCTAGAAGATCCCTTTGTTAAAATTTTTTGGAAGTAACAGAAGTCCAAAACCCACACAGGTTCCTTCACCAATAGACAGCACAGACAACATTTATTTTCTGCCCCAAACCTGGCTAGTCTTGTCCTGCTCATTCCCTCTAAGGCAGATGCCAAATTCCTGCATATATTCCATGGGACCAAATTGTGCTGCCAGCCAGTTCTAGCCAGTCATAGAAAAGGAGCAGGAATCCAGAGCATGGCCCTGGCCTGGAGACACTATTCAGCAAAAAAAATCCCACAGAAACTGAAGTTTGGATCACCCTGACTGCTCACATGTCCATTTCCCCATCACTCCTCCACTTGCTCTTCATCTCCGTTCCTATCTATTCACAACCGTGTTAGGCATTTCAACGAGTATGAGGAGAAAAGGATCCATGGAAAGAAGGCAGTTAAAAAATAAATAAATTGGTGTAATTAGGATTATTTTGGAAAGCAGAATGCCCTCAGGAAATAAGAGTACTCATGACTATACAGTTTCATCTCCTTTCTCTTTGTTGTGAGTCTACAGCATCACAAGCACTAGAAAATATGATAAGAAGCAACTCATGTTCAGAAGTGAAACATTCAAGGTCATCTGGATAGACACTGAGCAATGCACTGAACAAGAAATTAAAAGGTATTCAAGAAATGCCAACCAAGAGAAAGAAACACAGTCACATTTCTCAGCCTCATGTCCCAGCAGCTGAACTTTCTGTCCCCTTCTGTCATTTAATCCCAGCTTTTCCCAAGTCATGCTTCAAAGGAAACTGTTCACCAGAGTGCCCTGCATAGCCCTCCTGTCTCAAATTTAACACCTCTTGAGCTACTGCTTTTCATGCCATTAAAGGGCCTTACGGGTATATTTTAGGCACTAAGTGATCATTTGCAGCATTTACTGCAACAAGCTCACTGCTTCCTTTCTTGCCTTTGTCAGCGGAAGTTTGGTTTTTATTTTAAAATCTTCCTGTTCTGATTTTAAATGGCTTTTCTTCCCTTGCCCACTACCTCAACGATTTTTCATGTTCTTCCACAAATTCATGCTGCCTTGGATTCCTCTCTTCTCATTCAATTGTTGCAATTGAGTTGTTGCAATCTAGCCAATGAGACTGAAAGGATGGATTCCTGCACAGGGCTCTCCACAAGATGTTCTCAGCCCTCACCCCACACAAGTGCACTCCCTGTTCTCACAAAGAGAATTAGGTCATCTGGTTGCAAGTGTACACAACAAATGCTGCAGCAACAGATGTTATAGAACTGCGGACTGCTCAGTGATGCAGTTTACCATGACCCCATTTTGAGTTACCTTCTATACCACTGGTGTTCCAAAATGTAAGAGCTTGACTTAAAAAAAGAAAAACTCACGTTCATTCCATAGAAAGCTCTGTGGATTGTTCTATGGCTGAGGTGTTCATACAGCTGAAGAAAAGAGGAAAAAAAGGCATTTGTGCAAAGTAAGATGCAAAGCTGCAGCTGCCAGCGTGGTCCAAGCCATCATGTTTGCCACATGAGGGCTGGGCAGAGCTTCAGCACATGCTGCACTGCAGCAAAAATCCACATTAACTCAAGGCTGGGGTAGCCAAGTATGGCAATGGGGACCATCACTGCTTTGTACAGCTCAGTTCTACACTCTGTGCTGGTCTGGGCTGGGATAGGATTCATTTTCCTCACAGTACCTGGAATGGGGCCACATTTTGGATTTATGCTGAAAACTGTGTGGATAATACAGGGATGTTTTCACAAATGCTGAGCAGCATTTGCACAAGTCAAGTCATTTTCTGTCTCTCACTCCACCCCACCAGGAAGTCAGCTTGGGGTACACAGGAATGTGGGAGGGGACAGCTGGGACAGATGACCCCAGCTGACCTAAGGGATATCCCACACCACATGGCATCGTGCTCAACTCACAAAAATCAAGGAAGAGAAAGGAACTGGGGACACTGGGGATGATGGTGCTTGTCTTCCCCAGTGACCATCATACACAAGATGGAGCCCTTCTTTCCTGGGGTGGCTGAACATCTGTCCGCCCACAGGAAGGGGTGAATGAGTGCCTTGTTTTGCTTTGTTTGTGTGCACAGCTTTTGGGTTACTTACTAAATCACCTTTATCTCAGTTCATGAGTTTTCTCAGTTTTACTGTTCCAATTCTCTCCCCCATCCCACTCACCCATCCCTGCTCAATAGCACTGCCATAAGATGTAGAGCTGGACAGTTCAGCCCTCCATATCTTCAGCTCTTTATTACCTCATGAATTATCAGCCAGAAAGGATGGTCACAGAAACATAATATTTTAGTAAAAATAAAGAATAAAAAGCTATCCTATCTAGAGGAGTTTTTGGAAACAATCCCTTCACTTCTTAATCAGGAAACAACACCCTCTGAAGTCAACAGCATGTCCTATTGCCACTAATTCCCATGTGAGGCAAAAGAGATGAGGTTCATATTTCCATCAACTTCATCACCAATGTTCGGTTTTTCAGTGACTCACTTGGACCCAGCAGGGAACCCCAGAGGAGAACCTGAGAATGGAGATCCCATAGCATCAGCATCCTTTTTTTTCAAATAACTTCATCTAACTTGCTTCCATCCAAACCTTTCCTCCTTTCAACAAAAACTTTTTCACTGGTCCAATCTAGCTCCAAAGCCTTTCTCTTTTTTTTTTTTTTTTTTTTATGGGGCCCTTGTGAAAGCCTTGGACTCACCAGCACTGGGAATTAGACTGTACATGGCTGTCCTAGCACAGAACAGAGAGAACATGATGTAATTTCCATTTTTCTCCCATTTGTGCTCTTTCAAAGCCCCAACTACTTATGGTTTCCACGCCACGTATTCTTCTGTCCGTTGCCATGGCGCAGCCACTGGTTTGTCATTAATATTGTGGGTAACTTCAGATCCTTGACCTCAGGGCTTTCAGAGCTTTTCATGGTGTATTTTCCTCTTGATTGAATTGCTCTGCATTCCCAAGCACAGCTAAAACAAAAATAAAACACTACTGCTTTTGAATGGTGAAAATTCATTTCACAAAGACAGGCTAGCAAAGGCTGGAAACCCATTGAAGAACAGCAGATTAAAAGGAAAACAGCCATTCTCTGCAGACGTAGCAACTGTGGCACAGATTTAAATTTACCTACAGCATCTGAGTCAAGCAATGGTCCCCAGGGCCCATGCCTGAACTCAATATCTGGCGCAGTTCTGATCCTAATAATATGCCACCCCAATGCAGAAGACCTCAAATCATTCCATAAATTCTCATCCATGAAGTTTCACAACAGTTTTAAGAGTTACTTGTTTCCGGATCACAAATTGAAAGACAGGAATAGGAACAGAAAGCTGAATGAAGGTGTAGCTCCTGGCTTCCCGTACATTTTCCCTGTCTGCCTGTGCAAATGAATTTGTGCCTGTGAATTTTGCCCAGTTGGATTATTATTCAGACAGCAAATAGTAAGTCAAGTGCTGTCTGTCATTCTCTATATTCAAGACTTGAATTTACTGAGACCAGAATTTATTCTCAAGTATACTTTAATGCTAGTGATAATTCTCACTTCAGAAAGCAGTCCTTTGCTAAAGTCTCTGAGAAATCAGCAAGTTTATATACACTAGACTGAGTCTGTGACATCTCTGATTAACAGAAGCGTGATGACTTTTTTCCCCCCAGCTTTATGAAAATAGCCATTACCATGAAAAATATATTAATTGTCATATGAGCAGGAAACTGCCAAAGTTAAACTATTCTTCAAGTGAAGAGATTTTAAAAACTGGGTGTACTTAAAGATGGTGCTTTCACACAAGCTCTTTCTGTTAAATGGGATCCCAGAAACATGGATTTGCATTTAAAAGGCCTAAGCCATCAAATTTCTGAAGGTCCAGCCCTCCTGCCCAGACTGGCAGTAGTTTTTTTGGTGAGGGGCCCTTCAGGATATAAACCCCCAAGGGAACAGCAGCATTAGCATTTTCCTTTTTTTCCTGGGGATATTATTTGTTAAAAGGAAAAAATGCATCTTTTACCTCCTTGGTGAAGATGCTTCAGAGGATGCAAAATCTGAATCTACAGACAATACTGCATGTGCCAGCCAGGCCCTTTTATGCACTTAAAAATGCCTAATAACAAGACTGGGAATGACATTAAGCACTTGATCGTATCAGAACTCATACAAACACCTGTCAGGAAAAATAAAGAGTAGCAAATGGGAAGTAAGACACAAAGCCTGAGGGGTTTTCTGGAAATGTTGATGGAGAGAAGAACAAGCAAATGATAGAAGGACAAGTAACACAAAGTTATATCCATACTCCTCATATTTGGGGTCTGGTTGAACTCATGTTGCCACTGAAGCAATTTTAGGACCACTCTCACTTCAAAAGTGTCTCCCCTAGCCCCCTTCCTGGGCAGGACAGCTCTATCCTGGACACGGAGCAAAGCCACATCAGAAGTGCTCAGGGACAAAACCCTCCACTGCCACCAACATGTCCCTCCTGCCAGAGCCTGGGAGTAGAGCCAATCCCACAACTTCTTCCCAGCAGAATAAGGACTCCCTTTAGGATTTGCTCAGTCAAGAGGACACTCCAGCTGGTGTGTATCCATCCTGCCAGGCCAGCTAGAGCAGAGCCACTCACTCTTGCAGTGAGGGTGAGTTGGCTGTGAGATCCCTCAGGCAGCCCATTTGAAAGCTTTTCTTTGGGAAGGCCAGGCACATTCCACTTTAAACAAAAATGCTGCCTGACAAAGAGCCTTGTTCCTCAGATCTCTGGCTGGAATGGGGGGGGGGGGGGGGGAAGGAAAAACAAAAACAAAAACCAACCAACCAACTAAAAAAAAAAAAAAAAAAAAAAAAAAAAAAGCCATGAAATCCCAGATCTCCTCAGGGAAAGTGTCTCTGTGTGTGTCAGTGTGTCTGTACCTGACATTTGTTCTTATAAAAGCAATTAAAAAAAAGTTTTTATGGAAAATATCTTATGCTGGGGATTTATAGAAGGACAGTAGAAATGTTGAGAAATGACAGATATCCCTTCCTGGGTGAAAACCTGTGAGATACTGAACATTGTCACCTCCTTCTGAATAAGGCAATTTATACCCCTGGATCATAATTTAGTTTTCCTCATATTATCAGCCCCACGCTCACAATCAAGATGCTTGCTTTGGATTCAGGTACCAGCCTACTGCTTCACGTTATCAGAAGTGGGGTTTTTTTTGTTTGTGGGGATGTTTTAATACATTTGTGAATAAAATAATGCTGTAAGTTGAACCTCTGTCTATATATTGTAAAAAGCCACATCTGTTCCTACTGAGTGAACCATACAGGATTAGCCTATTAAATTCTGCTGTAAATTAGATTCATAGCAACTTACTACAACTGGGAAGAGAAAAATGCAGGGTACCTGCTGAAATAGAGCTGCCTGGCCTTTCCCTGGCCCAAATCCATCCATCCATCATCCCTCCCTCCATCCCTCCATCCCAGAGCAGAACTAGTCCTACCATGAAGCACATAAAAACAGGAAAATAATGTATGCTTTGCCACCTTCTCTGCTCCAGAGGGGTCAGAATTCAGCATGGACATAGAACTGCACCTTCTTATCATAAAGGAAAGAGATTAAAGAGCCTCAAAAAATAATTTTTCACTTAAACACATTTCATTAGACAAAATTTCTCCCACATGGAGAACAGGATGCTGGAATGGAAATAGCTTAACCCATTTTATAAATTGGCATGAATCAAGGTAAACAGCAGGCATTAAACAGGCTCCAGTTGTGCTGTTTATGTGCATCACTTACTGTATGATGATATAATTTCACCACTGTTGATTAACTAATATCGTTAGCATCTAGAGTAGTCATCTATCAGGGCCTTGAGGTCTCCAATTATTTCTTTGCCAAAGTTATGACCTACTTATACATCATCCAATTACCTAACAGTGACAATAAAAATCACACCTTGTAGTTAAACTGCAGGAGTGAAAGTCAGGAAATAGAAATTTTGCCCCAGCTCTGTTACTCACTTGCTGTTTGTGGCCAGCTCAAGTCACAGTTTCTTCATATCCACTACTCTGGGAATTCCTGTTTCAGACAATCAAGATCTCTAACATCAAGAGAAAATATAGATACTCAGCAAATCAATTTCTCAGTGCCTCCAGGTGAGCTCCCAAAAGCATTAGAGAGTTCTACAATTCTGTAATGATTATTTAGCCATTTAATCAGATATAACAAACCTCATGGACCAGCTTATTCCTACCTGATGTTCCCCCAAAAGATGCCTGGAACAGCTGCAGTGCAGATCCCTCTCTCCTGATGCAGCATCCCATGCATTAAATGCACTGTAGCAGCCATTCAGTTTAGTTTCTTACATGGACACAAAACAAGGGATCATAATTTTGCTTGGGGCTGGGCCACTTAACAGCCCTGAGGCCAGAGGAGCTGCAAAACAAAAAACCAAACACCCCCAGGTGCATCTGTAGGGTGAGGAAATGCCAGTGTGTTGCTTGTGGAATGGGGGGGGGGAAAGAGCTCTGCAAATCAGGGACAGTGTGTGTGTCTACCTCACACAGGCTATGACAGATCTGAGGAGTGCAAACAGATTTTAGTTCCTTTATGGAAAAAGTGCAGCGCAACTCCCCATTCTTGTGCTGTTCTCTCATGTAGTACAGCAAGTTTTTACCACTTGTTTTCAGTTCTGTAGCCTGGTTAAAAGGAAATACTGTTCCACTAAAGACGGAATGTGCTCTGGGCAGCTGAGCTAAAAGCAGAACTTCGTGCTGAAGCTGGAACAAGGTGAATCCTTTACACCATGGCACCTACTCATGGTATAATGTGCAGGCATGAAAAATGAAACCAGCTGAGTTCTGCACAAAGCTTTTGTGTGTGTCTGTGTCTGATGTGCTCTGAGAATCTTTTGTCACAGCTCAAAGTGCTGTCCCCAGAGAGGGGCAATTTTTTCCTTTGCCTCAACTGTGTTTTATGGTTTTATTCTAATTTTACAATCAGTCTGTGACAGCTGGTCACACAGTGTGTCTGGGTTGAATAAAGCCCAAGGACCCTTTGCCAAACTTCTACGCAATGTGCTGAGCTTAATGAAATGTGTCAGCTCCACTGTGAATTGTGCATTCATGGAACTGAATGAATCTGAGTTTTCAAGGAAAACTTAAGGGATACATAACTGCACACAGCAAATTGGGAGGGGTGGAGAGAGGAGAGAAATCCCACAGGAACACTTAGCAGTTCTACCAATAGCCAAATAGATCCTGATAGCTGGAATTTAATCAACCTGTTTGAATAAAGATTTAAAAGTACCAGCCACTGCTGAGGCCTCAGGGGAGACCAAGTGTGGTTCAGTGGCTGAGTTAAAATGCTGTGTCCCAGTGGTTGATGTCATAGTGCAGCTCTGCGACACACATCCAGCACAATCCTAAGAAAGTCACAGAATTTGGGGGCCTTTCACTCCCATTTGTAAAACAGGAACAAAAGTGCTTCCTTCTGGCTCGAGTTGCTTCTCTGAGCTATTGAGGTTTTCAACTGGACAGGACGCTGACCACTCCTGACACACAACAGTGTCTAGTCAGTACTTGAAGCTATTTTCATATTTGAGAGAGGACAGACATCTGAGACATGCAAGGTACACAAAGCAAAGTGCATGATGCAAATTGGATTGTACCCTGGTGAACACAAAAAAATGCTAATTTTGGCAGAAAAGGAGGACTTCGAAAGGTATAAGATTCTCTTGCATCATTCAATATGTGAAAGTCATGGTGCCATTGCATTTCTTATCCTTGTCGTGTCTTGCTAGAAATCAGTCTATCAGTAAAAAAATTAGTGTCTTGATACTCTGTTGGAAGGAGAAGCGAACAGGAGTGCTCAGCATCCCTGAAAATCAGGCATGGTCCCAGAATTTTTCTGCCCAAAGAAATTTAACTGCTGTAAAAGAGTTGCTCAATTTTCCTTTTCCTCAATGTTTTCAGGGAATTGTCAGCTGAACCGCCCCAAAACCAGACTTAGTTGTGTCACACCAAACACTGCTACAAAATGGGGAGGTCCGTAGGAAGGCGCCTGACATCCATGGCTGGGCCCTGCTGCAGTTTGCTGTCAAAGTCAGTCTGACATTTTTGAATTAGACAGGAAGTTATCTGACCTTGACACATCAAGTAAAACAGCAAACACACTTGCACAAACATTGTAAAACAGGAGGACAGATGTCAAAACTCAGATGTCCGTTAGGGTAGACTTAAAAGTCAAAGACAGGATTCCTGGATGTGTTAACACTGCTTTCAAAACTTTTCACCTCTCACCAGCAGCTTTTACCTTAGAAGTGCTTTACTAAATAATTTAGCCTTAAAATATCCTTTTAGATATCTATTTTACATTAAGGGAAACAAAATTAAATGACTCCTGCAAATTTTACCCTTGTGTTGGAATCAGATATAAACCCCAGCTCTCTTTGCTCCACTCCTTGGCTTTAGCCCAAGGCCATATTTTTTCACCTCCTAAAACAAGTCCTATAAATATGTGCCCAAGAAGAGAAACTTCCTCTGCAACCAAGAGCCCTCAGGCAGTAATCATAGCTCTGAACTCTGCCAACCTGCCGGATGAACTAACAGTGAAAAAAACAAACAAAAAATCCACAGCCTTTTGGGAAGACACTCTCAAAAGTAGCCCAGTTCCCACCACGCTGTCTCCAGCCACCTTCTTTTTGCACCTGAACCAACTGCACCATCCTCCTTGTCCCTGAACTCTCCTTCTACTTCCACATTTGTTGCCTGCAAATCTTCCTGTCATCACCTCCTTTTTTTAAATTCCAAGATCTGGATTGCATCCCCATTCCTTCAGGCCTTGATCACTTGTGGCTAGGGGGAACAGCAAACTCCACTTCTTCCACAGAGCCTTATCAGTTGCCCATGGCACTGACCTTACCAGGTGCAGTGTGTAATTTTCCACCTCCCTGACCTACATGGAAGGGTGAGATGAAGGCCAATCCCACCCCAGTCAGAGCCTTGGAGATTCCACTGCACCAGGAATATGAGATCCCACAAGTAACAGGATGGAGTCTAGTACAGAGCTACTGGGATCCAGGCTAGCACCTACAGCCCTCTGATTTCACCAGTAAGGCTTTGACACAAGACAAGTCCTGCCTGCAATGTATTGCCTAAATCCCATTGGTTCTGGGATCCAGTTCAAAAGAATCCTTTTGGGTCTTCTCTCTCTTTCATTGCTCCCTCTATTCTCTAATGCTCTTCATCATGACACAAACGCACTGCTGGTGCAAGACATTTCTGTTGTACAGAAAGCCACAGGGTCTTCTTCTTCTGCTCTGGCGATGAGTTTTTGAATACTTAAATGTATTGCAAGTATTTTTTAACCAAAGATTTATGTAATTACTTGCATCTATTCTCACTATCCTGCATGTCATTCGGGAGATGGTTTGGGAGTGAGACTGATTCTAGGCCATGGAAGTGCATTCTGTGTTGAGCCTAATGAAAGCAGGGTTTACCCAAGAGGAAGGATTAATTTAAGTGTCCTGTATCTCAGCTATGGCAATATTTTTAATTCATGTGTTTGTAGACAAGCCAACCTGCTCAATAATAATGACCTGTGCAAGAAATACATTTTTCAAACAAATTCTCAGTAGGATACTTTTCTTTAGCATCTCTGGCAAGAGGGATCCGAGGTGATTTAGTTATGAATCTTATAACTTGCTCTGGAAGTGCACTTATCGATGGTTAGGTTCTGAGTTTGTAGAAGTGTTTTTAATTACTAAGAGAAGAAAGAAAAAAAGAAGTCAAAGCTTCGCCAGCTGCCAGAGCTTCCAGAGGACTGACTACATTCACGAATCTTGTAATCTTTTTATGTTCATTATGAGGATACTACAAAAAAAAAGGGAAATCGGATTTTGGCGAACAAATTAAATGCTTATTCAAAGATTAATTCACATCATCTGTACTCCATTAGATGTTCTCCTCTGCCAGGGAATATAATGCAATATTTTCAGGGAGAATATTTGCTGCTATTGCCAAGAGCTTACAGTTTACTGGCTCTTGCAGCACTGACATGGGAGTCACTGAGCTATGGGCACAGCTAGAGCAGATAGTGGAGAAATATTCAGTATGAAACATATGGAGCAAATCTGCTTCATTCTGGTGTTAAAAGGTACTGGTTATGACCCTGAGGAGCAGCCAAGTGACAAGGGGGAAGCAAAACCATAAACCAATAAAAATTTATCTTTCGTTGTATCATGAATGAACAATTTGTCGCAGCTGGGTTTGGGCTCCCCCTCCCCCAGTTACAAATACATCAAGATTTCATTTTAAAATCACAATATGTGGTTGAGGGGAGTGGAACTTAATTTCAATGCATCTATCCTGGAACCTCCTAAGAGGGCAAACGTTTCCAGAATAAATGCATTGTCCTGTTAAAGGCAGATGACCTGAATAATAATTTAAAAACCAGCTTTCCCAATCAATTTGTGATTTCTTTCAGAACACACAGTGCCACAGTGCGGTTCTCCTATCCTGCCTGTTTATACATTTGCTAAACATTAAGATTCTACCTTTTGTCTCACAAAAACAGAGGCCAGCTCTGTAGTGATTATTGTTGGCTAGATGTTAGATGGGCTCATGTACAACAGTGAAATTCATGAGAGTCACTATGCAGTGCAGAATTACCTATGTTAGCCCATGGGAAATCATAAGTACTTAATTTTTGTCCCTTTAGGAGCTATTACTACTGGATTTAAATAGCTACAAAGACAATTATACAAGGCAAAGGTGTTTGCACATTTTACTGGATTTGGTTTCTGATCCCTTTTCTTGGCAAACCTTCTATAGCCACAATAACAATAATTATCCCCAAATAGTCCTTAATTATTAAAAAAACAGTTTTCTTGTTTTGTTTTGCATTCAGAGTTCCTAATGTAGTGAACACAAAAATCTCAGAGAGGTAAGACTTTTGAGTAAAAACTGGTATCTATATGACAAAGTTGGCACTGCAAAAGCAAACACAGAGAGTACATCCAGGAGAAGGGGCAGATAATTCCAGCCACTGAACTGATCTTGAGAATTCAACTGATAATATGAGAGCTGCCTCATACTACACCTCTGATTTAGGTAGGGAGTTCTTGTTTGTGGAACAATTGGTTCTTTCCAGATGTTCTATTGCATCTGTATGGTTGAAAGAGGTGAACTTACTGAACTTACAGCCATTACAGAATTTGCCTGCAGTTATTTTTTTTATTTTATTCTACAGTATTTACAATAAACAAATCACCATGAAATCTAGATGCTACAGTGCCAGATAATGTGCCCTCTCACTTGATTTGTCTGAGGTTCAAATCAAAAACAAATTGTGTCCTTCTATTGACTTCCCTGGGTAGGTACTGGAAAGGCCCCTGCTTTCATTTGGCTTCCTGTGTAAGACAGATGCTAAGACAAGGCTATTTCAAATGGCTTAAGAGTCATTTAAACTAAGAACTAAGTAACAGGAAGTTGTTTTTCCCTGCAAAATCCATACAACCTCTGGGGTACCTAGCCCAGTTTTAGGTCCAAAAATAAATTTAATTCCCAGGACAGTTTTGTGAAAACTGTTACTTTCTGCCTGATCAATGAAGATTTAATCTCTGCTCCCCACTATATTACACACTGCCCGTTTCTCCCACCAGCCTCTCAGAAGTAAGGTAAATGTAACTGCTCTGTTTAATGAGCTGCTATTATTCCTACTATGATGCCCAATAAAAATTAGGATTTATTTTCCTGAACTCTTTCCTTCAGGAAATGTCAGCCAAACATAACCCTGCAAAAGCAAACACCATGTTTGCCTTGGCTACTTGGACATGCCATGTTCCCAGAATGAGGGCAGAACAAAATATTGGGGCCTAGGCACATTGCCTGGCTTGCAAATTGGGCACTGACTAAAGCTGGTTTGCAGATACTTGAATCCAAACCTGTATTCTGGGATTTGCCAAGTCTGGTGCTTTTCCTCCACTTTCCCAAACCCATGGTAGCCACATCAATATATGTATTTGAGAAAAGCCTGAGTGCATTTAAGGTGTTATGCAAATACCCTCTGTTATGTCCTACTACAATACCTGTATTGAATGACTTGTAAATGTTTTTCAGACACCAGTGTTTTTGGATTAATTACCAAGCAAAAGCCAACCGTTTTCTTGTGTTACTCTATGTTAATATAACCAATTAGCAGAGTCTAGTTGTCAAGCAGCAAGCAGCACCAAAAATAGGGTATTGCACCAGGTTTCTGGAAAACTATTTGGACACCCTGCTCTCTGGTGTTGACCCATGTACTGTTCAAATTTCAGTGATGGAATAGGTTCATACTGTATATTACTCCAACTTAAATTGTGATTTTATTTTCTGCATTAAAAATTCCAGAACATGATTCATCTTCTTGTCACTGTATTTTGACATGAATACAACTCCTTCACAATCAATGGAGCCAGACCAAACTGGGGTGCTAAAACAGACTTTTTGGCAATTCTCTTTTTCCTAAGTCCATCTCTAACCAGTTTCTACTTTCACTAAGAGGACAAGACTGAACTACAAAATCTTTCCATTCCATGATGTTTATTATCAAAAATCTCGCAATCCAAGCATGGATTCCTTGAGACTGAACTAAACCTACACACAAACCTAAGCTAACCACAAACAGGGCATGCAGGTTAACCAAGTCACCCTACCCCAAGACAGGGAGACTTTAGCCGTAAATGCAGCCTGGAAATGAGGATGAGTTTAAGAACCGTGTCCCCAGCCAGCTTTCTCAAGGGACAAAACAACTTTGAAATTTCATCCTCAGTTAAATAATTTTGGCTCAATTTTCAGTCATATGTGTCAAAACTACCCATTCCTACAAGTGCAGGAGCTGACAAAATAGAGGTACATTTGCTAATTTCAGGATATACAAGCATAACCTGCAAATCCCTCAGTTTATCCCTATCTTGTTTGGAACAGAAAAGTAGAAATGGATGTGATAGCAGAATGGACATAATTTCACACCTTTCTCCAAGGGACTCTGTTAGTCTTGCCCCCATTAGTCTCTGCTCTATGGCCCATCTTTAGAGTCCCTCCTTCAAGGTGATGTCTGCAGAATCTTTCAGTAATTTATATTGCCTTTACAGATGCTGAGATTTAGAGTTTATGGAAGCCACATGAACCTGTGAACTTCAAAAAAATCAAAATTGGGTCAAGATGTCAGGGCGAGTCTTTGTCCTGACATCTCTGCACGTCTCAGAGTTAGATCAGAGAACTTTCAGCAGAATTACTCCTTCTAAACAGGAGAAATCTCCAGTGTTGTGATATGAGACAACATTTACCATATGATGCATTTAAATGCAGAGGTTTTCATTGGCACAACATTGAACTGAAACATGCTTAGGCTTCAGAAGAAAAAGAGAGAGAGAGAGAAAGAGAGAGAGAGAGAGAGAAAAGCGGGGGGAAAGCAACTTCATCCCTTTATCAAGTTACCTTACAAGCAACCAGCTTCTGGGATCCTGGCAGACTAGGACCTCAGGACCTCTTCTAGTGGAGAGAAGGGGATGCTGAGACCTGCACAAGAAATGCAGTCCATGACATTGGCAATGCTGTTTATCATTCATATTCTACTCCTGTATGGTTAGTAAAACCCACATACACTAAAGTTGCACTTTTTCAGCATGTTTCTGTTTGTGTACATGACCATCATCAAAGAGCTCTGTCAGCTAAAGCAATGAACAAGAAAAAACTACCAATAATCCCAGGCTCTGTAGTTTTCTCTTAAACAGCTTTGACAGGACATGTTGAACAGACAAGAGAGCCCTAAAACTTTCAAGTTGAAAGCATAAATACAAGCAAAACTGTCAAACTTCATTTGAGTTAACACCTCTAATAAATATTGTGACCAGAAATACTTTTCCAGAAATGCAGGCATGACACTAAATAAATAACTGAAAGACATTGCTCCTGGACTGTAATCCCAGCTCTGCCAGTGACTTTTCCAGTGATTTCATTTGGGGTATTTAATGCCTGGTTACACCACCTTCCCCACTGGCAAATGAACACAAGGATATTGAACTTCCTGGGTGAGGCTAAGGTAAGTGTATGTGTACTGACATCACCTTCACCAAGGCAAGTACCATAGTTGTGTAAAATAATCAACATGTTACCCACATGTCAATTTTTGTCTCCATTTTGCTAGTGCCAGCAACTCTGGCACTACTTTAATTGAGAAAATTCATATTCCTTTTTCCATGGGTGCCCAAACTATACTACATCTCGTGGGAAGCTGCTTCTAATAAACATCTGTAAATCCATCTCATTCTTGATTTAATTCCTTACATCACAGTAATTCTGCCACCCCAAAACATGACAATAATGAGGCAAGCTCATAAGCTGACACCTCCTCGTGGTGTGCCAAAACCAGCTGTGACTGCACTGCAATGAAATCATGAACAGGAGGTGTCTGAAGCAGCACAGCTCCACACATGTGAGTCAGGGTGTTTACGTACAGAACCATCATGAGAAAGCAGCCTCAGTCAGAGTAAGCTGAGAAAAGTTTGAGACAAACCAGAGGAAGAAGTTTTCCACACAATGAAAGTTATGGAATTTGTCACCATATGAGTTCAAAATGGGATTAAACACTTTCACAGGATCACAGGCTATTAAAATCTCCAGCTCAGAAATGGGTTAACCTGACAGTCAGTGTTCTGTTGGGGGATAGACCACTAAACACATGCCCTGATCCCTGATCCCTTCCTTCCATCCCTCCTCACCAGTCACTTTCAGAGAGAACGTCATTTTACACAAACCTGTGTTCTCGCCCAGTAGTGTACCCTTACATTTTTAGGTAAGCTAGTAAGAATTGCTTTTTGGCAGAAGATTATTCCTTCTGGCACAATGTCATAGTATACTGTTTCTAGCACTGGGGCAGCTTTCAGGGAGCTCAGTACTCCTGCATGCTCTTTCTTGTCCCCACTTACTTGCTGATACATTTTATTTAGCATGCACATTATAGGGAGCAGGACATTTGTTCAGTTCTGTTTATTGAATGCTCAAGATGACTCTGTGTAAATATTAGACACTAAGATGAGCTTTCAGAGAGCCCCTGTGGAGCAAACATAGGCAGGCCCAACCTCCAGCCCCCTCAATCCATTACCCCAGGTGAGCTGATATGATAAACAACATAAATAGAAACTACTTGTTCTGAGCAATAGCTGTTAAATCAATAAACATCCAAAACTTTGGAGAAAAAACACTGCTTTTCCTAATTTATCAAACAAGATTCTGTATCTATTTTTTTTTCTCCCTCTTCTTAAACAAGTTCAGTTTGTAAAGACTGAAGGAAAACAAGACGTCCTTTCAAATCCCTCCTTTGGATCAAACCTCATTGGGTTTTGATGTCAATGGTG
This sequence comes from Hirundo rustica, assembly GCF_015227805.2. Taxonomy (NCBI): domain Eukaryota; kingdom Metazoa; phylum Chordata; class Aves; order Passeriformes; family Hirundinidae; genus Hirundo; species Hirundo rustica. The sequence goes on from NC_053461.1 coordinate 10,638,397, forward strand.
CATCGAAGGCTGACCACTGCCAGCACAAGTATTTGGCAGCTGAGCTGTTACATAATACAATCCTGTCTTTCACAGGAGAGAGATCTCTGTGCTACTCAATGTGCTAAAATTTAACCCACTGCTTCGCTCCATCCAGCCAAAATAACCTTGTACATTTTTCCATAGCACTAAATGATGGCTATTAAAAAAAAAAAAAAAAAAAAAAGGAAAGCTACTGCTTGAAAAATAAAATACTCATGAATACTAAAACTACATATAGGTGTTTATTTAAGGAAGTACACATTTCCCTTTCCCCACCTCTGGCCGAAATCTGCTCTGAGAAGGGAGATGTTTATCCCAAAAAGCAAGAAGGGTATTTAAGAAACTTGTACACCTACTACAAGAAATATACTAACAAAAATAAAAGAAGTGTGTTACTCTCAAAATGTGTCCCTGCCTCATGTAAATGTTTGGATTCAGAACTCTGGAAACATAAAATGTTTTCCAAGGCTGTTTACAGTAAGTTTGAGTTTTCAGCTCCCATGAGTAGGAAGAAAATGTCTAACTTCAACTTTTTTTCCAGAATGGTTTTTTAGCTGTTCCTGTGTACCCTGTGATGCTAACAAAGAACAGTATCAGCCTTGAGTGGTGTAAATCAGGGGCACTTTTAGTCCCATTCGTAGTTTCTGCCAACAAACTGACACGGCAATTTACGGTGCCAGATGCTGACAGGTGATATTCCCACTGAACCCAAGTTTTAAAAAACAGATTATCTTTTCTGAGCCCCAGTACAAAACAGCCCATATAATATCACCCAGCCTTCCCTGGACCAGCACCAATATCTTGTGTTCAGCTCATGAATACCCTCCAGCAACAGCAATATTAGCAAATCTGGGAAAGAGAAATCTCAGTTATGGGACTTACTGGAACTGGAAGAAAGGCCTTCAGGATTTGCTCCACTGAGGATGAAATGGAAAGAGCCCAGGAGGCCCAGATTTTCAGTCAGTTTACAGTCACCAATAAAGATTACCCACTGGAATTCTTTCAGGGAGATGGGGAAATACTTTGGGTATACAAATCCATACTCAAACACAGAGTTAAGGGGAACGGTGGAGCAGAGCAGAGCAGAGGGGAGAGAGGTGAACTCCACCCCACACTGAAGATATGATGTGACCAGCCATCTTTCTACTCCATGGGTAGTGCCAGGCAGACAAAATCCTTCTCTTGGAAGCCCTGGTGCCAGCTGGAAGAAGAGGTTAGAGTCATAGGCATTCCTTTATGGAGTGCAGACAGAGGTAGCCACAGACATCCAACACACAGTACATATTGCATAATGTCTATAAGTGATGGCATCCCCTGTCCTGGGCTCCTACAACAGCAAGGAGTGTTTCTGAAGAAGGGAAGATGTCCACTGAGGCATTTAAGGAAACGTCTATCCATAAGCCCCTCTGATAGGAAAGTCAATATAGGATTTATTATAGCTGAATTATCCACTGAAGAAGGCTCTCCAACCACTGAGAGCAGAAGTCTCAGAGAAACCAGGGTGACCTCAGGAACTGAGCTCCCCTCTGGGAACACATCAGTCCGAGTGCCCTGGCTCAGAAAATGGACAAGCAAAGCACCATCTCCCGCTGGAGATTGGCAGAGCCGGCCTGTGTCACTGGAGCATTCCCATCTAGGGACTGTGCTACCACAGTGTCCAGCAAAATCCTCCTCAGTGCAACCTGGAGATCATCTCTTGGTGCTCCTCCTAACCCCAGTTGAGCCCAATATGTTTTTAATTGAGCTGTGTGTTTCATGAGTGGCCATATTGTTGTACACAAGAAGGAGCACAAAGGGGGAGAAAGTAGGTGGGAAGTGTTATTTATTTAGCTTTAGGGAAATTTAGTTTACTTAGGAATTTATCTTTTGTTTCCCTGAATCAGGAATCAATTAGTCCACATTACTCTCTTTGTTTAGATGTTGTGTTATGCTTTTTTGGTCAGGAAGCAGCCTAGAGCAATAAACAAACACTTGTGCCTTGGAGCGTGATGGAAAACCTGGAGATACAAACCAGCCGAACGAGAGACAGATCAGCCCGAGGCTGGCGAACGGGTATCACGCGTGTCCAAACCCCTCAATACTCCCCTTTCACACACCATTGTCCCCTCCACCCAGGTCCCAAATGATAGATCCTACTCAGAGCACGCACTGCCCAAGGCCTCGTGCTGCCAGCGCAGGATTTGGGGAGAGGGCTAAGTCCCTCTCAGCTCCAGGGAACGAGCGGCGCCCGTGAGCCCCAACCCTGGCCCTTCCTCCAGCCTGCCCAATCCCTTGGAGGGATGATACAGCAGAAACCTGGCTCCCACCAAGTGTTGTTACAGCCAGAGAGCTCAGAGGTTTCTCTTGGCTCACTGGCTGACTTGTGTAACCAGGGTGAGGTGGTGTGGGGAGCACGAAGGATGAGAGGCCAGATCTGCAGCGCTACAGGGAATGGAGGGGAGCTTAGCTGCACTTTACTGGGCGTGAGAAACATGATTAACAGTTTGGAGTCACTATGGCTGTGCACGGACAAGAGCTGGGTTATGCAGAAACAGTGACTATACTGAGAGACCTGTGAAACACCTCTGTGGGCAAGGGCATAAGGAAACCTTGATCCAGCAGCCCCTGTGCCGGTTCCATTCCTCTCCCTATTTCACTCAAAAGTAGTACATTTCTTCCCCATCTTCAATGTTTTCTTTTGGTTTAAAGCTCAGCTCATTGTACAGATCCCCACTAGGGCATTATTAACATTTAGAATAACCACAGATTCAATGCCACCTGTATGTGATTCCCCAATATTTATGGGCAAGAACCAAATTACTTTGATTTTTTAGCAAGTAGGTATGTAAGTAGATCAATAGAGAAAGGCAGTACTTACTCAGAAAAAGGACACTGCTCTCCTATGACGTGACCATTCTAGAAACCACGCTGCCTGCCAGAATTTGCCTGCTGAAGTCAGAATATTTATTGCCTTTTGGTCATTACACTTTTGCTTCATGCTCTCTCTTTGCAAATGACAGGTACTGAATAGTAATTTTATGAGAATCCCTCGGTGCAAATAATACAGCAGAAATGTAATTGCTTGTCATTCATGCTTGGATATTATTAAACTTCCATCATCAAACAGAATAAGTCTTTATGACTACACATCTGAGTGTGGGACTATTTCAACTGCTCAATATTTTATCATGCAATCACTAAGAGCTACATCCATCACTCAAGGTTAAAGCATGCTGAAGAGTATTCAAAAGCTTTGGTAGCTAAATCACTCAAAATCACTTGATGAAGCATTTTAAATCTCACTGAAGTCTAACCTCTCTCAAACTCCCCTTTTTTTCCCTCCTAACATTACACAGTACTTCAGCTGACAGACATGTTAGGCCTAAATTTTAAGTCATATCAAGAACAACTCTGATCAACTTACAAACATCTATGACCACATACGAGGGTTATTTGCATGTAGAATATTGTTTCTTGGCTGAACTTACCAACTTCTAGAAACTTCGGGCCACCAACAGAGTCCTCACTTACCCATAAAATAGAAAATATGGCTTTGGACTGCATTTTAAAACCACATGACCTCTTTGGTACTCACGTCTTAAATTGGTTTCCTTGCCCTTGCCTGGAACCACACAAGAGTTTAAACTCAAGACATTAATTTAAACCTTCTCTCTTCCCTGTGATTTGGGAAGAGCTGAAGGATGCAACCCACAGTCATGCTAGCTGAGCATGAAGTTACCATGTAAGCCGTCATGTTCTTACTACTGCTGGGTACTTGTTTGTTTTCCAGAGAAACAAGCAGATAGAAATGACCAGACAAGAGCATTTTTAAACTACTATTCCATTAAATCATCCAAATACTGCAGAAGCACCTTAATTAACCACTGATGCATTCTTTGCATCCTTGAATTTGGACTCCTTTTCTAGACATGTCCCCTTAAAATTATTAGATGTCCCCTTACATTCTTCTTTTCAGATGGGATGTTCAACTGTTCAATTTATCAAATAAAGATAAATTCATATCCCAGAAAGTCTACCCAGAGACAGCCTTTGGCTCTAACAGCTCTCTTCAGAAGTTAGAAACCAGGCTTTCAGCTGGTCCACGGGCATCATAATTTATGAGCCACTAGTTACATGTACATCAGGGCAAGGAAAACCCTGCAAAATCATCCTTCTCCTATTGTTTTCTCTAATGAAACTGTTTGACTTAGTCCTAGTTTTGTGGGGATAAAAAAAAATCACATCTAAATATAGGTTAGCAATCAGGGCTTCAGGCTGGAAGCAGATTTGACCCCCACAGGAGTAGACATTTCTGCAGAAATCTTCAGTGAAAAGACTGGTAAAACATTCAGTTTGACCAATATATGAGGGATCAAAGCAAGATTGTAGGAGTTTAAGTGATTTGTCGCTAGAACTCAAGCTGGAAGCTCAGTTTCTTTGAGCTTAACAGCCTCTAGAGACTGAGCAAAGATCTCTGCACTGCAAACCCAGCGCATGGAAACACTCCCCAAAGCCCTACACTGGAGACTGTAGGGGGGACAGGACTCAGCCCCTCTTGCCCACACAGCGAATCCCCTGCTCCACCCTGAGAAAGAAAAAGATGTCTCAATATTTCATGAGTGTTAAAAATAAACTCAAAATTAAATAAACAGTTTATCAGGTTGGGACATTTTGTGCTACAACAGACATTTTCCTTTTTTTTTTTTTTTTTTCAAACCTTCATTTGGCAGAGCAACTCATTTCCCAACACGGCCCAGGCACCCTGGGTTACTTCAGAGACGATATAAACACGCCAAATTTTTCAGATTTGCAAATTAGCTACTGCACACGTACATGTAGCATTTGCAAAACAATTTCCCAACACGTACATTTGTACCAAGAGCCTTAATGTCCCTGTGGTGCAGGGTGATTTATATCTGAGGCGTGTGTGCCTGATTCATGTTGCCCGCCCAAAGAGGCTGTGGTATACACCATATATCAATTCTCAGGTTTGTTTTTCTTTTCATTTTCTCTATTAAAAAATTAAAGGAAATTAATCAGGGAATAAAGAAATGCCGTTTTCCAGTCTCACAGATTTTTCATAGTGATTTGAATAAATCAAATTGCTATTATAAAAGGGCCAAGATCAAGAATAACTATTGCATTAGAGAACATTGCTCTGAATCTGAAGCAACTAACAGAAGAGGCTCAGATCTTAACTATTTCGTTTGAATACAAGCTATACAGGAGCAGTTTCAAGACATTAGCTCAAGCAGGGAATTGTCTTCCTGAAAATATATTAAGCACCAACTTTTTAATATAACAGCAGGATATTTACAGCTTTATAAAAACACCACAGTGAGCCACATTGTATCTGGCTCTTGCATGGGACAAGCACAGCTGGAAAAGGAAGACAGAAGGAGGTGGCAGCATTGTGCATCTTGTTACAAAATCTAAAGGTGATCACAATTCTTCTGCTGAGGAATGTTAAAGCAAGGGCTCTGCCTACATGGGATGTTCTAAATCAACACTCATGTGCACGTACAAACAAGCATTGAATGTTCTCATCAAGGGAATGCCAGATTTAAACACTCCTGAGTTTTGGGAAAGTTTGGATGAAAAACCACATGGCTCAGATCCACTTCTCACTGCAGCCAAGTGCCCAGTCTTGATCTCATTGAAAAAAATGGCAAAACTCCTGGAGAACAATCCAGGCCATAACTAGCCAGCTGTCTATCATTTTTCTCACTACGTAAGCTCTTATTTTTACTATTATACCTGACTAAACTCTCCAAGTTGTGGGTTTTTTCCCACCCTGATCTCATTTGAATGATGTCAGACAGGGAGGTAGGGAGACAAAACCAGAAATGTGGTAAATGACAAAGCTGGAACCATCCAAGAAATAAATATAAGAAGTAGATACAGTGCCAAGGCTGGATACAGCAGCTGAGGAAAAATGGGAAATGTAAAACTTTCTTGGCAAGGGCATATGGATTCATCCAGCTGAAAGAGGCACATTCCGGCCCACACCATTGTAAGCAATAATAGATGTCACCCTTGAGAAATACAGATGTTTGTAATTTTTTTGATTTTTTTTTTTTTTTGACTGCTCAAATGAAATAACCTTTTTGTCCTGAAAAATTCCTCTAGGATTTGGTATTGCAAATGTTACTTCTGTGCAAACTGTAAAATGCTGATTCAAACTGAACACAAAATTACTACAGGACAGTTTTGAAATGCATTCTAATAATAAAAATATACTTGAATATGACTGATGTTCGTGAATTAAAAATTCATTCAGGCTAGATAAGATGCAATTAATAATAACAATAATAAAGAGACTGCAATCAGATCTTCTTCTTGTCTGCAAGTATGCTCCTTCTCCACTTCATCTATTTCAGAATTTTCTTTGCAGAAATGATACTCATGACTACTGAAAAAATATTTTAATTTTCTTATTTTAATTTAGCTGATACTTCAGTAACTTAATTGTCTTTTAATTAGATATTGCTGATTTACAGGAGTGCAAGTGGTTGAAGAATACAGTCATCACATTCTTAGAGAGGCTTACTGAATTTGGCATCAAGTTCTGGCAACTTGCATGATCTCATCCAGAGAAGGACTTTAAACTGAAAAGGCCCAATTCTCCTCTGCTTTATTTACATAAAGCATATGGTGGCTGTCGACTTCAGCCCTTCTGATTTTCACATCTTCTTGGGGATAAGGACAGCTGTGTGCTGGGGAAAATACTTCAATGTTCAGATGAAAAAACTTCAGTGCTCAAACACATTTTATTACACAAGTTTTCAGTTTTCATATTTAATCTTCCTCTACATTAACCAGAAGCCTGATTTGAATGTTCTTCTCTTTTTTCCTTTCTGGCTTACAAATGCCATAGCTTCAGTCAGCCTCCTGGCTCAGTCAGCCTTTAGCTTTTGTCTAGCTCTAGGGAAGATGATGAATTAGGAGAATTTAAAATACTTCTTCACAGAAGGGCCCAAGAATCACCACTCAATCTGTCAAGCTCAGAACCAAGCCCCAAGGCAGTTGCTGGGGACAAGCGTCAAATCTGCTGTCAATCTGCTGGAAACCCTCCTGGCTTTGTTGAACACTGGCAATTCACAATAGCAAAAATCCAGCCCAGTATCTCAAAAACGTCCATCATTAACCTAGAACCCTTAGAGAAGGGTTAACCTCTGAGTCCCTGGAGATGAAACACACCTTCTACAGGCCAGAACACAACCATGAAGAATAACATGTCCCTTCCTGTATGGGATCATCACCCAACACTGAAAGCACAGACTCTTCTACAAATAGATTCTAGTCCTTTCTTTGAAGGGGCCCTTAGCAGGGTAAGGTGTCAGGGAACTATCCAGGTAGCTTATAAGAGCTTTGTGTAATCTTCTTTAGACATTCCATGTTCTCTTTTACTTGCAGAAAGCAGCTTCCTAACAACAGCAAGACAGAAGGATGCAGGTGAACAGAGGTGGTTTTTCACAACACCTTTTATTATCTGCTTCAAGCAGGTTTCAGTGTTTAGTCTTTCTTACCTGAACACTTCTCTCTCAAGTCCTCAGTGAACTCCTTGGTAAATGACTCTGATTTTTAATTGATCACAGAGTTGAAAGCTTTTCAAAATATCTCACTTAAATCCACCTGTGTTTAATTTCATGGTGTAAGTCTTTGCATAAATCACCTATATCTCTCTCAGACATCATCTTCTCCTGGCTTTAGTTTTCTTCCACTCTCAGTTTTTCATGTCTCAGTTTTCCTCTTAAGCCTTGTAGGGTATTAAAATTGGCAATTTAGAGCACTGTGAAAATAAGAACACTCCTTCCTGCTAAGAGGACACAGGGTTTATTGTTTCCTAAACTCTGCTGTGTCAGATCCCCCAATCAACAATTATAAAATTGAAGCTGCCAAGGTTGGTAAAAGTCACTTTCTTATTAGCACCTAATTATCAACCAGTAGATCTGAGTCCAGCCTTTATTGCCATTGAACACATATCATATTGGCTAAGGTAAGCAGAAAAATTATGATTTCATTTTTAAGGAGTCTTGTGAATAGAAATGGAGAGAGAGTTGGATAACACAAGGAAAGCAATTAAAAACCAAATGCAAACTTTTTGTATTGCCAGAACCAATCCCCTCCAATTCTTTTCACTCCACACATCATCCATTATATCTAACAGATTCAATTTCCATGCATGCTGCAATGTCCCACTGGTGTAAGCCCTCTGAACTGAGAGTGTTCTGGAGTGTGGAGCTACATCCACTCCTTCCTTCATCTGTAAAGGGGCAATCAGTGAGTTTCAGACTGTTTCCCTAACAATGTCTCCCAAAATACCACACTGACCTCACAACAGATGTCTGTTCTCTCTGAAGAAGACAGACAACTCAGGGGGTATGGTTGCTCACACAACAGGTAACTGATCTGTGTGACTCCCAGGCAATGCAAGAAGTTTACAAAGGCTCAACGGAAATAATTTACTTGGGAAAGATCCATTCAGGGTTACTAACTAGACTCTCCACAGAAGGCTCATGTCTCTGAGAAAATAGTTGTGTGTTAAAAGACTGCCTTGGGCAGAATATCATGTGTTTGTCCGGTTCCTGATCTTCCCTGAATATGCCCTAGGACACCCTTAAAGATGGGTTATTAAGCTGGAGGCCCTTTGGCATGTTCTCAGCACAGTTATTTTTATGACTTTTAAAATTAGGATGATATACTTAAGTATGTCAAGTGTTGAGACAGCATACAGAAATCTGCAGACACACTGGTTTGTACCAAGGATCTGCATGAGAACAGGAATGGGAGGTCCTTCCTGCTTCCAGTTTCCTCCCAGCCTGATAGAGCAGTGATTTTCAAATAGGACAAATGGGAGTACCTGGATATCATCATAAGGGAACAACTCCAAATTCAGCACAAAAATGCATCAGTTTCATTTACCTCTGGCATGTTTACTCAACCAAGGCTAGGAAACCCTGTCTAAGAAACCAGAATGGTAGAACAGGGCCCCTCTGCAAAAACAGGCTGACAAGCTTTGTTAGTAGCATGAATTGGATGTACTTTCGCCTGATTTTCCTCCACTGAAGAGAGTCAGAAAGTAGGCAAAAAAATAAAAGCTTCACAGAGCCTGTCCAAGCATCCTGCGCATCTGCTTACATGCTGTCATTTTCTTTAAGGGCCATTTCTGCCCCTTACATCCAGCCACAGCCTGTGTTGTTAATGGCTCTGTCACCTAGGAAAAGAAGGACTAACCCAAAATCCTTTGAAGTTGATTAAAAGTCTTGTAAAAGGACTTTGAACAAAGTCCTTAGCCACCTTCAATCAGTTTTTATTGAGTTATAGCGTGCTAGTGGATCACTGTGGAGCTTTCCTTCATGGATTTAAGACCTTAAGATCATAACTCTATAGTTAAAATTAAGTATTAAAACCCCTACTATTCAAGTAGATAGTGAATTACCATAGAATCATGGAAGGGTTTGAATTGGAAAGTACCTTACAGATCATCTAATTCCAACCCCACTGACATGGGCAGAGATGTCTTTCACTAGATCAGGTTGCTCAGGCCCCATCCAGCCTGGCTTTGAACACTTCCAGGGATTTGGCATCTACAGATTCTCTAGGCAACTTGTGCCAGAGCTTCACTGCCCTTTCAGTAATGAATTTCTTCCTAACATCTAATCTAAACTTATCCTCTTTCAGTTTAAAACCATTTCCCCTTGTCCTGTCATTAACTACCCATATAAATAAAGTCTCTCTCCCTCCTTTCTATAAGCTTCTTTAAGATACTGACAGGCCACAATGAGGTCTCCTTGAGTCTTCTCCAGGCTGAACAAGCCCAGCTCTCCCAACTTGTTTTCACAAGAGAGGTGACCAAGACATCTGAGCAACTGTGTGGACCCTTCTGGACCTGCTCCATCAGGTCCAAGTCCTTCTCATGTTGTAGGTCCCAGAGCTGGACGCTCCTGGTAGGGTCTCACCAGGGCAGGGCAGAATCACCTCCCTCTCCCTGCTGGCCATGCTGCTCCTGAGGCAGCCCAGGATGCTCTTGGTCCTCTGGGCTGTGGAGTGCCCCATGGTTATGAGTAAATTACGGTATGTAGCTTCAAAGGTCAGTGCAGGGTTCTCCAAACTGTGTCTTAATAATTTGGATAAATTCACATGAAACAACGGTTTCTCAGTGTATTGAGAACTCAGCCATTTAACAAACAAGGTTTTCTGTTATAAGTAATACCTAGTGACTGTTAGGACCATTTTTTTTCCTATGGACTCAAGACACGCAGTTTGGATCCAATTCCAAACAATCCCCAAATTCAGGGAGCTTGGATCTAAGATTTGATTTCAATTCAACCCCTTCTTTTTTATTTCCTTATGTTTTGGCCTATCTTTATGCATTACTGGGGCCAGAATAACTATTTCCAGGATCCAATTCAAAAGGAAGCCCTCAAGCTGCTAAGAAAGGGGTTTGCCATTAAATTACATCCTCATCTTCCAATTTTACTGCTGAATAAAATCTGGACAGCTGTTAGCAGCTTTTTCAGAGTCTTGATTTGTAGAGTTACAAACTGAAGAACATGTAGCTTGTACATGACTGTAATATCTGAATCCTTGTCAGACCATGACTGTAATATCTGAATGCTTGTCAGACACAGTTCTTATTCAACACTGCTAGCCATCAAAAATTAGAGAAAGATCTTCCTTCCTCAGCATGAGGAAATCTGTTTTGCTTTTCTGAATTTTTTGCATCAAAAAACTTGGCCAGCAATTGCAGAAACTTAACTCTCTAAGGATGGTGAAAATCATCCCCTTATTACTTTGTAATTATCGGAAAATTTTGGATGAAAATGCCTAGAGTCCACTGTCCACGTTTCATCCTGGCTGACAAAGCTGGCAGATGACCCAGCACCAAGAACAAAAGAGTGGGAAATTATTTGGAAACATGCTAAATCTGGAAGACAAGCCTTTGAAACTGCAAAGGATCCTCTGATTAAGTGATCACTCAGAGTATTTGTGATTGATTCAGAATAGAAGAAATGGAACAAAAAGCCAACTCATTTGGGACTTGGAGCTGAACTGAACCCAGAGTAGGGACTTGTCCTCATCCTGAGGGTGCCTTAGCAAGGCTGGGGCTGTGAGGGCAAGGGGGAATAGGAAAGCCAAATATATAAATTTCCACTTTTCAAAGAGAAACAGGGGATTTAATCTTACTTTTTAAATTACCTCCAGTTTATACCCTTGTTTCTCTGGATTAAGGTCTCAGAACCACTGACCAGTACATCTGCACAGGGTTTCACATTACTCACATCCCACAGTAATCTACTGAGAGCAGTACGCAGGTCTTTTGGATCTGAACTTAAAATTGTTTCAAGAACTTGATTCTAGAAAAGTCCTTGATCATATCCTGGTGTTCACAGAGGAAGGACGAAGTCTTCCTCTCCTCTCCACTCCTGGATGTAAGTTACACCTTTGCTCTCCATTTCCTCTCTTTCAGGTGACAGGGACAGCAACTTGTAAAGCAAGGAGCACTGTAGGTAATAATCTGGAATCTCCATCCCAGTTCCAGAGGCTGGGATAGGATGTACAGCATCCTTAGGAACAATAGGAACTAGACATTCATGCATACACAGCAGGACATACTACACTATCTCATCTAAAGAAATGTTCACACTTCTTTGCAAACAATTTAGGTATCTTATTAAATAAATTCAAATTGTTGCTAAGTTATGAATAAAGTGAGAGTAACTCAGGACTCTCAGAAATCTCAGCTGAAAATAAATTTCTGTGCCTAACTTACTTTCCTACTTCTGTAATAACCAAACCAGGATTAAAAATGCCATTTCCCCTAAAGGATTAAGAGATTTTAATATTTTTTTTTAATAAGGAAATAAATTAAAATTCCACTATTTCAGAATTTAATTGGCTGGTGTCTCCCCCATGACAAAGTAGAAACACATTCATGACATGACATGCATTTATCTTTAAACTACTCACTTACAGTCAGTGCCATGAAATATGGATCTCATTGAGGAGGGTGGAAAACAACCCAAGTATCTTTTGGAAAAAGTAATTTTGTTACAATTACAGGTTTTCAAAAAGGCTTGAAATCTGATGATTTCCGAGCAACAGGGCACTAAAACTTTTCCCTCCAGGGAGCTAGCTTTTGTTTAGGGACATTCCAGGAAAACAGTCTGGACAGATGTATTTTGTTGCTGTAGCTTTTTTTGAAGACTTGGTTCTGAATGCCATTAATTAACTGAAGAGGCTCCAAAAGAGAGCCTATTCCACATGAAAACAGCAGCACACCAGAAGACTCAGAGCTCCACCATGAAACTGCTTTTCTGTCCTGTTTTGCACCTTCCATATCCACCAAATTTCACTGCTGTACAGGACAAGAGGCCTTTCCTAAATGAAATCAAACCTTGCATTTTGCTCTATTTTTGCTTCCTACTTAACCATACTGAGTCAACCACCTCACTGTAGGCTTTGGTAACTACATCCATCATAGGAGCCTCCTTCTACTCACAACGCTTGTTTCTCAGAGGTTGCAAGGGAAAGCAAACCGTGCCTCAGACCTATTTTAGACCCAAGTGACACTCCAGAGAACATGCCAAACTCTCTGCATCTCACTATTGAAAAGGGCACTGGGGGCTGCAGCATCATTTCTTGCTTTTCAGTTTAACCAAACCAAAATACCAGGACTAAAGCAAAGAAGTTTCTTCTTTGCAGCCATTTAACCTAGTAACTGTACACAAGATGCTGATGCCACTTATTTCTTCCACAGTTTTACATTTCATTCTCTATTTCTTTGGAACTCTAAGCACACAGCAATCAGGAACTCACAGATGCAGATTACCAGTTCAAAGCAGATACCCCAGAAACAAAAGCAAAAAACCCCAACAACCAAAAAAAGAATACCTTAACTGTTGGTCACAACCCTTTCATAATACAAGTATCTTACTTCAAAATGTGTTAGTGAGCTGATCCTAACTTATCAGTAGCTGATTTATGGGCTGCATCTGCTCCAGCAGACCAAGAGCAAGTTTGCAAACACCAGTGTGCACCAGATTCCTGCTTTCCCCAGGCCGTGTTTTGTTTCACATGGTTTCTCTTCGACCAGGCAGCACAATGGGCTCTCTGTACAGCCAATGCACTCAGTTTTTCTGGATATTGCCATGTCTCCAAGAATTTTGGGGGGGGAAAGAGCAACAGCTGAAATCCAGATGACTCGAGTATTTTGCTAACAAAGAAAGATTGTTGTAGGCTAAATGAGACTGATGCTTCCTAGAAAGAGCTCTGAACAAATAAGTACTGCATGGTTGTGTGCTAGATTAGGACTCAAATGAGGATTTCTGCATAGATCATAAATCAAACCTCACAGTGGAAAGAGTTCATAGAAAAACAAAGCAGATGTGCAATCTCTGCCTAAGTGTTCCGTTATTTCCCTTCTAACATAAGAAGTTTATGGTTTAAGGGATAGAGAAAAATTTGGAGTTATCCTTAAGATCTTGCCAGGTTTATGAAAAGCAGTGAACAGAAAAATGAGGGATAACATTTTAGATTTGCCACTTTCTATTGGCTGCATCCAGTTCTTAGTCATAGTCTGCAACCCCAACCTCCATTTGCTCTGGGCAATCCAGATGAATTTACCTGAATTTGATGAACCTAACACCAATATCTACCCTGAATGCACAGCCATGTGAGAGGGGCGCATGTCTGACCTGGAACAGATTGAAACCCCACCTGAGTTCTCCACAGCAGAGGCACAGGCCTGCTGTTAAGGGATGATGTAACAAGAGGCTGTAGCCCAAGGCTGCACCCAGGGAACATGCGTTAAGCGTCATCCACAACTACATTTCTTGGCAGTCTGGTCATAACAACAAAAGTTAAAAGAGCTCATCAGCCATCCTGTTTTCCCTAGGTAAGAGGAGCTTTGAGCCCAGGAGCAAGAGTTCCCACTCTGCAGAAAGCTATTCTGTTTCTTAGAGAAGAGTATGTAAATAACGCTAAAGGTAAAAGGGGAAATACATATGTGTGTGTGTGTACACATATATATAAGGTTATAGATGTAAATATATAGATATATGAGCTGTGTGCTTGAGGTTTTTTTAAACAAGATTCAATTACACAAACCCAGTACCACAGTCTGCACATTAGACTTCAGTCTACTAAATCACAGGCCTCTGATGCAAAGTGAACATGAAATATCCCTTTAGCTCTAGCAGTCCCAAGTTCTCCTCATTAGACTTCCAGACTCAAGAAAGCATGTTTGTCCCATATACTTCAGCAGATCTCCTTTCCAGCTGCCAGAGAACAGTGCTGGGACCAGGTAGCAGTGCAGTCCCAGTGAATACTGCCTTCAGATACGCACTTGCTGCACTAGATACGGAAAACATGAGCTTTCTGTTGTCTTCACCAGGAGTTTTCTTGTTATGTTCACCCATCAATAAGTGGGAGACTTTTTTTCCTCCAGAAATCAGAACGTTGTTATCCTGAGGTGGCAAAGTTGCTCTTGTGAATCAAACCTGGTCACCTGGTGCATTAACAGAAGAAATGGGTCCAATGAACCCTTTTCTCAGGAGGCCTGTGTGCAGGAAATTCCTGGAACCTAGCACCTTACAAGCAATCAAGATCTTGGGAATGTCCTCCAGCCAGATCTTCCTTCCATCCATAATCTCCAAAAGAGATCCTGTGTCTTTTCTCTCTAAACCACATTAGTGAACGGGGAAGTAAAAGCTTTTGTCCTCAGCTGATGTCCTTTCCACAGGGCCCCCTCATTCCCTGGCAACTGAAATCCAGCTGCAAACACTCCACAGCCCCTGCTGAGGGAAGGGGTTTATGAGCACAGACGCAGCCCTGTAACATGGTAATCCATCACTGAGCCAGCCCAGGATGTGGGCACAGCTCACCCGACTTCCAGCCAAAGTTCTTCTGGATGGAGTGTTCAAATGTAAAAATTACAGCTCCTCCGTTTGGGGCTGTAACTGCCACATCAGAGCCTTGAACTGACCAGTCTATAAAGTGAGGATCACACTATCAGTGTCCATCCACAAAAACTGGGCTCAAATATCTTCCCTAGTGACAAGGAAGACCTTTGGGGACAAAAGCTGGCATAAGCTCCAGGCCAGCAAGGTGCTACTCAGCTGCCTTCAGAAAGACATCCTCCTGTATCATCTGCACCCCTTGACCTGGTTTTGGCTCACAACATACTCCTGTCTCTCTGCCCAACACTAATTCTTCCCCAGAGAATCAGCACCTTGTGTCTTGAAGCAGAGATCTTAGGAGATGTCAAGAAAGAAAACTGAACAATGGAAGACTATGACATACTTATTCACAAAGTAGCCAAATTAACTTTCCTGTCCTAAAGAGCATGTACCCTTGCTCGAAACACTGTAATTTGTTCCATGTGGCAGTCAGAAAAGTAAACATGGACATAAAAATAGGTAAAAATCATGCACTTTAAGACAAGACCTTGAAAATCCATTCATGAAGTCCCTACAGCATGAGTTCAACGGGGTTTCCTTTTTTTTTTCTTTGCTTTTTGTTTTGTTTTGTTTTGTTTTGTTTTGTTTTCTCCAAATAGCCACATATGTGGCTGCAACATTTCTGTGGAGACAAATACATCTTTATTTTAGTTACTGGAGTCCTCTCAAAAATGTGCCTATAAATCCTCCGGGAACGAGGAGTCACAACGGAAAGACTGATGGATGAGCAGGACTACCGTGGCTCGCACGGTTCAATTGCCATGACTGCTCCTTTGTGGCCTCAGCATGGCTGTGTGTCACCAGCCCTTAAATATATATTTTGAACTGTCATGTCCAATATAGTGGGCCCTGGTGGATAGTTAAAGGCAGCAGAAAAAAAAAATAGAGAAGCATGGAAATATGATGTGAAAAGACTCACTTTTTAAACAAGAGAATAGGAGCTGTTGTTGAATATGGTGCCTGGTGTCCAGTATATTCCACTGGCTTTGAGGAGATAAAGGATTTAGTAACACAGCCTTTATGAGCTTGCTTAGTTGTACACTCTGAATGAAGAATCAACAGTATTTGGAGGCTCTCCTTGCTTCTTTTTCTTTGTGTTCTCAAGACCAGGGCCCATTATATTGGACATGCAATATCCAATTGCATTCTCCAGCAATGCAATTTCCAGCTGACCTATCCTGAGGCCAAATGGAAACAAAAGAGAGAGATTAATGGCCCAGGAAACTTTGAAGAGAACAATAGCACAATCTTGGGATGAACTAGAACACGTGAAATGTAATAATCTTGGAGGGGGAAGGCAGTTCTCAAAGAGAAACCTTTTCCACGGCTAATTTAACAATGAGTGTAAAATGAAAACGTGCCTGACTGTTTTGATTTAAAATCTGCTGGCTATAAACAGTGATTTTGAAATAACATGAGTCAATATTATTTTTCTTAAAATGTGACACAAGGTCTAAAAGCCAAGTTCTCCTCTGGGTGAGGCTGATACCAGGGTGATCAAAAGCAGAATTCATATTGATTGCATCTGGCATCTAGTGATGCTCACACATGAGACAGGCAAGAAGAAAAACTCCATGAATGAATGGGTTTGATCTGAAAACAGTGACTGGTCGTTCCAAGAGGAAATGTGCTTTTATTATCAGTACAGGATGACTCCATGGTAAATAAATCATTTGTATTGCAGCTGAAATATTGCTCCATTATACATCAAGGATGTGTGAAACTTTTCCACTTTTTTTTTTGTTTGTTTGTTTCATTTTGATGGTTTTTTTCCAGCTTGTTAAGTAGCTCTCCAAGGACCTATGAACTAGCAACTAGAGGTTAAAAAAAAAGGAAAACAAAAAATATCCTGAGCAGTATTCATATTAAACAGAAATCTGTCCAAGCCACAATAAAACATGCAAAAAACTCTATAACTAATCAGATTAAATTGTCTTTCAGTCTCTGCCTTCCATTGCCTTACCCAAAATTGGGCCTCACAAAAAATCTATGCAGAAAGGCAATCTTTTCAGAAGGTAACTGAAATCTAAGCTCAGGCTATCCAAGAAATCATACATTTTAAAGAGTCTGGCAAGCACTTCCATGACCTCTGGAATAAGTCATGCACAGCTCTCTGTGGCATTACATCCTGATGGCAGATCACTTGGTGTCACTTAATCATTTATGACACATAGCTTCTCTGGTGTCTCTCACAAGATCTCATGTGGCTTCTCTGACACCTTTTCAGAGATGCCACAGACTTGTCTTTCTTTCTTTCTGTCTTTCTCAGAGCTGCTTTTCTACACAAGTAGAAAGACAACAAATTGAAATCTCTCTGTCCAGCAGAGCTGGAATATACCAAGTGTTCCTAGCAGAAGAATGAGGCCTGAATGAGGAAAGATCCTAAGTCAAACTGCTTCAGAATGTTTAAAAACAATATATAGGAGGTTGTAGGCAAAGATTTTCCAGCATGAACAGTTACACTACATGTGCAACAAGGAGAGAAAATCCTAAAGTAATCTTAAGTTCAGTTTTAAAATACTCCTGAAAAGAGTTATCCTTCTACTGCTCCTGTTGTGTTTGCACGGTAGGGTGGAAGGGTTTTATGTACGTTCCTACCAGCCTTGTGCCTATGCTGAGAGACTCAAAGTGCCCCTCAGAGCCTTTAAGGAATCAGTGGGTTGGACAGACACATTATCTTTAAGAACTCAATAAGAACATTGAGCTCCCAAAAACTTCATTTCTACCATGGTGTCCTGGAGAGCCCTTTGTAGTCAACATATCAAAGCTGACTAACAGATGAAATAAAAGGAGCACAATCATTATGTATTCCCAGGAGAAATCAGATGATCTGGTATCATCAGTGATGTATATACTTTGCCCAGCTGAAAAGGATTTAGAAAATTCCAAAGTGCCCCAGTTACATCTGCTATTATTTTGATGACCTACTTCCTATTACCAAGCAAAGATGTAATGTGGATCAAAACAAAGAGGAACTCTCTATGTGTCACAGGCAGAGGATATCATTCTAGTGTTTTCCCTTTTTTTAATCCAGATTAAGTCTCATGGCTTTTTTTTCCTTGCTTTTCAATAAAAAGGAGATCATATTTCCCTTCATGCATCCCAAAATATTTCCACATGCACAGTCAGGCACTATAAGTAAAAACTGAAAAACACATGGGGAAAAATCAATCTGCCTTGTCAGAGGCGTACCAACAAAATTGACGTGAACATCTACAAAAACATCTTGAATGCTTAAACATTGTCCTTACATTGGTATGCACTACATATAATAGACAACTGTTGAGTGGAGATATCTGTCCTCTGAAGAATGAGCAAGCAGAGTCAGAAGCAAACGAAATATCAGAAATGTTAGAAATGCGCCCTTTATCTGTCCCCACTACCAAAAGCAGAGATTATTGATCCATGTTAGAGGTCAGCTGCATGGCAAGGCTGGAAGACATGGATTGGGAAAGAATCTACTCAGCAGCTGAAACCAACGCTCCAGCTTACCGTATTTCCAATTTATTAATACTTGGATAAGTTGCACAGTATGGACGAGCAGACAACCCTCCTTTAACGCTTTTAAAGAATGGGCAATACTCCCTCTGAAGTACAACCTTTACGGTTCATAAATTTCATACATTCATTTCAAACACAGGGAAGTTTATTTCATCCTCCTGTGTTACTTTTAGAACAGATTGTTCATAAAACTGTCCTTTGCAACCATCTCTTCTTTTTAAGGAGAAAAATGTAATGAAGGTTATTCCACAGCAAATTTACAATCAACTCAGACTAAAGAGTAGAAGAAACACATCTCTTAAGAAGGATAAGAGAACATGGGGAGTAACACGGCTGTGGTTTCTTTCTTCTTCCTTCATTTTTCATTTGTACCTTGCTTGTTTGAATAAGTCACAGGGATGAAGCCTCCTTGTGGAAAGATTTTATACTTTTCATACATCCCACTATTCATGCAGAACAAATAGGGCAGAGAAAGAAAGCAACACCTGGGTTCCTTCAGCTCTCAAATCCCTGTCCAGCCAGTGTGCTCACCTCATTAGCCCAGTATACATCAAGAAAGGAACACTCTTCACCAGCAACTGCATTTGAGCAGCAGCAACCAGAGAGGCAGCTGCAACCTTTGACAATCCAGCCCTGGGCACTGGCTGTACTTTCAGGGTCTGGCACGGGTGGCAGCAAGTAAAAAGAAGCTGAATAACAGCAGACAGAGATCACTCTGCTGTTTTGCATGTAGATCCAGCACATTCCCCAAAACACCCCAGAGAGCTGCTGAGGCAGGAGCCAGCACTGACATTGCCTTGCGGCCTTGGTGTGGGTGGAGTTATCACCATTAAATGGGTACTGCTTCAGTGCATGCCATGATGGAAGGGAAAGGCTGGAAGGGGAAGTGATGAAGGTGGGAACAGAAATCTTTTTACAGTATGTGGGAAAGTGGACTTGACATTTACACTTTAGAAGAATTCAACCCATTGGATGCAGAGCCAAGAGGCCATACTGGGTGAAGTGTTAAGGGTACAACCTTGATATCTAGGCAAACCTAGATGTATGATCTGGGGACTGTTCCCTGGGCTGCAGAATGCTCCAGCCCCATCCTGAGCTCTGTGCAAAAAAGCCTCAACCAACAAACGCTGGACATGAGCAGACATGAAGCCTCAGCAGCACACAGATCTTCAAGGAGAGAGCTTTCAAACAGCACAATGTGGTTACCTCAACATATTTGGCATGAGAAGTAACTGAAGCTGAAGGTGACTGGTGGTTTTGAAGAAACACGTAAGGTCGTATTTCACCATATACCTTTTTTTTTTTTTTTTCTTTTTTTTCTCCTGTGTGAGAATGTTATACCTGGAATGTACAGATTTCATTAATTTGTTCTCTTTTTTATTCATTGAAATTTATCCTCCAGCTGCTTTCTCCAACAGTGAACTTTGCAGACCAGCTTGCTCTCCATATGCCTGGTTTTCTCTGCAAGTAAATTTATCTTCTGGCCCTCTGTTTAGCAGATATACATGGTCCTTCCAACATCCACAGTCATACACACTAAAGCAATTAAACTTATTTCTTTTCCAACCTTTTGTTGTGTAGTCAACTTGATAATTGATGCACTCACACGCTTGAAGCTAATCTCATCCATGCTGGATCTGGATCTCCTGTCCATGTGTGAAAACAGTAATAAAGTTCAGTGCAGATATGGCACTTGGCCAGAGCCAGATGTTCTGCCTCTTCCATTCTATTCTAGCACAGAAAGCAGAAATAAAGAAACACAAGTAAAATGGAAAACCTGGCTGCTTTGGAACATCCCCTCCTCATTTCTTTACAGCACTTTGGCTTGCTCTATCGTGTGACCAGTGTCAAAGAGAGCCAGATTCTTCTTACTTGGACATTGATGGTCTATGTACCAGCATTGATGCTACTGCTTTTATGGCCCAAGAACAACATTTTAACCTTTTTTTGTCCCCTCAAGCTTATTAAAGTTACAGGATAGATGGATACACAGCCCTAACATTTATATACGCCTTCACTCAAATCTTCCTTTTCTGAGGCTGCCACAAAGTTTGGCAATCCCAGATCGACTGTTTCCACATCCAAGCATCATGTCCTTTTCTTACATTTGTACCACTTGCTCTGTTTACTTTGACTTTCTCCTGGCTGATTTCCCAGGATTTCCTTTGCCTCTGGAAAGGTAATTGCCCTAGTGTAAAATACTGTCACCACAAAACTTAGTTATAATATATGCTACTCTCAATACACTCAAGGGATTGGAAGCTTGTGGGAGAGAAGTGCTAGTTCTTGAAGAGTTAATTATCTTTCATGTTCCAGAAATCCAGGACAGTCCCTCTAAGTTTGGGGTTTAAGATTTTTTAAACATGGGATATAACTTTCAGGTTTTATCTGCAAGAGAGAAATAGTGAGTAGGGGTAAAGAGGGTAGCTTTTTGTCCACAAATAAAATTTTAAAAAACAAAACAAAACAAAACAAAAAACAAAAAACAAACAAAAAAAAACCCACCAAAAAACCCCACCCAAACAAAAAAAACCCACCCACAACTACTTTTAAGCAATGTGGGTATTTTCACACCTTTTCTTTTATTCAATACTTAGTCATCTGCTGAAGAGCAAATGGAAAATTTTAAGCTGCTGTCTTAAAATATTTGATCCACTTTCACTACACCTTTCATAACTATGCCCTTAATAGAATGAATGTTGCCAGCCAAATGACAGTCAATGACACAGCAGAGACTAAAACCTCAGGTCAGTGACCTTTCATGGGCGCCATGAAAAAATTCAGCCTTCTTTCCAAAATTAGAAGGTGAGGATGATGACAGACAACACAGCCGTGCTGGCGGGGCAGCCTTTGAGCACACAAGTTTCAATGTTTTATGGAGGCAGTACATTACTATCAGCCACTCGCCTCTCTGCTAGGTAGCAGCAGCCAGTTCCTGCTATGTTGGTATCTCACAGGGGCCAGGACTCACCTCATTTCCCAAGTCTGTCCCAGTCCTCCTGCAACTCAACATCTGCCCACTGCCCTCTTTAACAGTGTCTCCGCGATAAGAGGCCATTGAATTACCAATCTCTACCACTTCTTTGCAGGCAATTGCAAAGCTTCCCTCCCATAGAAGTGTTGTTTGTATTAAAAAGGTTATTAATTCCAATCTGTGTCCATTTCTGCTGTTTGATTCAGGCCATGTCACACATCTCAGTGACACCAGTATTAGCACATAGCAGTAAATGGATTTTTGCCTTTACCATTAAGGGCAGACTGTATTCTACCGTGTTCACTTTCACTGTTTTTGTTTTGCATGTGTGATGGGAAAGAAAATGAAGGGTGGGTCTGTCAGTCAGGAAGGATCTCTGGCACTGGAGGAAATTTGAGGGTAGTTCCACAAGGTTTGTTTGTGTGATCTTGGGATAGGAAGCCAGATGTAGGCGTAATTGCAAGGACAACAGGCAAGGCAAGGTAAAAGTTTCATGCTCTGAGCATTTGTTTTCCCTGTGCTACAGCCCTATAAATCCACAGGGCTGTCTGAGGGAGGGCATAAGGCACCTAGAGCAGCAGGCCCTGATACCAGATAACAGGAGGAGATCTCCGTGAGAACAGCCACTGGTGCTCTCAGCCTCAGGTCTCCTACTTTGGTCTCAACTCCAGGCATTTGTCACGTCTCTCATTGCAAGAACAGACTGATCCTCTTCCCATTATGGTTTCCAACTCCACCTATAACCTAGAGAGCATTGTGTCAGATCTGCCCACAACCTCTAGGATACTTGGGTATTTTGCCTTTCTTAAATGTGAAGTGAGTTGGATCCTTTGAAAACTCTACGTCTGAATATCTCAGATCTTTGGACTTTAGGATTTACTAGCTCTTTTGACATTCCCCCAAATTCATGAATTCCTCAAGATTTTTCTTATCACTCTGTGTTTGTGTCTCCCTGCTTTCAGCTCTGTAAGGCATTCTTCAATGCTGGCTTTCCTCCTTGCACACACATGCACACTCTGGTATTTAAAGGAAGGGATTTCACTTTCACAGCAGAGTAATTGCATTTAAAAAACTAAAAGGTGCTTTGCTTCAGCAGAAATCCTTACTTAGAAATAAAGATGAACTTATTCAAACAAAAGGTTAAACAAAGAACAGTGATTGCCACACTGCTCAGCAGCAAAAACACTGATCAGATATGATTGAACTCAGTCCAGGATTATATTGATTATAATCGCTTGGTATTTACTTTGATGAAATTAAAGGGATTGGATTCTACT
Organism: Hirundo rustica; assembly: GCF_015227805.2. NCBI lineage: Eukaryota > Metazoa > Chordata > Aves > Passeriformes > Hirundinidae > Hirundo > Hirundo rustica. The sequence continues at coordinate 10,661,112 of NC_053461.1, forward strand.
CTCAATTACACCACAGGTTTCAGTGAAATCATTTTGAATTCATACTGTTGTCACAGGACAGCACACACCCCAAGTCTGTAATTCTTCCCTCTCCAGCTTAGTTCCTCTCACGTAATTCATGGCTGAATCTCCATGGCTGAAGTTTAACAAGTACTCAATGAAAAAGACCATTCTTCAAACAAATATTCAGGAAAATGTTAATAAAGTAATAAAATGTCCAGCAAGTCAGAAGCCCAAGTTTTGTAGTGTGTCAGGAAAGCAATTTTATTTGGAGCTTGGGAAGGGAAATTACAAAACAATTCCATTATTTTGTAGAAACACAAGGAATAGTTTTACACCCAAATTTTTGATGTCCAAATTCAGAATTGCAAATTACACTAAAGAATCCAGCAAGCTGGCTGGGCTGATCTAGGCAATGAAGGAGGAAAATGGAGTTAAAAAAGCCAACTTGCACACAAACCCCAACAACCCTTATTCTTATTTTAATCATCCTCATGAGCAACACACTTGAGGAGAGTATTTCAACAATCTGCGTAATTTTATCTTTCCTGTGTTCTTTGGATATTATGTGTCATCCTTGTTTGCACAATAGCCAAGTGCCTGATCCTGCTTTCTTTGCCAACCATACAGATTATAAATCAGAGAGCACAGCTCATAAATCATGTGCCACTGAATACTGAATCAAAGTAAAACACCCACTTGGTAGGAGCTGCAGGACTTCCATGGGGGCAGCTGAAGTATCCCATGAATAGATGGGGATAGGCACAGGCCCAGCTGTCCTCAGCAGTAAATATCCCCTGGTGAGGTGCCTTGGCCAAGCTGTTCCCAGTCTGCTTCCTTCTCCTTGGCCCATTCCAAGCCCATCTCTAGTCCATGTACATGAATTGGACAGTGCAACTTTTGCACCATGTCCCCGTAATCCAGTTCGTAAATATTCTGAGCGAGGGAAAAAAGTCCACAAAACATTCAGACTTCTGTGGGCAGCAACTTTTGCTTTCAGTGACATGAAGGTTTTTCTTAAATCTTCTCTACATGTACATCTAAGGAAAGGCAACCAGTGAGCAGACAGCCCAGTTGTGCTCAGTGAGGCACTCCAGAAACATCCTTCTGAAGATGTAACGGGGCCCTGAATGCACCCCAGCTGCTCATAACACACAGCCAGCCAGGTTGCTCATACAAGGACTCCTCAGTCCAGCCAAACATGAGCCAAATCAGTTGGAACACCAGATCTTTATTAACCCCATCACTTTCAATCCCTTTGTTCTGCAATGCAGGATGGAGCACCTGCATAGATGCTGTGCCACAACTGAAAAGAACCATGCAAAATGCAGCTAAAGAAAACCCCATATGCAAGGATCATCAGAAATGGGCTCAGCAAGCAGCCTGCACCCCTCCTCAGAGTTCTGTGCAGCAATACATCCCTGAATGTGGGTGGGGTGGAGAACATGGCTTGTGCTTTGGGGAAGAGCAAGCTTGGAGTGACTCAGTGTTGTTTTTGGCTCTCTGTTTTTAGAGACATGGGGAGGAGAAACTAGCAACATCCCCAGCGAGCTGAGAAATAGCCTACAGTGGAAACTTTCTCATTGCCTGATCGCTATAATCCCAAGTAGTGCTGAAATACATGAAAAGTCTCTTAGCAAGGTCCCAGATGATAATGGATGATAGGGGAACAAGAATGATAAAAACATGGATGCATAGGAACAAAACCAGTGCCTCTTTCTTCCCAGAAACCTTTATCAAGCAAGGAGCTATACCACTATCCTGCCTATGCTGAGCCGTCTGTGCATAGGTTGCCTTCCATTGAGCACTCAAGCAATGACCTCAAGAGAGCAAGGCAACTGTCCCAGTATATCATGGTAAAAACTATTCCTCCTATTCCACCTTACTCCTCTCCAGACCCTGACTTAAGCAACAAAGGGAAGTGTTAAAAACAGAAATGGGAGGGCAGCATAGTGCCCAGATGTGCACACACCCCCGCCATGCTGCTGGGAATAGAGCTCACCTGCCACAAATTTTCTAATGCCCTTCTCAAACTGCTTTAAGCTGTACAAAAGAAAATTAAAAAAATACACTAGAAGATAAAACAAATGGAATTCCCAGCTAGTGGATCCCAGATGAAACTTGGGGAGTTATGCAAAAGCCTTACAGCCCAAAATTGATAAATAGTATCTCCATATATGAAGGCAAGATTATGTTCCCAGTAATCTTTAGTAGTATCAAAAACCAGAAAATATCTGCATTTGTGATTCCTTTTCTCCTCATCCCTGAGGTTCAGGCTCAGTTCAGTTGTGAACTCAGATTAAGAAAGGACAAATGTTACCTCACGAGTTGCCCACAGAGGTAAGACAGAGATGTGTAGACTACGACTCTGTCAGGAAAAGCTGCTGTCAAAATGGCTGGGACTGTGAGGATTTTTAAAACTTTTTTCAGGTTTATTACCTCTTTTCAGAGGCTGAATCAAGCTCTGCTCTGCACCTTTCTGTTGATTATGCAAGGGACTCATTTGGAGTTCTGAGAACTCCAAATTTACTGGAACACAGATCTTCCCTCTGCTGAGGAAGACTTCAAAACGAACGGTCAGTCACCTCAGGACATGCAGAGACACGCACTTCATCCAGCATATTTCAGGACCAACATTTAGAGTCTTGAAGCCCAGCTCCTGCTGGACACTCAAGAACAAGAAAAATCACCAGGAACCTCTTCTAAATTAATGGCATATCTTAATAAACAGGCACAAGAGCAACCTTTGGCCCTATCGGGATGTTCCCCAAAATGTAACCAGCTGTGGAGAAAAACCACAGCAGACTGAAGCTCTGGCCTTTGTGGCAGCTCCAGAAAGGACCTCACTGCCTGAAGAACTCTTGGGGCTCCCTCAGCATGCAGCAAACAAACTCATATGGGCACTATTTTTGCCTGACTGACCTCCCCCACATAGCACGGTTTCTCTGTTAGTAAACACACCACCTCCATCAGCTGCTTTCGCTTCTCTCCTAAATCCTCTCATAAGGTCCAGGCCTACAGAAACTTGTTATACACTAAATCCCATTGAATTTATCAGGATATCATGTGGCAGAAACTGCATGGAAGGTCACCAGCATGGCCAAGACACAGGGAGAGGCCTTACTGAGTTAAGAAGTGTCCAGTCGATGTGGCAAGAAGTTGTACCTTCTATCCACTGCATACCTGGAAAGTCAGTCTCATGCTGACCTATCTGTTTGGTGGACTAGCCCACAGAAGTGCAAGACATAAATTCCAGTTTAGTATAATCCAGATCTCCATCTATGTCCCACCTAAATTTTGATGGAAGTTTCGGAAGTCAAACAAAAAGAAAAACTTGATTTTCTTCCAAAACCCCAGCAAGATGCATACCATTAATGCAGATGCCTGTCACTAGCTGCTGGGGGATTAAACTTGGATATTCTTCACCTTATGTAAGGAGAGCACATCTGCAACACATGAAGTCACTGAACCAAAGTCATTTGTTTCCCCAAAAGCAAGTTCATCCAACTGAGGTGAAGATGTTGTTATGGTGGATTACAATTAAATAAAAACTGTATTTTAACCACAGTCCACCGAATATAAGTGAGAGAACGGCAGTTTTTAGAGCACAGGTAAGATCTTTCTAACACTAGAAATCAAAACATAATACACAAAAGTACCACTAGTCTTTTATTTCCTCGTCTCCCCAGAAATAGTATCAGGCACCATCACATTTTCATACCTATACTCTACACTGCAAAAATCTCCTTTAGAACAGATGGTTTTTCCGGGCACTAGATAGCCACATCCAAGATAGCCCTCAGGAAATAGGTGACAGAGAGAAGGATGGACCAGGGGAACTTGGCTCCTGGAACAGATCAGTGTGGTTTGCAGGATCAGAACAAAGGCAGCTAATGGGAGGGAGTTGAAAAAATGGAGATAAACTCTCAACCTGTGTCTGCATCCATCTTGCTACTCAATTACAAAGTATTGCTTTAAACTGGTGATCTATGGGTCATGTCAAAGCAAAAGTAGAGTGCCTACAGTTACTCCGTAAAGAGTTGCCTCAAAAACCAGAGTAAACACTCCAGGATGCACAGAAAAGAGGCACTTTTTTTTCTCTTTCTTTTACATTTCTTAAAATTTGGGTTATCTTCTTGCTAGTGAGAAAGACACTAAGTAGCATCAAGAATACAGTGTCTTCCCACAACAGTATTCTGAAAACGACACTTGTAAACAGTTCCATCAAGCAGAGAACGATAATGCAATTTGGCAGAAAGAATCTTAGAAGCCAAGTTACACAGAGAAATTATAGTTAAAATTACATTAATCAAAACCAGTTAGGAAAAGATGAGAGGAAGACTCTGGCAGAACACATGTGGGATGTTACCAATTAAACTTGTTTTTCTTCCTAAAAGGCTACAGCATTCTTTTTAATTAGCCTCTGTCATTGTAACTCTAACAATAACCCACGGCACAATTACTATTTGAGCTACTTGAAAGCATGTGCCCAGTTTCTTTAAAAGTCCCCTCTGTGGACATCCAACACGGCTGGGTAGAGAGAAATAAACAGTTTCCTTTTTCATTTCTGAAGCTAAGTTATATTACAAGATTTATTCAAATGCTGAGAAGCCATTCTGGGAATAGAAAAAAATGGTCTGTAACAAATAAATCAACTAGCTAAGAGTCAGAAATAAGCAGAAAGACATTTTTTTCCAGATTTAACTTTAATGTTCTCTGTGGAGCAACACACTGGCATTTGTGAACCACCACAGAGTTGTGCACATACTACTGCATCTCATGAGCTCACAGCAGGCACACACTGGCATTTCTCCCGCTCCTGCTGCTGCCTTTGGCACTGAAGAAGTTAATGCCTGTAGAATGCAATGCTAACCCCAGTTTGGCTAATCTTCTGGCATTACTACACTTTGCAAAACAAATGCTTGGCTGAAATGAGATTAGAAAACCTAATGGCATTAACAAAAGCCTGACCTATAAAAACTACTTAAAACATAGAAACACTGCATTTTTCAGGTTCTCTGCTCAAAATCACAGTTTTTCCACTTCTGTCTACTGATACAAGAAGTGCAATACTTCAGACCTTCCAACCTCAACACAAAAATCAGACTTTTAGAAAGACAGTTATAATAAGTTACTTTTCTCTGACTGAATTTTTAATACAAAAGCCTTTGAAGATTTTTTTTCTTCCTCCACCACCAAGGACACATCTCTTCATCTGTATCCCTGTGGTTTGAGTTATACAAGATGGTTAGGGATGACAGGAAAGGTGAGAGTTTGACAGAAGTTGCACAGTGTGAAAAATCTCAGTTCAAAGACAACAGATTAAACCTGCTCTAGAAACACATATTAAAAGAATTACAGACTAAACTCATAAAATACACCTGTTGTTATCGATAATCTGTTTTCTACCCTGATTCTGACCCATTTGCTGTGCTGAAGCACCTTAGTTGGGACAAAAAATCTGCAATATACTCAAGTTATTTCTTTTCTGTGGAAATGTGTTACTGCTAAGAGGGTCACTGAACTCTTCATATCTTTACTAGAAAACATAAGGCATTGCCAGAAGAGGTATCTGCTTTCCAGCTTTTCCAGTGCTTTTCCTGCAGCAGCTCATACAAATGGATAGTTTCCTCTTAGACAATGTGATTCTCTGAAATTGAGTCAAGATCTAAAGAAGGGTTTTGCAGTCAGCTCTGTATTATGAATGTTCACAGTGGTGGCCTTTTCTCCAAAGGTGTGAAAGAGCCAGTTTACATCTGGCCACTTTTAACTTCCTTCTGTGTTGTTACAGGAGGACAAGACACAAAGCAAAGTAATGAGGCAGGAGAGATGAAATGGTGTAGATTATTTGTGCCTACACAAAACATATCCCCTCCATCCAGCTGGTGAGACATTCCCCCAACACACAGCACAGGAAAAAAGTAAAACAAGCACTTTGGGATACAATGAAACACATTGAAGGACTGAGAGAACAATTCAACAATTATACAGATAATGAGAAAAATATTCACTGTGATACTAAGTAGGATGTGAGATACCTACCTTCAGGCTCCAGCACACGAGCCAAACATTAACTGCTAGGAATTCAGAGGAAAGTGTCTCCTAGTAATGATACCATATAATTATTTAATAGGGGTTTACACCATGCTCTGAAACACCTGTTAAAGTTCTGGGTGGAATACCTGGCTTGACCAACAAATGTTAAAAAGGGTGGAAAATCTATATTTTTCCCTACAAAAGAACAGCGTACCAAAGCATAACAAAGACTAAATCAACCATGCTTCACAGCTTCACATATTCTTGTCATGTGCAGTTTCCATTAGAGGCTAATAGGTATTTTAAAAGCCTCTCAGCTCTTTTACAGAATAGAGTTTTAAAATATAAGACATATGGTATGCTGGCAAACACTGCATGTGTTGGCAGCCAGTCTGAGACCACTGCTGGCAAAAACAGGACACCTGTTTCAGTATTCTATCAAACATGATCATTTTAGCACTGGAAAAGTTTGGAACAGCTCCATGAAAACCTGTCTGATATCAAGTTAGAATCCCAGCCAAGCAGCAACTGAACTGAATTTTCAAAGTGTCATCAATTGCCGAAGTGACATGGAAATTTAGATAGGCTCATGGGTGAAATACAGTGCTTGTCAACTTGGATTATTTATTTATTTTTATTTGTAAAAAAGTCATATGCTAAAAATACTATTTTAAAAGCCTACAAATGTTATAAACAGGTAATTTTAGTGGAAACCCCAATGAATTAAAAAGAATGACTGAAAATGCCTGGCCAAGCAGGCAGAAGAATGAAGAAAAAAACCAAGTCAGAGATTGAAGTCATTCCTGTAACTAATCCGGGAACTGATGAACAAATAAGAGGAATGGAATAGCCAGGATTCCACTAGCTAGCTAGTTCTGCCCTTTCGTGCTCTCCTTTGTGAGTTGTTTTTGGTTTTGTTTTTGTTTTGTTTTTGTTTTTGTATTTTCTTATTGGAAGCAAGTGCCAAGATTATTTGTCTGTACGAGGAAGCATGATGGGAACTTGAGAACAACTTAAGACTAAGGCCAACAGAAATTAACCTCTGAGATGCTCTGGAGAACAGACACTTTTGGCAGAAGAATCTTGCATCAACTATTGCAGCAGGAGGGCATTTAGAGGAACATAGCTCACTCAGAACAGAAATACACTGGGCACCATGCTTTCTATTCCAAGGAATCCCAGAGATTCAATAGAGTTTATTTATAAAGCTACCCAGAGGCCAGCATTCAGAGAACTTCCTTCTTCCAGCATGTGTATTGCTGCAGATTCAACTAAGGCCCTTCCAGAGTGAGCCTGAGAGAGAACATCCGTGATTCAACACTAGTGGTTGCAAAATGCATCACTATTAATGTCACTGTGATCTACCATGTATGTGGCACTGCCCGAGCCTGCCAACTTTATTTCTAACATCAGTTAGAACCGAGTTTGATCAATAAAACCCTGGTTCTTACAGGAGCTGTGGTTGTCAAACCCAAGTCTCCTCTAAGACTGAGGTTACAATGAAATACTCCTGAGAATCACCTGTAAAATCAGGAAACTCTCTCATGATGAGAACAGTAAGGTTTTGAAAACGCAAAAAGGAAAGGGGAGCAGCAGAAAGGAAAAATTACCCTATTCATGTTCCCAACAAAGTGAGGATCTTGATAGCAGGCCCACAGCACAGCACAGCACAGCACAGAGTAAGTGTGTTGTGTTGCACAGCAGAAGCAGCTCTGACTCCTCCAGGCGCTGGACATCACAGGGCAGCAGCTTTACTGCCATCAGCCTGAACTGATACCCTGTGAATAACATTCAGCTCCCAGATGCAGACTCAGCTTGATAGGTGTAACCTGGGAATGACTTCACTCATCTCCACGTTTATGCTGGCACAGTCAAAAGCTGAAATCAGTGCCTTTGGAAAGGGATCAAGAGGAAATGGTGAGTAGAAGAGTAAGGAAGTTTCAGAACATGAAAGAAATGGACAGGCATCCAGCAAAACACAAACCCAAAAGGCAATTGCTTTCCCATGTATTCCTTTTGTCTCCTTTGTTTCTATTAATTCAGTAGAATGTTAAGGCTCCAGGAAAAAAAAAAAAAAAAAAAAAAAGTCTTTTTTCATTAAGCACCATATAGACACAGGGTGAAATCTGGCCTCCAAAATCAATTCAAGTATGGTTTTGTTACTTATATCAGCAGAGGCAGCATTTCTACCGCAGCAATAGGCCATCCCTACCATAAGGTGTTTTTATTTAAATAAACAAGTCCAGTGAAGGAGGGAACAGGCAAAAAAAAGGAGCAGACAGAGATAAAGTTCAAAATTCACAGAGCAAATCATCAACAAGAGCGAAGAGAACCAGAACTCCAAACATCGCTTCATGTGCTGCAGTCCATAACGATACAGCAGCAAATCCTGCCAAGCTGCACAGTATCAGCTATGGATAACAAGAGAAAAAGCATCTCTGCTCTTAAGCTGGTACTTAACATCCAAGAAAAAATGCAGAAACAATGTATTCAAGCCATAAATAAGACTATGTTAATCCATCTAAGGTGGTGAACATGGTACTAAAGGGTAGTGAACATTTACACTGTGGGAATGTGCCAGCCCTCTGATGTCCTTTGGGTAATACCAGGAGCAGCTACCAGACAAATCTTGTCAGTGCCCTTAAATTCTGCTGTTAAAGAGCTGCTTGAAAAGGTCAGAGAAGCCTCTGTGATTGCATTTGTCTTGACTTCTCTGTGTACATGAAGTCCACTTACTATCAAAAATGTCTGGGGTATTGACAGAGAAATCATAGTGGATAACATTCAGTCAGTACGGCAAACAACGCAGCAAACCCATAATCTCTTGCGTCAATTCCAGCTCCAGTGCACATTTCCTAAACTACTTTGGACTTCCATTTGTTTACTATAAATGCAGGCAAGTTCAGTAGTGGAAAATACCCAGAGAAAGGGGGCCAGAGACCAGAGCACAGTCCTTAATAAATGCAACGTGACCTTACTAAGATTTTCCTCACTTTGCAGCACTCGTTTGCTGTGAGTAGACAACATTTGGATGCTCACCCTGGGGCATAAGGCCCCAGGGTGTGTTCAGACAGCTGTTACTTCCTGAGTACTGCATGGAAAGGCAGAAATCAGGTCCTCCACAACTCAAGATGATCTGCACAGGCTGCACTAAATGTCTGCACAAATATTGCAACACCTTTTTCTTACTGGTACAGTGATAGCATTGGCCTCCACTGTTTTATAATTAACATACTTTAACTATTCCATGCCCAGTCAGCAGTAACTTTCACCAGGTCATTTTCCGTGCAAACACACAGCCAGCAATCTGAATTTTGTACTACGCTATCTGCATTCCCCACCCCCCCCTTTTTTTTTTCCTTATTCCTTAAGAGCTGTCATATGATATAATCAGGAAGAAGGCAGGGTTAATATAAAAAAATACCAGAAAACCTACTGTTTCCTTTGGATAGGAAAGATCACCATGATTTTCATGCACTTCTAGGCATATTCATGATCCCAAAATAGAGAGTCTCAGTCTAAGAGCCCAGAATGTGAACAGTCTCACAGCACTTAATGTACGGGAAGGGAAAGGAAAGGAAGAGCAGAATGAGGTGCTGAAAGTCTCTTTTGCAGGGGTTGCTCTCAAGGGCCTGAATTGATTCTGGTTTAATTTATACCAGGAGATTACTGTAACAATCGAGTTTCATGTCTAAAGCAATCCAAGAGTGAGATCAGAATGGGAGCTACAAGATTATTCCTTTGCAAAATTGTACAAGTTAGATCAGTCTAGACAAGATGCTACATTATCCTGAGAGTCATTTGGAGACATTTTTTATGTTAAGCACCATTCTGCCATCTTTATTACATGAAACTGTGTCTTTGCTCGTGAATTTCTCTCTCCATTGGCTGACCTGCCCCTAAGAGGTTTTGTAGTGTCCTAAAGAATGCAGCTAGAAGAGTCCACTGCCTTCTGTCTTTAGTTTGATATTAGCTTGGAGATGAAGGGACCGTTTATGACTTGAATTTCTGGAGAAAAGTAACAACGGCTGCAGCAAAATTACTCCAGGTTTATTCCAGGGTAACTGCAATCACAGCTTGTTACCAGTCCTGTAGGTTATATAAACAGGCAGAGTAAATAACAGGTCTGCAGCAAACAAGCCATGTTCTGTCCTCTGACAGCACAGAGGAAGTCTGAGCACATCTAAATGAGGATGTCCACAAGAGAAACATGGAATCAGGACTAACACAAAAGAAACACAAAGTATGTCTTTGCTTTGATACCTTAATAACAAAGTAGAATTGGCTAAATTCCAATGTTTTCCAAGTACGATGCCAGGCAGCTTCACTAGTCCTACGAGCGCTTGCAGTTCTGCTTCACCCCCAGTAGCATCCGCAGTGGGCAGAATCCCTGCAGCCAAGTCTCACCTGACTCCAAAAGTTGTATCAGGACTCTCCAAACCATGTGTGTTGCAAGAGGGACTTAAACATGAGTTCTGTCCAAGTACCACAGGAAGAATGAACATGTGGTCCTGCTGTACCCGTGTTTCTAGACCCTACAGCGTCTCACACCTGCATGGAACACCCCAAAGGTGTGGCTGACCACAAGGACACAAGTTGAGTGAGAACTTTGCCAGATTGGATCCAAAGATCATGCAGCCCCTTGTCAGAAATCGGAATGCCTCACACTCATTAGCTTCTGCTGTGTTTTGCCAAAACAGAGCCAAGCCTGCACCTCAGTTCCCTGAGCTGGACTCCCTAACAGATGTCTTAGGCTGATCAAGCCACAAGGACTATGGTGATATTATTTCAGATGGCATCATTTTTTCTTTTATAAGCTGCTGATAGGACAGTATGCACATTCTCTCAATGTCTTTTAGTGCTGAGACACATCCTGTTACCTAAGAAAAATCATCATCGGACAAGTGGTAGTGGTTTTAAACAAAAAGAAGGTTGATTTAGGTGAGCTGTGAGGAAGAATGTCTTACAGTGAGGGTGGTGATACACGGGAACAGGTTGCCCAGAAAGGTGGTCAATATGCCATCACTGGAAACATTCCAGGCCAGGCTGGACAGGGCCCCAAGGAACCTGATGTAGTTGAAGATGACCCCGCTCACTGCAGGGGCGTTTGACTAACTGGCCTGTAAAGGTCCCTTCAAATCCAAACCATTCTGCCGTTCTATGAACTGAGGCTCCCAGCCCTGAAGCCCCTCCATTCAGTCCTCAGATGAACTGGAAAGATGAAAAGCTCTGCAAATGGACCTAATTTTTAAATTTTTTACAGTTGATGCCTCCCAGAAAGCCAGCTGTAGTGCTTGCCAACTAGAAAAAACATCATATGGAAGTGAAAGAATGACAATAAGGAAACTGAAACCTCAGGGAGGGAAGGAAACCCAAGCAAATAGAACAAAACAGAATAAAATCCAACCAAAAAACCCAGCTAATGAAATTACTAAACAATAATAATCTTGAACTCTGTCTTGTAAGGCTCACATCATTCTCTCTAAAATTATAGTGTAAGAAATAAAGGAAATGGGCTGACATTGTGAATATAGAATATAGCACAGCATATATGTGTGTGTGTGTGTATGTGTGTATATATGTGCAATATTTCCTCCCTCACAAGAAAGTTGTCTAATAATCTCAAGCTGCAAGATCTTTGGGAAAGAGTATTTGCTGTAGTTGACAACAGCTGAATTTGGTCAGCCTCTGGCTGGCACAGAAGTACAACATCATTAATATCCTTCCTGTGAAAAGGCTGTTTCACCAGAGTAATCTCTAACATTCTGGATTTACTCTTGAAGAACACAATCTGGTTTTGCTGAGTAACTTGAATCTGGAGTAAGGAATTCAAGGACACCCAACACATCCCACAGGGGCACAATAACTTTTTTATTTTGCTTTGTTTTGTGGGGGGATTTTTTTTAACTGTGCCCTGGTTTAACAAACATCACCAACATAACAAGAGTTGCTCTTGATTCTTTTACTAGTATAGAAAAAATAATTAATATAAAATATATAAGGTCTGATTTGCTCCTACATGGGGTTGTTCTTTCATAAGAAAGCACAACAGCCTTCCACAGTTCCATTATTAACTCATTTCCTTTTTGGAACAGGCTGGTCACACCTATGGAGATTGGTGCCAAAGAGCACTGACTCCTGAACCATGCCAAGGAATTGTTTGGGAGGGTGCTGGATGACCAACAGTATGCCAGGGACAATGCCAATAATATAAAGGTACAGATTATAGAGTTGCCATCTCTGAGAACATTTCTAACATGCTTTTGCATGGATAAAGGTTTAAGGGCTTAAATGATTTTTCTCCTGCTGCCACTGTGTAAATACCCATGCAAAAAAAAAAAAACAGAGATAATATCCCCAGTGTGGGGATGTGTAAACTCACACAAATATAGTATTACAGATTCTCTACCTTAGAAAATCAGAAATATTGTGGAGTGACTTGTTGTATTTGATAAGTTTATACATAAACACTGCGCTTTAAAGGAAAAAACTGTTCAAAAGTCAAGTCCTAAGGACTTCACATAGCTGGGAAGATTAAGGCTATTAAATATACAGAAGCATACATTGCCCAGGGATGTGTTAATCCAGTCTGTAATAAGGCAGCTACTGAAATGTTCAGGAAGAGCTTTCACAGCTTTCATGGCATTCAGCTGATACAGATACAATGATGGATTTTTGCAGTTCTGTGCAAAAGGTGTTATCTATACAAATGTATACGTAGGAAAAGAATATGTAGGAAGTCTTGGAACACCCCACCTTGTGAGACCAGGTAACCAGTGACTGAAAATACGTGTTGTGTATTTTGAAACTATGGATTTAGGAGAGGACTCTTAAATCCTTACACTTAAAACTTATCCCCACTTCCTGCCCCCAAACTATTAATAAATACTAAAGGACAAAAGAACACAGTTTGGCTTCAATCGACTGGTGAAAATCTGGAGCAACTCAACTGAGGCCAGCATAACTGAGATCAGAACTTGGCCCAGACTCAACACACTAAGCCAAATTCATTACCACACTCTTTCCCTACATGTCTGCATATTAAAGAGCATGCTTTTTTGGGGGTTGGTTTTTTTTTGTTTGGCTTTTGGTTTTTTTAAGTGTGCATTTCAGCCAGTCTAAAAGTACATTCTGTAATTGTGACAAAAATGCCAACTGACGTAAAGAAGCTCCTCAGATTTAATAATATTTTGCTTGGAAATGGGTGTAGAAATGCATGCATTTTCTAATCTGGTGTGCCCTGGCTCTGAGGTGTAGGAAACACCTTTCTGAGAAGCAAAAAAAAGGAAACTTTTCTCCCACATGCAAAGCTTCAAAGATGTCAGCAATGACAGTTATTTTTATCAACTTGGACACTGTCTTTAGTGCTTAGAGGAAGAAAATTTAATCCAGATAAACAAATTAAAAGCAGCCAGAAATGAAACCAGAAGATTTTGGACACACTGTATGAGTCCAGTGTAGAAATCTTCCTTCTTGCCACCTTTTATTTTTATCAATTATATACTTTGTTTAAAAAGTCTGCAAAATGTTCAGAGTACTGAAAAAAAAAAAAAAAAAAAAAAAAAAAAAAAAAAAAAGTAGTTATCTATCTGCATCTTTGGTTTTCTCGCAAAAGTTTAAGTTAAAACCTTGACAAGTTCTGCCCCCACATACACGATTTCTTTGGTAGCCAGTCTTGGTCCATATTCATGAATGTGGGCTTTGAAAAACCTGGGCACAGTTCTGGATTCAAATCCATCAAGGGAAAGGGGCCATGCACAGCAACAAGTGCAAAGATAGAGGGTGAAAAGCAGTAGGGAAAGGGGAAGGATGTGTCATGCCTTGGCATCACCACGTACATCCCTGTGCACCACACCACATCAGTCTTCTCCTACACTTTAAAGCACTAAGACAGAGTGATACCAGACAGTTATTTTGGGTTCAGACACCAACTGAAATCATAATCCAGCTCCCACAGCCAGTGTACGGCTTTCTCAGTAGAAGGAAAATCATTCCATTTGCCTCTCGGAGAAAAGGACGGAATTTATGTCATTTTCCTCTTGTGACGCAGTGAATTCTGGAGGGCAAAAGTGGTACCCACAGCACCGTCAGCTGAAGAAGCATCCTGGGGAACCTGAAAACAATTGGATTTATGATCAGTCTGTCTTCTCTACTCTATTCCTAGTTTCTCCCATTGCCTCAAGGACTCACTCTCCTTACGCAAACACCCTCAGAACCTACACTCCTTGGACACTCATATATCTGTCCTTTATGAGTAACTGTCCATGGAATAGCTGTGGAGTGCTCCCCTGCTCCTCCCTTGCTATCTGGACTCATTACACTCATGGAGTGGGGAAGATGACATCTGCCAGAGTACCGTGGAACACAGGTACACACTGACACCTTCGAGGTCTGGAGGAAATGGGTGGCAGAGGCACCAACCCTTCTACTGTTCTCCAACCCCAGGTGCTGCAGAGGCAGGAGGAGAGGCATCACATGCAGCAGGACTCTGTAATTCCTGCTTTGGCTGAGGTAAAGGAGTTCTGCTGCTCAGAGCAGCTCCTGAACCACTCATTGCCAAAGCCAGCAGTGGCCCCACTGTCACACCTGGCAGCAGCCCAGTCCACCTTCATGTTGAGTTGCTGTCACACAGCTGTGGCCTCAAAGTCAGCACTGGTGACTTCTACACTCACTTTAGGGCTGGTCCTCACTGCCAGATATTCTCTGTGTGGCTGTGGAGTAAATTAAGTCTGGCCTTAATAAAGCCTATTGTTGCTGTCCCATTTAACAAAGCTCACGTTTATAAGGATTTATTAGGCACTTAGCTTCATGAAAGAGGAAAATATTTGCTTGTAATTTCAATTGCTCTATATGGCTCTCTGACTCAGTGGTCTCTGAAAGCACACAAATATTTTCCAATAAACAAAGAACTGTTTCAAACTGCTGTCCATTGCAAATGAGAGACTGAACACAAACATGTTTGATTCACAAGCATTTTTATCCCCCAAAATCTGGAACAGGTACAACATTTTGGAATTTTTTTTAACTCTAATGTGACTAAAATTTTAAATTAGGATATCTACACAGGGCAGTGACTCCTTCAGGCCTTAGGGAGTCACAGACTTAACTAAGGAGTGAAACAGTGTCAAGCTTAACATTACATTAATCTCAGAAGCACAATAGCACATGGTCATCATTTTCATCCTTGCTACTAACCACCTTCAGTGATGGAGACCAAACCAGAGATTTCTTGCATGTAAACCTCTTTCAAACAGAACCCATGTGTGGAACAATCAGCAAGTAACTTTCCTGTGCAGGTCAAATTTTTGTATGTGTGCAGCCACACAGACAGGGCCCAAAGAACTTCCAATACCAGAAAACAACGGGAAATCATGAAAGCAAGCAATAACTAAATAACTGAGCCACTGCATCCCATTAGTGATTAGGCTAAATAGGAAAAAATCAGTGAAGTCAAAGAAACTGGGTCAGTCTGCATCAAGAAAAAAGTGTACCATTATCATTAAGGTTCCCTGTTTCTCTGTCAACAGTGGCAGTTTACCCAACAACTGCTGTTTTTTTAGTATTTCAGGTTGTCAGAAAGCTTGTTAGAATGTTGTCAACTGCGCTAATTTCTCTTATTCATTATGTAAATAATTTTCTATTTGTTCTTTCTTTGTTGCTAGTTCTCTACATCTCCCTTCTGACTACAGAACAACCAAGGCACCAATGAAAATGTCAAAATATTTTTAATCTGGCATACTGAATTGCACTTCCTCATCAAGCCCAAGAGTTCTGCTTGAACTGGTTGATACTCATACTGAAATGTATCTTGTTCTCTATCCCCTCTATTTTCACCTCCCAATATACCTTGAAATTTTTATTTAAAGCCACTGAAACTAGCCTAAGAAGAGACTCAAAGTCAGGCTCCATCACTCTTCCAAGAGAATAACCCTTAATAATTTGGTAGAGATAGAGATGAGAGTTGTGCCTGTTTCAGTTTTCTAAATAATCATTTATTTTTGAAGGTCTATCAGACCTAAATAAAAAATCATTGCCCAGAGGTTTTACCCCATTTTTCCAATCCTCCTCCCCATCCACCAGGCCTTCATGGTACTTAACTGACAGCTGGAGTTAAACCACAACAGCACCTTCATAGGCCATCTTTCACTGTCAGAGTACAGTTCCTATACATTAAATATTCACAATTGATAGAATAAACTGTTACAGTTAATCATATCAGTAGATTTAAACATAAAAGTAGGATTTAGAGAAGTTCTTCATAATTTGTTACTCATTTGGGAATGAAGAAACTACAAACAAAGCAATTACTAACACTATTGTTTACAGGATATTTAGCAAGCCATTAACACTGGCACAAGTGCCTGCAGAACTGACTCTGGTGTCCCTTAGGAATGGATTTCTGTATCTGTTTGCTCTTAACACCACAGGGCGTCTGTCCAAAACTGTGTACTAGGAAGAATGTGCACATTTTTGCATCTCTAAGAATTGTGAATAATCTTGTCTGTGTCAAATGTTTTCTTCCTGAACTATTCCTATCAGTTGGCTTAATTTCTATTTACTTATTGCCTTCTTTTTAACAGAGGAATTTGAAACTTTGTTACAAACTTGCTCATCACATAATTGAGGTGAGCTGCATCTTTCTTCTCCCATATGTTCTCAACAAGAAACAGGGTGTCTAAATCAAATTTTGTGAGGAAAAAATGCTCCATTTTTGTTGTTGTTGTTGTTGTTGTTGTGGTTGTTGTTGTTGTTGTGGGGTTTGGTTTTTTTTTTTTCAGGATTTCCCCTTCCAAATGGAATCATTTCAAAACTCGCTGCAGCAATAACATTTTAACTCTGGATCGAGAGAGATCTTATTTCTCTGGAAATACTTTTCTCACAGGATGAGATGTTCAGAACAAAATGAGAAATTATATTGAGAAAGAAAACAGTGGAGTTCTACCCACAGCTTCCCACTTACTTCCATTTAAAACAAAGAAGAAAAGTTGCTTTTGTACAGTGGCCTTTTCTGTTGAGAAACACTACTTAGAGAAACAGAATCAGCTTCCCACCAAGTGACATACATTGAACATTTTCAATACAGGGAGCACAAGAGAGGCTCTGCTCTATGATCTGCTTGGTGAGTGATGTATTTGTCCCTGCTCAGAATTTCTTTATGTCCAGTTTCTTCCCATAACTGCTGGTTTTTCAGGCAGCACCATTTCCTGGGAAGGAGAATGGCAGTAGGAGACTGCAGGGACACTCCTCTGGATACCAGGAGTGGTATCAGCTCTCACCAAGACAACGCTTCCTTGTGTTCACATCCATTTCTCACAGGAAAACCAATATCAGAAATATTTAAACCCCTTCTTGGGTTGCCACATTATTATTCTTAAGCCCCTCCTTGAACTTCACAATGTGTAAGTCTTTCATTTATAGATGAGCATATAAATACAAGATATTTTGCATCATATTTGGCATGACGTCAAGATTAAACATCAAACACAACCTTGAGTGAAGGCTGATACATGAAGCATGAGGATGGCAAAACCCAAGGGTTTCATATATTGACTTTTGGATTTAGAGGACTGTCACCGTGAGGAAAACTCATTCAGTTATTTAGCATTTGCCCCTTTCAGAGATTACAACAAACTGATTGCTTTAGCATGGACTATGAATCATATAAAGCTGTGCTGCATTCCGGAAAGTCCTTGATCTCATCTGGGCCCAGATAACACATTTGGCTCCTACTCTCAAATAAGGAAGAAGGAAAGGCTTCTTTCACAGCATTTGCAAATGTCATTTAATTTTAAAGCTTGTGATCAGCTCTGTCTTGTGATTACCAGCTAGTTCCAGCTTCCACTTTAAAAAGTCACTCTCTAATTTCAGTGTCCTGAGAGAACAATAAAATCCCATGGTACCCTTAAACCCCAAATGTTTCAAAGACTAAGCCATAGGATGCTCATTTAACTCTGTCTGGAGAAAAAAACACTTCTTTTTACTACACTATGGGGATAAAATCCTCTATTATTTTATTTTCTTCTGTGTGGAAAAAATAACTCCACCAAAAAAAAAAAAAATTATATTAGTAAACATGTTTTGAAATATCGAAAGCCGCCTCTGGATTCCAAAAGCTAATTTTGATTTTTTTCTTACAATTCCTCCATAGTTTTTCATTAATCAATATTCCGATAGTCAAGCCAGCAATATTTAAGGAGGACTTAGAACAACATTTAAAATTTTAACTGTTGCTCTCCCATATAAAAGATTGATATGTTTTCAATTTTGCAACACTCACTGTATAAATGCTGAGGTTTTTGTAAATGAATTAAAACCATATCTTAATTTAAGATCTCATAGTACCTAGGAACCATAGCTTTTTAGAAAATACATTGTTCTTTTGTAGGAAAAATAGCCTAAGATTAAAAAAAAAAGGTAGATTGATGTCTCAAATAACATTTATTTCCTCTCCTTTTCTGATGATTTGAACTGAAATCATAGTTGTGAACTATCTTTACACTTATTGGAATAGACTAACTCTTAATTGAGAAAATCTATCACTGTGGAATTTACTGACCAGAAATGGCAGGAGAAGCCTTGAACGGCATAACAATTGGGCTGCTTCTGCTTTGAGATCACATAAACTTAGAAATAATAATTTCATTTATTCTCATGTTTTGAAGAGCCAATAGTCCCCTAGTGAATGAGGGGGGAAAAAAAAAAAAAATCAGACTTTTTGATTCTTTGCATGATTCACCCTTATTTACCTTAATACAATTTTCTCTATAACAGTTCAGTAAAAGGGACTAGAGTCTTAGACTTACCATATGTTCCAAATTATCACTCTTTGAAACTTAAGTGGCAGAAAGGATGAAATTAATTCCTCTTTCCCTTTAAAAAAACACAAACTGGCAGAAATAAGATAATTTACTCCATCTGCTTCCAGTCTCAAGTCCACCTTGTAAAGTTCAGTACTTCAAATTCAGTTTGATACCAAAAGTGAAATATGGGAACAATAAAGACATGCAAAAATCTTAATAACAGTGAACTTATTTTTAGTGGCATTGCGCTAAATTAGACTGGGAAAAAAATCAAGTCCTGAACAGGTCTAGATAAAGTCAGGATTCCAGGCCTGATAAAAATACAGACATGAAACAAATTTTATATCAGACATTGGCAACAAGTACTCTGGTCTCCAAATTAGTTCAGTGAATGGCTCAGTCAAATGTTTTACCAAACTGTCAGTTTTATACTGCACAGGTCTGTTGAAAAGCCTTTTATTTACAATAATAGTTTGTATGCAGCTATACCCTGACATTTTTTCTAGAGTGCTTTTGCAAGCCTCCCCCTTGCAGAAATTCCTCCTCTACCTTAAAAGCAATAAAGAGCAGATTGTTACCAGAAAGCAAAGAGTGCTCCAACCAGCTGAAAAACACAGAGGGAAAGTAAATACGGGATTACGCAAATTACAATCTAGCCAGGGGTCTGAGATGAGGATAGAGCTCCAAATCTCCAGCTCTGTATCTGCTGATCTCATCATTGCAATTCCTCCCACCTCCCTCAAGGTCTTGCATTAAAACCAAAAAAAGCAATAAAGTGGTCATAGCCAAAACACATGTTTATTTCAAAACTCTCAACACAGTCTTTAGATAAACAGTTCCTGTAGAGACTACTGAAAATTCCTCTGTTACAATGAGGAAGGAAATGCAAATATTGGACTCTCCAGTATCAGACAGAGTCATCCAGCAACCTCCAAGGTCCTCAAAATGTTTTCCCCAACATCTTCTAGGGCAGTCTTTCTTTCCACATCCTATAAAGACTGAGCAGGCATTTTGAGGTAGCCAAAAGAAGTAGTTCCAGCTCCTCAATAACAAGCATCCTTTTTCAAGGAGGCTCCAAGGTTACTAACTCATCTTTAGGAGAGTGGCAGGAATGCCCCTTAAATGCAAAGAAAGAGGTGGAAGGGAAAGGAGGGTTCAGACCAAGGTGGATAGCCACCTACACTTAACCCAGAAAAAGGATCTTAATAAATTTTATATATTTGATAAATAGCCCCATACCATCGCTAAAGAAATGCAGTCATGGTGAAAGGTGAGAGAGGTAAACACCTTCACTGCTCCAAAGAAAATTATCATTTTCTTTTTCCTGACTTATGGCATAGTGTGAAAGGAATGCAGCTGTCCGACATCCCGATGGTTTTGTTTGTTTTTGCAACAGATAATTGTCCTTTTAAGCTCCACTTCTTCCTTTGTGTTATTTGTACTGTCCAGGCTAATGCTCAAGGCTACCAAGACTGAAACTCAAACAGCTCTTTTTTATAGCTATTCTGAGCTGCAATGCAACAGCAGAGAGCACTGCAGATCTACAGCCTAAATCAAGTGTCCCCAGATCGCCCACCATCAGTCTTCATTCTACCTTCTGCAAGTCCTTCCCCAAGTTCAATGTTGCTGCACCTTCACCTGCCTTGAAGTAGAGATTCCAACCACCTGCAGTGGAATTAACAGGAGAGAAGATATTCTCCTTTCACACAATCCGCTCCAGAGCTCTGAACTGCCACAAGCACCAATCTCATCACCAGAAAGAGGAAAAGAGAGTTGAATCTACCTAAGGAGACGGTGACAGTCAACTAATTCCCACCTTGAAAACATGAGCAGTTGATCTTAGAAGCTGTAGCAGGATCCAGCATCAGCCCAGATTGTAACAAGAGGCATCGGGAAATGCTTTTAAATCTGGTCACAGAATAAACTCATAACAAGAAGCTCAATGGTTGCTGTTCTGGGAAGCTAACTTAGCTTCAGTTCCAGATAAAACATCTCTCTTATGGGTAAGAAGCAGATTAAAAAAGGCATGGATTTTTTATGGGTTCTGTGACTTGCAGTCAGTTTATTGGAGCCTAGTTCTGGGTCCCTCACTTCAAGAAAGAGATGGAAGTGCTGGAGAGAGTCCAGAGAAGGGCAACAATGCTGGTGAGGAATTTAGAGAGTCAATCATACAAAAAATGTCTGAGGGAGCTGGAGCTGTTTTGCTTAGAGAAAGGGAGGCTTGGGGGGACCTTGTCATTCTCTACAACACCTGAAAGGAGGGGGGGGTCAGTCTCTTCTCCCATGTAAAAAGTCACAGGACCAGAGGAAATGGCTTTGAGATGTGCCAGAGGAGGTTCAGTCTGGACACATTCAGTGAAACTGTGGTTAAACATTGGAGCAGCTCCCCAGGGAAGTGGTGGTGTCACTGTCACTGGATGTGTTCAAGAAAAAGCTGGACAAGGCCTTCAGTGCTGTGGTTTAGTTGACAAGGTGGTGTTCAGTCAAAAGCTGGACCCATTGATCTTGGATCTCTTTTCCAAACCCAGTGATTCAACGTGTGCCCCTTCTCAGGAACCAGCAGTCCCTCCCAAAGAATGTCAAGGTTTAGTCAAACTGTCACTCAAAGTCTGTAACAGGATTTTAGTTTTGTTCGGTTTTGGGATCATAGTAAAAGAAACTTCAAAACAAGAGGTCAGACTCAAGCTGTAGCACCACAAACATTTCCAGCCCACCATCCCTCCACCACAGTCCCTTCCGCTTGCCCAGGGTCTGCTGCAGTATCCATGGCACAACAAGATGGATGAGGTGAGAGGCATCCACAAACATTAGGCACATCGGCATCACCATGACTTCTTCACACTTTCCGAGCTGCTGAGCAGTGTGAAAATCAATCAAAACAACACAGCTGTAAAAGACAATCTGTATCCAGGAGAACACAGCTCTGTAGGACCGCATGACCTGAATCAGGCAATATTTTGATGATGTGAATTCATCAGCTAGGGAGGGCACATACTACATATTTAACCATTTTTTGTTTGTTTTTTTTTTAAATACAACTGCTCTGCCTCTCTCTGGTTTCGTGGGTCCTATTGTTTACCCAGGACAGGTTCAAGGAAGACCTGTGTCCTGAAGCCCAGAAGTACAGCACAGTACAGGAATTACTTACTGTCCAGGAAGGTTGCCTGAGCACACCACTGCTCCCACTACTTGGAAGCAGAGATCTGAGCAGGAGCACCAAGCTCCTGGCTGTTCTAGCCTGACCTGCAGGATGTACTCACTACCTTCTTCTACCAGTCTTTATTTTGTGTAAGGGCTGTGTCTCAGGCTCAGTTCACCTCAAAAAACTACTGTCAGTGCTTTGTTTCTGACAACCATCTTTTGGCGGGTTTGCTGGGTTTTTTGGTTTGAGGTTCCTTTATGTTGGTTGGGTTTTAGGTTTGAGAGGTTTTGTTTGTTTGTTTTGCTTTTTAAAAAGGAGGGAAGATAGAAGAAACAAAAGTCCTGCTCACACTGCAGTTTTACTGCTCCAAAAGTTTTGGAAAATTTGCCTCTCAATATTAAAGCATGCAAAGTCTTCCTTTGTAAACCTCTTACTTTGCATTATTTTCCTCCTGATCTAGCCTTTATCAGACCAAGACAGAAATAAAGAGTTTAAATTCTTAAGTTAAAAAGAGCAAGAAATATTTCTTACCATTATATGCTTGCCTTCATTTTTGCCCCTTTTTGTTTAGCCCTGTAGCTGCGCCTTAACCTGGTCTAAACCATCCTTCCTTTTTCTGTCCCCATTCCCTTTTACAGCTACTTCTGTGTAAATCAGATTTCTCTCAAATAGCTTCTGCTAATCTGACAGCTTAGCAGGGACTAACCCCGTCACTTCCTGCCTAAAGATAAATATCTGCTATAGCATAAAAAATGAATGAGAAGGAAGGGATGCTCCAGGTCAACAGTTATCTTTGCATCACGGAGGGGGTGGGGACCCAGGGGAAGAGTAAAAGCACCTCAAACTGTATCTTTGCCACCAAAATAACAGCTCTGAGATGTGACAAAAAGGTGAACCCTGTCTGCCTATCCACCAGGCCACATCAGACCTGATAAATATAGCTCACAATTTCTATTAAAGGCCAGTGTGGGTGTTCATTATTTAAACCTTTCAAATTTTTCTCATGTTAACCATTATTACTCCCTTTTACACTCTCAATAACACATCCAGCCAGCTCTCATCACCTGAACAGTAGTGATCTCACAAGGTCACAAACCGTCCTGTCAAGAGGCAATAAACCAACAGAGAAAACATAACCCAGTCTATAATCCCTTCTGCCCCACATATGTATCCACTTCCAAGTCTAACAGAGCAGTTACATATCCTCAGTCCTTCCTCACTCCTCATTCTTGATGCATTTTCCTGTGATGGAGGCAGGAGGTGAGAAGACACAGAATTGTGGGAATTTCAGGATGAGTGTTTAACACCAGCTGCCTCATACCCCGTGTCACATCAGAGGTGCCACACAACTCACATTCAGTCTCCTAAAATTGTCAGCATGTGGGTACCAAGAGAAAACAGAAGGAACCCCAGATTTATTGTGCTCAAATGATCACAGCTTAAGGCACATCCAAGCCTGACACATGCATTAGGAATGACAGGAGCAGATGCTATAAAATACATTTAAAGAATAATGCATAATTGTGATAGCTCATCACACCTTTCCTTCAAGTAGCTGCATTTGCTGTAAACCCTCCTGCTTTTTCATTCCCCTGGCAATGGGAAGCCTCACTTGCAAGAGGAGTATCTGCACCATTAGACAGCCTCCACCAACCAGGCACCACGAATGACAGCAAAGCCTGGAATACTCCCCGCATCAAGAAGCCTAGCAGGCAATTACTGATGCGTTTGCAGAAATACAAACTGACTCCAGACTCAAATAATAAAGCAGGAAGAGCAGCCAAAATACTCAGGTCCACTGGCTGGTCACTAGGTACACACTGTGGCTGGGTTTGTTCCCTGATTTCAGCCTTTACTCTCTGTTCTCACACTCAGACCCACGCTGTTACTGGCCTGGAGAGATGTGGGAGAAGCAAAACAGCCACTAACTACAACATCCCCAGGGATGGGGTTGTTGTTTACAAGCAGGTGCTGACAGCTATCAAGACATACTGTCACTCACAGACAGAGAAGGTGTCACTGATGGCATCTCAGCAGAGGTTGAAAAGTTGAGAGACATCCAGCTCCCACCACAGCAGCCTCCAGCAGTTCCTGCCAGGCCACAGACACAGCTTGAGGCCAGCCCTCAAAAGACGCATTTGCAAATGTCACACACTGGGAAAGACAGTGCCAACTTCAATTTTGGTTTGAGAACCATGGAATCGAGTCCTTGGTTCTTACCTTAGAGAGATTTTAAAACCTGAGGTCGTGTCCTAGAGAAAATTAGCAGCGTCTTCCCTCAGTAGAAAAGATGGTCAGCTTTGTTTCCACTCAGCTGGTGGCAGCTCCAAGGAAGATGACTGTGAAATTAAATTGTAACAAAAAACAGAGCCCCTGACCTGGGCATTGAGAAAACAACACTGGGCTATGGGGGAAATGCACAGCAATACATTTTTTTGGTAGAAGGCTGATGATTTTGGTGGCAGGTGAGTTGTACATGACCATCAAAGGACATTTCAGTCTTGTTTTGGGCTCAAGTTCCTCCCATCCCACTATTTCTCCAAGAAACCACAAAAGACAAACTATGCAGCAGCCTCCCAGAGAAATCAGGTGGCTGCTGCCTGTGAATTCCTGTCTTTACAGAAAAGGCTGCATTTTTAAAAACTTTTGAGTAACTTTTGTGCTATCATGTTACCAATTACAAATATGAAAATATAGCAAGGACCAAGTACTGGTTAATCCTCAAGTTACTTTGGTTAGAAAATTTACTCCTTATTTTCATCTTGGAAATGCTGATGTGCCTTTGTTACTCAAGAGACATTAAAAATAGTCTCAAGTCTATGGTGAAGTTGATTAAGCACTCTTTACCACCCCGTCCCTTTGAGATCTCTCAGTTTAGGGTTACAGCAGGTCTGGAGGATGAGAGATAAGGCAGCAATTCACCAGGGCAGCCTCCTCACTCTGCATTCAGCCCTCTTCGGCAGTAACACAGCACTGGGGATGTGGTCCTTGGAAAAAAATTAAAATGAGAAAAAAAGTCATGTTCAGTCTTAAAGAGAAAGATCTAAGTTAGCCTTCCAGAATGTAGCACTCAGACTCTGGAAAACTTCATTCTTGGATCCCAGTTTTACAGCCTGGCTCTAGAAATGCATCTGGTTTAACCAACTCTATTTTATCCCTTAGCAAAAACCTAGCAATTGTCAAGGAGTTTCCCGACTGCCAAGAATTCCTTTCCTAGATATATATCCTTCACTGCTCATTGTTCAATTTATTTTTAAATAATTACTTCAAGCTTTAGCCTTGATCTTGCTGCTCCTTGAGCAATTCCTTTCCTCTGTTTGCATTCTAATACATTTTAGAGAGTCTGTAAATGGCTAATAAAAATTTCACCATCTCCCTGATCAGATTAAGGCAAGATATTAGCTTTATCTGCTCTTCAACTGCTAAGGAGAAAGGCAGGATAGAAGGCTCTATGGAGGAATGAAGGAAAAGGTTTTGTTGAAGGGGTCAAGACGTGGGAATGGAGAATAATGAATGCAGTAGAAAGACCAGATTTGTGCAAGGCAGCACTACTCCCTAAAAGTAATTTTGTTTCACCCATTTCAGTTAGAAACAGCTAGGAAGGTAAATTTGTTGTGTTTATTAAACTACAGACCAAGAACCTGGAAAGGGAGAGAATAAACAAATGTCACAGTACACAAGCTATCACAACAAATTTACAGAGACCTTTGTGTCTCTTAAATAATTTGCCCACAGTAGTTCAGTAGGACAAGCCCCACTTCTCAGTGGCTACAAAGTCTTTCCACATTGTAAGAACCTGAATGAACTCATGCATGATAGTGAATTAAGTCAGCGTAATGCAGGTTTATAACCAAAGTAGCCTTTATTACCCTGTTCAGCACTTTTTCCCCTCCCTTGCACTGCCCTAGGCAGGGTAACCTCAGGAAGTTGCATATGCAACAGAAAATCACCCACTTCCCCCCTTAATACACTCTCATACCAGTTTCTACAGTCCTCACAGTTTCCCCACCTCTTCTGACTGTGGTGCACACATCTTGCTTTGGTTATCAGGGAATTCAGAGGAACACTGGAGCAAGCCTCTTGGCCACTGCAAACAGGTCAAAATTACCCAACAGAAATCGGGAGCTAAACAATTTTAACTGAACAGTATTCATTTCAGGAGTGCATCAACTCTGTTTGAGGCAGTCCCCCAAAACCTACAGGTTAAGCAAACACTAGGCCTAATTTCTCAGCTGTTGGTTATATGTCAGTGTTTGAATTAATTTGCTCGATAAAAGACACATAAAATGGTGATCAAGCAAGGTCACAATCACACCTGACCCTCTCAGAGCAGCTCCCTGCTCCTCCAACACCTTTGCTCACTGTGCTGTGCACAACAGCTTTGGCCTCAGCCACCTTGACAATCAGCTGAGCTACAGAGTTTCTCCATGAAAGCAGAACCTGGCCTCCGGCTTGTACCACACACCTGCAGTGGACAGAACGCAAAACTTGAGCAATGGCCACTGCTGAAGCCTCCTTCCACCAAGAGAAGCTGGAACATACAATGACACCGGAGGCAAACTGAGATCCAACCACACATTTCAGCAGGGATCCAGCAGGGTACAATTGTGTAACTGTTGTCACGAGTGAACCAACGCACGTCAAAACAACATAACAAAACCTTTCCTGTTTCAGCCCCTAGCACAAACATTTCTTGAGTGTTTGAGAAGGACTCCAAAACTGTCTGCACTGAAGAGCTATTTTGGTTTCTCCTTCTGAGGGCTGAGCCTTCACCAAATAGAACAAGGGATGGAGGGCTGTGAGCCAGGACACCCTGAGGTCAGGGGAACATCGTGGTGGTTGGTACCTCATCCAAGGTACACACACCTGAGCAGAACAGGGCCAGTGATGCAACCTCATTCTGCTGCTGGCATCTGCAGCACTAAAAACTTAAGAGCAGACCTTTACGCATATGAACAAATGTTTTATTGCTTCTAATCCCATCTGTACTACACTTTCTCCTGCTAGGCTTTATCACATTCTGGTTGCTTACAAACATCTCAGCTCATTAAGCCTGAAGAGTTAACGTTGTGACCATTGCATCATATTTAGAGACATTTTCCTATCGTGTTAATATAAAGATGCTTCTTCAGCATGTTTTGACACATCTGCCTTGCTCAGAAGTGGCAGAACACCGCTCCCATAAGACATCCTGGGAAGAGTCCACAGGAGAATTAACCAGAAAATCTGCATGGGAAAGACAGATGTTTATATGAGAGAAGAGCTGCCACTAATTACAGCTATTACAGCACTGAAAGGCATCAGCTCAGGTTCATGTTTAATGGAACAACATGTTATGATACAAAACATCCAACATCCTGATCTGACCCAATTCCCAGAAGCTGTACCTTATTAACAAGTGCCATTAACTTCAGTGCAATTACTCAAACAGACAAAGGTATCCACAGACAAGTCCTGATTCAGTAACCTCTACAACGTGACTAAAGCTCTGGAATGTGGGTAGTCAGCATCCCTTAGAGTGACTCAGGTCACTCTAAATATAAGATACCCACTTTGCCTTATAGGTTTAGAGGGGTTTAAACCATATATAAAATGATCTCATCATGTGCTGCTTTGCAGCTTATCACTTAATCAGGTGTTGCTAAACAGAAGCATTAAGTGATATATTGTGTAGCAGCCAGCACTCCATAGTACACACAGTACAGAGAATTACACTCTAATTCCATCAGCAGTTTGCACGCAGGTGCAGGCAATATATTATTGTGTCCTGTACTGTAATTTATAGACCCTTAAAAGTTTATAAGGGCTGAAAAGGATGCATTGCATAATGATAGATGCTACAAAGTAAGTAAGTCTGATTTTGAAAGAGTCAGAGAAGCTTCTGATGCTCAGCACGCAAATAGACTCTACAGAACCATTCCTCTATCATTTGACTTCTTTCTCTCTGTCGCTTGGCAATCACAAATCTAATAAAACTGAGGTACAGCAATGTGCAAATGGAGCAGAAGGAAGATGCACGCAAGTCTGAACTGGGTCACCATCAGTTAGTGGACTTGTGATGATTTATACCAACAAAGATTTGACTTGTAATTGAGTTCACTAAGTTTTACTCAGAATGTAATTCTCCACAGATTAAGAATTCTGCTTGGGTGTTAAAGACTTCTTGCCTTCAAGAGTTTCAATCTTCAGAATTGGGGGGGAGGGGAAGGGGGGAGATAGAAAGAATTATGGCCCATGCATATTTTCCCTATTTTAGGTGTCTTTTTTTGAATTTTTTATCTAATTTCCCCTTTGGCTGATTCTCTGTACTAAGGTGGAAGAAAGAAATCAGCATTCCTGTGCTTCAGACACACATAGCTGTGCTATAGCTGCGGCTATTTTTTGGGTATTAGTCTGAAACATCTTTACCTAAAGCCAGGGAGTACAGCAGCTTAAGGAAAAGACCAGAAGAATTCACTATGAAAAGCAAATTCCCTGAAAAAGATCTACACCTGCTGATGCGTGTTCAGGTTCTGCATAAACTTGCCTGCTTGCCCTAGCTCCAAGGGAACTCCTTGGCTCTGAGCAGAGCATCAGCACTGTGAGGAATCCAGCCCCTGGCCTGGCCGTGGGGGAGCCTTTCCTCAGGTGGCTCAGACTTCACAAGACTTACCTGGTATAGAACTCATTGCTCTTGCCACCTACCTACTCTTACTTTGTAGTAGAGCAGGAAGGTCTTTAGTGAAGTGAAATCAGCAGAAAGCCCTGAACCTCCATCAGCTGTGCTCAGCAGGAAGGAGATACCACATTCACATCTCCTGTGGGAGACTTTGCCAGTTGATATCTGTCCCCTTTAAGAACCAGGGTGGGTTGAATCCACTCCTAGCTTCAAGTGTCATAATTCTCTGGTTAACAATCTGTCCCTTGCAGTAACAATCTGTCCCTTGCGATAAAATAAAATAATGCAGCGTCTTCGAACAGTTCTACCTTCTAATTGTACATGGCCATTTTGCTTCTAAAGCACAAAAATCATACAATATATTCTCTTCCCATCTCCATTTGAAATTTATTCCTGTACTAAACCCAGCTCAAAACCTTCTGTCATTCAAAAAAGACCTGTGCTTGCAAGCAGTGCTAAGACTTCAGCAGCAAGTAGCAATATAAAGGGTTGCACCTAATGAATTAGGTCCAGCTCAGTTAACCCTTCCCCGTGGACAAATAAGAAATGCCATGAATAAAAGCCAAGGAGAGAGACAATTTTGGAAAAGGATTTTGCTACAATTAGCAGGAAATTTGCTCATTTTATTTAGAGAAAAAAGCAGCAAGGGATTATATATATGAAGTGTTTGGAAAGAATTGGTGCACCAGAAGGCCAGACCATGCTGGGAGGTACTTTACCTTCAGAGCTACACACAGGAATTCAGACAAAATGTGCTCACTGCAATTGTGCAGATGTAGATGAGTCTGTGCTGTCTCCTCACTGATCTGTGATGAGCTTTCTGGATCTGTCTTACCTCACTGGTGTTGATGTCTGGTGCTGCGTACAGCCCAAGTAAATTAATACAGGTATCTGGTGAGCCCTTCAGCCAGTGCCATAACCAAGAGAAATCAGAAAATTTCATCAACAGTTGCGTAAGGGGAACAGATCAAGGACAACATCTGCCAGCACTCTTTTTTCCTTAAAATAAAACATTCCCCTTGTCCCACCAAGAACATTTCGTGTGAAATGGCCCTGTCTTTTAGAGACGTGCTCATAAGGGGCAGGGTATAGCACAAGAAGCAGGTCAAGGGGTATAAGGTAAACAGGCTGAAAAGACCCAACCAAATCCCCTCATGCCAATTATCACCCATTCCATACTTTTGCGAAGATCTCTGACATTTGAAAGCAGCTGCCAAACCTTTTGAAAAAACAATTTTTAGCCTGAAGAGAACATGGACCCTTTGCTGTCCTTTCTTTGTGGGTGGATGGCGTTATTTCTTCTCCACAGCTGAATGGCAACAGCATGTTGAAAAATGAATTACAAAAGGTGAGAACTGCAAATACTTGTCTGAGCACAAATTGTTTTGTTTGCCTGAGAGGGAAGGTGTTTACATGAAGAGCGAGCACTCTTGTACAGGCACCTTCAGAGACAACACACATTCACAACCACAGTGGCATGCCCACAGTAGCTCGCCAGCGAGCACGAGCAGCTCATGCCTCCAGCGAGGTCAGCTGAGCACTTTCTCTGTTCTCATCTCCACCCAGAAGCTGGCATTCTCAGGCCTGCAGTAAGTGATCCACCACCAGCCATCTGTCTTGCTGCCGTCCCCACTGAATTAATCGTGCTTTATTTCTTGTCATTCACCTCGCCTTGATGCGTCGCTGGAAAACAGAAGCCTGCCGTTTGGGAAAATTACTCCTGTGCACAATTTGAAGACTTGTGGTTTGACATAACCCATTATAAGGGAAACAGATCTGAAGATCAGTGCTCCTGTTTGTACACTCCTCCATGAACCCAGGAGTTATTGGGGAGAGTAATTCAGCAGTACAGGCTGGGCTTCTATGCTGGCATCATTCACAGTCCTGCAGAGGGTCCCCTGACCCTTTCCTACAGAAGTTCCCCAGCTGTGGCTGCATACACCACACACTCTCAGTGCCAAGATCTTGCACAATTTACTTGCAAATCTTTAAGACAGACTCTGCTGCCGGTTCTGGGCTCAGGCTGTAGAGAAAGAGAATGCTCCCATTTTAGCTTTGGATTATTTTGAACACATGATGACAGCTGCTCTGCAGTGAGGGGAGCTCTGCAGCACAAGAACACACAGGCACAAATGCCTGTGACTGCAGGAGATGGGGAAAAGACCTCACACATGTTCTTGCCCAGCCAGGTGACCCTGCTGTATTCTGAGCAGCACTGATACAACCTGGGCTCCAAATTAGGTGTCCCCTGGTCACGTGTTTCTGCCATGAACACCACATGTGAAAAAACGCACAGGAAACAAACCAATGTGAAAGCAACTGAAAGCTCACTCCTTGGTATTTGTTTCCATGCCCTGAGTCCAAATGCCTAGGATTGCCACAGCACAAAGGCACTTTCTGACAGACTTCAAGGAGGAGCAGTGAATGTTTTTGGTGCAGGAAACTGTGCTCTCTTCTTTGGACTTCTATAGCTCCATCTGAACTGGATGTAAATTCCTAAACTTAGGGGAAGAAATATTTGAAAGCAGATTTAAGCACTACAGTTACTCTCCTTTTCTGGAGTGGTCTGAACTAACTTCACCTTTTTGACTGACAGAGTACAATGCAGATCTTCAAGTCTCCGCAGCATCAACACCTTCCATAGGCCTTTATTTTCTCTAAAATCCAAGACAACACGTTTTTTCCAGTATTATTGACAATAAGCAGCAAACAAATCCACTTAGACACCAAAGAGTTACATCATATTCTATGAAACAAGTGTCACTCTTCAGCCTGGCACTGCATTAAAGAGGATTTCCCAGAGCTGGAGGACACTGTCATTTTAAGTCTATAGTCAGCTCTCTACCTGTAAGCAAAGAGCACAGCTGTTCTCAAGAACCCTTGCTTGGCAAAGGACAAGGTCAAAGATCAGAGCAGTAACAGGACTTGCTGGAAAACAGCGCTTGTGCAAAAGGCTTTCAGAGCACCACTCCATGATGTGCCTGCTGCCAGCGAGCACAGAGAAGACAGATCTTTGTGGAGCACGGACCAATCTCCACCCTCCGCTAACCCAGAACTTTCCAGCTGTTCCCCATGAGCTACACAAAGAGCCAGACACATCCAGATCTTATTTCACCAAAGGTTTTAGTACATACTGAATCATCCTGCAGATACAGTTAGCCTTCACTAATGAGGAAGGCCTGGTGGGTAACAGATAACTAAACTTCAGCAGCTAGAGGTGAGAATTGTCATCCTTGCACCAGCTTTATCAAAGGCTTCAGTGACTTGGAAACCATGAAGCCAAAGGGGAAAGTGAGAATACATGAAAATAAAGGACAACACTTATTTTTAATTTTGTGGGGTTTTTATAGATAAGAGTTTCACTGTGACTTATAATTCCATGAGTAGTAGCCTTTTTTTTAAGTCAAAAAAGGGTACTAAAAACCAGGACTATATCAACACAACCCTATACACAGTCCACAAACCTGTGCTGACAGCGAGTCTTCCCTTTCAGAGTCTCATTCCAAATCCCGAAGCTTTCTTTCAGTCCTCTTTACAGCTCCAGGAACATTTTGAGTTGAAGATCCTGAGCACAGAGTCTCTCTCTACGCTCATGAAATCCACTTGTCGCTTACACAAAATAGCCATACACATTTTTCAGAACTTCTCACAATGCAGAACGACACTGGTTCCATGCCTTCCTAAATTCCCTTGAGGCATCACCTGGAGGTCCCTTTTGTTAGATATCCAAGGTGACCCTACAACACCCATTATTTTGCTGAGGTTGAAGATCTATGCCCATAAATCCCTTCACACCGAGAGATGCTTGAAACAAGACCCTGTGAGACAGAGATGATTACCTTGTCACATTAAAAATTGATCCCATCCCCTGTCAAAAGCAACTATAACAACCTAAAATATTTTTGTTCTCCTTCCTTTTTTCTCTGAAAAAGAACTCCCACTCAGATTCAGCAAAGTGGATGCAATTCAAGAACAAATTTAAAGCATGTACACATCAGAGGTTTACAAAGGAAAAAGCGTACACTTCTGGGACATTTTGCTTCAGTTCTCTCAGGTCCCAATCATATACACACATAGGCCTGTGCTTAATTTTAGTACAAAAACCAGCAGGTTTTGTAACACAGTTGTGGAAAGAGTAGGCACACTCTCATCTGAAGAATCAGGGTGGAAGCCTCTTACTGGACTGAGGGCTGAGAAATATCTCCCTTCACAAGACAGAAGTGAGCAGAGTAAGGTCACACAACTGGAGCAGAAACTCTAGAGAAAAAAAATAACAACCCTGTTGGTAAAGCCACAGTGGATGGGTCTGCAACATCTGTTTAATTTAGTTCTTTAATTTGGGGGAAAATGCAGTCTGAAGAGCTTTCCATTTCTATCCACATGAGACACTTCACAAGTATTCAAATATAGTACATATTACAGCAAAAACACCAAAGGGTTAAGCTCTTGATCGCACAGAAGGGGAACTAGGGAAGCACAAGCATTCAGATGGACAATACTAGCCTAGAGCATTCCTAAGCCCAGCTCATATATTGGATCAGCAATGTTAAGCAAGTGCTCTGGCCACCTTCTCACTGTTGTCTGGCTGGAACTTTTCCAGGTGCATCTTACCTCCCAGAAGCAGCCTTGAGAAAATAAACAAACAAACAAACAATAAAAGAAAAACATAAAAACAAAACAACATCAAAAAAACCCCAACAACCGCCCCCCCCCTGTTTTTTACAATCTGGGAGGCATCCACTCAGCAATAAATAGCACAGCATTCATTTAGCAATATCCCCTTCCCTCCACCCACTCAGCCTAGGCTAAGCTTTCAGCACCTCATAGCCTATTCATTCTTAAAAGCCATCAGGATGCAAACAAGTACTCAGAGGGGATCAAGGATCTGTGCCTTCCTGTGTATGAATCATTACAGCAGACTCACAGTGTTCAAGTGAGTCT
This sequence comes from Hirundo rustica, assembly GCF_015227805.2. Taxonomy (NCBI): domain Eukaryota; kingdom Metazoa; phylum Chordata; class Aves; order Passeriformes; family Hirundinidae; genus Hirundo; species Hirundo rustica. The sequence goes on from NC_053461.1 coordinate 10,694,689, forward strand.
CAGTAAAGGTACTTTCATGAGAGTTTCTCTCCAAGAACATGAATAGAATGGTTGAGTAGAACATTCTAGTCTGCACAGGCTTTTGAAATGCAGCTGCCTCTCCTCAAGTGCCTTCCCTGTGATATGTCCAGCAGCATCAGTAGGAGTCAAGGGACTCAGCTGAACTGCTGTTGTCTGATTTCTCCCTTCCCAGATACTGTCAATTCCAGGACAGGACTTTTTACAGCTTCACTCACAACTTAGAAGTTTCCTATCACAAGCAATTATCTATTCAATGGTTTAGATAGTTTCACAATCTGAGTTGCATTGCTACTCTTCCAGAAACTTGGCATAGCATGTTAACAGATGGTCTATTTGGCATTTGAAGAGGTTTTCTTTTTTTGTATTGGTCAGATTTAGGAATTTGGCCTGCCCCAGGTAGCAGCTTATTTTACTGGCTTTCTGTATTGATATAGAGATCAAGGATCTCAATCATAAGCAGTCCTACTGAGCAGGAGCTGTACAAATGCTGAACAAAAAGACATCTCATGTTTTTACTTCACTTTGAAATAGATATTTAGATGTGAGACAAAAAGATCTTTCTTCCTCACAATAAGTACGTGGAGCAGCATAAAGAGAGATGGCCAGCAGAAAAAAGTTCTTTCATGGAACTCCCCAGAGGAGGGGATGAATAGATTGGTAAGTATGCCTACATCTGAAACAGGCTTTGGGAGATTTCTACAAAGCAGTGGTTCAGTACGTTTTCTTCTCCCATCACTTAAAATCACCCAGACAAATACATACACACACAGAGCAAACAGATTTCACTCAGCACGTTCCCAACAGTGTCTGGTTAATTTTTTTAATGCATCCGTTCTTTGCTCATAAAAGCAAGCACACACACAAAATCTTGTGAATTTCAATCTTGCCTTTTGGGTGATGATTTTACTGTTATTATTTCTAGACACACACGCTCCTGACAACTCCGTAGTTCATTGCAGTTCCCAAAAAAAGCCCAGAGAATGCTGACTAACTCTGTTTTTGAGGGAAAGAATAAGTGATGATGCAGACAGCTGTGAGACATAACCTGGTCAAAGTGTGTAGTTGCAAGGCCATGGAAACAAAACCCCAGTGCATGCCTATGGAGAGAGCTGTACATATGCTCAGGCATGATATTTCTTACTCACTGTCACACACACACAACTTTTGCATCAGCTAGTGCTGTGGACCTCAGATCTAAAGAGCTGCAGAGCCTATTAGATGCCTAATCACCCATGATTAATTCAAATGGAGCTTTCCCATTCACAGGAACACTCCCTGCTTCCGAACAAGAACAGCAGTGTTCTCAATTGTGTCTCAACATGCTCTATAAAGTGTGATGAAAGAGGACAAGAAATTTTCCTCGAGAAAGACAACAGTCTATTTGTGTTTTAATAAACGTGTACATTTAGTTCTTCATAAGTGCAGACTTTTATTACCTGTGGCAAGCCAAATCTGCTAAGCAACACATGCCTCTGGGACAGTCCCTTTAGAGCTGTCAGAGCCCAAATTAACATGCCAAACACGCTAAGGTTTATTTCTCTTTGTCCCTCTCACTGTGCCATCTGCTATTTCCTTAAAGTGAGACCCAGTTTCAACAACACACACCACTCACATGGAGAAAGATTCATTCTGGCAGGTTTGTAGCTGCATCTGCTGTTCTTTGCATAAGACTCATATATTTTAGAAATAGCAAGTCACATCCTTGGCAGCCCGTTCTCACCTGCGCACTACAGCAGACAAAAGCTAAGTAGGTTTCTCTGAGACAGACTCTAGCTTTAGGGTACATGTAGGTGGAACTATTTCCCACAGGTAGTTTTTCTTACTCAAGAAAGAGGGTGGGTGCAAGGTAAGAACTTTTCAAATACATTCAGACAATTCACTTCTACAGCACCCGGAACTGTGCACCCAAAAGGCTCCATACACCTCATAGACAGGAGTACACACCTTCAGAGGAGAAATGGAAAAAGATGGGGTACGCAGACAGGGCCGATGCAAAAAAAACCCCAAAACAACAAACAAATAAACCCCCCCAAACACACACCAGCTCTTGCACTGAAACACCCAAAATCATCAGTTCTAACCAAAAGCCCCACTACGAACCCTTAGATGACATTCTAAGCTCTCTTGAACCCATAGCTGACATTCTAAGCTCTCTCAACGATTTCTGGGTCACTCCCTACCTCAGTTTCCTCAGTTACACAATCAAGAGATTAAATCTTATTTGCCGATACTGAATGTGGATGACAGCAGTTTGGGGGGGTGATGGTGATGCTGTTATCTTCTTTTAATCTGGGACACTGCCCATGAATTACTCCTTCATTTCATGAAAAAGCACTGAATTTTTTTCTTCTTCTTTTTTCCTTTTCTCATCCACGGATTCTACCCACCCCACCCCGGCATTTTTAGCAACTGCAGAAGCCCCAGTGTTGCTTGGGGACGTGCAGTTCCAATTGAAAATGCCCAGAAATTTTCTCCCAAACATAGAATTTAATATGGAAGAACCACACCAACTGCATCAGCCAAATTCTGCTTCTATAACTCTTGTGAAATGTGAAGAGATTCATAAAGCCAATGTGGAGAAAGAAAAGCTCTTCCAATACTGTGCTGAGACAGCCAAACCTTTCTCTTGCCATCAGTTGTACCAAACAACCCCTTGGTACTTCAGTTCCAGCCAAAAAACAACGTGAATGATATCCTATGGAAAATGAGTTGTTGTAACAACAAAAAGAGGGCTTACAAGTTTCCAGGTAAGCGGAGACAAGCAGGAAACTAAGATGGATCAAGCAAGTGCAAACAAAAGAGAACAATCTAACATCACAGAAATACATGCCAGGGGCTCTACACTCAGCTGGCCCAACCCAGCTCTCCAAATACACCCAGAAGAGTGAAACCAGCTGCTCTCACACACATGCTGTGACAGGGCCTGCACCAGCAAGATAGTGCTGAGATAAATGAGCCCAGAAGGCACAGAGAGCCTTCCTTACCTGCTGCCCTGGACCTTCCCCCCCCAGCCCTGCCAGCTCTCTGCAGGCAGGGCTCTCCTCCTGGGCCTTGTGGGATGAGGGGACAAGGCCAGTGCTTCCCACTCCCAGAACAGCCAGACTGCTCATTCCTACAGTAAAGACCATTTAACAAAAATGTTTTAAACACTCTACAAACTGAGCCTAGCCGTCTGTGTTGACCAGAGGGCTCACAGTCCTCCTGCCCAGTCCCAAACCCCATCGGCTGAACCAGTGTCCCTGAGCACTGGGTGCTTTCAGACAGTCACAGCTGCTGACAGACCATCCCTCAGCTCTCACAAGGGAAAAAGGAAAGTGAGAAATTACTAGAAAAGAGTCACCTTGCTCCCAGTGTCGTGCTCAGGGCTGTTAATGGACTCTGCTGAGAGAAGTACACCAGTCCCTCAGCACTTTTCTGGAGCCTGTGGGGAAACGACAGCTTTGCCCAGGGCTGAGAAGGGGATGGGCAGAAATTTGGAAGCCCCTTTCTCCTCCTGGAAAGCTGTGAAATGTCTTGGGATCTGTTTTCAAGTTAGCAGAGTACTTCAGGCATTACAATGTTTGTATTCTTGCAGCACAGAGGAAGCCATGGGCGACTGTGAAATGGCCACCAGCTGAGGTACTGCATTGCTTTGAAAAGCATGAGGTGATAGAGGCCAGAGCACACAGTTAATGCAGATTTTATGAGATCTCAGCACGGCCACAAGTCACTGTATGATTTGACATCCTGCTCTGGCTACCCTGTAAAACTACCTCTACCTCTCCCTTGAGTTCACATCCATCTCTTTACTGTGACTATGAAGACCAAATGAAACTTTGTTCAACAGGGAGGTTAAGATGCCTTCTCAAACCGAAGAAAATATGTGGTTAGGGCTGTGAGTTTCTCTGATGCATCAGAATCATCAGTTTCATGGAAAGGAGCACAGGGTCGACAGAAAGCGCTGACCTACTCAATTTCCCAGGAAGAAGCCTTGGTGTTGTAAAGTCTGTCCTCCTCTGTTAAAAAAGGAAGTTGTAAGACTAAGACTTAGCTTATTCCTCCCACACATCACTCCTTAAAGTACCACAACATTGCCCTAGAATGATGCAGTTTATTCAGTTTTCTTCACCATTCCCAGCTTGTCCTTAGAGCGGATGAAATAATTTGTCCTGTAATTTGATAGTAAAATTCACCTATAGAATGCACACAAGGTCCCAGCTGCCTGCCAGATGGCAAGAAAGCCATCTGATTTCTATTAACTTCATTGGATTTGAAGCTGGGAGCTGAAAAGCCCCACATCTCACAGCCAGTCCTTGGGCTGAGTCCCTTCCCTGCTGCTCTCCTTTCTTTGAAGACTGAGATTCCATTCACACAAGTCTGGCCAAGCACCACCTCCAGCCTCAGCAAAACTGAACCCAGCTACCCACGTGAATGATGAGCACAAACTTATCTATGTAAATCTTTGAAATAGTGTCTGAGCAGACACTTGGAGGTGATCTGTCCTATGACAAGCGTAGCCAAGCCACCTGCACCTTCCAGAAAAAGAACTTCAAATATAGTAATGATTTTAAGTTCACAGTTAAGTGTGACTGCTCACACCACATTGCAGTTTTAATTTGAGGCAAAGGCATGCTAATCAACCCAGATCTATGGCAAAGCTTATAACAAAATCCATCATTCCGCCTATAGTATTAAGCTGACTAGAAACAAAATCTTCCTTTATGTTAACACCTCCTATGCCCAGTGTCATGGAGAATAATGAGAAAAAAATTGCAGCAACATAACTGGAATGGAAATTAGTTGGAAGTCCTTGATAAGGTTGTCTTCATTGCAAGGTGATACTGCTTTGCTAGCTTCCAGCTGACACACAGAGAACTGGCAATAGCTTTGTGGCTGTCCATTCCCACCTCTTCAGCTGAAAACTGAATGTCATGCACTGATTTCCTTTTCAGCCTAGAGGTGTCCTTCACGACCTGAGGGTTCAGACAGTTGCCCTGAGAGCTGACCCTAAAACTGGAGGTTTTGACAGGAAAGTTCCCTCAGATGTTACACCACAGCTTTGTTTGAAGGGTGTGGAGGAAATGCTGTCCAACCTGTTAACTGCGTAAAAGGCCCTTTGAACTGCAGTTACCTGTTGGCACAGAGCTCAGTTAGGCAATCTTAATTGTTTGCATTTGATTATACATATAAAGAAAATGTGGAGCCGTGTCACATTGAACTAAGATGTTTTCAAAAAGACGTAGATAAACAGCTCAGGAACACACTGCAGGAACACTTGGAAGTCTGCCAGGAGAAAAAACAGAGGAGACCTCAGGTCAGCCTTTTACATTCATTCATCTGGTTGCTCATCTATTCACAGTCACCAACCCCTCCCTAAGTGCTAGTGGATTTTGGTAGAGCACAAGAAAGGAAGGTTTTGAGTAGACCAAACACAAAATCAGTATCCTCATATTTGAATGGACACACAAAATCAATATCATCATGTTTGAATGGAAAAAACCCACAAAATCAGTGTCCCTACAGTGGCCAGTCCTCGTATTTGGACTGGGTTCTCCCACAGCATCTACTCTTTGTGTGAGTGAAAGTTCACATTCCAGACCCAGGTTCATGTTGCACCCGTGCAAGGAAACACAGCAATAGGCACTTAGTATGGAGTTTTATGAGATTGGTAGCCTAAAAACACACAGGGGAGCTCAGAGTATTCTGGTCACCAAGAGTTCAGGCATCCCCCAATCCCTGTGGCCAGGCTCTCAGAGGGCATTCATTGTGTAGTATGGGAGTTTTGGTAATGGGGAGACCACCAGAGATATAGAAAGGCAGCTGCTTTGGTTAACAGAGGATGCACTGTGACTGTTTTGCAGAAGAAAAATATATATACGACTAAGGGAGGAAAAACAGGAGACGAAGATAGCTAATCTCAAAGGGCTCCAGGGTACATCCTCATTTTTAGCATCAGCCTTCTTGGGTCGACACACATTTATATGGAATAATTCCTGGGTGGTGAGAAACCAAATAAATGTATTTCTGCAGGCTATGTGTCAGAATGTTCATGACAGCTGTAGATGATTTATAGCTTACCAGACACTGAGATCAGTGCTTGGACCACACTGGCTCTTCTCCTAAGACAAGACACAGGTCTATTTAACACAGAGAGATTAGGGCCTATTTGTCCATCTGAGACACTCATGGGACATCAGATTTCTGATGCCAAGGGAAAAACGTTTCCATTTACTGCCTCCTGGCTCTGCCCCATGAGCTGCAGCATGTCATATGCACCACTAGTGTTTCAGCCGCTTTGTTTGCTTACAAAGCAGATATTTGACAGGCACAGAAATAATTCCTTCAAGATCTGCAACAGCTGTGGCCAGCTCTTATTCAGATAAGAGGCCCTATATTTCTACAGCCACCCAGCCAAGGCCTTATGCAACTTGGTTAAACTGCCTTTTGAGACGCTGCCTTGCCAGCTCGAGTAAGTGGCAGATACCTCTCTATGGGAGAAGAAAATAAGTCTTTTGTTAGACGTCAGTTTGCTTTTCCTTTGGGCTCACATTTTGAAACACTTTATTTTTTCCTTGTTTTGGGAAGGTTTTCATAATGTGGAGTCTTCATGCATCAAAACGTGTGCTGCTCCTGCCCTTGCCAGCCTTCTGTGCTTTGGTGTGGAGGCACATCGATTCTGTCTCTGTAGGAACACAGAGCTTTCCTGAAGTCCATTGTTGGACTCATTGGTGTTCAGTGGCCATTTGCATAACCCCAGACCTTGTCCTCCCCTGCTGACACTGTTCACTCTGTGTGGGGTAGGGCCTACACCTGACACGGAAAGTTTAAAAGATTCTCTTTCCGGAACTAAAATATCATTCCATCCTATCATTCCATATCATTCCACCATAACCATCCTTTAAGGAAGGAGAAAGAGAAAGCAGGCGGAACTTATCAAAATCCTCCTCTCAACAAGCTGAAGAGAGTCCCAAGACACTTTTGCACACAAATGGGAAATGCAGGAACATACAACACAGAGATACTCACCCTGTGTGGACACAAGCCATCTGCAGTAGCTTAACACTGACCTAGTTATGTACCCACTCAATAGAGCAAGCCCAGCATCGGGGATTTATGCATGGTCTCAGCAGCACAGTGCTGCAGACTCAGCTCTTGTTGGCTTAAATGAGTTTTTCTATAGTCCCTATCTATGGTGTTATCACAGCTTCCTGGTTCACTGAAATCACACCTGGCTCAGAATTTAAACACAGGACCTGTGTTCATGAAGCAACAGAAAGTCTACCTGACACATTTCACATGTTATTCTGGTACTAGAAGTAACAGAACATATGCTGATGACATGGAAGAGCTGACACCAAAGCAGCCAGAATTAACCCCAGAACTTTAATTAGGAACACCTTGGGGAAAATGCAGACAGAAGAAAAACTTCCATGTTTCCAGTGAGAAGCTGAGAATAAAACTGAGCTTCATCAGTTCAGACATGAATTTCCTCCAGGTTGATTGCTCTGGGAGTGGCCATCACAAAGGCAGATCTAGGAAACAGAAAAAAAACATTAGTAAAGTTCAAAACAACAGCACATGACCACTCTGTAAAAAAAGGGAGACAAAAACTCAAAGGAACTGTTAACACTTCAACCCTTCTATTGTAGCCCTCTGGAGGACTTCACTGGAGACACGTGCCAGATTGTGACACCTTTATTCTGCACCTCGTTATCTACATGACCCCATTTGATTTTATGGTTCAAAGCAGTATCTGAAGTACAAAGGGATCAGACTCCTGCCCTATCTTGTGCAGTGTCAGTCAGCTCAGCATTGATGAAAATGTTGAGTCAAAAATTACTGGCACTTTCCCCCGGCATTAGTTTTCATATTCAGAGTGCAATGTGGCATCAGTTACAAATACAGAAGTCTGATAATCAAAGTACTTGTCAAGGAAAAAGTACTCAAGACTACCTGAGGTGTTAAGCACTGCTCTCAGCAGTCGAAACACTGCATATGCAACATTATTTATTGCATGAAAAGATGTGAAGGGCTCTGGCCTGTTCTTACACCTGATCTTCCAAATTCAGATGAGGGACCAGCTTAGCTTCTCCTTGGAAAGGTCACTGAGGTCAGGCTCATTGAAGTAAGGGAAGGTGAATCAGTGCTACATTTCATCCTTGATGAAAGAAAGGTCACCCACAATGGCAATTCTACAGTGAGTAAAGTGTTGATCATTAGATCATCACAGCATGGCACAATCCTATTGCTGTTATGATGATCCTAATAAAAAAGAAATCTTGATGAGGCTTCTCTTGGGTGTAGTTATCATTAATAAGCATTTCCTCTTGCAATTTATCTCAGTTACGTTGAATGAAAATTCCACTAATAAAGAATGTCCATATAGCAATGGTATGCATGACATGATCCTGCAGGTAGTCAACATTTAAAAGAACTAAAAATATCTTAAAAGTTTTTATGGACGTTTCACAGTACTGAGAAATTAAATTACTTTAGATGAGAGGGGATCAGAATAATTTTTTTTCTGGCCTATATTGTGGGGGATTTCTGGGACCTGAAATCACACTGTGAATCCATTCTTCAAAGGAAAAAGAGATGGAGCAGAACTTCCTAGAGATTTTCTCATGTTTCCTCAACTCCCAGGTGCAAATTGTGTTTATTCTTCCCTTTTGGCCTCCTCTTTCTGAATTTTGAGTGTTTAGAGGAAGTCCTCTTCAGCTCTTATCAGGCTTATTGAGGTAGGGACTGCCTGAATGTCCCCTGCCTGTACACCCCCTTCATGGCCCAGGACTGTGGTTCCTCTGCTCTGCCATAATCAATCAATATCTAGAAATCCTCATTAGAGCCTTTCTGACTTTGTGTCATGTTCAGGTGCTGAAGTGCCCACTAATACCAGAGATGCTTCAGTGTGGGAATCAGACCTAATTAGGCACTGTACATTCGTGTTTCAGCCAGTAGTCCACACTTTGAGTCAAAGCAAGCAGCTGAAACACTGATGGAGAGCAATGGAGCCCTCTCATTTATCAATGGCACAGAGCAACTTAAATAACAGCTGCCCAAGAAGACAAGGAAGAATGCTTTGAAGCACGAGTGCAGTCCTGAAGCTACTTCACAGTAAAAATCTTCATTACAATGTTGCTCTGTAACCAAGTATTTTCATTTCTGGTTCTCATTGCTGGTGTTTTAGCTTATAGAGGTTCTTCAGAATGGATAAGGTCTTCACTTCCCCTGTGCTATTGCTCAACATGCTCACAATTTTGAGACAATCTACATTAGTCAAGGGCAGAATTTAGACTGCCATGCCAGAATTCGGCATTCGCAACTTTTCTGCAAGCATATTTTCCGGTTTAACCCTCAGGTCAGACATCTAGATGATATATATAGAAACTACTTTCTGTGGACCAAACTCAAATGAATCTGAGTGTCCAAAGAGGGAATTATTGTTTGCAACTGATTGCACTTAGAGTTGCAACACAGGGGAGAGTGGTTTTTGCCTTTTTGCTTTTCTCCCCCTTGTCGCCTTTGGAAATTTCACAACCATCAGTTAGCCAGACTCTGAGTCTGAGCCGAGGATCTTGCAACACTGGTTCATCAATGCTGCTGAAAAACAAATCTGTATGGTGTCATAACTTTCATTGATCCACCAGGTTGGATCCAAGCTGATAGCAGATCAGATGAGATCTCAGGGAAAAAAAAAAAAAGTCAGATCTCTTGATTCAGACTGACATGGAATTGCAGCCTGGCAGCACATCAGCCTTCTTGTTAGCACAGAGACCCATGGCCAAGGCTTCACCCAGGACAAACTCTGACACAGTCCAGTAAGCCAAGCATGTCCCACCACAAAAAGAATGATTCTCATGTCCTAGGACCTGTGGGGCACAGCCAGGAGAGGCACCACAGCCATGGTATAGTGCAGGGTCGTCAAAGCTATAGCCCAGGCCAGAGACCCAGATGCCATTCATCTAGATAACCCCACATAATCAGTGTTCACTACTCCTGCTCTTGCACAACAAGACAAGCTTAGGAATGTTCTCATTGATGCTTTTGAAATATGTGACCTGGGGGCTGTTGGTTTTGTTTGCATTTTCCTCTTTATTTGCTCTCTGCTACTACGTTAATATAGTTCTCCCTACATGTACTGTAGCCTGGATCCGTCCCATGATCTTGTTAGTGATGTCACAAGCAGGGTTATGACCACTTGTGACAGCACATGCTAAAACAACACTTCAGAAGATAAGAAAGCCACTGGGAGGACTGACATCCTGCAGGCAGAAATCCCACTTCTGTGTGAAATGTCCCAGGTCAGTAAACCTTTAAACAGGAGGAGAATTATGTGGAGGTTAAGGAACTCTGCATCAAGCACTGGATTTTCCTTTAGATCTCATTCCAGGCTCAACAGAGAGACAAAGGATCAGGGACTTCAGGTTGACTTCATCTCTTTCATTCTGTATTTTTGAAGGGAACAACTGAAAACATAAGAATTGACCTTTCCTAGAACTCCTTCCGCTTTTCCTGGAAATCAGACTTCAGTCACATGATAGGGTTTTGCTGCTCTTTAGGAATTCCAGATCCTGAATGAGGCAGACTGTAAACAAGGAAACCCGATACCTCAAGGACAGAAGGAGAGAACAAGATGTCCATAGACACACTGAGTGTTTTCAAGCATTGCAATGTGTTCTGTGGTTGGTTTATAAATGTGCCTGTCTCGGAGTGTACACACACATATATACACACACTCCTACAGAGGACATACTATAATTTTTTCTCCCACATCACTGGAAGCAGAGAGTCAGTCATAAACAAAGTGACACTCTCCAGGACAGGCACTGGCCTTTCAGCCCAGTCCCAACCACAGCTTTGTGTCTGCAGCTCTGTGGTTTAAAACCCCATTATTTTCTAACATAAGGCTGAGATTGTAGGGCCTTCTTTGTGGGCGCAAGCAGGTATATGAGTACCCACAAGCTACCACTCAATACCAGACTCTCTTGACTAGTTGGTTACTAAAACCCTGTCTGGCTTTTAAGGAATGCATCTGGCTTTGTGGCTGCTGGAGAAGAGACATGGGGTGGGTAAACAGAGGATTTTTTCGGCAAATAAGCAGTGTGGTTAAAAAAGAGAGGGCACAGATTCCTCAAAATGCACATGGAGATAAAAGAAACTTGGGGAATCAGGGTAGCAGCTGGATTGGTACACCCCAAGGAAAAATGACAACTGCAGAGAAGCTGAACTTTTACATTAGAGCATGTTGTTTCTCCTCCAAGTTAGACACAGTTTACAGTCCTGCACCAAATATTCACAGTAACTACAAGGAGCTCCTTATTTCTGAGACATTTTTATTCTTAATGTTAAACATTTACCCTTTATCAGAAAACTAGCCTTAAACCTAATACAGCTGGAACTCAGTCAGAAACAGGGTCAAAAATGGCTTCTTCACTCTCCATTTATAATAGAGAACTTTCAGACAGTTGGAGACAAGTATTTGTTATCAAGAACTTCCCAAGTGAGTTAACTTCTTGCCATTTGCAAAATGTTGATTAAGGAACCCTGTTTGCTCAAGTCTCTTTTGGAAGCACAGCTCGGACTGGTACTGTGAGAGGAACACTCTCAGTCACAGCATCCAGGCCATTAATTAAAGCCTTATAAAATCCCAGCAGAAGTTACTGGAAGGATTCCCATTGATCCATTAGATTTTGGACAGGTCTTGAAATACAACTTAACTGATAAATGCAGATACCTCTTGCCTGTCTTGCAGCATTTTTCCTGCTATTTGAATCCTCTGCGTGTCAAATGCCGTCAGGATCAGTGACCAAAATCTCTGCCAGAAAGGAAGGGTGGTTTGTTTTGTGTGTGGTTGCTTCAGGATTGGTTTTAAGGCTAAGTTCAAGCTTCCAGGTGCTGTGTCTCCATCTTTCTTCTGCTGTGGGATCTCCAAGGTCTTGCAATCGCAACATAATTGTGGGATCTCCAAGGTCTTGCAATCACAACATAATTGTGCCTGTACTGCCCAGAGTAAGGAAGGAGCCCAAAGGCCAGTTTTGCCATATCCAACTGAAACAGGTTGAGCTCTACTGGTCAGTGTGGGCAGTGACCTCTGGGTATTTATCTGAACAATTTCACATAACAAAACTCTTTGCTTACACTGCATGTGGAGCCCCCATCCAGAATCTTTTCTCGGTCCTCTCCATTGTTATACTCTGCTTTAGCTGAGGAAACACCAAGACCAAAATAGTCGAGAGGTGTAAATCTGGAACTACTGGAAAGAAAAAGCCTCTGTCATCTCAAGGACTCTGGCAGCAAAGTTTCTTGTTTAGGCAGCTGCTGGGGACTCACTTTGTTCTAGCCCTGAGCTAAGCACCTGCCAGGCCATTTTTCTGCTGCAGTATTACTTTCTGTAAAAATAGAACTAATTATTAGATGTCACACAACTTATACCCATCTCAAGAGGCCTAATAAATAGTGGCAAATGCATGAGGAAATATGCTTAGACTTGAAATACAATGTTAATACTTATCACATAATTGAAAAATTCAGCTCTCCTGGGAAACCAGTGGGGTTATGACATTCCTGTTGTTCCCTCCTGTCCAAGTAGAACTACACAAACAGCTCCCTGTGACTTTGCCATCCTGCAGTGAACTGCCTCTCTTCAGTTGGATACACTCTTGGATAAATGTCAGTGTGCTCCCTTGGCCATGAAAACATGGGAAGATGCTTTTTACCCTCTGCAGTGTCATAGTGGGCAGCTGGGCTCTTACTGGGACAAGCTAGAAATCAGCTCCAGTTTATCTTGCTCTTGCAGACATAGCCTGGAACTGTCACAAAACAGTTCTGGTCACAGATTTTCATCTCTGGATCCCCTGGAGATAGTTCTAATGGGCTGGAACATCTCAGAGGAAGACAAAAAAATAAAAATAAATAAAAATAATTTTTAAAAAAGCCAACAGCAATATCTTTGGCCAATCAGGAATTTTTTTTCCCAAAAATCCACCAGTGTGTGGTTGCCTGATGGTTTATGTCCCTTCTGATATTTTTCTCTCCTATCACTTATAACTGTGAATCCTCTCATTAGTCATACTGCACTCATTCCAGCACATCATTTAATCGTCCTTCATCAAAACACCATTTAGACAAAGATGATCTTATTTGAAATGTGGCTGCTGTCGTCACTTCCCTCTCTGCTGTATTTGTTCGCTGCTCTATTCTGTTTTACGTAGTTGTGCCAGGTAGCTTTTGATGAGTAACACACTGTTCATCTGTTGCTGTCATGTAGCCAACAAAGTCCCAAAGATGCTATCAGAAGTAAAAATAAAGCCCATTTCATGACACTGAAATCATCTTTTCTGCATGAGTGTGAGTCCTTCCCCATCAGACAGCTCTTTTCCCTACCATTCTCTTAAATCCCTCCCAAGAAAATATCTTATTTGCACAAAAAAAGAAAGAACTAATCCCCTAGAATTCATTTGAAAGAAGCATTAAAAAACTAATTTCAGATAAAAGTTGCTATAGAGGGTGCAGGATACTTCACAGCTTCTTAGAGAGGCAAATTGTCCATATTGAGGTTCGTATGAGCATGTGCCCGTTTCTTGGCTGAAAAGTCGTGTATGCACCATGGATGTCTGCAAGCATAAGCTAATTTACGTTATTGATGAAAATGTGTTTGCAAGTAAAGTACTTGACTTCAGAAAACTGCTGTGTTGCCTTGCTGGTTAGGAGTGGCCAGCAGAATGCACTGTACGTGCAGCACAGATATAATCTGGATCATTGCTCAATTCCCACAGGGCCAGCGCTAATAAAGCAAAAGGGAACAGAGCACCAAAGCACTGTTGATATCTGTGCGTGCACCAGGGACCATTGCATTGGCTTTGTGGAGGAGCTTTCTGTCATGTAATTGCTCAATATTCAACGCAATACTTGATTCTGCTTATCCAGAGATCTAGAGTTCCAACCAGAAAAATATATAGACTGAAAAAAGGGCAGTGTTGGGAAAGTCATAGCAGGAGTTACAATGAAAAAGCAACTAGCTGAAGAAAGCGACTCCATAATCCAGCCATATGACACAAAATTTGGTTTAGGATCTCTAATGAAACTCAAACTTTGGATGTTTGGATAGCAAGGGTGAAATTCTGGAAGGAATTAAGGGATTCGCACTCTAATTCGAAGTGGGCTGCAAATTATTCCCATCACAAAGGTAGAAATGAAGGCTAAGGATCTGCCCAAAATCTTGAGGCAGAGAATTAAGCAAAAGTGGAGTCTGGTGATTCCTGCATGTGAAACCAGTTCCTCTCACCAGGTACCTCCTCCTTCCCTAGATCAGCATGTCAAATGCAATTTGTGAGGACACCCACAGAGGAAGAACTTGTGTTCAGGGGAAAGTTTTAAACAGGAATAAGAAGGAAAAGGAGACTGCTGTGTCTTGGTCATCACAGAAGTGGAACTGGAGGTGCAGAAGGAGACAAGACTAGAGTGAGCAGAGCTGCCAACACCCAACCTTTCCCTCTCTGGAGGGAAGTCCTGAGATGCCCCCACATTCCCTTCTCTAACACACAGGGAGTGATTTAGGGATCTGAATTAGAGGGGGTAGGGGAAGGAGGAGGAAAGAGAGACACTTGCAAGCCAGATGTGAGCAGCATTGCCACCCAGAGTCAGGTCCAGCTGGGGGAAGGAGGGAACCCAGCCAACCTGGGATGCAGCTGTAATTTTCACAATCAGATAGCAGGCTCCTGCCCAACCTGAGGGCAGAAGCAGAGTTTTCCTCCAGCAGCTAGGTCACCTTTTCATTTCTCACCCTGCACTGACAAGCTCCACTTCAGCATGATTTGCTGAGACAAAGACACAGAGAAAACAAGCCAGACACTGCCACATTAGATAGCTTTGGGACAGCCACCTAGTCACACTCATGTTGGTGGAGGAGCAGTTTGAGTCCATCTTTCATAAAGTGGCCTTCCAAGCCATAGGACAGTGGCTCACAGCCCCTCTTCTCTCTAGTACAGGCTCACAGAGGGTCTCAGCTGGCTGTCTGGCTGGGCAGACTTCCCTGAGGAAGGGAAGGGCAGGACCTGACAGTTTGTTTTGCACATGTTTTAATCAGCTGAGCAGAGCTTCATGAGCACTCTTGTACATGCCAGAAACAACCCTCCTACACAGAGTTGTCAGTGATGTTAAACAGAGTGAGAAGGCAAGAGGGCCCAACCTCATACGGGCCAGAGCTGCTATTTTCAGGGTCAGATCGAGAGCCTGAGGGCTGGAGCTGATTTAGGAGATTTTCCTCTCGATTCTATTGGACAGAGTGAACAGACTCTGCACTGTTCTGCATCTGAGGATGTGGCGTGGAGGGGGACAGGAACCCCCTGCAGAAGCTTTTTATGGCTTTTTATGACAGGCAGGTAAAGCTGACGTTTTCCACAATTGCTTGAATGAACAAGTGCCTGTCTTTCCTTTGCTGAGTTTGTCTTTGTCCTCCTCAGCAGTTCTAGATTGTTGTTCTACTACGGCCCAGTGGCTGATGATAATGAGATAATGCAGAGACTGGACTGCTGGGAGCTTATAATTACTTCTTTGGAAAGTAATTGTAAGTATATGTGCAGATTCTCACACATACACCTGCACACAGATATGCTCACCTATTGATACCCTGCACATCCTCTGTAAAAAGCAGGGGGAGAAAAATGATACTTTAAGACACTGAATAATGAGTCACAGTGTGTAGGGGCTTAACCCCTTGTGTTGCCACTGACAACAGAAGCACTTTTGCCCTCAGTGGGGTGATAAGCCCAGGTTGTTCTTTGGTACTGTGGGGATTTGTGCCTCAAACAGCCACAGATTCGTAGATCTTTATTTGAGATGGTATTTTTATTTCTTTTTGGCAAGAAATTATCTTTTTATTCCATTTGTAGTAATACAAAACTCCTTTTGTGCATTATAATAATATAAAGCCCTGGTAATAATTGCTGTAATGATGAGTAGCATACTCCTTCGGCAACATACAAGAAATACCTTCATTCTCCCCTAAAATGATGCCAGGGAATTGCTCAGGGATTCCTATCATATTCTCCCATCCTTTACCACATTGGAAGCAGAAAGAAACGACAGCAAAGCCAATGAGTTGGTTGCTCCCCAAGACCTGTACCCATCACAAAATCAGAACTAGGAATGCTGGGACACAAATGGAGTCTGCCATGGGATAAACATCTTACTCTCAGCAGCTTCCTAGGATTGCTGTGGTGAGTGCAGGATTTCTCATCTGCAGGTCTTATCCTGTCCAACACAAGCAGTTTAAGTACAGACTGCTAAAGATCCCCTTGCCTTCCACGGGCTCATGATCAAGTTGTAATTGTGCAGCTATTGCATCTGTTTGCCTAATTAAAACCAGCTGTCTCTGTGCAAGCTCCCATCCAAGAAAGAGCTGTGCAAATACATTTTTTACTGTTAATGTAAAGACCAAATCTGTGGCCCTTGCCCTAACTGGCCCTTCAAAAGCAGCACTGGTGTTTTGATTCCTTCCAAGTTCACACAAAAATGTGATCCCCCAAAACAATCAGTTCCTGTCCTTTCCTACTATCCAGCACAAGGCCTGAGACATTGCCCATTTGTATGGATTTATTGCCTAGTAATTATAGTTCATGAAATCCATTCACAGTAAAGTGTGTCCTGGACACTCCCACTCATCCTGGCAAACCAAATGTTTAACATCATGAGGGGTATAAAAATATAAGCAGTCGTGTTTGAGTCACTTTTAGTATAACAGAGAAGTTTGCAGGGTCTGGCAGTGTTTACAGTATAAATCACACTTTAGAGATGGGAAAATACTCTGAGATGATCTAGTTCAACTGAGTTTTTATGTAAGTATGTATTTTCCGCTGCCTTCATCGAAACACAAATTGGGAAACAGCTCCATGTACAAGATTTGCACCACTTCCCTTTGGGATTATCCAACAACTTGACAGAAATCACTATTAGGAAACTGACATTTAGATCTACAGTGTCCATTGCTTAGTTTAAGCTTTTTACTCCTTTTAGCATCCCATTGCCTTCCTTTCTTATATCCTTCAGTGTTCACAGCCTCCAAATCCTTGCAGCTGGTTCAAACCTCCTGTCACTGTTACTGTTTCTCCCAACTCACCTGTGTGCCAGTATAGACGAGGACACTTCTCCAGCTCTGCTTCCCTTCAGGTCAGGAATCCCCCACAGCTCTTGAACATGGGTTTGTTAGCAGGAGAGGAAAAAAAAAAGGATTGCTAAGGACTGGTCAGTGGCCAAATCAAACAGGTAGGCTCACATAAAGGAGCCACTTCCAGTATTTTGAATTATTTCATTTTTAATAGGTGTTTTTCCCCTCTGGTAATGGTTCAATCACCTTTCCCTTAGCTGAACCACTCCCCTGACAAGAAAACAGGAGCAACCAACCGAGACATGTTTGGAGCTAAAGGCAGCTGCTGTTTACTTGTGTATTTTTCTTTCTCACAGAAGTGCTTGGTACGTTGTGGCCTTGACACTGAGCAAGGAGAGACTGTGTGCACGGGGCATGGAAAGGGCATATTCCCCTCCTTGGCAGGAGTCCCTTGGCAGCAGCAGAAGGTTAATACACAGTTCAGCACAATGACTTCCTCCTCCTGATCCCCTGCTTTATTCTGCACTTGCCCCTCTGTTGCTCAGTGCCCTTGTGGGGAGACACAAGGCTCCGGGAGAGCTGGACCCCTGGCCCTGGCTGAAGGCAGTTCAGAATTCCCACCGACTCCTCCGAGGCCAGGATTTCATTTTAAATGACTGTTCTCCAGAAGCAATGAAGGATTAAAACCATGCCACATGAGTGCACTGGTTAAAATGGAAGACTTGCTAAGCAGTTGCAGGGTCCAAAAAGAGTTACAGAGGGTCAAATTTCCAGTTCAGTGAACCCTGTCAGCTGTCCCAGGGCACTGCCTCACTTGGGACTACAGACACACACACCAAGGAGAGTGAGAGGCTGAGATTTCCAAAACTCAGGGCATTGGACACACAAAATCCAGTTGCTTTTATGCTGATTGGGAATCAGATTCCTAGCAAATCCAAGCTGAGCAAGGCACACGCTCTCCTCCAAGTTCAGAATCAGGATTTCTGGATCTGTCAATGCCTGGCATTGGCACAGCCCCTGCAACAGCTCCACTCAACGCCACAAACCACAGGGCTCCTGGAAGAGGTTCCAGGTCTGCTGAGAGCCACATGCTGCTTCCAGCAGAGCCATGCTGATAAGTGCAGTCCCTGCTTTGGTGGCCACAGGGCTGCATTGCTCCCTCTGCCTCACTACATTTTGGCACAGAGGAAGCTGGCAGCAAAGACATCCGGGAGTGACTGAGATAAGTGGAGGAGGGAAGCAATGAAGGAAAGACTCCAAGACAAAGAGAAAATCTTTCCTTTCAGACTGTCTGACCTCTTAGGAGTTGAGTACCTACATGCTCATACCACTTGAATATAAAACAAGGCAGTTTAAGGTGCACATAATGGAATTACCTGTGTTATTTTACATATGCAGAGATATCTTGCAGCAAGAAAGAACTGAACTACTTTGTTGCCAAAAATTTAGACATATTTTAAATAAGTGCAGAACAGACTATCTCTTTTAAAATGTCTGAAACAACCACCTGGCCAAACTAGGCAGCCCTGTACCTCTTTTACTGAGGGCAAAGCTCCTGCTGGATCATCTTACAACATGCTGTAACCTGCAGCTAGGAGAAGAATAAACCCCTTCTCATAGAAATGAAAACTTCATAGAAATGAAGTGACCTGCAGCAATGGTAGAACAAACACAATAGAAAATATCAGGTTCAGCTACTTCTGTGCCTACTTTTCCCTGTGTGGAAATGGCACCAACTGGACAAGGTTGGCACACAACCAGAGAAGCACATCAGCCCTTTGTACAAATTCCTGCTCCTGAGGAATTCCCCTTCTTAGCCCCCAAAACACATATCTCCAAGGAGGCAAAATGCTGCTTTCCTCACCTTAGCACCTTCAAAAGAGCCCAGGTGAGGCAGGGTGTAAGAAACTGTACAATCCAGAGTGCCACAGAGACAGTGTTGAGCTGAGCTCCTGCATACACTGCTGCTGCTGCTATCCTGCAGCAGAGCTGGTCCTACTAGCGCAGCACAAGCATGGGTGTGTGCCAAAACCACTATTTTGACAAAACAATAAGACCTATCTTTACAGAGATCTACAGGACCAAGTGGTCTTCCATGGTGTCAGCAAACCAAATGCCCTCACATTACCTCCTCTTCTGTCATAGGCTTACTGCTCTGATTGTTACTCTGAACATGTACCACAAAATGTCTCTGCTGTGGTGGGATCCCTGTTGTACAGCATGGAAAGCTCTTAAGATAAAAATTTCTAGGGCTTAAATGAAAAACCATTCTGAATGCAAAGCTGAATTCTGTTCAGAGGTCAGACGTCAGAGTTTTTCTTGTTTAACATATCAGGCCCCAGCATCATTTGTAGCATGAATATGTCAGTCAAACGTTCTGCAGTATTCTGACAAGCCCTTGCCCTTTGCAATGTGCAGCTCTCTCCCGGGAGAGTGCAGTGTGAAGATCTACACAGTGTCCTGTCATCTCTGCAAAGTATTTCATCAGTCACCAGGCTGTTCTGCAATTCTACACAACAGCAGTATTGTGTAAGCTCAAAGAAAGTGAAGGCAAAGAGCAACTTTGGTAATCCCTGGCCAGGCCAGTGAAGGTGATGAAGTCTAGGAATAGTCCTGCCATTCAGTGACATTAAAGGTGGTGATTAGATATTTGCGGAGGGTTTTGCAGGTGTTTGCAGTGCTGAAGCAAGGAAGCAAAGGTTCTGAAAAGACATAGATGCAAGCGCTTTTACTGCATCAAGATGGTTGACTAAATACAGAAAACAGTGTAAAGTTTCATGTCTGTGTTTTTTCCCTTTGCTGGAGATAACACCTCAAGATAAAATTGTGGTTTATAATATCTTTATCAAAAAAATGGTAATCAGCAGTAATTGTAATCAATACTTTGTAAAAGAACAGCCGAGGAAGGGAGCTGAGTGCGAGGGAATGGATTTAATCAGCCTCATTGACATTTGGCCTGGTTAATATAACTGGAGCTGGTCTTCTGTCTTGTTTAAGGAAAGAAAGTTTTGCCAACTCAGCACCAGTAAACCCTGGACTGTTCATGAGAACCAGTCTTAACATTAGATCAGGGAGGGGGAAGAAAACAGCAAACCACCAACACCAAACCACGTTTGTCTTGCACTTCCACAAAGCTTTCTCCTGTTCTGAATGACACTGCAAAGAGCTGACAGTGGGTTACTCCTGCCCACAGGATTTCAGTTAAAAAACACCACACTTTGCTCTCTGGAAATGGATATGTCAAAGTCGTCCACACTAGAACATGAGCTGGGGTTTTTGCGGCCTTTATCTTCCTTTCATTCCCCCATGCACTGTGGGGTGTCTTTTCATGCT
Organism: Hirundo rustica; assembly: GCF_015227805.2. Lineage (NCBI taxonomy): Eukaryota > Metazoa > Chordata > Aves > Passeriformes > Hirundinidae > Hirundo > Hirundo rustica. The sequence continues at coordinate 10,715,126 of NC_053461.1, forward strand.
ACTTCTCTAATTTGAGGGATAAACAGCAAAAGCCATAGTTTCCAGGAGCAGAGGCAATGCATCCAGACAGGAAGCACTCCGTGCAAAGCACCTGGCAGGACACACATGGTGTCCTGAAGGGAAACTTGGGATGCACCTGGGCTCTTTTCACATGGTAAATGCACGTGAAGACTGTCCCAATGAAAGGTGCAGAAGTCCCATATCGATCTCCCAACAGGCAACAGCAGCACAACATGCCCTGGCCCTGACCCCAGGGGTACCCACTCTGGCTGAGCACTGAGCCCCTCCAGGGCCAAAGCCGGCACACGGGGCAGGCAATGTCACCACGCCGATGACCAGACAGAGGACATTTATCGATTGGCTGTGTGAACTCATTCCCATCGGGAGGTAATTCTGTTTAACACTGCTAAACATCTCCAAAGGACTTCTTATGGCTCATAACCTGGCATTGCAAACTATGGAGGAAATCTGTACAGGGGGTGATTTTGTGGAAGGACAGAATTAGGGCTGGCCTCTGGCAATTCATGCAGCAGCAATCCTACCTGCTCCAGGGATGCTGCAGACAGCAATACCCACTTACTGATCATAGACAAGGATGCAAGTAGTCCACAGAAACCTTACCTTTAATAAAGGTTAAAACAATCAAAAGCTGAATCATTTTCTGCTGAGATACAAAGTCTTTTTGGCTCTAGATAACCAGTGCTAATTATATAGATTTTATTTTATGATGACGTTGCAAAGTCATGATAGCTCAGATAGTTTCTGGGTGAAATGAGCCCAGTTCATCTCAGGGAGGGTTTCAGGCAATGAAAGCCCAAAAGCAGTTGCCTTCAGGCAGAGCCCTGGCTTGTTACCCAAGCTTCAGGGCCAAGGCTTGGCAATCCTAAAACAAAGGCTGGCTTTCAAAAATGGCTCTTCCCTGTTGAGAAACAAACCATGTTTCTGCCACCCTCCCAGCAGCATAGTGGTAAAAAGGTGTTTTACAGACAGTCTTGGAGACAAGATTCCCCACATTAAAGACTTGCAGTCAAAATAAAAAGCTAAAGAAATAATAGAACACAAAAGGGAAAAAATGGAAAAAATAAGCAACTGGAGCGTACTGATTGGGGTCCTTTGGGACACACTCCCAGAGCTATCCTGAGGACTGGCAGATAATCCCAGGGCTTTGACTGAAAACTTTTGTCAGCAGCATCCTTTGGTCTGAGTAACGAAATAGTCAAACACCTCAAAAGGGGCTGTCAAAGGCATTTGGATTCCCTTGTGACTAATTATAGATTTTAAAGCTGTTGAGGGAGCGGGTGTTTCCCCATTAATAAAAAAGTATAATTGTATAATTCCACACCCCCTTCCTTTCTAATGCAGTGCACATAGGGAACCTCATACATCAACTACAAAGTGCACATTGTTCTGTGTCAGCAGATAAATAATTTGCCATCTGAAGACTTGGAAGCTGTTCTCTTAGTTCAGGATTATTGTTCCACTTGAAGCATGAAGTTGGCAGCTTTACTTTCTTCTTCTTCTCAACAGAATTGGATCACTCTAAGACTTGAGTGACTTCCAGGCTAATAACTCACCAAGATATTTTGTGTGAGCACACACATGCATCTTCTGGAAGGAGTTAGGTGGAGAGGTGATTTCATTTGTCTTTTATTGTCATGCATTCTTAACTATATACTCTTTAAAAAAAAACCTGTGGTGTTGAAACTGTTGCCTCTTGAATTTCTTTCAGTCATCTTTAAAATCTTTGATGCTCTATCTGCCAAAAGTTTCAAGGGAGGAGGAAAGGGCTGTGCTCCTGCTTGAGGGTTTATTTTTGTTTTGCCTCTTTTTTTTCCTTTTTTTTTTTTTAACAAGAAGTATGGGAGTAAATTTTTATCAACGCTCATCTGACCAGGGTATCGTTTTGTGTTCTTGTCTGTCCATTATGGCAGCCTGCCCCTTGTCAGACTGCTGCAGCAATCAAAGAAACACATGTTTCTAGCAGGCATGGACTAGTCTCATACCCCCCAGCCAAGGGGAAGTTCAGATCATTATCTAGTAGCCCCGTTCCTAATTTTCAGTAGTCCAGAAAAAACAAAAAAATCAATATAAACCCATCAGGAGAGCAAATTTCTAATGTGGTTATGCTGTTATTCTGGTACTCTTAATAGTAATTAAATTCTCTTGAAGAAGTATGTTTTTCATTGACTTCAGCAGGCTTTGGATGAGAAACAGTCTGGAGGTTTTCGACAAAATGTTATTTTGACAGAAAATGCAGACTCAATGCTAAAATTGAAACAGATCCTGGGAATAGCTTTCACAGTGACAGCTCAGTGAAAACACTGTTGTTATCTCAGGTCCACAATGTACTTTTCAGAACCAGAGCTGGAAGAGGAAATGTGAAGTAGCAAAGTGCTCTTGGCCAGGCCATCCACCCTGAGGCAGCAGGCTGAGTCAGGTTCAGATTGTGAATGTAAACACTTCTCAGCATCTCCAAGAGAATCCAGATTACTGGGGCTTTCACTATCTATAATGGGCTGCTTCTCCTCCCTGGTTTGGGAGCTCTCAGTCCATCTCAGCACAGCGCAAGACTATTTTTTGAAGGCTTCAAGTGCTCCTCAGGATAGGAAAAAGTGTTTCCTCCCAGCTGTACTTTAAATTGGGCCATAAAGATTTACATTTAAAAATTATTGTGAAACGTGACTCAAACAAGATGCACTAAAGACAACAGCAGCTCTGACATGAGCTTTGATGAGCATTCAGCTGTACATTTGCAGCCCCACATTTCATTAAAATGTTTATACCTCTCTAATAAAGAGTGAGAGCATTCTACCTAGAAACAAAAATGTGTGTAGTGCTCAAAATCTCATTCTGGACCTCTGCCTATATCAGAGATGGAGATGCAATTTCCCAGACAAAGAAAAATATCTTGACATTGAAAATCAGAGAATTCAAACACTATTAAGAAAAACATTCAGAGAAGTTAACAGAACTGAAGAGGTTTCTGCTGCTGCAAAAACAACTGGCCAAAACCTCATTTGGTATGACTGCTTAGAAGTCATCAAAAAAAGAGTTTGTAAAATAGAACCAGCATTCAGGGGAAATTTGAATATTTTAAGTTTGGAAGAGGTCCAAGAAGAAAGGACCTTCTAGCCAGAAGCTGTATGTGAAAGGGACAGAAAAGAAGCAGCTGAGATCTGGCATAGTGCTGTGTCCAAACACACGTTGAAAGGGGGCACAGAAGAGCTCTGTCCTTCCAGGAGTCAGCCTGTGTCACACCTCAGACACTGCCCCGGGACATGGTACACTGAGGGCAGAACTACGGAGTGTACAAAGATAACTCTGCAAGAACAAACCAGTCTGTTTGCTTTCTTAAAACAACATCACTGAATGGCTTAGTGCATGTCAGAAGAGGGAACAAAATTTAAGGTTTGTTGGGTTGTTGTGGTGGGTTTTTTTTTACCAGCGCACAAGAGCCCATGGCTTGGAATGGGGTTGCGCAAGGATTGCATTAAACCCTGTGGTACATTTCCAGGCCTTGTTTGTCTGAACAATTGACTCACAGACACTTATCAATAGAAGCCTAAGCAAATTTCAGAACAAGCTTTAATTTTTTTTTTTTTTTTTTCTGACTTGAACATCAAGGTCTTGCAGGGCTGCAGTTGCTGTAGCAACAGAAAGGAGCTCATTAAATGGTCAGCCTGAAGGCCAAAGCCATCAGAGTTGAAATGACCAAAAGTTAATATTTAATCTAAATTCTCTTATTTGTTTAAAAACATGCATCTCACTTGTATTAGCAGCTGCCTCATGGACCAACTTCAAAAATAAATGTAGAACCATGAAATTACCAAAGTTTTCATGCATGTCCCAAAATAATGTCCAGTTCCGCAGTGGAGCAGGCTTTGAAACCTGCTTCCTACCAAAAATCATGCAACAACATACTTAGGTAGAGACCAATTTCCTCTGATCTTTTGTGTCTGACCGTCACTTGCCACTTTAATGATTTCCACTGTTTTGTTTCAAGAGCTAAAGAAAAGGAGCATGATCCTCTTTTGGCTTCATTAGACTGTCCTTTGGACAACCATTCCAGGAGCAAGCTACGCTTTGCCTTGGGCCCAGCAGGCAGAACCAAATGGAAATAGATTGCTGTGGCAAAATTACATGACCCATCCCCTACTATTGCTTAAACATGTCTAGCCTCCCTCAGTGCTGTTTCAAGTGCCTGGCAGGCCATTCTTTGCACAGCTTGCAGTGCTAGCTGCTCGTTTTCTTCAATGAAATAGCGTCTGTGGACATCCGGGAGAGACCTATTAACTGGGTCTGCTTTAGGCTTGTCCACCAGCAGAGTAAGAACACAATAAAGTTGGCCCTCACTTGGTCAGTTCCTACTTTAGGAACATGCACATTTTCTTCAGTTCACAAAGGATCTCAGTAGACCATTGCTTTCAGTGGTTTCTGAAATTGTGATTTTCTGATTGTGCCTACATGGCCAGACTAGGTCCCACACGTCTCTTACAACACCCATCCCAACTGAATGTAGCTTTTAATGAATATACTGAGAGGAAAAAATGCCTCTCTAATTCCTACTAGCAGTCCTGAGTCAAAGAAGGATTCTGCCAGCCCTGGATGTATTCCTCTATCTACAGTTTCTTTTTGGGAGATCTCATTGCAGGTAGCAGCTGCTGACACAAATCATTTACACACAACCAGAAATCTGTTGGACAGTAATGTTCAAGTCTGCCTGGTCCCAAGGTAAAGGCAGTTTCTTAGGACAGATAGGGCATGGCAAGTCTACTTCTTGGGATTTCTCCAGGTTATTCAAGGCTTTTAATTCACAGAAGAAATGACAGTTCACTGCCATTTGTGACATAATTAAACATAATTTTGTGATTCTGGCTAAAAACCAGCCAATCCCAGGCAGAAAAATGCAGGTCATGCAACCAAGTACAGTGACATACATACCACAGAATCACAGCACTTTCTTTTATTTCTGATCCTCCTTCCCCTAGGTGTCAATTTCAGAGTGAAGACCACATGAATAAATCCATCATTCTGGTTTTGCACCTTAATGGTTGGCAAAATCACCATTTAAGTAAAACTGTGAAGCTGATTATGTTACCCAACAACGTCTTCTTTATTGCCACTGCTGATGGTGTGGGAGGACCCAAAGCTTTATAAATATGTTGAAGGAGCCCAGCCAAGGTGCAACTGGCTGTCGTGGGCTCGCAACGTTTTCAGGTGTGAACCTGACATTGCCTTTGCACCAGGACAGCTGGAGGCAGTGGGGTGGGAGGCTTGGTCTTAATCCAGTGCAAGACTATTTTTTACTTCTAAAGAGACATCATCCTTAATTAAACTGTTGGTGTCTTGCAGAGCCAGAAAGCAGTGTAGAAAGACCTGAGACGCCCACCCACACATGTCCCAGTTAGACAGTACCTTGCTTCAGTTTTTGTTATCCTTTTGCCCCTTGTTCAGCATGTTCAGCTGACCCTGTGAGGGAGCAGAAACAGCAGTGTGGCTGGGAGGGTGGTACACCACAGCTTGCCGACAGGAATGGGAAGGAAGAAAAGGAGCCATCGTGATGGATGTGTCCACTTGGAGTTTTTTCAGCCACCCTGACCTCACAGCACAGCAATGACATTTGTCACTGTGAAACCCTGATCTTCCCTTCCCAGAGACCCTCTGCCAGGGCCTGGCCTGTCTTGGGTACATTCTTCCCCCAGCTTCCTCCTGTGCCTCCCTCATCCTTTGCCCCTATATTCAGCTTTCACACAAATGACCATGAAACCAACCAGGACAGGAATCACCTTTACACTGATGCTGTGAAAGGGCTGTTCTGAAAGTCAGGAGAAATATTTCTGCAAGGGTAAGGCAAGCTCCGAGCCTTCCCAAGGAACAGCCCCCCAAGCAGTAAGCCCCGTAAAACAACTAAATAAAGCAATAATTTAAAAACCCTCCACAAAACAAAGCACAGCAGCAAAGGTGAGCTTTGGTGGTGGGATCTCTTGCCTGCTTTCTCTAAGCTGCACAGTCCAGGGACGAAGTGCATTTAGACTTTACACAGGTACAGCCAGCATGAAGAGAGGCTGGGGAGGATTTCTTGTCCATCCCATCTTTGAAATGCTCCCCTGTATGATCCAACTGCAGCCTGCACATCTGCAGCTGCCAGGGAATCATCTCTCCCCCTGTGCTTGGTAATCCGAAGCTCTGCAAGCCAGCAGGAGCTGCTCCCCCTCGCCTGCCTTCCTAAGGCAAACACTTGCTCAGCAAACACAAATATGTTTACTGTGGAAACTTTGTACTTGCCTTAGTGCCCTCGCTCTTTGCCAGGTGTTTTTCTTTTTATACCCACAGGAGACGCAGAGCCATGTTCTAATATAGAAATATAGGTTCGTGTGCATGTGTTTATTAATAAACAGGTGGGCAAATCTATTTGCTTACTGCCTCATTTGAGTGATTTATTTAGTTATTTTTAGACTTGATAGCTGTACAGCCTCAAAGAGCAACATCAAGGGCTGACTATTGTAATATATTGAAGCTACATTTCAGACTAATTTTTACAGAGAGAGAAAAGAAAAAAAAAAAAAAGAGACACAGCTAAAAGGGCAGTCAGCATGAATCAACTCGGCTTTCCACTCACCAATTTTAACGTTGCTGTCACTATTGTCTTTTCTAATAGTGCCCTGGGGATAAGCTGAAAAGAAATTCAGTGCCTAGGTATACCAGGACCCCTATCAAAGGGCTGCAGTAGAGCATCATGTCTAAGCATCCTGATTGCATTGCTTAGAGCAGCAACTTTCTGTACTATCTATGGGAATATACACACACATGTAAGAGGCCATGGTTTTATCTTGTGCCATAAAAAGGAGCTTGAAATATGGCTTTTGTACCCCCAGCTTCAGGGGGCATCAGAAGCAGACCAGATAGCCCATGAGAAAGCCACACACAGCAGAAGGGAAGGGGAAGTTGGTGCCAGCACAAAACAAGGGGCTACAGCCCCTGGTATCTCCCATTCTTCCCCCACAAGGAATCTTGAGAGATTCTGGGCATTCAACACAAAAAAAAATCCTTATCCCACTAAGAGCTGGCTGCTGAGGGATCCTCCCAGCAATGAAAACCCCATTGAAAAACCCACTTGTGTTATTCACAAATGAAAGAAGATAAAATGCAAAACCTCCTTTCCTGGGGTACTGCTTCCACTTCCTGAGGATGGAGCCCTACCCAGATCCATGGGGACACACCGCAAGGAGGGGGCCTAACACAGCACAGCCAGACAAGAAGCACTGATGAGATCCAAGACCTCCTGAATGCTTATGGGTCAGGCAGTGTCCCCCAAAATCTTTTGCTTTGACATGACCACTCTTGCTGGTTCCTGGGCCCTGTCTCCCTCTGAAAATTGCACAAAGCCTCCCCAAGGTGTCTGCCCTGGGTTTTGGATCCTCCTGGGGATGCAGACAGAGCTGAAGAGGCACTTTTACTGTTTCGAGCATCTTCCCGCTGCCCTGTTGCAACAAGCAGAGTTGCTTGTCAACTCCAGCCAAATAAGCAAGTATAAATGCCAGTAAAAGAAAACATTGCATACATCCCTCATCTGGAAATTATTTTTGTTTGTATTTATGTTCCCACATGTTGTCAGGGTGATGTCTGGGCTCAAGCCCACACGTGGAAAAATCTGGACTGTGCCCTGTACTAGGAAACTCTCTAGCTCAGAGACAAAACTGTGTTTGCTCCTCCTTGCCTCACAAAAAACAGCCTGTGTGCTTGTCTTTGTGATTCAGAGCATAGCCTCTTTTATCCAGAGAAAAAGAAAATAAAGAATTGAAGATAGGTTTATTTTTACACTAGGACACTGGAAAAGGAGGAAGCCCTCTCTTCTGTGCCAGGAGAAGAAAAAGGAGAACAGGTCCAGAAAGGAGCATGATCCCCTGAGTCATGATTTTTGGCACAGCCTAGGCTCAGGGACCTATCCTATATCTTTGAGCAGAGCCAAACACAAACAGGACACTAAGCTCAAACACCTCACTGAGGGAGCACCACAACTTCCTGCCAGCCAAGCACAATTCATCATTGCCTGGGTTTAAACACCAGCAAACAGGTTTTGGTCACCAGTCTTAAGCCCCTTTCACACCTGAATGGGACCCATTTTCTCAAAAAAGCCCAAGAGGTTCAACCATGTCAATCTCAGCCTTCCCTACACATTACCTTCTGGAGGTTCATTCCTCAAAGCATCTCACTACACAGGCCTGCTGCTCCTTGTTGTAGTCTCCCTCCTTGATCACTCCCTGAAGGTGTCTACTCCCAAACTACCTCCATAGCCAGCTATGAGCACCCCACCACCATCCCACCCCTTCACCTGAGCTCCTCAGCTGAGACCTGTGATTAAACCCAGGCCCAGGGGAGGCTCCCAGTTCCCTCCCAGTTCCATCCCAGATCAGCCCAACAAGCCCTGGGTGGGGAGGGCTACCTCAGTACAAAGTGAGCATGAAGCCATGGCTCTGACAAATTCAGTGAGGCTTTTGCCTTCACTGGCAGAGATGAGACTTCACCTGGTGCGAGTTCTTTTTTTGTGGCTCTCTGCACCCAGAGCCTGAACAGGAGAGGCTCCAAATCCATATGCTGCTTTTGAAGCTCCCACATTAAACACGAGGCAGGACATCAAAAGCTGCTGTTCCACATTTAGCAAGGAGGTCCACCTCTGAGCTTGTGCCCATGCAAAAAATTATGGGAGCAAATGCCTCTGCATTGCCCCAGCAATACAGCTGAGCAAACACAGCAAAGCAGGGTGAAGAATGACCAAGCTTAGGAATGACTGGGAATATGACCTTGAATATTTAAACATCTTCTCTCTCCAGAGTTTTTCTCTTTGCTAATGTAGTCTTAACTATGGCTTCATGAGAAGTCTTCAAGGACAAACTTAGAGAAGATTCCACTCCTCATTGTCTCTGCACAGCTGTGTGGCCACAGCAAGTCCCCAAACAGCTTAACACTTAAATAAACCCCCAGCTGGCTGCCATGTTTTGCACTAGAAACTTTAATTGTCTTTAACATTAGCTTGCTCATAGAGCCTTTCCGGCAAAACCTCAACTTCTTCGTTTCACAGAGGGAGCTTGAGTGGAAAGAAAATGAGAAAGAAGGAACATCACCTCAAACCACCCAACAAGGGCAGGTGTAGGTGTTTCACTGCCACAGTGAGGGACCAACAAACCAGCACAGCCAGCATCCCCAGTGACTGCCTGCCACCACTTTACCAGTCCTGCGGTTTCTCTTGCCTCCCTTGCTCTTTTGGTGAACATTTTAATTTTTTTCCTAATGAGAAAGAATTTACTTATTTTCTCAACATCCCCAAATGTGAGTCCTTTATGAGTCCTGTGCATCTTGTTAGACTGTCAGCTGACTCAGGCTATTATCTTTGCAAATATACTGCAAAGAGACCCTACTCATAAGGTTTCTCTGTGGGTTACAAATACCTCCTTTAGTCACTAGAAGGTAGAAACCTCTCTACCAACAGCTCATTGCTCTAGCTAGTGAGTGGTTATTTGCTGATCAAACAAACTGCCTGGAAAGCAATAATTAGAACTTATCACAACAAAGAGTATAGTTTATTAATTCCCACACAAATTATCTAGTTTCAGAAGCTGAATAAAAGATCTGGATAAACAGCATAGATTACATTGGGCTAGTTCTTCTGCACTAATTTTCAAAATGGACGCTCTTATGCAATCTAAAATGTTTGGGTTAATAGATAACCGTTTGTGCATCAGCAGCAGGTAATTTTCTTTAGAACAAATGTGTTTGAGACAAGTCAGCTGAAAGTATCAAAGTTAAGGAGGAAAGATTGTAGGTAGATGTTTAGGAAGGTGGGACAAGGTGCAACTTAAATTTTAAGGTAAGAAAACCTTCGAGGGTGCTAATCAGCTTCCTCCTGGTCACACCTTAAGGGTGACAGCTTCAGCAGCTTGGAAATGCTTCATAGGGTGATAAAGGCATGAAAAAAACCAGAGCTGAATTTCTTGCTACTTATTGTGGGAGCCAACAAGTTTCTACAGAAGATGAAGAACACAACCTTGTCTAGTAGAGGTCACCGAAGGCCACTGCAATGACTCAAAAAGTCACAAGCAGATAAGAGCCAAGATGTTCCCCTACTGTTCCCCAGGTCCTGCAGAAGCTGCAAGAGCCACACCTGCAACCAACATCACTCCTGCTACATCTGCAAAATAAATGTTTGTCATTCCTTGCATTTCACCTCATGCAAGTCTTAAGCCTACCCAGAGGGCTAAAAAGCATCCCCACTTCTCCCCCAGTGTGCATCTATACATCAGTGTGTAGATGGCTCCAAATCACACCAAATCATTAAGCTGTGGTTGGTGTCTGGGTCTGAGAAGGAACTGGTACGTTGGACTTCCTCAACAGCTCTGCCACAAGCTCCCCAAGGACTATTGGTGAAATAATTTAAATCCTTTTTCTGACTTCGCACAATGAAGGTGGCAATTGTTCTTCAAGGGGCAGGAAAGGCTTAATTTCCCACTGGGGAGTGTGTTCAGCTCCTCAGCTGGAAGATGTTAGAGAGCTGCCAAATAACATTATTAATTTAGAACAGCTAATTTGGTTCATTGAGATTGGCATGAAAATGCAGAAACAAAGCTAGGAAGGTGGCTCCAGCTCTCCCTGGATTCATGGTCCTCCACCCACACTAGGGATCAGTCACAGGGTATCAGGTAACTTGCATGAAGTCATCAGGACCAATTCTAATTTGCTAATCTCTCCTTTAGGCATGACAGAGATTAATTCACATTAAACTTTCATAGCTATTACTGATCTCAAGCCTGGATTATCTACCAGGCAGTGCCAGGGACACTGAGTGACGTGTTAATGCTCAGGAGCCCAGGCAGGGCAGTGCTGGAGAAGGGCGACTGGCATCTCAGTACCAAACAAAATCCACTCCATGTTTTACTAATGTGTGTTTATTTATCAGTTGTCGGAATACCAATATCCTGCAAGGAGACTAAAGGTCCTGAGTGGCAGGTAAATGAACACCCTCCAGTTGTGCCATTAATTCCTAAGGAGCAAGTGGGAGAGTTTACCAGCAAACTTGTCAGCTGTAACTAACTTGGCGTTTTTGAGAGGACACAGATTGCTCATCATCCTGCACTCCCCTTCCAACCAAAGTAGACCCAGAAGTGTCTGCCATTTCCAGCAGGGCTGAGCCCACACCAGAGGCCATTTCTACATCAGCTGAGGCAGAGGGCTCATTAGAGCAAGGGGCTTCCCCCGTCAGCCCTGTCCCTGGATGCCCACATGCCCTTCCCAGTTCCGTGGAGACACAGTGTCCCAGCCAGACCCGAGACTCGTGCTGGGAGCTGAGGTTCAGCATGGGCAGGGCTCCACGGGGCCGCTTGCTCCAGCATTGCCACCGTCAGCACAGCCCGGCTGTTATTCCAGCCATGCTGGCCGCAGGATCGCTGTTCTGACACAACAAAATTTCCAAGCCCTTTGCCCTCCCTGATGCACTATCTGCCACCAGGGACACGGGATCTGAATGAATCTAGCTCCAGCCAACTCTCTGAGGTCCAGAACACGTTGTCCATGGAAAAACAACACACACCAGAGAAACAAAAAGTGAGAGACTACCTGGCTGCTGTTTATAGACTTCTCAGAAAAAGTCAGCAGTCAACAGCCAAATTCAAATATTCACGTCACTCCCTTATGGAAGGTGAGTTTATTAAATGCTTGGATGTTTTTCAGTCCAATAGCCCAACTCCCGTATTTGCAACCAAAATGTTGGAATAAGTAGCAGGGCTTATGTTGGGGCCCACTGGACTCAGTAAGAAATGCAGATGCCAGAATCTTTTTTAGATACATAACAGCAGAGTTTTTTTATTTCTCTTTTTGTGGGATACTGGACTTCACCCTCAGTCACATGCAAAACAATTCCTGGATAGATTTTTTTACTAAATGCCTTGGACTGCTTATGGAGGTTCCTGGTTTATATAGATAAATAATATTTCTGCTTTGGAAAGTGCTAAGAATCCCTTGAGTCCACTCCAAGAATCAGCTACAGATTCTGGAGAAAAGCAGTATCATGCAAGGAAGAGACCTGAGGGACTGAAAGTGAGCAACCCCAAACCCTTCTCTTTGTGACTGCCAACGGTCCAAGGCACAACCCTCTGACTATTATTCACAAAACCTCCGGGTGTAAAGCTGCTGTTGCCCCAGAGCAGTGCACAGCAGCTGTTCTTACGCTGGCTGCCAGCTCAGACCTTTCTCCTGCACAAGCAGAGCCTTTTCTGCAAAAAGAGCCCATGGCTCTCTTTTTACTGGAAAAGACAGAACAGCACTTCTTACACCATAATTTGCTCCAGCTTCTGTTTTCCTTCCTCAGCTCCCTCACAGAAAACTATAGGCCACATTCACTTAGATTTTCTCTCCCTTTCAGGACGCTTTTGAATCCAACATGAGCAGGGCAAGGGTTACCAGATGCACACAAATCATGAGCAAGAGGAGAGCTGGCCTTCCCAACAGTTACTTGTCACTCCTGTATTTCACTCCCATTCCACATAATACCTTGTCTTGCTGTGCTTGGGCAGAGATGCAAATGCTGCCCTCTTCTTGAGATGGCCAAGCCCTTGTCAGATGTTGCTCTTGTCTTCAGGATGATTTGAACAGCAGTCTGGAGCTCAGTGAGATGGTGGCCAAGGCATGGCTACACAGGCAGGATGGGTGAGCTGGTGAGAGCTCTCTGCAACAGACTTCTCCAAGAAGAAGCCTCTAAGAGGTTCCTCTAGCCCTATCTCTTCAGGAGATCAACTATTTACATGTGCTTTGAGTCAGCCTAACCACAAAAAAAAAAAAAAAAAAAGCAGAGCATAGTAGAGAACATGGCAAGAGATGAAGGATGTGCTCCAGCTCCAGCTGGAAGAGGAAGACCTGCACTGATCTGGCAGAGCAGATGAAAGCTTAGACCTGTGAAACACTGAGCACTGAGGAGCTGCAAATCTCATTATCTGGATAATTTAACCAGAAGAGGCATTATGTCTCAACTCTCTGAATGTTCTTCAATACTTATTTTTCACACATTACACACCTTCAAACACCTCCCACCCCACCCACCCCACCATATCCACCCCCCCACACACCCCTCCCCAAAAATAAGCAAGAACAAAACTAAGACTCATGGAACGAGATAAAAAGCCACAAAAACACAAATGTCCCAGAAGGAAAGAGCAAGGAAAGCCAAGGACCTGTTGGGATTTGCAGTTCCTGCCTTAGCTGGGAAATTTTTACTGTGGATAAGCCATGGCAGTCACTGTCTTTGGCTTGTGCTGAAGCCAGTGGGAGCTTAGCACAACTCATTCTTTAAGAGCAACGTCTCTGAATAACAAGCAAGCATGGCATGGCAATCGCTGAACAGAGTGAATAACAGGTCTCATAGGTGCCGTCAAAAGGAAAATCCCAGCTGGCTCCAGAGAGCTTTCTATGTGTGTTGGCAGGTCCCTGGTATTTCTCCCAGACGGGGAGGGCAGGTCCGAGCCGAGAGCTGAGTACAGCACATCCAGGCTTACATAACCCAAGGGGCCCAAGGTAATCATTAATGCTGGATTATTGCCACTGGCTTTGTGCTGGAGTCACCTGGTTGTTTGGATTAAATGTATAGTGGCCATTTAGACAAGGAGAAGGTTCCTGGCACAAGGACTTCAGTGAAAACAACCCCCAGGGAGGGTGGGAAGCAGAAGACTCTTGCAAATATCACAGGATCTAAACTCAAGATCTCCCTCAGAGGGCCAGAGTTGCACCTTCCATCACAACACCCTGCTCGATGGGCTGGTTTGTTTTCCACAGGGGTGCAGCTCTCCTCAAAACCACCAGGGTAAAAAGCCCCACATAACACAGGTCAGGGGGCCAGAACTCTTCCTAGGGAGCTTTGCCTTGGTGAGTCCCACGTGTGGCACACCAGCAAGACCTCGCTCCTCTCCCCTTGGCTCCCTTGCCAAAAGCATGCATTATCAGTGCAACCTGACTTTACCTATGTCCTGTCTTTATCTTTCTTTGCTTATCTGATGTCTCACGTGTCTTATTACTCTTTGCCTCCCGTAACCCACTGTGTGTTACTGGCGTGTAGTCTGTGCCACTGTCTGGGGCAAAGGAGATTAAGGACACCTTGGTTCTGCTCCCATTTCCCTTCTGTGTTGTTCTGTGGTCTCAGACACATCACTCCACTGCACTATGTTTAGCCACAGGTCACCTTACAGAAAGATCACTTTACTCTTATTTCTCCTGCTTAGTCCTTACCTTGAGTACAACCTCACAAGCTAACAGCTCCTTACCTCTACTAACACTACTCCGTCACCACTAGTTCTGACAAAGGGACTATAACCCTGTTAAAAATACACAAAGTCCTGGCAAGCACTAGGAACCAGAACATGATCATTTTGTGACGGCTGTACCACTGCACACATGTCCATTCACACCTCAGAAACCCAATTACAGACGTTTGAAGTCAACGAGACTTAGGCACATGCATGACCATGCCATGCTGTGCTTTGCCATGCAGAGTTGCTGAAGCTGGGACAACTTATCCAGTTGTGGCATCAAAACACTTAAACATATGTTTATCTTCAGGTGGATGAAGTCAGGCTTAAGGGAAGGCCATATTTTTCTCATGAATCTGCTAAGCCTAGCCAGGCCAGTAATTGCACATAAAACAAGCATCAAAATCTCTTTGGAATTTTCTACTTTTTTGGGACAAAACTCTAGAAATGCCTATCATTTCATGCAGAACTATCTCTGCTTTCACAGCAGAGTTATATGAGTACAGTTTCAAACACGGCCCTACTGTTTTCAGCAAAATATTGAAACTTTTACATAAACTTGTATTTCCTTAGGTATTAACTAGAAAAACCCACACATTTCACACTCAAAACCCATACTTTAAACACAGACAAGAGGAAAAAGAAGAAAGAAGAAGGAGAGAGAGAAGAGAAGAGATGAGAAGAGAAGTAGAAGAGAGAGAAGGAGAAGAGACATGAGAAGAGAAGAGAACGAGAAGAGAATGAGAAGGAAGAGAAGAGAAGAGAGAGAGAGAGAGAAGAGAGAGAGAAAGAAAGAAAGAAAAGAAAAAATGAAAAGAAAAGGAAAAGAAAGAAAAGAAGAAAGAAAAGAAAAGAAAAAGAAAAGAAAAGAAAAGAAAAGAAAAGAAAAGAAAAGAAAAGAAAAGAAAAGAAAAGAGAAGAAAAGAAAAGAAAAGAAAAGAAAATATTACAGGTTAAAACAAAACTTAGGTCTTAGATTTCTGCCCTGCTGTGCTCCCACAGTAGGCATTTTGCATTACTCCAGCTTTAAGTATTACCTCTTGTGGAAAAATAGCAACTTCTGCCCCAAAGGTCTTGCAGGTTGAATTGCCCAACTTTACAGCAATATCAGAACTCCAGGTGAGATGGGGAAGAGACTAAGATGCTGGTTAAAATAAAGCAGCTGGTTTAATGGATGAAGTGGATAGGGTGAGAACAGAAGGGAATTGCAGATCCTCTTGGTGCAGGCTTTCTAATTAAAGCTTACAGCCACTGTCCTGAGCACTCTGGTCTTCAAGCTACACCTCAGGAGGTAACAACCTGGACTGCACAGAACTTATTTTGCCTCATCCCTTGGTCATCTTGCCAGACTCAAAGGGATTCTCTGGGAAAAATAATCAGGGGTCTGGAGAGCCCTGGCTCATCAGCTGGCACTTTTTGGTGGCTGTTCTTCAGAGAGAGACTTTAATCCCTCAGTGCCTGTTAATCTCAGAATGATTCTTGCTAGGAGAAGATCTGGACCCACTGCACCATTGCTCCCATGGAGACTCAGAAGCGACTTTAACACCAGAAATGCTGCTGGTTTCTTCTTCCAGTGGAGGCCAAAGTAAGCAAAAGCACAAAGTAAGCAGAAAGTGCAAGAGATGTCCCAGCTTGCAGATCACAAGAGCACGGTGTTCATGCCCCTATTGTTACAAATGGAAGCAATGGCTTTTGCAGAACAGGGTGTCTTCTCCTCAGGCCTGAGGCAGTGCTTCTTACCACAGCTCCTTCACATCACTCTTTCAGGTGTGGGATTTACAGAAGAGCCAACTGAGGTGCCCTGGCACCAAGACCTCTGTCATGCCAGGCCTTTCTTTAACAATCTAATCCTGTGACTACTGGTCTCATTGCTTGCGCCTTCCATTAAGGATCACACAAACGCAAATTAAGTCCCACAGTATCACAGTGATGCATTATTATCCCCGTTTTACAAGAAAGGGAACTGCAGAACGTGGCAATCGAGTCCTTTGTCTTGGGTCACACAGTGAGTCACGTCACAGACTGAAGCAGACTTTGAAGCCCTTCCTCTTCCACACTAATGACTAAAGCTGAAATTCCCTCAAAACCTGCTTGCTCTGCTTTATTAACCACAGTTTTACTGCATCTGTAGACCTGTTCCACAGCAGTCAGGAGCCGCAGAAGGCATTTGTGTCCCAGCGTGGCTGCCAAGCAAGGCAGGAGGGCTCCAGTGAAGAGAGCGAGCTGAGACATCTTGTGCCTCCCAAGGATTTTCTGAGATGAGAAAAACTGAAGATAACTTCAGAACTGATCCATCATCTCCCTGTTACACAGCACCTGAAAAGTTACATCTAGGTGAATCAAAATTTCAAGTGCTATCGTCCTGATTACACAGTTGGCTATAAAGGAAATTAATGAATAATTTCAAAAAGGGATTTAAAATTTCCATTTTCATTTTATTGTCAAAGTAAATATATTTTTATGAAGAACAAAAGAAAATATACAGAATTGTAACTTATGTACACTGGCTTTATAGGTATTTTTGTTTCCAATTTACACAAATTTGATACGTTATTAAAAGATATTTTATATAGATATGCATCTATGTACAGTTTTATTTACATACATTCATAGGATGTGATATAAACCAGTCAATAGATGATTGCTCAATTATATTAATTTCTAGAGGACGAAAGGAATGCATTCACTTTAGCCAGACCTGCTGTTCTCACACAGCGTAGGCTCCTGCTCTGCCTAGCACTGGGATCACACTTTCCTACTTCCCATTTTGCCAACAGAAAAGACAAACAGATGCCGTCTGCAAATGGAAAGGAAATGCAACATCCATTATAAAATCATTACTAATTACTGAATTCTATTTTCTTCTAAAGCTTCTTACAATCTCCAGAGTTCAAAAGGAAAAACAAAACAAGAAGAAACACAAATAAAATCACTTGCCTGCTGCCATCTGATGATTTGCTTAAATTCCCTTCTTAGCCAGCTATCACACAAATTTGTTTCTTTTGGCTGCTGTTCTCACCCATTCACCCACCCCAGCTGCATGGAGCTCTGACATGGCTGTCGGGAAGGAGAGGATTAGCACTGAGGCTCACCCTAGACCTCGGTGTCACAGCACTGTCCCACCAGGTCATGGTTCCTCCCACCCTCCCTGGGCACGGGCACATCCTACAGACCCTGTCCGCAAACAGAGACTTAGCTCCAGCCAGCCAGGCTATGACTCACACTGGATGTAGGGATACCCAGTGCTCACCAGGCACCCCCGTGGCTGGGGGTCTGGTTTCTCCCCCCAGGTCACACGAGAAGGCAGGAGCAGAGACAGGAACAGAGCTCAGAGGCTCTTACAAACACCTTCATGCTGCTTTGTGGGCAGAAAACAGCTCTTCTGCTAAAACCAGTGGATGCTGCAAACCAGCCTCAAAGGAAAGCAGCATCCTTTGGCACCTGGGTATCTTTGACTCCTCAGCAGCACAGGACACAAGCACACACACAGTTCCAGAGGCTCCGCACCAAGCCATTCCATGCAACCTGAGCTTCTGGGTTTGCTTGGGACCTGTCTTTGCTTAAATACACATATATATATATATATATATGTATGTATGCATGTATGAATATGTATACATAAATATTTATACATAGCCCTAGCCAAGGGAAAGGTAAATGTGAGCCGGGAAACTCAGAGATGCATGGAGGCACATTCCAGTGCTCTCCAAGTCTCATCTCCCCCTATCCCCTACTCCCACTGCTCCTCCTCCAATGGCCAGTCCCTACAAATCCTTGGCTCAGGCGACCCAAAAACAAAGGAGTTGTTTTCATTTCAAAAGGAATTTGCTGTTTCCAAACTGGACTAATAGAGCAGCTTAATAAAAACTCACAATGAGTGGCCTGTACATGAGCAAAGCCCTCAGGAATGCCAGGGCTATAATTAACTAGCAGCAAGCAACTTTTACATTTTCCTGTGCAGCAGAAAACAGCTAAAAATAAAACACTGTAATTTCCAAAAAAAGCAGCAGCAAAGGAGAGACAGAGAGAAGGAAAGGAAAACAATAGCCATAAAATAAAATTAAAAAAAAAAAAAAAAATAAAAAAAAAGGAAGAACCACCCCGCTCCCCTGACCCAAAAAGAGGTTCATTCTCAAATCATCTTTGAAGGACGTGGGGCACTCAAACATGGTGGTATCAAGTAACAGCATTGACTGTTCTGTGGAGACAAATAAATTATCACTAGAAATATAGTGAGCAAAGTGCTGTCATCGGCTGTTGTAGGATGGCTGGGCGGGAAGGGGAAAGCAGGATCCGTCAGTTCACGGAGCGGACGGAGCGGTTGCTTCGTGGGAACCGATGCACCTTGACGTGTTTGGACAAGTGGTCACTCCGAGCAAACTTCTTCTCGCAGACCGGACACTGGTAGGGTTTCACCCCCGAGTGTGAGCGCCTGTGCCGGGACAGCTCATCTGACCTGGAGAACCTGCAAGAGAGGAGAAACCCTTTCAGATAAATGGGAGTTTATAACACTGTCTCCCACAGCTGATTAAAAGAAGTCCCCTCAGGCCACTGGGTGACTCCAGGAGGCAAAAGGGACACACAGCAGGGCTCGCTGGTCCCAGCCCACAGGCAGCAGCAATGATGGATACACACGACCACCAACTTCGCCCCGTGTCAGCCCTGGACTCAGGGCAATGCACGGAGGCAACGTCTGTACCAGCCATGCCCTGGACCCCATAACAAGGGTACAGCTTGACAAAAACAGCGCTGCTCTCAATCCCCTGCCAGTCCCCTCCAAAGCCACCCCACCATTCCTCTCCTGCAAATCCAAGCACAGACTCCAACCATTGTCCTGCAGGTGAGGACTGTTTCAGGCTCCCACTGACAAGAGCACAACAGGCACCCCCTAATTGCACCCAGTTTGAGAGGGATTCCAGATAAATCCAGCTGTAGCTACCTAGAAATAAAATGACTTATCAGATCCAGATGAAAAATTGACTTCTGTGCGTGCTCCTGAAGGCTAAATAAAGAGTCATTAATAGTACCAGAGATGCTCGGCATGTCAACAGCTGAAATTCAGGTGGGCCGCAGCAGCCATTAGCATAGTTATTTGCATAGTTAGCATGGGTAAATTAAACCAATGAGCCTTTAATTACCAAAACTGTAGTCCATAGTCCTTTGAATTTTAGATATTTTCCACCGTCCATCTCCACAGAAAAACCCTCAAACAGCCACCATGAATCCCACATGCTTTATTGAACCCAAATGAGTTAATCCTTTGGTCTTAAGAGCAGGACTGGCTCCATTTCCACTTTGGACATCACTGGGAGACAGAGGGTTAATTAACAATGTCACACTAAAACAGCTCTGTCCAGATGGGTACAAAAAATATACTGCCTGACAAAGGGCAATTAAGTGTTTTGTTGCCAGAGCAGTAACAAAGAGAAGCACAGAAAGAGAGCTTGCAAGAAATGGTATCAGCTGTTTATTTACAATAAATAAGTGAAGTCATGGGCACTAGCTGAACAAATTGGGGAAAGAACATGTAGAAAAATGTGCCCTTCTGGAGCAAAATATCACATCATCAACAGAGCGAATACGCTCTTTTTCTGAAAGGGAGAAAACAGGACTGCTGGGCTCCTATGAATAAATCCCTCATGCAAGAAAAGTAAGTTTCCACATAAAGGTTTTAATTAGCTCTGATCTCCCGCCAACAGTTAAGGACCAGGGCATAGGCACTGGGAAAGCTGTTAATGGTTTCCTCAGTTGTTGCAGCTCTTCAGTCTGGTCGTGCTCCTCAGAGAGCACTCAGCCCATGGAAAGCAGGCACAGGGACTCACCATAGGTAAGATATGGTGTGGACACATCTGTCCCAGGGGCATTTCTAGGGGAGATTCTTTCACCTATTCACTTGCTTGTCTTCCTTTCCTTGCTCTGGTATCCTCATGGCCAAAGAGTCAAATTCTCCACGATGAACAGGCCGTTGTTATAGAACTGTCAACCTGCTCCTTGTCTGGATGGGTCTCCTTCATAAAGGCTATGACAGAAGTTTCTCTTCACACCTTCTGCTTGCATGTTTGCTTTCTCTAACACCCTTGATCCTTTCAACCATAGCTTCCCAAAACCACAGTTTGGACCTGGGGGCAGCAGGGTCAGGGATTTCTCCCAAGTCCTCAGCAGTGAGCTAGTCCTAGTGCCAGATCCCTCCAGAGATGCTCTTGTAGAGCTATGGGTGAGTGGGCCTGGAGAGTTTAGGATGCTGCCTGTGCAGACTGCCTCAGCAGAACTGAGTGGTGGACAAGGAACAGACCTGTGCCAAGGAACAGACCTGTGCCACATCCAGGGAAAAGAGGGAGCAGAGAGGGAACAGCACTTTTGCATAGAGCTATCCTCTTACCTACAGACTTCAAAGAAGTAAAACCAGATGGGACTAGGTTGCTTTGTCCTATGTCCTTGGCCATTAAGGTCACCATCTGCAACAGAAGTGCAGTAGCACTTGGCTAATCCTGCACAAGAGCTTCACAAGTGCATTTCGAGGGGAATTGCATGGATGGTGGGGGAGAAAGAGGCACATATCAGGAATGAGCTTGGATGAGTTCATGTGATAAAAATACACTCTGCCTCATAACGATGTCCTTAGCTGAAGAGGCAGGAATGTTGCAATACTGTTCTCCAGAAGTGACGGAAAGATCAGCTTACAGAGCCCACAGAAATAAACCTCAAGATGTCTGTATGTTTACAAAAAAATAACGCAAAGGTTAGGACAAGGAAGCTGGGAGGATCTGGCGGTCTGGCTCTGCAACACACTCTGGCACTGAGATCAACCCAAAAGAAAGTGAAAATAATCCACTATGGAATGCAAAATTAAAAAAAAAAAAAAAAAAAAAAAAAAAAAAAAAAAAGGAAGCCCTAAGGAATATCTCACTATTCTGTCACTGCCATTTCCAGAAGGATTCCTCCTTCAAAAAAAGAAAAAAAAGTGAAGGGATCTGGGAAATCCCACAGCAACTAAAAGATCTGCCTACATCCTTCTATCTGGCAGGACCCCAAGGGACAGTAACAACATCTCCCTTGAAGAAAAATCCTAGAGCTCCCCGCGGTGTAGAATGTGTCCTGTATCTCTCAGCTATATGGAGACATTCCTATGTGGCAAGAAAGGTCAATAGCTTCACTAGTACTCCTGGTCCCTGCCATGGCCACCAGCCATTGAGGCCAGCACAGGCTGTACCTCTCCTCCACAGTGGAGGGGAGGCACTAGATTGATTCCTCCTGCCTAGCCCCAGAGCCTTCCTACAAGAAACCAACAAGCTCCTGTCATCCCTTTGCACAGCAGCAGCAAGAAAAGCCAATGTGAGATGCCTGCCCTGCCCCATGTGTGGCACAGCCCATGGTCACTCAGGCCCAAGCACTCTTCTGGCCACACGTGTTACAAGCCTTTAAACCCTCCCTGCCAAACCAGGCAGAGCTTACAGCCCATGCTGTCACCTGTGGAGCCTCCAGGCAGAAGATGCAGTGGGACATTTAAAGGCGATTGCCTCATCCGCCAGTCTTGCAGCAACTGCAGTTTGGCATGGTGCTGTGCCAGGGAGGGGAAGCAGGAGCTTCTCCTGCCCTGTGCCATAACACAGCTGCTGGGCCCAGCCCACGCTGCAGCTCAGCTCTTAGGCTGAGCAGTGCTAACCAGAGGCTTGGGTGCCAAAAGAAGAAGGTGGCACCACACAGATCAGTGCCATGACCCATCCAGGGAGCACAATGGGTCACTGGCCACTGCCAGATGAGCACCACTCTGCAGACTGCCAAAAATAGCCCTTGCCCCGTGCCTAGGAAGGGCACGAGCAAGCAGGGTTCAGCCTCCATGAGGGAGGTACTAGGGGTTAGCAAAAAGGGTTTGCTAGGTGCACACTCTAACCCTGGTGAATTTAAAACATCGTAGCAGGGCTGCATAGAGAGCTGAGCAACCTTTAACCCTCCCACTGAGCTCAGGCACTTTGTGCTAGGCAACACTCTGTTTTGAAATTACTATCTCCAGTGAGATCAGCTCTTAAGTGTCTTCAGTGAAAAAATAAATACACAAGCACAAGAACGCAGGGAAAAGAGGGGGAAAGCAGAGCCCAGCAGTGTTTTAGTTTTTAAATTCATTTGAGATCATGTAGACCTGGGAAAAAACAGAGTGGCCAGATGCATTGGACCTAAGTCATGTGAGACTTAAGTCACATCTCTCACTGAACTTCTGCAAAGGTAAACATGGTTTATTGATGAAAGGGGACTGAGCAATTCAGTGCTCAGTTGGGTCTGGCCTTTGATGTGAGAGCAGCGTGCAGGGGTTGTGCGGCAATCTCAAGCTGGTGCTAAGGATTGCTGTGAGCACAGGAGGCAGCTCCCCAAACACAGCCTCTCCTGCTGGCTATAAACTTCTCCTCTTGTAACAGAGCCCTTCCAAAGTTTAGGGGTTTTGGGGATTGGGATTGCAGCCCAGGCTGTGAAATTCAACAAGACAAACAACAAAAGAGTTTGAAAAGCCCTTTGTAGCAGCTGTTTGTGGACAAGACGCATGTTCTTCATAGTGAAGGTGATTAATTTCTCATTCCTCTTGGGCTCATCTTTAAAAAGTTGTAGTGGCTGAGAGTTCAGGGTGCTCCAGGTTGCAGGACCTGCACTTCTTTTGGCCCACCAGCATTCTGCTTTTGATGCAAACCATTCACCGCAACGCTTTGAGAAGAGAGGCACCTGTTGTAAATTTAATCATCCTTTATCACTTAATATTTTTCCTAAATGTTCCCCTTGGTTTTGTATCTTGGGGAACACCAGCTTTGTGATAAGACAGAGCTGGAGGTCATCCACAGGCAATGCTTCAGGCTCCTGATCTCGACCCACAAAAGTCACCGGGAGCATTGGTACAAGTCTCAGCATGGCTTAGACAAACCCTCACGTGCCACGTGCATTTGTCACAAAAAGAAGAGCTGTGCTCACATCCCAGCGCAACATGGAAAGGAAAGCCAACATGACACCCACAGGCACATGTTCTACCTGTGCACACATACTCTGGCAACCAAATAAAAAGCAGCAAGTGCTTGTACTGCAGGTGAGGAGCAACCAGCCCTCAGTTCCTGGGACCAATCAGCTGAAAAATATGGCTAGGGCACCCCAAGCAGCAACAAACTGAGCTCATGAGAGGCGCTGCCAGGACAAAAGGAAACAAATCACCACCAGTTTGTAGAACGACCATAATCTGATCTCTTCAGCCCTTCTGACAAGCAAACTTCAGACTGGTCCAGCTGGGGAAGAGAGGGTTCAGCTCCATTGTGACCTTTTCCCTCAAACCAACCCAGCCATCTCTAACTGCTGCATGTCTCACATACTTGCATTTTTACACAACACTCTCCTGTTACTTTTTACCTCATCTGTTGCCCATGATCACAACCCATTTTCTCATTAGACATTGCTCACTGAAGCTCTGCAGCACATTATTTGCAAGGTAGTTAAGATTATATATTCTCCCATTATCATTTGTGGTGCTGTAAATAAGCATTTGCCAACAGGCAAGCCAGTAATACAGCTAACTGAAAAGAGGGAGGAAGGCATCTGTCAAAGCTTCCTTAAAATAAAAAGATATTTTTTTAAAAGACTAAATTTTTCAATTCATATCAAAAATAAAATATTTTTTAAATCCCTCTGGCAAACATTTTCTCAATCAAAGCTGCAATCTTTCATTCAAGCAGTGCTTAACTCCACCGCAGCCTTCTGGTTATGTTGTTATATCTGACAGCTTTTTTGCAACTTTGAGTGGCACCCACGCACTTTTCTGAATCGGGACAGAGAATAAAACCCAGAGTATGCCAGAGTGTCACTGCCAGCATTTTCAGAAGGAGTGGGATGGAGTGCATTTTCTATGAAAGTGCACAGAATACTGCTTTTAACCACACTTGCTTATCACAGCCCTTTACTGGCCACGTTTAGTCCCACACAGGGCTGTGCACAGCAATTCTGCCCTACACCATCCAGTTCACTCAGCCTCAGCTGGTGCCAGCCATGGGTCTGCTGGGGCTGGTGTGCTGCAACCACACCAATGCAAACACCAGGTCTTACCTGTGGTAGCAAGTTTAATCTGACCTTCTAGAATGAAATACAAATTATGATGGACTACACTCATTTTTTTTAAGACACTAAAACTGCTGGTGCCAGCAGGTGATGCTGTGCTATTTAATTTATCAAAACCCCTGGATTACCTAACAGGAATAAAAAAAAAAAGTCTTAATTTATCAAACCAACCAAACAAGTTCTGGCAACAGAAACAGTTTATAAAACAGAGTACAAACCTACTTGCACAGCAAGTTAGGTCAAGTGAGAAAAAGGGGAAGGGGGATTGGACAGAGCTGCACCCCAATACTGACCTCCATCCACAACCCGGCCATGTGCACGCAAAGGGCTTTTCTCCTGTGTGCCTCCTCAGGTGGGCTTTCAAATGGCTGCTTTTCGTGTACATCTTGGTGCAACCAGGAAAAGAACACTTATGCATTTTAATGAGTTCAGCTGCAGGGTTCTTTTGAAATTTCTGACCCATGATGATTCCCGTCTGCCCCTGGATCATGCCTCCTGGCCCAATTGGCTTGGCGGCAATGGGGACGGGAGCAATGCGCACAAATTTAGAGGACAAGTTCAAATTGGACGACTGAACTATCTGAGGCACAAGGGCAAATGTCTGTCCTTGGATGTTGACTAGGAGCTGTGCAATTTTAATGTTCTCCTGTGCTGGTCCTTGGGAACTGGGGCTCGTGTTGGATTCCTGTTTGACCTGTACAGGCTGAATTTGGAGCATAACTGGTATTCCATTCTCCAGGGTCATCCCTCCATTTGAAGCTTGGCCACCTTCTGTTGAGCTGGTCAACTGTTCATTTTTACTCTCTTTTAAACTAGTACTGGGTAACATATGGTCTTTTTGCTGCAGCGAAGCAACAGAAACCTGGCTGCAAGCTCTCAGGTCCTTAGTCTCGCTTTTAGGTCTTTCTTTGAGCTCCAAGTCCATGTTCTCCTCCAAAAATTCCTCAATTTCCTCAAGCGTGGGCTGAAATGGTCCTGAGTCTTCCATATCCACAGCAAATTCAGGCAACCTAAAATACTCCTCTTTCACTATTGGCTGAAGTCTCCTTTTGTCCCACCATGACGCAGTGGTGTTCCCCAAAGATGCCTGGGACAATAAATAGTCTAAGATACTGTCCTGACTTTCTGCACTGGATGTGCTTCCATAGCTGGAGCTGAGGACCTGGGAGTCAGGGCTGGAACAAGAACAAAAGCTGGACGAGTCACTGTCATCTTCTGACAGGGGAGAAGGCAGCATTTGGTAGGACCTCACGCCTGCTGTCATGTCCCCAAAGTATCCCAGAGAAGATCTTGTGGATGAAAAGGATTCATCAGTAGGCAGCAAGTGATCCACCATTCCTGGATGATCTCTTAAAGATATCCCAACAGCATATACCAGGCAGCCAAAGTTCAGGTGAGAGCCTGAGTGCAAGAAAACAAAACAGCAACAGTCAGAAATTGGTTTAATCATTTATCTCCATGAACTGCAGCTCGTCAAGCCCTCTAGCACACAGTAAAGTCCAGAGCACCCAGCCTCCCTGGGTACACAGGCTGCTACAAGCTTTGATATGTCTGCACTACCCCTCGAGGACTGTCAGGGCTGAAGCATTTTGCAGGATTGCACCACATATTTGTAAAAGAACTCTGTCAGAAATCATTTCCCAACCGTGTGTGCTCCAGATTTACAGCTCCCTTACAGAATATTACCGGCAAGAGAAAATAAATAACGAGCTTTCACCTAGCAGTGAAATACAGAGCCAAAGAAGGGAATGGGAAGAAAAAAATAAAGTGTTGAAATTTTTTACCACCAAAAAGAAACAAACAAAAAAAAAAAGTTTATTGCTAGTGGCAATAAAATGCAAATCCTTTCCCTATCTTGTAGCTTTCCACCAACCTTATTTTTAACTTCCTCAGTTCTACAAATATAGGCTGTTCAGCATAACGCAAGGATCAATCTGGCAGGAGCCAAAAATATTTACTGTGCTTCAGCATTTACTCGGCGGATTTTCCCCTCCAGATGTAATGAATCAGTGCGCCAACGTCATCATCACCTGCACTGTCCTTAATAAGGCCGGCACTGCGCTGAGCTAATTGCCATGCCCCGCCAGCCAGCTGGTGGCTGCTTTCACCCCTCCGCTCCACGCTCCTCTCTCTCCGCGGCACAGGCTGCGCTGGGCTGAGCCCGTGCCAGCTGCTGCACCGGGAGGGCTGCACGGCCCCCGGCATCCCGACCCGCCCGAGCCGAGGCAGCGAGCGGGCAGCATCCCGCAAATCCCGGCTCACGTCAGCCCTAATCCCGCTACAACCCCACAGCAGCACACCCACCTTCCCTCGCTGACGGCCGCGGCTGTCCTGCGCTCTACCAGCTAAGACAAGCAAACTTCCTAGAAAGGCGCCCGGGGGTAGGGGGTGGCAGGAGGGACATCTGCGTAGTTTTTACCTCCCCGAGGGCAAAAAACCCCAAAAATTGCTTACGGAAGGAGATTATGCCCCTTAGAGAGCGAACGCAGAGACCTCGGGACGGAGCGAACACTGGCCCTCAGTCTTTTGCTCAAGGTGACTGATTGAAAACAGAGCTGTACGTGTGCATAATAAAACAACTCTTTCTGTGGAAGGTATGTGGACTGCAGAGATAAAAGTCATTCGATCAGCCTATGAGGCTGTGTGTGTGTGTGTGAATTAGGAGGCATGTGACCCAGCATGAAGGAAATGCCAGTCAATCTTGTTACACGCTGTCATTTTCCACAGGCTCTGCTGCTGCGCTTTGGACGCTTTGCCATGAATAGTCAATAGCTCCCAGTTTTGTGCAGGCAAGAGGATGGTTGTTAGTGCTGTTGCAGAGCATCTTTGCTGCCTCATCTCCAAAATTCGCCCTGTCTTTCCTTCTCTGGAGAAAAATCAAAAGGTGTCTGTGTGCTCAGTGCTGCAGTGAACATAGAGGTAATTTACACAATATCCTTAAAGAGCTCTGTCCCATTGGCAACAGCTATTAATATTTCACAGGAAGGGGGAGGGGGGAAAGCCCAGTTTCTTAAAGATATGGCTTCCTCCTTCATAGACACATGGAGGAAATAGGGATGGGTTAAAAGAAACACTTAAAAGTAAAATTGCATGTTTTCCTGGTCTGTGTGTCCTGTCGGTCAGCTATGCCTCTGAACCAATAATGAAACACCTACATGTGCTGAACATGAGGAAGTTCAAACAGAGGTTAGTGGCTCTGTTTTGTGACCTTAGCCTATAATCATGTCTTATAGTAAAGCAAAGTCAGAAGAGCTGAACTATTTCTAACACGCCTTTTTTTTTTTTTTTTTTAATCTCTGTGTTGATGGAAAGTTCCCCCAGCAGAAGTCCCATAGCTGAGCTATTCCAGTTTTGAAACAGAAAGCACCATCTGCTTCTAACAAATTAGTATTGGCATCTGGTAAGAATTCACCCAAGCTGATTGTTTCTATCTTGCACCAAAAACTGGTGACTGCCTTGAGAAACACAGGGCAGAAAGGAAGACCTGCCCTCGGATGGTTTCTGATTCTCCCTCCAATGTCTGTATTATTCCAGTTTAAACTTCTGAAGAATGGGACTGTGAAGGAAATCTGGACTGCAACATGTGCTTTTCTAAGAAAAGCTGGCATGCTCTGCGTGCACCAAAAGCAGTTGGTGAACGTCTTAAAAAAAAAAAAAAAAAAAAAAAATTGAAATCTTTAAGGTTTTTTTAAATGCCTACAAGAGCTGGGAAGCCACATGTCCAAATATCCATATATTTCCCTGGGAATAGAATTAACCTGTAATTTGAAAAAGCACTTAAACAAGTGGGGGAAAAAAAAAACAACAATGAACCCCTAGCAACTGCTGCGGGCCAGTTACCTCAGCAGAAAACAGCCAGCAGGCTTGTTTCCCATCTCTTTTGGGAAGGAACAATGTCACTCAATGTAACCAGAGGCTTTTTAAGAGGGGACTGTCAGAGCCAAATAGATTCAGGCACATTACAGGCCAGTTCTGCTTTCTGTGCACTCTCAAAACTTGCAGAACAGCCAAGAAGATTTTGGAGAATGCCTGGAATGCAGGATTGGGCCCTGACTATATTTTTCTCCTAAAGGCCAGGCTAACAACCAAAAGGCTTTCATCCTTAGTTTGCCTGAAGACACAGCCAAAAAGAGAAGATTAGAAAACAAAACCAAAAAAAGCCAGGGCTGTGAAGGCTATGAAAACTAATGATGCTGTCTCCATAACACACTTTCATCTCTAGGAACGTTGAAAACATGTTAGAAATGTAAGCACCTATAGCGAGACGGCAGTGCCTGAGCCACTGGAAACAGCACTTCTGGAGTGAAATACAGCAGCTGTTCAGCAGCACGACTGTCTCCAACTTTTTTAAGAGTTCCCTGGGTTGTTATGATGTCCTTTCTGCCAAAAACATGTTGTTCTGTTTAAAACCTGTCCATCTAATCACCAGTTTAAAAAAAAAAAAAAAGAAACAAAAAACAAACCACTGACAAAAAGCAAACCAGAGAAGACATATTTTGACGCAGAGCAACATTAAAATGTAAAGTCCTGGGAACTTGCTGAAAAACAGGGATGTATTTCCCAGCCTGTCATTTCTGGACAGTCAGCCCAGCACAACTGATCACACAAGCATATATGAGACGCTGACAGTCATTTCCTACATTTACCACCACAGCTTTTTCTAGTTTAAGACTAATCACTTCAGGGTTTTCTCTTGTTCCCTAGAAGGTTTTAAATCTGTTCAGGCTGACTTCTGCTCCACAGACAGAGCCATAAACACGGCAATGAAGCAGGCCCAGAGCTTCTAAGAAATTAAAAGAGAAATGCAGGTGGGGGAGAAATTAGTAATAAAAATAATAGTAATAATAATTAACAATATAAAAAAGCCGTGAGCCAGGAGTAAACCCATATGCTCTCATCTCCTCCGCAAGGTGGCTGTGCTGCTCCCCGGACACAGTGGGGTGTTCAGGTTTGTTTTTTCCCAACTCGTTGCTCCCGGGAAGCTGCAGAAACATTCCCAAAGCTTTCTTTTCTGAAAACTATCCCGCTCCAGCCCCAAACTTTGGCTTCCATTTCACCTGCAGCAGGCACGGGCAGTGGCCCCGCCGGAGCGCACCCCCTGCCTCTGCACCCCGGCAGTGAAGGGTGGCCCGAAATAACGCGTGGCACCAGCCGCCTGGGCATGGAAAAGGGCGCTGGGACACACACAGGGAATTCCCACTCCAGCACAGCCAGGCCTCCACGGCTGCAAAACATGTTTGTTTGCGGTTTTTTTAATCGTGGCATTTTTGTTTGCTTGTTCCGTTTGTAGAGGGTTTTTTTTTTTTAATTATTATTTATGTTATTGGTTTTTCCTTCCATCCTTTTTCAGGAGGCTTTGGGGGCTCGCGCTCCCTCTCTCCCCCCCACCAGAGTGGTCGGGAATAAACACGCCCCCCCCCCACCGCCTGTCACCCCATGGCACGGCACCACTCCAGCCCGAAAATAGCCCCCCAGCCCTGGCCGCTGCCCCGCCGGCGATGGAATTCCATCTGCCACCTCCGCCGTGCGCGGCAGCACGGGCACAGCCCCCGGCCCCGCGGGGTGCTGCCGAGGCACCGCCGGCGGGACGCGGCTCCGCTCGCCCTTACCTGAACTCCTCTGCGAGCCGGGGGGCAGCAAAGGCCACGAGCGACCAGAAGAAGGCAACAACAACAACGAAAACGAGGGGGGACAAAAGCCAAACAACACAGCCAAGCCAAAAGAAGAAATTAAAAAAAAAAAAAAAAGGGGGGGGGGCAAAAAATAACTATAGAAATAATAATTTAAAAAAAAAATCAAAAATTTAAAAAGCCACAGACGCGCAATAAAAAACGCAGGACTAAAACCAAGCAAACCCACAGCAGCAGCCCGCAAAGGCAGGAGCGGCCGGGAGCGCGGAGCGGCGGGAGGCGGGCGCAGCTCCCCCGGGAGGCGGGTGCGCGGCTGCGGAGCGCGGCCCCGCTCCCGTAGTACTATATCCTCCTCACATGACGGGCGCCCGGCCGCGGCGGGGGAGGCCGGGGAGAGGCTCGACCGCGTCCGCCGCCCCCATTGGCCCCGCCGCGGCGGGGGCCGGCCCGGCAGCGGCCTCAATGGGAGCCGCGCTCGGCCCCCGGGGCGGCGCCGCGCGGGCCCGGCCGCGGGGAGGGTGCGAACCGCCGGGGATGCGCGGGGCCGGGAGCGCTCGGCGGGGCCGAGCCACAGCGCGAGGGGGAACGGGTTTAAACTGAAAGAAGGTTGGTTTGGATTCGGCGTAAGGCAGAATGTTTTACAGCCAGGGTGATGAAACAACGGAACGGGTCGCTCGAAGAGCCGGTTGATGGCCCATCCCTGGAAACATTCCAGGTCAGGTGGGACAGGGCTCTGAGCAATTCGATCGGGTTGAAAACGTCACTGCTCCCTGCAGGGAGTCGGACCAGGTGGCCTGTTAATGTCCCTTCCAACCCAAACCGTTCTGTGAGTCTGTAAAGTGTGCGAGACCCTGGACATCTCCTGGAGATGCGAGTCCCTGGGGAGGAGTGAGGAATCCCGTGCCCTCTCTCCTGCCCCACACCTGCACACCTGCTCCTTTCCCACTTGCCAAAGCTTGATGGGTGGATTTCCAGCATGCTAGAAAATATTGGGATGTGTGTCCCACACACAGACCGTTGTTACTACACACATCACTAGTTCTTCACATAAACATACATAATAAGTTATGTATATACATACATATATACACAAACACACTACAGTTATGCAATACGTGGTATGGATCAGGATCTATGTTCAACTCTTGCAGAGGAAGCTCACAATGGGGGCAGCTGCAGCAGCAGTCAGTTTTTCTGCTTAATCTGTGGTTTTTCAAGTTCAGTTTTTCCTTTTTTCAGATTTCTTGGAAAGGTGCAGCCTAGGATATCAGAATGCAGTCCTTTGACAACAGGTCTGTGCGCTGATTTTTGAGGGCACATGGGACAGCACACCATTCCTTCTCCCCACAGCAGGCCTCGCTGCCCTGAAGGGAAAATGAAGTATTATTCTCATTTTATGGGGAAACCGAGGCATAGAGGATCAAACAAAAAGTCTGTGGCAGAACCAAGATGCAGTCTCATCTCTTTTGAAATCCAGCTCAATTTAAACTTGAAAAAATATCCTCCATCTGCATTTCTTCAGAATTGCCAGTAACACATCCCACAGCCTGGCAAACATAAACCAGTCTCTTCCCAAGAGGACATTCAGCCTCAACAAGTCATGGCCCAGCAGCAATACAGGGGTGACCCTACAGCTGTTCCTTCATCCCACTGGAGATGATCAAAGGACCTGGGGGTGCTCAGGGCTCTGCTCTCATGCACAGATCTCGTTCTTCCTCTCCACATTGTCTCAATGAATAATGCATGAATACGTACTCATCAAAATCCTAGATACTATATTTATACAAATACATCGGGGCCAAATTCTGCATTAGTGTAACTTCACTGATGTAAAAACGATTACGTTGGTAAAAATGTTGGCCTTAAATATTTTTGCTCAAAATAGATATTTGGCAAACCTTGTTTTACTGCCTTTTCCTTTTTTTTTTTTCCCCTCAATTAAAACCCCTTTGTTTTCTGAGTAGGTGAAGTGTAGAGTGATTTAGCAATATAAAGGACATGAAATTTAGATACAACTAAAATCTAAGCCCTCAAGGCTGGGCTTTAATGGAATTTATATTATTGGCTCTACATGTACAAAATTCCCTTGTAATTTTATTACATGAAAACAACCAAAAGTTGCAATTTTAATTTTATCATTACTACAACCTACCTAGGCACTGGGGCATGTTAGAGGTTTCTCTAACTTGCATTTTTCCACTTGCAAAAGGCAATGTCTTCATAATTTAGTCACAGTAGTTCTGAACTTTCTTTTAATTGCTAGAGATGCAGTGAAGTCCCATATTTAACTTATGTGGAAATAAAGCAGTGTTTTCACAGTTCTGCTTTTCAAGTTTCATTCGTTTTACTGGGCCCACAACCTTTTCACTTCCCTAAAAGCACCACTGGAGGCTGGGTCCTTTGCCCACTGAGCAGCTGCAGGGCTGTGCTGTTGGCTGTCTCTGAAGCTGGAGATAGGAAGGTGAGAGGTTTTCAGTGGGCTCAAGCAGGTCCAAACGTGCTGCTGTGGGAAGGGATGCACAGCCACCATCCCTTGTGCCAGTACCTGCCCCTGTGTGGCTGCACGTCGTGACGGAGGAGGGATCTGATACTTTTTCACATCTGAAGAACCCTATTGAGCATCTCAGCCTTTCAATGCTGCTGTGAGGTGAAATGCAATGGAAAATAACAGGAAAGTGTAACTAAGGCGTCTGTATTTCTCCCTGAGATTTCCGTGTGGTAAAAGAAAAAAAAAAAAAAAAAGGAAAAAAAAAAAAAAAAAAAAAGTATTAGAAATGCAGGCAGGCAGTGTACAGCACCTGGGAAGCAAGTCCAGAGCACACAGAATAAATCCTGACCCAAACCCACTCACACACAGTGTGACAAGTTCTGGATGCACCAAATCTTTTGCATGTGCCCCCTTTGCTGTGCACACAGAATCCACGTGAAACTTCAGCACAGCCCTTGTAGCCCCTGTGTGTAGGCTCAAAAAATGTGCCTTCAGCATTCCTGGGTGTCCAGAGCTTTTGTAGAAATTGTTACCCTGGACCAGGCTGCTGGACATCAGTACACCCTGGACAAATATCCAAAGTCCTCTTTTTCTGCCCAGGCAAAATTTCTAGACAGAGACAAAGGACACATTAAAACCAAACAAATAGGATATACAATGGCACAAGTTCTGACGCCTCGCTACACACAAACCTGTCACCTTACAACAGAAGATCATGGAAAAATGCACAAAAGTCACTGCCTCCTTAGAATACCAGTCTGGGGTTGTCCTTGCTGAAACATCCCCACAGCTTCATCCATTACAGCATCTTTCCTGAATAAAGATTTTAACAGAGAAATTTCCTTTCTCAGCTAGACCATATTTTTTTATCCATGAGTCCGCTGGGAGTGCCTCAAACTGCAGACCTGGTTTTGAGGTCTGCAGGCAAACCTTGGGGCTTAAACCCAAAACTGAAGATTTCAAGCTACAGTGAGAGGTGCCAGCCTCTGAGCTGACTCAGCCATTTTTCCATCCCTCCATGATCTCTGAATGCACTTCTTAAGCTGTGAACTGGTTAATTCTGAGCCCCATGACAGTGAAAGCAAGTTGACACACATCTAAGTTTTGCTCAAAACTTTGGAAACACTTCAAGCCTTTATCAACAGCAGGGGAAATGCACAGATCTAGACAAATATAATTATTTCCGATCCCTTTTTTCTGCCAACTTTTCATAAGAACCAGCAATGATTGTTGAGCTAGGACAAGATTTTGGGAATTAATTTTTGTGCATCCGTGCCTGATGTCTCACATGAGTGTCCTTCATTTGGTACTGTAGCACAACTGAGTCCTCATTCCATGATATGAAATACATCTGAATTTTCCCAACCCATCTTTTTTGTGCATCACTAAGAAATTTCCTTCCCTTTTTTCACCCCTTCAACAACTCCTTTGAAAGTCCATTGTTACTTCTGTCCCTTGATATTACTTGGTCATTTTCCCTTCTCTCTTTTGCCACCTTTTAGGAGAGAACTTGAGTCAAACTGGTTGCCCTGCCCAGCCTTTCTGGCATTGGCACAGCCCAGTCAAACCCTGGGGATAACACAGAGTCAAGGTCCTTTTAACCAGTTTTGTCTGATGGCTGTGTGCTAAAGATCTAGTCAGGAAAGGCAGATAAACTTCAGCATTCAAGCTTTTAGAAATTTCCCTGAAGATAATAATTGTCCTGCTTTATAAAGCTAAAAAGGAGCCATAGGCTGAACTATTCATGAGTTGTTCTGTGCCATACAGCATAGAGCCGTTAAAGGTGGGAAAGGCAGCAAAGGATTCCTCCACGGCATACTCAGCAGTTTACACCTAAGAATTGTCTGGCTCTGCTCATACTTTGTCTTTCCATGCATGCTCTACCGAGGCTGACGTTTCCTGCCTCAGATTTTCTCCTCTTTTGTACGTTGCTTGCACAGTTCTGTGTTACAGATTACTTCTTATTTTTGAGGGGACTTGAAGAAAAAGTGTTTGAACTTCATGGATGGGCAAAAAGAGGGACTGTGTTGTACTGGGTGAGTGCTTTGCTGTTTTTAGAGGTCACCTGCGGTATTTCTGCCCCAGCCCTTGCTATTTCCCATTTATTGCAGCAGCCAACTATTAGTAACCTCATGAGCCAACCAGCCACCTGGCAAAACAAGGGTTAGTCAGGTTGAATTGATTATTCACAGATTTCCAGCTCATTTACAGATCAAGGTTGCTCTTTTTCCAATGAAATGAGCAAAAATAATCAAGCAGAGTCCATAAATAAATAAATAAATAAATAAATAAATAAATAAATAAATAAATAGGAAGTTCAAATTCTAGTTGTTGGTTTTGTGTGTTGTTTGGGGATTTTTCAGTGGTTTGGGGTTTTTCTGGGTTTTTTTTGTTTTTTTTTTTAATTAGTCTCCTACAGATGGGATCCCTTCCATGCGCCACAAAGCCCATAGCCACATTCAGCTGAGCTCTACTGGGCTTCAGCTTTCAGCACCACAACAGTTACATGGGGACAGAGGGAACAAAAAAGCCTGTCAGACTGTCAGTAACGTTATGATCACATTAACTCAGCAGTCCTTGACACTCACAGATTAGAACTGTAAGTTCTCTTGGTACTACAGAAATATTGACACAAAGAATATGTTTATCCCTGGCTGTGGCTCTGCAGGACAAGGTGGAAACAGCAACAGCAATCTCAGGACTTAATTTCTTTGGCCTTGCCAGGGCATCTGTGCTGCAGGGCCAATAGTTTATTGATTTGGGGGGTTTTTTCTTTCCTCCATTGGTTTGGAAATTATGTTGTCTTTTCAAGGCAGAATTGAGACTCATAGGTCCAGGGGGAGATAAGTTGGAAGAAACTCATTGTAGGATTTTTTTTTTTTTTTTAATGCTATTATGCTTTTGACTGTAAAAGATGTGGGGGGACCTGGGGAGAGTTTCTGATTTTCTCCCAAACTTTCTGTTCATTAATGTACTGAGAGAGAAAATGTTAGCTGACCTTCTGGCTGCATTTCTCTAGGCCATCTTTAGCCAGGTCCAGCTCCAACCTTGGGTTTCCACGTGCAAGCCCTGCACTTTAATCTGGCAAAAGCACCCACGGAGAAGAGCTGTTCCTGCTGAGGGAATCAGACGACCCTCTGCAGGGACAGGAGTGTGCTGAGCATGTGATACACAAGTTGCTCCATCTCTGCCTCCCCTGACTTGATGGCAAGGTGAAGAACAAGAGCTGGGGCTCGACTTTTGAAACCCTGGTCCTGAAGCTGCCCAGCAGCCGATGCCTTCAATGAAACACACAAGGCTCGTTGCAAGGGGTCCAAGAGCAGGGGGCACAGCCCAGCCCAAGCCAGCCCTCTCGAAGATGACTCAGGGACAGGCAGGTCTGAAAATGTGACAAAACCCACTGACTCACCTGGATGAGATTCAGAACCCACTTCTGCCCATCCAAGTTTAGGAAAGCGTGCTGGAAGACGTACAGGAAGATCTGGGATTGAATGGTCGTTGGCTCCAGTTCAGAAGTGGATCTGCGATAAATTGTATTCCCCTGCCCTCTCCTGGAAGGAATACGCCAGGGCTGGGTGCGTTTGTGCCGGATCCTTGTGCTGAGCGCTGCGGGGAAGTGAGCAAGGAGGTGGTGAGAGGAGATGGTGGTTTTGAAGACAGTGTTTACACGACTGAACAACTATGACCATGTTGTGTCCACCGCGCATTGCCAACATCACGTCTGCCAGACACTGGCACACCTCTCAAGAATTTGAATGTCTTCAAGGAAGAGCTGCCTGCCTGTCTGGCCATTTGCACTGAATTGGGAAACAGAGAGGATGACCCAACCGAGGGAATTCAGAGCCTCTTGCTCACCTTAAATAGCAAACACAAAGCCTACATGCAAACACAGTAACCTTCGCTCAGGTCACAGCTGGAGCAGCACCGGGTCAGAAATGCAACACCAGACAGAGCTCCTGTGGGTACCAGTGCAGAACAGGCAGCTGGGACCCCATCACTTGCCCAGTGGTACAGTGAGAGCTCAGAAGGGAGGTCAACTCAATCTCCTTGGAGGCTGTAGAGTAGAGAAAGCACAAAAGTCCTCAAAATTAGGAAGATCCAGGTCTGGTGCCTGGTCCTGAACCTTCAGCTGTTATGTTACTAGTACTGCTCCAGGCACATAGTTCAGTGAATATGACCCATTTTACATAGATTCACACCCAGATATATTAGGAGATTTTGCAAAGCTTCCTGCTTCCTCAGAGACACTGGAATTACATTCTTCTTTTTTCTAAACATCAAACAGCCAAAGCAATGCTAGTCCTGTCCTATAAAGGACTGATTAGCAAATCACTGCGGTTGAGATAATAATGGGAGCAATGAACCACAAAAGCCAAGCACAGAAACTCTATAAATAAGTCTCTGGTTCAGTGGTTACAGCACAGGACTACGGATCAGGAGCTCTGGAATGGCAGAACCAACCACATGTGCACTAGATAACCTCAGAAGTGTCTCACATGCTTCAAGATTTGTTCACAGTTGTGTTCCACCAAGCCTTTCTAAACCTAGCAAAGAGTTATGCAAAGAGGTATCCTCTGGCATGTCAGGTAGGTAAATCACCTTCTTCCAGCTGGGGCTCTCTCAACACAGCATTGTAGGTAGGCTGTAAGCAAAGGTTAGTGGGGACATGATCTTTTAAACCTTGACTAACTGCTCTGTCTTCATGATGGGGGAGTCTCTGAGAGCAAAACAGACCCCACCTAATATCCTGACCAGTTCTACAACTGTTTTTTCCCTGCTCCACCCAAAGCCAAGTCCTGTTTGCTGGGTTTGCAGTATTTTCAGCACCTCTTTACCCTCCCCTTCATGCTCTTATCAAAGAGATGAACTTACTTAAATAAAGTAGTTCCAGCTGTCTTAAAAAGCAAGGTTAGTATTTCCTGCTTCAATACAGGGTTAAAAACAATGTTTCTGTTCATCACAGAAATAAACATTAAATGGAAGTTGAGTTATATCTCTCCTGTGACTAATGTTCTAGCTTGTTTTCCAAAGTTAATTCTTCATACGCATTTTTCCCCCTCTTGTTCCTTTTTACATTTGTCCAGACTCCTGTGTTCCCATGGGACTAATTACCCACTCAGCAGTTACTCTGAAGTCCAATTGTAATAGCTGGCAAAACTCTGCTCTTCTATGCAAGCTTTTAAAATATTTCCTCAATTTATTTCAAATAGCACCACTCTCCGCAGCTTCTTCCCAATTTGTGTTGCCCTGGACTGAGATTTATTTTGCTGCCGTTGAGAGCTGACTGCTTTGTTTGTCCCAGGGCAGATATTCTCAGCAGAGCAATTAATGATAAAAAACAGACAAAAAACCCCAAGCAAAACTGGATCACTCATATAAAAAAATTATTAATTGTAATGCAATCTTTTATTTTCTCATCTAGTGGGTCCTTAGTGACAATGTAAGCAATGAAATACCACTGATTCTCACCTGGATTATTCTTTCTCAAAATACAGATGTGATCAGAGTGTTTTCATTCACATCTGCCTTAGACTTGTCTAAAGGTTTGGGACAAGATTAATTACATATCCTGCAATCTAAAGATGCCCATTTTCTTACTCTGTAAGTGTTTGTGAGCAAAATATTTACCCATGCTGATGTTACAAGCAATAATGAAGAGCTAAATTCAGATTACTAGCATGTATTTTTTCCCCACAAACACTGCTTGAGAGGAAAATATGTCCCTTCCCAATTCTGCAACTATTTAAATGTCTATATGGCCAGAAGTGACTCACCTCACCTCCTTGCTCTGCAGTTTCACCTCCTGTACCTTAAGGATAATAATCTTGGCAAAGTACAATACAGAAAAAACTGATGTTCATAAAATGGATTTCAAGTGCCTGGTGAAGAAAATATAGAAAAAAGATTATGAGAAACCCTTTTATTCAGGACATCTGAATTGTGCTAGAGGCAGAGGGAATATGGCAGCTCTGATGAGAAGAGCCTGCAATCACTGAATTGGGGAGAACATCACATCTTATTGAGTGGTTTAATTCTTCCACAACCTCTACTTAGCAACGTGCTATTTCTTTTCCCTAGGGAAAAGAGATCTCTAAACCACTGCGTATCACCCAGTTTTTGTCCAGGTGGACCTGGGATCTCTCTGCTGCAGAGGCGGGCACAGCAACTGCCCTCAGCTCTAAAGCCAATTTACCCCAATGATCAAGCCACATTTAGATGGTTTTGCACAGGCTTGCATTTGACAATGACCATCCTGTGAATTACTGCAGGCAGTCGGGTTTCCCTGGATACCATTAGAGCTCCTGGCCATCAGCAAGCAGCATCTCTCTTACTACAGTGAGGCATTGATCATGCAAACCTGTCAGTCAGCAGAAATTCACAATGGCAGTTCCCTTTGGAATTCCTGTCTAAATACCACAGCCCCTGAGGTAAATACCGGCTGATTTCTGCCCTGCAAAGGGCGAAGCATCGCCACGTTAGCCCTTCTTGTCACAGCCTTGTTAACACAACCACTCAAGGAAACTGCTTCTGCTTTTACACCTCAAAATAAACTAGTTATCTTTATCAGAGAAGACAGAACTGAGGTTGCTTTAGGAATGCGACATTCTTCACTATTAGCATGCAATGTCTGTTACAATCACAATAATTTGCTGATGGGACCCACAGCAAATCAACAGAGCAGCACCAGTTCTAACCAGGGGGTTCACTAGTGGGCTCAGCAGAGGCTAATGAAATGAATTGCAAACTCTGGATCTCTTTAGCAAAATTGATTTGGTAATTAAATATCTAATTTAGGATTAGAGTTGTCTCAAAAATTACAGATTTTTAAAGATACCACACCTCTGCACCTATATGTTAAAACCCAACCTCCCCCATTTTTGTAGGCCTAGCAATTTTTTAATAGATTTCTACATCTTATAGTTATTTCATTTAATGAGCCAATAAAAATATTCCTGATAATATTATAGACTCTTTTTTCACTTTCCTCAGGTCATACCATACATGTGGCCGCATCCTGGGAGCAGCTACCACCAGCAGCCCTGAGCTGGCTGAAGGAGAGGATGCTGTGCACAGACACAGGCACGCTGGAACTCCTCCTGCTGGATTGACAACTTGGAAAACCTCAATATTTCCAAAATCCCAAGTTGGGAGTTGGTCTTAATCTGTCATCAGCTTTTTAAGAAGAATCTAAGAACTGTTTGGGCATTCATATAAAAATTGAAAACGTCAAACACTCCTTCCTTCCCCTGACCTTTGTGCAGAGCTGTCAAAATGGACCATGGCTCGGGCCAGCACGCAGCTGTCCGGATCAGGAACAGCATTTCATCGAGCTTGGGCTGGATGCAGCCCACTCCAGGCTGGCTCTGGCAGATGTGGAATGTCAGCAGTGCCTCAGCGGCGGGGAGGGCTGGCAAGGCCCAGGCAACGCTGGCAGTGGTGCCAGGAGGTCACTGTGAATGATGTTCTGTTACAAACCCTGCCCTGCCACAGCCCCCAGGGAGTGCAGAAGCTGGGGTGCCTCGGGGAAGTCCTGCCCCAGGGATGTGCCAGTCTCCTCCTTCCCTGCAGCACCGGTAAACCTTCCCTGTGGCAAATGGTCAGGTGCAGCAGTGTGTGTCACCCCATGTCACCACGGCTCGTTGGGCACAAGCTGAGCCTGCTATTGCCTTCAGCAGCCCTTCACACAAGCATCCAAAATAGCTGCACATAGATAACTCCTCTCCTCCTAATCAGTGCCACAGAGACGGGTGCCAAGTCACATCCAGGGATTTACTGGTACCCTCTGCTGTCCAGGCTGCTGCAGCTCCATGACAAATAGCATTTGTTTGTGCCAGCCTGTGCCCCAGGCATGGGAAAGGCTGGGAGTTTGCTGGACTTTTATCTGCTCACAGGTCAACAACAGAGGATGCTCCTGTTAAAATCAAGTTCTGTTTGCTTTTGGTCAGAGGTTTCTAGAGTAGCAAGAATTTCCAAGGAAGATCTAGGCATGTAAGCAGATCTCCACTGTGCAAAGTGGCAGGGGCCACCTGCGCTGGCATTTGGTGACAGAAATGCCCCTGCGTGGGGCGAGGCCGCAGCAGTCCCAGGGCTTCACGCGTGGCCACAGCAGCCCCTGGCCAGGCCCTGCCAGCCCCGGGAAGAGGGACAGTATTGCAGCCTTTGACGTCATTCCAGCGGGATCAAGCTCAGGCATCTGTCCCAGGCGGAGATTGCGCATGGCCCCCCAGAGAACAGACACGTTGTGCAATGCCAGGGCAGGCTTTACTGAGGCATCGGGCACATCCCTGCCTCCAGCAACTCAGCACCACCTGGATCGGCCTGAAGTGCGTAGGAATGGCAAGAGTTTGGCAAAGAAATTGGTGCAAGTCTGCTCAAAAGGCTGTTTTGGCTCCAGGGAAAAACCTTTTAAAATAGAGGGGATATCCCCATGGAACAGCAAAATGATGGACAAAAGACCTGTTTGCCTTCACAGGCAGGGCTGTTTGAATGGAGTAGAGGAGAGGGTTTCAATAATCCTCGGTTTTTTTTCCTTTTGGGGGCACTGCCAAATGGGTTTGGTAAAGAGAAGAAAAGGCTACAAATATCCCAGGGACCCATCAGTTCGCATGAGTGTGTGGAGATGTTTAGGCCTTGTCCAGGCAAGAGAATAAAAAGAAATTCATGGGAAGCCAGACTATGGTGATGATTTTGGAGTTGGTAGGAGGGAAAAAATCAGAGCACACAGAAGAGCTCCAATCCAGCCAAAGGAACCGGACACACACAGAAACAGAGAAAGCCCCAGGACACTCCCAGGACGGTTGCGGCAAATGGTTCAGTGCTGGACTCAGGTGTGGGATGTCACCTCCAAGGAGGACGCTAAGGGCCAACGTTTTCATCCAGGCAACAGAAGACAAGCAACAGAAGAACCACTGGGCTCAGAGTTGGGCCAAAGAATCGAGAGAGTTGGAGGTTTTTCAGAAAAGGGATGAGTTCTGCTTTTCCCATAACAGGCGGAGCAGAGCTGATGGTGGAGCTCCAGCCGGCCGGGCCGGAGCCGGCCCAGGCCTGGCATCCCGCCTGAGCTCAGCGTGGCATGGCTCTGCTGGAAACCAGCAACGGGAAGGTGGCCCAGACATCAGAGCCCGATGGCTGAGATGAATCCTCATAAAAATGCAAGCCAGCAGAAAAACTTCAGCAACCCAAACAAGAGGTGCAAAAAGGAATAAAAATGCTGAAAAAAATCACCTTAAGCAGACGCTCCTGGGCCACACTGGAAGGCGGCCCTGTGTGGGACAGGGCCAGCCCAAGGACTTGGCATTTCTTAACTGTCTTTTGAAGCCCGCTGAGACCCAGGCAGGAGACAAGAAATTTTGTCAGCTCAGTAACTACTGCCTCCTCCTCCCTCACACCCACTTTCAAGAGGAAGATGTGCCAGGAGCCTTCTTTGGCTGTCTCTAAGCCTGCAGACCTGCTGACAAGCCACATGGACTGCTTCAAGGGGCTGTGTTGAGCAGCCATACATTAATGGAGCTGCAGGATTTACCACCTGAAAAGAGATCAGACTGTGACCTAGGATGAGCAGAGAATGAAATCCCAGGTCTAACATAGTGTATGGAGAGTGGAAGATAAATCAGGCAAACTGCTGGAGGTTTCACTGGGCTTGGCCCAAAGCTCTGTATTCAAACATGGAAACTCAGAACAACTTAAAAGATCTTCAGTTAGGAACTTCTGCTGTAACAAAACATAGATGTATTGCAGTGATAGAACTCATTGATTTACCATTTAACAGTGTCAAAAGCAAAAAATTGTCAGGGGCTCCTTTGCAGGAGTTTAAATTCCCCAGCGTTCAGGTGGTTTTAGAGTCCTGGCCCTCTGCAAAGCTCTGTGCCAAACGCAGGAAAAGACAGAGTCTTCAAGGTTACATGCTTCGTTTTTTAGTTCTTATCTTACAATTTTCTCAGTGTCGAAAAGATGTTTGCTGCAGCTCGGACATCTGGTGACTCCTCCTGTCTCTGGGCTGTCCTTATCTTTTATACTAATTGCTACGTATTCTTTATTTACTATTTATTACCAATGTCTATCACTATTACTAAAAAGGTCATCTTTAGTCTGACCCAATCCTCACTAACTACTTTGTGCCAACGTCACTGCAGAAATGGAGTGAGGGAACAAGAAGGAAGAAGAAGGAGACAACGCCCCAAATTCTCCATCTTTCCCCATTCACTTCAATGCCAAAAATCCCAACCCCACTGTTTTTTCACCCTGTGATATACTAAACTACTACTGCAATGCTTCCTGCAGTGCAAGAAGCCTCTCTCATGGACTGAAATCAAATCCAGTGTCTCTCTGAGCTCTGGGCTCTGGGCTGGGGTCCCAGACCCCCCTGCCCAGGTCTCTGATCCTTCAGGGCAACCACAGGAATGCCCTGGACTCCAACAAAAAATTACTAACAAGATGCTAGAAGAAGTATCAAGTTTATAAATAAGAGTCTTTTAACTAATCCCTTGAGTATGGTTTAGCCATAGGCCAGGCTCAGAAAACATTGAAAAGTACAGGAAACTAAATATGAGGCTAACAGAAGTCTAAACACTTTTTACAAGACCCTTTCCCACAGCCACCACTGATCTGAACTGCCTGGATGAGCTCTATTAGATTTTATCAGGGAAGCTTTAAAAGTGGGAACTGGCAAAGGGGCCTGGATCTGAAGGACAGGAATCAGATGCTTTCCCTTCAGGGTACAGTCTAGGGAAATTTGGATCAGTAAATATAACACATACGTGGCAGACCACTGGAGAGGGTCAGCCTGTTTTCCATACTTGGATGGTGTTCTGCTGCTATATCAAAAAGGTTCACAGTAAGAGAGAGGCTGCCAATCTCAGCAGGAACCAAAGCTGTTCCAAAACCAGGTAATTTACCTTGGCCATGCTGCTGCTGACAGGGGAAAAGCCATGAGCAGGCAGGGAGCAGAGTCCCTGCTGAGTCAGCCAGAGCCCAGGGCCCCCCAGAGCTGCTCCTCTGGTGGGACCTGACCAGGTTTGCCAGTCTTGCTCAGCCCTCGGGGAGATGGGATGAGGAGGGAAACTATTGCAGTGGGTACCTAAATGCATCAGAACCTTTCAGCAGCAGGAATGGCTCTTGTCTATATGCCTGGCTCAGCCTCCCAGTATTGCAAAATCCCCACCCATATCAAGTGCAGGTGGTAGGATTTCTAAGTTAGAAGCTGCTTTGGAACAAGAACAGAGAAGGCATTCAAGGCTAATGGCTTAACCGGGCACAAGTCTGTATTCAGCCAGGTGAGATCATTGCAATGCCCCAAAGAAACTGGCATTGGAGGCTCTGAGAACTGTTGCCCCAGGGGAACAGGAGAAAGTCTGGGCTCAGGACACACCTCACGTCTCTGGGGCATGAAGGCAGAGTTGGCAGCCACAAAGAACAACTCAAGGAGCAATCATAAACCTGCGCTCTGTCCCAACACAGCAATGCTAATGCTCTCTCCAGACAGCTCAGCTGCAAACAGGCTCTGGGGCACCACTAGAGGACAGCTGTCCCAGGGTAGAGCCCTACCCAGCTCTGGGGAGCGCCCTGCAGGGTGGGATGGGCTGCAGGAACACAGGCTATGGAGGATGCATGGGAGTTTGTTTCCCGCTGGAAGAATACAGGCTGGCAGAGTCTAAACCTGAACCTTCCCAAGAGGAAAAACAGGACAGGCAGCAAAGCATAACAGAGACTTGGAGGGCAGTGACATTGGGGTGAGTGCTGAGAGGGGAGATGCTGACAGAACATGGGAGGCAAACACGAGGAAACAAGTTCCCATTTCATCTCCTAACCTCTAAATGTCTAAAATTTTGCCATTGGTCAGAGTGTGAGCCATTCACCTGT
Source organism: Hirundo rustica (assembly GCF_015227805.2). Taxonomy (NCBI): domain Eukaryota; kingdom Metazoa; phylum Chordata; class Aves; order Passeriformes; family Hirundinidae; genus Hirundo; species Hirundo rustica. The sequence goes on from NC_053461.1 coordinate 10,759,468, forward strand.
GACTGTCAGTAGTCAACAAGACACATCCAGAAGGCAGACAGGCACTGATAGCTCAGCAGGAGAACTGAGTCAGAAGCAGTTACTTACCTGAGCCACGGGCCCCAGGAAATGCCTGCCTGCAGCTGAGCTAGGGGGAAAGAATATTTTTCCTACAGTCTGAAGAGACCCATGGGAAACAGGTGTCATTTGGTAATGACAGCATTCCCACCTAGGAAGAGAAAGCAGCCAAAAAAAAGCAAAATTACATTAAGACCAATATTGGCAACATTGCTGAGAGAGACAGCCCAGAGGCAGGAGAGCATTTTTGGAGCAGAGTCCTGGCTATCTAAAACAGAAACAGGGACTGTGAGTATTTCAATGATGAACTCAGCATCACAGGAAAAAGACCTTTACCCTGCCTTGGGAAAGGGGATAATCTCTCAGAAATACCCACCACCTCTACCAACAGCAACTCTCAGGAGCTAACTCCTCCTGCAAGCAGTGATGGGGTAAGTGATCTGCAGGTTTTCAGGAGAGAGGCCTTTGAGTTAATAGCAAATACAGGCCTGCTGTGTTAAATGAACTTTATTCCATTTACAAAACATTGTGAGCTCCTCACAATGAGCTGAGCTGGCTGCCGGCTGCATCAGCCAGGTCAAATTGTGTTGGAAGGATCTGATTCATTTCTTTCATCAGACCTACAAGAATATGAGTCAGGAATAATCTGTAATATCTCAATCAACCCTGTAATCCTCCATAGTTCTCCTGTCTAAATTCATCATGCCCTGGCAATCTCTCAGGAAGCTGAATTTGAGGCTCATTCAGTGCCAGTAAGGTGTGGGAAATTACAATAGTTATCACCCAAGGAGGTCAGCAAAAGAAAAAGGGGTTAAGGGAAACGCTCCTCATCATGCACTGGAAGTCAGAGAAGATTGTATTTAGAAGGGAATACTGGTGCTCATGACAGCATCACAGGACACATCTCAACAAGGATTGCCAGACCTGTGATGGACTCACTGAGCCCATGGAGGAGATAGGATCCAGCCCTGAGGGACAGGGAGGAAACAGGGTTTGGGAATGAAGGCAGTAAGAGGAGCTTGGAGTGTGAGCAAAGTTGTAGAAAAAGTCCAGGGCTTGTCATTGTGCTGAGGGAGCCTCTGCCTGTTAAAGGGAGCGGGGAGGGCAGGGAACAGTGGAAGAGCCTCATTGTTTGAACAATGCCTTTGCCTGATCTCTTAAGATTTGGAGATTAGGACAAGGCTAAGGAACTGCCAATCTGGAACAGACCAGTGGTGCCTGCATTCAAGCACCCAGTTTCCAGCAGAGTCCAAATTTGGCTGCTTTGGAGGAAAATCTTCGATAGCATCCCAGTTCCAGGAAGAGTGTGATACACTGAGTGCTTGCCCCCATTGGGATGGCCACAGAAGTGTAGCAGGGCAGAAAGGCTATTTATAAGTGTATCAGATGTCAGCTGAGCTCTTTGCACTTTCTTTTCTTGAACATACATCAAGTCTAATGAGAAGGAATACAGACTGAGGGGAACAAATGAGCCCAGGTTAATGAAGAGGTGTCCATTTAATACAATACATACAGGAAAGAAGAGCAGCTGACTCCGTGCCCAGCACTGCTACAAGGTCTCTGAAAGCTGAGCAAGATCACTTTACTGACAACACAGCAAGAGGGAAGGGTTGAGAGTACTGCTTGTGATGATGGTTCTGCATTATTAGACAGAGAATTGTTTTCAACTGAAAAAAAACCTGGATCCAAACCTATTCATAGAACTTTCATTATGCTCTCTTCTAAGGACATGCTGTACCTAGAAAAAAAATAAATAACCTGAAGGGTTAACTCTTTCTCTCCAAACATAGTATGAGAGAGCTAGAATACAGATCTAAGCACAGAGAAAAGTTGATTGCTGTTCCAATTAACATTCCAGCTAGCATCTGCTCTTTTTAATTAGTTGAAGTCTGGTGTTGTCTGGAGACAGAACTGCTGAGTGAAACTGTGCTGGATTCTTTTCTGCTTACACAGTTATTCTGGTCCCTCTTGGTCCATGGAAGTTCTTCTCCATTCCACAGAGGCCAGAGTCCATTGTGTCTGTGCTGATACTTAGGCTGTGCCCTCAGACCGTGTATATGTTTCACTGCAACAGGTTTCAAACTTGTGTTTCCCACTGGAGAGAAAACTGACAGGAAGGTACTTTATAGGCCTCTCCCCTTCCCAGATACGTGTTTGTACATTGCTTCACTTATTGAAAACTCAATTTTCATCTGCAAAAAGGCACTGCCATGGAACAGCTGCAGGTGGATGGAGAAGGCTTCCCCAGGACCTGCCAACTTTCATGTTTTGCTGGAAGCTCGCTGATCCTTCACCTCACTCTTTGTAACACGACCTTTGAGGATCTGAGAGTTTCAATTACACACAGATGAATAATTTACAAGTCATGGCTGTTGCAATAAACAAGTCCTTCTGCTCTGTCCAAACATTTGACATCTTGTCTTAAATTTCCCTCAATTTGCAAAAAAAAAAAAAAAAAAAACAAACAAAAAAAAAAACAAACAAACAAAAAAAAAAAAACCCTCCAGGACTTAACATTCAAAAAACTTGGGAGGAGCTGATGAGGGAAAAGCAGGGTGGCATTTCACAGCAGCAAACACCAGTGGCAGCAAGTGTTCCTCTTATCTCCCAGCAGGGCATTGACCTGTTGTACAAACTCCAGGTAGGAAAGCCACTGGCAAAGCAACCCCAGATGTAATATTTACCTAAGAGGAGACATTTCAGGGGAAAACAAGCTACAGGATCTGCTGACATCTCAGTGGGGAGGAGAACAGCGGTCATTCACACCAGTGCAGGCAAAATGAATAGGAACAGGATCTGGAATCTCAAAGCATTTCTGAGTAATAAAGCTGTTGTTGCATGAGGAGCATGTTTGTGCTGTCCATGATTCCAGCTAGACAGACATCAAATGTGGATTTTGTGCTTGTCCCACAGGAGATCCACAGCCCAGCATCAGCAGAGTCACAATGTTTCTATGTGCCCCAGTATTCCATACTCAAAATACAGATGCAAATAGGCAGATCCTGCAAGAAAACAACCAGGCTGGCACTAAACATTCCTGAACTACTGCAGCTGGTACCCAGTGATGCCTCATTCTCTGGCAAGGAGAAGTGCATCCCATGAGCTACCCTGGGAATATGAGCCACAGTTTTGAGTTACAGATAATAGTTCCTGTACAAAATTCTCTGGAGAAGAAGATAGACAGTATCGAAACAGGTCAGGAGCAAAGCGCATAACAGGGTTGTTTTTATCTTTAATCCATTCCACATGAGCAGAAAGAGCTTGGAGCTGTGAAGCATGTGCTTCCTTTTGCAGCTCAACCCATAACTTTGGTTTATTAATCCTTTTTGCTCTGCTCCATAAGCCCCTGCTGAAGAAAATTTGTGTGTAGGACTTGCAGGATCAGCCTTTTTTACCAGCTGTAGTTTCACTATCTTCCTAAGTGATCAAAGCACAGACTGACACTGAAAGGGGCAATTCCATCTTTCCCCAGCCCATGTGTCCCTCTTCCTCAAGCCATCACAGTGATCATGATAAAAAAGGGATCTTTTTCTCAGGCAGGGTATTTTTCAGTTGGATCAGTTCCCATGCAGTGACAGCAGCTGAAGTTTTGCCACAAAGCAAGAGCCAGGAAAAAGGCTGGAACTGTGCCTCAAGAGCTTAATGCAAAATCATGAAGTTTCAGTCTCAGGTTCCTGGGTCATTTGTCCGTGCAAATAGTGTGGATTTATAGTCCAGCTTAAGAAAGTCTCCTTGGCTGCAGCTTTGTGGCTCTCTTTTGCACAATGGGCCAAATGGAATCTCTAGTTTCCAAAAGTACTGAGCTCTGAGGGAAGTCTGGAACTAGTTACAGTTTTCATCTGGGGACCAAGTCTACGTGGTTATTCAGAACTGGCCTTGAAATTGCAACCATATTGTTTATTTATATCCTTACCAGAGAAAACCAGGGGGGTCACCCCACTGAACACAGGCTCAGCCTCCCTGATCTCACCCTCCATTGTCCAGAGACTTGACAAAATCTCCACCCTTAGAGTTTTACAAAAGAGTTGAGCAAGGCCTTGAGCAGCCTGATATGACTTGGAAGTTATCCCTGCTTTGAGCAGGAGCCTGGACAGGAGACTTCCAGAGGTTCCTCTCCAATAGCATTATCCTGAGATTCTGTCATCGTCCAATGCATCTGCACGAGGCTCTCCTACAGCACCACCAAGCAGTCCCACACTGCCTCAGCCACATGTCAGGAGCAAAAGCCAACTGATTCTCCATGGCCTTGGCTATGTTAGCTGGGAGCCAGAGCAAAGCACACACCTTATCTGTGTGCAGATGTTTCAGCACACACCAGAATAAGCTTTGCATTGCAAAAGAAACTGTCCCAGTTCTGGCCAGGATCCCAGGTTGAAGACTGCAGAACATTTTCTCTTCAGCAGGAAGGAGCATGCATCCTCAGCAAGAACAAGTGTGAAATACAAATCACTGAGCACCTGCTGCTCTTTTTCCAAGACATCACACAGTGCCCCTGAGTAGCTGCAGTAAAAGGAAGAATGACAGGCACTTAATCTCCATATGGCCCTTCAGAAACTTCAGCAATTTTGATCCACTAGGTTTAAATCTGAGGTCTTGAAAGAGTTGTGTGCATTGACTTTGGATGAGACACCCCATGAACGCCCTGGGGGCTGGGGATAAGGAGACAAGGATCTGAGTTCTGTTCCATAGCTGGTTTGCAAAGATGCGAGCTAAGCTCACAGGTCTTCTTTCAGAGCCTTCCTCGAGGTCACTTCTCCTTCAGCCCGAGGATGGAAGAGGGTTTCTTGGTGCTCGTCAGACCTGGAGACCTCCTCTATAAGGTGAAAGGGGCATGGAGGAGCCGCAGTGCTAAACGTAGGAGCAGGGCCAAATCCCAGCCCGGCAATACAAGGCTGCTGCCATCTCGTGGCTGGCTCTGGCCGTGCAAAGGTGACCGGGGACGTTTTTCCAGCTGGAAAATTTTCCTTTGAGGCAAGATCCTTCCTGCAAGTAAGCTTCTGCTGGAAGGAGCAGGGGCAAGCAGCAGTGCCAGTGGTTATACCCCATGGGGCCACTCGGGTACCAGGGCTTTGCTGATGTTCCTGGGAGGCCTCCTGCTTCACCTTCTGCTAGAACCGCTTCCCTGCTTTGGGATGGCTCCACCCCAAGCCATGGTAATCCTTTTCCCATCAACCAGCACCACCCTGTGCCCTACGACCTAAGGAGAGAGGAGAGATCCCTGTTGCTGTTGAGAGGCCCTGGATTTGCTGTGCCCATACAGCGTGTGTGGCCTTCACGATGGTCTGGTGCTGGGAAGGGAGATGATCCACGGTGAAATAGAGACATGCTGGGATCAGACAGGATGAATATAGTCTCTAGTACTGTTTCTTTGACATCTTTCACTGAGCTGTGGTGCTGATGCAGGGATTTATTCTGTGAATAAAGTACAAATAGAGAACTACATGGACACTCTTTTGCCCCCTTTCAGCCTCTTTACCAAGCTCAGGAGTGTGCACAGTAGTTGAAAGGTGAGAGCAGGCATATATTCCCTGTGGGTTCTCCACAACCACCTGCTTGCCTACAGGCAGGAGAAAGGCAAGAGAACAGCGTATCAAAGAGACCTCACCAACAGAAAACTTCTGCTGACAGCTCACCAGAGACCCTACTAAAGCAGAGAGCTGCCTCTTCCACAGAGCTCTTATACGTTGTGTCTTGTGGGCACTCACTCAAGGATACCTCCTCCTTCCTCGTCTTTAATGTGGGAATATGCTCTGACTTCCCCTTCTTCCTCCTGGGATGCTCTAGTTCCTGCAGCTGCACACCTACACTGGGAAAGAGCGAAGCAAGAGCTCCAGAGAAAGTAAAAGCTCCCAACTCAGCTGGTTGCTGCCGGGCTGTTTTCTCTATGTGGCACATACTGAGGCTCACATCACACAAACAAAAGTGGAATACTGGAATAAATGAGTCCCCTGGAGATGGCTCCAGGCAATGGGGGAGATGACTGCCCAGTGACCTGTGCAGCATCCTTGAGTACACATGGAGTTTCCCATAGTGATAAGAATATAGAGGAAGATTTCTTTATCTAGGTACTTATTCAGCTTTCATCTCCGTCAGCATTTCTCAATCATCCATTTCAAAATGTTTTGCCAACACTAATTAACCACTGCAGCACCTCTGTGGAGGAAATCAGCATCCCTGTACCAACAGGGAGACTGAATGGTGAAGACAAGTAGCCCCTTCATGAAAAAATGAAGGGAGCAAAGGAATCACAACATCCTGAAATCCCAATCCTGCATCCTAACAAATCCCCAAATCTCAGACATTCTGCTGGAAAGATAAGCAGCCACCTGCCATTTTTACCATGCCAACTGCCTGGCTTTTTCAGCTGGGCACCATCATTTCATAATCCCCAAAACTGGGGTGTCCTGGAGCACCCTTATCTCTAAGGAGCTGCAGGCAATGGTCAGCTGCACAGCCTGCTCCTTGCAGGCAGATTTTCCCATGGTGTTGCACATGCTATTTATTCCATTCATTAACCAAGTTAATGGTGGCTAAGAATAGACCCCAGATGTCCTTCTGGCCTTAAAAACTTCTTTGCCCTCAAGGAAATACAAGGCCTAAGTAGCTCATGGAATGTGTGGTACACAAATAATGAACCAAAATATGAAGAGCTTGCACGCTTCCAAGAATTCACAAAATGCATTTCTGCTTTTAAATAGCCTCTGTTCTGCTTGTGGTTAGCAAGGATAGTTCAGAACAGAGCAATGGATATACAAATGTTTAATTCATTGATACAGAGATTGTGCCAGACAGAGCCAGAGCTGTTCAAATGTCTTCAGTTTCTGTTACCTATTTCTGTGATGTTTCCACTGCAACAAATTCACAATTCTGTAATAAACTGGTGTTTCTGAACAAAGATCATTTCATATTAAGCCTTTAGAAAATACACATCTTTAGTAAAATTTACTCCTGTTTTTTTTTTTTTTTTTTTTTTTTTTTTAGTTATAGAAATTATTCTGTAGTGTCATTTTTCATACATACTCTTCAATACATTTGGGAAATATCCCAAAATATACTAAAGATAGCGCTAGGGTTTTTTGCATCACTGCTAGAAATCAAAGCATTCATGTGCAGAATAAAGAAAAAATTCTTTCTGTATAAGCATTTTTCTTCTGTTGCCTGAATCTAGTCTCTTGATAATCAGCAATTACAGAAAAGAATTATAACAGTAAAATGGGAGTTTGCACTTATAGATGTTCATGCTATTTACTGCATGAGTTATTCAGATAGAGAAAGCTGTTTGGAAATCTATCAGTAAATGAAAGAAACTGCTATTTCTGAAAACTGAAATTGCATTAGAGATTCTAAAGAGTCTAAAGAGGAACACAATCCATTTGGAACCAATTTGGTTCTCAGAAACAGGAAAGGTTAAATAAGGGGATTTAAGGATCTTTTTCTCTATGAAAACATATTGCTTTTTACTAACTAATGTTTAATCAAACCCTCTGTAGAAATATATGGTATTTCAGAAAGTGGTATTTGGGGTTCTATAGCATTTTTGTCTTGGGCAACTTTTAGTAAATGGCAGTTTGTTCACCCCTCCTGCACATACTCTCTTAACTGTGACTGTTCACCCTGCAAAAAGACAGAACCGAGATTAGGAAATTATAAATTATGCTCATTCCACAAAGAGGGCCTCCATCTCCCGTTTCCTCAACCCTCTGCCCACAGACAGAGGGTTAAATACCCAATTCCCAGGCCTGAAATAAGGGGGAATGAAACAACGAGGGAACCCAGCAAGGCAGGGAGAGCTGTCACACCGGAGCCCTTTTCTTCCTTTTAGAAAGCAATTCTAACCCCACATCTCCTCGGAACCTCAGGGAGCTGGCAGTTCGGGACCCCGTCCGCCTCTCTGCTCTGCAGCCGCGCAGGCCAGGCCGGGCCGGACGGGGCCTGGGGCAGCGGGGGCTGCTGGAAGTTGTCCCCGGGCCGGGCCGCCCTCACCGGGCCGGGCCGGACGGGGCCTGGGGCAGCGGGGGCTGCTGGAAGCTGTCCCCGGGCCGGGCCGCCCTCACCGGGCCGGGCCGGACGGGGCCTGGGGCAGCCGGCGCTGCTGGAAGCTGTCCCCGGGCCGGGCCGCCCTCCCTGGGCCGGGCCGGGCCGGACGGGACCTGGGGCAGCCGGCGCTGCTGGAAGCTGTCCCCGGGCCGGGCCGCCCTCCAGAGACCCGCGTTCCGTGCTCGCTCCCGTGCTCGCCCCCGACGGGAGCGCGCGTTTCCATGGCAGCGCCGACAGAGGCGGCGGCTCCTGAGCCGCTCCGAGCGCGACATCCGGGCCCGAGCAGGGGCCAGGGGCCAGGGGCCAGGGGCCAGGGGAGAGCGCCGGTGAGACCCCGCGGGACAGCGGCTGCACGGAACTGCTGGGGACGCGTGGGGCACCCGCTGCTCTGGGAACGTGCTGGATGGATGGGTTGCACTATCTTTTTAGATCCGTCTCCATATTTGCTTTGCCCTTTTGTTTTGTTGGGGAGGGGGTTCGGTTTTTTGTGTTTTTTTGGGTTTTGTTTGTTTGTTGGTTTGGTTTGGTTTGTTTTGTTTTGTTTGTGGGGTTTTTTTGGTGGGGTTTTTTGTTTGTTGGTTTGGGGTTTTGGCTTGGTTTTGTTGTTGCTTTAGGGATGGGGTTTCTGTGGGGTTTTTTGTTGTTGTTGTGGGGTGGTTTTTTTGTTTGTTTTGTTTGTTTTTTGTTTTGTTTTGGGTTTTTTGTTTGCTTCCATGCTTTTTGGTGATTTTTTGTTTGGTTGGTTTTGGGTTTTTTTCCTCAGCAGCCTGTTGCTAGGGAAAAGCACTGAATAAAGGTTTCAGTGAATTAAAACCACAAATACCTTATCTATTGATTCATGTACTACTGCTGCACAGCTACTGGAACATAGTGTCAGAGGCAGTGAAATATATGCCAAATTATTCTAGCAATTAAGCATTTTTTATTTCTATTATTGAGCTTAATGATTATAAATTAGCAGACCTAGTGCTTCTGTAGCTTCTGTCATTATTTCCAAAGTGCTGTGCAAACCACCTATAAAAAACCCCAGCAACCTCAAACAAAAAAATACCTTAGTAAAATAAGTATTTATAAGTTAATCATAGATACAGTTTCCTACACTTAGCTAAAATTATATTATAAAGCACTTTTTATCTCTGAGGTTTGCACTGACAATTATTTTTCATATGCCAGCATCTAGTCCCGCTTTTCAGACTCATTGCCTGTAGGAGGAATTTAAATCAACCACAGGAACAGGAAAATTCTTATGAGAAAGGCTTTAGATTACAGAAATCAAGATGTGCACTGAGGGCTGAAGCTTCAGGCGTTTCGACTGCCTGCCCACCCCTGCCCTGATGGGGCTTTCTCCAAAACTCACATCAGCAGCAGGGGTGATGTTGTCCTAGGACGTGGTTGAGAGATGCCTAGAGAAAAATATCCTCTTACATTAAGCAAAGGTCAGAGAGGTTTGAACTCTAATTAACCAGTCAAGGGGGTTCTTGGTAAAATGTACTTCAAGAACTGAAAAGGAGAGAGAAAATATTTGGGATATATACAAAAGCCTAAATTCTACCTCAGCCTCTGCATCTCATCAGCAGTGAAAGTTTAACACCTCCAAACAATAAGGTACTAATTGGGCAGCTGCAGAAAAAACACAAAGCACCAAGGACATGGAAATTAGGCCAGATGAGTTTAGCCCAAAATACATAAAAACTGGATGCTGTTCAGAGTAAAAACTGGTACTCTAAAATATCCCTAAAACTAGTGCAAGCAGAAGAGGATATTTTCTACAGCGTCTTATAGCAGTGCAGATCAGGAATGGTGCCAGTAGCAGAATTGCATCAATTGAACTAATACCTCACTGAGCCCAGCTTGCTGCCTTTGGTGATTAAAGGATAACTTTAACAATGGTCTATCTGTTCTTTGTAAGTGAGATCATTCCAATTATGCCTTGTCCCTTAGGATCCATAGCAAAAACTACAAAAAGACTGGAGTCAGAGAAACAAAGAAATAACCTTCAACAGTTTGCCAACCTAAAATGAAAGGCAACAGAGCTTGGTAAAATGAACAGAGCTCTGTGCTGTCCAGCAATCATTCAGGCTTATTGCGAGAAATCCACAATGCTGAAGCAATTCCTGGGAAGAGCTTTAGTGAGTAAAAATATAGCTTGTGAACTAGTGACAGGAGGATGAAAAACATGGGTGTGGATCAGAACTGGTGACTGCGTGGGAAAAGAGACAAGGAACTTAGGTTGTTACTATCTCCAAATTAGTTTTGTTGTTGCTTTCCCATCTGTGTTTTACACAACTTTCACATGAGGCAGAGATGAACATCTCCTTTTGGAGATCAGAACATATGCTTCCCTCTTTAATGGAGCTTTTTGTTAATTGCTACAGACACTAAAGGCTCAGTGGTTAAAATACAGAAAGCCCCCTTCACTGCTGTAAAGCTTATCACATCAATTAATGGCAGATCCCAGATGACTGATTTGATTATGATTTTCTTTGGCCAGGGTCTAAGACACCATCCTGACATACAGCATCAACATCTAAAGGTCTCTCTTCCAAACCTGAAATGGAAACCCTCCTTGCACTGTCAGGTAAGGACAATGCTCCAGCAATGTTTCCTTGTCAGGTCAGAGGAGAGGCCTGAAGCCAAGTTCTTCTGCCCAAAAGAGGTGAAATGGGTAAAACAGCTGCAGACTTAGAAAAATCCCTGGCTGGAATGTTGTTGTTGATCAAGACATGCATGTTGTTGACCCGATATGGTCAAGTGACATAAATCATACAGAGGTCTCAGTTTTATCACCAGAAGCCCTATCCAGCTCCCTGCTCTTGATCCAGCATTGTTAGACATCTGCAGCTGGGAACACTGCCCATGCTCCAGGTGTGAGATAGCACATCCCACTCCCATTGCACTGGGTCCAGATCAGATATTCAGCTTCACATCTTCTACATCCTTATCCTGGTTTGTTGTTGTTTTTTTGTTGTTGTTGTGTTTGTTTGTTTTGTTTGGGGTTTTTTTTTTTCCCCAGAAAGCACAGAAGAGGATGGAGAAAACCCAAAGAAAAACCCATTTAAAGTCCCATCAGATACTGAACTTTTCTCAATGCGGGACAAGGAAATTAAGAAGGCACAGGCGGTATGTACACATGCTTTAGGCTAAACTGTATAAACAAGCAATTACTAAGGCAGGCACCCACCCAACATTTAGCCCATGAGAGATCAAAGGCCTCTTCATGAGAAAGCTGAGGATGTTCAGCCTGGAGAAGAGAATGCTCTAGGGAGACCTGATTGTGACCTTTCAATACTTAAAAGGTGCTCATAAAAAAAGAGCAACTTTTCAGACAAGCAGATTGTGATAGAACAAGGGGGAGTGGGTTTAAGCTAAAAGAAGAGAGATTTAGATTAGATGTTAGGAAGAAATTCTTTACTGTGAGGGTGGTGAGACACTGGCACAGGTTGCTCAAGGATGTTATGGATGCCCCATCCCTGGAACTATGCAAGGCCAGGTTGGACGAGGCATTGAGTGCCATGTTCATGGCAGGGGCTTGGAACTAAATCATCACTAAGGTTCCAACCCAAACCTCTCTGTGATCTGAGAGATCTGATTGGTGCACAGGGTTGCACAGCCTGGCAGTGTGGAAGGAAGCAAGAGGTCTAAAGCAAGGCCTCCTCACCTCACACTGCTGACTGATAGAGTCTGGTTTTGCTTGGGTTGAAGGTCACTATACAATTATGGGGAAGAGTTTAGGAAGCAGTGCACTAAGGATGTCTGCTGAGTGATGTCCTCTGCATAAACCAACTGGCCCAAAGTGTGCAGACAGCACTGAATTACACTTCAGTCCATGTGAAAGCACTGAGCAGGAACACCTTTTACCCTCCAGAAGGTACTGGAGTGGGCTTGAATAGATTTCTCAGTCTGAACTTAATGGTTTAAATGTCTTTGTAAAAGTTGGACATAGTTGGTTAAGTGTGGGCTGTCCCCCTTTAACCAGGGGACTCAAATGATGAATCTCAGAAAATTTGCATTTGCTCACAGGAATAACCCAAGAAGAAAAAATGAGGACACTGAGTAGGTACAAACTGGCACAGCTGGTGGATGGATGCAGAATACAAATCAAGAAAATAATGACGAGTGCTAAGAAATTTAGTGTTTCAGTATCCTCTAGAGAGAATATTATTTGGATTAGTCAGATAAACTAAGCAAATATGCATCAGCAGGGTGTCACCACTCTGCAGATTTCTAGGCTGTCAATAACTTACTCATGTCTTTAAAAACCAGAGCAAACAAAGCACAGGATCAAACTGTACACATATCTGACTTTTTGCAGGAACACGAAAAGAGGAAAACTATGAAAGTCCATGAGAAGACTACTTATTCCACTAAAATGAAGGCAAAAAGTGGGTTGAGGAAAGCTTTGAAAAGGGAGGAAGAAGAGGAGAGCAGAAAAGAAGCAACCTGTGAAGAGAGACTGAAAGTTCTTCAGGAGGTGCTTTCACGGAAGTTAGCCATGAAAAAAGGTGGAGAACAGGCTTTGTCTTTGCAGTGGTGCTGCTCAGCTGGGTGACAGCATAAAGCAAAGGCCAGTGAGGGATGGGGGAGCAGCTGGGCTCTGGCTGACTGGTGAGGTCACGCAGACAGACAGTTCTGTGCTCCATCATCCCAGCCTCTGCGTGGCTCAGCCATCTCCAGCTCAGGCATTTACCTACAGAGCATGGGCCACCCCCTCACAGGAGCCTGGGTTCCACCAGCCTTGAAGCAGCTGAGCTGGTAGCCAGCTGATCTTGTGTTGTAGAAACCTTTCTACTAAGCCAACCTAAAGTCGCATTTTAATGGATAGAGGCCTAGATTTTCTGCCTCTGACATGAGGAGTAGATTTGCCATTAATGTCTAGAGGGAAAGGACCAGATTTTCCACGCCATTCTCCCTGGTTTTACTCCATGGAAACCCATACATAACTGATCCCAAACAAGGTTACAACTCTAATACAGTAATCAGTATTGCTGACTCCAAAGCCAGCCAGATCCGTGCTCATGGCAGCCTACATATTCACTGTGTTTTGCCTTGGTCATATTTCCCCCTCTCTTGGCCTAAGCAACTTTATATTCTAATTTCAGATTATGCATTCGACAGGGAGACCTTCCATGGCTACCTACAGGACAGAAAACGGATCTTTTTTCTTGAGGTACATGGCTTTCAGCCTGTTACTTCCTGTTCATTTAATTACTCTTCCCTGTGTTGCTTTGTTTTGCTGTTTATTCTCCTGAGATCCACTGCCTAGAGATCTTTCCAAGATGGCACACATCAGGCGTCATGAATGGATTGTCCAAGTCCTGTGTTACAGTCACTCAGAATCTGTAGCCCAGTAATTCCCAGCCAAGAAATAAAGGAATCTAGGTCATTCCCATCATTCAGTAGCCACCATGAAACTATTCCATTTGTGAGATGCACAGAAACCCTGACCTTTAGCTCTTGCTGTCCTATACATAAATTGTAGCTGGGAGCCATTCTGAACTGAAAATAAGGGAACAGAGTAACCACGCTCGAACATTCCCATTAGCCATCTCTGTTATTGTGCTGTAACACAACTGAATCAGTCTTTGTCAGCCAGGAGTTAATGCAGTGCTGGGACTTCTGAATTGTGTCTTTAGATTCGCTGCTTATTTTCTGTGTTCCATCTGAAATAACTCCTGGCCTCCATGTAGCTGGCTTGCACTAAGTCACACACCTGGGTTTGAAATCCTTACCCTCTTTGCCCTCAACTATCAGGTAATTTGGTAACCAGGTACAAAGCTAAACCAATGTACCTTTAAACCCAAGCACCTGATGTGATTGTGTTGCCTTTGGGGTTCATTTCAGCATGCCATTTCAGTAAAGCGAGGGGAGATTCAAAAGATGGAGAACATAGCAAAGAATGAGGAAAAAAAACTGAAAAAGGCTGAGAGAAGAATGGAGAAGGACGCTGCCATGTTTGATAAGTTCCTGAAGGAGAACCATAATAACTCTGTTGAAGCACTGAGAATGTAAGGAACATTGAAGGAACACCCTGTGTGCTGTTCCATTCTGGGCATGGGAGATTTTGCTGTTTGACCTCCCTACAGGGTTTTGGCTGAACACTCTGAGTTTCCCAGAGCTACAGTTCTGGTGGCACTTTCTTCCCACACACTCAGTAAAGGAGAGGAAGGAGAACAACATCTAGGGAATACCCTCTTCACAAAAGCCCTTGATCTGGTGGCAGCAAAGAACCTGCTGGTGGCTCCACTGCTTCCGTTCTTCTCACAACACCCTTTACTGGAGGGAGATGCCTCTACCCAGCCCCTCAAAGTCCCCTCAGTGAAGCAAATTGAGCATTTTGGCCCCTTCCAGGTATCACAAGGGCTGAGTGCAACTGATGCTCAGTAGCAGCCAGATTAGGGAGGCCTGAATACTGGGATGCCATACTTTGCCAAGAGAAAGAGGGTCTTCAGGCAGGAGCCAAGCATCTCCTGGGATACATCTGTAACACAGATTTCTAGGGCTCATATCACATCTTTTTCACTGTTTCATAGGCACCTCGATTCACTACTCACTACTAAAATGTTTAATGGCTTGTTTGTGCATCCTTTCCTAGAGCCAGAAGAGAAACCTCAGCAAAGACCAAGAAAATAACAGAGATCCAGGGAATCACTACCGAAATAAAGAAAATCCAAAGGTAAGGTTGCTCATTACTCCTGCCTCACCTTTAGCAGCCACTGCAGTGCTGTAGCTTCACAGTTCTTGCAGGGGATGGATTTTTAAAACTGTTCCATTTTAAGAGTCAAAATGTTTAGGCTTTTGTTTTTCAGATGCTGCCTTTGTTTCTAAAACAACTCATCTAATTTACTAATGATTTTAAGAAAAGTATAAATATTCCAAACCCAAAATTAAATGCCTAACATCAGATTAAAATCCAAACAAAACTAAGTAATGCACTTAAGTGGGGACCTAGGGAAAGACAAAAGAAATAACCACAATTACCATTATGAGTTGAGCTGGAAAACTTTGTCATTCCTTTTCAAGTAAAAATTCAAAAATTAGCAAGCTCAGTACCATAGCAAGAGATATGACCAGGGAATAAAACTGATTCTCAGTTCCCACATGAGAAATCACAGAGATTCCCTTTTGCCTTTGCATGTCCATGAAAACATGTGCCCTCTCTCCCCTTCTCTGGATGAAACTCAATATTGAGAGTGAGAAAGAACCTGTTCAAATAGGAGCTTCCCTTCCTGCTAACAAACTTTGTCCACTTCTCTCAACTTAGTGATATCTCCAGACTTGAGGACACTCTGCAGGAGTACAAGATGTACAGGGACATCCTCTACCACCTATCTCCAAAAGAGTGGCAGGAGGAACACAGAAGGCGGCACAAAAAAGAAAAGGATATGAAAACAGAATCCAGAATTAATGAAGGAAGTGCTTCACCTCCCTCCACCACAGAGCAGGGTGAGTGCCAGGAAAGTGCTGCTGCTTCTCCCTGGCACAGCCCCGGGCTCTAAGTGGACACCTCCTCTTGTCTCCAGACCAGGGTCTGACAGCCAGGACAAACACTGCCCATAGCATCAGTTTTACAGATATGCCAAGTTCCCTGCTGTTTTCAGAAAGTTTGGATTTCAGGTCACGTGATGTCAGGCCACAGCTTAAACACTTCCTGAAGCCTCTTTTATCAAGAGAACTGTAAGTACCAGATGATGCAAACAACAGACTTAATGACCGTAAAGAGCACTCAGCTGATAGGGAATCAGCACAGGGGAATCCTACTGCTCACCTTTGCTGGGCCTTCCAAGATCTGGGGCTTATTGGAACAAATTCAGATACCAGCAGAAAGTTGTCAGGTGTGCAAGTCAGTACCTATATGCCTGCTCCAAGTGAGCTCCAGCCTCAAATCCTTTGCCTCAAGTGGGGCTGTCACTGAAATTGTGCAAACAGAGGTTTTTAACCCTCCATGGCACAGGGTGACAGGTACAAGTGAAAGTGATGAGCAGACTGAGCTGCCAACAGCAGCAAGGCACCACTTGCCCCTCTTCCAGCTCTTGCGTAGAGGAAGGAATGTTAAACAAAGCCCCACCAGAAGAGCAGCACAGCCCAGAGCAGCACATAAGGCAGCTTGCTCATGGACAAATGTAGTTCCTGTGCTGCTTGTTTGTGTGACCCCTAGACCCTACTGACTCCTAAATATCCCACAGCCACAGGGAGGCAAAGGCAGGAATGTCCAAAGGACTATTCAGGAGTAAACAGTGAGAGTGAACAGTAACAATGTTCCTGTGTCACTAACGAGATCTCTTCTAAGCTGTCATTTCTCTAAGGACCTAACACACAAAATACTTTTTCAGAAGTTCATTGGAGGATGCAGAGAGTGAAATCAGCTCAGATGAAGATGAGGTCAGTCTTATGTTGAAATATTTGCATTTTCTGTTTGTCCTGTGTCATTTATCAATGTTACTAATTTCCTTCACCTTCTACCCATTAGTTACAGTACTGAGGAGTTACTGTAGTTACAAATTATAAATGTATGTTTATACATTCATAAATGTTCACATTTTGGTGATCCATTTTATAAATACCTTAGTTTAACTTTCCTCCTTCAGTTTCCAAAAACCTACCATCATCTCTAAGCTTGCCATCCTCCAGTGAGATATGACATCATAAAATTAAAGATTTTTAAATTAGTGGAGCTACTGGCTTATGCCCAAAATTGAAGTTTTCCCACTCAGAGATGTTTGCAACACTTTTTAGCCCCCAAAATGCAATTTGTTTTAGCTATTGAGGTAGAGTAGAGCTACACACCTAGCAGGAAGGATGTCCATGTGTGTTTGTACATGGACATACATGGACCTCTCTAGATGGAAGAGCGTGTGAATAGCCAGGGCTGGTACAGACCAACCTCCATGTAGTTCAGTGGAACAGAAGCTAGAGGAGGGAAAAAACCTCATCACATGTGTTTTCCACTTTAGGAACCTGAGCTCTATTTTACTGATCCCGAACAATTGCTGATTATTTTCATGGAGATGCTGGATGAGAACTTATCCTTTGTCCTGAACTCTCAGGATATTGCAGAGAGTTGGAACAAGGTCCAACAGGCTTTCATCACCACACGTGAAAGCATGTAAGTGTGACCCTGCAAGTGATGGGAAGAGGTTCCTGTGGTCCAGCTTGCAGACATAAGTGACCCCTCTGCCCCCACAGACACCTCACCATCAGGCACACACCGCAGAGCACATGTAATGCTGCTCACACAGCAGGGTCTTTCTTGTGAGCTCCTAGAAAAGTGTCCCATATACACTTAATTTAGGAAATAAGACTTGAGCTTGGGACTACTTCCTTAGTCCTCAAGGCACAGGCTAGGGAAGGTTGCATTAATCATCCTGGAGTCAATATAAGTATAGTGTAATTCTGATGAAGGAAGACCAAAGAAAGAAACAAGGCAGTTTCTGGAGTGATCCAGAGCAGCACTGCTGACTCAGTGCAAAGCCATCCTGGAGGAAGATAGCAGGGAACCCAAGTGTTATTGTAATCTACAATTTCAATGGCAGGTAGACATATAAATTCCCATGTAAAATGTAGCTTATCTCCTTGTGGAAGTTTTAAAGGTAATCTGGATCCCCCACTGACTTACAAAAAAACCTTGAATGTTCAGCTTTGCTACTTCTCCCTCCCCCACACCAGCACAGTAACTGCTTTTCCAGAAAAAATACCCCAAGATCCCTGTGCTTTCAAGGCTGTGAGTGCAAGTTCCCAGGAAAGGCTGCAGTGTTACCTCCATCTGCCGGCAGCAGGAGGCACCGGCCCAGGCTGCGGAGAGTGGAGCCGTGTGTTCCAGAGATGCCCTTTCCAAACACCTCTCTCTCTCCTCTAGGGAGAAGGAGTTACCAGCGCTGAAACAGCAGGTAAACGCACTCCGAGCCTCTGTTGCCAAGGAAGAAGAGAAAGTAGCTGACCTGAAGCTCAAAGTTCAGCTCTTTTCCTCTGGAGAACACGAAACTGATGACCAGGTACACGCTGGGATCCAGGCAAGGGGGGTTCACACGTGCACAAGTGGTTCCTCTCCACCAGCCACACCCATCCCATCAGGAACAGAGCTGACAGGGGTTGCACTGAGCAGGGATCAGTACCATTTCCCAGCAGTGGAGCTACAGCAAGGCTGGTTTGGGGCACTGCTGAGGCAGCAAACTGGAGCAAACGTGTCTGCTCCATGCAGCTGCTGCAAGGTGGGAGCAGGGCTTACAGACAGCTGGGCAGCTGCCACCTGACCCAGGTCACCGCCAAGCTGGGAAGATGAGACCAACAGGAGAATGGCTCAATTCAGCCATCTGTCCCTGCCATTGCCATTAGCCAACCGGGAAACAAGCAACTGAGTCTTATTGAGGGGATTAAAGTGTTTCCTTTATGGATTTCCTTTTGTTTGGGAGGGATATTATGGTTCTACTTGGCAGAACCCAGCTGTGCCACTCACCGTATCTCCTGTCACCTGTAGGACAAAATGCTCACAAGCCTGAACAAGAAGGTGCTGGAGGTCTATTTCCACTGTACTGGAGACAATGAGACAAACCTGCCAACAGTAGAGATGTTAAAGGTAATAGAAAAACAGCTCAACGATTTACTGGACAGCGTGGAGAGAATCCCACCAGCAAAGATAGAAAAGGCTGTGAAAGCCATAAGAAAGGAACAGAGAGCAAGGTAAGGCAAGACCCTCTTCTGGAAAACATCTCTGTTTTAAGTCTTGATAACTGAAAGAGCCAAATCAACCCAAAAAACTGTAGCAGCAATCTGAAATCCCATGTGAGTAATACATCAAATTTTACTTCTGTGAGGGCTCTACATTCATAGTACTTGCATCTCCTCATTAGTGAGCAGCAGTCCATAGCTACATTAGAAAAGACCTGCAAACTACAGTAGAAAAATCTAGAAAAATAAAAAACACTAAACCCACAAACAGAAACAGATTCTGTGATGAGAATTGTCATTTTAAGAAATCAATTCACAATAATAAAATTTAAACTGAATAAATAGAAAATTAAACTTGAAGTTAACAGTCTGCCTTGCCCTGATATTTTGTCAGACTTTAATGGGTACATAAGGACACTTGTCAACACCTCCAGCTTTGAAATGTTTCTTCTGCAAAACTTTTATTTTTACCTTGTATTACTAGATTAAATAGTAGCAGTTAACACAGTGTAAGTCCCAAGACGAGACACGTTCCTGTAGGCCCAGTTACACAAAATTTCACCTCACAATAGCAAAGATAACGGAACAGGTGACGGTATCTGGCCATCCTCAAGTGAATCAGACAAATTAGCATGACGATTTAAAGCCAGAACAGTGACATTTCACTTCTTATTCTTTTTCTCTGCATCTTTTTTCAGCTGTGTAGTAGAAAAGGCACAGTGCTTCTTCCTGATGTTCTGTGAATGGGTTTGCACTCTTAAATTGCAAAATAAGTCAGACACACATTTATTCTACGCTGGGAATGGAGGAGAGTAATTCAGGAAAGATACCACATACCCTACCCCCCAAAAATCAAAACCAATTAAAAAAACCCACCCCCCCAAAAAAAAAACACATTAACAAAACCAAAACACAACAAACCCTACAAAGAGCATTAAATGTTTTCCTCAAGTTTACAGGGCTAAGACTGCAGTTTCTCTGCACCAGTGTTCCATAGCTTGAGCCCATTTCTATTCCAGAACTTCATTTTCATAGGGAACTGGAACAACAATATTGGCCTCGACTGTGTCCCTTTGGGCCGAGTGCAGCTCCATGGGTGTAAGGGCCTGCTGCTCACACCTGTGTGTTACAGACCTGGTCACGCTGGTGAGACTGGGGGTACAATGAGCATCAGCCCTCCCAACAGCTAGTGAGCGTCCTGGTCAACCGCAGGACACAAGTCAATTGCTGGAGGTGGTGCAAAACAAGTGTCCAACACCTGTGTCAAAGCCTGACATGCTTTATCCACCCATCACTCCAGAAAGAGTAGGACCAACTGCAGGCAGTGCTTCCCTCTTACCCCCTTACACAGCAACCAACTCCAGCAGCAGCTGTACCCCAACCCCTGTGCTCCAATGGTTAGATGTAAGATGTGATGTAAGATGTTATGTTAGATGTTGATGCTGTGTGTCCAAAGCACAGCTGCTGTAGCTGCATGCTACATTTAACCTATCCTTTATTCCCTCTCTTCAAAAGGCTCAGAGAGGAAAAGCAGAAACAAGCAAAGCAGCAGCAGGATGAAGGATTGAAAAGGGACATGGAAAGATCACAGGTACCTGAAGAAAAAAAGGTAAGTGCAGGGGTTTGTGGAAACACCTCAGCAGCTCACTTTGGAGAAGCTGGGGGTACCTGAATATCAAGTGTTTAAGGTAAAAGTGTTATTAAGGGGCCTCCACAGCTGTGTGGGGATGGCACCTACAGCCAGGTGTAGCCCAATTTGCAGGAGTGATGTAACACTGCTGGGAATTTAGTCACAGTGCACATTTTTTCCAGCTCAGTGTCCTTCTATCATCCTACTCGCAACCCCATGACCCCCTGCACTACTTGCCAGTTCTCCCTAAGCTCGTTTAAACTCATTAACTTAGTTGTATTAAACCAAGCGTGAAAATTGGCAAATGAGGAACTGGGCAGCAGCAGGACACTTCTGATAACAGCAGCAAGGCCCTAGATCAGCTCAGCCATACCATCAAACCACATCTTTTCTGACATGCTCCACATCCTCCCAAACTGAGCTCTGGCCCCTTGGGAGGCTCAGTGCAGCTTCTGCTATGGCTGCTGCTGCACCTTCCCCAGGTCAACGAGGCCACAAGGAGACCCCAGCTCTGTCACAGTAACAGCACAGGTGACTTGAGAGCAGGGGCAATGACTCCCTACCCTTTTAGCCAAGAGAAAACAGAAGGTTCTGTAGCCTCCCTCTGATTATTTCTTTGGATCTCCAACTTTCCCTCCTCTTCTTGACACAGGACTTTAGTCAGAAAGCAGTTACAGGTACAACAGTGAGTTGTAGCAGCTGAAGCAGGAGCACACACACAGCCTCCAGGTGCTTCACATTCACTTTCCAATACAGAAAGCACACTCAGCAGACACCCTGCAGCCTGGCTAGAGCACAGGGCAAGGGCCACAGCCCCTCCCAGCCTGGCGGCACAGAGCAGCTTTAGCTGCCTGGTCCTACACCCTTCCTGAGCACTCATGCAGCACCTCTTCCTCCTCTGCAGACAATGGCCTTGCCTTCCAACCCACCCGCCAGGAAGGAGAAGAGCCAAGGAAATAGATAAGAAGGAAGAACAATTGTATTATTTCTCCTAATGGCACAGCCTTAACCACAGCTCACAGGGCTGATGCTGTTCTAGAAGTCTTTTGTAGAGCTGTAATTCTGTCAGTCTTTGCTCAGCTGAACTTTGTTGTCCCATGAAATTTCCTTCTTCTCCTATCCTAAGATTCCAGGGAAAGTTTGCAACCCCTTCTCCCCTCCTTTGGTGTTTTGCCTAAGAAAATAAATAAAAAATCTCTCATTTTGCGTGTCAAGCTCCTACTAAGCACCAATGCTTTTTCATTCAGTGTTTGATGCCAGTAGCATAATCCCTACAAACCTGAGCAGTGAAAAGCTATGACAGTCCTAGGTGACAATCTTTGTTAAGGCACAACTAAGCCAGGTATCTCACAGACATTTATGATAACCACAGGTCTTCTGAAGGACCACAAAAACCAAGGGCTATGCTCCAATCAAAATCATTATAGATTTCACCCCAGTACAGTGCAGAAGACACAACCAATGGAAAAACACAACCTCTCTGAAGAAGTCAAGCTGCCAGTAATGAGCTTTGTGTCAGATGCATCCATGCAAAGAACAATACCCAGTGACAAACTGACCATAAAAAAAAAGCTTTATTAACCCTTTTGCACCAGCAGTTCTTCAGGTATCCATTGCCAGCAATGGAGCCCAAGCCAAGTGATCCAAGTTTCCACCCTCAAGAGGTTAGCACTTTACATTCACTTACAAAGCTGAGTGAGGTACATTTTCAGAAGTAGAAAGATTTGGTTGCAAGTCCCATAAAAAGATGGAGTGTTCCTTGGCCATTTTAATAGATTACAAACTGGTATGGTCCTTGAGAACAGAATAATGCAGGCATTGGGAGCTCGAGGTGTCCCAGCTTCCAGACAGAGCATGGTGACCACTAGAGCAAGACCCTTCAGCACAATTCCTCCTCAATCTTTCCACCTCTCAGGAGTGGACTTCATGCTGCAGTCACAGCCACCAGGTAGATCTCAGCAACCAACTGGTTTGAAAACCTAGCCTGAGAGGGTTCAGACTTTCCCTGGATGTAAGCTGTAAACTCAGAGTGAGAGGAAGAGAGACCTCAGTGCTCAGTTAGGCTAAAGATAGAAAAATAAAGCTGGTTCAACCAGAGATATAATACTGCCTACAAATCAGGAGCTGAAGTTCATTGTAACCTGTATGCGTTTTTCCTCCCCAAGTCTGCAATCGAAAAAGCATTTACACGGACACATACATAGTTCAAAAGGCACAGGAAGTAATAGCATTTCTGAATGACCTCATGTGAATTTAACATCAGTATAACTGTAAAATAAATAAATATGTGCAAGATTATAAAGATCACAACGTTCTCCTCTGTGACATATCTTATTTTGTAAAAAAAAAAAAAAAAGAAAATACACATACGTGCATACACACACCTCACTGAGAATAAAAAAAAGTACAAACAGCCTTTTATCAAACTCCTATACGTACTTTTACAGGCATTCAGAACATCACCATAGGAAACATTTAAATTACTACCTTAAAACGTAACCAAAGGTGGTTTATTTCCCTATATAACCCTATACTTATTTAGATGTCTGCAATCCAGGTAAGTAGAGTACATACAACCTCTCCCCCCACCCCCAAGAGAAACTGCAGTTTTTCAGGGGCAAATCTTCCGGGGCAACAACTTTCCCCCTCACAAAATACTCTGACAACTGCATATTTTGTAAACCAGTAAGAAGCTCCAGGTGCCTGTGACACTCTGGGATAGCACTAAAGAACACGTGTTAACAGTGTTCAATTAACAAAACAAAAACACCAAACAACCCTAAATAAAAAGGTAGTGACCAATTCACAGGTAACTTGGCAGCGGTTTATAGATGAGATAAAAATCAAGGTGCTTAAATTTACATGACGGTCAACATTCCTCCCAAAAAAGGGAACACAAAGATAAAACAAACCTCTCTCAGATGCTGTTGGACTCTTAGCTAATCACTTACAGTGAGTACAGTTCTATTGCAGTTTTCTTTTTCAAGTTTTGCTGGAAGAATTCAGCAAAGTATTTGGGATGCAGGAGCAAGGAAAGGGAGAAACTCAACATGAGCTACAAACTGATTCACAGCTAAGTTAACATTTAGAATCTAGCTTTCTAAAACAAAGATTTTAGAGCATCTCGTTTTCATGGCATAGAACATTAATTTTGTTATATGTGACACTTTATTCCGGTTTTCTGCCAAACACAGGGGCTGAAATGATCCTTTTTTTTGTGTGTGTGGAAAACACTTGCAAAATTTAGCTCTTAATTCCTTGATGCCACTGGTTCCAGGAGGAGACCAATGGAAGGAGAGTTTCAACTGTCCTAGACAGGATTATAAATTTGCACTTGTTAGCTGTAGAATACTTGCTTTCCTGTGAAAACAGTAAATATTACCTCAGTTTGAAGTGTAATAAAGTACTTCTCCCTGAAACAACACTGTACAGCAGTCTGCCTAGCCTCCCAACCACCAGGCAGACAGGATATCTTACACAGGCACATCAAGTGGGATTTACATTTTTAAAGAAAATCTTTCAGCTGCAACTGTCTTAAGCAAATCACAAAGAGTGCAACCATACTTCAGTCCTCCTACTTTTTGTATTTTCCTTGGAAAAAGATCCACACGGTAATCTCACTCTGTCATGATTGCCCAATGTTTTCAAGTAATTGTTCTTAATCGTCATTCCAGATCTTGTAAATTTATTGTGCTTCCAGTGAACTGAGAGTTATCAGAACCTGCATCATCTTCAGTGGGATTGTGTGGTTCCTGTTAAAGCAAACAGACAGCATGAAGTACTTTCACCTCTAGATGGTTTCAGTGCTTCTCAGCAAGATTATCCTGACTATCCAACACCAGAGAAATGCTTGGATTGGCTAAGAGGAAACCCAAAGCTTTTCCACTTCAGGGATCCACCCAAACAGTGTTGCCAATTTTTCTATGGAACACTTCAGATGAGCATTACTAATAGAAATAGATTTCCCCCATTAACTCTCTAGCATGGCCAACAGTCCCACTCCTCTTGTACTTCTAGGTTTTGAGAAAGGTGCCCCTCCTCAACAAAAAAGGCTTATTTTCTATCCAGGAGAAGCACACTTGGCAGGAATAGGTACATTGCAGAGTTTATAAAAAATGAGGTCCCCAAGCAGGCTTTTACACATAACTGACCCCCCCAAAAGGGCACCACTCTGAAATGTAGACTCAAGATTGTATTTCCCACTTCCCATCCCTTCCTGTAGCCTGCAACATTCCAATTTTGATCCTCTTTCTTGACCCACCTAGTATCTGTAGGATGGGATCAGGAAAACAAGGGTGGAACATTTCAGAAAAAATGAGTAGCATTTAGTTATTCATTACTCAGTAACAGAGGAAATAAAAAACACCCCTGATGTGTCAATGCTTGGTAGTAGACACAAGATAAATTGTGCAGTGCAGCTTTCTGCTTACTATTCCTTGTGAATGGAACTCAACTCCCAACGGTAAACAAGGTATTTTCATCAGGCAGAACATGACAGTGCTCACAGTAAACTGTCTTTACTTTCAAGCAAGACAATAAAACCCAGTGGATTGACATGCTGTACCTGAAGTATGTGAACAGGCAAATCCACTGTAAGCTGAGAATGTGACGAGGAAGACTGAGAGCTCAGCTGAAAGGGAAGATCTCCCTCTCCTGGGGAATCATCCTGTGAATGCAGAAACATAATGAAATTACATAACCACCAGGTATCTCAGCACAATATGGCAAATTTCACTCATCCTCACGATCCTAAAATATCTGATAAAGCCACTGACTGTACTAGTAAGGCCTAGCCCCACAAAGATGTGGAAAGTTAACTACAGCTTAAATGGGAACCTAGCTCAGTGTACAACCTATTATCCTGTTCTCATCAACTTGGAACACTGGCAAGATCCAAACAGGAAGGAATGGTTC
This sequence comes from Hirundo rustica, assembly GCF_015227805.2. Taxonomy (NCBI): domain Eukaryota; kingdom Metazoa; phylum Chordata; class Aves; order Passeriformes; family Hirundinidae; genus Hirundo; species Hirundo rustica. The sequence goes on from NC_053461.1 coordinate 10,784,768, forward strand.
CTCTTTCAACAAACCTAACACAGAAACATGCAATAAGTTTCATCATGTTTTCATGAAGCTGATACTTAACATGGAAGTTACTAATGTGTACACACATCAAAAAACAGATCCATGGAAAACTTTGCCCATAGGTCTCTCCACACAAGAGGTTTTAGGAATAAAGAAGAAGGAACTTACCCTTTCTCTGAATATGACACAGATACAGCTGGCAAAAAATATATTACCTGCCATGCTCCACTAATCAGTCCCCACCAATTATTAGGTTGTTTTGGTTTTTTAAAAAATTTTAAGCTTTATTTCAACAGATAAGAGAAATAACAGTTGAGGCTGAAACTTCTTTTTGCAGGAACATTTTCATGTCCATCTCATTTATTTTGTAAATAAGAGGTGGAATAATGTTAGAATACTGCAGAGCTCAAGACCCTGTCCGGGGGCAGTAATTGACAAACGCTCAAATTCTTCCATAAATGTGAGTCTGGATAACAGAAGCTGAGCATGTTCTTTTCTCCTCAGCTCTTACCTGAAGAAGCTGAATTTGCACATACTGGGCTCCAGTGGCAGGGTCCCTTATTGTCAGCCCTCCATTTGGCAGAACTATGTTACCACCCAGTCGACTGCCAGGAGTAGGTGACGAAAAGTTGGTAGGGCTTACTTTACCACCCTTGTTTTTCCTCTGACCAGAGCCAGATGCCCCTAAAAGAAAGCACTTTTTATATTTAAATAGTCAGGGAGGAGTTTGCCATCATTTTCCACTAGTATTTTTCAACTTTCTGCAGCCATTTATACTACACAACAAATGCCCACAACAGTGCGACATAATTAAGCACCATCTGACAACTGCTAAAAGGCCAGAGAGCACTCAGTTGGTGAACTCCAGCTGCTGGCTGAGCACCTTTATACATGAACACCATTGAAAAATCACAAACTGCTAAGCTTAGGGCCCTCCCCTGTGGTAGCCCAGAAATATCAGCGTATTTGTGGTGTTACAGGAAGGAATTAAGAAGTAGGATTACATTTTCTATTTTTCATTCTGTAACTCATTTCCTGAGGAGTCATGCACATGATTTTTATAAACTGTAAAAAAAAGCATAGTGCAGATAATTATTTACAGGAAGATTTCAAGGACTACTAGGTAGAACAGGCTACACAAGTACAACTATCACAACCGTAAGTTTTTTTCAGTTTAAAGCAGGATGAACCAGCTGTTGTATCACAATCTGAAAACCAAAGCCCTAATCAAAACAAATTTAAGAATAGGGTCCTGTCAGCTCTTCAGGCTTTTGTTTGGATTTTTAAAAAAAATCTGTTATAAATGAAGGGCTTGGATAACCTATCTTGAAACACTGAACTTCCCTCTACAGTACTCACTCAAGCTAGTTAAACCAATCAGAAATACAAGACTCTCTAGACCACTTTGAGAAGCAGAGTATACCATTAAGGCAACAGCTGGTGAAAAGTGGATTACTGGGAGTCTTGAACAGGAACAGAAACTTCCTGAGGTCATCTTAGGAATCATGCAAAGTGCAATCATAATTTTTAAACTTATGTCCAAAAGACATGTTTGATGACACATGCACGTGTTTGGTAATATAAGGCCCCTTAGAACTGGCTTCATAAAGCACTTATTCTTCCATGTGATGATTTGCTGAACCAGACAGAATGTATGCATGTATGCATTTTACAAATACACAAACAGAACAGTTCTCAAATGAGAACTAGTCTCAACTCACCTCAAAAACTATTGCCTTGATTTTCAGAGGAGGAAGGTCTAAGAGACAGCAAAGCAGCACTAAACTCACTCTATATACATGATATTGATATATCATAAACATATGATATTCCACCCCAGCCCCAAATGTAGACACAACTCAACCATCTGAGCTTGTGCAAGTCCAGTGAACCATGGACCGCATTTGATCTGACAAAGGAATGGTTATTATTCACATCACATGGCTTTGAGTCAAACTAAGAAGATACATCTGGAATTATGACCTAAAATCACCCTACACTAGAGCTCTATACAAGGCTATAGTATAAGAGAGAGCTTTGAGTATATCTAGATAATCAAAAAATTAATTCATTAGCACTGTTACTAAGTGAAACACAGAAGCAAAATCTAGCTGATACTTCCACTGTCTGTACTGAGCAAAAGAACTCCCTAGATAAGACCAAAAGCATAAACAGAAAGCACAGTGACATTTTTTGTTTTAATAAGAAAATAAGAAGCAGATGAAGAGATAGACAGCTAGTGTCTTGTTAATCATCATGAAACATAGGGCAAAGCTTTCTTTCTAAACTTCCTGTGGATCTGATATTACAAAAAATGTGATTATCCGGAGTAACAGATGGCACACCACATGCATAATTATTTTAACTACCAATAAACAGGGTAGGGCATTTAAGAATGTTACTCAGAAACCTGCACCCACTGCACTGTGAAAATTACTAAGTTTTTTATTTAGTGAATTTAACAGAATTAATGGCTTCTTACCTGTGCTGCTGCCATTCCCTTTTTGTTTCTTTTTCTTGGCCAGCTGAATGGCTCTGTAGTCTGTTCTTGCAGACCCACTGCTCTCCTAGTTAGAAAAAAAAAAAAAACAAAACAAAAAACAACAACAACAAAAAAAAAGGCCAGAAATGCAAGGTTTTTGGAATTAAGAACAAGATAATGAACACAGACTACTGAGTTCTCAGATGCAGTTATCTTCTATGCTGCAAATACTAAATTCTAGTTTCCCCCAATCTTCTGATTAGAGTTTCAATAAATTCCCTTTATCTATTCAACATCTGAGTTCAACACAAGAAGTTAGCTCTACATTTGTAAGTGTTCAGATTTTAGGAGTGTAAACATTTAATTTGTAATATAAACAAAAAGGTAAGTCTGCAATAACACAGTGAAGCAGAAACGGAAAAGTACTTAAAACAGGAATAAGGACTGGGATGAAAATGCTGCAGTTACTGTTACAGCCCAAATCTCTCCCTGGAATGAAATAGACAAGTAACACTTGTAACACTTATTCTTGGGTGTTCTTGCAAATTCCATTGCAGATGGACGGCTGCTTATTTTGAAACGTTCTTCCTGAACTCCCCACCAGAATTTCAGTATATTTTAGAACTCTGCATCACACTGAATCTACCTGTGAAAACACACTACTCAACACATGATTCTACATCTTTCTTCAAAAGAGAGCCAAAATAAATGATCTGCAAAATCCAGAAGGTCTCCTTCTAAGGTGTGAGCAGCCAGGGATATCCCCAAAGCCAGGCTGTCTCATCTAGGGGTGAAGTGAATACAGTTACTTCATACCAAAAACGAGCTGCCAGTCACTGCACCAAGATCCATTTCCTTCTGTGCGCTGTAGCTCCCCGGAGGGTTGGAGAACACAAACTGCGTCACTACTTTGCTGCCCTCCTGCTGACCAACCACATCTGAGCTGGGAAGCAAATTCCGTTCAGCTTTAATTGGTGTCAGTAACTCAGGCACAGTGGTGCTGCTGAGGCTGCTGGAAGGAGTCAAAGTGGCTGTGTCTATTGTTAAATTATTGCTGGATGTCAACCCGTGCACATCCTGACTGGAATTCCTCACTGACAGAGATGCCAGCGAACCCAAGGCTTCGGCATTGACAGTCTGTACATCATCCAAATTTAAAGTGCTTTGCTGTAGAACCGTCGCACTGGTTCCCAGCAGGAGAGAACTGTCCAGGCTCTGGGGCATGTCACTGCTTGCCACCAGGATCAAGGGATCAACTGCTTGGCTTAGGGAATTGTTACTGACAGGCAGGTTCCCTCCGAGCGTCGAGCCCACTGAAGCTACATCGATCGTGACGATTCCAGAGTTCACCAGCGCCATGTCCATTGTAATTCCAGAATTGTTACTGGACACGTTGGAAAACAGGGATACGAGGTCGATGTTGCTAAGATCACTCTGCCCTGGACTAGTGAGTTCACTGCTGGGGGTGAGGGAGCTGGTTGCTTCCAGCTGAGTTAGGAGATCTGGAAGAGAAGGGTTTGGTTATAAGACAGAGCTTCCACAGACAACAGGAAGAAAAGGAAGCTGAAAATTCTATATTCTCAGCCTACTAAAACACTTCCTAACTTCCCTGAAAGCAGATTTAAGGAAAAGCAGCCTACCAAAATAAATTCATTCCTTTACTGAGAAGCGTGAGTTACAAAAGCACTTGCCAAAAATTAATACTAAGGCAGTGCAGGCTAAGTGCAGGTTGTAGAGGAGTGAAAGGGGTGAAAAGAGAAATCCTATTAGTCTTCGTTCATTTTTTACAAATGGCGTGGGAAAGGACAAGCTCTGTTTCGTTGAAAAATGCTGCAATTTCTAACAATTTCCGAGGTCAAGTTCAAGTAACACTTTCTGATACTCAGAGATCCCACTTCAGTCTCAGAGAAGATTCTGTCATTCATATCAATGGAACTCAGTTTTCAACATCAGTAATTACACGTTTTAATTTTTACACATTAAATAAAACATTTAATTTTTCCACTTCACCCTCTGATAGCCAAAGACAAACACTTTACCTGGGCTGAAGTTATGCTGCTTGACCATGTGCGCCTTCATACTGTGTTTGGAAGTGAACAGTTTATTACAGCTGGAAATAGGGCACCGAGCCTTTAACGAGTCCACATCCTGAAGATGTTTTTTGGAGTGAATATACAGACTGCTTCGTGCTGAAAATTTTGCACAACAGCCTGCACGAAGATATATAAGGCTTTCAAGTTTCAAATTTAATGAAGTTTCAATTTAATGTTGATATTTAATGTCTTAACAAATCAGAGTATCCTCTACTTGCTATTTTGCAGCGCCTGTGCATGCACTCAGCAGAACCACAAGAAAATAAACCTGTCAAAGTGCAGGACAGCTTAACAACCTGTTTCTGACAACATGAAACTCTTAAGTCATTCAGTGTAAAGCACAACGTTTTCGTATTATGGCATCTGAAATTCTTCATGACAACTCCTGGAAACACCATAAAAAGGAGAAACAATCAAGTAGGGCTGCTTTACTTTAAAAAGATGAATAATCCAGATCACACCCAAAAATCTTTGCTTCTGGAGTCCCACTGAAGTAGTGAGGGCGGTCAAGCTACAGTATGAAACAGTTTGCTTTGTCATTCCTAACTCTGGGAATGATCACTTGCTCAGTCTTCCGTTTAGTTTTATATCTTAATTTCAGCTGTTAGAAGACTCACTTTAAGTCGTTCCAGTCCCATACCAAGCACATATAACCTTTAGACAAAAAATACACACCAGTTACCAGGAAACACATACAAGAGCAGAGCAATACCTTCTACTGGGCACTCAAATGGTTTTGTACCGAGGTGAGTTATACTGTGGCCTTTCAAGTGTTCTGCTCTTGTGAATGACTTCCCACAGCCTTCTACTGGGCACATGAATCTCCTGTCATCTTCGTGTTTCCTACAAGGGAAGGAAGTTGCCATGATTAAATCCACTACTGCTTAGCTACTGGAAGAGAAACAAAGACAAGCAAACAGCCAGTGGCTTAGGACAGTATAATCAGAAAAGGCTTCCTTTACCTTTTATGTCTCAGAAGCTTGGACATACTGGTAAAAGACCAGCCACAACCTTCAAAGTCACAGATAAAAGGTCTTTCACCTTCAATAAAAAAATGTTACATTAATAATTTAATATAAAACCACATACTGCTACTAGAAAATATTAAAACCTGCTTAAGTTGAATTAATTTAAGACAACTCAACCAGCCTCTCCTGAAATGCACTGCAGAGTACTATTGTGTCCCTTTCCCCTCCTACAATCTGGGCTTTCTTTAACTCCATGTTATTGCATCAGACAGCTCAGGTATTTATCGATGCACCTCTCATATCCTGAAGGTGCTTCAATAGTCAGTAACGGCATTACTCAAAACAGAAACACAACTAAACTGTTTTTTCCTGTTTTCATGATCTGTCGCTGTCTTGATTACAAGCCTGTGAAGCATGTGACATTGGTTTCCATCACACCTATGAACTTCAAGTGACACTAAAAAACATCAAAACTGTAAAACCATGAAACCAGGAAAAGAGAGGACAGTAGAGGACACACCAGTAACATGACAAGGCTATATTTCAGCTTTGCAGTGGTCCTTGTGAGTCAGGCATGCTTGCCAGAGCTGAAATTTACCTTCTTGTTGTTCCAAACCTTGGCACATATACATTCCACATGTTCTGAAAGTTTTGCAGTTGTTTGTATCAAGAGGAAAATGTATGCAACATCTGAACATCTGTGAACTTGGGAATAGAGCTGGGATTCTGGACAGAATGCACAATGACAAAAGGCACAGCTTTGCATGCCCTTAGCTGCTTTGCATATGACAACTTGATTCAGTGGACTCCTACCCCAGAAGGCCAAGAATCAAATGCTTTCACTGATTACAAATAACTAATGTCACCCTTCCTGACTTGCAGTTTTTCCAGCACACTGAACTCCACTTTCCACACACAATGCTCCATGTATTTCCCCGTGTACAAGTCATCCCTGTGAATACCTGTGTGACTCCTCATGTGGATTTTCAGTCGGCAAGCCTTGTCATACTGCTTATTGCAGCCAGGGAATGAGCAGGAGAACTGCTCTTGCTCTCTCAAGTGGGCTCGATTATGGGAGAATAATGCACTCACTGTCATAAACGTTCTCTCACAGCCTGGGGAGAAAAGGGAAACAGCACATCTGCTTGACAGAACTCAGACACGAAAACTGCAGTTTTCTCCCTCCTAGCTTTTAGCGAGGTACTTTGATTGTTTTTCAGGATATTACATCCGGGAAGGAAAAGGGAAAAAAAACCAAACAAACAGTGAAATACTAAACATTATTCCCAGGAATTACAATTGTTTTGCCAAGGTGGGCAAACAAGTATAGCCTGGGTTAAGGGGCACCGCTGAACGCTGGCGCCGTGTTTCACGGTGTTTCACTGCACCAGCACAAAGGCGTAGGAGGGAAGGCACAGCATCCTCCAGCTCCTAAACTGTTCCTCTTGGTAACTGAAGCGGCCTGGAGGAGAACCTTCCTTAACACTCTGGGGTACCACGGAGGGGAAAAAGAAGCGGGGGGCAGAAGAAGCGAGCCGAGCGCCGCACGGCCTCAGAGCAGGGATCCCAGTTTCTGGAAGGGGAGGGAAGGGAGCCCAGCCCCCAGAGGCGGCTTACCGGGGAAGTCGCAGCGGTAGGGCCGCTCGGGCTCCAGGTGGCTGCGGCGGCGGTGGGCGGTGAGGCGGGCGGCGCTGGGGAAGCGCTGCCCGCACGCCTCGCACTTGAGCGCCGCCTCCTGCTCGTGGGCGCGGCTGTGCGCCCGCAGATTGTACACGGTGGTGAAGCGCTTGGCGCAGCCCGGCGCCGCGCAGGCGAACGGCCGCAGCTTGTCGTGCGAGTGCAGGTGCCGCCGCAGCTTGTAGGCCGTGGCGAAGGACCAGGCGCAACCCGGCACGGGGCAGCCGAAGGGCCGCGCCGCCGCGCCCCGCCCTTCCTCGCCGCCGCCGTGCGCGGAGAGCCGGTGCAGCCGCAGCTGCTGCTTGCGAGGAAAGGCCTCCCCGCAGCGCGGCTCCGGGCAGGGGAAGGCCGGCGGCGAGCGCGGGCGCGGCCCGCCCGGCGGCTCGGCGGGGCTGGCGGCGGCGGGGGGCGCGGTGCCCGGGGGCTGCTCGGCGCCGGGCCCCAGCGTCAGGACGCCGTTCTCGATGCACACCAGCAGGCTCTGGTTGTTGATGGTGATGGTCCCCGAGAAGGCGCCGTCATCCGCCCCGCCGCCATCGCCGCCCGCGGGGGGCAGCGGTGCCGGCGGCGGAGGAGGAGGAGGAGGAGGAGGCGGCGGCGACGGGGCCGAGCCGGGGGCCTCCTCCGGCGGTTCGGCGGGCGGCGGGCCGGGCTGGGCTCGCCCTGATCCGCCGCCGCCGCCCGCACCGCGCACCACGTTGAAGACGAGCAGGAGCCCGTCGCTGTCAGGCGCGGGTCCCGCCGGCGGCGCGCTGGGCACCGGGCTGGCGCCGGGCTCCGGTTTCTCCTCCACCAGCAGCACCGGGAAGCTCACGTAGAGGCCCGGCGCGGCGGTGCCGCCGGCGGGGGAGGGGGCGGCGGCGGCGGGCGGCGGGTCCCAGCCGGGCGGCGGCGGCGCGGCGGGGCCGCCATGTTGCGCGGCGGGCCGGGCCCGGGCCGCCTCCGCGGCCGGCAGCCCCTGCGTTTCCATCTTGGGGGTCCCTGTAGCAGCGCCTGAAACCGGAGCCGCGGGGCGGGGCCGGCGCGGGCCGCAGCGGAAACGCGGAGCGCGGAATCGCGGAGCGGGCGCGGCGCGGGCGGTGCCGGGGAAACCCGGAGAGCGGAACGCCGGACGGGACGGAACGTGACTGCCCCGGCGTGGGGCCGCCCGTGTGGGAATGGCACAGCGGGGAGCGGCTCGTGCGACAAACAGCGTGGCACCGCTGGGGTCATCCCAGGTCCAGGGGATTGTGCTGGGGATGTCCCTGTTAATGGCCAGGAAGAGTCCTAGAAGAATTAAGGTTGGAAGAGACGTCTGGAGATAAGCCTGTCCACCCCCCTGCCAAGGCATTGTCACCCCGAGCAGGTGACACGGAAACACGTCCAAGGGGGGGTTGAATGGCTGCAGAGAGACTCCATGCCCTCCCCGGGCAGCTGTTCTAGTGCTCAGCCACCCTCAATGTAAAGAAGTTCTTCCTCATTTTGAGGTGAAACTTCTCTTGTGTTAGTTTATGGCCGTTGCTCCTCATCTTGTTGCTGGGCACCACGGACAAGACCCTGGCACCATCCTCTTGACACCTAACTGGGATATTTATATGGATTCATTAGATTCCCTCTCTCTTCTCTAGACTAAACTAGCTCCCCTCCCTCAGTCTCTCCTCATCAGAGAGATGTTCCAGACCCCAAATCATCTTTGTGGCCCTTCCCTGAACCCTTTCCACTTGCTCCATGTCTTTCTCATACTGAGGAGCCCAGAACTGGATACAGCACCCTGGATGTGGCCTCACAGAGGGGGAGGATCGTGTCCCTTGATGTGCTGTGTGGTAGCAATGCTAAGGGAGCAGCCACCTCAGAGAGCTGAGAGGGGAAAATACTTTAGCAAAACGCCCTGCATACCATGAGTGGAAATATGGAAACAGCCTGGGCAATGCAAAGTCACTGTTCAAACATGACCATGGCACAGCATCACCCAAGATAGACCAGCACCAAAAAAACTAAAAATTCCTACAAATTCAGTTAAGTTATTTATTTATTGTTGTGCAAAGCTTTTTCTGGAAGAACATTCAGCTGCCTTATGGTTCTCCGACACTTAAGGAAAAAGTTAAATTATCCTGTGTTTGCTATGGAAATTTACCTGTTCCCTGCTGCCCTGGGACTGGTGAGTAGTCCCAGCAGATGGTGCTGTTATCCTTCTCCTGCTCAGATTATTCTTTGCTGAGCATCAAACCTCCTAAAGCCAGGGTGTGAACTCTAGCCAAGCACACTCAGCTCCAGGGAAGCTGGAGCTGTGGGTGTACCCAGAGCTCCATTTTCTTTTGCAGTACCTTTCTTCATGTTCCTAGTAAAAGAAAGGTCTGCACCCGAGTTTATTGCTTAATACAGAGGTGCATCCCTGGTTGAAGGACATAAAACCTGTCACCAAGCGCTTGCCTCTGTCTGCAGCCATGCACAAGGTTGTCAGGATAAGTGTCTGCACTTTAGGAAGGCCTTAAGGTGCTAAGATTCATAGGAAGGACAGTTCACCCTGGCACGCTTGAGACTTCACTGCACTGCAGAAATTCTCTGTACATCCCCTGTCCAGATCAGATCCGATGCAAAGCCCACAGATGGATGGATTTAAAACCCTTTGTCTAGCAGTGAGGTCAGCTACCTAAAAATGACATCAGTACCCCCACATAACAATAGTGTGTTCATAGTCTCAGTTTCTCTGCAAGCAAGTAGAGGACAGATAAATCGAGGCTCAGCAAGGGAACTTTGCACTGGGGTTGTTTATGGTTTCTGTGTGCTGGAAACCCCCTGCTGTTTCATCCCTGACAGCAACAGGTTAGTGTTTCACTGTGCCCTCCCAAAGGTATTGTAAACCTCATCAAGTTCACATTTGTTAAATGCTTGAGATTTGCAGTTAAAAGACCAAAGTAGATTAAAACATATAACTATATACTACATTGAAATAAACTCCATTGAGCAGTCATACATAAAACCAACGGCTCGCCAGTTCACTGCCTTTTTGTGCCCCATTTTGCTTTAACTCATCCTACCTCATTAATAGACTTCATAATCTGAATTTCAACTTGTAGCTCTTTATAGCATTCATACATATTGGTTCTGTGTGTGTCCCTACAGGCAGCCCAGAGTTACAAACTCCCAGGGTGACATTAAACATGGCTATACTGGTAAGGTTATGTCCTCTAGGCAGTAAGGCTACTACGACAAAAATAAGGTTCCTTTGGCACCTGGGATGTAAAGGTGAACATACTGGCAGGTACCCCAGTACTGAATAATGGAAAAGTGAAGAATTTGTGATAAATACTTCTTTAACATCTTGTCTGTGGTATATTTTCAACTCAATTAAGATGAGTCTGTGGAACAACTCTACATTCCTTGGTCCAAGAAAAGCCAGTGTATTTTCTGGTTGTTCCTCTTGACAAAGCAAGAACCACTAGTGTTTTTGGGCTATGAAGATTATAGTGGTTTCACACAATACCCTAACTTTGGACCTAGTCCACTATGATTATTAATAAGGTAACACGTAACATATGTCAAAGCAAAGGCTGTCAAATCTGCTTGACAACTACTCCCATCTCAATCATATAAATTGGCAATGTGGGTGGATTTTATCTGTAATGTAAAGCAGTTCCTATCAACTGCAGATTGCACTTCACAGAAGGCCCAGTTTCAAGCAGATGCCAGACTCTCACTGTTCATCTGGAGACAGACACAGGACGTGAACAGAGTAAAGAACTCACTTGTGATTCAAAATAAACACTTCCCTTTTCTTAGCAGCAGAGGCAATGCAAGGCTGCAGAGTGCTCACCTGTGGGTGCCCTGGGCTCTAGCGGGGGTAGAGTTTCACAGTCCTGAGGACTGTGTGCTGTCCTGAGACTGCAGCTCATCACATCCCCTCTGCAGCAGCACAGGCATGTTTGAGGTGTGCAACATGCCTTTCCATTCCAAGAGGTAATGGATACAGTGCCAGGAGATTGAGTGATATTCCAGTCCACAGGGGGAAGGGGCTGCTGCCACTATGTTGGTGTCAGAATGAAGCCTGTGTGCTGTGCAAAGTCCATGCTTAGCATGAGACAGGACAGCTAAGAATTACTTTTGTACACGCATTAATTTATATATTTTCAGGAATGAGTGAGTGTTTTGTTATTGGGGGATTTTTTTTTCCATTTAATTTTCAGGGAAAAAATTCCCATTCCTTTCCCATAATGAATGGTTTCTTATTGCAAACATTGTTCCAAATATGTTGGCGAAAAGACTGTTCCTGGTGGACCTGTCACAAACAAAACCAGATTTGCCCCAATAATTAGCTAGAGGAAAAAAACCAAAACCAGAACTCACGGAACAGGCATTTGCAAGGCTTTTATCATTTGGCCAGAGAGTAAAACAGGATATCAAGGAAACAACTTCAAATATATCTGCAAGAGCAACACTGCACTTGGAGTACCGCTAATATTTCACGGCTTGCTCCAAGATGTTCTCATCCACCACCTTGTGAGGGAGAGTCACCCTCAGCATGCCATTTTCCCTCATTGCTTGGCAGATGGTTTCATAAGCAAAGGCATTTCCCGACCAGCAGCGCCTGGCGACCTGTCAGACAACAGAATGAAGGTGTAAAAATCAGACATTTCTCTGGCCACATTCACCTTGCACCATATTTGCGCAAAAACACTGGCACCCAGCTCGTGACAATAAATCTTTCAACCCTCTGCCGGTTTTTTGTTTCCCTTCTGATTTTGCAAGTAATTTTTGTAATGCTTCGTTTTTAAGAGTAGTATTTGGGTAGACATGGTGCACTGCCATGCATAACATTGGACAGATAAAAACTGGTAGAGTCAGGTGCCTTATAAACTTAAAAAATTCCCTCACCAAAAATAATTGTGCACACCATCCCAGCTCTGTAAAACTAGCACTAGCTTTAGATTACAGCATCATTTAAGCAATCAATGCTTTTGTAGTAAGATAAATATTTTAAAAGGAAAATGTCACTTCAATATATTTTCAATCAAGGAGCCAAATTCTCTGCCAGCATGTAAGGATGAAATTCTACTGACAGCTAGAGAAATTATAAACCTCTTTTCCATCCTCTGTGTTCTGATCTGTGTACAAGCAAGATTCCCCAGATGATGATGATAATAATAATAATAATAAAGTATACATATGAGTTTTGCTTACTCCATTGGAAACATCCCAGCTGAGCATCATCTTAGCTCGTTCTTCAGCTTCCTTGGTCCCATCCAAAACCAGGCCAAATCCCCCATTGATCACTTCACCCCTAAAAAAAGGCATAAGAGAATGAAATAAAAATAATTCAAATCAACGGCGCAAAATTTACAGGAGTCAATTTGTTCAGTTGTACTTCTAGAAGAAGGATGAGAATACAGAAATTATTCTGAATGAGAGACTATCAGTAATGTTTTATACTTATGAAAAAATAAAAAGAGTGTTCAGTGGGCAAAGGCCCAATTTCCTGATCTGCAGCAAACCTAGTCCACCTTTCTTGTAATGCCCAGGTAGCAGTCAGGATCTGCTCCAAGCAGGGATGCCAAAAATTAAGCTTCCTCTGTATCTCTTGAGTCCTGCACTGTGTATTGGCTCTAAAAACAGGTGGAGAAAGGTTAATAGGGCCTTTAGATGGGCCAGAGATTTACCTGTCTCAGGGTGTTTGTAAAGGTTAAGCTCCTCATGTTTGCTACACTACAGCTGCCATCTAGCCAGGATCGTGAGGGTGACAGTGTACTTACAGCAGCAGGCAGATGGATCTATTTATATTCTCTTGGGACAAATGACAGAGCATAAGCATTTTATTAAAAAAGTGTTAACCACCACTTAATGCACATCTGCCTCAATCATTTCCAAAACAGTCATTCATTTCGTATGAGATGCAGAGATGTTTAAAGACATCAGTGCCAACTTTTCAAGAAGCAGACTTATTGGCAGAAGAAGAACAGAAATATGTTAAAATGAACAGATTATTCTTGGGAGAAATAACAGTCTTGTTTTAAAGGACATGGAAAACACGTAGAGCAAAACATCTTGTCTGACTTCAGAATCTGGCCAGCTTGAGCTCCTATTCCATGGCATATGGTGAATATGGATGCAGCTGGGAGACTAATATTGCTGTAAATCTGTGAGAATTCTGGCATTAGAGCTCAGCATCAGCAAATCCTGAGGGACAGGGCATGTCATACAACAATACAAGATATGAGAGACTAATGGAAATCCCTGGAGGCAGGATTTTGTCCTCTAAGTTTTATAGTTAATATAAGTTTACAAAATTTACATAGAACAACATCAGACATGTCCGTTAATCAGATAGGAACAGAGAGTCTTCCAGTCCAGGAAGGAATTGTTTCTTAATGTGTATGTTCCAGCAGTAAATTGATCTTCTGAGGAAATAGGGAATTGAGGCTAAACTAGAGCCTCACAGACCTGAGATCTACTTCCTGAAATCAGAACTCACATTTTCTCGGTTTCAATGGAATGTTGTTACTCATGTGGTGTTAATTCCCTTTCTACTACTTATATACAGTACCTGTGTGCTAAGTAGGACCCTATCACAGAGCTCAGCAAGGATCACAGGGCTCCACATCTATTATCACACTATCATTCTCTGAACTCCCTTCACTTTTCCATTATCAGACATGTCACTATTACAAATGCATTTTCTGTTGAAAGGCAGTTTTCTTGAAAGTGACAGTTCTCACAGCAGAACATCACTGAGCATCACTGAACAAATCAGATATTTTAACTGGAAATTTTGAAACAAAGTCATGTTTTCAATTGAGATGTTTGAATATTGTAAGATCTGACTCTTCAAAATAAAATTATTATTTTTTATTTACGCTGTCAACTCTTTTCAGCCTGGAATTTAATTCCCAGGATGCTTTTACTGTGTGAAGTTTTTCACTCATTCTGCTCTTAGTCTCATCCAGGGATGAATACAAACAGCCAAACATCTGTATTTCTTGCAAATTCTACTTTTTGAATAGCACATGTTGTTACTGCCGTCTCCAAAAGAGGGGACCAGATTGGATGACAATAAATGTCATTGTGCCAGGGCACTCCACCATCCTCTGCTGTTCCTAAGTACAGAGACCAAAGAATAGAGCACTGCTCTTTTCTGTCAGAGTTCAAAGTTACAGAAACTCAGACCTCTGGAACAGTGTTTTATAAAGATATGCCATGTAGGAGGATGATGTTCTTTCAGTGGCAAAATTTCCCTCTGCCCACAGTACCCAAAGAGCATCCTTTGAAGATTAGGCTTGAACAAGGAGTATCTGGTCTACTTGCACTCGGTAAATTTAAAGCCTTTCCATCAATTTTCATGGAATGACTCCAGTGCAAATCAGAATCACTCACCAGGATCTATTCTACTGTCTAAAATCACTCCTACATTAAATGCCAATGTTTGTTATGATGGATTTTCTAGCAAAAGTTTTCTCTGCCTTCATTAGCACTGGGTCAAATTTTCAGGTAATTAGAGAAACATGTGGCATTTTGACCTAAGCTACCTCCTATAATTTCCAGATGTCTCCTTCTCAGATGATGAAAGAAAACAAGGCCTGTCTCACAATCAAGATGTCACAGTGTCAGATCGATTCTGAACTTCTGCCTTTGTTACTGCCCTTTTGTTACTACAGATTATCCAGGCTCTGTGCTAATAATATACATTCTCCTACAAACAGGAAGCAAAAAATGAATAGCAATCATTTGCTGTAATTATAGTCAAGACTATGTTAATCTTAAGTCTCTCCCAGAGTACATGTGATGCAGATTCCAGCTAAATAAATATTAATCCTGCTTTTCCTGTTTGTCCCACAAGGCTGTAACAGAAAATAAAGCATGTAAAAGCACTTGTGCAGTCTCAACAGGAAGACACAGCAGATCTGCCAGCAGTTCCAGGTAAGCCCAGCCTCTGCAGAGGGGACTGGCAGCTAAACACAGTGCAATTACCCATTTCTGAACTCCCAGGGCAGAACCTTGCCAATGATAACTGGATTTCTCCCTAATCACGTGTAATTTTGTTTATAAATACATATAAACTTCCACTTTCACATTTCCAAATCAGTTGATGACAAGAAAAGTTGATCAAACTTGTGGAGATTTCTTTATGGCAAGGTCAGGTGGATTTTTAGTGCTACGGAGGAAAAGCAAAACAGGGTCAAAAATTGAAAAAGCATCTATTCTTCCAGGCAAAGAAAGAAATGTTTAATGGCTGGGGGTTGTTTTTCTTCTTTTGCCACCTTTAAGTTATTCCTCTCTCTCCTCAGAGGGCAAAGGGGCGCAGCCCTTTCACCAGCCAGGGTGGTGCCACGTTAGTTAAGCCAAGCAGAACCACCTGCCTGGCCCAGCTTTGGGAGCTCTCCAGGCCAGGGCACTTAATGACACGACATAGTCACTACAGCTGAGCCTCTGCTGGGTGGCTTGTTAAGGCTCTGCAGAGACACACCTCATTTTCAGGTCCAGCATTCTTCACTGAGGCAGAGTAATTTTATCACTGAGGGCTATGACTGCTCCAAGAACAAGGTGAGCAGATACTGTTCTGCAATGAGAAGCCCCCAGGCAGCCATAAGAAATGATGAAAAGGAGAACTAAATCCTGTTTTTCCAGAGATGTTTTGATTTCAGTGAATAGCCACGCACTAATTTTTTGATGCATTACATAAATTACAGCATAAATCTGCCCTGCCTAGTGGCAAAGTTTTTTTTAATAATGTAACTCCACTTATAAAACAATTAAAACGGTGTAATTAAAATTGCAGTGTGGTCAGGGCCAGTTTTCCAGAACCAAGGGCAGTCTCACCATTCAGCCAAGTGGTCTTCGAATGGCATTGAAGGCTAAAAGTGTCCTGGAAGGATTGGCTTTAGAGAGACCAGAAAGAATAGGATCATTTGTACCCTTTGAATTAAGCATCTTCAATGCACAGAATATCCATGGCATTAGCAATTACTTTAGCAATTCTAATAATTACAATTGTCATAAAAAATATCCCAAATATTTGCACAACATGATATGAAAAGTAATTTTCTTTGTTTGTACTTCATAAGCTGATATTTTAAAAGGTTAAACCCAGCTAAGGAAATTTAGACAGAACTGCTACCTCTGGAGCTTCAGATTGAGATGGCCAGAGTAGGGAGACATTCTGGTATGTGTTTTCCATTCAGAATTATGGAAATTGTGAATGAAATCATGGCTGTGGGTTCTTATCACTGAAATCAGCAAAGACAAATCTTTACTCCACGTGAAGATTTAAGTCCTTAAGTCCTCAGAAAGCTTTCTTTTCCTATTGCTCAGTTTTGCTCTCTTGCACCCTTTTATGCAGTAGTTTTGTCACAGAAATCAAAGGAATTAAGAGTATAGTGAGGGAGTTCTTCAGCAGACCTGAAGGGATATTTTCTAGATTCAGCTCATCCAGATGAATAACAATTAATTATCGTAAAATGTCTCTGAGGATAACATCTGCTACGAGTTCCTTGGCTTTCTGTTTTTGGCATATTCCAGCACTGTTTGGAACAGAGAAGTATGAGGCTTCACCACAGTAATTAACAGGGGCTTGTGCCTCTTTCGACTGCTGATACCACCAGATGAAGACAACTGTAAAATGGGAGAGACTTTGCTGGAATATGCTGGAAAGTACAAACCAGACCTGAAGACTGCAGTGTGGCCAGGCTTTCCTACCTCCTGCATTTCTGCCAATGCAGGTAGCCTTTCAGTGGCATATGGAAGAGGTTAGTCTCTATATCCATAGAGAATATTTCTTTCATTCTGCTTTTCAGTTTGGGCATGTATCTTAGTTCTGCATGTGAAGGAGCTGTTCACCCCCGTCCTTACTTGGCTGTGGTCTTTAATGCTACCAGGCACAAGCAGGGAGAAAAAGATTTGGGCTGGCACCTGAGCTGGTTTTTCTCAATAACTCCTCATTGTACTTCAGCATGGGAGCATTTATATTGGGATCCTAAGGTCACAGGTTTAAATACAGCTTAAGAGGAGACCTGAACATAATCCATCCACTGACACTCTGGCTGTGCATGTGTGAAGATAATGCTGGAAGCAGGATCTGTTCAAAAAGACCACAGCATACTGCCCTTGTTCATCAAATTAAGTTCTTCAAACTGTGCTGTGGCCAGTGTTCAAAACACTTTTTCTGGACATAGGAACATTAATTAGAAAAAGAGTCATGCAACATCATGCTTTGCTTTTTGCAAATTTGCTAATTTGTCTTTTCAGTAGTTGGTTCCAAACCCATCCTTCCCACCATCACAACACAGTTCTCCTCCGGTACTTCACGTCTTTTCAGCAGTTCCTGTCTCTCCTCCCCCATGCACAGACACAGCAGTAGGAACAGGATTCAGAGCCCAGCTTTAGGAACACAAACAAACTCTCACCAGCCAACTCCACCCCCGTTGTGCAGCGCGACCCAGGTTGCTCCTCTGAACGAGTCTCCCACGAAGTTCTGCACTGCCATGTCTGGGAGGAGAGCAAAGGTGTTACTCATGGGCTACGTTCATTTTTGTGTTGTGCTGCTCCCTCCTTCCATGACGTTTTTCCTGGGGCTGTGGGAAGGCAGGGTTGGAAGCAGGTTTTACTCACAGATACATACTGAACATCTCATTCCTGGGAGGAACAGGCTAGAGAGATTTGTCTCCCACTCTCTGCCCTGACTATGGAGGAAACAAATGCCAGTTTTACTCTGTGGTTTAAGAGGATGATGGTGATTCCTGCATTTGTGCTCCAACACAAGCAGCTGAAGGACCTACCACTCTTCAGCTCTGAGATATTTCTTCAGGGTGGAGAGAAATACAATGCACTCCTTTGGGATACCTCAGTCATGGAAGAGCAGAATGGACACATCCATGTGTATGGATTCAAAATGGGCAGGACACCTGGAACACTACATACCTTGCAGTTCTCAGAAGTTTGAAATGTTTTCAGATCAGAGTGCAGTTACTTCAGCCCTGTGCAGAAAGCCAGCCTAAAGCTAAGGAGTTGCATTTTGGGGACAAAGTTGGGATGAAAATTATATCCACCCCAATTCTCTAAACATGTGGGAATTTTACCCTGAACAGAAACTGCTGGAAACCACTAAGAAGGTTTGTCTATAAAAACCCCGAAAGAAACCTAATTTAGCAAACAAATATAATTTGACTAATGCATGATTTCCACTGAATTGTTCACTAGAATTTTGTATACACACTGCAATTTGTGCTTAAGCATATAACCAGAGAGGTGGAAAGAAGTGAACACAGAGGATAAGAGAAAAATTTATGAAAACCATCCAGATTTAATTCAAAAAATATTCAGTACATAATTCGCCATATTTTTAACAGGAAAAATACGAGAAAAACAACAATTTCCCCACCAGCCTCATCTGCAGACACACAGTTATGTGTCTGATGGAAAAATGACTTTACTTGAATGCTAATCTATGTTAAACCCTTTCAAAAGCTTAATTATGGCACCTTTTATCTGACATTATGTCACTTTAATAATGCAATTATCATAATTACGGTGCTGTTGAGATTGAATGGGAGAGATCTAAATCACCGTAGTCTCTAATGTACAGATTTTCTCCTCAGCCACTGGCCTGATAAGAGTGCAGGTTGGATAAGGAGTGAACTAACAATGCAATAACTTGGTGCTCCTCGGCTTTGATAAAGGTCATTGGCTGCAAATGTCCATGCTAAAATACATTTTGCAGAGAAGAAATGATCCATCAGACTGAGCTATTTTAAAGCAAAAAAAGACAAACATTCTGGAAATGTCCTGTGTGTTAAAGAGGAACAAATTTCACCCGAACCAGCTCAAAAGTTGTGTTAAAACAACAGGATAGAAGGAAGAGAGGAAGACCTAAGATGTTGTTTTATTGCCTCCAGAGGCTCATCTGGTCAAAGAGATTCAAGCCTCGTTTTAAAGACCAGTGATATCAGTGGCCAACAGGCTTTAGATAAGCCCTTGAAAAAGGCAAATGGACCACGTAAATCACAAAATGCAGAGAAAACCACAAAGCATGATGAGCAATGGGGTTTTAGCAAGCCCTGCTTCTATTGCCCTCTTCTGAGGGCATTGCCTGATGATTACTTATGTTGCTAAGATGGAGACATCACTTTGAATTTCTGTTCTCTGTGCAGCTGCACCATTTTCCCTCAGCTTGTCAGAAACAAACATTAATCAAGGCATCTATCTATTTGGCCTATTAGAACTAGCCAACATGCTCAAAAAGTGTTGAAGTGGGACTGATGGACGCAGTTAAAAGCCTCATTTCACCAGGAAATCCAGTTAACAGGGAACTTTTCTCCTTAAAATTGAGCCATAATTTGGTTCTATTATGAATTCCCATAATGGAAGTAATTCAATATGCTTGGCTTCCTCTATCATAATTTCTCATTCTACAGCAGCAGATCCTCCAATCCCACACCTCTTTATGATTGGCAGTTCATGACATACAGAAACACCACTGGGCTAAAGCTATTACCCTAATTTCCACTTTGCAGATGGAAAATTGAGGAAGATTTAGAGTTAAAAAGGGCTTAGTGCTTAATTCATTTTTTTTTTCAGGTCTCCAACCTGATATTTCTTGGGTTATTTCTCTAAAAGGCAGTTTCACAAATTGAAAAGCAGAATCTGGTTAGCACAGGTCAGGTGTGCAGATTTAAAGGCTCCTTTTGTAGACCAAATCTACATTATTTGCCCACAGTCACACTTTAAGTGAGCAGCAAGACCTGACTTTTATTCTTATGCCTTTACTATCAATATTCCCTTATGATCAGAAAAGTTCCTTTCAGAAACTCCAGACTGTTTTCTTGAGTCCTCAGGCAATGGAATGAAAACAGCTGTGAACCTCTTTCCTTTAAGCAAAATATTATTATAGACCTGATTTTGATCTTGTGGATTCCAAGGAAATACGGCTGTAATCACATCACCAGTTTGAAACAGTGAGATTCAAAATTAAAATCAAACAGAACATACAATCCTCTGAGTCTGTTCTCCATTTGCATTCAGATACACTTGGTGCATTTTCATGGAATTTCCAGCAGTGTTCAGGACCTCTCCTATATAACCAGCTTCACATTCATGTCTGTATCATTGTTAAATCCCACAAAGCTTCACAGGAAATCTGATTAATTTGGATTAAAGGGTGTTTTTTAAACAAAACCTTTTTTTAAATGTTGCATAAAAAAAGGTATTTCTGTTTTAAAGCCATTTCCTTGCTGGCCCAGGCAGACAAGTCTCAGCTGTTCCACTGACCTGCACAAAAGGCTGATCCATCGTAAATGTTTGACGTTTCTCTGAAAGGGCTGTCAGTCCCACTCACATCGTGGTGATCTCTGCTGAGGACTACTGGAGCCTGGAGAAAGCCAAGGACAAGACAGTGGAATCCTTCACAGAGTGACACTGCTACTGAGGACTCTGCTCAATTTACTTCTGTCTTAAGTCTTAATATTTTGGGGCCCTATTAAAGAGTTACAGTCCCTGCTTTGTGCTCTCAGCAAGCTGCAGAAGGATATGTTGTGCTTGTCGGTGCCCAAACAGGAAATTAGGCAGTCCCATCATGAAAAACAATTTCAGAGAGTTTCTAAACCCACCTCTCTCCGGTGACAGAGCACAATACTGGTGGCAGGCAGAGGACTGAGCTCTAACACAAACTGACCCCATGTAAATGACAGGCACTTCTGCTCTCACTGCTTGAAGCTTTCCCCTTTCCCACCTGCCACCCCAGCCTCAGATATTAAGCACAATTACCAGAGCGTATCAAGACACAGGAGACAAACCTTAATCTTTCCTTCAGAAATGGCTCGATTAATAGCCACAGCTATAGACACACGACCCTTCTGATCAGAATATAAGATTCTGGCTTGAGAGCCAACGACCTGGAAAAGAGAAATGACAGAGGGATAAGGTTCTCTCTAACTGGCTTATCTTCAGGTCCCAGATGAATGGAGTCACAAGAGTGAGCCCTTCTATAGAAAAAAGTGCAGATTATTTCTTCACCAACATCCAGCTTCCAGGAAAAAAAAAAAAATTAAAATCCCTCTTTGAACTTATTTTTATCTCCACTCACACAATCCTTGAGACATATTTCTCTATTCAGCTGCTACTCTCTAATAAATTCCAATTTTAACTCAACCTGATTGCTAGGCTATAATCCTCCTATCAACAAATCCCTTACCAACAGCTGAGAAGCAGAGGTTTGGAACTGGTGATGGTGTGCTGGAAGAGAAATGTGGCAAAGAACATCTGTCCTGCACAGCTCTGCTGTGCTTCCAGACTAGGAGAGCACATATGAGCTCTACAGCACCACTTGTTGGCTTCACAAGGAGAGCCTGCCCCAAAAGGAAAACAAAGGATAATCCACTGGTGTCCTGCTTCCCACAGTGCAGAAGGATGGCAGCTCTTCAGCCCTATCACCTCTTTTGGAAAGGGTTCTGGGAACTGCACGTGTGAGGAGCTTAATCCACAGCAATGCCAAGAGGGATATTTTGAATAGCACTGTGAAAGAAAGGCGATTGCATGTGAGGTGGAGGGTGAATCACAGATATGTTTCGCTCTAGATATAAAAGTAGATATTGCTGGATTATTTTAACATATCCAGATGAGGAAGTGAAGGAAAACAGCTGCTTCAACTCAACCTAAAATCCTGTTGTGAAAAGAAGGGTTTCAATTGTCAGCCCTAAGAGCTACAAACTATGTTTCATTACCCCAGCATTCAAGAGTTGCATTCAGGACCAGGAGCAGCCACATCTGCTGCAGGAGGTTGTGCACTTACCAAGCTGTGCCTGCCGGCTTCCCGAATCCAGCGGATGTTGTCATGGTACTGCTGCCTCACAGATGTGCTCACTTGCAAGAGAAAACAAGAAAAAATACAGTTTGAAAATTAATGCAACGTGTTCCAAATGACTTTAATTCATCTGGCAGCACTAGGAAGTCACATTCTACTCTCAGATACAAGCACGCATATAGGAAATGCTATATAAAGTCCTCTGTGCAGCTGATGCAGTAACTCCATGTTATATTTAGAGAAAGGTACAAGATGCTACTCAGGGGACAGCTGGAATGGCAACTCCCATTTGTATCTTCAGCAAACTAAATTAAACCTTGAAATATAGTTTACATGTACTGTCCACTTTTGGTCACCTGCTTTACTCCCTACTAAATGCCAATCTATTACTAATCTTTGCTAAATTAGTAGTTTCATCAAACTCCATGACATTGGGTGCTGGAATCCAGCCTTCTACCACATAGTGAATAACTCCTTTCAGGCAGCCAGCAGAAATTCTCAAAAGCAGATAGCAACACAGACTTGAGGATTTGCTACACCAAAATCTGAGATACAGATTTGCAGCACAGCAGTTATTCTTTACAACATGGTCCTTGGTATGTTTTCATACCGAGATAAAACTGGGGTCTTCTATCCAGAAAAGAAAAAAACTGCACAGGAAAGCTTATTATGCAACAGTTACTTTATGTATAAATCCACCCCACACCTTGTTTAGATGTATATGTTACCTAGGAGGACAATTATATATAATAGATTAGCATTCTCCAGCTTCTCTTTTCATTTATATCGGTCTCATTTCCATCTCAATCAGCCAAACTGAGAAGGAATAAGAATAAAGATATTTCAAGTGAAAGACAGTGAAATATGGCATATATCAGCCAGATACATGGTGACCTCAGCACAATCAGCTGCCTCCAAAGGCACAGCACCATCTGTAGTGGGTGAGTCACAAAAGAGATACGGGGTAAGGAATGGACAGAAGAGTTGTCTTACTATCCTCATTTAGGGGGGTTTACAGCTCTCATGGGGTTACAGGGGTTGAAGAAGTTACTGTCTGTAAGCTCTTTCTCTGTGGTCTAAGCTGTCACATTACCCAGCCCTGACAGCCACACTCAGCTACCAGGGCTCAGCTGGTCTGTGACAACAGGCTGAGCCACGGTGACCCGTTCATGCATTGGAGCTTCAAGTCAATCATCTCTGCAGATGCCAAGACAGAATGTTCTCCATTACTTTCTAGCTCCCACCTCTTTTCATGGCAAATTATAATGTACAGATAGCCTATGTTCCAAAGTCAGGCTGGAGAAACTGAATACTGCTAACTTGAAATTGTCCCTGAGAAGAGTGTTTGAACTATTGCTTCTGCACTAGGCAGTACAACAGCAGTTATGCAGGGTAAAACTAGAAAATGGAATGAGAAAAATGTAAGAAGTTCACACTGAGCCTGTATTAAACACATTGTTTAAGGGAAATGAAAAATATGCTCATTCCTGCAGAGGTTGGCCTCCCATACCAAGAGCTTTAATGATTCTAAAAAGACCTGACAGTGCTTGAGGGGCTGGCTTCAAGTGATAACTTCTAAACTCTGCAATGAGGATTAACATGTCAGCACTTCACTTTGCAGGGAGTGAAAGATGAAACAGCTGCTAGTGCTGTCCTAATAGGATTGTGCTGCCATTCAGAAGGTTTAAGGAAGCAGCTTCTAGAAAGTAATGGGTAGTGTTCACTTAGGTTACTGCAGATAATGTAATGGGAGTATTTTGGAATATCTCCAAAAAAAACCAAACAAAAAAAAAAAAAAAAAAAAAATAAAAAAAAAAAACCAAAAAAAAACCCCAAAAACACCAAAAACAACAACAACAAACCATGCCAGAGAATGGGTTCCTTTCTATCACTTTTACATGCTGTATCAGTGAGCACTTACCATATTTTATACTTCACAGTGCACAGATGTACAGAAAATATTTAACAGAAGAAAAGATCTACAGAACATATCCAGAAGAGAAGCCAGTGAGAATACTGGCTACAAGGACCTATCTCAACACAGCACATCTGTCCCTTCCACCCAGCTCAAATAAACAGTTGGATTTCATCAGTTATCTCTGGGGAAGTGAGGAATACTTTTATTTAGTCTTATTTCCTGTAATTAAAAAAACCTCACCATTTATTTTCTAGAAAGGCTTTAACTTTAGAGTAACTCCATATATCTCATTTGCTAAATTGCTGCCTCCACCTTCCCATCCCAACAGGAATGTGTTTTGAAGTCAGTCAAGCAACTGTATTGCTTCTGGTATTTCATAGGCCCTTGTACACACCTAGGGTCTAAAATATACTACAAAGTATTGTGTACCCAGAGAAATTGTCCCAAGGAATGCAGAGACTTGCTCTCTTAGAGAGATTTACATTGTTATGCATCAGCTCAGCCTTCAAACTACCACAGAAGTCCTAAATCCAAGTTACACCCCCATCATCAGTGCTGCATCTCTCATGCAAAGGCCCTCTTAAAAGCTCAGGTAGCTTAGAAGTAGAAGCAGATAATAATAAAACTACACAAATCTCGGAAATTCTGAAAGAAATTCGTCTCCACAAAAGAAGAAGAATGGTTAACAGTGGACTCAAGGCCAAGTCAAAAGTTTAGACTTGGAATGCAAAAGAGTTCAGCTCTGTGGAGTTTTCACTCAGGGTTTAGAACATATTCTTTCATAAATTTCACAGGTAGGCTCAGATTTCAGATATGTATTTGTGTGAGGCTATCCAGGTCCTAAAATCTGGTCCAAACCCAAGCCTCACAGAAAATGGACTGCAAGTATATTATTCAAGAATATGTATGCATGAATGACTGTTTATTTTCTGATCAAATTCTGTTTTTCTTTCTCTTTGAATCAAATTCCCATTGTCCTGTCAAATTTAACAACAAATCAAATAATAGCCTTGCCCTTAAGCTTGTTTTCCCCTGTTGGGATTTTTTATGTGTAATTTTTTTTTTCCATTTAAATTAAGAATATACAAGCAATAGTTCAATGCTTTTTGTTTGTGCAAGAGGCTTCTCTCCCTAGCTTTACATTACATCTATGTAAACACCCACACACTCTTGTACACACAGTAACTGATTCATTTCCCAGTCTTGCAATGCAAACCATCCAAAGGTCATACAATGGTTCAGTCCTGAGAGAAGATTTCTGGAAGCTGCAGTACATGGTGGAAAAAAATACTGCAGATTTCTGAAGACAGATCCAGCAGTATAGTAATGGACTTTGCCCTCCCTTCAATAAAGCCAAGGGACCAGGCTTAAAAACGTGGAAGTTTCCATACCCACAGAAGAGAGTGGGCACTTTTGGGTTATTGCATTAAACACAACTCATGCTCCAGTGGTGTTTCTTGAAAATGACTCCTAAGGAAAGACCAGGAGAATAGACAGAACCAAGGACCTTGCAAGGACCCACTGCACCAATAATTCACCTCATGGGAGGAAAAGAAGGCTGGACAGCAGCCTTACATTATAGGAAGACAAGGGTAGTTTTATTCCAAATGAGAGACATCTGAACATGGTATATCCTTTTCAGAAATACTACCCAGGATCCTCCTGGTACTTTTGCCCCAGAACAAACAGGAGAGCATTCAAAATTTTCACACTTCTATTTGTATTTTGAAGTCTTCCATGAAAAAATCAACAATTATTTTAATATTATGAGGGAAAGAACTATTATGCTCTTGTTCTCAAAATATGGTTTGGATTTCTGATACATTTGCTTTTGATCTGGCAGAATTCTTCAGAATTCAAAGATTCTTTTGTTGATTCTAGAAAGCACAAACTTTGGTGCTCAAAACAGAAGAGCTGAGGACTTCAGTGCTTGGGGACAGTGACAAGACTTTGAGCCTGCTGTCAGGTAACTGCAAAGGTAGACAAAGAAAGGGAATGGGATAGGGCCTTCCTCTCCATCCTGGGAGGTCGGGATTAATGTTTGCTGACACAAAATTAGCTTTGTCTCAGTTCCCGTTCATAAGCAGGGGATATCAGTAATAGCCCAGTTTCAGGGATGTGGAAGAGTGGAAGAGTGGAAGAGTGAAATTCCTAGATCCTAGAGTAGCATGCAGAGCCATGCAGGTATTCCAAACTGGTTCCACCAGTCAGTAGAAATAGCTGTCAATCTATGAACAAATGACAAAAAAGATCTCAAAATTGTAATCACAGAAAAATGACACTGGATGGAGCACCACACCCAGGAAACCTGGGTTTCCTGCCACTGATCTCCTTGCTAACCTCTTGAAAGCCTCCCTAGATTTTCATGCCTCATTTACCTGTGAGACAGGAGCAAAGCAATTTGATTCCTTAAATTACTCTTGGAGACCTGATGGTGAAAGATATTGATTACCTTAAAGTTTCAAGGTGACAATGTTTAAACAAATAAATAAAAAATTGTAACAAATAAAAAGAAAGGCTCTTAGCCAAAGCTGCTCTGGGATGAACATCCATGGTGTTTTTATGTTTTACCTCCAGGTTACACTCCTACCAGGAGTTTAGACAAAAGCAAATCTTCCTGCCTACGTGGAACCTGGAAGAACCTGCTTTCCGTGTTTTCTGCCAAAAGGTAACACACGTGTTGACCCTGGGTTTCCTTTTCTCTCCAAAAGGGAGGGGGGCATGGGATGGTGCCTTACCTCCCTGACGTATAGAGTCTTCCAGCACTGACATGGCAATAGAGTCAGTTGTAGCAAGGTCCTGTGGGTCACCTGAGGTACAAACCCAGCGGAATGGCCCAAATCCCAGGGAAAAAATGTCCCTGGGAAGAGAACATGTTTCATTAAGAGATAGTTGAAATTCTTTCCTTATTTATCCTGGCTGCTAGCAGTGCTTTTCTTTCATTAGCTAGAGACGGAAGAATTTGAAACATTTTCAGTGCACTAATCTAAACAGAAGCATCAAGGACCATTAATTGAGAAATTAAACAGTGCTGTTTCATGCAGCCATCCATTGGTATATAAAAATGTAGTCAGGCCAGAATTTTCATAGTCATGTTGGACAGCTCAATCAAGTGCATCATCAGATGAATTGCAGCTTTTCTTGTTTCATCACATATACTCTCCCTGCTGCCTGGTCTTTGTGTCCTTAACCCAGGCTAACCCTGAGTGCATCTACACTGTCAGACAAGTGCAGGTTCTGACCAAGTGCCTGAGTCCAGACTCATTTGCTGTCCACATTGTTTACGTACAATAGTGAGACACGCTTCACTTGAGGGCCGGAAGAAAAGATCTAATCTGAGGGCCTTACTCTGTGTTCAGGCTCTTATTCACATGGCATAAGCAAGCTAAGCATGAGTCAGGAAAAATGAGTTATAAATCCAGTCCCTCAACAGATCTCCTGAGGTCAGCTGTTTCTACAGGCACTGTGTACAGTGAGGGTAAGAGGCACAGCTGGTGACACGGGCAGAAGAGTGTTTCCACTGCTTCCATCATACTTTTAACTTCAGGGAGGATATAAGGCTTGGAAATTTTGGAATTGGTCTCTGAATCTCCTGTGAAGAGACAAGCTCTCAGCTTTTAGCAGCTAGAAGTGAAGTTGCCTCTAGTCAGAGGTTGGGGCTGTGACCTGGCTCTTCTTGAGGAGAACTGCTCAAGGAAAATTCATGCAAGAACAAAATGCAGCTATTATTGTAAAGGAGTGAAGAGTGTTGATTTGACAATGGCTAGCCTACACTAACTCTGGCATAACTTGTGAGAGCTATTTTCCTACTGCTGATAATTTATAGTGCCTTGTCAATCTGCACTAATCTCTGTAGCATTCTCCCTCTGAACAGAGGGAGTCACAAGGTACTTGACAGCATATTCCCAACTCTGCCCAACATACCCCATGATGTGCTGAACATAGGAAGGATATCGAAATTCTGTTTTGTCTGCTCCTTTTTTTGCAACATCAGCACCTATAAAAAATTTTTAATAGTCAGTCACTTGATAGAGGAAAACTATACAATGCAAAACCAGGCTGCACACAAATTCCTATGAAGGTTGTACCTCAGCCAGGGAGGGTCAGGGGTCTCAAAGAACAAGAGAGAAAGGACTAAAGATTAGAATTATAGTGGCCAATTCTACCCTACTTAACACACACAGCTGGGAAGATGCATGCAGGATTATCCTCATTTCCACCTACAACTCCAAGATCTACTCACCAGCTCTCTGAGCTTCCAAGAGAAAAGCATTGCCATAATCCCAGAAAAACATGCCCTTATCAGATAGTTTGTTAATAGCAGCCACATGCCTCTTCAGACTGAAATAAAGAAGGAAACAGTTATTCTTGAGGTCAATGAAACATAAAAAAGAATATCATTAACTAAGCAAAGGTATGGCAGTAGAGGAGACAGAGGGAATGGAAGGACCCCAAATAAATTCAGACATAAACCCACAAGACATCAGTTAAGATGCTTTCAGTCTCTATAGCACCTGTTTTCCCCAGATCTTGAGGTGATTTACAGTCGTTGTGCAAACTTCACTAAATAGCAAAAACATTTCACATCTTTCAGCCAAGCAACGCAGCCAGCTCTGGAGATGGAAGCTCATAACAAAATCAGCTTGCACAAAACTGCAGAACAGTTTAAGTAGTTCACAAAGCAAGCAGAGAAAAAAACTGAAAACCAGAACATCACTGTTCTGGCCTCTACCTTGGCCCAAACTGCCCAATTTACCATTTCTTTCCAGTAGTGGATCATCTGCCAGGACTGCATCGCTTGAAGAGCAACTAAACTCAAAGGTTAGGAAGATATATTGTAAAAACCTTTACCTCTCTTGTACCAGTGTCCGGAACTTCCCTGGGTTGGAGGAGAGGAGCTGCTTTCCCTCCTCAAAGCCGAGCTGTACTGGGTAGTACCCCCCGTTGAATGGGTTGTGACAGGAAGTTTGGTCGGACCCCAGGTCAACCAGCAGCTCTCCTGTTGTGTCCAGCTCATGCACCAGCCTCTCCCTAGGCAGGACAGCAAATGGGACACAGGAGTTCAGATCCCCCGTCTGACAGCACTTTTTCATGAGCATCTAGAGTAAGGTGCTTAGCACTATAGTTAACGTTGCTTCCAAGTTTGGGAACTAATTCCACATTGACCAAAAAGCCAGAATATTAATGCACTCATTATCCATTCATACTACTCACCACAGATCTACCACATTCCCATGGTAACCCAAACTGAGGGCAATTTTATTCTTTCTTGCTTCTCTGGAAAATAATAAAACATTGGTTGGAGAAAATGCACCTCATTCTATCTCGAAATGTGCAAACCACACACACTATCAAACCCAGAAAAAAAAAAAAAAAGAAAAAGAAAAAAAAAAGGCTGTATGTTGCTTTCAACACTTATCTCAGAAACAGTTCTTTCAACATTTACATAATTTTTAACCATGGATTCCATGAAGCTTGAGTGACACTGCAAATGTAACATTAGTTGTAATTGCTCCATGCATATTCATGAAACTAAGTGAAGACATGTTTAACATATATAAATAATGTGAAGCATGGGTAGTCACTAATAAAGGCTGCTGCAGCTTGGGAAGTTGAATTCACATTCCAAAGCAGACCTGGAATAAGAAGAGGTGTTCCTCAGCCCCTCCTATATGCAGACTACTTTGGCACAGTGCAGAAGGATGTGAAGGGAGGGTTAGGAAGCAGAGATAAACTCACTGAGTTTGTTACACGTCATACCTGAGGCGAGCAATGCAATGGTCCAGGTTGTTAGAGATTTCCATCAGCCATCCCTGCTTGTGACGTTTCAAAAGTGCTGCTTCATCAACCTAAGAGACATAGCAGAGATCTTAAAACTCCTGTTTCCCCATGCAGTCATTTTTACCTTTAGTTTTTCAATTACCCTGCAGGGAAAAGTAACAAAAATTAGAGATAACAGCCCTACTATTTCCTTGAGTTATACATACATATATATGTATATATTAAAAATATAGATAATATATACATAGATATTGTTCAAATGCTTATTTTTCACCTCTCATTTTTTCAAGCTTTATGTACTCTTTTACTCCAGGCTCAAAGCAAGAAATACTTTTTCAATACATCGCTTCCCAAAATATCCTATGAATCAAAATTTATCATTGAAATTGCATAAGAGGTAATATATTCCTTTAAATTTTAAGTATTTCTATTGTTTCTTTTCATTATTATGTTAAAAGGCAAAAGTGTTTCCAATTTATTTTTCAAATCTGGCTATTTTTTGTGAACATAATATTTTTTAATAATTAAGAAAATATTTTCATTGATCAGCCCAGAGAGACATTTCTGCCAGGCTGCTCAAGATGAAGTTATGGTTTGCTGAATAAAATTAACCCTCACTTTTGTTCTTGGACTGCTGCTTGAAAACCTCAACAAAATAGGGAAGGAAAAGAGGAAAGCATTTTCTGTTCCAGCTGCCTAATGCTACTGAAAAATAGCACAGAGCAAAACAAAACTATGCCTTTAATTCCCTCTTGCTTGAACTTTGAAGCTCCAAACAAGCTCAGTCCCAAATCTGTACTCTCTTCTGGGCTCAGCTTCTGTGTGTGCCAATGTGTATGTGCCTAAGAGACAGCTGGACAAAAATATAAATGCATGGAAAAATGATGGAGGCTTTGGCACAGATTCCATATTCATGGTCCAATGTACAAGCTTGCACATCATTAATACATTTATAATGAGTTATCAGTGGCATAAGGCTAGTGGCAAAATTAATTTAAACCAATATTCTGTGGTAGCAACAGATTTAACCCCCCCCACAATGATGTGTGTGCATGAGAATACATAACCTGGGTATCTTCTAGTATTTCATTAAAGCATTTTTTACTTCTCTACAATCTTTCCCCATCGTTTTAATTATTTCTCATTAAGAAAGTGTATATATGTAAATTAAATAAGTTCTGTATTCAGGAGTTGTTTGAACACCAGGAAACACTTTCTTTCCTAATTATTCTTAGCATGGGACACTATCCATCATTTTCCACATCAGTAATGAAGACTGTCCTTCCCAAAGCCCAGATTATGATAATAACAGTGTCACTGCCAATGGAATTATTCAATAAAGTTAGGTGCTGTGGGGGACAGCTTCTTCTAAGATATTTAAATCAGCACAGGAGGAAAAATATTAAGTGCTCTGTATGAATTACAGGAATTGGGTTCATTTAAATCCCCACATAATACAGATCAGATCTATTTAAATGTTACCACATCCAACATATTTTACTTTAGCTCCCTCTGACATTCCTAGTCTTTCACAGGCTTGCTGGCTCAAGAAAACTAACTCCCTTTGAACCACACTTTCAAAAATATGCTCATTTTTGGATCAGCATCTCAGTAGTTTAAAAAATTGCATAAAGATGATGAGCTAATGTTGCCTCCAGGGTAACCCCAGAAAACCCAGTGCAGCTCAGAGCAGATACCTGGCCCTCCACACAATTACTTCATAAAATTACAATCAGCTCCCAGTCAAACAGGAGAGGTAAAATACTTGCACCACTAATCCCTTCTGTTGGAGCCCTGGCTGACAAAATGATCTCTTGCACAATTCAGTGTCATCTGCATAAATAGTTCCTTAAATAAATAGTATGTACATATTTATAGTCATCCACATGTGCTCCTGAGACTCATTTCCGACAAGGATCATCTCACAGGAGATAAAAAACAGGCGATATTCAGTCTCCTGAATAAAATCATCTGCAGCCATAGAGATGAAAAGGACAAAGGATGGTTGTGAATGGCATTCATTGAAATCTTTCCTTTGTTTTCCAGTGTTTGAAAGACCATGATGACAGAAGTCTGAATAAAGATAATTTATTCATTAATAATTTATTCAATAGCAAATTGAATAAATTTATTTCATCTGCAGGGAGCACCTGATGAGATCTCAAATGCAAATACAAAACCACCTTCGCACCATTGTCGTAAAGCTGACGAAGCCCAAGCCTTCCATCAAAGACCTGAGGTAGCCAGAACAGCCAGGTTTACTGCACATGACATGGGCAGTCTGACCCACTATGTTTTGAAGTTTAATTGTAACTCAAATAGGTCAGATTGTGATATTCTTTCCACTGCAGTGTGACATACCCCCAGCAGAAGTTTCCCAGCTAACTGTCTGTAAGTGACTTTAGCTGAGAAGGCCAAGCTCCCACTCCCAATTAGTTCTCAAAAATCCCTTCTTCTGTGGGGTAACAAGAGCCCATCACATGCAGATACTCAGAAGAACTCAATGCATTTTGGCCAGTCCTGGATCTGTTCATTCAAGAATGTTTCTCCACTGTATTGAAACCAAAGCCAGTCACGAGTAAAGAAATGCATGGAAAAGTTTAATATTTCTAAGTAGTCAATATCACTGAGTGTGAGGTGAGGGTCCAAAGGGATGCAGGGTCACCAGGCAGGTACAAAGGAGAGCCATTTTGTCCCAAAAGCCCGGCCTTTTTAAGCCATTAGCCGGTTATCAGTTACGTACTTTTAAATCATAACAAACATAATTCAACCAACCACCATACACCATGATGTGAACACACAATGGTAACATAACTTTTCTCCCCCTAATTCAGCTGGGTCTCTTTCCCATAGTCCTTTTCTTACTTAGCCAAAGAAACATGCCTGAACCGTGATCATACAAGGCCTCTCTTTTACAAAACCTTGTTTATCAGTAACAACGAAAGATCATCACTACCATTTTCATAGAACTGCAGAGCAACAATCTGTCCTAAAAGTTGTTGCAGTGCTCCTTCCATCTGGTTGCCACAACAGAATCCTATGATCAGCATAAGAGCTGAGAAGGGCAGGTATTGGGAGAACCTAGTGCTAGCTTTTTATGTGAAAATATATTTCACTCAAAACATGCAAATATACTTTCCCAAATGATGATGTTTGTGTCTTACATTAGATGATACTTAAGGATATCTGTGGGTCCAGTGGATCCTATCATCCACTATTCTAGTTGCATAGGCATTAGCAATCTTCCAATCACAAATCATTACTGGATTCTCTTTGTTTATTGGAAGAAATAACTGGGATATTTTAGCATATTTGGAACAGAGAAATTTTCCACAGAATGAAAGACAGTCTACAAAGATATACTGTAGGAGCGTTTTGGGAACAGGGAAAATGGTACTACAGAACTTCTCCCCCATCAGCATTTTTTTTCAGCAGAACTTACCTTCATTGCCTAAAAACTGGGATTCTCGTAAGTGCTTGTGATTAACCTCAGATCTCAACTTAAAAAGTCCCATTCACTTTGAGGAATCACAAATCAAGCAACTTCATTAGTACCAATCTTGATGAGTAAACCACGCCAACATTTTTAATGAGTACTTCCTATTGCATCTGATAAGGGCGCTGGGGGCTTTAAAAGTTAATCAAAGTTAAATAACATAACTAACATCTTCTTAACAGAGACTATTTTTGGCATAAGAGAATGCAGTTCTCATGGGAATTGCCTGTGGAAGTCACACTTTTTCACACATGAAACAAGTAGTTCAAACACTGGGAGTGGCTCATCTGACAGCTTCATTCTGCATCATTTCTGAAGCAATTACAAGTCCATATCATTGCAGTCTGATCCAATGAACAGAGAGTGGAATAGCAGTGAAAAATGCTCAGCAATGGGAAAAAAAGAGACATACTTTAGAAAATAGTATCTTTTCTGAGTTTGGTTTGTCAGGTTTACTTCAGGAACCTGTCGGATCAGAAGAACGAGGGTTCTGACTCAGCACAAGAAGACAGAATGACGGCAGCACTGCTCTCACCTCTGCAATGATCCCCACACAGCCAGCAATGACTGCAGCCTTGGCCTGAGCCCCGCTCATCCCCCCGAGGCCAGAAGTGACGAACACCTTCCCGGACAGGTCCTCTGCCTTCAGGTACCGACGGCCTGCATTGAGCACTGTGAGCTGCACACAGCAAACACAGCCATCACCAGGAGCCATTTCCACTGGAGTCCTTACATTTAAACATCTTCTGTCCCTTTAGCGAACAGACTTTGAAACTCTGGGGTCATCAGCACCGTGAAACATTTTAATCCTTTAAGAAGGAAATATGTTACAAAATGATGTCATGAAACCTTCTGTCCTCATTATGCTTATTTCTCTCACCATGAAATAGAATAATCAGTGGTCCCCAACATGCTGCTCTGGCAGTATAGAAACTTATGGGGTGGCTGCAAAGGACAGCTAAGGAAAACAGCCAAGAAAATATTTTTATATAGTACATTTGGTCAATTCATACTTCACATATTGTAGTTAAATATGGGCTCAGATTGAGACCTTGATTGCAAATCCCTTCAAATCTGTGTTCTGGACAAGACATATCAAAGTGAAAAGACATTAATTTTTCATGGAGGGAGCAATGAGAATTTCTTTAGCAGGCAGAAGTTGCTCTCACAGCAATCTAATCCACTCCCATAGCCAGCCACCATGGGAGAAAGCCTCTTCCATCAGGTACTGACAGAGAGCTTTTCCCAGGTCCTTACCACGGTCCCATGGACTATTCCCTGAGGGCCAATGTAGCAGTAGCTCCCTGCAGTCATCTGACCATACCTGGGGACAGGAGGGAGCACAGTGAGACCACACATTGCTCAGGCTCAAGTGGCACTTGCACTCGTCCACTTGTGTTTCCAGTACAACAAAAACCCCTCTGTGCTTCAATTTGTTGTCCAAGGTCTGCTGTTATCAAATTCTCAGCTTGGAGTTTTATCATTAGCAATGTACCTACATATTTTTGGAGGAGTGTTTAGCTCATTAAATTGAGTTCAAAAATGCATGGATCAAAACCTGAGTGTAAATTTGTCTTGGCATTCAGCAGAGTGACTGGGACAAAAGGACACTCTTTTT
This sequence comes from Hirundo rustica, assembly GCF_015227805.2. Taxonomy (NCBI): domain Eukaryota; kingdom Metazoa; phylum Chordata; class Aves; order Passeriformes; family Hirundinidae; genus Hirundo; species Hirundo rustica. The sequence goes on from NC_053461.1 coordinate 10,819,571, forward strand.
CACCTCACTGGAATCTCTGCGTCATTGTGTTTCAGTGGCACTCCTGCCTCTCAGACACGTGGCCATTTTGGAAGCTTTTAGCCCAGAATGGTTGATCACATTCATACTAAATTCCCAGAGGAGTGGGACAAATCTTTGGCTGTTTTAATTCATTCTCTCCTTGGTACATAAAAGAATGATAATCTTGTGCTCATCAACAGTAGAAAAGTATGCAAAAATCATTACGAAAGGATCACTTTCTACTTCAAAGTTTCTCTTAGCATGAAAGGATGTTTTATAACTTGTATTTTCCATAGCAGCAAAACAACCACTGAAAATTAGAACTAGCAAATTCTTTAAGTGGGTTATGGTTAAGGCTTTAAGGTATTGTTCAGCCAAGCCTCACACATAAACCTAATATTAATTCCTACCAGACCTCAATTGCATCCTTATATATGTGGCTGAACATAACTCAAACTCTGAAGTAATTCCATTTAAGAGTGTATTAATGCTTTGCAGCATCAGTACTTTGTGCAGCATAATTGAAATCCATCTGCATTGGAGATTTTAACAGGTCACTGCATGATGTCTGAATTATATTTTAGTCAAAATACAATATATTATAAATATAATAAACATAAATTATACATCTATGATGAAATATGCTTATTTATTTAATTAATTAACATTGAGCTATTTTCTTACATTGTTACACCCAAAGCAAACATCTTCTCATATTCATCTCTGGAGGAATAGTTGGGAATCACCTAAGAAAACAACCAAAATAAACTCCACATAAGCAAATTAGAGATTTAAGCAGGTCTTTTAAACAGCCTAAATTTCTTTAACTATTTCTGTAACTACTACAAATGCAGAAAAACAGTAGAAACAGGAGGAGTAATCCAGGTGCTTTATTTCATGTATTAGATAAAAGGATGTCCAGTCTTCCTGGCACTGCGACTGCCACACAAGTTTTTAGGAGAGCGGTTCCCCAGCCACAAAACTAACCTGCAGGGGGATGGATATTGAAGGGCTCAAAAGGCTGGCAATGAACCAGAATTTCCACTTGTCTACCTTGCCTTCCAAGCAAACCAGTGCAGATATCTGAGCTTCTGATTAATAATCATGTTTTCTTACTGAGGGCTTTTAAATCTTCCAGACTGAGCCTAGCTGAACTGTTCAGGGCAAGGAAGTGCCACAGACTCAGTAAGAAGAGAGGTTTTAAGGAGAATAAGGAGAAGGTTGTTTCCTCCATCACTGCAGATCAGCACACATGAGGTGACAGCAGCTGTGCTGGAAAAAATGTTGCAGATTTTGGACCCCAGATTCTCCTGTGCGTTGTAGTAAATTTAGATAGCATAAATCATATTTTAACTCAGCCAATACTTAAATATGAAACAGAATAGGAGGAAAAAGAAAACAAGATGCTAATACCTACCATGCCATTGGTAATGACTAAGCGAGGAGCACGCTGGTGGCTGGGGAAGAGCCCCAGGGGATGCCCACTGTACATCACCAGTGTTTGCTCTTCTGTCATCTCTGACAAATAGTGCATTACCAACCAGAACTGAAATGAAAAGCAAGGAGAAGAGGGACTTTGTCTGCATCTTACATTTACATTTTTTGTGAAGATGCTAATCGTGGAGAATGAAGGCAGCTATAGAGATAACGAGATGCATTCACATATGGAATAACAGAGCTCTCAACACATTCTTGCTTTCAATAAAGTTCTTTAAGGGATACCACTCACCAGGAAACACAAACCATCAATTAACAAAAGTCTGAATAAGTTCCAGAATAATTTCTCCAATACAAACCCCAGATATCCTTCACTTTTAAAGCCATTCTAACTTTATCTTGAGATTAACCACTTGTATTTGGCACTTTTCTGGCAATGCTTCCAAAGCCAAACTGCAAAATTTTCCCTATAGAAGTAATTAAATACTCATGCTTATTGTTGATCCTAATCTGAAGTCCAGCATCTTCTACTGCAATAAAGGATTTTTACAATGTGCACTTTAAAATGAAACAGCTTTTCTTCTCAAGGGAAAAAAGTCAGCTTTCATTGTGAACACAGAAGAAAATCCTTGATGCACCCTGGAGTACACAAATATATTTCAGCTTTGTCTGCATAACGCAATAGTTACTCTTGACTGATGCCAAAATGTACACTTTGACCATCTAAACTGGCTTTAAGTTTAACTTCAATCCATCACTGTCTATGACAAAGCCCATTACACTCCACGGGATTTCAGTATGTGTCAACTGGGCCTGTGAGAAACTTCCCCATGCAATACTGGAATTCAACAATTACTCGAAACTAGAGTTTCTGTGGGGACACAAACAAGATTTTGAGGGGCAAAACCCCCCAGAATTGCTGATCAAAGAGGGAGCAGTATCAGTGACAAATAAACACAGGCACTTAAGCTCTGAGGCTGTGGCTTTGGTCTGAATTAAAAGTAGTACAGATTGGAAGCCAGTCCCTTCTAATGCAGCTGATTGCCCAAGCTGCAAGTTCAGTTGAACAAGAAAGAGTTAGTCAAGTTCTGTCTTGTTTTTACAATTTGGCTTATGAAAAATGTTGAATAGTTGTATTCATGCCATAGGACAGAGCAGGTAACTAGCTGAACTCTCAACTCCTTAGCAGTCTGGGTAAAACATCCTAATGTTTTTCCTAAACAGCTTCCTACTACTAGCAGCTGTAAGATAAATAGGTTTTTGGCATTGAAAGGCATAACCATCCTAGCTTAAAAAGCAGGTCTGTTGTCTGCAGACCTGTAAAGTTAGCTCTGGACATAGTTCTTTCATTTGAAATTATCCAGAAGAAAGCACAGGTCTGCATGGATGATATATACTAAACTGAACTTTTTCACCGTGAGTTTTGCAATGCTAGATTTTTTATTTTTTTTTTTTTTAATGCTCTTTTCAAGCTGTAAACAGAATAAAATGTTCTGTGGTAACTGAATCATTCATGTGATTGCTACTCTAAGTAAACAAAAACAAAAAGGTTCTGTTTGCTCTGCTGTGAAACAACTGCAAGTCATAGGACTGGCTTGGATGAGAACAAGAGAAAAGAATATTTCTGACTTTGGCAGCACTTCTACCTCACCTTGCAGCCCAGCATCTGCCTAAGAACTGCCAGATCAATAAAGGCCACTGTATAAACTGCTGGCACTGCTCACCCCAGAAATGCTGTAACACTCATATCCACCAGGCAGTAGTTAAGTGGCCTTTATTAATTAATCCACAGAATAAAGAAATGGTGAGCATTGTTATGGTACCTCTCTTGGAAAAGAAAAAAAAAAAGAAAAAAAAAGAAAAAAAATAATCTGCCTAAGGCTTCCACTTAACTTCTAGCTTAAATTTACCAGATTAGGAAACTGAAACATGAATTTTCTTTTAACCACAAATGAGAAATCCCAAACTGGGAAGAAATCCCAGGTCACACAGTCCCATGCTACAGTGAGGAATCCATTCCTCTCCTCTGACTACGAACTTCATTCACACATTATTTTTGCTTGGGTTCTTTAATAAGCAAGAGGCCAGATTCAGATAAAGCCACAGCGAGGTGCATTTGTGATTCTTTATGACAGAAGCTGGCACCTTAGGTCAGCTTTTGCCAATTCCAGCTGCAGTCAGAAATCAAGACTTCCCAGCCTTCAGGAGTGATGCTGCTCTCCAGGGGGATGTAGCTTCCTACCTGTGCTGATTCTGTCCTGCACTGCAGAGAGAATTCTAAATATGTTACTGATTCCAAGGATCTCCAGAAAAATCTTTCCCACATGCATTTTACAGCACATAGAATAAAGGGAGTGCATTTAATGACCATTTTTTAATATAAGAGAACGGAGATTATACAAACACAACTTAAAACATTCTCTGATTTTAGAGAGGCTTTTAACCACCTGCCAATGTTCTTAGAAGATAAAGGCTAATGTCCACAGTAAAGTGCAGCATGAACTGGCTAACTAACACAAATATTAACAGCTAATCTGACTTACTTGGAAAAAGACTCAGAATTGCACATTCTTCAATCTAAGCCTTTTTTTATTCCACTACTTTTGAAAAAATGTTGCAAAAATACCACAAACAAATAGAGGATACACTCTTTTGTTCGCTAGATTTAGGCTCTAAAATTATCTGTGCTACTCAGGCACATACATATGCATCAGAGAAAGACAAAGAACTGGCTTTTTATCATCCTACACAGCTTGGGGTGTTTATGGTATCATGTTTGGTATTTCTGTTGGGCTGGCTGTGCTCTCCCTAGTAAATAAAACTCTTTCCATCTATGCAGTTCATAACTGAGCATTTTCCTTTCCAAACAGGATGTTTTGGAGTATTTTAAGGAAATGACTGCCAAGAATTAGCCCAAACTGCCTAAGCAGAATGTGCATGGGGGAGGGTGAAACAGGCTCTGTGAAACAATTTGCAAACCCGAGAATGTCCTACCTGTGCCCAGTTGCTGAAGACCTGCCCATTTCCTCCATAAGTGACAAGCTCCTGAGGAAACTAAAAAAGATATTTCAACATTAAGGCAAGAACTTTTTTCAAACCTTTTATTGTATCTCTGAGCTATTTTTGCCATCCAGGTAACAAATCTTTTCTACAGTTTATTGCACCTCAAAACTCTCTGTATTCTTGAAATCAGAAAGTAACATTGTAAAAGTGATAAGTTAAGAACAAAAACTGAATTTATTTTCTTCCAAATTATGTGTTTATTGCTGTAACACTGCCACTGGGATGAGTTTCCAAAGACACAGGAAGCATCAGCACTAATTTTTCAACCTAAGTTGTAGAAGCAAGGTACCAAGAGCTGAGCTCTATGTCTCAGGCAGGACCAAGCTCCTGCATATAGTGCCTGTATGTCTAAATCTTTCAGTATTTATGTGAGAACACATACAGGAAGTATCTTGCCAATTTGCTGCTGCCTATGAATCAAGATTCCTTTTACTGTACCTTACCTGAGCCACAGAAGGATCCAGATTATTCATGATCATCAGCATGATGGCAGCAGCTGATTTGGTCTTGCAAGGGTATTCTCCTATGGGGTATGCTCTGAAAGGGTAGGTGAGACAATTTAGAAGATGCACTCCAGCTCACAAGAGCAACCAGAACAACACACCCCACTGGAATATGTCTGCATGCCAGGGATGCTCAAACTTGTCTGAGTTGCAGGTTTTTATTCAAGGGGGGAAGAGTAAAGACAAAAAAGCACAGATCTGAAGCGATATATGTACCTCAACAAGCAAATCGGGTTTTAACTACTATGAGAACTAAGCAAAACCAAGAAATTGCATTCAGCTTATGACTTGCTGAATTATTTAATCACGGCTGATAAATATAGTGGCCAGGAACACACATTGCTTTTTAACTGCTTGTTTTTGTTTTCTTTTTCAGGGGGTGTTGGAAGTGGTCTCTGCAACAGTTTCCAGGCCAAGCAGCCAAGTCCTGCAATGCCAAGGAAAGCAACATCCCTGGCAGCTGCCCTCAGGGTCATCCACCCCTGTTATTTAAGACCGTATCTAAATTAAAAAAAAACCCAACATTCTGCTTGAAGAATGCAAGAAACTCTCAAAACCTGAAGTAGTTAGGAGAAATATGGGCCCTTTTACCAAGATCCACTTTGTCCAAGCTGAGAGATGGGGTATGGGAAACACTTTCAAAGTTATCCCAGCTCAGGTTGCCTGGTACTAAAGTCCTTAATGCCACCTGCTGTGATCATCTCATTGTTATCTTCTCCTCCACCACTTGTTTGTGTATCAAATTGTTCTACAACTTCTGCTCTGGTATTTATAGTGTAGCTGTTTAGGGCAGGAACAGCTCCTTTGCTGTGTCTGCTCAGGTTTTTCACAATTGTGCTGAGGCCTCTAAGGTATGACACCTAAAGGAAGTAGAACCACTGATCAAGAGTTCAATTCCCTCCTTTTCTGTAAGCACCACCACCATTACCAGGGCTGTAAATTCCTAAAGAGGGATGGGATCTCTTGGCATGGTTTCTAAATAATCTTCCTTGTATTGAACCACAGATCTTCAGTGGCTGGACACTTGCTCTGTGCAGGCAAAGTGACACTGAAAAGGTCAGGCTAAACACTGCCAATGACCAAAAAAAAAAGAAAAAAAAAAAAAGAAAAGCACATCCACTGTCCAACTCATGAGCCAAGATCTGGAATACATATCCCACAGATTCAGCAATGGGCTCTTCCCATGTTCCCATACACTTTATCCTGGCTTTTTACATCAGGATGCTAAAATAAATGCCTTGTAGTCATTGCCAAACCAGGAGGGAAAGACTGAGTTTTTTCACAATACTTTTTTTTATTGGGGATTTCTGCTGTTCTAAACTTGATAAAAGAGCATTTCTGTGGAATCATACCAATTCATCAAGAGGAGATACTTACACATAATATTGCTCAGAACATAAGAAACCCACCGTTCAGGTATCAGCTGAGTGCTTTGGCATAGGAACATTACTTAAATGGAGCTATGGCCTTTGGGACATTTAGAAAAAAAAAAAAAAAATCAAATACTTTAAGACTACAGAGATCAAAAGGCATTTTCTCATTGTGAGACTGCAATAACCTATTAGCAAATGATCAGTGAAATGGTCACAAAATAAAAAGTTCTTGAACCTATCGAAGAATCACTGATGCCAGTGATGGAAACAAGCTGCTGGACTGTCTCATCCAAGCCTACTTGGAAGGCATCATCATCTGTAGTTTAGTACAGGGTCCTCTGAAGTGCAGCTCTGCAAAATCTTTCAGATAGTCTTCCTCTTGTCCACTCCTTAGCTGAATTTGGCAAGATCTGGCCCCAGGCTAATATGAACAGCATAGAAACATGGTTGTCTGTGGAAATCAGAGTGCTTTCTATTGCTTTATTCAGATTTCTCTATGGACATTAACCAGGCCCCTGCTGATGCAAAAAGGAATCAATCAGTCTAAAAAAAGCAGCTAGCCCCTGGCAGCCCTCACTAAATCTGTTCTGCTTCACAAACATTAGCCCCAGCAGCCCTAGAATGAAGTGATGGTCCAAGACCAACAGGCACAGCTTATTACAAACCAGGGTCACATAAAGGTTCCAATGGAAAAAATGTACTGCCTTGCTTTTAAAGCCCAGAAAGTTTCCTCTGCTCTGAGAGCACAGATAACCCAACCAGCCACTCACCTGGTCTTCCTTCTTAGTTCAGTTGGGAGCTGACTTGCAGCAGCTCAGAACTATTGCAAGTTTTCTGCCAAGGTTGTCATTGAAGGTCTCTGAGTAATGACTGGCTGCTGGAAGCTACGCCCTGCCATGGGACAGAGCCTTTGGGATCCCTGTGTGTGGCCAAGCTGGCGTTGCCACACACACAGCCTGGCTCAGTCCTTCCCTGTGCTGACTGAGCTTTGCACCAGCGGGACTGCCCAGGCCCACCACAGCCTACCCAGAAGGGAACACACTGCTTTCCCTCCCAGTCCAATGGAGCATCCCAAAACATGAAGAAGCCCTCCCTAGAAATAAAATCACTGCAATACACAGAACATCCAGATTAGCAGATTATGAGGTTCATAAATATGTTATGACAACTTCTACAAGAGGTAAAGTAGGACACAGCAATACCACTCTTTAAAGGTCAGCTCCACAGGTGCAAGCAAGTGGCAGCTGAATACAACGTGAACCATCCAGTTCTCACCTCATCTCAATATCTGGGCAGAATCTGTACATATAAATGTGGCCATACAACCTGAGTTCTTCAGCAAATTCCAGCACCAGCTTCTTTTGGATTTCAGGTGGGAAATAACGCAAGGCATTTCGCAGAGCCAGCTACCAAGAAACACACACACAAAAAACAAACAAGAGAGAAAAAAAATGAGGTACAAGGGAAATGGAGGTAAGTGGGTGGCCCTGCACTTTAATCAGACTCAGCTGGAAGCCTGCCTAAGCTGTTACAAGGACAATGCAATTCAAAAGGCCAAGCTCACACCGGGGGAGCTTCATGCCTGCTTCCACATTGAAGTGTCTCCACCTGCATCTTTCCTCGTAGGTTCAGTTGGGGTAAACCTGTAACCATCCCCTTCCCACCTGCCTCCCCAAATCTGCATGGAAACACCTTGACGATCTGGGAAGTAGTGCTCAATCTTACCAATATCAGATACGGACAAATTCTCTCTTACAGTGTCGGGGACACTGAACTACTGAGGAAACATTATTCAGAAACCCTTAAAACTAAGTCCCTAAACTCCAAGACATTGAAGATCCTGCTGTACTTTCCATTCAAAAAGAGACCCTAGCCCAGAGTTATGTGACATAATCCCAGATGAAGATGTTCATGGGCTAAGTTTTATTGCAGATTCACTCCATTTAGCATCCTAATGTATTGCAGAGGGTGTTGGGTTGCATTATCTTATTGATGTTACATGTATCACTTCCAAATTAGCTGAAGTGATTACTAGGCACTCAGTTAAATTCTGCAGATGATACTATGTGGCTTACACTCCCTATTGCCTTCAAAGACATTAGCCATGGTTTGCAAAGTACAGTATGTCCTTTTGGATGAAAGAATCCATAAATAAATCACTATCTTTAGCAACAGCCTGTTAAGGCATGCCTCTGTATTCTGTATTTAATTTGATTAAAACCATAATGAGAACAAAGATTTTTGTCATCTTTAATAGCAAGTTTCATGCAAAGATCTTGTAACTCCCCTGGCAAATGGCAACACCATCCAAAGGACTTTTAGATGAAAAGATTCATATATCATATGGAATTGCATATCTTCCTTTGGCTGATTTTTAATGGCTGGAGTGGAAAGGATAGAAACGGATCAAATTTACTTCCAAATCTGATAACAGTTCAGTTGTTGAGAGGGCTGAATAGAGAGTTTGTGACACCTGCCATTGGCAGTTCAGTCGTGGAAACAAGTGCCTCCTGGAGGGGATGAAGGGTGTGCTGTAGTGCAGATAGCCAGAGCAAAGACATCTAAAAACAGCCAGTGTAATCATCATCCCCAGCCACCCTGGTAAGCAGTGCTGAAAAGCTCCACAAAACCCTCAGCTCAGCAACAAAACTCTTCATTCAGCTTTCCAGACACTTCATCTGATCACTCTGGTCTCACATCCCTGAGAGTACGCTAAAGGAACAATAAATCTAAAATGTCTTATACTGAGAGAGGTTTTCGTTGACAGACTTGCTCCTGAGCAGACATAAAGCTTCAAGATCAGTGAGGCTGTGCTGATTTACACCACCTAAAGATCAGATCAGCACAATTCTACAAATTAGAATTGCCATGCCACATGGAGAATGACAAGGAGGGAAATTTATTTACCAGATGAGAAAATGCAAATTCCATCTTCTAATACCACTTCATTCTTCTCCAGTTAGATAAGCAGTTATTTTTCAAGGACATGTTATTAATAAACACAAAACCCCCACCTATATCCACACAATGACAAAATACATGAGGATTTATTTCCAAAGTCAATCTCGGGGGTGAGCAACCAGCACAGGCAGTTCTAGATATGAGAAATTTTGAAAGCAAAAACTAAAATCACCTGCACACCTAAAACCAACAAAACCAAGAGGCAAACATTGACATTTGGCTGCCTTTCAGAATTACGGAGAGCTACAAGGCTTCCATTGCGGCAAGGATCACCCAGAGTCTTCGATCAATATATTATTTATATTAAAGTGAAACTGATGGGCAAGTATTTTTCTTCACCATTTAATTCAAGCAAGAAAATCCTGTTTTGATTTTCAAATAAATTCACTTGGACTGAGCCTCTATCCTATTTATGTTACACGTTATCAGAAGCCTGAATTTTGATGATGCAAACATTAATGAAACATGAATTTGTCTGTTACATGAAATGTGGGAAAGACACCTTGCACAGACAATAGAGATCTTATAAAATAGGATTAAGATCGTAGCTTGTTTAGCTGAATGGAATAAAGGTGATATTTTCTTGCTGCCTCACTGCAGGATAAATGTCAAATCAGGAAGAAGCTTCAGGGATATGCTGGAAAAGGAATAAATTACTGTGAGTTACCTGTAAAAAATGCAGTCATGGAATTAGAAGAATTTAAATGTGAGAGATGGTGAAACAATCTCTCAATAAAAGAGCCAGGGTGTTCAAAATTGCTTAGATGAAGCCTGACTGCTTTATGAAAGGGCAATGGCCATGTGCATTGGGGAAAATTTTACATATTCATTATTGAGTCATTAACTGAATAACCTGAGAAAGACACTCAAGGATCAAATTCAAAGAGACTGATCATTATGCTTTTGTGGGAAGACAATATATTTAATTAAAGCACCATAAAAAACATTATCCCAGCCTTTCAGAAGGATTGATTTACCTCAGACACATTGTATTCTGGGGGTTTTTTTAATTCAATATTTAGGTGTTCTTCCTTTTCATAACTTCCATTGAAAGAAGCTTAAGTTGCACATGCTCAGTACTTCTGAAAGAGCAGGTCCAGAGTTCACTGGTGACTTCAAAATATTGAATATTGTTTGCAGTTATAATCCTGAATATCATAGGCTGTTTTAAAAAATTATCTGCTCTGAATTTGCTGAGTTACTGATTGAATTCAACTCTGTGCAATGTAAGCAAATGAAAAGTCTTCCTCTTAAATCTGCCAGCTGGATCTAACATTTGGTTCTTGTGTTTAAGCTCTAATCACTATTAGGGTGCCTTTTTTTTTTTTTTTTTTTTTTTTTTTTTAATACTCCCTAGAATTTTTATATTATAACAGGATTCTACTGCTATTTAATCAAGACTTAGACATCTCAGTGCTAAAATACAATCAAGAGAACCCACGAAATCCAATCAGTCATCTGTAAATTTCTTTGCTGGGGGATTCTCTTGAGAAATCAAGTAAACCAGCCTATTTGTTAATTGGTGTTTGCTGAAGAGCCAGAAGGAAGCCTCTTCAGAAGGAATGTCATTCATTTCCATTTTCTGAAATGGATCATCAGGACTTCCAATTCAAGACCCTTGAGACACTCAGGCATTAAGGGTAGCAGTCTCCTTGTTTACTGAGGGAAAGGGAAGAACAAGGAGAGGAAGTGACTTGTTTAACTCTACCATTTCATTCTTAGTTCTGCCCTTTTTCCAGTGGAGATGGTGCTGCCCTCCCACTCGTCATCTTCTGCCTGATGACATCCAGACCCAGGACCTTCGGTGGTACTATTCTCTAAGCAATAAGTAAGATATTTTCATTTATTACTCTGCCTGATAAGTCCCAGTTTCAATCAGCTCAGCTGGGAAGTAAACACAGAGATTTCTCACTGGCCATTGCCATAAATGGGTTATGAGCTGTGAAAGTTTGACCAAGTGCTTTATGATCCAGATGTCCCAAAACAGGGGCTGACATGGCAACGTTCCCAAAGCACACACAAACTTGTTAAAGTATCCTCATTTCTGGATGTGCAAAGAAATGATATAGGTCAATCCTTCCATTTCTTCACCAGAAGGCTGAAGAACAGCTTCAGGTGCTGAATGAGTTTTCAGACCCTGGTTTTCAGCTCTTTATCCTAAGAAATCCCCAAGCAGGACATCCCAGCTGTTCCCTCAGGGATGTGGAGCCAGGCAGAGGCAGCACAGCCAGAGCAGGCACCTCACCTAGCAGGCCCCAGCCTTGTGGTGCCTGAGGGAGCAGAGCAGGGCAGCCCAGGGGTGGCAGCCAGGTTCCACCAGGAGTCCTGGTCATCAGGCAGGACCTGCAGGTCCAGGACCAAGCTGGAAGCGCAAGCCAGGACCGGGTCTGGTGACGGTTACCATGGAGAGATGGAGCACAGAAATCCTCAGGCAGGTTCAGAGTGGAATATCAGCCCACGGGTGGGAGAGCAGACCCAGGAGGTCCATGGCTGAGTGCTGGGACACCCTGAACACAACCAAAGACACTGCCAGCACAGCTGAGATAGAAACCCCAGGCCTCAGCCTAAATGGAGCCCCTAAGGCTACAGACAGAGGGTGTGGGAGCAGACCTCAGGAGAGGCTCATCAGGTCACCAAGGCCACCGCTGAGCTCAGTGCCCCCCTGCCACACAAACACAAGAAACTGCAGTCAGGGGAGGGAGGATCCTGCTGGCTAGCAGAGGGACTCCAACATGATTTGGCTCTAAGATCCATATGGGAATTGCTGTCTGCACAAAGCCATACCATTTTTTCTGATCCTGAGCAACACAGAGAAGTGCCCATTCTTTCCTGGTTGCACCAGCTTCATTGGAATGTCAGTGTGTACAGAGCATGCAACATCCTTCTTCTGTAAAGCACACATCACACCTAGATTTTAAGGGCAGTTTCTTTGAGGCATATTCACATTAAGATACGGATGCTGAGATACAGAAAGCTAGGGTTTCCTGAGCTGTGGAGGGAGGGAAAGAGAGAGGATGTGGCTGTTTCAGGCCTCAGGCAAAGAATGCTGAAGGAAGAGAATTCAGGAAACATATAATCAGAATCAGTTCTGAGATATGGCTCAATTTATCCAAGAAGATTAAAATTGGTATGATAGGAAGAATTAGATACTTCTTCAGCAAGTCCCAAAACACAGAGTTCTTTATAAATCTCACTTACAGGATTTCTATATAACCACAAAGGAGGCTCAAAAAAATAAAACATTGGCAGTGGTAAGGTTTATTATTGTAACAAGAACTGAAACTGGAATGAAGGCATATGAAAAGAGGGACAAATCCAGAGGAAATTGGCAGAGCATTATTAACTTCACTTCTATCAAAGTTTCCTCTGAATATTTCAATTAGAAAGTGAACATGAAATTGTACTTAAAGACAAGTCTCATAATATGCTCAGCATTACACACGGTCAACAACACCTGGAAGCCTGTCTCAAGACTTAAAAACACCTTATAGGCAGACAATCTTTCAGCTACATGCTTTTCCAAGCATGGAGCACCTCTTAAAAAAAGAGATTTGACCTTTCAGATATGAAACAAATACCTGAGCCTCTGATCCTCTTAAGAGTTTAAGGTGGAGGACCAACCATAAAGTAAATCAAAAAGGAAGCCTTAAAATCTCTAGGTCTAATGAAATACCCTACTAGCATGATCTCTTATCACATGCAGTAGGTAAAATGGAGAGATGAGGGATGGATGTTACACAGTCAGCTGAGGACAGAAAATCAGTCTACTGCTCCAAACCTTAAAGGAGCAAGAGAACTATTCCAGTTTCTATATAGGGAGTGAAAACCTTGTCATTGCCTTCCTCTCCCAGGTTAGAGAGCAAGGTTTGGCATCCCCTTGAGAGACATCATCTCCTCTCCTGAAACATGGACTGCTGTATGAGACTTCTGGGGAAAAGTGATTTGGGAAAGCAAGGAATAAAATGGAGATGATTTGGGATGTTCTGACATGTTGTGAAACTCCCAATCCCTTTATCTTCACTGCCATCACCACAGCCCTTCTCACACTTAGTAACCACATTTCCATGGGTCTGAGCTGTCCCAGGCACAGTCAGGATGCCTCAGCCATGAAATGCTCCTGACATTGAAGTAAATCATCTTTGGATATTTCACAGCTGTTCCTCTTTCTACCCTTTGCCTAGACTCTCCTCTGTTTGTGGAAGTGACTTTGAAAGAATTTGACTGCTGATGCCAGTGGGGAACTCCCACAAAGGCAAGGAAGTTGTGTGCAAGTTGTTCTTGGGGAAGGAACTTCTGAGTTCTGACCAGAATGTCTCAGTATAAGTGATGCTACATGTGATGAAGCACAGACTTCCAAACTAAGGAACCCACCTTATCTTCTTCCACACAAATTCCTAAGGATCTCCACCCACTGACCATTGTTTTCTGCTGCTGATTTTTTTAGTCTTGAACATGAAATAATGCAATGATTACTTTGGTGTGTACGAAGATTATTTAAACAAAATGAGACAGGAAAATAATTACGCAACTAAAGACAAATAATTAACTTAACTCCCTACAAACTCACCTAAATTGCATGCCCAGACTACTGGCTAAAATAAGTAATCTTTGGATTTTTTTATGCAAATGTACAGATGTGTAGCAGCTACCATTCATCACCTTTGATGTTTGTTTTACTGGAGGGTTTAGCTTTCACTCCCATATATATTCAATGGTTTTGCAACAGGATTCTGAATTTCACCCCTAAGAACCAATGCTGGATTGACAGAATTGAAGTCTAATGCTTCTTGTTTAGCTATTTAAAGTCACGGAAGGTGTTGTGCAGAAAATCTCCTTCATATCAACCCAATCATTCTGGAGGAGGAAGAAAGGAAGCGAACAGAAGAGTGTCCAGTCCTTTGTCCCATTATGGAGTAAATTATAACACCAAGGAAATACATTTGACCCAAAGTCAGCTTCCCATTCAACAAAGCATTTGAGACAATTAGGTTTGCTGCCCCAAGCTGCCTTTATCTGAAAGGAAATGAGGCCCTGTGAAATCCCATGTTACCTTTTTTTCCCGAGCAGTGAGATTGGGTGTTCTCACGGGTGCGTGGGGTATTCCTTTTCTCCGACCTTTGTTTTCAGGCAGAGGGTTTAGAGGAAGGCCACGACAGATTTCCTTCAGGCTGGTCATAGCTGCTGGGGAAATAGGAGGAGGAAAGGCAAGGCAAACTGGAGAGGTACAAGGAAAGAGGGTTACAAGGAAGAGTGCAGGAAAGCAAGATGCTGCAGGATTCAAATGCACCACCACTCCGGGGTGATGTCCAAGAGGACAGACTGTCCTCTGGCTTTTGCAACCAGGCCTGTCAGGCAGAGAGGGCAGGTGGTACAGGCGACACACCTCCCCACTCTGTGCCGTGCCATTGGATCTTCCCTCCTCCCCCAAAATGAATGATTCACAGTTTGGCCGATTATTCTCTGGGTGCTTTGTCAACTGCTGCTGTGCTAAGCCACTAGAGGAAATTCAGTCACCTTCCAAATAAGCTGATCCCCCCAATGTCCGAGTGAGAGTCACAGTCTGGAATGGGAATATTGACTGAAACATCGAGACTTGTATATTTGTGTTATAGCTTAGGAACTAATAAAAGTTATGGATTATTGACATCACTGTTCACACCCACTATTCAGTTAAGACAGGCATTCTCTGTTTGACACCTCCTGGTATGGGCAGTTCCTCAGGTCTCATCAATTCATCTTCCAGACAACAGCAGTGGTCATCACAACACCAAAATTTCCCCCTTAGGTGTTAGCTCCTCTCAGCTCACATGCATGAATGGATTTTCACATTGAACTGGAAATGTACTCATTAGCATTGGAAGTGGATTTCTCAAGACAGGCAATAATTGGGAAGAATAATGAAGGCTTTCAGTCCTATGTCACTTTTATACCCTACAGTCAATAACAACTAGAAAGTCTTGTACTGCCATCCAGGAATCACAGGTAAATAAACATATTTGACTTTCCAGTTAACAGTGCAACATGAACTTTGCTCTCCATTGTGGCTTATTATTTAAATTATACACAAGCTTCTTGACCTTTATTACATCCATTAAACTACAAGTGCCACATTTTAAGCCTGGTGAAATTAACTGGGGAAAACAATTCAGTTAGAAATGAGCCTAAAACCTGCAAATGAAAAAAATATAGCATTTCCCCACAAAGACAGCAATTAACGAGCAGTGTCAACAAAGCACAATTATTAAATGACAGCCTCTCATTAATGTCAGACCTGCTTTAGCTCTAGGACATCCTCCACATCCCCAATTCCCAGTGAAGATGCTCAAGTTGAAAGAACTTAGAGCATCCCAGGAGAGTGGAGCACACAGCAGACTCAGACCCTCTGAAGGATAACGTCGTTTGCAGCAGGAGAATTTTGTTCTGTAATTATACATTCTTTTAGCTGCTTTCAAACAAAAGGCAAAAACAAAAAGGAGACAGAAAACCCTTTATATTTTAAAGTTTTGTATTGAGTTTTCATATTAAAAGCACACACACACACACACATCAAAAAAAAAAAAAAAAAAAAAAAAAGGGGGTAAAGTCAGAAAATTCTAGCCCAAAATCTAGCCAGATAACCCTGCCTTACATAAACATACCCACCCCAAAGGGAAATAAATCTTTCCTTATTCTTCTTTGTACGACCTACATTCTTCAAATCCCTTTAAGGTCTGATCCTGCACACACAGGGGCACAAGAATAACCTTGTCTGCATTTGCACTCCCATCAGACCTGCTTCCCCCATGACATCCACAGAAATTAATGGCGTTATAGAGGCTGGAAGCCTGAAAAAATGAGAGAACGAAAACGAACCCTGAATTAGGTTGTTTTTCTAGGGCTGGACGCTTTTACTCCCTGATTGCTACATGCTGGAGCGCCTCCGCGTCCCTGGCTTTGTGCCAGAGTTACCGAACCCGGTACAGGGCTTGTGCCAGCGCGGACACCCCAGCTCCGGGCAGGCACCAGTCCCCCCGCTGCCCGGCTTGTCCCAGCTCCTGCCCGCGGCTGCGGAGCGACACGGGAGCGAGCCGCGGCCGGGCCGCCGTGCCCGGGGCTGCCGGGGCAGGTGTCATGTGCGGGCCGGGCTGGCAGAGGGTGCTGCAGGGACGGACGGACCCGGACGCGCCCCCGCCTGCGCGCACACACGGACACGCACAGGGACACGCACGCACACCCAGCCCGGCTGCGGGAGGAGAGGATGCGCCTGGAAAACAACGCCCGCAGCTGAGCCCAGCCAGGACCAGCCCAGGCGAGAGGAGGTGCGGAACCGAACTTTAAAAAAATAAATAAATAAATAAATAAAGACAGGAAGAGGGGAAAGGAAAAAAAAAAAAAAAAAGGGGCACATATAAAGCCCAGGAAAAAGATCACATGTTTTAATAATCCCCTTTGCAGCTAGACAGGACCAGAGAGGAGGAGAACTGAGAAGTGCCCGGTTAGGACGGAGATGTATTAGATAGAGGTTGAAGGGAGCAGAGACAAAACTTGCCGACAACTAACCCGCCCTGGGGAGGGCAGGACCCCCCGCCCTGAGCCCTGCTGTAGCAGGAGGGAGGAAGGGTTTTCCAGCCCCTGTCCCTTTCCCCGCTCTGGTGTGGGCGCTGGGCAGCGCTCCTCCATCCCGGGAGCGCAGCCCCTGCCCGCGCCCGCCCCCGCCGGGAGCCGCGGCCCCGTGTCGCAGCCGGGAGCCGGTCCAGCAGCACGGACCGGGGATTGCCCGGGCACCGACCCCGCAGAGCTGGCGCTGGGCTTGTTTTCCACTCTCCTGGCGCTCGCCGTGTGAAGCGAATCTCTTGGAGGTGGGGGAGAAGCGGCTTCCGTGACAGCGGAAGGAGGAGGGAAATAAAATAAAATAAAACAAAACAAAATAAAAAGAGAGAAGAGCCAAGAAAGCACTTGCTTCTCATCATCTCTCAGGGACCAAAGCCAACTCTTTTCTTCTTATGACCCCATGCTGCAGGGAGCAAAGGGAGAGAAGGTACCGGGGGGCACCTCCTAACAAAGCGGGGTTCAGGCTGCCCGGACCCCCAAACCACCCCCGGGAGCAGCAGGCTGCGGGAGGTGCGACGGGGCGGGGAAGGCTGCCAGGGCGAAGCCGGGCACAGCCGAGCCGAAGCTCCACCAAAAACAAGGAGCAGAAATGAAAGTTTCGAAATAGCATCCGAAGAAGAGCCAAGGACCGGACGGAGCGGAGCTCCCCGCCTCGCATCAGCCCCCGATGGTGCAGCCGAGGGGCCGCGTCAGAGATGTGAACGTCCCCTGCCCACTGCATGGAGAGGGCTAAAGGCACAGAAACCCCTCGTTATTTATTTATTTATTGGAAGCAATGTATGGGTGACACCCAGAAGGCATCTGAGCCCTGAAAAAAAACAAACCACCTCTGGACCCAAACGAGAACAAGAAGAATGAGACAGCAGCCTTGACCCTACACTGAGAGGAAGGTGAGCAGAAAGAAAGAAAACACAGAAAAGCCATGCGAACACCAAACCTGTAGATCACTGCAGGTCTTTTTTGCTTCACTGAGGACAAATATTTTACTGACAGCCATGCAGCATAAAGGCATCATGCTGATTGTGTTCTTGGAATATTTTATTTCTGGACATGGGGAAGCAGGTAAGCAAAATAAATAAATACTGCCATTCTGAAACAATTTATCCTAAATTTAGCAAGGGGAAAGGTGATAGAAAACAGGTTTATTTGTGAAAAATAAATTGTGTCAACATCTTTATTTTAGATTGATTTTTAACAAGGAATCTGTGTTAGTCAATATATACAAAGGCTTCTTATTCTCTGCAATACCCATCTTTGTAGTTCAGTCTCTTCCCAAAGACTTAGCATAGGATGTACAGGTTCATACAACCTTAATAAATAAATAAATAAATAAATAAATAAATAAATAAGTGTGTCAGTTTTGAAAACAAAAGAAAAGTAAGAGAGAGAAAAAAAGAGCTAGATAGGGTGAGATATGTTGGATGTTTGTTTGTTTTGAGGATAAAATAATGTCTTCCTAGGCAGGACAAGAGTGAACTGACAACATCCTTGGAAAGCATCAGCATAGGAATCTGAATTATTCTCTGTTAACTTAATATTACATCACTAAAAATCAGAGACACTGTTTAGGAAATCTTAATTGAATAGTTAACATGCAGAGGACAGGATTAAATTATCATTAGAGAAAAATGGATTAAAACAGAAAGAGAAGCTGCGTATATACGTGTGGGTGTACAAATAAAGATATTTACATGGGGTTCTAAAAATACCTGGATTATGATGAAGAAAAAAATCCTTAAAGGAAAGGAAGCAAAGCATTGGATTTCTGTTGTGGTTTAATACATCTTTAACTTCAAAAAGGATTAACTACAAGAATCAGGTCAGAAAAAATAAAATAATTAGTGATGAAAAAAATAGTTCATCCTTGGTGACTTTTCCTTTGAGACACTGTCTTAGAATCTCTCTCTTTTCCTGTACAGGAAAGCATTTCAATGGTTTAAATTTCACCTGTGTGCTCAGAGTATTAGGACAGGAACAGCGCTCTTCATGCAGTGATTTGAAAGCAACTGAAGGGCTCAACTATCCTGCAAGTTCCAGTGAAGGCAGAGGCAGATCAAGTGGATTCGGCTCAGATTATTCCCTACCTAGAACTCCTCTGATAATAGACAGTAGTTTCCCATAACCACAGGAGTTATTTTCTTAAAAAACTGAAAACAGCTCATAAATTTGCCATGCTGTTGTATCACCCAGTAACTCATTTGGGGGAGAGGCTGTCTGTCACAACGTGACAGGGAACGAGGGGAGGGGGTACATGTGCCTTCATTCCCTTAGCGTCTTACTCTGGGCAGTCTCTCGTTCCCCAGGCTGGGATGTAGGCTCCCTGTAGGACACCTATGCCGACATGCAGCACAGAAAGGTTGCAGAGACCTCTTGTGAAGTTGCTGACACTGGTACAGAGGACAGCCTGTTATAAACTAAACAAATTCTGCTCTGCATCCAATTCACTTAGAGAAAACGAATCTTCAGGGAAACACAGCTCCCAGCTGGTTGCTTAGAAAGTGAATTTGTGGGGAGGGACTGTTTTCTGTTTGGAGCTAAACTCATTCAAAATAATAGTGTATGACACAGTGAATACGAGCAAAATAATTGGATATTGAAGGTGATGTTTCTAAGGATTTAATGTCCCTTTAAATAAATATCTGGTGTTTGAATAAATAGGTTGCACAAACTATCAGCCTGTGAAAGCACAAGGGTTGCCTGTTAATTTTTGATTCTTTATTTGAAGCTGAGACATGTACAGAGAAGTATGTTTTTTGCATGCTTCATTAGTCTATGGGGATTGCAAGGCACATAATATTTTGTGGGGAGTTCAACATTTGCCTTCTCCCACCTCTGTGCAGAGAAGACAGTCTGGGTTGTCAAGATTGACTCCTTAGACCTTTAAACATAAACCACCCAAAAAACAAAACAAAACAAAACAAACAAAAAAAAAAAAAAAAAAAAAAAAAAAAAACACCGAACAAAAAACAACCCACCCACCTTATTTATTAGGTTGGAGCAGTCAGCTTGTGTTTATACTGTAAGTTGTGACACTTGGACAATCCTTCCCCTTGTCTTATGCAGGTGGAGGGCATTATTCCCCCCAAATCACCTCTGCAGTGATCTGAAAACTCCTGCATAAGGGACAATTAGTGGATCTGACAAAAGCTTGGGCTCTTCTTTCAGCCCCAGACCTCTCCATGGGAGCAGTGCCCTGGGGAGCAGCACCTGGGCCAGCTCTCATCCCAGTGGCAGTCCTGAGAAAGATGGTATGGTGTGGTCAAAAATGGCCACTTCTACCATCAGGCTTAAAATCAGCTGCAGGACCCGGTTATTAGCAGGGCTTGGTTTCTGCTCTGAGGTTATTCAGCTCATCTGCCAATGAAGCTGGAGGTGCTGGAGCCCACTGCTGCTCCAGGAAGGATGTGGGCAGGCAGACTGCAACTGGACATGATGGAAGAACGCCCGAGCCTGGGATCTTATTCTTCTGTCCATGCCTCAAGTCATGGAGGCAGTTTGGTTCCACAGCACATTCTGAATTCCACCTCTGAGGTGTTCTGGCTCATTAGCTCCAGTTATCAGAACTATTTTAGTGCAGAAATACACCAAGCTTCTCATAAGGGGATGAATACCTGCCAAACTTACCACATGTTGGCCCCAGACAAACCCGAAGAGTTGTACAGCTGTTGAAACCAGTGTTAAAGGGTAAAATTCTAGGTCTGACTAAGAAAAACTTGAGCAACTTAAGTCCCCAGGGTGGTTAGATTTAGAATAACATTTATAAGGTCTTGGTTATTAAGAAAAAAAGATTAACAGATATGTAACAAGTGAAATCCAGGTTGGACATGCATGTTGAAATTGCCCCATTAAACACACAGCAGAAGATGCCAAAAAGTTTTGCTCTTTCTGAGATATGTGAAATTTACTGTCCTGACTCACTGCAGGAGATTTGAACAAAAGCATAAATCTGCATATGGAAAAGAAATAAAAATTCCAATTCAAGCCACTCAGAAGATATTAGGTATCTTTCCAGACATACCAGCAGGCTTCCGATGAGTTGCCATATGACCTTTCTTCTGTTGAATATCCAATGGAGGGTAAAAAAAATGAAGAAAAAAATAATTGAACCTGCTTTTAGTTAATGTCTACAATGTTTTAGTGTATTATAAGATTGTGAATTAAGAGGTCTCTGAAATGCTGTCCCAGGAATATCCACAGTATGACCTCCCTTGAACTGTGTGATTCCCTAATCATCAGATAACACCATTGTTACAACACGTGCTGGGCGTGTGCCATTGATCTGCCACTTTGTGGCACAGCTCTGAGGGACCACAGAACAAACAAATAAATTAATCACACCATTTATGGAGCCAAGCCACCCTCCATGGAGTGAAAGCTAATCAACCTCATAATAACACGCAGTGCCCGTGTATAATCAAACCATTTAATTCTCTGAGTTATTCAGTGAGTCCTCCTGGCAGCTGGGGTAAGTTTTGTTCCCCTGGCTGCTGCTTCTTTCCTGCAGCAGTCTCCCCTTGCTGTCCAGACTCAACATTTTGTGTTGTTTCCACAGAACCAGTGAGTGATGGACAGGCTGCACTATCCTTGTGGCCAAGCAATGTTCTGCCAATTGATTTCTTTAAATACAAAGCTTTTAATCGACTGCAGATTTTGTTTTCTAATCTCTCTCCTTCTCACAAACTCCCTTCTGCTAATTTGCACTTTGTTCTTCTCCCATTTTCCTAATGACACAGCAGTTCAGACAGGAACTGTTTATTGATGTTGCTGCATTAGCAGGCAGAGCAGATGAATCTTCTTGTGACTGCTGTTCAGGAGAAAAAACATCTTCCTCTCTTTTCAAGGCTCAGAAAAAACAAAACAAAACAAAACAAAACAAACAAACAAACAGCTAAAAATTCAATAGAACGCTAATAGCCCATTTATGGGAAACACAAAAAACAGCCATTACCTTTAGAAAATGTTTCCTTTTCTGCTTTCTCACAACTTCCTTAATTTAGAACTCCAGCATCCCATTTCTTCTATGAAAGCTTTAGTGGCATAATCCATCAATAGAGATGGACTTTCTTTTAATTACATGGTATATTTATACATAATCATCCATAATCCAATCACATTTGTAACTTGGATCCATTCTTAATCAAAACTAAGTAACCTGACAGTCAGAACTAATGCGTGTTCAAAGCTCAGCTGTAAGACCAGTCCCATTTAAATTCTCTGGAGGCAAAGATGACACTTTTGTGTAGCACTGAGCAAAATCAGTTAATACAGAATCTACTTTAAAACACAGAAATTGCCTTCCTCATTTCCAGCAGTTTTTACCAAGCAGGTTGGACACGAACCTAAATACCACTTGCAAAGACATTCTTGATGTGTGCATTTGTAGCTCATTATATTTTGGCTTACTTCTGGTAGTGCTGAGAATCAATCACCTGCTCAGCTGAAGGTGGAGAGCAGAAAACAGAACCAACAGAGCAAAAAATCCCCATCTTCATTCCTCTCCAGATGGGTCTGCAGCTCCTCGTGTCTATGCTGGCACAGGGAGGGGTGGTGGGGCTGGGGAGAGGCACTCCCACTCCTTCGATCTGAGGACTGTTAGGTGCACTTGTAATCCAGGCACTGCTGCCCTCTGAGCTCTGCCAGGCTCCTGGGACCGACTTCACTGCGGTTCTAAAAGAAAATTATTGCCAGCCAACACGTCTCAAACTACCCTGAAGGTGTCTTCCACCTGTTTCTAAGAGCAGAAAAGAGCATTTGTGGATGATCTCCTTCCTTGCTATCTGAAGTTTTAGCTTACCTTACACTGTATGTAAGCTAAAATGGCCCAAACCATTGGTCAATGGGATTCAGTGGACATGCAATAACTACTTTGCATCCTAACCCTGGCATGCAAATTGCATGAGGTGTTTTCCAAAACAATGTTCATGTCTGACCTTTCTTTCCTGGCCTGTGCAGAGATATCACTGAGGAACTAAGGACAGAATCAACTCAGAAGCAAAATGGTGCAAGCTGGATGCATTTTTTCACTTAAAATCTTCCTTTAGGAAAGAGGAAAGTCCATTTCATTCAACAAAATTTACAATCTGAATACTTTCATTAGGCTGATTTGGAGACCCCTTTCTTTGACCTAACTTGATTTTTAAACTAATTTTACCTAAAGAAAGGCTGCATATAAATAGAATAGGTATTTTAAAATTTGACCTAGAATTTTGAACTTATAGCTGACCTTTGAACTGCTCCTAAATTACACAGGGTTTATGGTCATCCTATGTTTCATTGGAAGGGTCATTTCCTGTACGACCTAAATCCAGTCATCTGACTTGTGACCTCTTGGACTAGATATATGATCTTGCAAGGTCAGCCTTCAACTCCTTCTAGAGTGTTAAGTTGCAAAGAGAACATTGTATGTCATTAGAAATGCAGATTTCTCCAGCACAGTAATAAGGTTTTGGAATGGCCTTCAATTTCAGTTCACAAGACACTACTGATTTTCAAACAACATTAAGATTTTGTAGTTATTTTTACTTTTTCTTAATTTAGAAATAAGTAAATATATACATTGAAGACACCAAAAATTTGTCAGTATTT
Source organism: Hirundo rustica (assembly GCF_015227805.2). Classification (NCBI taxonomy): domain Eukaryota; kingdom Metazoa; phylum Chordata; class Aves; order Passeriformes; family Hirundinidae; genus Hirundo; species Hirundo rustica. The sequence continues at coordinate 10,843,083 of NC_053461.1, forward strand.
GCAAACTTGGCAAATAGAATGTAATCACCTACCTCCATGTCAAGGTATTTAAATAAAAGAGAGACTTGATTTTCAGCTTTGCTACAAATTAATAACTCCACCTGATCTTACTAGGAAGCAGTAGAAGCTCAACACTCAGCTATAGAAATACAGGCTTTCTTTATGTGTTCATGTGTGTAATTAGTGTCTGTAACCTGTTAGGCAGGAATCATCACTTTTCTTAATGTATTGACAGTGTCCAGTCCAGTTTGACTTTGCTCTCTGATTATGATGGAAATAAAGGCATTGAATAGATTCACTCCTTCAACATGGAGCTTTACTAGAGTAGAAGTTAATACCACAAGATTTCTCTGGTTAACCATAAAATTCATTGGATTGGCACAATGGCATTTTCAATGGAAATCAAAGTTAGGCACCATAAGCACGAGTTTTTCTAAATATCATTTTCTGAGTTAGGCACCAAACACAAGGACTAGATTTATTGAGACACTACCCCAAAACTTTGTGTGAAAAGATGAAACAGCTTTCCTTTGAAGGTGTCCCCTTAAATGTCAGTCCCCAGATGAGGACTCCAAACATTGGTGTTGTCACCTAGGTTACACCATGAGAAAACCACTTGAGAAATTCTACTTGTTGTGTTTCTTTTCCCTGTCCTTCAGATCCCGCAAGGCCACGAGCCTTCCGCTGCAATGGCCGTGCCTGCAACCCTCCCGTGGGGAACCTCGCCACAGGAAGGACACCAGTGACCACCACCACGTGTGGCCAGAACAGCACAGAGCTCTACTGCTTCTACCCAGACCAGAACCTCCTCCACCACATCTCCCCTGGCTGTGGGCAGCCCCGCTGCACCAAATGCAACACCAACCAGCCCGATAACTCCCACCTCCCTGCTGACATGACAGATGATGTCTTTGCAAACCCCATCTCCTGGTGGCAGTCTGCCCAAGGGGTACACAGAGAAGAAATCCGGCTGGACTTTGAAACAGAATTCTACCTGACCCACATTATTGCTGTGTTCAAGTCACCTCGTCCGGCTGCGATGGTGTTGGAAAGATCCCAGGATTTCGGGCAGACTTGGAGGCCCTACAAGTATTTCTCTGTCAACTGCACAGCTACTTTTGGGCTCCAGGATGATCTCATTGAGGAGGGCTCCATGTGCACTTCCAGGTATTCAGATGCAGTGCCCTGCACCAGAGGAGAGGTAAGCAATAATTGAGGTTTGGACTAAGTTTAATGTGAAACAGCTCAAGACTGCCAGAAAACCAGAGAGAATATCTCAAAGAGATACTATGCATATAAATTAAGAAAGGTCTCCCATCCCTAGAGGCTCTATGTTAAACAAATAAAGGGGAAGAAGAAGAGAAATTATACATCAGTGATAGAAATGCTTTAGCAAATTTCTTTTAAGAGAGCTCACAGGATAATATGAACATTGCCTAATTTTACCCTGCAGATGCCCAAGAGTGAACTAGAATTCTAGCAAAGTAGATGTAGGGAAACACACATCTGTAGAGTAATATTTATCCAAACCATTTTAACTTTAGGATGACATGAACTGCATAAACTTTCTTTTCCTTCCCCATATAAAAAGTCTTAGATGATTGGCTGACTTTTAATTACATCATTCCTCCAAGTTCAATGTTTTCTTGCTTTCACTTTTCTTGCCGGTGGTGACTATGGCTGACTGTATCAAGCCATAAGCTTCAGAAATGAAACTGCTTGGAAGCAAAAGTGGGAGTGAGCAGCCAGGATTCACTATTCAATTGTGGGGAAAGCCCTCCCTTGGTATGAATATTCTGATTTGCTTTTAAACATATGCAAAAGAGTGGTTTTTGAATAAATGTACAATTGTTCTCATAAATTCCTCTGACAAGAACATTAACTACTGATTAGACTCTTTTCATTCATCAATCTTGAAGCGGTTCAGATGGGAAAGACCATAAATGTCATTGGTATCATTTTACTTAGAAGACAAAGTCACAAATCAAGATTATAAGATATTCCTATAATTACAGCAGAGGCTTGAATCTTTTCATGTCCTTTCATTTCCTTCTCCCTTCCTCAGAGAAGTCACAATCCTTTTGGTTTCACTCTGGAAGTGGTCAGGAGATTCAGCAGTAACACTTACCTGCAAATTAAGCTTAGGCACAAGGTGAATGGTCCAGATAGGCTTTAGGAAAAAAAAAAAGTGTTTCAGCAGTGCACTTGAAAATGCACATGAGAAGAAACTAAGGTACTATACCTGAGGCAGGGGCACAGCAGTAGGGAGAGATTGAATTCATCTGCATGTAACAGGCTAAGAAACATCTCTGCATATTAGAAACCTGGAACAGATCATCTACTAAACTGTCTTATTTCCAGAGTAGTAATTCTGCTGGTCAGTTATCATTATTCATTTCATGTCAAAGTCAAATGTAAGTCAAATATGTCCAAATGTCTTCTGCAGGGAGGTTACAATTTGCCACGTCAAGAGTCTCAGCAAGTAATGTATTTTTCCATTCTTGTGTGCCTTCCAATCAAAAATCTGGAAGTACTTTGCAAGACCCAGTTAATGATCTTCAGCACACATACAAGGGTTCTGCTGCCATTTCACAGATGGGAAAAGAGCAGCACAGGAAGGTGAAATGTTTTGTAGTAAGAGAGGACAATTCCAGTTGAGTGATGGACAGAATACAGGGTCTGAGGGAAATGCCTCAGCCTTAAATAGAAAATAAGCCTTCCCTCTCTAGTACAGTATCACCTGCACTATGTTGGCTTTTGTGTTTACTTAACCTTGAGGAATTTCATTAAGACCATGTACTGCTGCTACAATAAATCTGAGAAGTGGATGGCAGAAAATCAGATAATAAAACATTCATCCAACGCAAGCCTTTGTGATTACAAGTGTCAAAGTGATTCTGTCAATTTGGGCAGCAGCTACACTGAAGTGAGTATGTGTGTGCTTAATCAATCTATGGCATGGTAGTAGATGTCAGAAAACAATAGCAATAATAAGGACAGTCCTATAAGCAATAATAAGAACAGGTTGCAGATCCCAAATACTTTCATGAGCATGAATTTAATAGGTTCAGAGGTCACTTCCTCCATGGAAGAAGTGTTGAAGCTTTAAAGCAGCACACAGAAATCTGTGTGCCAACTTAAGGACAAGACACATGCTATTTCACAGCACATTAACCCAAAAGGATTGTCAAGCTGTGGACGGACTTTACAGAGATCTCTTAATGAATCCATGAAATGTCCCTATGGCAAGGGTGCAGAAGCACCAGGCTTTTCAGGTCAGCAGTATGACATAGCAGGTTCTTTTGTAAATTGAAATAAAGGAAGGCAGGTTATACCTATTTAAAGTGATACCTGATCAGATTTGCCAGAGTGACGCTGCCACTGTTACTACAGGTCTCACAGGAGCTTTGCCCACACACCCCAGAACTGCAATTTTACACCTTGTTTTGAAAATGTCACAACTGTCACCAGGGCATCCCCTCAAGCACTGACTCAAGAGACTGAAAGCGGCTGACTGAAGCCCCACCACAATTTTTTGAGTGTTCTCTGCTTCTTTTTCACTTCCACTCTGACCTACCCAGTTACTGATTCTGGCTAAGCCTTGGATTGCTGAGGGGCTCACATCACAAGCTGACAGCATGTCTGAAATGATCAAAACTGTTCCAACCTAAGTGCTAATTAATGCTCTGACATAAATTCCAGTTTTCTTTACTGAGGGGTTTGAAGTCATTTTCACCACATGAGACTCAGGTTATTCTTGGGTCCTATTCATGCTGAGCACAGACACAAAGTCCCTTTTTAATAGTACACAAAAGAAATTTAAAAGAAAAATAGAAAAGAAAAAGAAAAAAAAAAAAGGGGAAAAAAAAAAAGGAGATGGCCTAGTGACAACACTTAGGTTTAAAACCCATGCTGGGACACACCATGAAAGATTATTTCAGGTCAGCTGGCCTCCAGAACTGAGAATGTAGGTGTGAAAAGTGAAAGGAGAAGGTGATAGAGCTGCAGTAACCTACACACATCTGTAAACTGAGATACACCTGTCAGCACATTCTGGCCACCAAGACCACTAAAAGTGTTTCTTCCTAAAAGCAAGGTAAAAATTTTGTCAGAAGAGAAAATTTTAGGAGATTAGAATGGAGCAAAAAACTTTTGGATGAGTGATGTGACAATGTCACAGCAGAACATGATGTTAAGGCATATCCCTTGTCTCTGGTAGATTGCCCCTCATTTTTCACTTCTGACAGGGACACATATCTCCATTCCATCTCAGATAAGATACACCTGAGACAGAGGGCATTGAGAAACACCTCATATAGAAATGCAAGAAGATTACTCTCTAATATATCTTTTGATTTTCTTTTACTCAAGCATTTGTTAAATCCCTTACTCCCATTCCGATCCAGAGTACTTTAGTAGGTAGAATCTATCTGTCTGAAATCCTAGGATCGTCGTCATCAGTTCATGAACTGAAACCACATTTTTAAGGTCTGTTCATCATCGCTAAGAGCATCTACAGGGAATACTGGCATGGAGTCTCATGAATCAGCTGAGACCTTTTTTACCCACTTGTCCATCCATCCGTTCTCCTAACTTAAAAACACTGAACTATATAGTCATGGAGCCTAAAATGAGCCTTCAGGTCAGCTAGCATAAATCAAAACTCTGGCCCAAACAGAAGGAGAAATTACCACAGCATTGCATCAGACATCAGTGTGAGTTGCAGTTCAAACATCATATGGGGGAAAAAGGGACCGAAATGTTTGAACCTGCATCCTGACAGCACGTGCACTCAAGGATCTGAGAGATCAAAAGCACATTTTTAATAAACTGGAATATCAGGAAATGAAAACAAATGTTCTCCTCCATTGAATATGATGTTTGCATGAAAGGAAGACATTAGCATGCAAAGTGGGGTGGAACACCGACCTGCTCATAACCACCAGGCCCAGAAGGAGACCCTTCCTCTACTGGGTCTAGCTAGTGGAAGGGAGCTCTGAATCAAAGGCTGGTTCATTTATGTGAGTGTCTGTGTGACAGATGACACCAATGAAGTGTGATATAATAAACCCATTACTGGAATTCACTGGGGGCTGGAAGAATTGTGTATGCCTGAATTAAGTAACCGGTTTCTATGGCAACATGTTAAGTGTGCCTTGCACAGACCTGTTCATTCTCCGTTGTGTATCCTGTGGTGACCTCTTTAGGGACAGAAGTCCCCAGCAGAGCCTTTTGTCAAAGATGAGTGACCCTCTTCGTAGCTAGAAGACATTTAATCACTCTTCTAAACACACTCCACTCGGTGAATGCCAGACCAAGACAGGTTGTGATGGATGCAGTTCTGTCTGCTTCAGAAGTCACCAGGTTGTTCAGAGAGAAGCCACAGCCAACCCTGTGGAAGCTCTTTTCTTCTGCACTGACACTGAAGCCTCTGCTGCTTTTCTCCAACCATGGGAGACTTCCTGAGCAATAGCTGTGGTTGAGGGGGACCATTTGTACCCAAGCACCAAACCGGGCCAGGGACAAGGCTCTGTGTGGGATCTATGTGATCCTGTTCAAGGACCTGCATTTTCCCCTGTCTTTTCTCAAGCTTCTCTTTTACTGCATTCATGCCAAACCTTTTGATAAACAAAGAAGTATTCTCTGTGCACATACACACCCCCACACCCCTCATTAAATGGCAACATCAATAATTCAAGAGGTCACCACTGAGGCTTCGATGACTTCTTAGAGTTCTGATCTCATATGGCAGTGGGGTCACTGGAAAGAAACCTGCTCGGCACATCACAAGGTTGAATTCCCAATAGCTAAGATTCAAAGACAGGGTCTTGCACTTCAGTGAATTATCCAGCAGTCATCAGGACTGGCCTCTAAAAGTTGCATGATGCTCGGGTTATTCCAACTTCCAGCTGGGTTATTCCAACTTCCATCTGGAAAGGATTCCAGGAGGGATTAGTCTCTAGTGTAGGTAAGTGCCTGATTGTTATGACTAGGGCTGTCTGTTCAGCATTTCGTTTAACTTGAGCTGCAGAGCAGATAGAATGCAGAGACAAGCTGAGAGGAAGCAGTTAACACCAGCAGTGTAAACAAGCTGATAGCACTGCCAGGCCGTGCCTCCCTGGAGGAAGAATTAAGGGGCTCAAGGATTTGTCTCTGAAGGGAATTTGAACTGACTGCGACTCGTCCAGCAATCCCATCCCTAGCAAATGAACTTGAGGAGGGCACCAAGTGTCCTACTCTGGCCTGATTCGTAATGAACCATTTCAGAAACATTTGGAACACTATAAATCAGCTAGAAAGACAGAGCAGTGGGGGTTTTTAGCATTGCTTCTGCATTTTCTGATTTTCTGAACATGCAAGGCAGTAGATACCAAATTATTTTTCCTTCTCACCCTTTTTTATAAAACCTTAGTGGAGCTGCAGCCATTGTTTGCTTTTTCCAGGTTTCAAGCATGAAAAAAAATTGTTGCCTAAAATGCTATGAAACTTAGTAATTTATTGTTATAATTTTCAAACTCCAGGCAAAAGAACATTTAAATATTTGCTCTACAATTGTTCACACATCACTGTCATGGTGAGATTATACATTTAGCTAAGTCTGTTTACATGTAAGATTTGAGCCAAGACCTAGAGATATAAATGGCTCCACTTAAAAGAAATGGATGCTCTCCCATGAGGACACAGCATGGTTGACATGAGTTGACACTGATGGTGATGGGTTGTTTTAACTTTCCCTGACTGTCCAGCAAACAGTGAAATGAGTCTCCCTATTCTCAATCCAGTTTCCAGTCAAGCTATTGCAACACAAAACTTCTTGTGCTGCCCTTTGCCATTTCAGAGCAAGCACCATCCTCGTAGTGAAAAAGGACACTGCACTTCGTGGGGGAATGGAAATGTTCTCATACCCCCAACATAAGGTGCTGCTATGTAGAGTGGAAGGAGTTTTGCCCATTCCCTGTATACAGACGGAAAGCTGAAGGATTTTCTGTCAAATAATCTAGATTTTATATTCCAACTACAGTACCAGTCTCATAGAGGGTACGGCTTCTCCCTGCAACCCTTGCCTTTCTACATGGATGCTCATCTGCAGATAACCTGAACCTACAGAATACAATTTGTTTGAAGAAGAGAAAATGTCTGCATGGCTCTTAGATTTGCCTGACTTCAATTATGCCATAATCACATTGGCAGCCATGCCTAAATATTAATATTAAAATGCCACACCAACTGCATTACTGGAATAACCTCAAAGCAAATGCAAACTGAAGGCATATCAATCCTTTCCGATTTGGAGAATACAGAATAAATTCAGGATGCCACTGTCTTGGTGGTAGCTGAGTTTACCGGATCAAAAAATTTAAAAAATCAAAAGCACAGTTATTTCTTTAACGAACTATCATATTCCATACTGGTTTTTAAGCTTTGTTCTCTGGAAGGACAGAATACCACCAGATCTTGACTAAAAAACACCATTCCATGAGTTGTTAGCATAGACCTTATAATGGCTGGGAGAAGAGTTAGATTTTCTCTGTGGTCCAAACAGTAAATCAGAAAAAATACTACTTCTTAGTTAAGACGACTGTGCCACAAGACAGAAGTCCATCAAATAAAACAGAGGACATATGCCACTGGGTAGAAAAAATTCTGAGACAAATGCTTACTATTTCTTTAAGAACAAAATCAACTCACATGAAAATCTCTTAATGAAGAGGATTTAGGAGTGATGAGAGTTTTTATTGCAGCTTCCTTCTGATGGCCCCGGTACAAGCACACAAACATTTCTGACCTCATTAACCTGATTGTGTGCAACACAGCTTAAGGATGATTTGTAATATCAAATTCTTGCTCTGCATGAGGATATTCTTTTGTAGGAGGCCATGCACTGGCACTGCCCTCCATGTATGATTCATATTCCTTGACCTTAGGCTATGAGTTTGCAAGGGAGAACCTTTGTTGTGTCCACATCTCTTCTGACTAATACTGGCTGGAAGATCAGGTTAAGAAAACAGAATTAGATGCATTAGGAAGGAAGAAGCAAAACCTATGGCAAGAAATCAAAAATCTGAGACACTGTCTCCAAAATGAAGATGATCTCTTGATTGGTGATAAAACAATGTGAGGCTGTGCCAACTTGTGTACAGCAAAACCTGTCATCTAACAGTGGCTGCCTTTTAGCTTTGCACCCTTACAGCATTTTCCAGACTTCCTTGCTCTTAGGAAGGTCAGGAGAGGACAGGGTAGTGACCATCTTTTTGAGGCACAGCTGATTGACTTTTGAGAATGAGAATGACAAATATGCACTCGAAAGCAGATATGCAGATAAGCATGAACGTCCTACTCAGCATTCAGCTCCCGTGCCAGCTCCTGATTAAAAGAGAAACTCGTGACCTACGATGTATCTCCACAAAGGGTTAAATTATAGAGGGGCTGCACACCTTCAACTTCTACCCAGTTCAATGGAAAGATTTCTAGGGTGTCCCTAAGCAGACTCAATAACCATCAGATTTTCTTCTGCAGTTGTGCCTATGCTACTTTTATGACAGCTGCACACTGATGTTTAGGGAAACAACTGGGAGATTTCAGAGCAGTCCATTACAGCAAAAAAAGAACAGAGCTTGCTACCAGATAGAGATTTCATTAGATGAGAAATATCTTTACAGTCAAAATCATGGGAAGCTATTTTCAAAACTTGCATCTTAATTAAAAGATAACACTTCCTTTTCATTATACTCTCTTCATATATTTTACATGAATGTAATGGAAAACTGAAAATTCATGCAGTATCTCTGGGAAATTAAAAAAAAAATTTAAAAATCTGCCTTTCTGCAAAAGGCAGAAGTCAAATGTCTATCTGTATAAAAAGAATTTGCTTCATAGACTTTAGAATTACCAACCTTGTGAACTGAAATAAAAGGAACAAATAATACAGTGAAAAGGTGGAATGTCTCTTCCTACAGCTCATGACTCTAGGAGTTCTCTAATACTTAGATCCATTTATAATCTAATCTTTAATAAATTCATACATCAATGATGGAGCCAGCCAAACTCTTATCTGTAATTATTAAATTAATAAAATTGCATGTATGGATATCCTTCTCCAGGAATTTTCAGGGAATTTTCCAGACACAAGTTTATTAATGTTCCTCCCATTGCACAAAGTACTTGAATACAAATATCTCATTTTTATGGAAAGAAAACAGTACATAAAACTGAGTTCCTACTGAAATCTATCCTAGTTACTTCCAAGCATTATAGTGAACAATTGTGCTGGAGCAATGACCAAAGAGTTGCATTCTCCACTCTGTATTTTTTTCAAAGCAATACCTCCTCCTTTTTTAAAGAAATAAAATTCTTTCCTAAACCATATAAAATTGTCAACCAATACATATAGCCACCAGCAATCTGTATCTTAATTTAGGATCAATTTTTCCTTAGGGAACTATAAACCCAAACACATTCATTTAAAACATAATCATGCATTTATAACACAGAAAAAAGCTTAGGCAGTTGGGTTTGTTGGGTTGTTTATTTCTTTATTTTTAGCTAAATTATACATTTATGGAAAAAAATAATTCCCGGCTTGTAAGGTGAGATACCCGTTCTTTAAAAAAAAAAATATCTCAATCTATAATTATTTAAATAAATACATATAGTAAACTAATGAGGATAAATTACAAATGCTAACACCATTTTCTTGACAGTATGGCAATTTATATGTTAAGGAACCACTTTCTGACTGGCACTTTGTGAGACTAAACATTCAATCAAATATTAAAAATGAGGCAAGAGATGGTGATTATCTTATGCAATCACCTGTGCCCAAGGATTTTAACCACCAATATTTCAGGGAGAATGGGACATCCAGAAGAGAGAGTATTTCCATTTTCTAGTTTTATGCATAGGTGAAATAAAACTGCTAAACTGATTTAATTAGGAAATAAAACTGCTACCTCTGTGCAAAATATAGCTCACCTAAACCTACTTCTATTGGCACAGTCTATCTGATGATCAAAATATCTCTGATTTTTACAAAGTTAAGGAAGGTTAATTCTTTACTGGAGGTTGAATCCTAGAAGAACATTAAAGTGCAGCTCCCAGAAGACCTCAGGAGTGTTATGTCACTCAAATCAGATCTTTAACACTTAACAAGACTTGCCTTGGGAAAAATAAGGACAAGCAAATCCAGTCTCACCAGTGAGCTTATTCCAGACAGAAATGTGTCATGAATTAATCATACAAACAAACTCTTGTATCTCAGCTGGAATGGAATACTGTTTTTTCTTAAAAGGATGCCACAATCCCTATGGGACTTCCAAGCTATTAATGCCTCTACTCACAAATGATGTTCAGTGTTCTAATGGGATATGGGAAATGCCAAAGCAACTCCTCTCAAGAGAGGCAAGGCCAGAAATGAAAATATTTGCAAAACAATAAAGCCACAGGAAACCAAACCTTTTTTTAAGCTGTCAAGCAAAGAAACAAGAAACAAAACAGCCTGGTGAAAGCAAGTGGCCCTTTGCTGAGAGAAGAGCCTGCAACAGCTGCCCTTTGCCTAAAGACCTCAGTGCTCTCAGAATGCCAATTACGACATGGGGAGGATCGATAATTGACTGGAGACCCCAAAATATGAATCCATCTGTTTAAACTTGTCATACCATGTAGAAAATAGGTTTCTAGGAGTGCACAGAATTTTCTTCACACTTATCATAGTACGGTGCAGACTATTGCTACCAAGAGGATGTATAGTGCCAGAGAGAATAAAGAAACATTTTGGCCATAATCTTCTAATTTTTTTCAGACCCAGTAAAAACTCTTGTTCTTCACCTCATTCACCCCACCTCTCCATCTCCTGTAAGGAGTCCCATAGCTGTTCACAGCTGGGATCTCTGGCAGAGACTTGAGGCCTCTTGCCCAGCCTTTATAATGTACGAAGCAAAGCGACGCGTCCCCAGGCAGTGCAAAGGAGAGTGGCTTTATGGCAAAAACCAGGCCTTTTAAAGCAGTTAGCCACTTATCAGTTTAGACAGTTTCAAGGCACAACAAGCCCAAGTGAACCAACCACCATGCACCACGATGTGGACGTGTGGCAGCCACGCAGCACATCTCACACATCTCTCGTCTATCACGTGTCTCTACCCTATTCTTCCTGCTGAGTCACTCTCCCATAGTTCCCTTCTACTTAGCCTAAGTAGCAGCTCTGAGCCATGATTTTACAAGGGTAACAAGGTCCTTATTTTATAAGGCTTTACCTACATGCCACAGTGTAAGAAGGTCACTGGCAGGATCAGAGCAGATCTTGCAGAAACAAATGCTGTATCAATTACCTTTCAGATGTCTATTTTATGGAGTGAAGTACCTCTAGCATTTATGCTCTTAAGCCTGGGTGAATCTGGTGGGTATCCTCTGGAGATCCATCTGAAGAGTTACCATTTTAACTAAGCGAATATATTACAGAAACCATAGGAAAGAAAGCTAAGTGTGAGAACAAAGCTTATAAAATCCAGTGACTAAATAGCCTGCTTTACCCTCAATTCCTCTGGTTTATGCCAATTTAAATAGTTCCACAGGGACTTTTAACCATTCTTTGAGATCTCTGAGCTCAGCAGGCTCTGCAGAACTATTCCATCCAGCTCCCTGCCTTGGTCTTAGTTTTGTTGACCATGTGGGAAGGAGATGTGTGTGTCTGTACACAACCAGGTGCTCAGGACTCTGAGAAGCCATTCCACTTCTGTGTGGTCCACAGGGGACTGGGAGAGAGGATTCATATAACGGTTTCCACTAAAAGATCAGATCATCCTGCATTAGGGGAACTGGACAGATATGCAGATTTGGTCTTTGTCCTGTGAATCCATCAGTAAGGGGAATGCTGGGCACCTGGACAAAACAGAATGAACCATTTGCTTATGGTTCCATTGACCAGGGGAATGTAGACATAGGGATGGAAACACTTGGGCTATTTTGTCATGGCTTTGTTGGTCAGGGGAATGTGGGCACCTGCATTGCACAGCCTGGGCAATCTGCCCACAGCTCTATCAAACAAGGAACTGTGGGCATCTCTGATCTCACCAAGCAAGGCTGTTTGCAGCTTTGTAAGTAGCTGACAAGAGAAGAGAATTAAAAAAAAAAAAAAAAAAAAAAAGAGCAGAGTTAACCAAATAGAAAACACTGTGGACAGGTGGGAGAGGTACAACTGTAGGTACCTTTGCAGGTTCTGTGCGAAGCCTCCAGCTGATTCCATTAATTAAGGGGATTTTTCTCCCCATATGCCATCAACATCCAACAGAACTATCTCCTGGGCATGTACCACAAGCTCTTTTGTGGCTTGTGCAAGTAAAAAGGAGCAAAAGTATTTCACATGCTACAAGCATTTAAACTGATCAGTGCACTAGGAAGAATGAAAAAGAAAAACTGAGAGAGAGAAAGAGGGAATCCCTATGGAGTCAAAGATTTCACTCTGTTAATACTAATAGAGTGAGTCAGACAGAGACTGTGACCACTTATAAAGCATGGCCAAAGAATCCCAAGGGCAAATCCCTCTGCCATGATGGAAAATGTCAAGTAGAGGAGGAAACAACTGTCAAACTGGAGTTAGCACATCTAAGCCTGGAAACAGTGCTAACAGTTCTCTATTTCAGTGGCGAGGACTGCGGTGCGGCCCTCCATTATCAACCTCTCCCAAAAGCAACAGAAGCAGACCCCAAAAGATAGAGAAGGGTAGAGTGCTGATGAGCTAAAATACGACAGTCACTGTTAAACACTAAATTAGAACTGTGATGCTCAAAACCCAACTGTTGCTGCTCTGGTGAACTATCCAACAGCAAAAATGCTGTGATGCAAGAGTAACAACCTACAGATAGCCAGCAGGCACCAAGCACCTTGGGTCCTGTGAACTCACTGCTCTGTAGCTGCTTCTAACTAATAAACGACCTGGCTTTGTGTGCAGACAGAACTCTCTCTGTGCTCACTCACCCTAAGCTAAGCTGTGTTTCCAGCATAGTTCAAGTGACCCAGGAAAAAGTCTGATCACAGTTTCCACTTCTTTCAGAGATGCCCTTAGCGCCTTTGTTTACCTGACTCTGGAACTCATGATAAAGCCACGCTCCTAAAATGCTTCCAGAAATTGGGATGGCATTAACACTGCATTTATGCCAATAAACCTTGGATTTCTCTGAGTGACACTATTGTCACTTGGCTCAGAAACACTAAGAAGTAGGTTTACCTTGTCCCTTGACATACTGGCTGAACTGCAAGTAGTGACAGGGCTCAGTAACCTCAGGGAGTGATGTTTGAACGATCTCACATCTGAGATGGGATGAAAGCAGGGACACAGTTACTTGCTGTGGCTTGGCCAGCTGGTGGTAACTCAGCTGTGGCACTCTGGGATCAGTCACAGCCCCACAACTGCTTATGCAGAGTCTTAGTTCTTTTTCCTGAAGATCATCTTGCTGTGTATGCAGAGTCCTGTTATCTGTTCTGGGATGTGAACATTCTCTCTTTCAGGTGATTTATCGTGCCTTAAGTCCAGCTAACAAGATCGATGACCCTTACAGTCCTGAGGCTCAGGATCTCCTGAAGCTCACCAACCTCCGCCTACTTTTGTTAAAAAGACAGGAGTGCCCATGCCATGGCTCAGGATCGGTAGAGAAACCCCAGAGATTTGCCTACTATGCTATTTATGACCTGATCATCCGGGGAAGCTGTTTTTGCAATGGGCATGCAGAGGAATGTGAGCTTGCCAACAGGACGGGAGTCATGGAGAACATGGTGAGTTCCAGACATTTATCAGCTTACTAGACTTGCTACTTGCTTCTGCTGCCTCAGCCTCAATGCATATTTCACGTGTGATCCAGTCCCAGCCTCCCTAAGCCTATCCAAAAAAAGGGCAGCACAATCAATCCACATTAATGAAACCTACACCACTCTGGGAAAATATTTCCTATATTCCTTTCTACAGTTTCATGTATAATAACCACTAAAATCTCTGAAACTCTAAAACTCAAATAAATTGCTAAAAACTCTGGACCTCAAGATACCTATAAATTGAAAGGGGTCTTTGTAATTGGAACAGAGATTCAACCCCAAATACAGTGAGTGAAATCTCCTACTTATAGGCCTGCACAGAACTGAATATCTTTGATACAAACTCTGCACTGAGCAGAATTTCAGCATCAGAGCTCAGATTTTCTGAGTTTGTGGACATGAGCAGTTCTGTCATAGTTAGGGTTTCCGCCATCACTGTTAGGTTTTCAACCTTCTGTGTTCTTGTTACTCTCACAACATAGAGAGCAATGTTCAGGATGTGAAAATAATTTCTGCTCTCCCACTCTTTTAGCCATGCATCTTAAAATAAGTTAGAACATTAAAAAAAAAAAAAAAAAAAAAAAAAAAAAAAAAAAGCCAGACCTTGTAGCAAAATTATTCTGTGATACTTGGAGTGTCCCTTCCCTATTCACTCTTTTATCTGCATTTGACTCTGGATGTGCACAAGAGGAGTTGTGTTTGAATGCACACTCGGACATTGAAATTCAGAGGAAATGTATCAAACCTTTTTGATTTAGCTGCAAGCATTGTGTAGAGAACTGTAATAACAGTCATGGGGAGATTAATCTAATCAATTATCCAGGTACATCTAGACATGTTCATCAGAGATGGAATTCAAGCCACTTTAAACTAGTCAATATCTCCCCTGGATCCAGAAGTCTCTGTCTCTGTATTGGGTTTTGAAAACCCAAATAACCCTTAAAATTCTAGTCCCCAGTGCACTCTGACCTAAAAGACCTGAGAAAAACATCATAAACTAATTTCTGTCCCTTTTGATAGGCGGTACACTTGACATTGTGGTTTATGTTATTTTGGAATGTGTATTCACTGTCTTCCTTTCCACTTTTCTAGGTTCAGAGGTAGATATTGTAAGATAATTAGGACTGTATGACTTTTAAATAACTTATGAATCTGTCCCATCTGTGGTATAAATCCAAGATTCAGCTACATTATATGATACTATCAGATTCATGTAATATCGACTCACTTAAATTATAACTTTGGAGAAAAGCTGTTTAAAGAGTGGATCACCCTTACTACAAACTGTTAAATAGACACATAGTGGAATCAAATAGATGAATAACACACTAAGTGAATGCAGCTGGTAGAAAAATAAACATTCTGCCCATCAGAAAAGGAAAACACAATATTGTGTATGTTACTGGCATAACCACTGTAAACTATGACTGGATATTTTTCCCACTGGTCACAAGGGAATAGAATCTTTTTTGTGCCATCAATGACTTCACAGGGCAGAAGGTGAAATAGTTTTGATGAAATGCACTTCAAGAGTGACTCATGTCCCAGGAGAGAGAGGGTGGATGCAGCACATGATTCGCACAGATATTATCAAGTCTTTGTCTAAGCTAGGATTCAAACACAGCTGTTCAAAAAATAAGAAAAGCCTTCTGTAGTTTTAACTGTCTCTAGAATCCTAGAAGAGGCCTGGAAAAGTGGGCTGGTTTGTGTGATTGAGCACACCTAAGCCTTTCACTAGTGAACACTTGTTGAATGAGATTTTCCTGACCAAGAACATTCAAACCTTCAGTAGGTGTTCTGGTTTTAACATTTTGGAAGCTCTTCTTTAGTGCCTGCCTAAATTATCTCTGCTGCAAATTGAGGTGATTCCTCCTTAGCTCCTCTTCCCCAATGACCAAAGTGAGCAGTTGATCCTACTTCTGCAGATATGACTGGAAGGTTCTCTCTGTATCCTTCCTTAGGTTCTGTTTCTTGTACTACCAAGAGAAGTGTGAAACCTTAGGTAAAAATTTAAAATGCTACTTCCAGATCACGCAAGCCTGCAGTAAAGATGATCATGTTACTCTATTCATCTTTTCTGTGCTTTAGACATTACAACTTGAGTCTTTCTCAAACACAAAAGAAAACCCACTCCTGGAAGATCCAGGTTCCTGGATCCTTTTACATTTTATCTAATACTTACCAATAATGATATTATAGTGGTGAGGGGAGAGCACACATAGATCCAGATCTCAAGGTTTGGTTTGCACAGCCAGAGTGAAGGAGTTTATGTAAGTGTATAACTTTTTGGCTGGAAATACAGTAGTCTCCTTGCCTACAAGTAGGAGGAAAAGGCCTTTGTTGTTGAGGGTTCAACACCAATGATACAGTTTCTATCAGCCAACCTACACTGCAGAAAATCTTTGCCATTTTGCAACTTCTTGGCAGAGAAAAGGTGCTCTGCTTTCAGTCACATGGTAATGGTGACCTACATAAAAGAGGGTGTGGAAAAGATGTTACAAACACTGCACATCCAGAAATAACCTGATTGAATCCACAGGATACATCTAATATTTAAGGTACACATGGGCAGCTCAAGACACACAGTTTTTAATGTGGCTGGTGTGGATGATGTCACATCATCCACAGATTGAAGGCAGAGCAGCATCGTTTCCTAAGCTGCTGCTAGGTAATTAAATAAAATGCTGCAAAACATAGAGACCTCCACAGAAAGTCTTAAGTAATATGAGTTTCAGCCTCTTAATTGTTCATAGTCCTCCTATGATGTTTTTATCTTCTGTAGTTAGCAAAAACAAAAGCAATATCATGTAGAATACACCTGTAATTGATTGATATGGGATAGGCCCAAAATCTGACCTTCATTCTGCACTTGGGCCTTAGAAAATACATTATTTTGTTAAGTTGCAAGTCTGCTCTTCTTACTCTGACAGAAGTCTCTTCTATTTGAAATACTCCTAACACTGATACTACATGGAGGCTAAATAATGGAGAAAATTAAAGCAAATTTCTTGATACTTTTGAACCAATATTTCTCAGCACCATTTTGGAGGGACTGGATGAGCTATGGCTGATAGCTATGGCTATAAATGATCAGTTTATCTGTGGATATGTCACTTAAGTCATGGCAACGCATTCAGCTTCTGGCTTCTCCACTGAGGCTGCCAATAAGAAATGCAGCTCCGTGAGAAGAAATATCACAGAAGCCACAGTGTCATAGCAACAAATGGATACAAGAAAACTGCAGATTGTAAACCCAGCGTCCAAATGGTGCATCATTCCTCAAACCTTGAAATTCGACATAGTTTCATGCTTATTTCTGGTCATAAGTTTGTGAAAATACAGCAAGATTCAAAATAGGCCCATAGGATCCAATGAAAATATTCTCTGACTTCTTACTTTGGAGCAAAACACTAATAATTACTCTTCCTGTGGTTGTGGTTTTTTTTTGTTTTTTTTTTTTTTTTTTTTTTTTTTTTTTTTTTTTGTGTGTGCGTGTGTGTGTGTGGTGGGTTTTTTTGGTTGGTGTTTTGTTGTTGTTATTGTTGGTTTGTTTGTTTGGGGTTTTTTGGTTGGTTTTTGTTTTTTGTTTGGTTTTTTTTTGTGTGTGTGTGTGTGTGAGTGTGTTTTTTTTTTTTTAATAACTTTTGTTTTTAAACAAGCCTTGCACCCCCTCAACACAATTTATCTAGATGACATTTCCTGTGTAAACTACTGTGAATATCATGTTGGATAGTAGAAAAACTTTGAGAAATGAAGATGGGAGCTGTAAATAGGCAAGAAACTTCAGGTCAAACATGTCTTGAATTTTTTTGAGGTTCGTTGCTATTGACAGTAATGTTTTCTTGGTTTCTATTTAGCTTTCCTCAGATTGGAAAAAGAAAAGGAGACACAGAGATGTCATTCCTTACCCAACTTCAATAGCTTCATATGGTAGCTAATGGCAAAATTCTCCTTTCTGAATATCACAGCCTGCATTTTCAAACTCTTACTAATAGGTTCATGGGGGTTTGGGTTTGTTTTTTTTTGTTTGGTTTTTTTTTGGGGGGGGGGGGGTTTTTTTGTTTGTTTGTTTGTTTTGGTGTGGGTTTTTTTGTGTGTGTGTGGTTTTTTTGGGGGGGGTTGGTCTTTTTGTTTTGTTTTTGTTTGTTTGTGGGCTTTTTTGTTGTTTTGTTTTGTTGTGGTTTTTTTTTGGGGGGGGGTGTGGTTTTTTTGTTTTGTTTTGGGTTTTGTTTGTTTGTTTTTAATGGGGGCATTAATAGTCTATTATAAGTGAAACAACTGCCAAGACCCAGCCAGCTGAATGCAGCTATTCTTGTTCTTTGGTTGGATGCAACAGAACACAATCCTGTCCAAAGTATTGACACTACAGGATGTACAAAGTTATGTACAGAGCTGTCAGGTTTAGGATCTTCTTTGGTGGCCCATTTTAGCCGAGTCCAGAGGTGCTTCCAGAACAAAGTTTACAAAGCAGAAAGTGCATATGGACAGAACACAGAACCTAGACCAAAGTCCTTTTTGTTTGCCAAACATTTCACAATTCTCTTTCTAGCTCATGAGAAGTAAATTCGGAAAGAGGAAAGCAAATGTGGATTAAAATGTTTTTGTATAAAACATTACCCTTTTTTTCTTTACTTCTTAATTATTAGTACCTACACTGCCAGGAAATTCTTACAAGTGGCCTCGGATGTTTCTTTTGCTTGTTTGTCCTGTTTACAAACTAGACTCCCTGTGGGCCTGATCCTCCACAATGAAGCAAATGGAAAATTTTCCACTTACTTCAAAGGGAGCAGGATCTGGTTCTAAGAAGGATTCCTTCCTTATTTGGCATAATGGAGGTTACATAAGGTAAAACTTGCTTTTTTTACATCAATTTTCCAGGTGACCAGGCTGTTGTAACCCTTGCAAATATTATCTGTCTCCTCATCAGATATCTTGTGCAGCTCTAGTCATAATCCCCAGCTAAGTTTTCACATTATCTGATTCCAGCTGTGCCCAGAACTCAGAGATGCAAGAGGTGCCACTCACTTTCAGGACATTTGAACAATGGTATTTATTCATTACTCTGTCATTCAGCCACTCAATGTTAAAATACTGAGTCTCATTCCCCTTTCTGCTTCCTCCGTTCTTAAGACACTCACCAAGAGCTGGTGACCTGCTGTAACTCAGATGCCGCATTTCAGCCTGACAGCTGTTGCTTGTGTGCAGCTTGTTACAGGTGGATAATGGAGCTACTGGCACTGCAGGCAGAAACAAGAGGACAGCTTCCCCCCAAAATCAGTCATAATCGTGGTAGAATTCAGAAAGAAAGCATTAAGAAAGCAGAATGAAATACAGTCTGAGGGACAGCCAGGTGCGTGTGTAAAGCCTGAGGGAGGTGAATTCAGGCAGAGGGTAGAGTTGTGTCTTGAAACTGTTACAGGCTGAGAGATATTATCTTGTTAGTCAAGAAGTTTTCAGGGATGTCAGTCTGAATATTCAGCTGAATGCTATCACTGATTTTTCTCCACCATTAACAATTCAATTAATTGTTAATTTGGAACCAACAGCAGCCCATTCACTCACTCACTGCTATGGAGATAAAAACCATATGGGCTGAGGTGGCTCTGCCACAAGTGTCCCAGGTCTACTTATCCCTGTCAAGTTCCCATAGACCTAATTTACCAAAGTCACCAAGTACGAGCCAGAAACTGAGCTCCCTCAGAAAACACCTCTATGTATAGTAGTTTTCTGACATATACATGTATTATACCTTTTCCCAGAAAACAGCAAGGAAAGCGGAAAATTATGGCTTTTCTCTTTCCTGATTAGAGCAGGAATTTGAACCATCCATCTGCCCACAGTAGGCATGGTAATCTGGGCCTTCCCTCCTCTGGGCCTCTTATATTGTATATGCTCTCCCCAGGACTTCACATTCAAGGATTTCTTATAAATCTGCACAGATATGTCTTTTTCTTTGGAGAGACCAAAGAGCCCATTAGAACTTTAAGAGAAACAAAGCAGAACAGCAGACACTGCTTCATTCAACCATGCAAAAAGGACCCAGGAAGAGTCAATTTAGTCAATTTACTACAAGCAGGTAAGGGATAACATCTGATGTCATGTGGCAAACTGTGGTATCCCAAATTTCTCTGGTGACATTACAGAGTGAATACAGAGTCCAAAGGCAAATGGTTTTTTTCTGAATCAGCAACAGTTGCTCTGACCTGGAAGGCTTCCAAATTTAGCCTTCATTCATAAGGAATAAAGCCCCCAAATAGACTGAGAGCAGCCCAGGAAAAAGAGCAACAATCACAATGTTTACTGAAAGAACAATAGGTAAAGTAATTAAATGGGCAGAGAGAAAGCAAGAGGCTTCAAGTATTATACAAAGCTGAACAGAGTTTAGACAAATTTAAAAACTGCAGGACAAAGAGGTGGAGAATTTTCTCTCACTTTCTCAACTGTGGATCAGAATTCAGGTGAAGAAGCTTTGTGCAAAGATGACTAAGTATCATGTAATTTCTTGGAACTGTTGTATGAGAACAAGATAAAGTTCTACACTATGTACTATAAATCCACCAGAAGTTACAAAGTTCAATGGAAGAGCTACTGGATGAAACTCATGGCTGAGTATAACAAGTCACTGGAACTGATCATCCTGGCATTAAAATCCACAAAGCTATAACCTCCTCTATGTCCTGATCCAAAGCTGCTCAGGTGGTTGTTGTACAAATCAAAGCCTTTGGCAGGAACACCAGACTTGTAACAGCATGACTGTACTGTGAGACAGATAAGGGAATTAATCCAGATTAAAAATACTAGTGCCAAGGGAAAAGAACCCCTCGGTTTAGCTTTTTTCCAAACTTGGTTTGGTTTTATAGCCCAATTTATACGTAAGTCAGGGCATGATGTGGGTGGCAGCATATAAAGAAGTAGTAAGGAAATGTCTCAAATTGAGATTATCCAAAAAAAGTTTACATCATGAAGACACAGTCCAAGAACACAGCTGCTATACAAAAATACAAAAGTAGAACTCACTTCCACATGGCCATTAAAGCCAATATGGTGGTGATTGAATATAGCAAAACATTTGTGTTCCTTTCCTGGACTAATAATATCCTCTAAATTTAGGTATGTCAGTTTATAAATGTCTACCCTTTGCAAAATTGATTAGAAAACTTGAAGCATGAAGAAGCCAGAATATCAGCATTTAAAGCAACAGTTTTCATCTTTTAAAGCTGACAGCCTGCATTAGTGACAGGAGAAACAGCTGAATGCACTGGAAGAGCAAGAGTGCAATATTCCAGGTGATGCACATAGGACTTCACACTTGTATTATGAAATGGGGAGGTTTATACAATCACACACTCTGCCTGCATCTCTTTCTCAGATCTATTTCCCACAATAACTTTGGAAGACAGCATCCAGTTTCAAAAAACTTTGTGATAGCAACTGAAGTCTCAATACAATAAATGGGAAAGAGCCTCAGAGATGATACAGTTATCAGAGTAATGAGGAAAAGCAGATGAAGGGAGGTGTCATAAAAATAAATGTCATCATGTTTCCGAAGCACTCAAATATTGCAGGAATGAGCACAGTGGAGAAGCCATAAGGCCTAAACACTTTTGTATCTAAGTATAAGGATTTGTCAAGTGATGCACCGTAACCTATGGAACAAAAGGATAACATGAAATATAGAGGTGATACAGAAATCCCCTGAATCTCAATTTTTCATCTGCTGTACCAATACATTTTTATGCATTCATACAAATCAGTGTCATAAACTACTCAGGCTTTAGCTAAACATAAGCTTTTTTCCTAACTGATGGCATGAATCTTGCCTCTGTTGAAAGCACACCTTGCTTTCAAGCTTCCTGCACCTAGACTGCCAGCTCCAGATGAAGAACGCTGAAGTATTTCTTACCTCAGGTGCCTCCCTGTAGTCAGATATCCTAAAGATTCCAATGACATTAATCCAGTGGCAATCAAAGTGTTATTACTCATGTCCTGAAGGTACTAATGGAACTTCAACATCCCTGACCAGCCCCACCTGGGACTCTTACCCGTGCTCTCTGGCCAATGGCTTTGGGGTCCTATTTAAGCAGAGACCAGGGCTCTCAATGCTTGTTTAAGCTATGTTCTGGGTGTGTCTGTTTGTGTCCCTGACTCTGTCCCTGCCTCTGGCCCTGCCTCCTGCAGGGGTGTAGGGCTCTGTTCTAGGTCTGTACCTTCTCTCTGCACATTTCCCTGGCATGTGCTGTAGCTTGTCTCTCATTCTGCCCTCTGAATGGACTTTGCATCCCTGTTGTGTCCTTCTTGGCCTGTCTGTTGCTGCTCCTGAATTATCCTAGTCCCTTTCCTTTTTGTTTCTGGGCTGTCCATGGATTGTGATGCCAGTTCCCTGCTCTGCCCACAGTGCTTGGGATGGTGCCCCCTCAATAAGTGCCCAGCCTTTGCTGTTGAAAACCTCAGCTTGTAGCTCTTTGGCCTTAAAGAGCAGCTGGTCCTTGTTGCTTCCTGACAATCATCTCCTTATTAATCATCATTATCTCTGTGTAAATCTGACCCTGTTTTCAAGGGCATAGAAAAGTGTAGTATAGTTCCCCTGGATCTGTATTTTTCTAATTATCTTCTCTTCCTTGGCACAATATTTTTGTTCTACTGAGAGCCAGTGCATCCTGAGATCTTGCATTTGATAGACTGCAATTTTCCAGTTTTTTGGTCACACTTTGGTGAGAGAAATCCTGCCCTATTTCAGCAGTGAATAACAACTCAGGGACTCACCTGTTCTCCTTGTGCTGCTGTTGAATGTGACTTTCACATTCTCCTGTCTTTAAGCAGATATCCCATTTCCTATTTTATCTCAGTTTCCTGTACTTCATCCTTGTTCCTTCCTGGACTTTAGTCTCTGGCTGCCTCTCCTAGCTCTTTCTCTCTAACAGAACAAATTGTCTCATTACTCACAGCCACTTCACCTAGCCTTATTTCACCTTATTTCATCTCACACTTAAATATAACAGGTCCCTTCCACAGTTCAGTTTTCCCTGCATTAACCAGCCTTTCTGTGATGGCCACTTACATCCATTAATCACTTTTCTTGTGTTTTCAGTGTGAGCTGTTCATCTCTGTTCTCCTCTCCTATCCAAATCCTCTCTGTAAATCGTCACCTCACATTGCACTCTGTTCTGTAGCTGTTTCACCGATGAATGTTATCTGAGATTACTCTCCATGGAAAAAAATATTCCTTGATACCCATGCACAGACAACACATGGCAGACTACTTTCTCTTCCATTTTGTTTTACCTTTGCATCAATACCAATCAATTCTCTTTGCCCTTTTATTAAACCTCTTACAAAAATATTAGTATCCAAATCTAACACTTTCGAAAAGAAGTTCCATGCCAGCTTCCCTGTTTCCCTGTGTCTGCTCAATGGCTTAGACAAAGGGGCTGAAAAGCCAAGCAGACAGCCAGCAGGAGAGCCAGTCATCCTTCCACATGTATTTGGTTGCTGTTCCACAGCAGGGATCACAGGTAGGGAGCTGCTTCTCTGCCTCTGTCCTGCTTACAATATGCCACAAACTACAGTTCACAACAAACCAGTGGACAGTGAGCTGACTAGCACATCTATTTTTCCAAAGAGTGACTCGAGCTTTCCTTTGCTCTCTCACTGAATTTTACTGTTTATTTTTCTGAATAATTGTTTGTGAGTGTTCACACCATCTGTGCTGTGCACTGTAAGCACAGGGTCCTGTGGAATACTGAATATTTTATCATGTCATTCAAGGCTAAAACAAGATTGCATGGTTTAATTCTACCATTTCCCAGCTGCAGTCTCAGCTTCTTTCTTTCTTTCTTTCTTTCTTTCTTTCTTTCTTTCTTTCTTTCTTTCTTTCTTTCTTTCTTTCTTTCTTTCTTTCTTTCTTTCTTTCTTTCTTTCTTTCCTTCTTTCCTTCTTTCCTTCTTTCCTTCTTTCCTTCTTTCCTTCTTTCCTTCTTTCTATATATAGTGAATACACAGCTTTTGCACGTATTTCTAAAAAATAAAATGCGCTAACTTACAGATTTTACATAGAAATGCATTTCAGGAAGTATTTCCTAAGAAAGTGAAGAGATCTAGGATTTTGTTCTGATCAATTTTAGAATGAGCTGTAAGTTCAGGTGGAGTCTGAAATTTGGAGATATGCAAATCTATAGTTCTGGGTCAGGTTCATTTTTCCTTTTCTCTGTTCTCCGGCTTCTGAAGAGCAGCCCCTACAACCACAGGGGAAAACTTAAAAGCCTGAAATGCCAACCCTGAAGAAGGAAAAGCACAACGCTGTTGCATTCGTATTTTTGCCTCGGCCTCTGTCGTTTTTCATCCCGTTTCTGAAGGTGCACGAGTTTCCCGAGCGAGGGCCGAGGCCACGGGTGAGATTAAAGGATTAAAGTCAATTCACACCCCGGTCAAAAGGAAATTTCAGCCTGATTTTTTTGTTTGTTGTTGTGGTGGGGTTTTTTTGTTTTTTAATGTGCGGTGGGGCAGAGCTGTGCTGAGCTCAGGATCCTTACCAGCCCATGGAGAGACAGGGGTCTAATCCCTGATTTCTGTGCATTTCCTGCTCTAGTACGAGTGTCTCCTGGCATAATAGCAGCTGCTCTTGTGATAAATGTAGAACACGACTTATGGTACCACCCTTCCCTTTCTCTCACACCCTAGGCTTGATATTTCCTCAAAAAAAATGTATCTGTGAAATCCTTTCCCTGAGGCATTGCAAACAGATATTTGAATACTATTTATTTCTTAAAAAAAACCCAACCAAACAAAGAAACAAAAACAAAAACAAAAAAAAAAAAAAAAAAAAAAAAAAAAAAAAAAAAAAAAAAACACCCAAGCAACAACATAAAAATGCTTCTGTAAGGCCATTCTTAGATGTGGGTTGGTATTACAGAATCTCGTGCACCAAATCACAGTTTCTTGTGGAAGTGGCTGCTTTACTCCTGGAGTATAAAATTACTTGAGGTCAGAAGTCTTTTCAAGGGTAACTTTCTTTGAAGGCTGGACTAGCTCAGTTTGCAAGGTCTGGTTTCTGGTGTGAATACCTGCTTCCAAACGTGATATGTATTTGAATATTTCCATGACTAAAAATCATTATTGTGTTCCAATGAAGGTAGGTAAGTACAAAGGAAGCAAGTTCTTTCTTCAAGTAACTTTTGAAGCAAATAGTCATGGAGAGAACTATTCAGCCAGTTTTAAGACTTTTTGCACTTTATTTGCCCATCAAATATTATGTATTGTTTTCTAGCTTAGATGGGTTTAAGTACTTCAGACCCATTCTTCAGCCAGCTTTTGCTCAGTTTTGTTGAACATCTTCTAATTTCTAATTTATCTGGTACTAAGGTATTCAGCTGAACACAGCATTGCAGGTGCAATTTTCTGTCCCCTTGGAGTTACAGTGCTCTTAGTTCCATAGCCCAAAATTTTACTGCTCCTTTTCTACTAATCTAATTTTTATATAGCCATATATAAGTTGGCAGGCTGGTGCCTATTGTACTTAAGTTAAAATATCAGTGCCTTCCTCGCAGAATGTGTGGTTTTATGTTACTTTTCTGTGGGAGTACTGGTTGGTATTTTTCAATTTTTAACATTTTTGCTACATTTTTAATTGTGCTAGGATGACCAGGACTATTTGCTCATTCATGTAACAATTTATAATTTAGTAATTCATGGTGATTTCCCTTCCCTATACTTACACTGTCTTCCAGATCAGTGTTAATGTCAAATAAGAAAGAGCCCAGCATCTTCTGTTAGCCTGTGCTCTCCTGTGACTTGGCTCTGCTAGCCAGAGTATATTTGATACTCTTTGCATGCTCTTGTCCTGAATTTGTAAGTCAAAATAAGACCTGTTAGCTCACCCAATTTAGAGTCTAAAGGTTGTTCATCAATGCAGTAGTTAAATAGCCAACAGAGAGTAAAATTGTTGCTATGTGCATTTTGTAAGATACAGGAAAAATTCTACAGCATTAATAACTGTGAAAAGAGAGAGCTACAGATTTTAACTCCAAGCTCTGTGGGTTTCCTAAGACAGCCAGGCAGCTGTGTGGGAATTGTGCAGAAGTCCCACCTCCTCATGAGGCTGCTGGGGACTCCACCTGCTCTTGTAACTATTTGACGGTGCTCTCTTTTCCCTGGCAGGTCCATGGGAAGTGTGTGTGCAGACACAACACGGCAGGGGACCACTGTGAGAAATGTGCTCCGCTCTACAATGACCAGCCTTGGAAGCCAGGAGATGGGAAAACAGGGGCACCAAATGAATGCAGAAGTAAGTGGAAGGGAGTATACTGACCCAGGCTCTTAGGGTGAGCACTCACCATACCAGCGGGCAAAGCTCCCCCAACAAAGGCTTCTGTGATTTACAGCAATGGTGCCATTACAGAAACTAGGGATAAATTGCTGGTCTTTGGTGGAGAACTTCAGTGTGCAGGTCATTTTTCTGCACTGGGGCTATTGGGGAGTGGAGTTTACAGGCCAGAAATCTGGTTTTCATGTAGCTACACCCCCTCACATTCCAGGTTCTAGCGGGATTTAAAATACTGCCAGATTGTTTTGGAAAACTGTGTTTTGGAATCACTGTGTCAGTTATAAAAGCCTGGAGGATACTCTCTTGTCCTCACCAGAGTGTCGCTGCCACAACCACGCCGAGAGCTGCCACTTCGATCTGAGCGTTTGGCTGGCCTCGGGGAAGCGCACTGGGGGAGTCTGTGACAACTGCAAGCACAACACGGAGGGACATCGGTGCCAGAGGTGCAAACCAGGCTTTTACCGAGACAGAGGGAAGCCCATGTCTTCTCCAGAGGTCTGCAAACGTAAGTGACCATGCTACATGAGGTGAAAAATGAATGGTGAAAGAATCATTAAAATAACAAAATAATTTCTATAGAATCAATAACACCTATAGGGGTAACTCATGAGTATTACTATCTTTTCTTTGTATTCTTTTCCTAAACTACAGGGGGTTTAGATCAAAGGTAATAATCCAGATTTTTTTGTGTGTATTTGTCCCCATGTTACGACACATTTTTTTGTGATAACTGATTCAATTCTCCAAATGCATTGCCACCTGGGGAAAAGTATGTTCTTCTTGTGTTTGGTTTTTAATTAATATGGTTCCTTTTCTCTTGAGGCACGTTTTATTTGCTTGGGGGATTTTTTCTGTAACTCTCAAGACTCTGTAAGCCTGTGCACATATTATTGTTAAATTCCATTTGATTGTGCAACACCTGTGCACATAAATACATATAATGGATGCAGAAGATACAGTCCTAGGAGGCCTAGGACTGTACATGTTCACTTGGGAACAAATGCATCAGAACTCAGTCAGACTTATTTCCCAATTCTACAGTGTTATGGGGTGCTCTGCCCAAATAAATTGCACTTCAGCAGAATGTGTTAGGGTGTGTCTTGGGCACAGAGGCACTAATGGCTGCACACAGAGGATGTACAACCTCTGGATCAAGATAGTTTGCACCCAGCCAGTCTGGCAACAGCCCAAATCTCCCTCACTTAAAGTAAACATTTCCTGAGTATCCTGCCAAGCTTCACATGTCTGATTCTATCTCACATCTGTTTGAGAGGTTGCTATTTCCAGCTTAATTTCATTTTCTTCCTTTGGATAGTTTTCCTTCTCCATAGCTTAGGCATCAGTTGCCAGCATAGAGAACTTCATCCTCTCTCATCTGACTTCTGGCCCACTGACATAATGAGCTTTTGAAGGTTTTCTAATGCTTTTAATGTTCTTTAACATGATTTCTCCTAAAGAGGTTACTCCACTTCCTAAGACTGTGAGTCCTATGATATTACTTAAAGTTTCTGTGCCCAATATATCCAATGTTTCTGCTCTTTTGCCTTCTTCCCACTGGAACTTGGTAACAGCAGACTGCTTCCACACAACTTTTTCTTGTCATTTGCACAATGTTCATCACAGAAAATGGATCAGCAGACAGGGCAGAGGGTGAGTTTATCTGGCTCACCCTGTATCCTGTAGTGTTTTATGGTGGCCCCTTTCTAGTTCTGTTTCTACTCTCAGAATATTTGCTGCAGCGAAATATTGTAATGAGAACAAATTGTTGTGCCAGAAGATTAGCTTTCAATCTCATAGCACCTGAGAGAATCTGTGTATGAGCTCTTGTACTGAGCAGCAGGGAGATGGTGCAGTACCCAGCATCATGTGTAATACTAGATAACTGCTAAAGTCAAGGAACACTGGAGAGCAGCAAAGAGGAAAAAACATTGTTTGAAAATACAGTCTATCTGTCTCGAAACCCTAGAACTGTTGGCATAGATGAAATCAGACCGACTCTACGTCTGCTTCTCTGGTCTGGTTACAGGTCTCTCCTGCCAATACTCTGCATAGCAAAAGAAAAACTGTTCAGAAATTTACCTTGTTAAAAGAGCTTTATACCTGTTGTGCCAGTCAAGCACAACAATGTTCTTTTCACCTGCGAAGGTGCTGCTGCCAGCAGAAGGCCCCCCAAATGCAATTGTCTCCGCTCTGAGTTGTATGCTCAGGCCTAGAGAGCTGCCATCCTGCTTTAGTCACTGAAAGTTATATGTCTTTTCTAGGCTTCTTGTTCTGTCAGTGGAGAAACAGAGGGACCTCTGGGGAATTATTTATTGCAGTCTAAGGTAGATGCCTGAAAGAGATGGACTGAATTGCCCTCTAAAGCATATCTATTTCCTTAAGAGGTACTCTGGATCACCAGCCTGCACTAGAGTTTCTCTTAGCTGAGATGAATTTAATGGGTTTGATTCAGCAGCAGAGGTAAGCACGACCCTATCTGTGAATGACTCAAGTCAATGGGACCTTTTCCCGGGGGTGTAAAGGCATTCATGAATGCTTGCCATATCAAGATATAAGGAAAGGGCATTGCAGCCCACTTGGCTTTTACAGCAGCTGTGTGCACAATGCTTGTACTTCTTTGGGAAAAGGAGGTACTCTGGATATAACTACAGAGTTCAGAGCAAACTGGGAAGGAGGTGGTTAATCTGTGCCTTTCCCCTTTTATTTAAGGCAAAGAAGAGAATTCCCACAATAAGCTTTGACAAATTACCATAATAGGTAGTACTTTGTGTGATGGAAGACCTGATCCCCAAACACTCCCTCATGTGGATTGCAGGCAGTGTGTAAGTGTGTACTTCTGCACATGTTATGCTGCAACTCTGCAGAGAATTTTCAGGTAATACTTCACTACTTTAGCTATTATCAGAGAGAGCAAAACCAGAAACTCCAATGGAGACAGGCTTCGGTTAGAACAGACTCAGTTTGATAGAGGGAAGTTTTTTCTTCTTATCAGCTAACATTAAACTGAAAAGCCTCCTGCAGGATGTGCAGGATAGAGGCTCTCTTCTCTATGCCTTAGGTTGAAAACTTGCATTGCCAGTAAACCTCATCTGGCATGGTCCAAGTTGTTCAGGTTGTGTGACCCTAAAACCAACTCTGGTTACTCAGTAAAAAAAGTTTCTATTTTGAGCACTGCTAATATATTAGACAATGAGACTACCAGATAAACTTTTTGTCATACCTCAGCATGCTGATTATAAATCAAAGAGCTGCCACTTCTGGATTAGCACGTTTTTTAGGATTTAAGTATACCAATTCCAAGGCATCATCTCACTTTGAGAAATTCATGCAAACAGTGCCAGACTGACAAACTAAATGAAAAACTCACCCAATGAGCAAGTGTTGAAAAGCAGTAATAAACTGCAAACAGCAGACTGAATGGTTTTGGTGAGAACAACCTAGTGCCCATCTTCCCATTTTGAGCTCAGAGGGAAAAAACCCTCAATGGGAGATGAAAACTTGACCCTTGTGTACAGTAGATATTGAGCTGGGAAAGGAAGTCTGATGAAAAAGCTGAATGAAATGCTGTGCTAATCCCTTTGAGAAAGCACGCTTGAAGAGTGCTCTGCCATCCAGAGCAAAGTCTAGGTTCAGCTGTGACATCCCCCTCAGGCTCCCAGAAAGTTAACAGGACACTGCTCAGTCCCAGAAACAGTCTTTAAGCATTAGTCATAATAATGAATAGCATTCTCTCCTAATCTGCTCAGGGAAAAAAAAAAAAAAAAGAAAAAAAAAAAAAGAAAAAAAAAAAAGTTGTATAACAATTGGATCTCCTGGCACTATCTAAACCACCCTTAGTTGACCCTCCAGTGAGAGACTGCAAAGACATTCCCTCAGGAAAAAAAAACAAAAAAAAAGAAAAAAAAAAGCGCTGAAATTTGATATGGAAGTGTGAATCTGCTATTCCTTTTTGTCTGCAGAGGTAGCCTGCCTCAGATCCCTTTGCTTCTCCTGTTCCTACCAGCTGAGATGAATGAGAGCCGGGTCATGGGCAGAGCTTGTTTTGACACTGCTTAGATCTATATTAAAAAGAAAAAAAAAGGCATGAAAAGAGTCGCAGAGCAAGGCACACACCTGCCTGTTATTGGGGGTGACAACACAGGATTAAGTAGTTTGTATATAGACTAGCATGGGAGCTTTGACTCAAAAGCCTAATTGTTTCCTAACCAATGGTTAGAAAAGCTGCTGTATCCTTGGCTCTTTCCTGTGGCTTATTCCAAGGCTTAAGGGATCCTTCTGAAATGGCACCATCTTTTGTACTCACCCTTTGCTTAGCTTAAAAGTAATGCAGGCATGTAGACCTATTAAAAAGGGTCTCCAGGAAAACAAGCTTTTTTACTCAAAGAACAGAGGCTGGAAAATTAAAATGTGCCCAGATGCACATGCACACACACATGGTCTGAAAGGCTCTGTTTCTCATCCTTTTACTTCTAAGCAGAGGGAGTGAACTTTTAATTCTAATATCACAAAGGCCCCATCACATCTTGGTTCAAAGTCTGTCTTAATCAGCCCTGACCACACACAGAGCTGTCTATCTTATTTCCTTCATTTAAGAAATATCAGCAGCAGAGTCAATCCCCACACCTGATATGCTTTAAAAATCATGCTGGTTTGATCATATACTCCCAAGATGCACACGTATTTATTTCAAACTCAAAAGACCGTTTGATTTTTTCATTTTGCCTGATTGTTTTTTTGTTTTGTTTTAATCAAATAGCCAGTCTGCTCACAGCTATCTCTTATGCAGTATTATTAGACAAAAGTTTAAGACAAGATACCTCAAAGGCCATTGACTTACTTGGAGCACCTGGTATTTTTCTGTAAGTTGGGACCATATTGTTACAACCAATATTATATTTTACATCTCTGTCTAATTGCATGGGGAAGACAGCTGTGCTGAGGGCAGACAGATTTATTATGGACTTGAGTGGGGATTGCAGTATGAATTATTCATTTTTCATTATTTCTTGTCTCTTTCCTTTTACAGTAATGTCTGACAAAAACCTAGTATGGGAGTGAGACTAAAAGGCAAGAGGTTGCTTCATGATACTGTGACCAATAGGCAACTCTAAAGTAAAATGATGTTTTTCACTACTTTACTGTCAAGGGGAGAACCAAAATAAATTGCCCAGCTCTGAGCCAGGACTGTCTGCACACCGTCCCTAACATAATTGATGATGCCTTTGACAAACAAGGCCATTGTCACATCAGCTGCTGTTTTGTTAGACAGGGAGGTGGATGGAGAGAAAATGAGGGTTTGCCAAAAGAAAGGAAGCAAAAATCAGTGGAAAAGGGTTGTCAAATACTGGAAAACGTTAAAGGGTGAGGTTTTGGAAACTTGCTTTTATGTTCCTTTAATTGTGAAGTTTATTTGCAAACTCATGGAACTGTTAAACAGATAAAAACCCAGTCATCCACAGCTGCCCCTTCAGCATGTGACATGTGGGCTCTTATTTTAGGAGTTACCTTAGATGCACAACTGGGATTTTGGACGTAATACTCTGGAAGCCAGACAATGTACCCACCCAAGCTGAAATGCTAAATAAACACAGACTGAGTAAAGAGTTTGTAAGCCACTTGTATAACTCATCTGAAAGTGTTGTACATGTATTGATTCAGCTTGTTTTCTGATCCACCAAAAGCTGTCCCAGTTTCTAAATGGAGAATATGTCCCACAGTTCATCTGGGAACATTATTTTTACTGAACTGTAGCCAAAAAAAGAAAAAAAAAAAGGCACTTCTATTTTCTGCTTCCTCATCAGCTTTCACCAACACTGTCAGTCACCGTGCTGTAATATTTTCCCTTAGGAATTAGGGTAAGAGAAGTTCTCATCTTCCTCAAACAGGTTCCAGTCTTAGCTGGAGATAGGTAGTCTAATGATGTGAGTTACCCATCTGTAAAGTGACTGTAACTGATGAAACCCAAAAACTAGAACTAAGAGTGATAAAGACAGACCCAGAGGCTGCAGAAATCTAAGGCATTTTAAGTGAAAATGCCACAGATAGATCCTACATACAGTAATATTACAGTGAAAACAAACTTGGATTTAAGTAACCCTGATGCTGGTGAATTCTTACTACTTTTGTCTCAAACCTGTCTGCAATATAGGAAGGGTGTTTCCCTTCCTTATCTCCAAATCTATGACATCCATTGTTTGCAGTGACTGACAAACTAAGAGTCTCTTTTTCAGGGTCATGTAGTCAGCCCTGCAAAAGTAGGGTGGGGGTGAAATCAAGTTTAGCAGAAAAAAATCAGACCTTGCCTTTAAACCTGTCAGGGCTAATGAGCACTTCAGTGTTACACCTGCTCTCCAGAACTGACAGCACAAGTCCTGGGTTTGCTCCCAAAGTCGAGGCTGCTGCCCTCCGCCAGCCCGCCCATTGTGCTGAGCACATTGCCCGTGACAGCACGTGGCTTTTCTGTCCCTAGGCTGTTGTGCTAGTGTCCCCTGAGCACAGCGGCCCACATCCATCCACAGCAGTATAATAATATTATTAAAATTATTGGCATAAAGAACAGAGGGCATGGGGAAAAAAAATAACTATATGGTAAACAGATCATAAGAGAAATGCCCTTTAAACAAAACTCCTCGCCCTTCTTCTTGTACTATTTTCAAAAGGTATTTTCTTTTCCTGAGTCTCAAATATGAGGTTGCAGATGAAAGTGAATCTGTTCCTGCTACATTTTAAACTCTCTTTAGTCATATATTTACCCCATTCCCCTTGTAAAGTGACGTGTGGGATCAGTGTTCATTTGGTCTCTTATCTGTGAGCTCATGAAGAAAAGTAGTTTGATCCAAAACAATGATGGGCAAACTTCAAAAGCTTTGGAGATCATGGTTGGTTCAAATAAGCATCCAAAAAGCTGGCCTCTGATGCGAGCTATCTAAACACCTTGGGTATCCAACATGTAACTGAAAATCTCTGTAAAAGCAGGCTTTAGCCACAAGATTTTTATTTCTGCCCTCTTCCAGATGAATGAAGTAGTGATGCATTATCTTTTCAGTCTGCTACAAGTAAAAGTCAGGGCATGCTGCTTTCTCAACACAAAAGAGAGCTGAAATATGAAGGCCTAGAGTTCAGCTCAGCTGTCATTTTGATCAAACTTGTCTGAACATCAGAGATGCGTGAGTTTGTTTACTGCATGTATTTTACTTCTACAGAGCTGTTGGCAGGAGGCTTGACCATCCCAGCCAGGTTCTGCCCTGATAGAGAGGAGTCAACTGTGCTGGCTTGCACTTCTCTGTGTATCCCTCCCTGATGCTGTCACATCAGGAATTTACCAGTGGTGTGGGATTATGACAATTTATTGTCTGTGCAGGAAGAGATGCCCACAGGAGCTGTAACTATCTGTTTTCCTGCCAAACTGCTTTTAGTTGCTAAGCTGGTGTCAAACTGGCAACAGTATTTGAAGAATTTGGAGGTTTTTCCTCCTATTTACTCATCTTCAGCTACATGTTGAATACATCTACTAAGTTTAGAGGTCTACTCTTATTCTGCTTGTCTTCCTAGAAAAAATCTGCTCATGCATTTGTTTAAAAAAAAAATCATCAGCTTCTTTAAAAACATACAGTACTGCATGGTGTGATGTTTAGCACTTTAGAAAGAAACTGAAGGGAATTTGTGCCCTCTTTGGAGGCAGAAATTGAAAATATGTTTTAGGTCATCAGAACCACCTGCACAAGCTGCATCTACCCCAGAGGAAACAGTAGTTTTGTGATCTCTGTCTTTACAGGAAAGGCAATGTAGGCAATAGCTATAAATCTTTACCTTGTCCTCGCTATTGAAACTTTCTGCAAAACACTTTAAAAGTGAATCATCTTCAAGCCCCTTTAAAAATAAATACACAGACAAGGCTTCCTAGTACCACTTCAAAACCGTGTGTGGACATGATTTGTGTTGTAGGGAAGAACTGACTTTCAAGCACAAATGCTCACAGTTGTACTTGTGCTTTGTTTAATAAATTAACAAGGAAAAAATTGCAAATGTAGGCTGAAATGCAATGTTTACTAGTTCTGACTTAAAAACTACTGAGCATGAGGAAGAGGGTACAAGTTTATCAGCCTTGCAAAAATGTCACTTGACCAGCTGATCCCATGGCACATAATTTGAATAGCCTCTTGCTGTGTGTCCACAGCCTGTGCCTGCCAGCCCATGGGTTCAGCCAACGCCACGTTCAGCAGCAGCTGGAGATGCCACCCCCGGACAGGATTCTGCTACTGCAAACCAGGAGTGGCAGGTCCCAACTGTGACAGGTGCCTTGTGGGCTACTGGGGCTTTGGAGAAAATGGCTGTCGCCCCTGTGACTGCGCCAGAGACTGTGACCAGCGCACTGGGACCTGCTTCAAAAGGTAAAGAAACCCTGCTCTGGCCTCACTTTGAGATGGGACTCTGAAATGAAAAGACTAACAAATACTCCAGCAGTAACAAAAATTGGAGGGTGCACAGTCATTTGAAAAGGTGGCTGTAAATCATAAAAGGTTTCTTAGGTTACATTTACACCTTTAAGTCCACTGCATTATCCAAGGCAATCTTGAACAGATGAATCTTTGCAGTAATAACAGGCATTTCCACAACCCCATGGAAATATGTGCAAGGTCTTTAAACATATCTTTGCTTTGAAAATAGATGGAAGTCTGAAGAGCCTGCCTCTCATCTGTACCCAGGGAAAAATGAACGATAGTCTCCCTCTGGTTTCTAGAGGGCCAGGCATCTGTACTCCAGACAGGTATTAATCAGTACAGAAATCCTCTGATTTGCTGAGCAACTGCAGTCCTGCAAGCTCTCCTCAGGTCCCAGTGACATCAACAAGTGGTAACTAAGTTACATAATTCCCTAAAAACAAACAAACATGAGCAAAAAAGGCCCAATTTATAGGTACTTTAAAAACACTAAGTCAGCAGTGGGAGGCCTAAATAAAAGCCTAGACCTTGTGATCTCTGTATCTGGCATGAAGTCTTGCTCATATTTGCACTCCCAGTCTGAAGAAAGGAAGCTCATCAGTCCAGGTACAGGCAAAGCCAGCTGTTTCTGTTTGCCACCCCTGTGGTGCCCTAACACAGTGTTGTGGTTTATGTGTCCCCCAGCTATGACAGTGAGCCCTTCTTTAACATCCCCATCGGGGGACGAATCCCCGACCTTGTCCAAACACCAAGCAATGACAGTGAAGAGGAGTGGAGATGGAATGACCACGAGCAGGGATTTTCTGCACTGAGGCACCCAGGTACAGCCCAGAGTTTGGGAACATTTAGTTGCCAGTTCTTTCAACTCTCCACCCTGACTGGGTCTGCCCTACTCATCTCAGCTTGTCTAGAGTGTTTAAACAGTTCTCAGTTTTGTCTGCCCTGTGAAGATCAGCACTCACCACCACCGGTGGTTTGGCAGAGGTAACAGTGCCACTTACTGCATAGCTTGACTTTTCTGAGATGGATATTGCCTTAATACCAGGAAGGATCAGCATTTCTTAGGTTATGGGATCAAACAAAGGTCTCATTACTTACATGATTTACAGCTGGATCTGATTCTTACAAATCTCTTGATTAGGATCAGTTTATTAACTGTACAATAGACCTCATGTGGGTTGTATTTTACTTGACAGTGCTGATCAGATTTCAGAGTAATTATTTTATCATATAACAAGAAACACATTTGCAAATAACTGAGCTCACTCTCCAACTTATTCTTAAGGTCCATATAGATTATGGGAACTATAGATATCTAACTTTGTAACCGATGATCATTTGCTCTTCTTTTCTTCTTTCCTGGCTCTTCTCCAACCTTTTGTTTTCTGGGGTTTCCCTGCTAGAAAAGTGTGTGTGCAAAGAAAAGGTGCTCGGAAGCGTCAGTGACTTCTGCCAAATGAAATATGCCTATGGTAAGTGGGTAACATGCCCCCAAGCTATGATCATTTCACAATGTTCCCACTATGCATATTGTTAGCTGATAGCTATGAAAAATGACAGGATTGTTTAAGTCCTAAGAGGTAGGATTTCTTCTGCCTTTTTTGTCTAGTGACATGTCCATCTTCTGATAAGAACTTAAAAGAATTTTTCATGCAAAGCTCTGTGATGACTCCTTCCCACCCAGTTCATTTCCCTCTTTACAGCAGGAGGGGTGCTAGAATAATACTCAGTGGAATGATTCACCTCAACATCAAGAAAAAAATATTAAAAACCTCACATCTGAAATGCCATTGCTTTTGCAGTCATTATGCAGGTTCCAATAACCATGCTTGTTTACCAAGTGTGTTGTTAATGAACACCTGGTTCATGCCATCACATGAAGCAAGAAAGGAAAGCTCTGGGATCCAGAGGTTTGATGTGCTTGTGCCAGGAGACAACAAAGCCTGCTTGAGGGGCTGATCTACATGAGCCTGCCATGACAAAAAGTGTAGAATCACTGCACTTGAAATCAGACTAGTAGCTGCTTGGGTTGGGGGGGTTTCATCCTTCCTTTTGTATACATACACGTACTTTCTTAGACTTTCCAAGTGTTTGACATCAGCCCATTAAAAAATATTGCTAAATAACATGGTGAAAGGATGAGTTAACTACTTAAAAAGAAAAACCCAGTTTTTCTTCCCCAGATTTATTTAAAAGATGCATCAGTGAAATGGACAAGCACTGTACTTTCTGTACAACTGCACTTAGGGGATTTTTCGTGTCTTCTTTCAAGGTGTTAAAATTCTACCTTTTAGCAGCATTAACCAAAATTCATTTAGAAATTCATTGTTGGTCTCTATTTGGATATGTTTTCTGGCAGTAATAAAAGCAAGAATCCTATCTGCTCATGACAAAGGGACCCATGCAGAAGTTGTTGTTAAAGTGAAGAAGGTCCTGAAATCAGGCAAAGTGAAAATTGCTCGGAGCAACAGAAGCATTTACCCAGAATCCTGGACCAACAGGGGCTGTACATGTCCCATTCTCAATCCTGGTAAGGACACCGGGGGTTTTGCTTCCCCTGTAAACAGTGTTTAGGAATATCAGCTGGGATCAGCCTTTCTGGGGCAGCATCCTTTGATTCATCCCCACCAAAGCATGTTTGCTTTCCAGCTCACAGTTCTCGAGAAGGGTGGTAATGGCAGGAGGCTGGTAAAGGCATAAGCAGCAGCTGTTACATCCCAGCAGATCTGTGTGCAGAACCTCACTGGAACAAAATAAATCTGTAGTTGTAAGCCCTGAGCACAGTCCTGACACCAGTGAATCTGTGTGCCCAGGAGCCAGCAGTGACAGTATGCACATGGGTGTATACACATAAGATGGCGTATGCATAAGCTGGATGAAATTGGCAAAGGTGCTGTATGCCAGACCCATATGAAATAAAAAAAAAATCTGGTTCAGTTCTTTCTTATTCAATTTGCTAACTAAAGGTTTCCTTTTTTTTTCCTTTTTTTTTTTTCT
This sequence comes from Hirundo rustica, assembly GCF_015227805.2. Classification (NCBI taxonomy): domain Eukaryota; kingdom Metazoa; phylum Chordata; class Aves; order Passeriformes; family Hirundinidae; genus Hirundo; species Hirundo rustica. Next base: position 10,880,639 of record NC_053461.1, read on the forward strand.
TCTTTTTTTTTCTTCTTTTTTTTTTTTTTTTTTTTTTCTTTTTAACTAGGTACTGACTATCTTATAGCAGGCCAGGAGGACTCTAGGACTGGCAAACTCCTTGTGAACATGAATAGCCTGGTGAAACCCTGGAAGGCATATTTGGGAAAACAAGTATCAGATATTCTTCGAACTGGATGCAAATAATTTCTGCTTCAGAAATTACAATGCTGGACTTTGCCTTTTAGTAACACTGCAGTGAAAGGTGTTGTTAGTTCATGCATTCCCATTCAACATTCTCCTAGCTGAAGTGAGGAAAGCAGACTTGCCACCCCTACTTTCATGTGCTTAGACAGGAAACTCAGGACATGACTACTTTAAAAAAAAAAAAAAAAGCACAGCCTTATCATACAAAATTACCTAGTGCATCACATATAGATCACAAGTCAGTTCTCCACTTGAGCCTGATTCTACCCAGAATCATTTTACAAGGCAAAACTAAAGATATGGATTAGTGTTTCCATACTTCAGGCCAGAGTCTGATATTAATATGCATAAACTGCTTTTATAATACATTCATTACTGGGGTGTAATTTTCTTTATAAGTGACCACTAAAAGGCAGCAATTTCTTTCAGCTTTACAAGTGGCATAATACTAAATAAGCATATGAGAGCTCAAACTGTTTTGCCATCAGACTGCAATTATGCCAATATAATGGGCTGCTTTCTAGAAGACAATATTATCCTACTGCTGACCAGAAACAAACGTGGCTTATCTTGGGACAGTGTCCTTTAGAGATGTGCAGTGCTATCATCAATGCTTAGTGCTGAGCTCTGCTGCAGAAACCACCCTGGCTCAAACTCCATTCCAAATCCAGCTCTTTGCTGTAGCACTTAGTCTGTAACACCACAACGGTTTCACAGCAATAACCGCAAATAAGCCTTGATTATAGGAAAAAAGCCGAAGCATGAGGAACTAGCAGCTGCTCTAAAGTTGAAATTGTGACACTACAAAAGCTACAAAGCAGAAACAGGAGGTAAATGGATTGGCTGGACCTTGTATCAAATAAGGTAAGCGGTAGTTCTGGGAGAGCAACCTGGCTACTCCAACTGTGCTCAAGACCACTGGCCTTTGATTGCACTTAGTGCTTTCATTGTGCTTCATTTCTCTTGGTCACACTTCAAGGTAAGATGCTGAAGCTTCCTTCCCATAGTGCCTGAGGATTATTTCTCCCTCTGCAAAAGTACAGGAGTGCTAACATCTGTAATCCAGTAAAATTAGTTCTGTTCTGCAAAAGCATTTGTTCTAAATCAATTTTACCCTATAATAGTAATCAAGAGGTAGCTACTTAAATCCTTCCCTAACACAGAATTTTGAGGAAATTGTAGCTTGAGACCTGTGTCCCCTGTTTAAGGACTCACAAGCAAATGAAGCTGGTTGGAGCACTCTCTCTTCAATTAAGCAGAAAGTACAATGAATCAATTTATATTCTGTCAGTAGGTTACTAAGAAAGAGCAAGCACAAATGCTACTTTTGCATTCAATTCCATGCCTAATTTTTAATGCTCCTAGGGAAGAGGAGATGTTTTCATTTAGCACTGTCTGACTGGTTAAGTGGGGTACCTAGAAAACCCTAATACTAATGCAGAATGATGGAAGTCACAGCCTACAACTTAGGCCATCGATTTGTTCTCTTTACCACTGAGAACGTAAAAATTCAACTTCTTCCATTCTATTTACTGCTATTTCACTTTGAACTTCACATTGATTGAACAGCAGAAAAATCCTCAGCTCATTTGGAAATGGATGACAGGCAGATCTTTAGGAAAGAAAAAAGTTTCTCAACAGGATATAAACAGTGTTTCTAGTGTTTCTTCTGCCCTCCTTTTCAGGAAATTTCCCTTCCTCCATTGCTTTCCTCCATTCACTTCATTATTTATTTGTTGTTACACAAAGTGGTATCCAACAATGTGGCATCTCCAACAAGCTATTTAATTAATGCAATAAAACACTTTTTAACTGAGGCATTTGGCAGATTTTGAAATGTCAGCCTTATGACATTAGGAGCCCAGCAACTACTTTCTTTACTGTCTCCAGAAACTGTCTCACAACAAGATTAACTAGTTCTCTTTCAAACATCAATAAAGACCTGTACATGAATTTACAGTCTGATCTCAAAGGGCCTCTCACAAAAAATGAAATTCAAGTGTAGATTTAGAATTAAACTAAGGAACGTGCTTTTCAACAGAGGTCATTTTACTTGTAGGGGATCTTATTTAAAGACAATGAGGATATTCCATGTTGGTTTATAGTCAGCACCATATTAAAGCAAACACCTCTGTTCCACTTTTTGTGCCAGACTGATGGTTTTGTGGGGAGGGTAAACATCTGCATCGTTCTCTTTTGTGAATGAAAGTTATTTTTTGATACAGTCATTTACTAGCATTATTAGCTACTGCTATTAGAAATACAACTTGGAACAAGAATATTGATACACCCTGGTGTGTCCTCTTGGGGCCTATGATAATACAGTGATTAATGACTACCAAATGAAACACCATGGTATGCAAATAAGGTAATCAACACATCACACATTTCATACATTTCAGGTATCTCAAAAGTATTTGATATACAGACATATCTTTCTCTAAAATTTACTGCAATTTGACTTTTTATTAGTATCACTACTTCTGCTAATCAGACATCTCTGCGTCACAGAGGAGAAAAATGAAAGGATAAAGTTTCAACTCACACAGAGCTACCCTGTGCAGTCTTTGTTCTGCAGTTCTACAATCCAGGTAACCTGTCTGAAAATAAGACTCTAAATAGAAATGGACTGCACAGATCACATTAGAACACCTAGTGATGATAGGAAAGTTTAAATTGATCATTATGAGACTTCAGAGAGGAAAAAAGGGGTTTTTTTGTGCAGTGTACGTGAAATGAAAATAAGCATAAGACAGTGCAAGATGACAAGTGACCTCCCAGGAAAGGCTGTTGCATGTGTCAGAGCAAGCAAGCAAGTTGTACACAGTAAATTAAGAGCTACCACAGAAGTCATGGTATTCCTGTACCAAAAAAGAACTGGGTCTTTTGGACCTTTGTACAACAACCCTGCGACCTTGTGACTGAGTCTTGCATGACACAGTAAGATAAAGAATACCAGCGTGGAAAAAAGGATGAATTTGCCCAATGCAAAGTGACTGGGCAGCTTCTTTTAGTACCTGTAAACTGGAGCCTGTCTTTAGGAAGGCCATATAAACACTCTACAGCACCCAAACAGGCAAAGTGGCTCACAAGCAGAAGCAACCCCATACCAAAAAGCAGCAATGATGTATCTCTTGGAAATCCTCAATAAGGATAAAGTAAGAGCCTTTACTCAAAAGAAAAGGAGTCTGGAAAGCTGTGGAAAATTTCTAATAGGGCAAGTGAGAGTTTGAAGCAGTAGATGCAATTCTTCAAAAACAGCAAATTCAGGACAGCTGGAGGTCACCGCAGCTCTTGGTAACAGCTGTGCAGCCTGTGTATCCAGGAGCAGGTGACCCTTCTGGACATGTGGATCCTTACAGCATCAAACAGTTCATTAAATGGTCATTGAGTGCTGAGCCCTAACTCCAACATACTGACATACTGCTAATAATGCTTCTCCAGCTTCTGCTCCCAGCAAGCAGTGAAGAAGGAACACGTACCTACACAGTCTGTGCACTGCTCTTCTCAGAGGGGCTCATAAAGACTAAGTTTTCTCTTTAGCATCTACCATGTCTCATAACTTTTCCATGCTGCTTGAATTAATAGCTGGTTTTGAATTAATATAATTCACAGGATGGGCACGCTCAAGTCCACCAAACCTGGAAAAGCTAGTGCTGCTTGTTATGTGTTGTAGATTTTTTTTTTTAAATTAAAATTTCAATTAAAAATACTCAGATCATCTATTGATGTGAGGTTTGGGATCTATTTTTAAAATTTTAAACCATGCAATCCTCAACCACATGCACGTTAATTTTTTTAGTTAATAAATCACAAATATTCCAGACATCAGGTCTTGCTTTAGTAAGAGTTAGAAGTTACAGGCTAATGGAGGAGAGCATTTAGCTAATAAGGCAACCATGATACATTATTTTTCCCCTAAGCAACATACCAAAACCCCATATATTTGGTATGAGAATATGCACAGATGAGATACACAAAGCAGCAGTTAATCCTTGTAAATGGTATGATAATGCAGTAACTATTCAAACCCCGGTCCTGCAAAGTTTCACATGCGGGTATCGTAGATGTTTAATTCCCGTAAGAAATACACACATGAACTTGTACTGCTCTGAGATCTAATGACGTCTAAAAAAATACTTAACAGGACCTAAAGCTGCTCCTTTACACAGAGTTGACTTGTGGGATGCAAGGCATGGAAATAGAGCTGCATGACAGGTAGGTGGGAAATGCCCTATTAATAAATGTTCAGAATTTAGGCAGACAGAAGTTTGCTAGTGGCAGTCTCCATTCCTAAAATCAGGCCAGGTATTACAGAGCCTTATCCTCTTCACTCTCACTATAATTGCATGTACACTTCAGGGATCTGTGTGTTGTCACCTTATCTCTGTATTTCTACTCAGAAAGCTCTACCTCTACGATGCAGTCCTCTCTCTTCACACAATACTGACTTAAAAAATAATGTAGTCATCATTCATCTGCCTTGTGGCTTAGTGATGAGAAACATTCTGGTATCCCGCTTTCAAGTGCACAGGTCTGAGTCTTCACAGAGAATCCTGACCCAGGAGTCTGTCCCTGTATATTGGTACTAGGGACAATGATCTCATTGCCCAGATTCTCTGTCTCTTGTACATTTGAAAAATCACAGGTCTAGCTCTGAAATTATTCACTCAAATTATTTTGTAACATGGCCTTTCTGAGGAAAATCACGAACACCGTCAGCTGGAGCCAACCTAGTTCAACAGTTTGGGTTCTTTAGGAGAGGGCGAGGAGAATGAAGAGATGGCCCCTTGAGCCAAGGAAGGGAAACGAGCCAATACCTGTAAGGAGGAATGTGATGGGCTGTAGGGGAAAAGGAAGCAACAGTCTTTGGGGACACATGGGAAGGGGGCAAAACAGAAAGCAAAAGAAACAGAGTGGAGGCAACAACACTTATAACAGTAGGAAAAAGGTCAGGAACCAGATTCAGAAATCAAACTCCCGTTTTCCATACAGCATCCTCTGAAGGGAATGAGTGCATTGCGAGGGGATGTTTTAACTTTCTTAGATGTAAGGAACCTGTAACATTCAGAAACAAAGAACTGGACCTGTCTTTCAGAGCTGGTACAATAAATCCTATGTCCACCTACCCTTCACATCATTGCTGTGTCATCTGTGTTAATCTGCACTGTGGAATCACTACAAATCCTCCTGTGCTCCTTGTTTTGGCCTTCCTGAGCTGTCTGCTCACAGATCATCAATATCAATTTGCAATAAGCCATTTTAAAAAACAAACACTGGTGCTATAATCATTGCTGCACTCCTCCACTCTTCCTCTGTTGAGTGTGTCTTCTCCCAGTTCCACCATCACCAATAAAACATCAGCTCCAGAGGGGTTAAAAGCAACTGAAAAGCAAGTGCAGACAGGCTCCTGTTCAACAAAATGAAATCATGTCCAGCAAAGAGAGCTGACTAAGAATAAATGACAAACTGCTGGTAGCTTCTCTACACTGTCCCACACTAACACTGATAGAATTTTAATGAGGTAAAACAAAAGTCTATAAGCATACAAATTCCTTTTTTACCTTCCCTAGGAATAAGTAGGTTCATTGACTCTTGATCAGATCAGTGCCTCAGATAAACAGGAGACATTGCTGTCAGGTTTAACAAGGACACTCAGTCAGAACTGCATAGGATATAGATCTTGTTTCCAAAACAGCCCTGCCACATCCCCAGATCTAATGATCCCTACAATGGCCTGCAAGATAAACATCTTCCCGCCACCATTTTGTTCATCATTCCTTTTGCAGGGAGGAAGGAAACAAAGAAGTTTCTTTCTGAACCTGAATCAAGGTCATACCTCTAGAAAAGTTACTATACAAGCTGAAGTCAGGTCTCTGCAATGTCCTCAGGCTGTACTGCAGAGAACAGCAGAAAAAACTACTGAGTAACTTTTAATTCTGAAAATGCAATTTTGTCTAATGTTAGCTATTTTTCAGTATTTTTTACATTTTAGAATATAGGTTTTGTTCAAGGATCATCTAGAAGAGACCAGTTTTAGAGGAAATCTTATCCATCAGGATTTGTGATACAGGCACCACTGATTCGAGTGGTCTGCAGGAACAATCCCATCCTAACAAGTTACATATGAATTTGTGGCCTGCATCATGCAGGAATTGCATCCAGCTTTCAAAAGCAGAGATTGTTTCACCACTGCACCAGGATAAGGGTGTGCAAAAACTCAAGTATGGTTAAAACTGAAAATCTGGAGTATTACACAGAAATATGGTATAAGGGAGTATTTTGGGAGCAATGGCAGGTTTGTAGGATGAATACAATTAAAACCATGTCTTTTTATTCTAAAAATAAACAGAGAAAATTCAACTGGAATTCCATCTACATGTAACAGTTTGGAGTAAGTAACTTGTATTGGAAACATTCTAGTACATCGAGAAATGCTTTCATGTATTGTTTGTTAACAGCTTCTTTTAGCTAAACTTTTTATAAACATTTTATCACACTCAGCACATCAGCTTTTATAGGACAAAGTTCAACTAAAGGCACAGAATTAAAGGCCAATTTTTTCATAATGAAAGCTTTCTTTATCTCCCAATGACTACTTGTGACTTGACACAGCAGCCCCTATGACTTGATAAAAGCACCTGATAACATAAAATCAGTATGAAATGACTATGAACACAATTGCTCAAACCCATTTAGATCTACTACTCTCTGTCCAAGAATCAGGAGCTCAGTGATGGCAGGCAGAGAACCAAGATATTATTTATAAAATATAAGGAACACATTAAAATAAGAAATATGCAGCTCTAAGTTTTGTATCCACACAATAAAAATGCAACTTATCATCTGCTCAATTCACAAGCTTGTCACATATTGCCAAGGATCATTTTATCATCTTTATGATACATCAAAATAGCCACTGATTGATTTTATATTTAAAATTGGGGCATGTAACTATAGGAGGAAAATCACACAGATGAAACAATGCTGGGAAACAGAAACGAGGAGTTAATTATCTATGCATTCACAACTGCGTGAATTTACATAGCAAAAAATAATTTCCACAAATAACTATTTAAGATTAAAGCTATTACTTCCTTTCTTCAAACACATTACACAGTGCTTTTCACAGTTTCTGGTGTAAGATCCTCACACTAATTCACATTTGTACTGGATGCAGCACAACAGGTTACCAAGCCACAACAGTCAGAAAGAAGCAAATCCATCTTAAACACACCTTCAAAGGTGTCAGATTATGCTCTAAATTCCCTCTGTTAGTATTAGGTGCATGTCCCTACCTACTGCAGGCCAAGACTCTTGCATAGTTTTGTACCCAGATGCTACAAATATAGTTGCAGAGGATAAATCCCAACTTCTAGAGCACATAGGCAATGTGGGAAAGAAAAGCAAAGCAAAAATGAAAGAAGAGGCAACTTGTTTGAACAGAGCACCCCTTCACAAATAGCTCTTGCTTCCTCACAGAGAGTGCACTAGATTTCCATTTGAACAACCAGGAGCTTGGGTGCATGTGATTTTTTTTTTAATCTGGTGCCCAGTGTTCATCTATTGCCTAAGATTTCATTTGCATGGCCCAACTGCCTAAGTGCCAAAGTTTATCTCTGCCGCTTTTGTGCCTGTTTACTCAGGTTAACTTGGCACTTGGCCTTCTATGCCTGAAAGAGTCACACTGAGACTTTTGTGTCACACTGTTTCTTTGAAAAGCAGTGATGCTTGGAGTCCCTGCTATCACTGCCCTTAGAACAGAGTAGCCAGCACTCACTTAACTGCCTACAGTTTTTAGCTGAGGATCCAACAGCTGCCCTGAAGTACAAACACCTCAAACACGTTGTAAAACTAAGCAGAAATTCCCCTCAAACATTCAGAAACAGCAGTAGCACCAAATTCACTTACGCAAACAAGAACAAGACACTGAAGTGCTGTACGGAATAATGCTGCTGAGCACTCCAGAGCGCTGCCCACAGAGAAAGGCAAGTATTTAAATATTGCTGGGCTTTGTGGGCTGCATTACCAACACTACAACTTTTTATGCTTTGGGTGAGGTAACCAACATATAAGGAGAGAAAAACAAAACAAAACAAAACAAAACAAACCGGAATGTGATGAAGTTACTGAAGCCACAGCCACCATCTCTTTTGTAAAAAAAAAAAAATTCCCACAGCCTATCTTTTGCTCGGATAGACAAACAATATAGTATTCCCTTCCCCTTATCTATAGCTATTAAACTACAGTGAACTATTAAATTATTTGTACCTTTTAAGTAATTTTCAAATATTTTAATAGCTGTTCATGTTTATTTGCTGGTTCATGATCCAGCCTACTACAGCTACTGAAAATGCTATAGGTTTTTTATGCCTTCTTGCCTGGGCTGGGGAGAAAAGAATAAGACAAGAATAAAAATCTGACAAGCTGGAGCAACTGATCTTCACAACCCACAAATTCATTCAAGGCCTGCTTACAGCACAGAACAGTTCTCAAATCTAATCAATGTTAACAAAAAAAACAACCGAACAAAACTCCACACCACAAAGACACAGGAGCTTCCAGTGAGGGTAAAAAGTATTTGCTTTTTAATATGCACTTAAGTCACAGTATCTGTTCTGAGATCATTACACCAGGTAACAATTTATTGTATCTCAAAGTATTTTACAAGTGCCCATCTATACATTGAAGGAGAAGGTGATAATCAAAGGAACCCAAAAACTGTATTTTCAGAGCAAAAATAAAGCCGGTGGCCAACATTCTTTTCATTCATTTTAATCATCAGTTGCACAACACACCATTTCTAAAAATGCAAAAATTATCACAGTAAGTGAATGAAACCAAAGAATATGTGCATTTCAACATTTTCCTGGCAGTCCTGATCTGATGCCAGTAGTAAAATGCAACCATAATCTAATAACACCATTTGAAATTATTTTAGAAATTCTAGATCTAGGCCATTTTCAACGTCTTGCATTACTTTGAGAGGAAAAAAAAAAAGTCTTTAAGGAAAAACAATCATTTAATGCCATTTCTATTGATAGAAGAGAATATATTAAAAATAAAAAAAGCAGCTACTGATCACAACATACTGAAATGAAGACAGACCTGGTGTCCCACTGGAATTTTAGCTGAAAGCTATGTACTTCAAGACATTATTCAAGTCAAAACTCAAGGAAAACTTGAGGCTAAAGAACAGCTGTTAAAGTTTTACTGTGTTGAAAAGCAGTTTACACAGTCCATACACACACTCACTCTTTTTGCAGTATTTATTTGCAAGGCTGTAGCTCTGAGATTTCTCCTTAAGGAATAAATTATTTATTATGATACAGTGCACAGAACATGGTGAAACATTTTCTCACTACTCAGAAGACAGACACACTGCATAGTCCATGTCTCTGAAAATGAGAAATGGAGACAACAGCCTCCTTGCATCTTCATTAGCTGGATGCCTTCTCCTCTTTGTCAGCAGAGGCCTCCATAGAGGCAGCTTCCAAATCCTTGTTGGACTTCTCATCATTTTCATCCTCTTGAGGGTAAAGATCTGGGTATTTCTGCATGCATTCCTGCATGGCACGGAATTGGTCCACACAGTCTGATCCCTTTATTTCTTCTGTGCTATAGTGGAAACAAGAAAAGGCTGACTTGAACTGCTCCCCACAGGGACCACTAGCCATTCCACCCAGACATGGGCAATTCCAATTGATATCTCCATTGGGCAATATCAATCCTGAACAAACAAGAGAGAAGAAAAGTTAATGCTCCTTCCAAACACTGATTTCACTCAGCAACAGCTGCTAGGCTGCAGGTGTAAACTCAAATACTTATAAAGCCATCTTAGTTCTGTAGCTTCAAGGCTGATAAACACCTTTCACTTTCCAGCCAGTTTCTCCCTCTGATCTGTATAATCCTTTAATGGGCACAAGTGAGATTAGTTCTCTATCCATCTCTGAATTAAGTCCTTCTCCCTGGACTACAGATGACTGAGAATATTCTAATGGAACTGCAAAACAGACAGAATTCAATTCAATCGATTTGCCAGACTCTGTCAGGGGAACAAGCAAGCATTAAAATCATGCCATACAAATAATAAAAATTTAAATCCAGTGTTAAACCTAGAAATCTTTTAAATCAAATTGATCCTTTTTTTCATGTTTTAAATAAACTCTGAAATAATAGCCCACAAATTTTCCCCTCCAAATTTTAACTGGAAGACCAGAATTGCAAAAACAAAAATCAGTGTATTTGTAAAGCACAGATTAAGTCACGTGCCACAGAACACAAAGATCAGTGAGAGCATGCCTGCCTGTCCGGTTGCCAGAAACCAAATTGTATTCCAGAACACAACTGAAAGGTGTTAAGTATCACTTCAGACTCTGAACTGGAACAGCTGTAAACCTCTGCTCTGAAACAGTTAAAAGTGCTGACAAATATTTCACTGATGGACTGGCAAGGTGAAGATTTAAGGGAATATGTTCTTCTAGATAGCAACTGATTTACACAGTGAAGGTCAAACAGCTGAAGAAATCCTTTCCTCTGATATGCAATATAACAAACTTGGTCCTGTGGGCTTCTACAGTCTCTAATGCATTTCTCTAAGTCAATAAATACATCTCCATTTCCTTTCTCTACCTGGTATGAACATATACGAGTATGTTCATTTATGAAAAACAAGAAAACTACGGTGCTATGATCCAAGCTGGCTTCTTCACTTGAACAGTTTGCTCTCCTCCCCCTCTTTCACAGACTTTTCTCACTTCATCTCCAGGCTGAGTTTCTGCAGAAGTTGATAGCACCTGCATAACCCTTAATTTTAAGCACTTTCCCTTTAGAAACGGGGTATGAAAATACCACTCACAGACAAAAAAGATTAATTAATTCTGATTCAAACATGAAATTATATTTAAGACCTGATACAACTTCACATTACCTAAAATATTGTCACAGAATTCAATAAACTAATTTTTTGTCTTTTTCCTATGGGATCACAGACTTCCAGGCACACATTTCACTCACAGGTGAAATTCATGGACGCCAGGCTGCAACATCATGAACCTTGACTGGTACAGCAAAAACAGCTCAATCATTTATTGTTATATTAAAATCAATATTTTACTAGGATTTGCAACTCATCAGTGATATGCTCTAACTCAGCCAATGCAGTTCAGCAGAAAATTACAGAGTCAGTCAAAACTCAGCATTGATCAGACTCTTTCTCATTACAGAAAGTAACAGTGTCCTTAGCATGACTCAGTCAACTACAGTAATACTGTCATTTTCCGTGGACCATGCATTATTTGGCAAGATGGTTTTGCAAAATATCTGTAATATTCACTGTACTGGTAAGATACTTCTAATCCAGTGCATCACAGCATCTCCGGCTGCCTGGAGAAGAAGCAGGACTTCTGAGACAAGAAAATGGGTGCTGGTGCCAAAGCCCCCATTGCCAAAGATGACATAAAGCAGAAAGATGTTATTCATACAGTGGAGAAGAAATAAAATTTGCTTTGTAAACTAGACTTTAAAGTCCTATATTCCTCCTCACTAACATCAACCAGTCATTTCAAGGTCATTTATCTAGCACTTAAAAAACACCCACCCCAAAACAAACAACCCCCCCCCACACATTTTGAAATATTCCTGCAGACACTAGAGCAATACATTTACTTGTAAAATAATTCTCTTAAAATAGGTTGCTCCTTTTAGAAACAGACCTGCCTTGTAAACATGCAAATCTTAACAACAACGGGAATTATCCCATAAACAATACATTTTATGGTATCACAAGATCACTGACCTACATCTATTTTATCACTGAAATAGCATCAGTTTCAGAAGTTCCGTGCACAGACACCATACTTTAAAAAACGAAACAAAACCTCAGATGAATAAAGCAAGAATTTCCTCATTCATAATCACAGCAGAATTCACAATGAGTAAGTCCATCAGCAAGCTTAGAACACAATTAAATCAGAAACAGATTTCATCCCTTGCTCTTCTGAGTTGCAAGCCTGCAATAGATGGGATTACTCTTTTTAATTAAAATTGAATTAAAACTTCTTTCAAATGCAGCCCGAACATCACTGATCCAATGAGTTATAATCTACTTAAACCTGCACTCATGGAAGAAAAAAACACCCTGTTTACACCACTGCAGATCAAGATTTGTGTGAGCAATTGATTGCTGACATCACACAACCTAATGCCTCGTGGCTCACGGAATCTGCTCATGTCTTGGACAAAGGCAGGCCCATCTGCATCTGTGTCGACACTTGTATTTGGACTCGCTGCTATGAAGTCCCACTGCTGTTCTGAGAAGTGTTTCTTCCCTGTTACATGACAAACACCCCAATAACAAGTTTATCTGCCAGGGATTCTCAGTGTAAGATGACAGGAAGCAGGATTATGAGGGACATCATCAGTCAAAGAAATGGTCCTGTACATCTGGTCATGTGAAGTTTTTTCTTAAAAGAATGTGGGGGTTTGCCTCATCAGTGCCCTGTAGAAACCACTTTCAAACTGTATCTGAAATAAGATGACAGGAACAAGTCTGGAAAAACAGAAGGGAAAGACCAGCAACAATCTGTGTTCGAGGTCCAATTCCATAAGTACTTCTATCCAACTTTCCCATCACAGCTGTAACACTAATAAAAGTCCCTTTGCATGCATAAAACTCATCAATGCCTTTTTCATATAGGCCTAATAAAATAAAAAATTATTCTAACTGATGGCAGCCAAGTTGTCAGTGAAAACCAGGAATCTTGCATGTTTAAATTCCACCATCTGCAACACATAGGACTAGAAAGAAGCTTTACAGTAACAATACTTTTGCAAAACCACTGCAAATGATTTCTTAATTTGTTTCCATCAGCCACAGCTGTCTAAAGGCACAGACAGTGAACTGTGATCTTCATTGCCGTATGAAATTGTAATCCACACTTACTCCAGTTTGTCTGCCTTTCCGTTTCAAGTGCTTTCTTTCTTTCAATGTTTTTAGCTTAAAGTGAGTCATTAACGTTTTGCCTCCCATAATCTCCCAGCTGATACAACAACAACAAAATATTGACAGAAATATGAGCAGTATACAAACAGTTTTTATCCTAAGGGAAACAGAACACAAGTTTTCCTGAGCAATCTCCTGACTCAAGTAGACTGGTCAAAGACTAATGTCTACTAATGTTTGGGACAAAGTAAGAACTATCAAAAATTAACAAATACCAAACTAGATGTTTATCTCAAGTATGAAAAAGGCCTTGACAAAAAACTAAAATCTCAGACCCAAGTTTCAGGTGTATAAGAAAACAATACAGATTATGACAGGTCTATATAATGCACCTACTCTTTCCCAGACATGACTGGTCTCTTTGGCACAGCAGAAAACATGAAAAGAGTCCTTACAGTTACCTATAGTTATAGTTCAACAGAATTTGAACACTGGGAACCAAGTCTTCTGTTCCAAGAAGCTACATTAGAAAAGCCTGCATGTTACACTAGGTACAGCAAAACCCTTCCCAATTTTCTTTTAAATAAAAGCCATGCAAGCCAGAGCTCTGGCATCTCAACAAACCATTTTACCCATGTCTTGCCTGCCCATAGGCTTCACTCCCATTAGAGGCAGCTACATTCTGCAATATATTCATTTTCTCTCTTCTCATCTAATGCATTGTAGCCCTGGGTCATTCAAGCAGTTTTTCAGACTTTAAAACATGGCAGCAATTTAACACATACTAAGAAGAAAACTCAACAAACTAACAAAGAAAACCACACAATGAGAAATCCCAACCCAAATGTACTGACAGTATTTAAACATAGTTTATAGGTTCTCATTTTGAATCCCACAGGCACACACTGTCACTGTAAGGTGACATAAAAAGCTCCTGGCTTTTCTCCCTCCTTCTCCTCTGATCTACTGTTGATGAAGAAAGTGACCTAACATTCTGTAAATGCAGGATTGCTAGGAAACAAACCCCATCACCTCTCCTACTCACCACAGCCTTTCCATGTCCAGCAAAATACACATAAGAGCAATCATCTGATAAGGCATTTAAACAAAAAATAAAGTGGTTCTTTTAATTTTGACTAGTTTATTACCCAAATGTATGTCACACCAGGTCATCAACAGACTTATCGGTGCAGGTGAGAAATACTTTTGGATATATAACTGACTCCATACAGTTGTAATGAAGACAAAATAGGCCAAATGCAGTAACATTTCAACACAAATCTATGTATAAAAAAAGTTAATTTTCATGACATAGGAAGGTGTGGTTCAAATTACACTACACACTATATCAGCTAACAAAGAGACCCTGTGAGCTCCAGCTGCTAAACTGTTTAAATGCTGCCCTCTAAAGGTCTCAGAGCCATTTTAGAAAGCATAACTTACACTTTCTAAATAAATTTCAAAGAGTCTGAAGAATTTACTTCAGCCTCAGTTGAGCGGAAACCAATTAAATCACTTCACATGAAGTGAAGAGTCCGTGCCTCTATGTAAACATAAAGGCAATTAGAAAAAAATCAACCTAAACCCACATTTTCAGGATAATTACTACCTCAGGGCAAAATTTATTAAATCATCATGATCGGAAGTTTATTTCCTGTGCCCATTATTTAAAATACACTCTGTGCAACCAGAATATTCTAAGTCTTGGTCTCAGAAATATTCTGCTCTCTTAAATCTCTAGGTTAGATATACTTCATACAAGAACTGTAATCTTCATGAACATTTTTATCTTTTCAAGGCAAGACGATTACAGTTGAAAACTCACTAATTTTAACTTACCTGTCATGTGCCACTAAAAGATACTAATTCTACTGCTAACAGTATAGTATAGATTAGCCAGATATTAATTTATATTAAATCAGATATTCAGAGATCACCACATTAGAGAATTTCAGCTGCAAAGAAGTAGATGAGTAACACAAATCAATGACTGTGATATGTAACTCACTCCAGCTTCTCTGAAAATTGCATGCTGTTATTTAAAACAGAGAAAAAACAATCATAATTTTCACTTGATTAGGCTCTAACTTTATTAATAAAAGAAAAAGGTATCCCTGCATATCCCTGGCTACTTAAACAAAACTAAAAGCCATCAATTGATTATTTGAATAGGCCACTAAGAAAAATCATTACAGGTGTAGAAAAAGAAATACTGGAAGAAAGCATGTCATTAGTGATGTCCTAGTCTGGCAGTTACAACTGCCAAGAGTTTGGGTATTTACTGCATAGCCAGCTGCCCATAGTCTTTAAATATGCTTAAGTTTTTCTAATTCATCCAGGGTTTGTTTTCTGTTGGATTTATATATTCCATTCCTTACTTCCATTCTCCTGCTCACTACTGACCTTGCTCTTCGTAAGGGTCATCTGGGTCATCTGCAACCAACTCAGCACTGCTCGGTGTCTCATGGTCCTCCTTGGTTGCAAATATTATTCTGTCTTTTCCTACCATGGAGGAGACAAGAAACAAAAGTTCAGAGAAATTTGAGACAGAGTCATTTACAAAACTGCTGAACACCACAAGGCAATGAGATACCCAATGTGATGCACTAATGCTAATAGAGAATGTACTTAACAATCACCTTCAACTAGAACAGTTTATAGTTCAGAGGAACACATACACACTGAAATTCTGTTATTCTGAAGCTCCAATTTTCAAAGCAATGTCCTGTGTACTGGCTGCAGATCACAGTACAGTTCACTGAACTGGTAAGTTAAAAAGCTGTTTCAAAACTAACTCAAATTACTCCAATACCAGTACTAACACAGAAGAAGAATTTAGAATTTAAAAAAGAGTGAAAGAAAAATAATAAATAACAGTAAAGTGTTCAATAGGAACTCATATTAATAACAGTGCTCTTCACTAAAGAAGACTAATCACCTGAATTAAAAACTGAAGATAGCTGTCACCATATATAACTACATTGAAAGGTGCTGTGAACGTTACAAGGGATGGAAATCCAACGGTGCAAATTTCCTTGCTCTTGATTTAAGTAAAACATTCTGTAGCAGGGTCGGGGGAGGCTTGGCTGTAAACTTCCCTAACAACCCTGTACATTCCATGGCATGCACAAGCAGAGAACAGCTATCTGAAACTCTTCTGAACACTCAACTAAGTATTCTGTGAGAAAAATGGTAAATTGCACAAGAGTTCTCTAAATTTATAAAGGCCACTATAGCAACATGGCATATTAGAAAGCAAAATCTCCTGGCCCCTCAGTGTGCCCTCAGTCAGCAATGTCCAGTAACCTAACTTTGCTCAGCAACCATGCATTTAAACGTCTGCAAAACAGGTAAATGTAACACTTTTTTAAAAAAGAAGGGAAAAAGTTTTCTGACAACTCTTCATTATACTCCAGCAAACTTTACCATGTAGAATGTTTGGCCATTTCTTATATAAAAGGAGATAGAAACACATGAACTCTAACCTCGTCACTGCAATTTTGTAGGGTTGCATAAGACAACTTAGAGATCTTGCAAAATTACACAAAGCACAGCATAAAGTGTAAAAGAAGTCCATAAGCTATGACTACCTCAAAACAGCTTATGGTCTGTGTCCAAGTTTGTAATTTGTAAGTGGCATTTAGAACTAATGGCACTTTTTTTCTCGGTCTGAAATTTTACATTCAGCCACTTTGCATTACTTAAGAGAGTACGGATATTTCTTTATATGTACGTAGATATATACATCTAGATAGTTATCTGTGTATTTCCCACTTTAAGAAGTGGACAAGCCCCATAAGTGCCACCACCTGTACAAGAAGACAGATACAGAAAAGCTCGCACTCTATCCACCCTGTCCATCGACCTTAAAAAGGCAAAACCCCACGCCTCTGGTCACTCAGCTAGGCTGGGATAAATTTAACCCCTGCGGGCAGAAGGCGCTCCGATCTGCCCTGCCCGCACGCCTCAGCCGCTCCGCGGCCACACACGGTCCCTGCGGGGACCTCCGGCCGCTCCCGGCCCGCGGCGGGGCCGCTCTGTCCCCACACGCCCGGTGCCGCGCTGCCGCCTCATGGCCCCGGCGCCCTTCCCGCCCTCCGTGAGGAGAAAGGTCGGCGGCGGGAGGCGAGGCAGCGCTGCGGCCGCCACACACGCACTGCGAGCGGCTGCCGCGCCTCCTCTCTACTCCGGCTGCACCTTCACCTCCCGGGGTGCGGGCGGTCACCCCTCGGCGCATCCACCCCCGGCCGCCTCGAGGCGATCCCGCCCGGCGGGGTGACATTGGGAGGACACTCGGGCTCACCTTCCTGCCTGCAGTAGGACATGGCGGAGCCGGCCGGTGCCTTCCTCCGCAGCGCGCCGCACGCGGGCCCCGCCGCTCCCTTCCCGCCGTCCCGCCAGCACCGCCCGGGCAGCGCCGCGCCGCCGCTCCACGCCGCGACCTCCCGCCTCCGGAAGCGCCTTCCCGGCCCTGAGGCGGCCGCTGACGCACCTCCTGCCGGCCGCGGGGCTCCGCCAGGCCCGGCCCCACCGCACTACAGCTCCCGCCTGCCCAGCGGGCAGATAGAGAGGGGGGCGGGAAGGGAAGGAGGAAGGAAGGGCTTCCCCACTGCGGCGGGAACTACATGTCCCGGCGTGCGCCGCTGCGGGCGGGGAGCGGCTCGGGGGCGGTGGAGCCCTGAGGCGAGTGAGGGCGAGGCTGGCGGTGCGTGGCTCCGGCGGTCCCTGAGTTGTGGTTCCCGGGAGGAGTGAGAGGCTCAGGATGTCGAGGAATGTAAGTGCTGCTCGCTCCGGCCCCGCCGCTGCTCCGAGCTCCGTGTGGCGGCCGCCCGGGTCGGCCCCTTCACCCCCCCAGGTGCCCGGGCTGCGGCCAGGGCTCTGTGCCGGTCACAGCCCGCCGGGCATCTCCAGATGAGCCACATGACAGGGAAGATGTGTGCTAATGTCTTTACAAGTAATTCGATGGGTGAAGGTGTGGGTGTTAATGTCTTTGAAACGGGTCTTAATGTCTCTGCTGACTTTGGGCGGCGAATGGGTTGCAGAGCCGAGACAGCTCGGCTCCTGAAACAGAAAAGTGGGTCTGCACAAGGCTGAGTTTCTGAACTTTGGGGTAAAACAGTAGGTTCAAAGGGGGGATATGTGGAAGGCGGTTCGGGAGGGCTGTACCTTCCTAGTGCCTCAGCCAATGGGGAAAGGACGAAGGCGAGGTGCGGCCCGGAGTTTCGGATGAAGGGAGGCTGCGCCCTCCGAAACCGAGAGAAAGAAAACCGCACAGGCGTGTGCCCCAGTGGACTATCTCCCTTTATTTGAATAAAGTTGCAGGACTCTTCTGTCTCTTTTATGGACATTGGCTTTTCACAGCGTGGTTTTCCGTACGCAGAGAAGTGCCATGCCCTGCCTTTGCTGTGTGCGCGTGCTGAAGTTGGATTTGGTAACTCCCCACAAGCCGCATACGCACAGATAAACACCTGGGCTCTCATGTTAGCCCTGTGCCTTAAGTTATTGTTACCCTGGATATAATTATTTTAGAGAGTGCAGGCACTCTTTTTACTGGTGAGGTGAATCATAATTTGTTATTTATAGCAGTGTTTTAGCTGGTCAGGAATTCAGGGCTATTACTCAATTTGTCATGGCCTGAATGCAGGGTGTGGACTCCAAATACAGAACCTGGAGGCAGACCGAAGAAAGCTTGAACATATAGAACCACTATAATAGAAATTGGTGGTTTTTTCCTATCAGGCTGGAGTTTTGGGGGTTTTTTTAATGAGTTTCTGGTATTGTGTGATGGCATTTAATAAGTATGGAAAGTTTTGGTCCAAGGCAAGAGGTTCTGCTCTGTAGGGCAGCAGTGCTAACAAAGCTGACTTGTTTTGAAACTGAATGCTTTCCCCTTTTACACCAATGTTGCAGTTTTGGTTTATTTTCAACAGTTCTCTGACACAGGCAGCAGAAAAGAGCATGTTAAAATCACAAGTGAACCCAAACCAGGGTTCCTGGAGCGGCTCAGTGAGACTTCTGCAGGCATGTTGATTGGACTTGTGACATTTCTTCTGGCTTTCTACCTTCTTTTTACCAATGAAGTAAGTGCAAATCTGTCAGTGTTTGTACTCAGCTTTATTACTTGATCCATCCTCCAAGAAGAGGAGGTTTTGTCTGAGGATCCAGTGCTTATGTTTGGGATATAACAGAAAAGTTACCAACGGGCCTTTGGTAGTATTTCTCTGGAACTAGGTGTGGTAGAGACAGTAGCAGTGTGTGATGAGAGGTAAGATCTAAAGCTTGTAAACTGATGATGAAACAGCCTGTGGTAGAGGGTTGCATGAGCCAGCCACATTCCAGCCTTCTCTGTTCTTTTGAGGTAACAAAAGGTCCTCATTTCTAGTGTTCTTATAATTACTTTAAAGAAATTCGTAGCACATGTTGCAAAATTGGGGGTGTTATTTATTTATTCATTTTTTCTCAGTATTATTTCTTGGGTTTAGATTTAAAAAAAAAAAAAAAAAGGTAAGACAGGAATCCTAACACCTTGCCATTAAAAAGTACTTGGCTTGGCAATTTTGGAGTGTAGAGTAGAATTCTGTAGATTTTCACTTGGAGACTTCCTTTCATACCTCTACAAGAGGAAAAATAACTACTCCAAATTTTGATGATTTTGCAAAAAAAAAAGCACATCAGGTTATGATGGTAAGGCAGGGAAAACTTCTGCTAAGGAGTCAATATAGGTGTGTGAGAAAAATGAACCATAATTTGTATTATTTTTGCAGTTACTCAGGAATGATGAACAAGGTAAGAGGTGAAGAGCAGTAAGTTGGGACCCTTGTAGGAAGAATTTGGGTCTGTTTGAGAACTTTAGTCATTGTTAATGGTCCTGCTCCCTGGGTGAGAAGTATTGCCCCAAACTGGCTCAGACACAGAGAGTGGAGAAGTACAAGTGTGTTTCACAAATATGCCTTGGGCTGAATATACAAGCATTCCTTGTGGTCATCAGTTCACTTGTCTGCTAACTTGTTCACAAAATACTGCTGTGATGTTGATTCTCCACAGCTTGATTTCTGTTTTCTTCATTGCAGGGGCGAGCTTTAAGGACAGCCAGGTCTCTCGATGAGGGGCTTTCTCTTGTGGTCCCTCTTGACAGCATCCACAGTATCTCTCAGCAGAACGAGGGGAGACTGGTGCACTTGACTGGAGCTCTGAGTACATCTAAGGTAAATAAAATAGTATCTTGAAGATAAGAGTATTTCAAGCTTGGAGGGAGGGAAAAATCTTTGCTAGTTAAAGTTTTGTTTGATATCCAGGAAAAGACGCATGGCTTTTCTCCTCCTCTAAGCATTGCCAGCTACCATTTAAGCTCTGGTTCTTGGCCTGGAATCAGGGAGATGCTGAATGTCCTTGCACTCCCTTCTCCAAGCCAGTGCAAGGTCTAGATGTGTTTACCCTCAAGCTGCCTTTCATGGATAATTTATGTTGCCATTTGTGTGGGTATACTGTTGTGTTCATGGTATTGTTAAGTCTTCAGGCTATTGCAGCACAGGAGCTCTGCAAGTTCTGACTTTTCAGTAGTGGTGACATTTTCCATGGTCCACCCGCATTGCAGAAGGTAACACAGCACCATCCAGCAAAACAGAATCTCCTGGTTTAAACGCCGAAACCTGGAAAACCCATAGTCAGCAGTTCTGGTTTCATTCTTCACTATGGCAATAACTTTTGATGATGATTCTTCCGGTTAGATTTGCCAGAGACATTCCTTTTTGTCTTTCATAACATTTATACTATGTTCACCTGTGTGTAAGATAGTGCTGGCTGTGCAGTGAGGTATGTAAACGGGTTCAGTAGTAAAAGTACAGTGTTTGAGGTTGTGAGGTACAGCATTTAGACTGACTTGTATTTTCTTTCATTTTTGCACAGCCTTTGTTTGACCCCAGCTATGGGCTCTCCATCCGAGCTGTCAAACTTAAGCGTAACGTGGAAATGTACCAGTGGGTAGAATATGAAGATTCCAAGTAAGTGAAAGTAATCTTTAAAAGTAGTTTATGAGGCTGTTATGTTACCAGAATCCTATCACTTTTTTTTTTCTTTCCTTATATCTAAGGGGGAAAAAAAAAAGAAATCAACAACAACAAAAAAACCTCTTTATAGCAAGAGAATTCTAGAGCTCTTTGATTTTTTTTCCTGCTCTGTTAATAGTTGATTTCCTTGATTTTTTTTCCTTTGATTTTTTTTCCTGCTCTGTTAATAGTTGCAATCCAAATAGGGAAAACATTTTTGCTCTTGCTAATTGTTCCACTGATGGTACTATGAATGTTATTATCTATTATGTAGGTGTAACTGCACAGAATTCATGTTCCAAATGTCTTTCATGTCAAATAAAAAAAAAGGGGTCGGAGGTTGTGAAGGTGTGAAAAATAATTTCTCAGTTTTAACATGCTTATGGTGCAGCATCTGCTAGAAACTTGATTTGGGCCAGCTTGTCTCACTTTATTTAATTCTGGTTGTTCCTCATCAATCTAGTCAACACCTCCTTGTTCAAAACATGGGAATAAAACGGTTGTGGCTGTTGAGCATTTGTGTATAGTTTTCTTCGGGTACAGAAAATCTCTGTCTTCAGAACAGGTAGTTCAAGGACGAGTTAGGTTCTGTATAAAGATAAGCCTGTGTTGCCAGAGAATCTGTCTCTGTGTTTCATTGGTGAAGTGTATTCTGCCCTGAGCAGGGGTGTATGTGCACTGTTTTGCTTCTCATCCCAGCCCTTTTTCTCTGCAGGGAATATGAGGAGAATGGTGAGATTAAGAAAGAGACAACATACTCATACAGTAAGTTGATCAACAGAAAATCCTTTCTGTCTTATGCATGTAACTTTGGACTTTTATGTATGTGTGTATTTTGATTTTTGTTGTAAAACTTGTATTTTCTTCTTGGGAAAGAAAGGAAAGGAATGCGAAGAAATAAGCAAAAGTTCTCTTTCCTAAACAGATGACAGAACCTCCCTTTCCTGGGGTAACTGAGGTGAAAGGAGATGTGCTGTCAACAAGCGAGAGCTACAGAAAATCTGAGTCTTGTTTTGAAGCCCCTAAAAGTTCAGAGGAACATCCAGGGATGGGATGCTCCAGAAATAGGGCCCATAAGGTCCTCAGTGATCAGACATGGGCAGAGATGGAGTGTGTTCGAAGCTACACCTGAGATTACACTTCAGACCTGGGGTAGTTGGGAATATGCCAGCTGTGAGTAGAAGAATAGGCAGAATAGCAGAAGTATAATAGAAGAATGGACAGGGAAAAACAGGGTAGCTCCAGTCTGTGGGGAAGCTTTTTCAGAATGTGTTTATATGTTGATAGCAGCCAGTGAAAACCACCAGCGCCTTCTGATGTGCACTATGGCTTTTGCCAAGTGCTTTTTTGGCAGGAGCAGAACTGGGTGCGTTATTCTGATCTACCCAGTGGCAGAAAAGTACTCTGAGTCATCATGTATTTGGAGATTGGTCTCTGTGCTTCACTTACCTCTGATCAAAGCACATGCATGTGTAACGAGGGCGTGCAGCACTTTCTGGGTGTGAGCACATAAAAATACTCAGCGGAGTGAAGCATGGGGACCCTGTATCTTAGAGGTACTTAAGGGGCAAAGCTGGTGGTTGTGAGCCATGAAAAACAGGCTCACAGTGACAGGGAACAAAAAGAAATGCCATCTAAAAGAACAGTTGTCCTCTCAAGACTGATGGATTCTATCCTGTAAATGTCTATGTATGCCAGCTGTGAACCCACACAGCTGTTTGATTACTCTCCCCTCACAGGACTGGGGAAGAAATTGGGAATGACAGGAGTGAAGGACAGGTTGAAAGAAAGAGAGGGAGATGGCTTCCCAATTGCCATCATGGGCAAAACAGACTCACCTTAAGGAATGTTTATTATCAATTAAAATAGATGTATTATTACTGACTTTGGGTCGGCAAAACACATTTGGACTCAACCTTTCCTGGGCTCAAGTTCACTCCAGACTCCTCTCCCTTTGCCCCCTGCTCCTTGTTACCACAAAACCAACTTATTCCCAAAGACTGGAGCTGGGAATCAAAGCCTGATCTTGGAAGATGCCAACAGCAACACTGAGCAAAGTTGAGTTACAATTTTCTCCCAAAAATAACCTTTTTTCACCCTAAATCCTGTCATTCCCTGTTAATGGAAATGCTAGGAGGATGGTATCAGTACGGACTATCACAGACATTGATGTAGGCAGTATTACTAGAAGTGTAACCTAGAACTGATTGATTGAGAGGTGTCTTCAGTAACTGAGTTCTGAGTGTCTTTTATTCAACCTTCTTATCATTCTGTTTAGATACAGAGTGGAAATCAGAAGTTGTGAACAGCAGAAACTTTGATCGAGAAATTGGACACAAAAACCCGAGGTGAGGTACCATGTGGCACAGTCCCTCTGAATTCTGTCACTGGATCTGATCAAAGATGAAAGCTAAATGGCTGATTTCATAACAGAATGCAGTAGATGGAAATCACTGTTGTTTTGGTAGCTGGGAGGACAAAGGCATAAGGAAATTTGATCAGCTCAGAGCAGTGGTGCATTAACGTATTTTAATGTCTCCAACAGTTTGCAGTCTGGATGGTCTCTTGATGGATTTGTTTTCACATCAGGACAGTCTTTTAGGTCTTTGAGTTTCTCCTGATGTTTGCCATAGTACCTTTTCTGTGCTATACATTACATTCTGCAAATCAAGAGTTTGATCACAATTCTGGGACTAATCAGGGACACTCTCTCTCTGTTTCTCAGTGCCATGGCTGTGGAGTCTTTCACTGCTGTTTCTCCTAATGTCCAGATTGGCAGCTTTGTCCTTTCCAAGGGTAAGGATTGTTTTGTCCTGGCTTTGAGTCTGCTGTTGCACCAGCAATGGACTTTGGTTCTTTCCACAACAGCTGTCATGTCAAGTGAATCAGGAAGTCAGCCAGCAAATTGGCTGTTCCAGGTTAGGCACTGAGCTTCAGCTTGGTGCTTTATTCTGCTTAGGTCTCGTGGATAAAATTGATGATTTCAAGCAGTTGAGTTTGTCACACCTGGAGGATCCCCATGCCGACGTTACCCGCAGAGGAGATTACTTCTATCACAGTGACAACCCCGGGCGTCCAGAGGTAAGATGGGAAAGATAAACTATAGCAGTGACTGCCTGTATGTGAAAAAGGAATTGGGGCATGTTCCATTTCTATTTACTGTATAGAAAATGGAGTGCGGACCATCACATAGAATCACCATAGTGCAGCCCTCCAGAATGAATGCTTCTCTTGCAGAAAACTGCCAATCCCATTTCTTTGTTCTCTGGTTTCTGAAGTCTGCTGTGCCTTTAAATGGAAAGGGACGGTGCTGTGAGGTGGCTTCCACCTCTGCCTTGCTGTATTAAGGAGTACAATCAAACAGCTTGCTGTCAGATTGTGCTGCCTGCCCTGTTTTGCCAAAAGCTGGAATGATGAGGGATGAACAAAGCATATCATGTGCTTCTGCAGCTTAATCAGAGGGGGTATTACAAAACAGCATTTGAGCTCTCCTCTTTCAGCTGCCAGCTAGCCCTGAAAAAAGGACAGCTTGGAAATCATTCTGGCTATCTCTTGCATGATATAAATGTTCAGAAAAAGTGTTGATAAATAAAGGATGTTCCTCTGCTGTGTAATTCCCTTTTGTAAAACAGTCTTTCTTGACTTCCAATCTTATCTTGTTTGTAGGTGGGAGACCTTCGTGTCTCCTTCTTCTATGCAGGTCTGAGTGGAGATGATCCCCATTTAGGCTCTGCTGCTGAGGTGAGTCTTCAGATGTTTCTATATTTTGCAAGCTCTCTTCCCAACTCATTAACCAGTAAATATTTTTCCCTGTCTTCCAAGGTGACTGTGATTGCTCGGCAGCGAGGTGATCAGCTGGTTCCATATCATACCAAGTCTGGAGATGTTCTGGAGATTCTGTACCCTGGGTACCTTTCTGTGGAGGTGAGATACCACACTCTTCTAGTGAAGGGTTAAAACTCGAGGTGGTAGTGCAGAAGCAGCAGAAGAGGAAGCTCTTACTCTCCTTCAGACCTGCTCTAGAGGAGGAGATACTCATATAAACACTGACTTTCTCTCTCCTTTTTGGACAACAGGTTGTAGCCTGTGTTTGCGTCCAGGTTTCTGCACACTGCCTGTTTGCTTTAAAGACTGTTTCTGTGCCTTCTCATTTTGTTTTTATTTGTTCCTTGGTTGTTTCCCATTTACACATGCAAGCCCATGCTTTTGAACAGGTCACGTGTAAAAATAGTAAAAAATCAGGGTTTAATTAAATAAACCATGAGAGTTATTCTGTCTTCAGCTCCTAATAACAGACGTTTAAGCTTGTTTGAAATGTTTATTACTATTCTGGCTGAGAATGAACCTTCAGGTGGAGTTTTATGCTTCAATAAATCCTGCATGCTCCAGCAATTTGGTAATTCATTTACTCCTTTTAGTAGGTTTGTTTCCATTAATGATTGTTTCAGGCCCTGCTGCAAAGAAACACAGATGTTAAGAGTTTACTGGTGCTCCCAGAAGTGCTTAAAAAGGCTTTTTGTTTTGACTTCAAAGAGTAGCAGTAGAATCAACCCTCTTCTGTAAGCTCTGAATCTTCATTAGATAAAATTTTGTTTCATTGAAAATTAACTGGTTACAAATAAATAATACATTGAGTACTTGTATGTGCAAGTAAGCAATCAGTCTTACACATCTTTTACCATTTAGTGCTTTCTAATGTCGCAGCCAGCTTCACGTGAACGTTTTGTTGAGCCAGAGGATCACACAATCCATTATGAAAAAAGTCTTTCTCAGACTTCTTGCAAAGAGGTGCTTTGCTTTGCCTATTGAAATGCACACATACCTTTTAGCTTTTCTTCCCTGCATCCAGCTTGCTCTCTTTCACACACCTTTCCCTCAGCCATCAGTGGATATTGTTGCTTTTTCTCTCTTCTTTCAGGGTGAAGTCCGACTCTTCCTTCTTTATTACAGTTACATATTAGTGTCTTATTTTCCATAGTAGTGTTGAATGTATCCATTTGCAGCAAAACCTGTGAGCTTTCTGGCTGTGGGTAGTGTTGAATGGTGCTTTTTAGGTTGTTTTAATTAAGAAAAATGCCATTTTCCCCCATGCTGCGCTGTTCAATTTATTGCAGTGTACTACCATGCCACACAGACCCTGCAGAATGAGCTGCAATGTATCTTCTGCAAGAGAAATTGTACTCCTAAAATGCTTTTGGCTCTGATTGGCTCATAATATACTGGAATTAAGAGGATCTTGAAAAAGAGCAAGAAACAGGCTGCATGTGATGGTGTTTGCTTTCAGGAGGTGTTTCAGAAGGAGCAGGAGAGTAACACCGTGAAGACTTGGGCCCTCCGTGCAGCCGGCTGGCTCTCAATGTTTGTGGGCATCAGCCTGATGACCCGAATCTTTTACACTTTAGGTAAGTTTTTCACAGAAAGGTAAAATGATCTAAAAATAAGATCATAACCTCTAAAGAGTTAATTCATTTGGAGACCAGGTGAAATCTGGTTTGAACTCAGATCTGATCTGGAAAGTCACTATAGGCAACTGCAGGTTAACAGGATGCCAAAACCAACTGGCTGCTTTGTGGACATTAAAAAACCCCACACAAATATCTTTTGCCAGTCTCAGAAGATCCCAACCCAATGCTTGCCAAAATAAAAATGTTTGGCTGGTTCTTTCAAATCTAACTCAGGGTGCTGCAATACAATTACTTTCTGCACCCAAATGCATCTGGTCCCCACAATGGGTCCTAATCAGCAGTTGTGCAGAAATACAATTTTGTGTCAGGTTATTCTATGCTATTGTAAACAAACAGTGAAGAAAGATTTTGTTTATTCTTTTAATATAAAAGGATGCTGGAGTAAAAACAGAAAAACAGGACAACGCCTCAAACTTGCATAAGCTTCAAAGATATCATTCACTTTGTAGCTGTGAATTTTTTTTTTTCTAGTTTATTTATCCATATACATGCTGCTGCAAGATTTATTGTTGCCAGAAAGAAATTTCTGTGCTAGCAGCTTGTATCAGTTGCTCTGGACTTGTTCCATAGCTGCAGGGCTATCTGTTTCTTCTGCCTCCCAAGCCTTGGAAAAATCTCCAGACTCTATTTTGGATTTCTTTCTGTGTGAAGGGATGAGGATAGCATTGCCTTATATGTTCAGCTGTTGCTTAATGGTCAAATGTCTTGATGATGCTCTGCTGAAATGCCTGATCCGGTGCTCTTGGTAAATAGTTTGTCTGAGTTGTGATTGCAGTCATTAGGGTGCAGATCCTATGCATGAATCGGACTTTTATTTTAAACTGTCATCTTGCCAACTACTTCATGTCGTGTTTAAATCTCTCTGCAGTGGACTGGTTTCCTGTTGTGAGGGACCTGGTTAATGTTGGCTTGAAGGCGTTTGCCCTGTGTGTGGCCAGCTCGCTGACCCTGCTGACCATCTCTGTGGGCTGGCTCTTCTACCGCCCGCTCTGGGCCCTGCTCCTCGCGCTGCTCTCCATAGTCCCCATCGTGGTGGCCAGATCCCGTGTTCCGCCCAAGAAGCAGCAGTGACCGGGAGGTGGTCGGGTCTTGAGCTGAGTCCTGGTTAGAACCTTGCCAGGTGCATTTCTGCCCAGTTCCTGCAGCAAGCTTACAGCAAATCACAGCTCAGCAGAGGGCACTGAAAGCTGGGGAGGGGGGTTGAATGTTGCGATTGATGCGCCTTATCCATAGGACTATAGGATGCTGTTTGGGGGAAGTCAGTGACACCAGCTTTGGGGAAAAAAGCATTTTGGGTGTGTATATTGACGGTAAGTTAGTGAATAAGCAGATTTGTACCTCTTACTGCTTAGTAATTCCCCCTGATTTGAGAACTGTCAAGTCCTTGCTGGGTGGGGCACCTTGTGTGTGAAAGTGCCAGCTGCATCCCATGAACCCTGGTTAAATGTCCTTAGGAAATGCGTGTGCCTGCCTGTCTCTGACAAACCCTCCCTCTGCTGCTTTCTCTTGTTTGCAGGCAGTGTATGTGTTTAAAGGGAAAACACAGCTTTGGTAGATTACACACAATACTCATGTAAACCCTCTGATTTTGGACTGAGGATTTTCAAAGTCATTAGTGTAATGAGTGGCCAGATTAGCTGTACTCTGAGACTGAGCAGATTTATCAAGACACATTGGTTTCCCCCAGGTTTTAAAAGTATCTGAAGCTGTTCTTGGTTAAGTATAAAAAATGATACCCTGAACTATATCATTGCAGAACTGTTTCAAAAATTTCACTTCAAATTGCACTTAAAAGGGATACTCAGAGGTCATTCACCTGTAAATATAAAACCTACTGCCTTGAAACAACACTGACTTTCATAACTGAATATGTAGTCTTTAAAATAGTTGGGGTTTTTTGCTCTGTATACTGTTCCTTTCTTTAATTTCACTTAGGACGATGAACATACTTCGTGAAATTAAGTAATGGGAGCATCTTTGCCTTATTAGTTTTCATATATTTCAGTAGTCTAAATTGTTAGTTTTGTATCATGTTAGAGGAATGCTGTGTAGCGTTGTGACAGCTCACGTTTGTGTGCTGTAACCAGTACTTAAGGTGAGACACTCACCAAGCTAGAGTCTGGCGTCCAGATGGGCCTCCCTACACCAAAGTGTTTTGGGGGTTTTTCTAAGTTTACACAATTCAGTACAAAAATAATGTTTTCAATTATGAAATCTATTTATGTCCATCAGTGTTCTCTGTACCAAAGGAACTTCACTTGAACGAACGTACATAGGAGCAAATGTTTGCTAGAAATGGTACTGAAATAGAAATCTGAATTAGAAATCGTAAATGTTTTGAGAATATGTAATTATTTTATTAGTCCTAATTACTTTGATTCTTTTGGTATTTGAATATTGTCAGTTTGTCTCACAGCTCTGTGCTGCTGGTGAAAGCAGGAGCAGTGACAGGGCAGGTAGAGGAGACAGCCTTGTGCTTGCACTGGTACATGGCAGTGGTGCTGCAGTCTTCCTGCTGCTCAGCAACACCAGCTCACGCCGTCAGGAATTGCGCTGTGCAGGGAAGAGAAATGGGGTTTGAACTGCTGCTGTTTTGCCCATGATGCAGAACACTAACCACCATTACTTATTGGAAATGAAGTGACAAATTTTCTACAGAAGTGCTGAGCTTTTGTATATTTAATAAAACACAGTTTTCAAAAGGTTGGTCTGTATGTGGGCATTTTTATTAAATTCAAGTATTGCATGTTTAATATCCAGGAATAATGTCGAGGTAGTTGGAGGGTTAGTTTGTAGCTTCCACAAGAACTAGTTTCCTATTGTTGGGTTTTGTTCGTTTCCGAACAAATATTTCTGTTTTGGGAAGCTGCTCTCTGGTCTGGGTACTGCTGCCAGCCTGCCGTGGTTACTCCCCATTACTGACTAATGCAGTCACTCACTTCCTTGCCTCTCTTAAGATTATTTGAAAAATTATGCCTCAACCTGACTGCTACAGCATCTTGTACTTTAAAGAGACTGGGGGTTACATGTGCATTCTGAAAACAGACTTTTTTTTTTTTTTCAAACTTTATTTCGATCTACAAATATAGTACAAAAATAGATATTTTTTTTTAAACATAATTACATGAAAGCCATTTTCTTGCATTTCATTCTCTGTGACGATGTTCAGCAACGACTAAATTGTTTTCCCCTCCACTTTTGAAGAGACTGTGTCAGTGGAATTTAGATATATAATACTGCCAAACATGGATCAGTATTTCTACTAAAAAAGTGCAGGAAAAGCTTATGTAGATTTAACATTCCTCTCTCAACAAGTTTTTTAATGCTATGGTATTTGATAACAAGAATTCTGTGGTTTTAGTGAATTTTGTTCCAGTAGTGAGATTTAGCTAGTTTTACATGTTTTGCTCCAGAACAGGATCTTGATAAGCAACAGAATCAAATACGTATATATTCAAAATGTTTAAGAAGACATATTGAACCTTAAGTTTGTAATAAGGACAGGCCTTCTCCCTTCCACAGCACAAGATTCCTGAGAGTGAAGGAAGGCGGTAGCCTGGAAAGCCAAACTAACATCACAAAATACCAGTATTTAGCAAGTATGAATTCCTCCATAGTCTGATTGTGGGGGTTTTTTTAGACCTTGAAAGAAGTATTTCCCCTTGTGACAGAAAGGCCAGAACTCTACCTCACCACTGCTCTGGGTAAGCTATGGATCAAAGCAGGCATCAGCATTCCTCTGGCCACACCTCTCTGCAGATAGGTAAAAAGCAGCTGGATGCTTTAGGGAAAAATGAAAACGAGAAAAATGGGGAGAGAGTGCTGATGCCAGGATTATCTTGGGAAACTCAACTATTAGTGCTGAGTGATACAAAAGAGAGCAAAAACCTCAACAAAGCAAAGTGACCTCAAGGTGCAGCTCTTCTCCCAAGTCCAAGGACAAAAAGAATCTGATACCTGTGATCTCAAAGGAAACTATACTGAATTAGGTTGGTCCCTGACAGCTCAGAAACAAGTGCACAGAAAACACCCTAAGGTCCTATCTGGTAAAAGATACTTTTATCTTGATTCTTTTTCTTGCATCTGAAAACAGCAAAGAAAAGCTTGTCATCACAATTTCTCAAAAGGAAACAGCTGAGCTGCTTCTCCTCTCTTTTCTCGCTTGCTCTTTTTGGGTGTTTTCTCTTGTTTCTCCAGCTGGCGATTTTGGGGCCAATAAATGGCTGTGTTCTCCACTGCGCTCTCTGAGCTTGGAGCTTCTTCTTCATCAGAAGAGAATCCCCCTCCTTTCTCTGTCTCAGGTGCTGATGGCTCAGTCTGGAAAAAATAAGTGTGAAAATCAGAAAGTCACTTGTAACTGCCCCTTTCTAAAAGGGTTTGTCTTTGGTTACAGTGACAATGAGTGACCTTACAGAAGTTGGCTGCTCTGGTTTGGGCTTCCCACCCAAAGTGCTTCTATTTTTGAACACCAGACATTCTTGCAACACAAGCATCTTTGATAATGGAAGAATAAAACAAACTAGTTTTAAAATGATCAGGCTTTTCACCTTTCTTCTTGCAGAAAAAAATAAGAACCCCACTCCCATCCTGTTAGCCACATGCTTGCCTTAGAGGAATAAATTTAGGAAGGGGTATGACAAAACAGAAAATTCTAAGAAAATTAAAAACATTCATGCCTTTTTAAACAGTAAAAAATCTTTGATGAACATGACTAACACTGAACTTCTGGCACAGTCTTCTTTGACTAGCTGAAGACTTTTGAGGAACTACACTCTGGAAGTTTTATTCTACAGTTAAAATAACCTCCAGAAAAAGAAATGACTAATAGAAATGTAGGATACCTTGATGGAGTAGCGTTGCTTTAGTCTTTCTCTAATGAGAAGTCCTTTTGTCAACAGCTTCCAATTCCCTAGAGCTCTCTTCTCACGCTTCTGTGGGGGATTGTTTGGGAAAGAGAAAAATTTACTACTGAGTTTCAATGTATTGCATTGCATATAGAAAAAGAAAGCTTTAAGATTTTTAAATTGTCATCAAAAAAAGCCTTGTGCTTGTTGCTTACACAGCCTGCCCTGTTTGACTGCCCAGTTTAAATGCAATTTACACTGTAAATGTAACAATAAGGAAGCTGTAAAAATAATTCTCACCTCCTTCTCCTTCTTTTCGATTTCTGCTTGTTCGTTCTCCCAGGCAGCAACAAGGACTTCTTTATACTCCTCACACACCACATACCCATCAGTGCTAGGAAGGAGAACACAATCCCCTGTCAGCTATAAGAAAGAAAAAGGGAGCAAATGCCTGCTGACCCAGCCCAAAAGCTACAGAATACTGACAGAACTGTCTGTCTCAAAGGATCAAAGTGTGTAACTGGTCACAGGCTCCCCTTAACACAAGATATACAACTTCTGCAGGACATCAACCTCTGACAGGTACAACGAAGCAGTTTTTACATACACGGGGTGTGAGTAGCCTGCATGAAAATCAAATCCAGTGATGGCTTGAGCACAGTCAATGTTCAGCTTCCGTGCCACTCTGTTCAGGTTTGGAAGTTTCAGCTGCACGCAGCCAACAGGTAACATGGATGGCAAGAAGAGATAGACATTTCCATATTCATTCCGAGGAACCTGTTATGGCAAGATTGAAGAGAGATGGTGATAATTCTGCTTTCTGGAGAGAGGTGAAAATACCTGCTGCAACTCAGGGACTCTCCCCTCCTGACCTGCTACATTCCACTCCAGTATTCAATTAATACTCACATGACAAGGTACAAGCCTAGATTTTAGCTGTATCGTTATGTCCTAGCTATATCCTCTGCCCAAGGTTTGTTACTTGGGCTGTAATGCAGAGAATTAGCAAGACAAAACATGAGCTAGGAAGATCAGATCAACAAAATTTTGACTTTAGCAGTCTGCACTCACTACCTGTACTTGTGAAAGAAAGGCCCCAGTAGAGTTTCCTCCTGTGAACATTTACCTTTGAACTCTTAAACCAGAATCCAGATACTACTGACTGATCTCACATCTGAAACATGTAACTTCTGGAAAAATAAAGCCCAGAGCTCCACACAAACCACTTCCTTTAGCACCAGCCCTCTGCCTTCCCAGCTACCTTTCCATCCACTGCGATGGGAGGCTGATACTCCTCTGTCTGCCAGCGGCCAAACAGCGCCAGGTCCTGCAGGTCCTGGTTCGCCGGCTCTGCCCGGCGTGCCTTCCTCGCCCGGTTGGAAAATCCTCTTACCATCTGCAAATACAACAACAACCAGGCCTGGAACATCACAAGAAGCTGACAGGTGTTTCTAGTTTTCCTAAGACACTGAAGGAAAAGGTTCTGGGAGAGCAGAAATGCTATTTCCTAGCTTCAATATCCATTGCCTATAAATGACAAGCCATGGCACCTGTATGCAACAGGCAGAGATCAAGCAGTGCATATAAAACACTGGGATGCCTTTAGAGAAGGTGAAAACGGAGCAGTTCTGCCAGACAACATTGGGGTGGGAAAAAAACAAAGCTGGGCTTTGGGCAGCAACAGGTGGACACTACAGCTACCACAAACCATGCAAGCAAGTGTGAAATTGACATCTGCCGACAAGACTGAAGACAAAAACCAAAACAGAACTGAGCCTGAGCTTTAGAGGGCAGATGGACTGCAGAGGAGGAAGTCGAACCCTCTTACCTTGTAAGGCACTTCTCCAATCCTCACCACTCGAGCTTGCTTCAGCCAAGTGTCCCTGGAGTGCAGCGTGTGTATGCAGTCTCTGAAAAGGCCAGAAAGAAGCAAATATAAGTTTTTAAGTCATCCGTAACAGATCCACAATAAACTTATCACAGTAGGAATAAAAAAAGCTGTATGTTAGTGATACACAAATGCTATCAGAGCAGCTAAATGCCTCACCTGTTTACACATGTGGTATGAGACTACTGCTCATACCATCATGCAAATTAGTTCTCCAATTTGTTACAAAGATCAGAGATGCAGGTGACAATAGGTGCACAACTCACCTGGAGTAGACAGCCTCTCCCCTGCAGTACCCCAAGATAGCGGCTGACTCAGGATAGATGGCCTGGTATTTCAAGAGGTGCCTCTTCAGTGCATAGAGTGGGTGGTTTTTGTACTCTCCAATTGCTGTTGGTAGAGGCTGGTCTTGAAGCTTCACTTGAAACTGTAAGTTTTATACAGAAAAGAGTAATTTCAGAACTTTTTCACTACCCTTTGTAAGAAAATAAGAATGACGATGGTATGAACCAAAGAAAAAAAACCCAGAAAGTTATCAGATGAGCCAACAGACTAAAACATTCTTGCTGCAAGTAAGTACTTAGATGTGTACCCTGACCTATGTATTTTAAAAACTCTCTCTGAGAAGAGTTATGCTAAACACTACACAAACCTCACTAGTAAGTTTCCAGCATAAGCTGTGCAGTACTTCTGCTATGGAAACTTGTCTGAACAACCTCCATTATTCAATATTATATAAATTTATCACTGTATTTTCTCTTAAACATGTTCAATCTCAACATTTCAAGTTCAAATACAAACCTCCTTCCTCACAAAAAGAGATTTCTAATGCTTTCTGCCTGAACGAGAATCCAAGGACTGGACTCCTGGCACTACGTGTCCTGAACAACCTATTGCCATTTACCTCATTTTCTTCCTTCTTGTTTCTCTCCACATAGGGACTTTCATACGGCTGCAGTGTCTCTTCCCACCACTCCGGGTCCACACGGCTCTTCCTTGTTGAGGTCATCCACGCTGGATCATATCTTTGTGTCACATCCCTGACACTCCCATCATTGTCAAATCCCACAACATAGAAAAGTGGCTTTGTGGCATGTGCAAAGCACAGCTGGGGCTGGCCTACATTGCCATGAACACAGTCTACACAAACCCACTTGTCCTCAGTCTCAAGGAAAACCTCCAGCCACTGGTCTGTGCCCATTGCTTTCCTCACCCCCTGCTGTCCATCATCCTCATCACTAGAAATTATTTTGTTTCTCTTCCTCTGTGCTTGAGGTAAGGCTGGAGCTGTACTTTCTGCTGGCTTAGTCTCAGCTCCAAATGAAAGCCTGTTTTCTGAAGTCTCAGTTTTTGACCTTTTTAAAGCTGTCAGCCTTGAATTCTGGGAGGCCTGTGACCTCCTCCGTCTTTTAGGTACAGTTTCAAAATCCTCATCTGAGAGATCACTCTCCTCCTCTGAAACCTCAAAGTCTGAAGCACTACCCTCATCACTTCCACTCTCTTCCTTGTAACACACTTTGGAGGCCACTCGTCTTCGGCGGTTATTCTTGGGCCTGACTGGCCCATCTTTTTCTGCTGAACCGGTCTCATTACTTGATTCCTTCTGTTCCTGGCTGCCTTTAGTCGGCTTTGACTTGTGTGTCCCTTTGGTCTGGGCAGTTTTGGGTTTCTTCGGCTCCTTGTTGTTTTCTTTGCTCTCTGAGGATTTCTCATCCTGCTTGGCTGTTTTGCAGGGGCATTTTTTTGCCACAGCTTTGGGTGTTGCGGCAGAACTCTCCTGCCCCTCAGAAGTGCTGCTGTGAGACAGCCTCTTGGATGAGCTCTTTCCCTGCAGAGAAACAAGCCAGGTCACTTTTATCACTACAGCTAAGAATATAGTAAAAAAAAAGACTGAAATCAGCCCAAGGTGCCTGCAGAACAAAAGGCTGGCAGGCACAGTCAATTCGCTTAAAAACTTAAGGCAATTGGCTGAAGAGATGCAGCAAGAGTTGCCTTTTAAGTTTTAAAGAAATGTAAACCCACTGAAACATTAAGAAATCTTTGCTGAAACACAAAAATGAGTGGCTTTTTAAAAGAAGAAAATTAAAAATTAAGCGTGTGCATTTTCTGCAATGCAGACAGAACCCTGATTCATGCAGTAAGCAATTCACTGCAAGTTCTAATAGCCAGAAAGTTTTTTCAATCCTACTGAATCAGTGACTTATTCCTTATTCCACACAAACAACAAAACTACCTTCGGTCTTGTCTCCTTGAGGGGAATGGGCTGAAACGACAGCACGAGGCGACACAGCAGCTGTAATGCTCGCAGAATAATTAAAAATATCTGCAAAACAGTTTAAATTGAGTAATTTAATCACAGGAGGCTGTGAGATAAAAATACAAGAAAATAAAAAGCTACAGAATCACTTAAGTCACTGATCTGCTTTCTTCAAATCCACCCCTCCCACCATTTTGTCTAGGACCTGACACACAGCATCCAAACTCACCAACCAACCCTAAACTTCCCAGTCTCTTACATGAACAAGCTCCTCATCATCCTGTGCAGCGTAGATGGCAAACCTCTTCTCCAGTGCTGACTGAAGGGGCTCTCCTTTTTCAGTGGAAAGCTCATCATTGACAGTGAAGGTTCCGACAAACCTGAAATACAAGATACCTGCTTATTTATCCAGTGTTTGTGACTGTACTCTTACAACTTCTGAGTTCACACTCTCCTTCTCTAAAAAGGAAGAGCCCCTCTCATCCTTTTATATAAAATTAAAAAAACCCACAGAAAACTACTAGTTACAGCTACCCCTCTTCCTGAACCCAAGCTCTACATTCTATGTGACAGCACAATCAGAAGTTTTACCATTTCACCAAGTTGGAAAGGTAGACAAGGCCCACTTGGCCTGCGGGCACTTGGGTGAAGCGTGTGGGGACGATGGACAGACCGATGGCGAGGAGATCTGGCTGGCAGCAGACCCTGTTCCTATAGAAACCATTTGCTAATAAACACAGCAAGTGAACCTGAGAGAGAAAAGTTTAAAAAGTGAGCTCACAAGAGATTTTCCTTTTTAGAACTACTGTCCATGGTAAAGACAAGTAATACTCCACTGCTCCTTTTAACAGAGAGGTGACAATGAAGCCTCCCAAGCATTCACAGTGCTGTCTTGAGAAGACAGTAAAGCACTTAAGTCTTTGCAAGTGTTTCCTGCTTTACACAGTTTAATCTCAACAGAATGAGAAGAAAGGAGAAATATACAACCTACTCACATATGCTTTGAGTTACAATTTTACTAACACAGGCACTGGTGTTTCTAATTCACAGTTTAGGAGGAAACTTAACAAACATCTGTCAGGACTACAGCCTCTGTTTTTTCACTTCTAGCTGTGGCCCCATGTCATTCGATAAAAATTAGTTTCTTTTGATTACAAATCAGTTCAGGCACCTTTATGCTCAATTTCTTCTCTGCCATAGTTCTCTGTGACAAATACCTTATGTGTGTCCTCACGAACTTCCTTGCTGAAACGTTTCATCATTCTCCGAAGGTACATCTCAAACTCCGCTTTTCTTCTTTCTCTGCAGAAGATTACAAAACAAATGGATATTGTGGGATTTCCGTGGACCTGCTCTTCTGGATTCCTGAACTGGGTCAGTTCACAAACAGAATCCATCCCACTGTACACACTTAAGGAAAGGTTTAGTGACTGGCTGTGTAAACAGGCTGTTAAGATTTTGCAGTAACACAATGACATTTCACCCACAGCTCTTCTTGAAGAGATCTCCTGCTGTCTCTTCACTGCAAATGGAGACAGTAAAATAGAGTGAAGTTACACACTTGATTTTCAAGGAAGCTGAAAAGCCTCCTCCATTACTGCCAACTCCCACTGAAGATTTTTGGTAGAATTGCCAGTGTGTAAACTGTTCTTCATCCCACAACCCTGCATCGTTCCAACTAAACGGTCTGCACCAAGTGGGGATTTTCACCCAGAACACCACAAGTCAGTGACAACCAAGGGAATTTTTAACTTCAGCCTTTAGCACCCTCTATCACATCCTTGTTCTTACCTCCTCTCTCTTTTCTTCACCTGCTCTGGGGTTTCAATCTCTATCTCAACAGGATTGCTTGGCAGCCCCACTGATGGAAGAACAGCAGCTTCTTCTAACTTATCTGTAGCAGGTTCCTGAAGTTCTGTAAAAATAAAATACTAAATTATAAGTAAAAATGGAATAGATTCCCAGGGAAGACTTATGATGGGATAAGAAACTACATTTTGCTTCTGAAGTGTTCAAACAGTTCAAATAGTTAACACCAGCCCCTGGATCTTCCATAACAATGTGTGTGTTGTTATTTCAAGTAACTGTGGGATGTTATTCACCTGCTGTTAAAGAAACATTTTGATATACAAACTCTTAAAAAGTGCTTAACATGAAAAAATATGCAATTGTTACCTTCCACATCCTCCCATTCATCTTCACTTTCATCATCATCATCATCACCCTTGTCAGTATTGTCTTCATCCATCTCTTTTTTAACAGGAGATTCTGTCTTTAACTTCATCTCTTTCTGAGGATGCTTCAGTGAGTCACTGTTAAAATCATCAAAACAATGTTAGTATCAGGAAACGCAGGTGCTTGTTTATCAAAGACTAAAAATAGGGAAATAAATCAAGCATGACCTCTGCATCAGTAACAGACTGCGTATTTGACAGTCACATCACAGAAAGAAATAAGATGAAGAAAGAAGTCCTATAGACTTGAAAAATAAATTTACCTGCATGTTTCCTCTTTGATACAATTCTCTTTATTTCTAGCATTCTTTTTATTTTCTCTTATTTGTGATTTTCCCTCTCCCCGTTTTGAAGGTTTGGAAGTTTTTGCTGAGTTGGAAACTTCAGTATCACAATCTTCCTCCTTTTTCCTAGCTGGAGCTTTTGATGGTTTTTTTATACTGGGCTTTTTCTCTTCAAAATCATTTGCATGTGACAAAAGAAACGAGATTAATGTTAGAGGATGGAGTTTCATCTCCATGGCAACCTGAAACATCTCCATGGATTCATTAGAGGCAGCTACTGAAGAACGAGAGCACCCACAATGCTGAGCACGTCGTTGTTTGTTTATAAATAGGCGGGATTTGAGCTGTGACACTTATTGGAGGAAAATACTTGCGTAACTCACAAGAATCACCTAAAGATTTCTATAGTCCTACCGATGGAATCGGCTAAAAACCAAGCATCGTGCTTGCCATTCACAACTTATTACCATGTGACGCTGCTCTGGAGAGCGCGGCCGATCTAAAACCACCCTTCACGAGCTCGCTGAGCCTTTGACAGCATGCGGAGCCCGCGGCACACCCGGGATGTGGCGCACTGATCCCACCGCCGATAAACCTGCCGATAACGCAGCCGATATTCACCTCCCTCCAGCGCGGCGTGGCCGATCATCCCGAGGGCACGCTGGCACCGCTGGCCCCTGACCCCGCGGTCCGGAGCGGCCCGAGCCCCGGCGGTGGCGCAGCTCCGGCCCGCCACGGCCTCCCTGCCGCACTCACCCTCCTCACCTTCTTCCTCCTCCTTCTCCTCCTTTCGCAGCCGCCCAGAGCGCCTCTTTTTGGCGGCCGCGGGCCGGGGCGATGCTCCGCGCTTTCTGGCCATGGCGCTGCCGGCGCAGGAGGGTCCCGGCCGGGGCCCGCGGGTGGAGAGGGGAGGGAAGGGGAGGGAAGGGGGGGGGAAAGGAGGAGAAAGGAAGGGGCCGGGCCATAAAGTCTCGCGGGCGGGCACGGGAGGCGGTTTGAAAGATGGCGGATGAGGTGGACCAGGTGAGCGGCTCTCGGCTCTTTCATTGCTGCAGGGGGAGGCAGCTCGGGTCTCCGCGGCTGGGCCGGGCGCGCCCGGGCCCCTCGTGAGGCGCAGCCCCTGGGAAAGAGGGGAAATCCCCGCTCGGCCTCGGAGTTTGTGCCGCTGGCGGGGCGCGGGCAGGGCTCGCCGCGGGCCCGCTGACGCCGGGCGCTGCCGGAGGAGGGAATGGGTGGAAAGCTGCCGAGGGGAATGCCCTTAGCTCTGAAGGAAGGGGGCAGCTAGAACGGAAATATGGGATATGTATATGAGTTATGGAAGGTGTGGAATATGCACGGAGGTCTTCGCTCTCTTTTAGTTGCCGTGCTCGAATTGCGCTTTCTCACAGAAAGGGCCCTCAGGCCTGTGTGTGCTGAGGTTTCACGCCAGCCTCGGGGCCCGGCCTGGCTGCTGTGTGCCCGGGTTCCTCTGTGCTGGCACCGCTGTCAGCGTGGCTTCGGCTGTGTCAGCCTTCATCGTGCCATGGCATAGGTGTGGTGCTGGCTCACGCAGTGTGCGCTCTCTGCTGCAGTGTGAACTGTAGCTGCTGGTAAGAAAAACAGTTCACAGAGTTATAGAATGGTTTGCTTTGGAAGGGACCCTAAAGATCATCTAGTTCCAGTCCACCTGTGTGAAGAAAGATTTTCTGCAGACTAAATTGAAATCTTTTGATTCACATTGCTCCGAGCTGGTGAGTATCAGTGGAGTGGTAAATCAGCAGCACTCAGATTCACCAGGATGTGAAGGAATGATTTGAAGTATTTGCATCTGTCTTTTCACTCCTTTGTTTTCTGTGTCTCACAAACATTGAGGAATGGAAAATTTCACAGGCTTCTGCTGTACAAATAACGCTTTTATTTTGGTTTTTAGCAACAAACAACAAATACTGTAGAGGAGCCACTTGATCTCATCAGACTCAGTCTAGATGAGCGAATCTATGTCAAAATGAGGAATGACAGAGAGCTTAGAGGCAGATTACATGTAAGTAAAACTTTGAGAACATTGTCTTGCTCATTCAGCTAAGCACTGGGCAGTCTTTCTTTATATACAATAGTTTGTTAAACAAGTTTACCTGTAATATTCCACTGGTTGTTGAAAAATTTAGTTTTAAAACATGAGTAATTGCATGTCATGGTTGAAAGTGCAGATGTTGGTTGGAGAAAGTAGGTTAAGGATTGTCTTAGTTACCAGAACTGTCATGTGATTGGTGGAAAATTCTAATTTCTTCAGTACTTTGTCAGCTATTAGCTACTTCCCTGAAAAGCCGAAAGATGTATTTTGTTTTTCTTGTATCCTGAATGATACCAAGCAACTATAATTGCACTGCTTTTGGCTTCAATTTCTCTGTCTGTGAAAAAAGCAAAAATGCTTTAGGCCACTTCCTGTTATGTACCCTGAGGCCTCTTCTAGACTGAGGTCGTCGTTATCACACAAGAATCCCATAAGGCACACCTGGGAGGTGTGATGGGGTATGTACTCAGCTGGGTTCTCAGGTTTTTGCTTTCTGTTAAGTCTGTCACCCTCTCTTAAGTGCTGTGCTCTGCTGTAGAAGAGAACCAGTTGCCCAATGAGTTGACAGGGCCTCAGCTCTTTTGGAAACACGGAGATAATGAGAAATCCGTGAGGGACACATGTAGTTTGCAACATGCTTTTGTAAGGTTTTTGGAACATATGTTTAAGGTTTTGTAGCACTGTATGAGAAGCAGCTTTCATATCCTTTAAGTTGTCCTCGGGCAGTCAATTCCAGGAGGCTGGACTGGCAGTGGTGTGTAGCTGTGAAAGTGTGTCTGTCTCTGAGGTCTTGTAAGTGCTCTCACAGAATGCTTCAGAGCTATTTCCTGCAAGTGTTTCAGTAAATGTAAATGTCATGCCTTCTTTTTCCTGCTACAGAATTCTCATTTGTTTATGTTTGTGTTGAGTCGTAAGGACAACTGTTAGTACTTCGTTTTGGTCAAAATCAGATTAAACTATTTATGTCTGAAAGTCTTGCTAAGAATTCTTGTTTTCATAAACTCATGCTTGAATTTTGGAAAACAGTAAACTAAACTTAATTCCCACAGGCGTATGATCAGCACTTAAATATGATTTTGGGTGATGTGGAAGAGACTGTGACTACAATAGAGATTGATGAAGAAACCTACGAAGAGATTTATAAAGTAAGGACTAAAAATGGAGTTAATTTATCCTCACAGATTTTTTTTAATTTAAAACTACTCTGTGTTATGTTGTTAAAGTAGTTTATTGCTGGCTGTTTTTTGAACCAAGCTCTAACAGGATTTGGAGAAACTGTTATGAAAGTACACAGGATATCTAGAGACTTGGTATGAGTTGTGTTGATCTCTTCAGCATGCCGGAACATTGGCTGTTTGTTGGACGTGTTTCAGGTGTTTTTGTGATTGAAATGAATGTTTTGTAAATGTAAACTTTTCTTTCCTTCTTCACAGTCTACCAAAAGGAATATTCCAATGCTCTTTGTCAGAGGGGATGGCGTTGTGCTTGTAGCTCCCCCATTGAGGGTTGGTTGAAGCAACAAAGGACTTAACCTTCTTGGAAAGTTCCAGACTTTTGGACAGTGGTTCATGTTTCAATCATGTCTCAAAATTCTGTATATGTTTTTTATAGGATATTTTTGGTTCTTTTGAAAAGGGGAGGGAAGGGGAACCAGTTTGTCTTGCAAAAAGTATGTGTAGTCAATTGAAGCAGTGTAAAACGCAACCTGATCTCAGAATTAATGTGAACTAAACTGTGAATTGGCTGCCTTGTCACATTCAGTAAAAGAATCCGTAATTTTTTCTATCTTGGCAGTAACACTGTCTTATTTTTGTTGTTTTAAATAAATTTTGGTTTCTCTTTGGGATATGGTTTGTCATGTTTTTTGTGCTGAGGGTATATGTTCTTCTGTAGAGCTGTGCTTTATGAAGTTATAGTATCAGCCTCACTGTCAGAGAAAGCAGTATCTTTAGTGTTTTAACTTCTGTCTTTACTAGTATCCAAGTCTTGCAGATTACTGGTTTTGCAGGCAACGCTACATCAATCAATGGTGCTGTAATATATGGCTTTCTGTTCAAATTTGTGATGTACATCCTCATTGTAGGGAAATGGTGTTTATATGAATCTTCCACCTAAGATACAGAAGATGGGCTTCAGTGCAATGTTTTCAGATGTTTTTGTTGTGTCATTGGCTTTGTTAACAGAGTCACAGTTTGCAAGGCCATAAGTAGAGACTGAGGTTGTTGCTCACATGCTATGAGTTCCATGCTCCATTCAATTCCTGCTGTTTGTGGCATGTTTCAGTTCTTGACTATATGAAATTCTGCTGGATGCTTTAAGATGCATATAGGTTATCTGTGGAGAAGGTGCAGTAGAACCTGAACAAAGCTCCTTTTTAATATGTGCTTTCTCAGGCCCACCTTGTTTGCAATTTACTCTCCTTGTGTGGAAAAAAAGACACTCCTGCTATAAATATGTTTTCGAGTCTTACGAGAGATGTAGGTCTGCACTTCCTACAAAGCTTGACTTTTGATTTAATAGTTATCTAAGTTCTCTGTAGGTTTAGCAAAAGCAGCTTGCTCTGGCACTTTATCTACAATTAAAAATCTTCATAACAATCAAGGTCTGCCAATCTTTTTTTTTTTCTATTCCTTTTTTATTTGGATTTTTGTATTGGAGGGCTGACAAGATGCTCAAAATGCTGGAAAATCAGGGATTTGTATCTTGATAAATTGTAGACTTAATATGTGTTAATAACACTTGTAGACTCTGAGAATAACAGTGGAGGAGTATGTGAGTCCCACATACTCTTTACTTGAGCCCTACTTACCAGCATAACACATTTATCTGTATGTACAGTATTTTTATATCACAGGGTGTCAGCACAATGGAAAGAGTGACACCTGACACAGTTCACCTACATAAATCCCTGGAAAACTCATTAAAAAAGGTCTCATTTATCCCCTATTTCTTTTTAAGAATTAAGTGAGAGATTATTATGGTGGTTGGTAGCTCAATTATTGTCTAATTGATTTCTTGGGTATTTACTGTCTAATTATGAAGATCTGTTATTGTTTTGTGTCACTGAAATGGCCAGTAGCATCCTTGATCCTCTGATTTGAAATGAGCTGTCTGGAGCGGGAGCCAGTCTAAGCCTCTCTGTGATGAATGTGGAATAATAAAAAAAAAAATCTCCTCCCAACAAAAATCCCCCCCCCCCAAACAAACAGCAACATAAGAACATCACCCTAAATGAACTGCCCCCCCCCCCCCCAAAAAAAACCCCAAACAACACCCCCCCCCAAAATAAATTTAAAAAAAATAATTCTCAAACAAAACAAACCCTAAAACATTTGGAAAGTTTTTGCAGTCTGGTCTCTTTCATACTGTTCTTTCCACTTTTTGACCATATGTTTGCTGTACTAAGCATTTGTCAAGATTTCTGTTCCAGATGAGTTTGAAAAATAATTTGTTAATTTTCCTCATATTTTCTCAAGGTTTCTTAAATGCCTCTTCATATTGTCTCACATTTTCTGTCTGCTAGAGCTTTTAATGTTACTGAACTTCTTGAAACTTGGCTTTTTATTTCTAGTAGCTTTTTATAGACAGCAGTAGCCTGGTAGGTTATAGCCTTTGGACTGTATCTTTTTTATAGATGGCAGAATATTTTCTTAGTTTGTTTTTAAAGAATTTCTGTTCTGCCTGAAAACATCTCACTCTCGGGACCTCTTTTTTAACATGACTGTTAAGCAATTCCCTTTATCAGAAGTGCTGATAGAGTTAAACCTCTGGTGTCCTACTGTTTTTGTGAGTGTTTGCTATTTTGAAATTTCTATGTGGGCTTGTGAAATTGATTTTTGGATCTGACTACTGTAGGGCACTAGATGGTGCTGCTTTTCCTCAAATTTAAGCTTTATTGTTTTTGATGTATGTAGCCTGTGTCAACAGGCCCTGTACTTGTACAATTAGTCATTTGTTTTTAATTAGGATGGCACTTGCTGACAGTTTTAAATTAACTCTACTGCTCACCCGTAAGTAAAAATCAAAATATGTTTTGATGTTTATGTAGGCACAGAGCAAGTCCCCACAACAGTTAAAGTCAAGCAGTGTATGTGCCTTGCTTTGTCAGAGGTTAAGATGCACAAAGTCCAGGCTGGCAACTTTTCTCTGAGAAGAATTAGCTCAAGAATTCACCATTTAGAATAAATTGAAGTTGACCACTGTGCTGCTGAGCCCTGCTTGGTGAAGAACAGCCCTCGTGTTGGTTCACAAGGCTGCTGCTGCTGCACCGGTTCAAGTGCTGTCCACTACATTCACTGGAGGACTTCGTTGCAGTTCAAATTCAGCAGAGGAGAACAGCCTGCACTTAGGTGGTTTTTTTACATTAAACTCCTGAAAAGACAAACATTTCAGTTTATTTCAAGTCACCACTACTCCTGCCTTTTCTTGGATCCATATAAATGCATTTTGAATCCAGCCTACGTATT
Organism: Hirundo rustica; assembly: GCF_015227805.2. Taxonomy (NCBI): domain Eukaryota; kingdom Metazoa; phylum Chordata; class Aves; order Passeriformes; family Hirundinidae; genus Hirundo; species Hirundo rustica. Next base: position 10,925,301 of record NC_053461.1, read on the forward strand.
TGAACAAGATCTAATTTTGTTCTAAGCCATGTAGGGTTTGGGGGATGTTTTCTTTGGTGTTTTTTTAAAGTTGAACGAGGATTACATTACAAGTTTCATTCCTATTCCCTAGCACAGGACAAGCCCAGGATTTGGATAATACAGTTACAGTAAGCCCTGAGCACTGTGAGCATTGACAGGCTGCTGCGGGGATTCGGGCTGGAAAAGCAGGACAGTATTGATCATGTTGGGAGCTCTGCAACAGCACTTTCTCCTCTTGATGCTTCTGTTTTGTAGATTTTGTTGGAAATGTATCGTTTGAAATACTTAAGAGAAGGAAACTTGTAAACCTCCTTATTAGATTGTCCTTACTAGAGCTATAGGACTGGGAAGGGTGCTGATTCAGTGCAAGATGACAAATGCTGTGCATTGTTTTTTGAACTGATGATGGTGACATGTACAGAAAATCCCATCAGACTTACTAAGATTTTAAGACATTCATGCCAAGATCATCAATGGGCTGAATACATCATTACTGAGGGTGTAGGACTCCCATGTTTCTAAACAGGAAGCTCCTTTCATATGCTTAACAAAAAGAATGGCAAAGAAAAATAGAAAGTTCTACAGAAAATTGAAGCACAGTGTCCAAGCCAGCCTTTTTTGGGGGGAAGAATGGGTGGAAGGAAGAGAATAGATGATGTGGGTTGGAGCGGAAAACGAGAACCACTGACGGAAAAAGATGTAGTCAGAAACCCTGTTCGTGAGTGATTTCTTTTTCATTGTTGCCCAAATTAGTTTGAATGGAAGAAAGGCCCCCTCCCAAATTTTGGAAACTTAGTCCAAAAAGCCTATTGAGTTGTACAATGGCATTTGATCAGTTTATGATGTGATTGCCTGCACCAGCAGGGGATGAGGCAGGCGTGCTCACTATCTGGGTGAGTGGGCAGGCTATTGGAGAAAGCACTGCACAAACCTTAGGAAGAGCTGGGTAATGACTGATCACAAAGAGGGGTTTTGGCAGTGTCTTCTTCTGGGTGGCACATGGTAAACATGGATATTTCCTTCCTCAGTGTGCAAATGGAAGGCATCAGGATATTCAAATGTAAGCATATTTTGTGACTTTCCCTTGGGTTTTAGTAATGCAAATTGCTTTAGATTTTTAGAACCAGTTGTTTAGTTAATTTTCTGATAAGGATATATGTTTTACACACCTGCACTGGCTAAACATGGTGCTCTTGGGTCTCACTCTGTTGGTTCATGTCACCAAAAGCCCATGTCAGTACCTGCTGTAGATGATGTAGTCTTCTAGCCTGTTTCTTAGTGGTTTGAGCAAGGAACTTTGACCAGGGGCTTTAAAATGTTTGACAAGTCAAAGCCTGAATTTCCTAAACTCTTCTGCAACAGTGGATCAATTTTTAGCCTCTAAAGAGTCTGCAGCCTCAGTGCTGCAGGCGACTTACTCTTGTTCCTTTTTCACAGCACTCAGCTGTGGCACAGAAAAGTTATCATCTTTGTGGGTAAGGGAAGGCTGCAAAAGCCTTGCTATCATAGCACAGTTTATTATGTGGTTTGTAGTCTACTTGCTACCTGACAGAACTCACAGTTGTGGCACTTCTGCTACAGTAAATTTTCATTTGTTCTTCTTGAATCCACTAAAGTGCTGGGCAGTAAAACCTCCAATCTGATGCACATCATGGCATCAAGTGTGCGTGTCACTCGAGCTTGTCACTTAATGCTGATCAAGGTGAAATGCTGTGTAAAACTTGGACCAAGCAACTCATATAATTCCTTCCCTAGTCTATTCTTTGAACATTGCAAGAGACTTCAGGTAAGCAAACTATTTCCATTTAAAAAGAAGAAAGAATGTGCTCTAAATTTATGTTAAAGTATGTAGAATATTAAGGATAAAACTTGTAGTTTTCTTCGTGGAATGCGTTATTGAATTCTTCAGGAGCCTTCAAATTTCAGTGGCAGGGAAAATTTGAAACAAGTAAATGGTGCTCCAAATCTTGAGTTCTTTAAAAATCTGCTGCAACAGATGACTTTGTCACTCAATCTTAAACATAATTGTAATGATTTAGTTACCTTTTTATTCTGTAAAGGTGACACATTAGCTAGACTGAATTTTCATAGCAGGTAACTGTTCCTGGTTCATCCTGTGCTGTAGGTGGTATGGCAATGCAGCATGTTGTAATTTGTTCTATAGCACCTATATTTAGTACTTTTTAGTAAAACAGTTGCCTCCCCCCACTGCCCAGATGTTGTGTTCCAGTGGTTAAAAGTCTGAGGAAGAAATGAGATATCAACAGATAACATCTGAGAGCTAATTTGATTTGTTCTACATTTGTAATGCATTCCTCCAAGCTAAATTCTTGTTGACTGACGTGCTGCTTATAAAAGGCAAGAAATCCAGAGCTCCACTGGAACCCAGGAGGATACACTGTAGTTAAATTGAACGCAGTTCTCAACAACTTTCTTATACCAAACCTTCGGATCATTATTGCTGCCTGCGGGTGTAATTCAGATATTCAGAATTGTTTCAGAATTAATGTCCTATCCATAAAGCACTGGCTCTGATCTCAGTGGAGATTTTCTAATGTAATGGAGACAATTTTCATATTTAAATGTTAAGCCTTTATATTTTACTTGCCCTGCATTCATTCCCCGAAAACCAACCTAAACCAGCAGTGCTGTTTGCTTGCAGCTTCCAGGTTTGCAATGCCCTGTGGGTAACACAAGACCTCTGTCCTCTGTACTCAATCCTAAAGCCAGCTGCTTGTGCTATTTTTGCTTTCTTAAGGCACTGTGATGTCTGTACAGTGATTTTTTTTTTTTTTTTTTTTTTTTTTTTTTTTTTCCCCTCTCTCATGTGCAGTCTCATGAGTTAAGCAGAAATATTCTACATGTGGTGTTTTGGGTGCTGAATATAAACTTCACTTTAAATTTCCATTACTTTTGTTTTCTTCTGGATTTTCTTTTAGTACTATGGATTTTCTTTTGTCCTAAAACAGGGTAAAAAGTTTCATTCTTGTGAAGGGCTCTGACATAGCTGGGATGAAGCTTTCCCAAGGGATATTTGTGCATCTCATTCTGGTGCCAACCTTGATAGCCAGCTCTGAAAAGCAGGGGAAAACTGTTCTTCGACTGGCCCAGCTGCACAGAGAGAAGTCACACAGTGAAACAGTCCCACCATCACACTTCCTACAGAGGTCTGCTGGTTCTGATCAAGCAGGATTATATACAAAGAGTTCAGAAGAACTGAATGTGGTATGATTTGTGGTCTCAAAAAATTATTCCCAGGAGTTATATGGAAGGTGTCCCCACTCATCATAATCAGCCTATTAACGAAGCAAACCCTTCCTTAAACATGTGACATTTAAAAGACTGTTGAGTTGAAATTTGATGTGAATGTTCAATAAGCTGTTTGTTTGGGTTTTTTTCTTAGTTTATCGAGAGCTATTCACCCACAACTTATACAGCAGAATTGTGAGATGCCTACACAGAGAGGTTGTAAACAGAGCATGAAGATATATGATGTAAGCAGCCAATTGGCCTCAAGCAGTTTTTTCTCTTTCATGGACTCTGTTGCATAACTGTTCTTTCCAGCCTGACTCTGGTGTTTATGGCTTGGATGGGTATGTGAGAAACTAATCAGGGCAGTTTCTACTTCTAAGGATGAGGAATTTTTTGAGAATTGTGCAAGTTCTGGATGTACTAATAGCATCCAGAGAAGCAAGGGTTAATTTCCATAGGATTCCTTCCCAGAGTTTCATCCAAATAAATACTCTATAAGATAGGAATTTACTTAGTAGTTTGTGTCCTTTGAGCTGTAAGCTTGGGACAAGAGTTTGTTTTGGTTTTTTTTTTTATGGTCGAGGGAGATGTGTAGGGTGATTGCTAATCCTTGGTGTGTGTCTGAGAGGAGAGAATTACTGCAGGTCATGCTGTCCTAGTACTAGATTCCTTTTGGTTTTTGGTTGCTTATTAGTCACTCTTCTAACACGGCATCCTTTGTTTCCAACAGAAAGCCATTGCAGGAATGCAGTAGCAAGGGAAGGAGGATGGCTTCATTCATAAATCTGAGAGCATTTTAAAAGGAGGCTATAAGTTATTGTCTAATTTCTTTCATCTGAAGAAAGGAAAGCAGGATGTTGCAATTAAACATTTTGTCCAAGGTTGCATGCTGAGCCCATGGCAGAACTGCAAACAGGTTCCCCGTCCTCTGTAAAGGGTCTCTTGAGCCCTAGAGCCAAGGGTTGCAGTCTGGGCCATGAGTACATGGATCGTTTCCACTGTTATTCTGCTAACAGGGAGAACGCTGGTACCTCCATTACTGAAGGTATTGGAGAGGGAATTTAACTGAACCTACAGGATAAAAATATAGTTTCCTTCTACACATAAAAGTGGTTCATGTTAGTAGAGTATAACAGTTTCCCACAGTTTCCACATGGGTTTAATACTAAAAAGATGAAAAGATATTTTTGAGTATGAGACTTAAAAAAAAAAAATCAATCCCAAATAACTCAAACTTTAACCTCTTTCTCTAGAGAGAGCGCTGACGGTTGATCAGACTGCTATAAATTTTGACTCAACAAAAGGGAACTCAAAGGACAGAACAGAATACTAGGGTAAGAAACAAGATGTGATCCTCAGATTTGGTCCAAGATCCAGGAATGAGAAATTACAAATTTATTCTAGTCCTTTTTTATTCTGTTACCACAGCTAAATAACTCAGATATCATGAGCACAACTGCTGTTTCTGGGAGGGTTTTTGTATGCGTAGCTTTGGAGCTACTCTAGGCAGTCATCTGACTCAATTGAAGCTCTTGGCATGCAAACCCTGTTTGTAGCCATTTCATAGGTGTATGGAAAATTTGTCTGCAAGATTTTTTATTAGTAAGGTACCATATCTGTATTAATCATAGTTATAACTTTCCACTAGCAATCTGGGATAGTAGATTATGATAGCAGATCTCTTCATTACACTTAGAACATGAAGTCCTATAAAGGTATTACAGAGATACATCTACTGCTTCATTTTTCTGATACTCTTCATTATTTAACACTGGGTCGTGAGATATAAATTATCTACCATGAAAATTCCCTTGTTTATGTGAATTTTTGCATGACTGTATTCCTTCAGATATCTTCACAACCAAGCAGATACTCAATTGCTGTATGAATTTAGAGATAGGAGGGACATGCAGGAGTGAAACACACTTGGTTTGTATTTTTTAGTGACTTGTAAATCTTCGCATAGGACATACATTACATGAGAATGCAGTTCATCAGGAAGCAGCAAACTGATGGGTGAATGTGTTCTTATGTACATGAATACTATTCATATACATAGTATATGAATACCGTTCATTAGTAATGCCTGAATAAGAACCAGCCCTGTAGGAACTGTGCTGGTTACAGATCTTGTGCCTTGTTCTCATCCTCTTGAAATCCAAATTAAGCCCCCCACCTCCTGAATGCTTGCATAGTGAGCCGTCAGCCTCTTCAGTTGTGGTGTGACAGTGCAGCTCACCTGGGAGATGCAGGTCCTGGCATGTGGAATGCATTCTGTTGGCGCAAGATGGAGCACTGCCTGTTGAGATCCTGTAGTCTCTGTGGGCTGTACCTTGGGTTTCTGAAGATGAAAGCTTCAACAGTGTGAAGCTCTGCGTGGGCTGTGTTTGGCCCACAGGCTATATTCACCATCCCTCATGTTCACTGGAATGTAGAACTTTCCAGCCTAATGCAGATTATGTTTGGTTTTTTAACTGTTTAACAAAACAGAACTTGTAATTTTCTGACCCTAAGTGGGAGTCACTTAAAATGCATTAGTCAAGGCAAAAGGAATTTCCATTTCACCCGTGGCTCACACTAACCTCTTTCTATGCTCTTTTATGTTGAGAAACTGTCAACTCAACTACAGATGGACCATCTTCACTGGTGTGGTGTTACCAGGCATTTTTCACTTTAGACTTAGGCTGTTACACAGGAACTCTGCATATCCCTTGATATATCACAAGTGCGAACGCCCCACTTAGCTTTGTGCCTTCTTTGAATTGTGATTGATAAATCACAGCACCCCAGCTTATTCTTTGTGGCTTCACCAAAGAGACTTAAATTCTGAATGAGCTTTACCTTTTAGAGAAATGTGGCAAGCAATTGAGGAGAATCTCGCAGCTGGATAAAATAACTCCTCTAAAACAAACCATAACACACACAGGATTACAGTGTCAGATAATTTTCAACAAGGGTTCAGCCCATGAAGTGTATCTCTGGGAAATTCCAGATTTTTCAGCACACTGATAGTAGCTTCATCCTTATCTCCTACTCTCTGTAGATCTCTCTCCGTGTTTAAGTCGTGTTGAAGATAGATGGACATTAATTTTTAAAAGTCAGCGTTTGATCATCAAAATTTCTACTGGTTTTGGCAGCATAGCCTGTTTTAGACCAAATGTTCTATTTAAATCTGTAGAGGACAATGTACAGTGTGGGTTTAGAGGAAGATAAGCATGTTCCCATCTTCTCACCTTCCAGACTGAGGAAATGCAAGTGGGCTTGCTCTTATCCTTACAGACAGCGTCTACAAAGGCAATGAGACACAAAGAGCAATCATAACAGAAAATATTCTTAATTTGGGATTATGTGAATGACCAGATGCTATGGAGGAGGGAAAACTGGGCACAGCAGTTCTGCCTTGTATAGCTTTGTGGCCTTAACAACTTGATGATCCATGGAAGTGGAATATTTTTCTTGTTTTTCTCCTGGAACTTCTCTGATCAATAGACTTTCCAATAGTTACACGATGGAATGACAAAAATGGTCCTGTTTCCTAAGAAATGTCTCTGGTGGCAAAGTTTTTAAAGGTCTGGGAGTTTCCCTATTGTATTTAATGGGGCATTTGGCTCATAAACACATTAAACAAAGAAACAATAGATCCCTACGGGAATTTTAAAAGCTGAAGTGTAGGAGCTTTAATAATATTATGAGGACCTAACATGTCTGATGTGGAAACTTAAATCTGAGGGAAGAATTATGAAAAGAATGTTCAAAGTAAAGACTTAATTACATGATTTATTGTTAATAGTTTATTATTGTATATACAGTGCCAGGGGCACTCCTGGTGCTTTATAGATGATTACAGAATAGCAATTCCCAGATCAAAAATCTTGATCATGCAATCTTTATTCATGTAAGTATTCCCCATGGTGCCTGATCTTGTTCCCTGTTAAAACTCAATAGTCTCTCCCAACACAGATCATCATAAACAATTAAAAGAACTTCAGCAAGAGAACACTGAATAATTATCCACCCCAGAATGCTGCATATTTTGGTGCCATATATTGTATGGAAAAAATACATCTATTGTGTTCTAGCAAACCTCACATTTTTCTGCAGCTTTAATTCTTAATTACAGTGTCAGCAAACATTATTTCCATGATAGAAGTAGCTTATTTCTGGAAGAAAAAAGTCCACTGAGTTGTCCCCCATATGTTTCAGACCCCATTGAGTTAGTCAATTTATGTGCATGTAGTTGTTCCCTCAGTCACCACTATAGAAAGTTTCACCTTCAAAGACAGATGCTGAGTGTGAAATACTCCTGTGAGCTTAGCAGATGCTGAAATCTCTGTTTGAAGAAGGTTTTGCTTTTCTTTGTTTCATCCTGTGCTGCTTTGCACTCCCCTGGAAATGGCACCAATGAGAAATGCACTTAGATGGTTTTCCTAATTCTTCAGCTGAAATGGCTGTTGTTTATCCACTGGGTTGCTGCAGGCAGCCACAGAAGTGAGCACAGCTTGTGCAACCATCTTTTGGCTTCTGTCTTTGAGACATAACAGTTCTGGTAAGGAGGGATTGAGGCAGTTATGTGCAGAAGGCAAAGGAGGCTTTTTCCCCTCCATCTGTTAGGGGATTTTAATATAACTTTTTGCAGCAGGCTGTCCTATTGCTCTCAGAGCAGTGGCATGTAGCACAGAGAGAGGTATTCTGGCTAGGGATGTGTGATGGTCTACATGCCTAAGATTCCAGTACAGTGATCAGGATTCAGATTCTTATCTGAATATTCTTGGTCTAGACAGTGGGTAGGGAGCATTGCTAGAGGAGGAAGTTTGGATGATACCCAACATTGCCTGCTCTTGAAAACACCTTTTTTTTTTTTTTTTTTTTTTCTTTCTAAGGCTGTGTTAAATCATTATTATTTAAAAGCATTCTAAGGTATCTTAATTACCCAGGATGTTAATGAAGTTTAGTACTTTGTGCTGAAATGAACATTGCTCTGACCATTAGCTACATGGCACTAACCAGTTTTGTGTTTACAGCTGATAACACAGAAGCATAATTTTGTGCAACTCCTAGTTTCGTGCAGGTCAGAAGTCAACGTAGGTTAAAAATGGGATTAGGATAATTTATGGAGGGTTGGTCCATTTGTGACTGTTAAATGCAATAGTTCAGGTGTAATCTCTCAGTGATAAGCTGTTGATTGCTAGAGAGTAGGAGGGTGTCCCTGGGGAAGAATTGTTCTATGCACACACCTTGTTTCTTATATTCTTTACCTTATGTTGAAAACAATGCACTGGGCTAAAGGGAGCTGTCAGCTGGCTCAGTGTGATTGCCTTTACATTCTCACATGTTACAGGTTCTTGGAAACGTTTCATTTCAGACTCGAATGGTGTGGCTCATAGCATTATTAGTTCTCCTTGTATTGTATTCATAGTCACACAACCCTTCCTAAACTCCCTCACCCCTGTCTCAGCATGTCTAGGGCTGAATTCTCAAGAAAGACTGGTTTGTAGTTGCTATCAATTCTGCACACAGAATTCCGAATCAACCATAAACCTTCAGAGGGACTGGATATTAATTCATTGCAGTCATGGACTGCTTGGAGATTGCTCAGCTTTAGCAGCAAGTGAATGCTAACTGACCTTCACGTCTCCCTTCCAGCTCTCTCCTAAATGTTTTGTCAATGAGCAATTTCGATGTGCAAAGTTGAAGTCCGGCTATCAAGTGATTTATTTAAGGTACAAGTGAAGACATTGTGAACCAGAATGATTACCTGGGTATAATGTTTAGCTTCTGGCCACTTTTGGAAGCTTCTAAACCCTGTAACATATCAAGGATCAGCTTTACAGTCACAGGCAGGATTGGCTGCATATCCTTGCCCTTTTCTTTTCTTGCATGATCACAGTTTCCAGGCTAATATATTAGCAAAATGTATTAGAAAAATCATTTGGGGCTGGGACAGATTCATCCCATAGGTCAGATATGGTCTATAGGCCGTTATTCTCTAATCTAGACAGCCGTGGTATTCACGTCTAGTCAGAGGGCCCCTAAACATGATTACTTTTTGATAATTATTCCTGTGCATATTTTGGTAGTGCTTGAAAGCCCAAACTGAGATTGGGATTCCATTGTGTTAGGCGCTGTGCTAACATACTCACCATGTTTCTGTCCTCAGTCTGTCTTGAGTTCAGTAAGGACCATCAAAACGAAATTGGAAATTAAATGTAAGGGATTATTGGAAGAATTGTCACAGCTTCACCAAAAACTGTGGACGTTCTCAAGTTCAGCTTTTGCCCCAAGGTATGTTTTCTTAAAGACTGAAGACATTCTCTTCACTTTATGAAACAACTTCAGACATGTCTTTTTTTATCTGTAATGCCTGATATTGGTATAAAGCCCCACCATTGAACCTGAAACTAGACAACTGATCTGACATGATTGCAAAAAAAATTTCAACAGAAAGTAGGAGAATTGAGATCCACTTTATCCAGAGCTATATGTTTTATAAGTTTACTGTAAATGGATATTTAGGAAGCAAGTGACCTCCTGAAGACCTCAGGATTCAAAGAATGGCTCAGAAGTGTCCATACAGGTTAATGCGACCCACAAAATATCCATTACTCATTTTTCCTTCTGTGAAAGAGCAATGCCTTTGTTTCTCTCTCTCTTTTCTTTTACTTGAAGGCAGTAACAGAACCTGTGGCTTTGCTTCCTACAAGTCACTACCTGCCAAGAACAGCGGGCAAATGAGTAATACTATTCCTCCCTTTAAATTCTTTCCTTGAAGTGAAATTAATGAAGATCTTTACCATGAAAGAAAAGAATCTGGTTTTGTGGAGAACCAAAGGCAGGCATTTAGACTTTTTCCCATTTTCAATTGTTTTTAAAATAGAGGTGGTGGAAATAGCTACAGAAACAATGAGAAAAGGAAAAGAATTATTTAAGTATCAAAAACTCCCTTATCATCTGGCAACTAGCTAGTTAGAAGCTAGTGAAGTGAACTTAGGAGAACCATTGTGCTCCAAATGGGAAATCCAGCCGGGACAAAAATACCTTTCCAGTCTCTGATGCTCGGTTAGTCATTGTTCACCTATTTTTGCATCAAGATCTGGGAGCTTGAGGACAGAACTTTCTAAAGGCCATCATCTGAAAGAACAAAAATAAAATCTGTGCACCACCAAGTAAGCTGCTCTGCTGATTCTTGGAGGCCAGAAGGTTAACACAGAGAGTGTCAGGAACAGCAGAGGAGATGAATGGTAGAAGGGTTTGCTTTCTCTTTCTTGTGTCTAAACATAGTGCTCACCAGATTTTGGTGGTGTTATCATCAGACAAGCATTCTCTTGTAAAATTGATACCTCCCAGTCCACTACTTAACAGTAATGTAATAGCCAGTGGTCTGGGGATGGAGTGGAAGCTCGGCACTCAGAGCAAGATGAGATCTTCGTATGTATACTCTGCCTTCCCTGAGAGACCTTAAGGACTGATGAATTTATAGCATAAGCTGATGAATAAAAGGGATGCTTTCTCACCCTTAAACTTGTTCTCTCTGGTCACGGTGCAAGAATGATGGTAGGGTAATGTAAAGAAGAAGCTTCCACTATTGTTGTCTGTGTTGTTTGCTGTGTGAATGAACAAAGAGCTTCAATCTCCAGCACTGTTTCTGCTATGATGAATGCTTTGTAAATGCTGATGGATAGATCAGGAGAGGATAGAAAGATAAAAGTCTGACATATCTTGCCAGTACTGAATTCATATACAGTTCGAAAGTGAAGTATAATTACCACCCAGATCAAATTCTTTCAAGAGCCAGAACTGTCTAGACCAGCAGAAGATATTTATTTTTACGGTTGATCTTTGTGGGTTTTATTAGCAACGCTGCCTTCCCTGGGGTAAAAGCAGGGGAGGGAAGAACAAAAAATCCTCTTGAGCTTCCATTGTTAAAAAAGCTATGTAAAGCCTATAGGAGAAATGTAAATTCTGAGAGTAAGTTGTATTTTTGTGAGGTTCTTTCTGAGATATCCTCTGCTTTAAACTGACTTGAGAAATCAGTGCAATAAAACTGGCGTTTGAAAAGTAAATTACATATTTAGAGAAAAAAGAACTTTGTAACTGAAACAACGGATGTGATAATGGAGTTTTCTCTTCACTTGAGACAATCCTGGATGGGTATGGCCCTGTTCACTATAGCTACACAGAAGGAAGAGGTCCTGCTTCTGCTAATAGTGCCACTTTTTAGCAAATTGATGAGTCATTGCTGGGTGCTGGTATGCATTGCTTCTGTATTTCAGGTTTGCCCCCATAAAACTCCAGCACACAAATCTCTCAAATGTAGCAAGCACCAAATTCTTTGTTATGTTCGGTTGGGTTGGGGAAAATGAGCAATCTGAAGGTGTGTTAAGAAATTTTTCAAGTGGGCTACTCAAATCAGAAAGCTGAAGAGACAAATTTGGATGTGCTGTTAAACAAATCTAAAGAAGCTGGAGTGGGATCCAAGCAACAGCATTTGACCACCTGTAAGTGGGTGCTAATATTCCTTTTTGCCATCTAGGGAGAAGAGAGACTTGCTTCAGACTTTTGAAATGTTCCACTAGTCTCACGTTGATTAAGGGAGGTGATTCTGCCCCTCTGCTCTGCTCTGGTGAGACCCCACCTGCAGTGCTGCATCAGCTCTGGGGTCCCCAGCAAGGGACGGTAGCTCCAAACCAACAGGAAGTAGGTTTAGATTAGATATAAGGAAGAATTTATTCTCTGTGAGGGTGGTGAGTCCCTGGCACTGGTGAGTCCTGGCTCAGAGTTGTGGCTGCCCCATTCCTGGAAGTGTCCAAGGCCAGACTGGACAGGGCTTGGAGCAACCTGGGATAGTGGAAGGTGTCCCTGTCCATGGCAGGGCGTGGGACTGAATGATCTTTAAGGTCACCTCCAAACCCAAACCGTTTTATGATGTTCACACAAAATCAGGTTTTGTTTCTGCAGAGTTTGTCTGAACAGGGCTCTTCTCCCCAGCAAAGCCTGGTAACGGCCTGTTCATAGTGTACTGAATTCCAGCACTGGAAAGTGTTTGTGCTCAAACATGTTGAATCACAGACCTCTAGCACATGCTTTGGAGAACTTTCCAGTAAGGCAGCAGTAAACCTGTATCTTTCTAGCACCCTTTTCAAAATGTATTTTCTGGGGAGGACGAGAACAAGAAAGAATGAATGGCACGGGATTCCTGTCTGATAGTAGCAGCAGTCACGAGTGAGAAGAAGCCAGATGATGCTCAGCTGGAGGTGGGTGGCTGCTTCCCGCACCTACTGCAGGTCCGCGGCACTGGGGCGGTTGCTCCAGGCTGGCCTCCACTAGATGCCGGTGTTGTACCAGGTTAGCTGGGAAAGCCCGTGCCCATCCCGCGGCAGCCGTGGGAGCTGCGCTCGGGACGCGGCGCTGAAGGAGGACTGGGGCACTTACAGGTGCCGTGCTGGGTTTGCTGTATAACTGCATAGCCAGAAGCTGAGAACAAAAAAATACTGAGAAGTGCTGCAAAAGTGCTGGCTGGCTGATGTGTGATTACAGACAGGATTCAGATCCCACGTGCCCATGGAAACATCTCTATGACGAGCGTGGTGTGCCGCCTTTGCTGTGGTACCTGCAGTAGCAGGTCAGGGTGTAGGGTTGTGTGACTCTTGACATCCCTGTGCACATGTATAATGTGATTATTGCTTACTCATGCTTCAGAGACCAGCGGGAGTTGTCTGTAGTTTTGAAAACGTGGAAATTCTCTTCCTTTGAACAGGAAATAGGTTTTAAGCAGATGTGGCACCCTAGGTATTAGAAAGCAGTATTGCCCATGTTCTCGTATGGGAAATGGAATTCAGTAGCCAGGGTTAGAATACTGAACATTCTGACTTCCAATCCAGTGTCAAGAAGGATAGATTAGAACTGATGTTGTTGGTGGGGTTTGTTTTGTTTTGGGTCTTTTGGTTGTTGTTGTTGTTTTGGGGTTTTTTTTTTGTTGTTGTTTGTTTGTTTGTTTTTGGGGTGTTTTTTTGTTTTGTTTTGTTTTTCTCCCAGTTATGTCAATAATTTTGTCCTCTGATGTGCTGTTTCTATAATTTCTGGACAGACAGTGAAGGTTTTATGTAATAGTGAATAAAACAGGAGAAGTGGATCAAGAGCTTCTAACCTCTCTCTCAGGACTTAAGAGTAAACATCCATACCATTTCTTGACTGTTGACTATTCATACTGGATAAAAGCAAATGCTCTCAGCCACCATAAAACAAAGTTCTTTATTATACAATGTTGCAAGTGCTCATTCTTTTTGAAAGATTTCTTTTTTCAAGAGGTTTGGGATAAATTATTGTATAAAAGAAAGATTTACAGCTGCTTTACATTTTGTTTAAATTTTTAAGAGTAAAGACGGTAAAAGCAGTCCTTCAGGAGCATGTATATGTGGAATGGTGTGATTCTGTGTCTGAAGTGAGCTCTTTCTGACTTCTGTGTTACTCCAGGGGTACAATGAGTGTAGGTTCTGTTGTTTGTATACCTGTAAGTTCAGAAGCCAACAGCCTGGAGGACAGGACAAGTATAAATGCTTTGTTAAGTGAAATGGCACACCGTTTCTTGTTTGTCTGTGGCTTCATGTGGTAGAGCTGAAGCAAATTTCAAGGTGATGCTGCAGGCTGTGGTAGCAGGTGCAGCTGTAGGATTTGTCTGCCTTGGAAATGAGACCTTCTATGTACATTCTCTGATTTCCTACTCTGAGCCTCTGCTTTTCCAATATTCCTTGTGGGCAGTTGGGTGGCAGTTTACGGCACTTAGCTTCTCAAAGCAAAGCTCAGAATACATTTTTATGATACTCCTGTACTTTCCCTGTGGCACAGATGCTCTCAGTGCTTTTTTCTGGGTTTCTTCTTGTGCACTTTTCAGCGTGGCTGGAGAGCTCCAGGAGGTGTGACACGAGAATGCCTACAGGGCTTCAGAGATTTCCAGTTCCAGCAAGGCTGCATCCATTCCTGCTCCATCCTGACCCTGTTGGAATGCCCTGTGCCCCTGATGTGGTTGCTCCTCTGTCCTGTCCTTTGTAATCTCAAGGTGAACAATGTATTTTTTTGTCCTGCATTACCCAGGTTGCTTAGGAAGACCTACAAAACCTTACACTCTTGCACTGATATTGCTAAACAAGACCCTCTATACGTACCAATAATAAGTAGAATTTATTGTCAGGATTAGTACTGCAACATTTCTGGAGGCCAGATAATGAAGAGGTTCACAGAAACTCTCCCATCTCAGAGAGGACAAATCAGTACAGAGGATGCCAAAGCAGAATCAAGTGTTGTTTAGTCTTGAAATTTGAGGACATCTGGATCCAGGAAAAAAGCTGTGGTCAGCTTCTCTAATATGAACTGAATCCAGACACCCTTGGACTTTGTGCTGAGCCAGTTTTGGAACCCACCCCCTGTTCTAATATTTATTGATCTATGTTCCTTCTTTGTGGGGGGCTAAATTACGAGCATTTGGCATTCTCAAAAAGTGGTCAAGACAAACACTCAAACTAGGGGAATGCAAGAACTTAAATTGTTGCTACAAATTCACTAGAACTTTTGTGTCATATGCATTAGGGCATCTTTAATCGCAGGCTCACATACTATTAAATCTCTGTTCTGTTTAAAGTGCAGGATGGACATTCCTCACTTAATGAGCAGCTATTTAATATTTTCTTTTATCTTCATTGTTCAGTGTGTACCCCATGGCTTATTTACTGCACAGCATTCAAAGCCTGTTCTGAATACAGAATTCTTAATTTCCTTGGGAGCTTTTCTTCAGCAGTCATTGTTATTGTATCTGGGTGCTTTACAGACATGAAATAATCTATTTTCACAATGCTTCAATGAAATGAGGGGATACTGCACCTCTGTTTGGACAGATGGAAAATAGAGATATGAAGGCGAAGAGAGAACATTGCCAAAGGTTTTTGATTGTCTGGGATTTGATTTTTTGGCACTCTGACTTCATGGTACCACAGAATATTTTATATATTTAAATAATAGTTCCTACCAATTTCTGTTCTTGCTGTGAATATCCAACAGTTTTGCAGATCAGACTCTATGGTCTTCTGTTGGATCCCTAAGAGGACAACTGACGTGTTGTGGAAATGTGGATTAGTCGATTTGCTTAGCAACACACAAAAACACTGCACTGGAGGGCTAGGTGAAATCTAGTCTTGCAGGAGCAGCGCTCACGCATCTGTAGGAGACACCTGGACTGATAAATAGGAGAAGAAACTCAGTTTCTCTACTCCCAAATGAATTCCCAAATCCCTCTTTCTAGCTGAAACCTGGCAGTGAATCTTCTTATCCCTTTGCCTTTGTCACAGCTTGTCATTTACAATCTACCTTTCCCCTCTGAAAGCCCATTTCCCCAGTGAGAATGTTTCTCCAGAAGGCATTTCAAACTAGGAGCTTCATTTGGTCACCACTACCAGCAACCTAGCTGGTCTGGTCACCACTACCAGCAACAAGTGCTCTCCCCATCAACCTCAGAGGTACTGGAAGGACTCTATCCTCACTAGGGTGAATGTACCCAGTGTAAATGACCTCCATGTCTGCCAGCTGCCCTTAAGCCCCACTCAGTGCATTTCCAAGCTCCCAGTCCCAATAGCTGTTTTGCCTTCTACCCCCTTCCTCCATCCACACTCACCCTAAACAGCCCTATACTCAGTTTTTGACCATCTTCCATTTCTTGCCTTTCTGGAGTTTCAGCCACCTTCTTTCCTTTCCTACTCGTCTTGGACTTTTTACCTCCTGTGTCAGGACAGTTTCCCCATCAGTGCTGCAGGCTGAGCAGTGAGGTGATCATTAGAAGCACAGGGCAGCTGAGGCTCTCCCCCTGCCTTTTAATGCCAGGGTGGGATAGGAATGAGGGTGAGCAGGGAAAAGAAAATCAGGTCCACTGACACAGTCCTGAATTCTGCAGGCTCAGTTTAGGGGTTTTGGTATGGCACACACATACACCCACTTCCCCTGTAGGTGCTGCAAAGGAACAAAGATCTGCAGTGAAAACAGATATTGGGTTTTTCACAAACCTTTACCTAGTATTGAAGATATTTTCCCCTTCAAGAAATATTGATTAAAGTCCATGCAGCACAATTTCTGAGTTTCATGGGAGCAGCACAAGACATTCAATGATAAAAACTCTCTTCTCCTTCCGAATCTTTTCTGAAGAATATGGATTTCCAGATTTTCAGTTTCTTTTTTTTTAATATGGCCAAAATGATGTGGTCTTATCCAGTTTCCTTCTTGGTAAAGGCCAACTGTTGTGGCTAAAATTTTCCTTTAGATAAATAAATCAGCCTAAGAGAGACTCAGCACGGAAAATTTCACACTTCCTAGCTAAAGGTTGGCAACGTTTGCAGCAATTGAAAAGAGGATTTTATAATGAATGGAAAGTGTCAAGCAACCTTTGCAATAATTGATTCTACCAACCCTTGCTTATAGTAACTACAATTATCAAATGTTTCAGTAAAATCATCTCTGTCCCAGAAAGAAATTCCATTTTAGTGCCAAATCCTTCAGGCTTAATATCTTCCTTACTAAAGAAGCCTCGATTGCCAACCTGTAAGTACTTAGAAAGGAATGTTCTACTTAATTCTCATTCATAGGTGTAATTCATGACTAGTCTGAACTTTGAGTGCACCTGTAAAGGCACTGTTTGTGTGTATTGTATTGTTGGTAACAGCGTCTGTAGTAAAAGGCTTGGAATAGATGGGACAGTTAACGCATTTTCCCAGGATGATAGGAATATATTCGTCAATTAGAGCAATCCAATCGAGATCAAAATCAGTAGAGATGGTAGAGGGGTGAGGTAACTGGCACTGCTCTTACCTGTGCAGTGTTTTCTACTGAAACAGAAAATGTCACTCTCCAGTCTTAAATAACACTAATCTGGTATTGAGAATATCAGCAGTGAAAAAGAACACAGTTTCTCTGTGGGTAAAGGTTATTGAAAGCTGAGCCTATCTTAATTTTGAGGGTGTGTTTGTGCAGGTGATGATGAGTTCTGAGATCGGTTTTTCAGACATAATTCACAGACCAACTGCAAGGAAACACGAATTAGGGGCAGGAGCTCTGTTTGATTAAGATGCAGCTTTGTCTTGCAAAAGGGTTTGTCAGAAATGGACCTTCCCCCTCAACTGATTTCTGGACATAAATATAGATTCTAATCAAACTTTTCTTCAGATTTAAGGAAAATTCACACTTCTTTTCAAACTCAGATCTGAAATTTAAGATCTATTTGAGATAATATTTGAAATCAAACAAACTTTTATCTGACAAGCTCAGAATTTGTGGAAATGAATACAGGAATTCATTTCATGACTCAGATTAATCTTTAGATGGCATAAACCCTTCTTTACAGTTCAATTTATGATTGATGTAAGATTTCAATAATGATAAGCCAATATAGAATAGAATGTCTGCTGGTTTTCCCTATGAACAGTCAATTTTCTTTTTTCCTTTTTTTAGATAGTAGCAGTGGGCAACAGGGGCTCTGGGCTGTAGAATGATTTCAGGGAATAAGAAGAGTATTCTCCTAAATAACTGTCTGTTTTCAACACTGTTTGCCAGCAGTTGGCAGGAAGATTCCATGTAAATATTGCTTTAAACTGATTTAAACTCTACAAATGGTGTCTTTGTTGTCTCTGCCCTCCAATTTCATGTGATCTTAACAAAATATTGACTTCAAACACTATCTTTGTCCCTGAGTTGTACTCCCCAGACATTTTGTTCATGACTTCTGCATTTTAGAGTCTTCTTTTCACCACATAGCAATGATGATTATTTCGATCTAGGGAAATATTTTAAAGTGTAGATTTTAGGGCTTTATACGTTAAATAAGAATCAAGATTGTCCCTCTGTAAAAGTGTTCCTGTTCAAAAGATTTCTCTTCTCTCACATAGATGATACCTGGAATGACTTTTCACTCACTGATCTTCAGCCACTCCTTTCAGGTGGGTAAAATGGAGGGTTCCTGACCCTTCTTTAGTCCTTTTCCACTTGACTGTGCTGGCTCACAGTTGGTCAGTAAAAACAACCGAAGGCTACATTTTGTGCTAGAGGAGATTACATCTCCTTTTCAGTGGTGCAAAGCATTCGGGCCAATTCTATTCTCCCGGAGTACAATGGTAGCAATCCCAATGAGGGGCATCAGTCCTGGGAATCATTTGCTTCACCAAGTATCTGTTCAAATTACTCTCTGATGCCTCCAGATATATGCCTCATTTTCCTCACACTGTTTCTTCTCTTGCCTCAGTACACAGGGTATTGCAGGGACAGTGCCAGATCCTCTAAAATACTTGTGATCTCATTGCAGGCCTGTACTAATGTTTGTTCTCTTTGGGTAGGAGAGACAGCACATGCTTTTACTGGATATGTTCTGTACCATATTCATCTATTTGTAAGATACCTCTGTCCTCTTGTTTTATCTTCTTCACTTGTCTGTTCTCTGAAGCATCCACACGTTCTTAAATATATGTTACATCTCCTAGATTGCTCCATTAGACTGGCATAAGACACAACATTTCAGCTGTCAGTGAGCTTCTAGTGGATATGACCCCTTCACAGTCCAATTTTTATGTGTTTGATGTCAGAAAAAGTATTTGGTATTTAAGCCTAAGCGTTCATCCACAGGCAGGGGAAGGACTTATGGAACTGAAATATATAACTTTCCTCATTCATTTCTACATTTTCCAAAAAGCAATATTCTTTTTGTTAAAGAAGATCAGAAATTTGTTTATAAACTCTTAATAAGGAGGAAAAGGAAGCACTAAAGTTCTTCCTCTGTGGCTGAGAGACTTAGCTCTCGAGTGGTAGATGTCGCAAATGCTACAGTTCATTTAGGGGCAGCCCAATATATATATATATATATATATATATACCCTTATTTTTAAAACAGACAAACACTATATTTTCTTCCTCTAAACTGATTTCTGGGTGCAGTCCATGGGACACTTCTAATGTTTAATTGTCTTCATGGCCATAAGCAGCCTTGGAATCGTGATTCATTCCCTACATATGGCTTGTCACTCTCATGCTTTCTAATATCCTCCCCAAGCCATCAGCTGCAGAATTTGGGGTTGGACACTTGACACTGTGCAGTATCATGTCATGTTCTGTCTATGCCTGATTTGATCCTAAACTATAGCTACAGTATAATGTCACCTGGAAACATATTGCTGGGAAGGGTTTGAGAGTAGTATTTAGCTTCTGTAACTAAGTTTTGGGTTGGTTTGGTTTAAATCTGCTTTGGGTGGCTTTGAGGGGTTTGTTTGTCTCATTTCAAGAACAAATAAATGATACACCTTTCCAGGTGGAAAGTGAAGCAAACAGCCAACCTATGACCCAATTTAATAAGTGAGGAGCAGGGTCTAAACCTGGAGAGTTTTCCAGGAGTGCAAGAGTGAGAACTGAGTCCTGTAGCTGCTGAGGGATACATGTGCATCACTTGCAGCTTGTATACACTTGTATACTCAGCCTGTCCACATTTGAGCTGTCTCCACAGAAATAATAATCCTGATGACTTTGAGAGACTTATGGCTTTGAGATGCTCTCTGTAAAAAAAAGAAAAACATAGCCAGTCTAGAATGGCCTAAGCCGGATGAAATAAAACAAAGACATCATCAACAGAATAGTACTTTAAAAAATCATTTTGAATAGACTGGAGTGTTAGCCCAGATTTATGGTGATTGTGGCCCTTGAAGCACTTACCAAGTTTATATGCAGTTTGTGTGTGGTTTTTGAATACTCAGCACAAAACGAGATTGAGAGGGATTTTTTCACATGCTCTGCTTCTCCTGTTAATTCATGCTCCCTGGGGCTTCTCATAGAATAATTTCAGATACTCTTAGCTAATATGTTCATCTGTATAACATTATCTTTAGGATTCTCTCTCCTAAGTCTGTGACCAGCGTGAGTTTTTGGGAAGGTCATTATCTGAACTGGGATCTCAGTGAAGGGGACCAGGCATTCATGTGCACATCTTGAAGAGCTCACTGCAGTGCTGTGATATTTTAGAATTGCCTAAGGTGCACTTTGTGCCAAGAGACAAATTGAATGCCTGAAGGAAGAAAGGGCAAATCAAAGGGTCCAACTGCTGCTTTCAATGCATAGGTCAGGCTGTAATAAAAGGTTACCTAAAGCACATCTATTGGATTTGGAAAACTTTGACTCCTGTCTCTGAATACAAAAGTGTTTTTCCCATCAGATGATTATCTTGCTTTTAAAATAAGACCTGCCTTGATTTATCAAAATCCAAGCCTGAGCTGCACTCTTGCTGTGATGGCTGACAGATATCAACCAACTAATGATGCTGAGTTGAGCAACATTTGGAGATAAGATGAAATTACTTGGAGCCATTAAGGTGGACAGTAGCTAAACTGCTTGGTTCTGCAGGCTTAGCATTAAGGGATGCCTCAGGAGCTTTCTGACAAACACTTTTCTTCCTAAAATGCTAGTTTATCAAGAATCAGCTGCATCAGGCGTGGAAGTCAGCACTACACCAGCTTTGCTGGTAGCAAAAGTGCTGCAGAACTCACCTGCAAGAAGACTGAGCTAGAATACAAATCAAATCAAGGACTTCAGCTTTTTTCTGCCAAGCTGTAAGTCGGTGCTCTCACATGTACACACATGCTATCGTAGTTTGGGCTCAAATTGTTTTAATTTAGTTATACAAAACAGAAATTCCCAAATACAAAGACTGGGCCAGAAACTGATGAAAAAATAGCAGGTGGGATATCTAAGTTGGATGACCCAGGGACAAGTCCAAGCCTGACTCAGGCAGGAAAAGGTCCTGAGTTTGTATTTTCCCTATTCTCTGTGAGCACACAGAACACTGAGCAGGTGGAGCTGTCTGCTCATTGGTGTTTTCCTTCACTTGGCCCCTAGCCCTGGCTTTTACAGCTTGTTTTTTTATAGAGTAAGCCCTTGGACGCAATGGCTTTGGTCTACTCACTTTGTAGGGTGCCAGGTACGGTGAGACCCTGATCAGGATCAGGCTGGAAATTAGGCTCGTTGGTAAAATGTCTCATTGCCCTCTGGAGCCACTTGCCAGCAAACAGTCCCCTGCCACCAGTAAGGGACTTGCACCTGTAATTTCATTGCCATGGATTTGGTGGCATCTCGGGAAGGGTTTGAGTGTGGACCCAAACATCACCCTTAGGAGCTGACTCAACAAGAGGGTGACAAAACCCTGTGTGACATAACTGTGCAGGTTTCAGTGCTCACAGGATGTGTGTTCGATACAGGAACCCCTGTAATAGTAACTGTACAGCTGAGTCGATGAGAATTTTTTCTGTCCGAATGAACTCCAAAGAACATCAGCCTTAAGGGCAGGGTAACATACTGAAATACGTGTCAGTGCAGCCAAGGGAAATGGTTTTCTTGTTTACTTCAAGAGAAATATGTTGATTCTAGGGAAGAAGAGCAGGTTTGATTAGACTTTTCACCTCTCTGACATGTATTTCATATTTTGAGCCATTCTGCTGCTTTCTGCTCTCCAGGAATCTGAGGCTTTTTTCCTAGTACAGGATTATTAAGTCCAGGGATTCATGAAATTGTAGATAAGATGTAGCAATACTGGAGCCAGCCCAATGCTTGATGTGCTCTTTGGGTTTGAAACGGATGGAAACTTCCTAACCGTGCCTGTTATGGTCTCTGCATAGTCACTTCTCATGACATATTCAGGCTGCACTTTTCAAGATACTTAATGCTCCTAAAGCCACAGCCCCCCAACTCATGTGATTTCTGTCATTTGACTTCCATTAAAAAAAGTTTCTAGGCCCTAGTTTACAGAGAGAAGTCTAGAAATTAAGTCTCCTCAATGTCTCAGGTAACAGCAGATTGAAGAGGACGAAGAAACAAACACAAAGCATGCAAGCAAATCTGAGAGTTCCTGATTTCTGACCCATGCAATTAGTTTTGACAGGTGAGAATTGATTGTACTACAGGATAGCCTGTGAATTTGAGCCTTCCTTTTGAAAGGCAAGAGGCCAAAGAAGCAAATGAGAAGGCCATCAGCAAGTGTCTTTAAAATTACATTCCAGTAGAGAAATGGAAAACCCTAGTCTGAGAAAGCACCAGTTGTAAACAGCACAGGAAGAAGAAGAATGAGGGACTAAAGGCTTCATAGTGAAGGAAAGGATTTGAGAAACCTGAAAGAATAACAACATAAAAAAGAGGGCAAATTGTAGTGTGATAAAAATGAGATCATTTGGAGTTAACAGCCTGACATTACTATACTATCAGTGAGGTTGTTGCAGCTCTATTGTGTAAGCTAGTGCCATACAATTTTTAATGTTGTTCTCTAATGGCAGAGTTTTGCCCATTTGAACGGGCACCCAGACAGGGCACAAGCTTCTGAATGGCAATTTCTAGTCATAGGAGTGTAAATTGCCTGCAGCATTAATGTAACACCAACTAAAACATCTCCTTTGCAATGTTGTTAGGGTGGGAAATGGATTGTAAATGCAAGTCTGGAGGGAACAGAAGTGATGCTGTTTGAATGTGTAATTTTAAGGGGGAACAACGTTGTGCTAGACTAAGGTTATTGATAATAGCATTTTAAATGTGAAATTCTGTGGAAAGCTGTTCTGAAGAGAGGTGGCCTATGGACATCAACAGCATTATGATATGTGAGATGTAACAAGAAAATGATTTCAAGTCTGCAGGGAGAAGGAACAATGTCCCTTTACATGGAAAAGTAATTTCAGTGCAAGTCCACAGAGACCTGTAACAATACTGTTTGGGTGTGAGATTCTATGGGAAATGAATTTCAGTACCACTCTGTTAGGTCGAATAAGGTTATTAGATTATGATGAGAAAATTATTTGTTGAAGGCTCAAACAATAGCCACAGAACAGATCATCAGCATCAGTGAGCTTCCATTTGAGGCAGCAAAGATACCCAGCCTTTCCTGTTCCTTAAGAAATGGAGGCTCAGCTTCAGCTCCCAAAGTTTTAGTTCTTTAGTTTTTTAGTTCTTGGTGATCTCACCGGGCCTCTGGGATGGCTGAGGAGCAGGTACAGCACGGGACATTGACTTTTACTTTTTCTCCCCTGGCCTGCCCACTCCCCAAGCTCTGCCACGGGGGTGAGGAGTGCAAGAACCGATTCCAAGGATTCACAACTGTGCTCTTAGGCAGTGACTGTTCTGTTTTGCTCTGCAAAGCTCAGCCGGAAACAGTCCCAAATAGGGGCACAGGAGTGAGCACCTGTCGTGTCAGGAACATGTTTTTTCTTACTCACTTCCTGCAGATACGGTGGTAGCAGGCCCAGGTGGTCATGCTCGATCCAGATTTGTTTCAACAACTCCTGCTCTTATTACACAAGTCTGTTACTCTCCCTGTGTCCAAACATAATCACAGTTTAGGGAAATTTGAGCTCAAGTCATCCTATCTGTCTATTAACCTTGGGATTTCAACAGCCTATAATGTAGTTGGGGTTTGCATTCAAATCTAAATTTCACAGTTCCAGCCAAACTATCTCAGCATAAGAGTGCACCAAAACAAGATTCCCATTTTAAGAAAAGAAGGACAATTTCCAGGCAAATGATTCACCTTGAGTCTCATAAGCACAAATTCTTGGAATATTGCATTAAGTAACATCTTCAGCAGATGAGATTATGATGACACAACTTGAACATGCTTCTGTGTTTCTTATGTATTAAGTATACAGAAATAGCTTTTAACTGCCAAGGTCGTCAGCATCCAAGAAATACCATAGATAGGTGGGAAGAGGAGGTGTGAATGAGTAGCCTGATTCAGTTACATGTTTTGAGAATATGATAAGCCATATTTATATAACTTATAGGCAATAATTTCCATGATACAACTGTAAGAAGCTGTTGGAAAATGTAGTAATTATTGTACTAATATGAAGAAAATAGTTACTAACAGAACAATGATCTAAAGCATTACTGGCTTGCTAGTCAAAGTGGAACCTTTTCTGAAATTACAGCTCTGTGTGGTCCCACTGTATTCACCGAACCATGGTTGGTCTCTCTGATTGATGCAGTCTTCTTCATGGCAATTAATTTTTTTCTTCAGCTCTTTCCACTGTCATTCCAGAGACAGACCTAAACTACTTCCCATTTGTCATGAATTTCTGAAAACAATTAGCCGTATTCTGGGCAAATGTGATGTCCCTCTTCTAAGTGTTCACAGCAAAGACAAGGAATTGCTGTGATAGGGTCCAGAAAGCTATTTGTCTAAAAGGAAGAAATTGATATTTCTGAGCCAATTTGCCCCTCTCTTCAGGTCTGTGTCACAACCTGTCTCCCACATTTCTCTTGTAGCACAGGAAAATGTGTCCAGCAAATAGAAAGGGAGATTAATATCAGAGGGATGTTCAGATGCAAAATCAGTTTACATCCATCTCTAGTTCCCAGGATATGTTGGTATGAAATTTAAGGAAGGCTCTGTGCACTGGTTTGTGGGTTTTTTTCTGTAATGAACTGCAGAAGCAGTAAATCATATCCAGAAGCATGTAGTCATGGCAAATGACTCAGTTCTTTTTACTAATAAAAGCAGAGGCTTCAGTTCCTGTTTTACAGGGTAGCTGATTGATTTACAATATAACAGCTTCTCTTTCAGGTTTCCTAGTATTTGTGTTCAAATAGATTTGGAAATCGAACTGATGAAACCCAAAGATAGGGATCAGATTGTGATCTTAATTGCTTCTGAGAATGGATCTGTTCAGACTTTCTAGATTGTAAAGGAGGAAAAGCCAATTTATAAAATCTTGTAACAATCCAGTGGAATTTTTTATCGTTGTTTGAATTAATCATCTGCCTATTATTAATCTTAATCCTTTGGAGAACACAGACAGCCTGTGTCACATTATCTTCCATAATCCTTTGGAGAACACAGCCAGCCTGTGTCACATTATCTTCCAGCAGAGCTCCCTGGTCTTTCAAACTTTCTCTTAAAAGGGCGAAGGAAATCTTATCTGTTGCATTTCCTCACAGCCATGTTGGCAAAGGATCTTGAGGATGGTCACAGCATGGTTGGAAGCAACATAAAAGCAGAACCCCTTATTATTGTAGATGTTTTGGGTTTGGATGTATCTTCCCAAAATCTTGGAGCAGCCACAGCTTATTCTTGCTTTGATCAGCTTTGAGCTGATTTTTGCTTCTTGTGTATGGGAAAGCAGCAGCAAATCTGGTTTCCTTGGGGACGTATTTGGTGGATACTGCATGTGAGAACCCTGGGAGACTTTCCTCTCATGTACTATGAGCCACTGAACTTCATTCACACAAAGGGTCATTCCACACAGAGAAACTACAGAGACTTAATAAAATTATTTCCCAAATCCCTGCTGTAGATGGGTATATCCCTGTTACCTGGATTTACTTACACTCATTCGGCTTAACTGAGTAGCAGACCACTGCAGTGGGTAGAAACTTGCTGAAGAAACAAAGCTTCATTAAAAAAAAAAACCAACCAAATCTCTGTATTTTTTACAACAGTGTAGACTGCAATTCAGTTTCTCAGCCTGGCAAATCTTCGCCAGAGATTTCTTTGTAATTAATGGAGTCACTGAATTCACATTCAAAGAAGGGCAGAAACAGAATATAGTTCCTTTGGAATTCCTGAGTCTCTCCTACTTGATTTCCCAGTTTTTGCAGTGCACTAATTTAATTGCTTACCTTAAATTGTTTATTGCTCTTTATTTTAATACCCAGCCCATCATGTTACAACACAGTATATTGGGAAACAGTTTATGCAACCTTCTATTACTGCTCAGAGAAGGAAATGTAGCATCAGTTATATTTGTTAGCCAGAGAAGAAGGAACAGAAATAAATCAGCTTGGGCTGTAGCAAGGTAATTTAAGCAAAAGGTAAACTTTTATGTAGTGTACTTTAGCTGTGTATCAAGATGCCCAGGACCAGTATGGAATCAGCATATCAGGACATCAGAACTTGACCAGAGAGCTGCATCTCATGGAATAGTAGGAAATAGAGAAATCAGTTGTGCTGTGCTTGATTAAATACTTTGGACCAGATGACAAGCTAATATTTCAGTTCCCTTTAAATGACCTTATATCCATTCCTCTGTAAAATGAAGTATCCTTGGGTTAAAAAACACAATGGCTACACAGGGAATTGCACACACAGGAAATCAGGTGAACAGCAGAAATGACCAGATCTTCTCAGTGCCGGAAATGTCCCATTTCTCTTTCCCCCGAAGCAGACACATAAGAGCATCAGAGATATAC
Organism: Hirundo rustica; assembly: GCF_015227805.2. NCBI lineage: Eukaryota > Metazoa > Chordata > Aves > Passeriformes > Hirundinidae > Hirundo > Hirundo rustica. Next base: position 10,951,800 of record NC_053461.1, read on the forward strand.
ACTTTGATGTCAACTCACATCTGTACATTCTATTGCACACACACAAATCCAGTAATCCTCTGTGAGTCTGAAACACAGATTCCTTCTCATTTCCCAGTGATAGAACAAAGAATCTTGATGGATGTCAGGGACCCATCACAATGGACCCTGCAGATCAGACTTGTTCTGTTCACTGGATACCACACACAGGCCATCACACTGGGAGCACATGCAGCCATTTCTTTCCTTTAAAAAGCCAGCATTATTTTATTATTTCAGAGTCTTACATAACTGCGTGGTGAAAATGAGAACACAGATCTGGGCCACAAAACATTCCAACAATTCTCATTGCAAAAGAAACATAAACTTCAGCATCCATCAAACAATTCTCCCTGCAAATGAATAGTGAACATACAAACCCACCATCTCAGCTTGAGTTCCTTTGCAAAAGAAAGCCCTCTGGAGTTATTAAAAATAATAATAAAATAATCCAGGCTCCCAACAGACAGCATTTGAACATCATGTCAAGTTCCTATAAAGTAATGCAGCAACACCTCCTTTTACTAATTTCCCTGAATCCCCAGTGGCTTTCCACTGCCACAAATTAAGCTTACATTCCTTTCTGTAAGCCTAGCAAAAATTGCAGACCCGACATCCCCTGTGCACAGCTCTTTGAGGTCGGATGCTTTGGGTTGTCTGGTTGTTACTCATGCCTCCCACTGTGAGGTCCAATATTTCCCTGCCCCATCATTTTCCTTTCACCCCCCAGCGTGTTACAAATCACTGTTCCTCTGCAGGGTGTCCTGGAGAACGACTTTGCCGGGACAATGCCGGGTCAGTGACAGCATCAGGCGCGTGTTGAGTGATCTCATAGGGAGCAGTGCTCTGCTGAAGGCACCAGTCTTCTGCCTTTCATTTTATCTGGATACTCATTCTGATGCCTTGGCAAAGCTCAATGATGTGTCTAGTGCAGATGTGGCCATCTGTGTCCAGTTTCTCTTTGTGTCTGTAGTTCTCCTTCCTTTTGATCTCAGTTTTATCTTCCTACTTGTTCAGAGCTCCCTCTTTATTTTGTTGTTGCCCTCTTCTCTGCATATTCCTGATCAGCTTATTCCCTTCCTTCCTTCGCTCAGAAGCACCACACTGCTTGGCTTGGCTCGGCTCACAGAACCCCAGCACGTGGCTGCTCAACATGTCCAAGGCAAGTCTCCGTGGCTGCTGAACCAGATCCAGAGAAAGCAGAGGAGCATGGCTAAAATGTGGGGGTACATGTCACTCCTCACCTCCAAGAGACACTAACTGCCCTGTGGATCAGCAGCTTAGTCCTGGAAGCACATGGGTTCTTAGGTGGCTTTTGGGGACCATAAAGCAGCTTCTTGGCAGGAAGGTCATTCCTGTGATCAGATAAAGGTCAGCCTTTCAGTTGTCCTAATTAAGGGCCTCACGCTTTTGATTAGGCTACAGACACAGCCACGGCACTGTTTGTACTCTTTATTTCAGTGACAGGAAGAGAACAGTGATGGTGTTGATATTCTCTTAAGAGAGCAGCACACTTTGAGCTTAGGTCTAGGGGCACCCATTTTGTATTTGTCAGCTGTAGTAGTCAGAGCCAGAGTCTGGCAGTGTTTCCCACTGAGCTCTGCTCCCTTGTCTCTACCAATGTCTTCTGCAGGAGATTCACCTTTTTATACTTCAATTTTTTCCACACTTAACTTCATAAACATAAATAAAATTTTCCCTCTTTGTGAAGCATTGTCAAGGCATTGGGTGAAAGACACAGTATTAGAATAAAGTGTTATTGTCATTTCTATTCATTCAGTGAGCAAGTTCAAGGGAAGTTTGTTTAAACTGTGCCACTTTGCCTAATTAAACAGTCAGCCGTGAATGAAGCCACTCGGAGATAGATCTTTGTCCTGGTGCCACAGTTACCAAAGGTCAAAGCAAGGGCAAGCAGGGCTCCTCTTTCCCCACATTGAACTACAGCACAGCAGTAAATATTCATAAAAAACTAGCATTCCATTCACAGGCACGTGGCAAATGTATGTAAGAAAGCCAGTTTCCAAACAGCATGGTTTTCAAAAACCCTTGATGACAGGAAAAATATTTAAAGTGGGAGGAAGAGTGATCAACACAAAATGTTAAAGGCATTAGCACAGGTAGAATTGGTGACAGAGTTGTGGCTGGCACCGCAGGCACAGAATAAATTTGCTCATATTTTCACATGAAAGAAACCTGTGAGTGAGAGTGTCCATACATGACTTCTCTTCCCTTATCTTCCCAACAACTTCATTTGCTTACCATCCATGTTTTTTTTTTCCCCAAGATCTGGGTAAGCCATGTGGAGTAGAGTTCTGGTGAACCACTGGTGAAATGGAGTCATGGGTGGGACAGAGGTGTGCAGACAAGTCAGGCCAGACCTTCCAGAAGCTATTAGGAAAGGAGATTGATACATCTGCTTGCTGGGAGGATTGGTCCAGTGAGTGCTTTCTGTGTGGTGTGCCCACCAGTAATCCATGGAAGGACAGTTTGGAAGAATATGCTCTGAGCCCAGGCTAGGATGGACAATGCATGGATGCAACATCACAGTGCCAGCAGCACAGGGGGCTTTGGTGGGATGAAGTAGTTCAGACCTTTCTCCCAAGCAGCTAGAATTTGCAGGGGCGGGGGCTGTCATCAGGAGAGGCCCTTTCTGGATGTCAAGTGGCGGCAGTAAAGCTTTGCCATCCCTCTGACCACCTCTGCTTAGGGCCCACAGACTCAACTGTGCTCCCAGCACACAAAGGTTCTGCTTTGTGTGCAGCAGCTATCACTTCATCTCTTGCTCTGAACCTCCAGGGACTTAAACACAGTTATTCTACAAGTGCATTCACTGCAAAAGGAGTCTGTAAGCCTCCTCTGTGTGCCTACTCCTCCACCCCTTCTCGCCCTTTTGACACAAGGCAGAACATATTTCATCCTATAGCCCCAAAGCTGATTTGCCATGCGCAGCAGCTCCAGTTAGATCTCTTTCTTGGACAGATTCCCTGGCATGACTTAGGTGCCCGGAATGTGTGTTGTAGGCTCAGCAGAACCCACCCAGGCAGTGATTTAATCTGACAGTTGTACTTATTCACGGTGACATCCCGGGCAGCAGCAGCACAGAATGTTCAGGCGGTGCAGGGAGGAGGAGGAGGGACGGGTGGGTGCCACCAGCACAGCCAGAGCCCGGCTGAGGGGAGCTGAGGCTGCCTCTGCGTTCATCCTGTACCAGTCCAGCTGCTCCCACAAGGAGCTTGTTACAGATACCCACTCGCCAGGCTCCCTCAAGCAGAGTAAATTATGTATCTGGAGAAAAAAGGGAGGGAAAAAAAAGAAGTGTAAAGCAGTCAGCATGATGGAGCTGTCCCCTGGCTGCTCTTTTTGGGGAGCACAAGCGTGCAATTAGCCTGGAGTAACAGAATGTTATTCTTTGCCATGAGACACCCACTAGAAGTTCCTGGTGGGAGCCTGGGCCTGTAACTTGTTTTCACACGTGTGGGTCTGTGGCAGGCTCACGTAACTGAGCTGTGGTAGGGCAGCACTGGCTGGGCTAAAAGACCTGAGGATCGTGTGCTCTTCCAAAGGCAGAAGCAGAGTATGCACACACGTGCCTGAAAATGGGGCTTTCATTGCAAGGTCTGAGCAACATCAGCATCTCCCTATTTCTTCAGGTCCCTGGTGCAGGCTTTTGGCATTAATGAGAGTTTGTGGTACTTACCATCCCTATGATTCTTCAGGGCTCTCCCTGAGCTGGGCATTCATTTATGGAAATACTGTAACCTGAAAAATTTAATGCAAAATGGTGCTGTAGACATGCTCTGGCACAGAAATAGGAATACTAAGCTGAAACAAAATGTCCAGCTGTGTATCTGCTGCGCACAGAAGCGCAGAGCTGCAGCTTCTGCTGGGGTGAGCAGTTGCTCACAAATGTCTCAGAGCAAAAATAAGGGTGTTAGCGTGTCCCCCCATAAATGCTGTTTGTTTCCAGCCTGTTTAATGCCACTCCCAGGATCTCAGTGTTCCTCCAGGATCCCAGACTGCTGGGTTGCACAAGTGCCCATGATGTGATGAATAAGTTGGCTTTTGTCTATCCAAGCAGATCCAAGCAGATCTGCAGAAATTTCTGTATTCCATCTGTAGCCTAAATTGTGAGAGGACAGGAGTGTTTTCCTCTTGAAGCACTTGCCAAAAGATCTGGCTATCAGAAATGTATTTTATGCTGCACTCTTGGTCTGAATATGTTATGTTAGAGTTGTTATGTTTCAATAAATTGGAACAGTTCTGATTTCTCATTTTGACCCATGTTTAAGGTAAATCCTAAACATCTGGATTTGTTGTCCTCTGCATCTGACAGCCTACAAAGATCAGATGGCTGTGAAGCTGGGACCTGGTCTCAACAAACTCGGTTTTGTTTTCTTTTTCAAGTTCCTGCTGGGATTTTTAAAGGGGTTGTGCTCTGTGAAAGCTGACTTAAAAATCAAAAGGAAAAAAAAGGGTAAAAAAAAAAAAAAAAAAGGAAAAGAAAAAGAAAAGGAAAAGAAAGTTCTTGTACAGACAGTGTCCTGAAGCTGCATCCATTTGTACATGTGATTTGACAACCCACTTCTTCTGCTTCTCTTAAAGCAAAGTCCAGGTGCATTTAGGACTTTTCTCTGTTATCTGTGCAAGTGTGCAAGGAGATTGGCTGCAAAGCAAACTTCTGAAGACACAGGCAAATGTTGTTAGGCACATTCTTTGTTCCAGCAAAGCATTTATGATTTAATCAGGATCCTGAAAGGGGATCTGTGCAGTGAAACAATCAAATGTTTGCTGTCTTCTTAGACGTGGAGAGAGGGAGTGAATATTTTCCCCTAAAATAGAAATTATATACAAGATAGTCAAGAAACACTGCAGGTTGGGATGGTTTTGCAAAAATTATTATGTCTGCTCTTTTAAAATTGTTACTAATTTTTAGAGCTGCTGATCTTCATAAGATATCACATAAAGTGTAGCATGTTTGGATGTGCCTCTCTTTCAGGTCAGAGTCAAGGCCAGGTTTTGCTGAGGGTCTGTTTTCAGGGGAGATGGATACCTTCACTTCCCTTCACCCCTTTTTTATCTGAGTGTCATGATGTTTGGGTGGCAGCCTCCTCCTCCTCCCATCTATGAGGGGGACTGTCCTGAGTGCTCCCTTCTTTCTTGAGAAGATCGCTCATGTTGTTGCTATTCAGATCCTCCCATGACTCACTTCACAGTTGACATCAGTAATTGGAAATATATAATCCCAGCCTGAGGATCGAACTTGGCCTGAAAGGCAAGGGGTAGGTGACAGGGAGGGTATTGGACACAGTGTGTGCATTCTCAGACAGCAGCAAGAAGGACACTTCTGCCCAAAAACTGCTCCTCCAAACCCCATCACCTCCCAGAAAAGTAGTTCCTGCCTGTAAACTTGAATTGAGAAATTAGCTAATTCAAGATGTGCAAGAAAACCTTGTTTGTCAGTAAGATGTTTGGGAAACAGCTTAATTCATTCAACTCCCAGCACTCGTGGCATCATGCATGGAGATCTAGACAATTTGAGATTTGCATTTGCATTTTAAAAATAAAGAGTTTTTACTTATTTTTATTTGTTGTCTGGTGTTCTGCCCTCCAGAGTTCATAACTTGAAGCAGCACTTTGCAATCAGGAGAGGTAAAATATTTTCTTCCTGTTTTACCCAAGCAGAATTTTTCAGTTTATCACATGAATTTAGAAGCTGGGGATTAGAAAAACTATCAAATATTAAGGAGGCTGTAGATAAAAGCCTGACATTTGGCGAGCTTCTATTCTGCAGCTGTAACCACTATCACTTTCAGAAGTGGGAAAGATCAAGGAGATTATAGAAATTGTTTCACAGGGGCAGTTTCCTAAGTTTGTGTGCTCTGGAACTGTTTGAAAGATTTGTATAAAATTTTTCACATCACAAAATGAGAGGATGCTTTCCCTAAATCATTCTGAATTCATAGAAATGGCATCTCTTTGCTAAGAACAATAAGAAGTTTGATAGAATACTTTTGGCTCAATAACGGGCTGATTTGGCAAAGAAAGTAGGTCAGTTCCAGACTTCTTTTTTCTATCCTTTCTTTTCTGGGTGTTAGAAAGAAAATATATTTTTGATATTAAAAATACAACATTGTGAAATCTTGCTCTGGCATAGGTCAGTTCCTCTTGATGTTTATTAAACAAGTGATCTAATTTCAGCTTCCAGCATTCATTATAAAACTACCAGCTTTAACTTTTCTGTCAAGGGAGCAGTTTTTATATCAATGAAAACTACTATTCCTAGTCCATTGGAAAGATACCATTTCTGATATTAAGGTGGTAATGCCTTATAAGGAGTGGATAGATAGATACCCTTGGAATTTTCCAAAAAGGACTTGTTACTGTGGGAAAAAAAATCAAACAGATGGTTAAGATGAGCTAAAAACCCATTGTAGAAGACAGAAAGATTTTTCTTATTTGTGTGTTAGCCAGCCAAGTACAGGCAGTTGGAGACTGGGCTGTGTCATGACTTGTTGATACGTGAGAATTTCAAACTGCCTTCTCCTCAGTAATATTTTTCATGTGAGAGGACTACATATGCCTTTATGGAGTAGTGAATGCACAGTGGACAACACAGACAGTATCTGTGTTAGACTGCTGGGATCTGAACGTGAGGTGTTCAGAGCAACGCCTGGCCCCACAGGAATTATCAGAAAAGGAGCTGAATAGTTCATGGTGGACTGATGGGATCCTCTGGATGCCACAAAATGTGACCACCATGCTTGTGATTTGTAATGGCAGCGTGTGCTTTCCTCTCTCCTCCAGTACCAGGTATCAGGGAATTTTTTCAGATCCCTTACGTTGGAAGTCTGGTGCCAGTCCTTGAACTGAGCTTGGGGACATCAGTCTAAGCGTGTTTTGGGGACGTCAGTTTCCACATGCCAGCAAACCCCATCTCACACTGCAGATTTCTCACGTGGTGCTACATGTGTGACTGCTTTGAAATCCTGAGTGTCCACATGAGCATTCCTGCTTGTCTGTGAGTGGAACCTGTGCCTGTGGACTTGGCTGGAGATCTAGAGTAAAGGATATGTTGCCCTTTCAGCTCCACTCCTTATTGCTGCTTAGAAACAGGGAGGCATGTGTGGAGCCAGCAGCTGTTCAGGCACTAAAATATATCCCTTTATTCATTATAAGAACAGGCTTTCTGGGCCAGGCTAAAAACCTTACTGCTTTGTATCCTGTCTTTAGGATACAGGGCAGCCACTGGTGAAGACAGATCAGATGAAGCACAGAGTGATCCTTTGACTGGTACGGCCTTCAGCCCTCCAGCAGTCTGAGATTAGAGATCTGCTGAGTCAGAAGTCAGGAAATGTTGGCCTTTCTTAACTTAGGGGTTTCAGGGAAGCAATATCCTCTTACCGCGGTGGTTATTTTTTTTCAGGATGGCTTGCAAAAGCTTTGAATATGCTCATGTGCAAATAGGGAGGAAACACATACCAGAGTGATGAGCATACCAAACTGCACCTTTGGCATAATACTGCAGGGAAATTGGAGAAGGGGTTTGTTTTGCCCCAGATGGAAAATCCTGGCTGACATCTCTTACCATGTGGCTCCAAACTGATCCATAGGAGGAATTTGAGGGACAGTGTGGTTGGGCAACGTGGTTTGTTTGCACCTGGTGCACGGTCTTGGTGGGAGCCATCCCAGTGACTATACCAGTGTTGGTAGGACTGTGCAGGGAGGGCATGCCCAGAGCCCAGGATCCAGCCCTCAGAACCCAAAGGCTCAGAAGTTAAAACAGTAAATGATAAAGCAGATCTCCAGATAAAGTGCTGTGCGTCACCATCCCTTCTGCCCAGCTGCTGAACTCACAGCTGCCCTCGTGCCAGCTGGTCCAGGGGACTTAGGGCAGAGCTGCTGCTGGCAGCCCACACATTTTGTGCCTTTGAGAGGTTTGGCTTATCCAGGCCGGGACTGGGTGAAACTGTGTGGGCTGACAAAGAGCGCTTGTCCCTTCCCCCATCCATGATCTGCCAGGAAATGAGTTTGTGAGACACTGGCTTCTGCCTCCAATCTGCTGCCATGTGGGAGCCTGGCACTCACAGCCACCAGCACACACACGTGTGCACACAGAGGGCACAAGGACTGGGGCACAGCTACTGGGGCAACTGTGATCTTACATGGACCAGGGCAAGCAAAAGCCACAGCAGGGCACGGAGCATCCTGGCTGTGCTGAGTGTGGGGTGGGGAGCTCCAGTCAGTGAGAGGCTGCTTGTGTTGTGGGTTTGGGTCTCTCATAGATGGGTCCCAGCCTGCAGAAATTCCTTGGGCAGATCATCAGGGAAGTTTTCTTACCCTGAGAGCAACTGGGGATGCTAGGCCACCTGGAGGCACAAGCAGCAGGGTTAGAGGAGGCTTCCCAGCTGGGAAGGCAGGGCAGGGGAAGTGACCCCAGCAGCCCTGAGCACGGACATCTGTCATCACAAGGACCACTGCAACTCGGCACAGAGCTGCCTGCACTCAGAGAGGGGAATGTCACCGTGCTTTGTTCCTCACATCTTAGCACCTGCTGAACGTTTGCAGTGCCTTAGGACTTGGGGTTAGGGAGGATCTTAAACTCCTGAGAGTCAGGAGATGTGGACTGTGTACACTGCTTGCTCGAGGTCTGTGTTGGCAACGCAGTAAACAAAGCACTTCCAGCCTGTATAAAATACAGCATGTTTCCCTGAAACTGAATTAGTGCAAATCAGATGGAGTCAAATACTTAAGTCCTTCCTTTATATTTCTGTAGTTTTTCTTGAGAATTAAAAGCGATCAGTTTTCATCCGGAGTTTTGCTGGGATTATTGGAAAAGACTATAGGACAAGACCTGTGTAGTTTGATTCAGAGACGGGTACTCCCCCATTAGCACATTGTCTAAAAAATGGCACACAAGTACCTCCAGGTACACATTTCAGGACAGATGATTTAAGATTATATAAAATCAGCTACTACAGAAAGAGTTAATACTGCGAGATGTGGAGGGGGAGGCTTTGGGGAAAGTCAGGGTATCAGGTTTTCCTCTGAGGGGCTCTCAAATGATTCTCAGCCCTGCCAGAAGTCAAACATCTCCTCCCAGTGAAGCCAAGGATGTCTGTCTTTTTGACTCAGCTGCCAGAGTCACATTGCAGAATTTGATCCTTCTGCAGTGCCCCTTCTCCTCCCTTCTGATCAGTCTCTGCCCACTGCTCTAGTGAAGCCTGAAGCGCTTCAGGACGGTGAAGGTGCAAGCGATCTCCTGCGGGCCGTGGGCAGTGCGGCAGGTTCTGTCTCCAGCCTCCACGTCCGATCCAGTGTCAGCCTCCGTGCTGTCCCCTGCTGTAATGCTAGACGGGCTGAACAGATGGGGAGGTCCTGTGGCAGGGCTCAGGCTGACAGCTGCTTTGCAATTATAAGTCTGGAATGCGATTTGAGGGGCGTAAGGTACTTAGTGCTGGGGCCTTAGTGCAGGAACACGTATCAAGTAGGTCAGGCTCTGCACCAGGGGAAGAGTGTGAGGAGGAGCTCGGCTGTGATCAGCAGCGCTGCTCCTTCTTTAGTAGGTTTACGTTTTCACGTAATTTTGATCGCTAAGATTTTACCTCCCCTTTTTTTACCATTTATTTATGTGTCTTATTCTTAGATTTATTATGAAGACTAAACAGTTGTGGAGTGGAACCGAATTTCTTACTGATTTTACAGCTTTTGGTGATTGGTGTCCATTGGGAGTGTAAGAGGGCTTACCAAGCTGGTCCCTCTCTGAGGAGAGGGAGCGTTTATACCCTGCTTTCTTATGTGAGACAACTTTGGCCCTACTAGAAATTCACCTGGAGTTCAGCAAAGCATCCTCCTCCTCCCTTTAAGCACACACTTTAGACTGACTTTAATCCATCTGAATCTGATTTTTCACTGCAATAGACTCTCTTCTGAGGAGAATTATGGCGTGTTGGGATAATGTCTTAGCTCTATCCTTGCCCTGCCCAGTCTCAGCCAGGTGAGAGGTCTCTGCATGGTTCCCCATCCCAAGGTGTGGGTATGGGGCCAAGCTGTGCTGCAAGAAGGTGCAGTGTGCACATGGGGGACCATGGAATGAGGATAGGATGAGTTTTAACTGTGGGCAAAAAAAGAGCTTAGCGTTCACAAAGCCAAAAAAACCATGCAAAATGGGCAAATAACCGACTCAAGCAAGTGAAAGCCATGCTAGAGAACATGATAGCCAAATACTTTTTTTTTCTATTTTCATGCAGCAGCTGAGATAATTTACTGCTGCTGCTGCTGCTGCTCCCTTTTTATGGCTCTCCAGCTTTGGCACAGTCATGTAATTAGGCCCTGGTTTGTCTGTGGACGTTTTTGTTTTGTTGATCTGTCTCATTACTGAGGAGAGGCAATCAGGGACTTACATACCCCAATGTGCAGTACACTCTTGACCTTTATGGGTAAAGTTCATCTATGTAAACCCAACTATGTATATATATATTTAGCTGACAGAGTTTTCATCTTCCATCCTTTTGTGTTCTGACAACCTGTGCCCCTGGGAACAGAATCAGATAGTCAGGAAAATGGCAGTGAGCAGCGCCTGAAAAAATCAGGGCGAAGTCAGCAAAAACAAGTGGTGTTGGCAAAGTCACTGGTACCAGGCCTTCTCACAGAGGGATCATTACTCACTCTTCTGATATTTTCTGACCTTGAAAAGCTCCTTTTACAGCTTCAGTCCAAAGAATTGGTGTGACTGCACTGTTTCCCAGCTTCCACAGGCAGCCATGAGGAATGGGGGATGATGCCCAATGAGGTGTCCTGGTGTAGGGCTGTGCTCAGAGATGCCTGGGAGGAAAAAATGGGGAAACTCTGTAGTTTGGATGTAAAAACTACTGGTAAAACATAGATCCAAAGAATGTTCATTGCCATTCTTAGACACAGAATACTCACAATGTCTGAGCTACTGCCTCTAGAGCACAGCAGAGCTATGTCTGTGAGAATCAGTGTGTGGAGCAGAAGCTCATTCTGTAAACTTTTGTGACAATAATCCTTAAATATTCCTCTTCCAAGATCTCTGAGAAGATGGACTTGTTTGGATCACCCAGAAGTGGAAGTACTCATTTTTTTATGTTTCCATCAGACCTAGAAATAATCCCATTTTTACTGGAGCAAAGTCCTTTTTCAAGCACCTATTTACGAAGTGTGTTTCCAATATTAATATGTCTGTCTAATTTCTGACCTTTTAACAATGATCAGCAAATTCAAATCTTGAGATTTTTTGCTTTTCCTTGTAAACATTTTGTCCTTTCAAATTATGGGAATCCTGTAGAATGGCAAGGCTTCCTGAGTCAGTGGAAAGTCTCCATTTTGTGTGTATAAATTTCAAGGGAATTGTGTGGGAGATTAATGTGGTCTAACTTACAGGGAGAAGTCAGTTTTTGCCCTTATCATACGTGGATAAATATTGCTGTCTCATAGTAATGGCACTGAACTATTACTAACATCAAGTACTTAAATCTTGCAGGTTGTGCCTTCAAAAATGTAATGAAGTGGACATAAAAACCACAAATTTGTTTTTAAGAACAAATGTGGGTTTTATTACTCTTATGACAACTCAATTTTATGTTGTATTTTCAAGCTTTTTACCCAATCTTTTGGGTAGAACTAGAAAATTGATTTTAAAAAATGTATTAATGTCTTCCCAAGGAACTGGAAACATTCACAGTGTAGAAACTTAATTTCTGTATTACCTCCAGTCATTTTATGCTTGATTGCTCCTTCCAGTAGCAGATGTGGAAAGTGCTTCCTTTGGTCCCTCAGTCTGAACCTCGTGTTCATGGGATTTCTTTAAAAGCTTGAAATCAGGTCAGGCTTCTGGTAAAATTATAGGACAAATACAAATTTTAGCATGTGGTGAGATACTGCATCAGAACATTGACCTCTTATTTTGAGGTGGGCAAAAAAATAATATTTGTTTCACAAGAGATACTGAGTGTTATGAAACGTGTATCCATGGCCTGGCTGACCGTGCCTGTCCCTGATGCAGCTCTGGGGTGCTCAGCAGGGTCACTGTGTCTAGTCCGTGTGATCAGCTCTGCTTTCCAAAGCCAATCTTTGCTCTACTTCAATATGTGGCGGGATCAATCTTGCAGTGACCTCTGGAATGGTGTCTGTGCTCCTCCAAACTGCGTGCTGAGTCCTGCTCCTGTCCAGTGTCGCTGCCAGGTGCTCCTTGTCCCCAGATCAGGACAAGTTTTTTGCAGCACAAATGCATAAACAGCTCTGAAAACTCAGCAGGATTTTTGCCATAAGGAACAGCAGATGGTGCCAGACTTTGCTGCACACGGACTTCCCAGCTCCTGTTTTGATTTTCAGGAGTTTAGCTTGAAAAATTTGCATCAGTTTTGCCATGGTGGTACTGATCATATACCTGATCGAAAGGGTTTACCTTGAGCAGTCAGGGACAGGGTAATGGTTGGAAAGGTTGAATATTAATTCATGAAGTTAAATAACTGTAGATTAAAGTGTTGGAAGCGTAGCAAGAGTAACAGCATAACCCCTGCTAGTGTAACAGACTGAGGTTTTTGGGAGGATATTTCCAGTGTCTCTGTGAACTGTATGAAACAGCAGCTGCCTGATCAGCTTTGGACACAGGATAGGAAGGTTTGCTTTCCAGGATCATGGGAGAAGTTTATCTCAGATTAGAATGTGTGCATTAGCCCGAGTGCAGGGTGACCAACCAGCTTCTAAGCCTTTGAGATGCCCCATTTCTGTACTTTCCCATACCCTTCCTCCCCTGTGCCAGCCTCGAGTTCTCACTGCACAAAGGCTCTGTGTGACTGGAGGGGGCACTGGCTGTGCCAGCCTCCATTTTGCCCTCTGCTTTAGAGAGCTGAGGTGCTGCAGGAAATGAGGCAGACCTGAGGTGATGGTTACTATTGCTGGAAGAGCTCTCCCTGTTTCATGTCTTGCCTCTGACATTTCTTCCATTTCCCTAGTAAGCAGCAGGCCAGGCCCTCTCAGTGTTGTGGCGGACACTGAAGAATTTGCTTATTCAGGTTGCCATTCCATCAGGCATTCCCTTCCCCTCCAGGAAGAGGCCACAGGGAGGCAACCTGAGGACTTGTTTCCAGCTCCCTCACCCCTACAAGACACGTCCTGCGAACAGCAGCACAAACTGGTCTTGTCCGCGATCCTTCTGTCGATTCTTTGACTCCATTCCCCACCATCCCTTATTCTCACAGTAAAAGCATGAATATGGCCTTTTCTCAGTGCAAGGGGGAAGCAGAACAATTCTTTGGGAACAGTAAAGCCTTCCATTGGTAATGGTCAGAAGTAGATCTGAGAATATCAGGTCGCCCCAAAGTCAAGTTCTCAGATTTTTTTGTACATTTGTTGCAAGATATTCTTCATCCTTTTCCTCCCTGCAATGATCAAAGAATTTTTCCCACTCTCAAGACATCACCACTTTCTTATATCAAATTCAGAGGGACTAAATCTGCTCTGTATCCTCCCTTGACCATGGAAATCTGGGGTAGCTCCATTACTTTCAATGAATTTGCTCATGATTTGCATTGATGCAAATGCAGAAACAAGTCTGGTCCAGAGATGTGAACTGCAGTTGCCACGGCAACAGGCAGCCATTTAGGAATCATAAGACAGAAGGTATGTTCAGTGTTAAAGTGGGGACTCCTGCATTTAGTTTTCAGCCATGGGATGAGAATGTCATCTGTATTTGGAGTCAAAGTCCAGGTCTCTATTTCTGACACTGCCAATGAGCCCTTGGGAAAATTGCCTCCCACTGCCTTGGTTCTGCTTCCAGTAAAATTGGGATAGTGTTACATAGGAGTGTTTTGAAAATTGATTCAGTGTCCTAAAATGCTTTGTGAGAGATCCTCAGATGAAAAGCGCAGTAGATCACAAACTATTAATAACGTCACTTTATGAGTGCATTAAAAAAAAATTAAAAAAAGAAAAAGGGGCTGTATTGTAAATGAGAGTAGGTTCTTATACAGCTGCAGACATCTCCACAGGACCACTGGGAATGCAGAGCATGAAATCTGCAGTGGAGCAGAGCTTTTGTCCAGGTGTGCTGACATATCTTGGGTTATTTCGGTCTGACCCAGTGGAAGGTTCTCACAGAGTTTAGTCCCAGCTCGGGTTCAGAAGCAGCCAGTAAGCAACCTAATTGAGCTCAAAATCCTCTTCTTAAATTGGATCGAGCTGTGAGTATTAACTGGGTCCTCTGAATCCTCGCCTAACACCAGGAAGGAAGAAGTAGGTTTGCAGAAGTATTAACAGCTGATGACTTAAATTCATTATGAGAAGAGTTTTAAAACCAATTCACTGAGGAAGGCCAGGTGTGACCTTGGTCTGAGCTGAAATAAAAAAAGTCTCAGTCCAGGATCTTGATTTGCATATTCACAAGAAGCAAATAGACAGGTTGCAGGGAAAAGGAAAAACCCTGACAAATCCACCTTGCCTTGCCCTGGGCATGCAAAACTCTGTTTCCATGGCTATAGGAAGGCACAGCTGAGGGATTTCAGAGCATGTGCTTTTCCTGTGTTTTAGTTACAGCAGAGATTTGTGGTAACAAAGGAAATTAAGTATTTGCAAAAGGAGGAAAAAAAAGTATCAGTAGTTTCCAATGAATTCAAGCAGCTTTTGTAGATTACTAAGTTTTAATATCAGAGGGGACTGTTTTGGCTGCCTGCAGAGCTTTCACCAGAGAGCTTTGCTGCTATACTTCTTCCACCAGTGCTAGAAACACATTTAAATATTTCCTGCCTTTGATGAGTTTAGCTGAGGTCTCCTTACCTTAGTGTTGAAAGCTTCTTGCAAACTTGCAAATTTGGTCACTCACTGTTTTCACGATGGGCTATATTATACTGACACTCCTCTGTGATACAAAGAGTAGGAATATACACTAGAATGAATTTTAAAAGACATCAGAAGGTTTATGATTTTCTCCCCATTTTGTTAGTGATTTTAAATTAAAAAACTGCTTCAATTCATTGTGAATGAAGAAACCCATTCTTTTCTTTTCTTTTCTTTTCTTTTCTTTTCTTTTCTTTTCTTTTCTTTTCTTTTCTTTTCTTTTCTTTTCTTTTCTTTTCTTTTCTTTTCTTTTCTTTTCTTTTCTTTTCTTTTCTTCCTCCCCCCAGCCAAGAAAAAGGCAGGTAATGGAACAAAATACTTTCCTTTTTCACCACCATAGGTTTTCCCAGAAAATCCAGAATCCTCTCATTATCCTTCTAATTAAAATACAACTTAACATTGAAAATTTTTATTGATTTATTTTTAAAAAATCATTTGGAAGTGCTTACTGAAAACAAGCTCACTATAAAAAAACACAAGGCCACTTTTCAAACACATTTTTGATCAGCCATAGTTGGATGACAAGTGCTGGTGCCAGACCATTTGCTCTAGGGTTCCCATTGTTAACACTGCTGGAACTGTACTGGTAACAATGGAGGAAAATATGTAGTAAATTTTGTTAATGAGAAGGCGACATTCTCACACAGTCATTTTTTAACATTTAAAAGAACATTCAAAAGCACAATATGTAAAGCAAATTCCAAAAAGATTTATCCTGGGAGAGAAGGCTGAAGCAGAGAAGAAAGCCTTTTCATTCCACCAATATTAATTCAGAGAAATGTGTTTGGCACCAGGATTAAAAGTCCTGATCACTGAAGGAGTGGAAGTTTTTTTTTTCCCAGGAGAAAACTGTCAGAGCAGCCAGACTAGTTAACTTTCCTTCTTTAGAGGATGTATACAGTATTTCTAAAAGCAAAAAGGATTATTTTGTATGGTCTCCCTATATTTCGAAGCTGCAAAGTGGGGTGAAACGCTCTCCTCCATCATCCTGGCCTGCACATTCCTCTGGAGCACCCTGGACTGCAGAGGTGACCAGTCCCTCTGGGACTGAGATTCCTACAGAGCCAGGAAGGTGAAGGGTTATTTGATGGGAGCATCTTGCCCTGCAGTATGGCAGCTAAATAAAGTAAGATTAATGGAGCTAAGTATAAGTGCCCTGGCTGGACAAGGTGATTAAAAGGTGACTTAAAACAATCTATAAATGTTTGAAAGGTATCAAAATCATTATCAGGAAGGGGAAGAGTTATCAAAAAAAGGAAAATAGAACTCAGGTCTTGATGCTGAGCAAAGGAAAACATACACTGGGCACTAACACCTTGTTTTCTGGACATAAATCCAGTGTAATTAGGGAAAACCATAAATAGTTACTGTGGAATTTTGAGTGCAAGAGTCAAGTCAATCAGTTTTTCCTCTGACACAGAAAGAACATGCAAAGAAGAATCTGCAGCTGATAAAAGCAGTACCATTGATGATCTTGAAAGCTTTTCCCCTCTGAAGCTCCAGCGGTTCATTCAGACACAAACGTCAGGGAATGCATAAGATCTGAAGATACATCTTTATGAATGCAGGTAAGTGTGCAGGGCTGAGGGACTACGAGTCCTCATCATTCAGAGGCCACTCCAAGCATGGGACACACCCTGGGAATGGTGTAAGATGCAGAATCTGGAACCTCTAGGCTTGGTATCAAGGACCTGAAACGCACACTGAGGTACCTGAGCATCCATCAAACCTGACCAGGAAGAGCAGTGCCTGGGTCTGAATGGCCAAAGCTTCTGGGAGCGATCACACATTTGCACAGAACCATCTCAAACTTCTTCCTACTATTTGCTTAATCTCAGAAATACCATTGATAGCATAGAATTCCAGGAAAAAGTAGTCCTTAAGTGTTGTATCAGTGTGGTAGGCTGTTTCCTGCCCTTGTCCTGGTTGTGTTATCCTAATAGGAAGATTAAGCAGGGACAGTGTGGTTCTTCCTAGCTGTTAAGTCCCATCATTTAATTCCACTTTCCAGTGGATTTGTAGATGAGGAACTGCTCCAGTAATTCTTCTAATGCTTTCAGGTGGAATCTTTCTGCACATCAGCTACACCCACAAAGTCCAAGGTTCTGTTTTTCCTGGGCATAGCTCCTCATAGTTTGTTTGGGAAGGTCCCTGTGGCAGTACTTGTGAGATGCAGAACAGTGGTGCTCCAAGAAAAAATTAAAAAATTAAAAACCCTTGCAACATCAGATGCTCAGGTAAGGTAAAGACATTTAAGTGCGGCTGCTTCAGCAAGTCATTTTATAGTGACAGGTGTAATTTAATTCTGGGTTCTGAAAATGTGTCAGTGCATTTGCTTTCAAATGCTGCCTTTGAATCTGCAGGTGCAAAAGAGCCTACACACATGAGGGCAGCAGCAGGTGAGGGCAAGGAAAGAGCAGCTGCAGAGAGGCTGCCAGCACCCCCTGAGGTGCACTGTTGGAGGGGTGCTCGCTGAAACTGGCATCCAAAAATCAGCACAGCATCCTGCCGTGTGTCCTTGCTGTGGGCTGTGATGGTGTCACAGTGGTACCCATCATCTGAAGGAGGCGCTCCTGGGACTGGAATTATTTCCCCTCTGCCTGTGGAGTTCCCTTGTGCCTAGAATAATTAGCAGGGCCAGTAGCATTTAAAAGCAAGCACACATGACTGTGCCTCTGATAATGACACTGGAAAAGTAACAGAATCTAATTATAATTAGAAAGCGGCCCCAGCAATGTTCCAGCATCACAACGACCATCCTGACTTTGCCACAACAAGTGTAAAAATACATCAGCATATTTATAGCTTGGCAACTCCGTCCACTTGCAGCCTGGTGACCAGCCCCCTCCTGCCCTATTCTGTGTTCCCTGCTGTGCTTCACAAACAGTAAATAACAGTGACTGATTGGCTACTGTTTATATGGTGTCTGCTGCCCAAAGATCCTGATTCTGTTTTTCATATTACTTGATCCACCTCTTATCCTAATCTTCCCAGCCTGAGAAACTGTAAATTGATGTAGATTATTAGCAATCCCTGAGTCTTGTAGGACACAGCAGCAAGCCAGGTGAGAGTGACAGCAGAAACTTGAAAGGTGCTTTAGACTAAAACTTGCAGCTTTTTAAGATTCCCTTATTATTGCTCACCTAATTTGATCAAGTAATTAATTCCTCATTTCATCTGCTACACTGAGATTCAAAAGGTAGTTTTCAGGACTATTCTGTGAGATCAGCTTGGGCAAGGCATGGTTTTGGGAAAGAAGTTGTGGTGAGAGTGGGATGTGAATTCGGTAGGTGAAAGTTCTGCCTGCAGGGTAGGAGGAGGGAGATGTTTTGCTGGAGTTTGTCTGAATGAGTTGCAACAGGACCAGATATTCCACCTTAGATAATTGTCCTTTATTATCTCTTAGCCTGCCCTGCGGTGTTGCCATAAGCCCCCACACAGCTGCCATGCTCCCTTTTGGAGGTGTCTGCATTCTGCAGGGGAGAATTGATGATCTATAGAAACACAGATTTGCACAGAGCCAGTGCAGGCATCACTCCTGAGCAGGAGGCAGGAGTGGAGGCACTGCAGCTCAGGGGTCAGCTTCTAGATATTTCCAGTGGAAGGCCCCAGAGCATCCCTTGAACCCACAGGTAGTTTGTTGATTCCTTATCTCCAGCTTTAGTTGTTCTCAGCTGTGCTCTAAGGCTCCTTTCAGCTGCTCTTCAGTGGTCAAGGTATCTCTGCACTTTTAGTTTCCTTACTGGTGACATGTTTGATTTTCTCACTGTTTTCATTTCACTGCTTGTTATAACAGATTAAACAAAATTCTAGCTAAAAGAGTAAATGACGAGCAACTCAAGACCTTCAATGCTTTCCCTCCTATATTTTTTTCCAACTGACAATTTTTTAAATTAGTTGCATGGAAAGAAAGGGTCAGTTCTGACACCCTTTCCTGTGTGAATGACTCCCCTGGAATCATTGCTGAAAGTCTGATGGCATGTTTTTCCTACAGTTCTTGGGAAAATTTCCTCTAAAGTCAGTGGTCAAGTTCTTTTTGTGGGTTAGAGCAAATGTTGTCTCATGGAAAAAACAGAATTATCCTGAACTTGTCAATGATATAACTGATACCTGAGTCTCATCTAGGAAATATTCCATATTTTACGGGGTTTTTTTTCTTGACCTAGTAAAGGTTTGACTGTCTGTGAAGCAATTCCCAACTTTTCCCAGCCAATTGTCTTTACAAACACTGTCAGTTGGGAAAGGTTGACTGGCTCCTAACGTACCTAAACCGGGCTGGGGGTGAGTTGGGTTGGTTCAGCGTCAGGCGTTTTTATTCCAAAATAGAAGTGATCACAGGGGGAATTAATCAGGAATAACTCCTCTGCTTTTAATCCATACTGCTTGAAACCAAATTAACCTCTCTGTGCACACAAGCCTGAAGGATTTAGCCGAAATTGCTGAAAAGCCTCCAGATTTGCATGATAATTTCAAAGAGGCTGCTCCTCTGAGTGAACACCCTGTAGAACTGAGCTACAAGTTGTCCCCCATCCCCAAATATCGGTTTCCCCTCTTGCACTTAATAGCTTTTTTTTTTTTTTTTTTGATGCTAAAGGCCATCACAGAACAGGTGTGTCCCAAAAATTTATTTTCTGCCTGTATAGCCTATGGGGTGAGCTTGAAGTTAGAGGCAGTGCTGGTTTGTGATAAATTAATACTAATGCAGTGACAGCTTGGGACTGGACACAGCTCTGGCAGATGGGATGGAGGCAGCTTCCTGACCTTCCTGCCTCAGGAGCAGCTGCTACTATGAGCCACTGACACCAGCTGATGACATCCCACCTGTGCTGCCCTGCCCTGTCCCTGCACCCCAGCCAGCACCCCTTCTCTCTCATCCTCAGTTTAGTTTCATTTCCCTACTGCTTGAAATTTCAGGGTGAGCACAGGTGTAAAGTGACTGCAGTGTTTGTGCTTGTGCTGTATTTTGGCAGCAGGAGAGCGTTTCTCCTCCTTCCTCCCCTGCCTCCTGCACCAGCTTCAGCTGGAACCTGGTGGGCGAGTGGACACTGCTCTGCCCAGGGCCAGGCTGCCATTCCCAGGTCACTTTGTGCAGCTGGCTCCAGACAAGAGGCACTGAACTCTCATGGCCCCTCCATCCACGCAGCAGAATGGGCTTGTGTTGAAGAACCACATAGGGAACACTTAATCAATATTGGCAGCAAACAGCTTTTGAGCACTGAAAGCAAGAATACCTGAAACATCAATCAATATGGGAGAAGCCTGAAATCCTTAAGCACTCAATTCACAATCTTATACAAGTAGAGGCAAATCTGGGTAGGCTTAAAGAGTGATTTACTTTGCTTGGTTCAGTCCCACCCAGCTTTCAGAAATGTTTCTATTAGCCAAGAGTTGGCTTGAGAGCAGCCTTCAGACACTGCTGCCTGCATGGCCCTGGGGTGAGGAGCAGGAAGGAGTATTGGTGTGAGGAAACACAAAAGCCAGGAACACTTGCAATTTTACTGTGATCTGTATTTTCCATGTAAGGCATTCCCCAGATTTTGAGGTTAGATGTTATGAAAAGCTCAATAATAAAAGTTCTTCATCTAAGCAATCAGGATCCTTGCCAAACAGGAACGATTCTGGGAAATAACCCTTTTATCTTTGGTACCTAACTGTATTAAAAAAAATTAAAAGCCTTTTTATTATGATTAATTTCTTGTGCTCAGGATGTTTATGCAGCTGTTCTTGATATGGGGTGCTTGTCCCTTGGTTTGTCAGGTCCTGCAAAGTCCAGCAGTCAAAGAAAAATGGCTTTCAAGCACAGCTTTTTTATTTCTCCTCTGGGTACCTTAACTCAGTGGCAGAATTAACTGAAAGAACTCACTGTGAGAAATACAGAATACTGTAAAGGGATTTAGAGGGATTTGGGAGATTTAAAGATTTTTCATCATCCTGATTTGCAATGATCGATTTATTTTTGTACATATTTTCCCATGTTAAGCTCATGAGGAATATGAAAATCCTGTTAGGAGGCTGGAGCAGATCCTAGCTGATGCAATAGTGTACCTCCTGTGAGGGCTGGGCTGTGAAGGGCTCCTCATTTCTCTTGTTTCACCCCTAGCACTGGAGTCCTTGGCTGCCATTGCACTGATCATCACATCTGTATCTGTGTCTTACTAAGGATCCAGCTTTGAAACTTGGCATGAAGCTGTTGTAGTGGGGGAAAAAGTGGTACAGATTGAAACGGTTCACCCAGGGACTGACCTCCTGTTGGTTCTCAAGCCATTGCTCTGTCCTCACATTGCAGAAGGCATTTCTTTTTTTTAATCCCTCTTCGTTTGTTCTGTGAGAAATAATCTATTTTATTATCTTTTCTTCATTATTTTCTACCTGCTATTATATTTATTACATCTATTATGTAATGTTTACCATCAGTTTTAATAGTGTGGATGCCATTTGACTCAAGGGTTTAAGAAATTCTTCAAACTGACCACACACAGCAGCCCAGGATATCTCCAAACCATCTTGATTTGAAATGGAAATTGCCAGTACTGGCTGTCTGCTTTCTGTGGGTAGGATAGAGCTGAGTCTGCCTCAGTTTTGTTTCCTTGTATGGGGAAGGTCCAGGAGAAACAGGATCTGAGGTGCAGATTTTGGAACTGTCTCCACCCATATCCTGAGGTTCTCCAGAAACAAACTCTGTTCTTTCTCACAGAGGAGAATATGGGAAACATAATGAACTAAAACTTTGAAATACTAAAATTGTCCCAGACCTGGCCTTGCTTTTACTTATCAAGAGACAGGTGGAGCAATGTGGAGCTGAAGAGAACTCATGAGCATGGCTGGAGCAGAGTCCAGGAATTAGTCACAGAAGTCATGGCCAGACTCAAAAGTAGCTGGTGAAGTAAGCATGAAACTCAGAAGCTGGGAGGGAATGAGTGACTCTGGACAAGGCAGCTGCTGGTCTGAGGGACACAGGGAGAAATAAGAGATGGAATTAAGGTAACGAGGGAATCAGGTAATGTGTTATTAAGTATTTCTGCCCAAAAATCTCCCTCTGGTTGAGCCATTGAAAGACCTGTAAGCTAAAATATGGTTTATTTCTTTAAAACCACAGATCTGGAGTTGATGAGCAGAAATGACAATGCAACCTGCTTTTCAAAGGATCCCCAGTCACCAGCAAGTACTGCCCTTCACATTCCAAGGATGTTCCTCTTCCAGCAGTGCAAGGTTCCGCGGGATTTCTAGTTTTAGCATCCAAAAACGCCACAGATTCTGTCTGTAACTTCAGTTCAAGAAGATACTGTGTTGGCATATGAAGGTGAAAACACTTCCATGTGAGAGGTTCCGTGGGCTGAATGCAGTGCTTTGAACCATTTAAATGGAAAGTGTGACACAAATTGTCATTTAGATCATCCCAGAAGGTCCTTTAAGAGAGGAATGCAGTTATGGGGTGACACAAAGGCAAAAACTGTTTGAGGGAACCTGTTTATTTGAAAAACGTGCCTTGCTGCTCCAGCCTGAATTGTTTGTCTTCCTTGGAATGAAAGAATGTAGGACATGGGGGGGAGCCTTGCCAGAAAAGCCTCTTGGAATTGCAATGAAATGGCTGTGTTTGTGCTCAGAAGGGTCTCAGGCTTGCGTTCACATCTGCTTTAAGTTATCCTGATGTTGGTTTTCTTTATTTTTTTTTAATTGAGTTTAACATACTGAGAAACACACAAAGCTCTCTGGCCCCCAGGCGCAAGAGGAAAAAACCTCAACAACATGCGCTGACCCTGCCACCATGTGCTCCCCAACAAACGCTCCCAAACAAACGCTGGCGATGACAAACCGGCCCAGGAGCAAGGGGATGGCGGGTGCCTAATGGAGCGCTCCAGCGCCCGGCGCCTCGGCCTGGCGAGGACGGGGGGCAGATAAAGAGGGTGGCGTTTGCTAACAGTGGCCATCGGCCACGCTTGGCAGGTTTGGGGAGCACAGAGCAAGACCATCATTGCGTTTTGCTGTGTGATGGACGCTCGGCTGAACCAGCCGGCTGCTGACCGGGGCCAGAGGGGAGCTCTTCTCAGGCCTTCCGTCTGACTTTTAAGCAAAGGTGGCTCTTAGCGACACCTGAATTCCTCCCTCATGCAGAGATTCTTCAGGTCTATAACATTTGTGGGATAAATTGCCTACAGGCTCCCTGTGGCACCCAGGCAGCTGAGGACGGCTGTGAAACACCACGGTGTGACCGTGTCTTTTCCTCCCTGCCTGCTGCATTCCCCATTCCCGAGGGGCAGGCAGGCAACCAGCCATGAGCCCTTCAGGGAGCTCAGCTCTGGCCTAAAAATACCAGAGGTTTTCACAGAGATGATTTCTACCCAGTTCAAAGAGGGAGAGCACAAAAGGGATTGGGCCCTGTGGGTGTTGGTTGGCCCAGACAACAATTCAGCTGGCATGGGCTTGGTCTGCAGGCAGCAGCTTTATCATGTGAGCCTAAAAGATGGCAAGGGCAAGCGTAGCACCTGGCTGTCCTGGAGGAAACTCGAGGTCTCCACCCTCTCCTTTTGCACCAGGGAACAGAAACTGGAGAGAGACCTCTGTGTGGGGCTCTTGGATCCAGCTTTGTGCATGCACTAACCCTGGAAAATTCAGGGCAAGGTGCAGTTCTCTTTTCATATACAAATGTGGGGTTTGCTCTCTCACTCACTGTGGGAGAGCCCCTAGATGCGTATCACAGAGCCCAGGGGGCTGGAAGAGGGACTGGAGCCTTCACTGAAAGGTGGATATAGTGTCTTCTCTTCCCAGCTTTGGGCAGGTGAACCAGAGCTGCCGTGTTTTAAGGAAAACTGTTTCTGAGCTTGTTTTCCTGAAAGCACCAGGTTGTAACCTCCAGAAGGAACTCCCTGGTAGCTCAGATGCCCAGGCAGCAGGCCCAGGGCAGAGAGCTGGAGGTGCCATGTGGATCACGGCGCGGCACGGCGTAAGGCAGCCCTGCCAAGCCAGCGCTCTGGGGACACGGGGCAGTGCCCCGTTGGCACTCCTGGCGTGTGTGGGCATCAGGGGCAGCTCTGCTGCTGTGTGCGTGGCTGTGCTGCTGTGGCTGCCTGCAGGAATCGCAGACACTGCTTTAATGATGTCAGCCTGGGCACAGCTGTGTACCCGGACAGGGGCGGGCAGAGCTGCCAGGGCGCCCATGTGAGAGGACTCCTTGTGCTGCACACACCTCCAGGTGTGTCTGTGCAGCTCCTCAGTGTGTCTAACGTGCCTCTAAAGGTTCCTCCTGCCCAGTTCTGCACATTATTGGACTCACTGGTCTGTTCTCAGGTACTGTTTGCCAAGGAAAGGGGCTGTCTAGACATGATGTCAAATTGACCAGCTTCAAATCTCACTCAGCCCTGGGGGTAATCACAAAACCAGGAGAAACATTATCAATAAAACATCTTCCCTGCAGGAGGGTAAAGAAAATATGTAGTGGGTAATTCAGGCTTGTGGGAGTGGGGGAGCTCTGTGTCTCTGTCCTGCTAGGATGGCCCTAATTTTCTGTGTCATGAAGGTGGCCAACGCTTGCTGTACCTTTTTTGCTGGATTATTTGTTGTTAATGATTGTTTGGGTTTAGACGGCAAATCTCAATCTGTCATGCTGTTTTGGTTTTGCTCGTCAGTGAGGCTTGCTTTCCTTCTGAAGAGGTTGCAATTCACCAGTAAGCTTTTTTGGTATCTGAGGGACAACTTCAGTGAAATACAAAAAAAAAAAAAAAAAAAAAAAATTCAATCAGCAAATAAAGCAGGATGTTATGTAAGAGGAATAATATTGACACGGGGCTCCCAAGCCTCAGTGCATCACCCCCTCCTTAGATGATTAAAGGTTTCAGCACTCCCAGGGTGGGGGCTGGCATTGCATAATTTGCAATTGCTTCAAAGCATTTCCCCCTTTTTTAAATCTAAGGGATCCAGTGGATTTATGACCAGACTGGGCTTTTTAAGCAGATGGCTGGCTGGGTTTGTTATCTTTTTTTTTTTAATTATTATTTTTTTATAATAATGATAACTCTGCAGGCTCAGAGGATTAATGCAAGAAATGGAAAGCACTAACACTTTTTTTCTGCCACGGTGTTTTCCCACACTAAAAGGGCAAAACACACAGCACCAAATCTTTGCCTGACTTAAAGCAAGGTGTCTGCTCTGACAAGTGCTACAGAGCTTGTGTGATTTTCCATAGGCTGGTTAAAGAAAAAAAGTCTGGACACTTTTTAACCTTTTATTCTTTATGGAGTCAAGTCACAGTGGGTTTTTTTATCAGTTTTTAGAATTTTTTTCAATATATACTCATGGCTTATGCTCTCCCTACTTTATATTTCACAAAAATAATGAGGACAACCTGTAGACAGAGAAAACCACGACCCTCAAGAGAGGAAGTGAGTTATATTCAGTATATATTTTCTAACTGCAGTAACATCTCCCTTTTGTAAGCATCTTTGTTGAGCTCAACAAAAATCTTTTCTTATTAAAGAATACTTCAATCTGCCATTGTGGGGAAAAAGAGCACACTCTCCTCATCTCTACTGCACACTGTTTAAAACATTGAAAATCTGCCCTCTTTGCTATGGGAAAATTGTGTTCAAAATACTGACATGGAAAAGAAGTGTTTCCATAAGCACAAGAACTAATGGAATCTGGTGGATTTTCACCTGTGTTCCACCATCTGATATGGTTTGAACCCTGCTACAACTTCCCCTCAGAGAGAACTAAATGTCCCTATCACTCAGCATCCGTTTATTTGCAAAAACTGTATGAAGTTCTTGCCTTTGAGACCTTTACAAGCCCTACTTCTTTAGACTAGCAGCCTCAGGACCTGGAGCTTTCTCTTTTTTTAAAATTTTCTCTCATTTTTGCCATTCAATCATCACATCTTTTTTCTACTATCATGCAGGATCAAAAGTAAAAGAAAGTGAAAATTTGTATTTATCACATTGCTCTGGTTGCTGGAGCTGTATGAAAACCAGATTTTAAAAACTTGTGACAAAACTGTGGCAGCTGCCAACACTTTCTGACTTTTGAGGTCCCCAGCCAATCTGCTATCTCAGAAAAGAGTAAACCAGCCATGCCACTGTGCTTCTGGAGGGAGATGGAAGATTTAAGGCAGGGATAAGTGCTGCAGAAAAAAAAAAAAAAAAAGATGAAGGGATGAGCTAGAGAAGTTAAATCACCAGTTAAACCCAGTTTCCAAGTGTGTCTCCTCTCCATGGGTTCTATGTTCTCCAGTGCTGCTGGACTGCAGCAAGGCCCCTGTGCCCCGAAGGGACCTTCACAGTGGCAAATGCTGCCAGAGAGTTTTGTGAGCAGAGGAGGGAGAGGGCATCCGAGCTGAGTTTGAGCTTCTCTGCTGAAATCTAGAATGTGAATTTGCTGGGAATTCCCTGACAAGATGTTTTCTTCATTGGAAAGCAATGATTAACTAAAAACAAACAACCCCTGTTTCATCTAAATGAATAAATTCCCTCTGAAATACAGGCTAAATTCCACTGGATCTGTGCCTTGTCACTACTATGACTGGCAGAAAGCCAGGCAGAGACTGAGGGTCTGCAGCTCCCAAATACCTCTGCTGTGCTGACCTGGGGCTCCCAGGGCTTCCATGGTCTCACCTGCACATCCAAGAGGCCAAGCAGATTTGGGAGTTCTGCAGCTTACAGCATGGGTTAGGGCTCCAAACTTCTCCCCTTCTGCCGGAGAGGCAGTTCATTGACACCAAATGCTGTGGTGCCCAAAAATAACTTGCAGTGTTTCCACTTCTTGTATAATGGGTGTTGGTTGCTCCTCATTCTCACATTGTCCTCCACCAGAGAGAAATTGTCTGGTCAATTTGAGCCATCAAACCTTGCTGGGAAAAAAGTTTTTCCTCTGCAGGACGTTCTAGGCACACATCACATCTTCTTTAGGATGAGGAAGATTTGAAGAAGCCAGGCCTTCGAATGAAGAATGTTGGGGGCAGCTGAACTCCAGAGCCAGGTCACTGTGGTAGCAGGGCAGCAGTGGTGCCAGAATTGTTACCTGGGGAAAGCCTGGCAGAGAGCAAGAACACTCTTATGCCAGATGATCTCCTAGTCTCTATCTTCCCTGAAGCTCTGGGGCATAGCTTGGGAGCAAACATCAGTTTAATGGGTTCACGGTACAGTTAGCAAAATGTAGCAGGAAAGCAATGACCCTCCTGTAGCAGAATCCAAAGGGGATGCATTCCCTTGTTTTGGAGGAGATGTGCTGCTCAGCAGCTGCACAGAGCCCGTTTATATAAACTGCTCTCCAGGAAACACATTTTCTGACTGAAGGGATCTCTGTAGAACCACCCTAAGCTTGGAAAAGGCTGTTAAAGGTGAGGTTTTTCCAAAGATCTGATGTAGGTTGTTATTCATCAGAAAGCCAATGCTATCCCCTTATACATGTACTCTTCCCAGTGTTAAAAGTTAAAAAAAAAAAAACCTCTTCACAGTGTTAAAGTTAAATGCTCTTACAAGGTTAAACCATAATTTACAAAATTTGTCCTTCATTGCTGTTAAAATGCTTGACATATTTAAAGCACTTTGAATTCCCATGCTGAAAGGTATTGTGAAAGCAGTGTTCATATTTATTATTAGAATGAGGTTAGAAAGCAATCTTAGCTGTGGAGACATCTGGCAACAACCTCACTGAACTGAGTGAAGGCCACTTACTGGTAAGGCTTCTAAGCAGGGAAAGGGACAGGGTGTTCTCAAAGATTCTGCAGCTGGAATTAAAACATGGAGATTGACCTTATCTGCATGATTTACACATCTCACTCCAGGACCCTTTCTGGACATTACTGCACATACAGCTGAAATTAAATAGTTGTCTAATATAACACTGGTTTCAACCTAGGGATCTAGAAATGAACTCCCTATGGACAGTCCAGAAGTGCTGCAGGGAGGCATTGTCAGCAGACAGAACGTTTCTTTCCTGTCAGAGTGGATAATCAGAATCAGTTTTTCCTGCTTGCTCTAGGAGTTACTCTGCTCTCTCTCAGTACAAATGTCAGGTGACCTGAGCACATACGAACAAACAGACAGCAAAGGAAGTTTGTTGGAGATACAGAGAGGTTTTTTCCTACATCTTCTTTTAAAAGCAGAGAGGAGGAAATACAAGGGAGGAGAAGGAGAAAGGAGTCTGGTTTGCAGACACAGTAACAATTATCTGCTATAGAAAATGGTGGGGGTACCCCAATTATTTTTCTTTAAGGAATTCAGGGATAACCCAAACTTGTAATAGGTACTTTTAAAAGATACTGAAAATGGTGGGGGTACCCCAATTATTTTTCTTTAAGGAATTCAGGGATAACCCAAACTTGTAATAGGTACTTTTAAAAGATACTGAATGTAGAAAAAATGCAGTGTGACCAATGGGAAAGAAAACACAAGGTGTTTAATAGACATGTGCAGGGAACCAAAATATCTTCCCTCTCAAAATCTGGGAGACCTGGCAAATGAAACTGCAAGTTTATAGAAGCTATTTTACTAATTCATCAAGTCAAAGGTAGTGCTGTATGGTTAGAGAATAGAAAATGTAGTATCTGTACTTAAGATGGAGAGAGGAAGCCATCTGGAAAATTATAAATGGATCATTCTGACTGCTGTACCATACAGGGGTATCAGAACAATTGTTGAAAGAAACAGTGATTAAATACAAGGAAGAAATAGAAAAATGAGATAAACCACAAGTGTTGATAAAGGATAAATCATGTCTGACTAACTTCATGGTTTTCTTTGATAGATAACTGATCTGGACAAAGGAGATGTGATAGACCACATCTGTCTAAATTTCAGTGAAACAATAAAGATATAAGGTCATGATGGGGAATTTTTAACAGAGCTTAAGAAATTTGGGATTATCACAAAAGTGGAAAAAAATGGGGAAGGAGCAGGCCAGAGGGGAGGTGAGAGACGGTAATGCTGAAAAAGTTTGAAGAGAAGTTGTCAGTTGCTGAAAAGATGAGGCTAAGATGTTCTGGCACACAGAACCAGGGTGTTAAAACCCATTTAAAGGAAAGATCAGCTTCAGCACAGAAATGGAAGGGCATGAACTGGTCAGTGGGATGGCTATATTCTACTGAAAATATCTGATTAGCCCAGGAATTAGAGAAGTTTTCAGGCTTCTGACAGAAAAGCCCAGTTCTGGAGTGACTATTCAAAAGTAAATCATCTGTTTCTGAGACATTTGATCATTTTATGGAAGGATTCTTTGTGATAAGTGAGGAATGTTCCTGCATAGTTGTCCATATTGTCTGTCCTTGCCTTGCCTTCCCTCCTAGGGAGGCTGAAATCCTGAGGAACTTTAGGTCACAGTAGGTCTGGAAACATTCTTTAATTTACTGGGGTGTGTTGGTTCACTTCTGACACTGTAGATATGAGTCACATGCACTGTGTCTGTGAGGAATGACGATCTGGTAAATAGAACCCTGGGACACGGGGAATCTGGGTTTCATTCCCATTTCAGCTTGTTTGCATACTCTCAATAACTCACTCAGGATCTAAGCAGCTGAAAGAGAATTTTAGTGAACTGAAGGCTCACTTCTGAACCCGCTGCCCTCAGTGAGGGGTCACCTAAGGCAGCAGTTAAACCTCCCTTTATTGTTTGTTCTGAAGATACCTGAGATACCCTACGCTCTTTCTAAATATGCTTCCATCAGAACATCTCAGCGTTCATTTTCCATCTCTGCCCAGCCACCAATTAAGTATTTGTCAATGTTCTCCACCAGCTCTCCCCGGGGAGTTTCAGCTAACATGCTGTTGGGAAAGTTTCTCATCTGCAGGCTGGAGGGAAGGAGAGAAGAGCCCCCAAAACTGTATACCACAGAGGCATGGCACGCTCTGCTTTGAGCCTCTGGGACATTTCCTTGCAGGAAACTGAAAGAATAATGCTGCAGCCTGATTTGGAAGAGCTCCAGCACCTTGGGGCTCTTCCCAGCTGTGAAGGCACTCACCTGGCATGGGGTCTCCTCTCAGTAAAGGATAAACTCATTTTCCAGGGAAGATTTACACATCTCATTTCATTCTAGTACAGCATAAAAACTGTTACTGAAACCTCACTTTTAAGATTATTTTTATTATTTATTTTTTTATTTTATTTTATTTTATTTTTTTATTTATTTACACCAACTTCGCCTAAGTTCCCTCAGGACTCCTCCCTACTAAGAGTTAATAACATGTAAGAGGGCTATCCTCTGTGCCAGTGAGAACAGGGGAAGCAACTTGCTTTGGTCTCCACCTGAGGGGTCAGGGAGGCTGAAGGAAGCAGCTGTTTTAGCTGTGGCTTTTCATTTTTCTCCCCACGTTTGAAACAGTGAGTCTGTGATTTCCTCCAAGTCCAGCCAAATGCTGGCTTTGTGTGACAAACCCTGCAAAGAACAGCAAGGTCGTGGGATGTTTTTGCAGTTTTCAGCCTTAACCTGAAGCAAAATCAGTGAGGCAGCTGCAATTTCTTGGCCCTGCAGCTACCCAAACTCCAGCATCCTTTCCTCTTCCAAAGCGGAAGGCTTGCATTGGCTCTGCTGGCTGTGCTGACTGCACAGCCTGTCTGATTTGCCTTGGCATTTTGGGAATCCTGCCATGTCACGGCACATATGGTCCCTGCAAGGCTCCATGGGCAGTGCAGCTCCTCATCTCGCTATCCTCAGAGTGGGTATTCTCTCAGTGCCCACAGCTGCCTCTTCCACTTGTCCTTTGATCAATATCATCATGATGGCCACGGTTACCATTGTGGTTGGTCACAAAGGCGTTTGCTGTTCCCCCTTTAAGGCTTCCAGTCTCCTGGTTAAGCCAGTGGTTTGGGATTATGGCTGAGGTCTAATTTTCTTTGTGAAACTTTGCATGATGTAAACAGTGTTGCAAATGGTGATGGGCACAGCAGCTGGCAAAGGCTCCCAGCAGCCCTGTGATATATGAACCTGCTTCTGTAGCTGGAGGACAGCACAGCAAGAATGGGATTCAGCTCAGGTGCTCAGCCAAGTGCAATATACAATGCTTACATGGGCACATTGGTACTAAGCTGAGAAGAAATACCAGGCTTTGTGATATTATGCTTCTCTAATCATTAGGCTACTCTGCAAGCCCTTAATGCATGGGGAATTTCAATGCAGGCCCTGGAAATAAACCAAGGGAATATCCTCTAGACCTTGATTATTAACTGACTGCTCTTCCTAAATACTTAAACATGGTCATTTAAAGTCATGGTCATTTAAAGTCACTGGTTATTCCTAATTGACTATAAGCTTGCCTCAGATATGATTCAGGACCCTAAGAGAGGCCAGGTAAAATTAACAAAAACAAATTCTTTTTTGTATGAATACTAAATGCTGTGGCAAGACCAGTACATTGATACAGTCCGTACATGCATTTCAGAGAGAAAATTCCGAGAGAATAACATTATGCAACATAATTCTGTCCTCCTAGAGTCAGGAATATTCATGAATTCTCTGAGTCAGGATTAGGGAAGGCCACCTGAAACCTCATAAAAAGACTCTGCAAAACATCTTTCTTTACAGATATTTTGTCTTGGATTCTATTGGTTTTCCCTTTTTTTGTTTTGTTTTGTTTCCCTTTTATCATTGATTTATATCTATCAAGATAAATCACCAGCAAGTGCAGCTTTGGTTTCATCCATCTAGTTCTTGCTGTTCATTACTCCTGGTAAAATCCCAGATATGAGCTGTATCCAGAGCAGAAGAACCAAGCAGCTGCTGCACACTTTAACCTGTTGTTTGCTAATGATGACCAACATTTTCAAAGGGGATAAGGATTCTGGGTGCTCTGACAGCAATGAAAGGTCTTGCATAGCTACACGGTGTTCCCAGAAATTGAGCTCCTTTCCAGAGGCTTCACTGGAGCACCAGAGATTAGAAAATTATTCTGAAAGGCAAGGAAGTCTTGCAATAAATAATTAATTTGCTTTTCACTGCTGAGACCACACGTATGCTTTTACCTGTTAAGGAGAAATGGAGAGAAAGTATATTTCCCCAGTTCATTAATAATCTCATGAATCTGCTTCTGAGTTTGTCTAAGTTTGAGTTTCCAGGTCTATGTGAACAGGACATCAGAGTGCCTTTCTTTATCCTTATGCAGAGAAATGTGTGCAGCAGAATGGAGGGAGTGTGGCATAAAGGTCCACCCACAGCACTTTGGGATGCAGTCTGATTTTCACCACTGTTTTTCTGGAGCACCCTGTGGACCCCCAGTTATCTCTCTGCATCAGTAACAAAAGAACCCAATTACAAGGCAAGAGTCTCTCACTGTGTCAATGGTTGTGAGGGCTCCTAAATGATGGTGTGCAAAGAGCTCAGAGGGCCTGAATGCTGGAGGCACGGAGAGCATTGGCCATGTGGTACTTATTAAGGAAGTCAGAGAAAGATTCTGTGTTTAGTGTTCATTTGTACCAGCTGAGATGAAGACAGGCAAGCTGACTGGAGCTGTGCACTGACCCATGAAAGTGCTGTGGCCTCTGAGGAAATGCTGGGAGCCCTGGGATAGTTTGTACCACGGAGGAGACAGGCTGGCTGTGCTCAGATATATTAAGGGATGTTCTGAGGAAGAGCACACATCAAACACTCTCATTAGTAAAATGACAGAAAATGCTGTTATGGCTTGAGGCTGCAGCAGGGAACGTTTAGTATAAATATTAGGAAAAAACCTCATCATTCCAAGAAGAGTTACAGCAATTGGAACAAACTATCAGGGGACACTGTGGAATCTCTTCTAAGCTTCCAGCCATTGCTTTGGGAAGATTAAATAAATCCCAGTCCATGACAGTAGTTGGGGTGGTCTGCATGATCCCCAGCACTCCCTTCAACCTCAAACAATCCTCTGAATGGGCGGGATGCCTTGTTCGGAGAGCCCGCACTTGGATAATGCACTGGCTGCTCTTTCAATTATACATGGCCCTCCAGGGCAGGGCCCATGTTTCTCTCTGCCTTTGGAATGCACCCAGAACATATTAGGCAGCACCACAACATAAATAATAACAACCCACTGTCCCCATCTCAGCAGTGGAACAGCCGCTCTCTTCAGCTCCCCTCCTGTGCTGTGAGCTGCAAGGCCAGACAGTAGCCCACTCCTGCTGAGCAGTCATTTGCGAGCCACCCCAAGGGCAAAATCCCATGGCCGCAGCGCATGGCACACGGAGCGGGTGTCAGAACAGCTCTGGCAACTCTCCACCCTCTTCCTCTTCCATCTTCTCAGGCAGGTAGGAGCGTCATGGGCAGGACTGGCACTATCCTTTAGCACCTGACCTGGGAGGAATGCTGTCCCGCCTGGCAGAGGCTGTGCTGGAGAAGATGGAATGGTCGGCGGTTAGACTGGCACGAACTTACTCACCTGGCCTGCAGCAGGGGGTAGGATGGGGCTGCAGCTGCTGTGGGTGGGAGCAGTAGTTAGTGGAGCAGACAGGCCTAGGAGAGGGCATTTTACAGCTTTTGGCACAGTGCTAATTATTGCTGCAGAGCTATTGTAGGTATTGCTGCCACTGTAACGCTGCCACCTGCTCTACGAGAGCTGTCCTCTGCAGCAGGCTGAATTGTACTGAATAAATTTGAGTTCCCCCTGCTGAAGCACCTCCCTTCCTGCCAGACTGCGGGGTTTTGGAAAGAGGCAGAATAGCATCTGAAGCCAGAGTTTCTCTCATTCACACCAAGCAGCAGAGCAGCCGGCTGAGAACCTGGGAGGGTGCCAAGAGAGAGCATCCCCGGGGTTCCCAGCTCTCTCCTGCAGTTGTTGCACAGATGGGAAGGTGGGTTTTGCAGCACTGCGAAGTCCCTTTGGCCCCATCAGCTTGGATTGATGTTCTCTTTGTTCTGCTCCATGAAGAGATTGTTTTTCCTGCAGTAAGTGGTCCTCCAGTGGGCTGCTACCCTCTCCATGCTTCAAAGGAAAGCCTGGGAGCTGATTTGGCAGGGGAGGAGAGGAAGACTGAGAAGACACAGACACCCCCAGTGACTGTCAGCTATACCTCTTTGGGCCTAGGTCCTAGAAGTACTAATATGCAACATCTCCTGTTTATTTTTCATTCATCTGCTGTACCATTTGAACAGAAAACAGTCATTTCAGTAGAGAGACATGCAGAAATCCCTCCCCAGTTACCAGGTTTTATCAGGTGTTCAGGATGTCATGTCTGTCTAGTTGTATTGCTCCAGCATGTGTTCCCAAACTGGAAGCAGAGCAGAGAACTCTGCAGTTTTTTGGCACTACACTCCTGCTGCAGAGTGTCTGCAGATTTATAGAGCTATAGCAATAGTGTTGGCCACATAACAATACTGGCTACAGGACACACTTATGATACCTAAATAAGAACAGCTTCAAGCCAGAGAGAACATTCCCAGGGATGTCAATAGAATCCAATTTCTTAGTTGGAGGGTGTAGAATGAATTACAGCTTCTGACTCAAGTGCCAGCAGATAATTCTTATAAACATAGGTTTACAAAGCACTGTCAAAACATGGTCCTCCTGCAGGGATGGATAACTGGGGACAATGGCTTTATGTTCAAAATGGCAACGATATTCCAGAGGAGAAGGTTGAGACATTAACTGATTTTCTCAGTGATACCAGAATGATACTTTAAGTTCAGTGAAGAGCATAGCAGAGCTTCATTCCCAGCACTGTGCTTAGGCCATAGGCCTGAGTTTCTTCCTGATATTTCCCGAGCTAATACCCGGTAGACTCTCTTGCCTACCTTAATGAAACTACAGGGCAGGAGCCACTTTTGATGACAGACAACATCTGTTTGATATGCTAATAACAGACAGGTGATAGTACTAATTAGAAGACAGAGAACCACAGTTTAATTCTGAGTTAGAGTTCACAGCTGATTAAGATTTAAAGCCAGGGTTTCCAAGATAAGAAATATTTTTCCCCAGAAGTCCCTCAACCAAGCTGGAAATAGTATACAGGCTCTTTCTGGTTTCTACTGTAGTTGTAAACCACAGAGCCTCGCAGAAGAGTTAGCTGTGGATGAAGAGTCCTCCCAGGATTTGTGAGGGGAGGCCAGAGCACACCTGACCAGCCCAGTGAGAGGCACCTTGGCAGCCTTGTTACTCTGATGAGGTGCAGCTTCAAGAGGCCTTGCTTCTATTTCCTCTCTCATGGCTGAGAGTTTTTTATTAGGAAGCTTGGCTTGACATCGGACATGCCATTAAATGAGGAGAGGTGGCTGTATTGTGAAGGGTGAGTGATACAGAGAATTTACTATGTATTTTTAATCATCATTGAAGTTATCTCATGGCTGGTAGCTGACTATTTGTTAATAGTGAGTACAAAAGACTAATTGCCTAGAAACTGGGGGATGGATGGTGGTCACGGTGAGGTCTCCAAAAGTTGTTTCTTGCTATTGCACCCTACAGGAGTTTTATCTATAAGCATCAGAGGTGTGGTGGTTCACTCTCCAGGTTTGAACTCATTGCTGTTTTCTAGGTGATATGAATGTGAGACTATAGTATTGGTGCACACTGTTTTAGTGCTAAGTGATCCCAGCCTTTACAGCTTCCAGATATTCAAAAAGCTTTTCTATCAAAATCCTTGCAAAAAGAAAGGGACCAAACTATGTTTTGTGACAAACTGTAAAGAAGGAATTGGATTTATGCTGCTGAAGAAGCAGATTTTGATAGGATTTCAAGGCAGTGAAGTTCTGGGACAGATAGTTTAGGAGGGTACAGAGCCCTCAGAAGTGCAAAATTCTAAGAGCAATTGGAAAAATGCTGACAAGGCATGACAAAGGTAGAGCTAATCCTGTGGCATGGAAATAGGATGAGCTGAGGTTTGGGATTGGGGTGGGTTTTTTATTGCTTTTGGAGCTGGAACATAAAATTGAGCTTTTCGTAAATTTATGTCACTTTTCACTGAAACCTATCTGTAGTTTGCCCCTAATGTCACTGGGAGCAGAGTTAAACTAGTTTTTCAAGTCCTGTACTTACTAGCCACTTCAAATGGCTACTGTCATGGTGAAGCTTTTTTGCCTGGGGTATATTTGTTCCCTCCAGAATGACTGAGTACTGCCCTGAACGGCAGATTAGTTTGTTTTCTTCCCTTCTTCCTCTTCTATTATTTTTGTGGTTCTGAAGGATGCCTTGTGACAGATGTTAAAGTCCATCTCTTGCTTATTAATATTCCCATACTACTCAGCAACACATTTCTACTGCTACAGTGCTGCCTGTCAGCTTACACTTGCAGTATGTCGAGCCAAAATGTGTAGAAGTCCTGTCTGGCTCTATTCCTTCCTTATGGCCTGATTCAGAGGGAGGTTAGCTTGGCAGGGGGAGGAGGAGAGAGGAATAATTATGCTCAGACAATATTTTTGGCAAGAGGCTTCTGTCTTCCTCCCATTAAAAAGTACATAAAATGTTTGTAAGTGAGCAGGAGCAAGTTTGGGTTGGGTTTCGGTTTTGGGGTGTTTTTTTGGGGGGTTTGTTTGTTTGGGGGTTTTTTTGTTTGTTTTTTGGGGTTTTTTTGGGGTGTTTTTTTTCCCCATATTCAGGCGTCTTCCTTTCTTTGGATCCTTTTCTGCAGTTGGGATTAAGCTAAGTGTGTTTTTCTGCTTCTCATCAGAAGCACCAAAGTTAAGACTTGTGTTTCCAAAATTAGTGCCTGTTTTTGAGAGGCAGGACACTGGCTGCAGAAAACCTGACAGAGCACAGCCAGCTGACTCAGATTTTCACCTTATGCCAGGCAGAATAGAAATAGCTGAAGTATCTGGACATTTTTCAGACATGCCAACCTTTTGAGTGACAGCTTGGAGCTGAACTGCATATGGGGAGCTGGGAGTGGAGGAAAGTCAGAGCACTGCTAAATATAGGAGTGAAAACAAAGCAGAAATAATAGATTCAGATGAGGCAAGCTGGGAAGGGGAGCGGAGGTGCAAATGAACTTTTCTCTTCACCCTCACTGGTGCTGGACCTGCCACCAGTGTGAAAATCATATTTGAGACTCTCCCCTAGTTCTCTGGGTACCCAGGGCTGGGAAGATGGCTTGGGGCCATCTGATCTAATTCTGGTACAGTTCTCAGGTTTTCTTTCCTTGGCTTCCCGAGTCTGTCAGGGGAGGCACACAGGCACATATTGACCCTGGGACAAGAGCTACTTGCCAGTCCCAGCTGTGCTTCTCCAGCAGAGCTCTCCAGACTGCTGAGCCTGGCAGCTGAGGAAATACCGGTGTGACAACACGACCCCACCTCCGGGTGCCTGGCCAGGCGAGAAATGGAAGTGTCACTGCAGCTGAGGCTGTGCCTTACACTGATCTGTTTGTTTGGCTCCCCTGACTCCAGGGCAGCGCCTTCTGGGTTAGCTGCTGTTTCTGATAAGCCCTAAAGAGGGAGAAAGACCTTGAGGCCTGGCTTCCTTCCAAGCTGACCCGTCTCTTCCAAGAAACAGGAATTTTCTGTGCTGTATAAAGCAACTGGCCCTCACCTTGTTTACAGGGTCTCTTGTGTAACTCCACGTGCTGGGTTTTACAGGACATAAATAAAAAGCAGGTAACAAGCTTTCATCTCCCATCTCCCTTAGCTATTGCTGTATCCACCTGTGTGGGGAATACCTGTTGTGTACAGCAGACAAGAGAGGAGAATTAAAGGGAATAGGACAAAATTAGAAGTGGTTTGAAGGGAAAGGTTATGAGGCTGGTTTTTTGGTTTTTTTTTTTTTTTTAACAAATTTCAGTCTTAATGTGCACTCTGAGAATGGGTCTTGCCATCCAACATGCAGATAAAGTATCATAGTCCTCCTTAATACAAACATATCTTATATCTGTATAATAAAGGGTGGATATGGAAGGAAGGGGGGCAGAAGAAGAAAATATATGGAAATGAGAAGAGGGAAAAGGGCTGAGTGTAAACAAATTAATGGGGAAAAAAGGAGATTAAGATAATTTCTTATTTAAAATGTTGCATTTTCCATCCTCCACTTCCTGCTTGAATTTTTCTGGAGAAAAAGTTGCTGCTGAAACCTGTGATCTAAAAGGTGTTTTATCACTGCCAAGTAAATGCAGATTTATTTTTCTTTATATTTGCAAATATCAACATTAAAATGATGCTATCACCCAGCCTGAAATAACTTCCCATGCCAGGCTGATATTCAAGGGATTGCAAGCCATTTAAACACTTGGTTGATAAAGAGATTTCTGCCAGAGTTGAAGGTGACCGATCTGTTTTTGGTAGGTGGTGGCAGGTGGGCCTGACATCTTTCTTGAAGAACAACCAGTTCCTTCCTTGTATAAAGCAGAAAGAGAAGACTGCCTGCCTCAGTAGCTGTAGCTGGCTGGAAACTGGAGAGGTGTGTTTATCTTTGGCTGCAAAATCCTTTTGGCCATTGCATGGGCAGTGCAGGGATTAGACAGTTCCTTGTTCTAGATGCCTGGATGACTGCAAGTACCTCCAGCCTTCCAAGTTTTGTCACCAACTCGGACTTTGCATGGGATGGGATCAGAGGAATTATAGGTCAGCACTCTGACAGCTGTTTAAAGGCCTGGGGAGATAGAAATGTTGGGTACAGTCCAGTTTCCAAAGGGTCATATGTCAGCCCTGCAGATCCTGCCATCCCAAATGACACTACTTGCACTCTTTTTGGCAGCCTCAGCAGAATGGACAGGGATGGGGGAAACCTTGAAGGTTAAAGTTGAGGTGTGCTGTCAGGTTGGCGTGGCAAAAGGTTAGAGTTGCTTCCTCTGCTGCAGTTATTTCTGTAGAAAGGAGTGCTCAGGCTCCCGTGTTGCTGCTCTGGGAGTGTCACCTTTGTTGGACTATGAGGTGTAGGCAGGTGGCTTGGTTGATGTCTTCTGTATCTGCTTTCTGGGGAGTGAAACAGGTAAAATACCTGGAGCAAAGCAGTGTAGTGCTTAGGTGTCCAGACTCAGGTGGGACAGTAGAGTGGAGGGCCCCAGTTAGAGGTGTAAAGCAGAGGTTTGCTTTACAGCCTTTTAAATGCTCAGGTTAGTTTGCTCAAGGTGTGTGATGGTAAAAGCGGGGCAGCTCCCCACAGGCTCCATAATTCATCCGTTTTCACCATGTCCTTAGCTTTGGAAACATCCTCTCTCCTGCACAGAGAAGCGCAATGAAGATTTAGTGTAGCTACACACTTTAACCTGTACAGAGAGCTTCCAGGACTTGGGAGCAAGTGGGAAGAGGCAATATGAATCACTAATTAAATTTAAAATGTTCTGGTAACTGGGTGGAGCAGATGACACATATGGTCTGTAAAAACCTTTGATCCAGGCATTTCTGCTACAGAGAACTGCAGAGCTGAGACGTTGCGAAGTTGTTGGTTTGGACATTGCAATGTTATAAGAGGAAAGATGATGGATGACAAAACTTGGGAGTATTTGTTGAGTGCAGAATGTGATTGTTTTCATAATGCAAATAGAGGCTTTCAAATGGGCAATGTGTGAAAGATATTTGTTTCCTGTTTTTATTTGCATGAAACTCATGGGAAGAGACCATACAAAGCTGTCTTTCATGGGGATGTTATTTATTTTCCCAAAAGATGCCATGAATGCAATAATTATCTGGGAGTGCCTATACTGTGAGATGCTTGGAGTTTAATCATAATCAATGGGATTCACATATAGCTTTATTCTAGAAGTCCTTAGGCTTCAAATTTGTAGCACTTAGGTGCTATTTTGTACAGGTATGTGTAGTCATATGTGTAAATTATGAGGTTCGGCATTGTTTGGTGGGGGTTGGTTGGTTTGTGGGAGTTTGGGGAGTGCAAGGGGACAGGTCGTCTTCCAGGGAACAGGGAAGTCCCTGTTCAACTCTTCCATTCCTTGTGTCTGAAATTTTCAGGTTGTTGTTTACAAATTGTTTCTGCTGAAAGGAGACGTTACTTTAAAAAGTATAAGTGTTCTGCTTCAGTGTTTTCAGAATCAAATATTACAGAAATGCTTAAACAGCTTAACATTTTTGCAATTCAGTGATGAATTGGTCTAAATTTAGAATGAGGAACAAACAGCTTCTCCTTTCTGCTATCCATTCCCATTTCCACCAAAATCCCCCCTAAAAAAAATCCAGCAAGCTTTCAATATGGTTAAATAACCTGAAGAGAGAACTTTTGGAGGCACTGGAGATATTTTTCACTTTAAAAAGCCATTGAACAATTGATCATTTTTAATAACATGTTTTGAGTCAATGCAAATGGCATTTCTCAGTTTTGTGCTGGACTTAAGACTTGGCTATTTGCCCAGCTGTGGTCATTGTCAGGTGGAAGTGAAACACTTGAGTCAAAGTTTTTGCAAGATTTGAGACTTGAATACTGTGAAACTCTGCTACTGGGAGTGGCACTGTTAAACCTGAGCAAGTTTTGTACTTATAGGCAGATGGAGTAAGATTTTGTAACTTGGGAAAGGAGCTTAAATGGGACTCTTTACAAATTTGGCATTTTATGCCAGTTCATTGCTTACCTTTAGAGATGGGTAGAAGGTTAGGCCTCAAATACCTTGTTTTCCTATTCATTGGCTGGAATAAAAGTGCCACACTGAAATAACTGTGGGCCCTAAAGTAAATACCTGAAGCTGCTATGCAAACCACTCTTAACAGGACTTATTTTGAACTTCCAAGCTCTAATAATATTTTTAACTCTCATCAAAAATATAATCCACTTCTTTTTTATTTTAAGATTAGGTACTTATGAACAACCCTACAGTAATAAACCTCTATGTGCAGCAAATATTAGTCAACAAAACACTCTGCTTCAGAATAGCTCCACAATAAAAAGCCAGTTCATCTGTAAAGTGTCATCTCAGTGATGAAGGGCAAACACCTTAGGAAGGAGGCAAATAATATTGTTGGTTTTGGCAGTAGCATGACTATTAGTAGTAGTATACCTTTTAAAATAATCATAATATGTTTTGGTGCTTGAGGGGGTGTAGCAAAGCCCACTGAAACACTGTCTGTCAGTGACTTCTTATTTCCCAGTCATCTCTGTACTCCTTTAACGATTGTCCAGCTCTTTAAATGCTCTGTCATTGTGCTCTATTACTTTTTTCTCTATCGTGTTAGTTCCAATGACATTTGTGACCTGCCATAGGGCTCCAAATCCAATACACTTAATGTGAGCCCCCTCAGAGTCATGCTATGCACAGGGCAGTGGGGTTTGATGGATGTGCTGCTATGAAACAAAATCTACCCACGCCCAGACTGCAAATATGGAACAGCGTGGTCATGCCTCAAAATAATGGTTATGATTATTTGTGTTGGAAATTTCCCACACCATACGATTCTCTTCCTCACCATAATGAACATCTTGAACCTCAGTTTGGGGATTTATTTTATCATGTCAACAGTTCAGAACCATAAAAGGGAGGAGATGCCAAAGTCTTACACAGCAGAAGATCCTAATATTCCCATCTAATGTGACACTTAGGCTCTAAATACTGAGCTTGTGGTGGTTTGCCTTACGTAAAGAATTGTTTCACTAAATGGGGACCAGAGGAGAAGGCTGTGCTGTCTGTCACCGATAAAATGCTGTCAGATGCCTCCTGGCTCTTGGTGCAAGTTCATGTCAAAACAGTAAATATTCCAGTGAGACAGAGACATGAGCACAGAGGAAAGAATGGAAGGGGTGGGAGTGAAGGTCCCCAGGTTGGGAGAAGGCTTTTTTTCTTTGACACGGAATACAGGCAGTGCCTTTTTGCCAAAAGCAAAAATTTTGACAGAAGCAGAAGTATCCTGCTGTGGGGCTGCCAGTAGCTGGGCTGGAGGACTATGTCCAGGTTGTTATACCTTCACCTCCTTCCTCACTAGTGTGCTCTGCCATGGAGCTGATTAAAATGGCTATTCTAGAGTGGATTCAGCAGCAGTTGCTGAGAATTCCAGCCTTGGGGAGCCCAGAATCTTAGCTGTGGTAGGCAGGGCCAGTTCATGAGCTGGGCTGGTGGGTAGATGCAGTCTCATGGGTTCTGCTGAGAGAGCTACAGTTGTGTTCCTTGCAGGTAACTCACTCTGGCTGCTGTACTTGGTGCCCTCTAGGATTCTGGTGGACTCTGGCAGAATCATCTCAAGACTTGGAATCCATTTTTTAAGAAAATAAATTTTGAAAGGATCATTCTAACATTAACAAAAGCAAGAAGAAATGCCGGTGATGGGGAAAATAACTGGTCTGAGGTCAAGATGTGCTGGTCTTCCAGGAAGAGTTTATGGCTGGATCCAGGGGAGCCCCTTGTGTTGATCCATGACTCAGGGAGGCTGTTTGTGGAGGCAGGGGCAAGGGGGGAGGCCGCAGCTCTGAAGCGGTGCCAGCGGCCCGGTATTTTCAGCTCCTGCTGATGAGGCTGCGATCTCTGCTGGAGCCACGTGTGGGTCGCTCTCCTCCCTCCTGCCTGCACAACAGGAAATTTCCTGCTGCAGTGTCCTGGGGATGGAGAGCCGTGGCAGCGGGAGTTTGCCCGGGCCTGTGTGGAGCGGCCGCTTCCTGCGGGCTGGCTCCAGCTCGGCACGGGAGGAGCTGCGGTGTTGCTCATGCCACTGCCAGCAGATTGATGGAGAGGACTGACCTTGGCTCTCAGGAAAAGATACCGTTTTCTTTTCTGAGTTTTCATTTTTCAGCCTGGCTGCAGTGGCACTGGTCCGACCGATAACCCGAGGGCTGCAGTTCCCACTCCCTGTGCCGTGACGCAGCTGCTCGGCCTCGGTGCGTGGAATGAGGGCCCATCAAAACCAGTCTGTGGAGACTGGTTGTGCTGGTGGCCAATCCCACCCGCAGTCACCGTGCACACAAGCCGTGCACGGTAGAGAGGGCTCGCTGCGTTTCCAGGCAAAATTAGAACCACGTTACAGACCATGCACTTCGGACTGAAATCAAGTCCGGTCTGAGTCTTCAAGCTGGAACAGAATGAATAGCCCACATCTTTGGGGAGTGTGGGCCAGCCAATGGTTTGAAAACCACAACCCAAAACATAGCCAAAGGACTCTAAAGCAACTCTGCTTTGTGTCCAGAGACTGAAACATAATTCGAAGTGACTTGCTCAAAATCCCTTCATGGTGTGGGCAGCTAAAGCCATTGGGTGTCTTGTTTACTTGTCTATAGAACACGTTTCTGTTGTGTCCTGGCACCGTGTGCTGCTGCTTGTTTAAACATGCCTGGGAGGAGAGCCAATGTGAAAACACTCTTTGAATCAATAAATGTAGTTGTAAAATTGAACAAACACTCCAGATAGAAACAGTTCAGGATCAAGATGTGATTTGGGTTTATTGT
The DNA here is from genome assembly GCF_015227805.2 of Hirundo rustica. Taxonomy (NCBI): domain Eukaryota; kingdom Metazoa; phylum Chordata; class Aves; order Passeriformes; family Hirundinidae; genus Hirundo; species Hirundo rustica. The sequence goes on from NC_053461.1 coordinate 10,994,855, forward strand.
TTGTTTGCTGTGGGTCTTTTTGTTTGGGGTGGGGGGTTTTTTTGTGAACTGGGGACCTCTTTAGCTTCCATGGAGATCAGGAAAATATGCCTAACCACGGATGGAAACAAGCTGAGAGAAAATCCAGACTGAAGAACACATTTAGTGTCTTGGACCCGTTTTTATTTGATTCAGTGCTGCTGTTTGATAAATTAGTTAACTAGCAGAAGTATTACTACATTATCACTTTTTAAGTGGTTTTCAAATTCTTATTATGAACTTTCAAAGCTTCAGAGGAAAGAATAAATTAAAGATTTTATTTTGGTAAAAGTAGTTTGCACTCTTTCAAAATGAACTATTTTAAAACTGATTAATTTTTAGAGCATCCTGGAGTAAACTGTCTTGTGCCATTTTTACTGAAATTATTTTATTGATTACTTTTTATCTATTTGTTTATATACAGTCTTTGATAACAATTCTAATGTAAACTACTAATGTAGGATGAAGCTTCTTTCAAAGATTCTCCAATGTTTTTCAGGATGAAATTTCAAACCTCTGAAATATGGGTAACTTCATGTTTTACCAGTTCTGAATTAGGGAGATTGTTAAAAGGATTTTGAATCTGTGAAGCCTTCCATGGTGAAAAAATCACTTGTTAGACAAATCTGAAATTTTTTCCTGTATGTTTTATTTATTTATTTATTATTCCTCTTTCAAATCTGTTCTGATTTTTCCACTTGCTGTGGTACTTTCAGGTAACTGTGTTTGAAGCATTTTGTTCTGTGTTGAATTAATATTTTCCCATACTGAGCTTTAGATGTTAAAAAAAAATGCAAAGTAGAGGAAAAATCAGAAGGAGTGTGAAGTCTCTGCAAACAAGGTGCTATGTATGACACAGAGCTACCCAAATCCAAATACCAGTGCAAGACTTACAGCTGGATCACAAGGTTTTGGAGCTGCAAAATTCCCTGCAATTTTCTCTTACTTCATCCACAGGAAGGAGTTGGGAGTTGTGTGTTGTCACACCCATATGGGGAGAGCACAGGCCAGGTCTTTATGTGCAACATGAAGAAAAAACAAGCTGGGAAATGAAACAAGGAGTAAGTGAAGGAAAGTCTTACCTATATTTCTGGTAGTGAATTGTCATCTAAACACAAAATCCAGCCAGGCAACTTGATTTCCTCACAGCCAAGCATTCTCCTTTGCATTTTGCATAAATAAAGAAAAAATGTAAATTCCCTGCCCATAAAAACACCTGATTCTAAGAATGAGAACACCTTGGTCATCTGACAGTTGGGGCTGGAAGGTGTCCCACTAGATTGGTGCCTCTCCTGCTACAATACAGCATGGTTTGGAAATAGCTCTTGATTAACAGTGCTTGCTGGAGTGGAAGCAAAAATAATTAGAAAATATTTTGAAGCTCCCTCTGAATATAATCCATGGGCAATGATTTTAAACAACCGGTCAGCTTCAACCATCTCATAGTTGACTCAGACAAGGGTAAGTTCAAGGGTAGTGATATCAGTGCTACACCTGGTTGTGCTGTTAGAATGAGGAGGAGCTTGCTCCATCTTTAAACAAGCATGTACTTTTTCCTGGGAGATGTAACTTGTCTCTTCAGCTTGTTTTAAATGAGCACAAAGAGGCATTTAGCATGAAATCCTCAGGTGCTGAAAATAAAATCGTGCCTGTTCTGATTCATCTCAGCTACACCTGTACCCAGAGCATGGTTTGGGCTTTGCAGAAGCACTGCCATGAGCCAGGTGGTGTTTCTGTCTACACAGGTTTAGGCACTTGTGGACAGCTCTACGCATGTGTGCGTACAGCTCTGAAGTCGGAAGCTATATTTTGGAAAAAGTAAAGGTTTTATCCCTGAGCAATCACAGAGAGTGGTCAAAGCTGGTCTGTGTATTCTGGGAGAAGGAGGAGAAGCCCAAGAAACATTCATACTCGTGAGGGCCCTCAGCCACAACATTTGGATAGAACTCCATCTTTCTGCATCTTGATTGCTTCTAGGAGCAACTGGTGACTTATATAGCTTGAGTGTAGAAGGCTCTTATTATGCATCAGAAGTATGCTTTTCTCTCACACTGTTTCTACAGGCTGAGTAGCATTGGTTGATCCTGATCTGGTGAGTGTTGGCTTTTTCTGCTTCATTCCCCTTCTAAAAGATTCTGTGGGGGCAACTGTCAACAGACTGGTTGTGAGGGCCTGTGTGAGTGGATGCTGCACGCTGGTGCCTTTCAACACAAGCTTGAGAGTGCATAAGGGGAGATGCTCTTGTCATAAAACACTGACAGGAGACACGATGAGGCTGCTTGGGGAAACAGCTATCAGAGATATTGTGGTTGTGTCACTGACATCCAGTGTCAGATCTTGGGAGATGCTGAGCTCTCTAGCGTTTCCTCCTTGTGTCCATTTTCCACTTTCACTTGGTTTTATTTATGCATCCCATTTCAGAGTGGCTGCCACATAATAAAGGTTTAGTCTCCTGTTCTGTTCCTTGGTATTTGAAGTAATTTGATGCCTGCTCGTATTTTTATTTATTCCATTGATTAGCGTTTCTCAGAATCATGTGGACTGCAGTATTTGCCTAAACCCACCAAGTTATACTTGATTCAGTGGGCGTCCTGGTTTATTGTGTATGAGATTGCAAAAGGTCGGTGTATGGATCATGTATTGTTTGGTCTACAGAACAAACACTGTGCAATTATGGAAACAGATTAACTAATCTGCCTTTTCTCCTTGCATGGCTGTAACATTGTGCCAGTTCTTCCACTGTCTCATGCAATAACTCTGTAGTCTCTAACTACTGCCTGGTCAGAGAGAGCTTTAAACACAGAAATCTGCTCTTCCGACTAGCTTTTAGCAGCCTGGAGCATAGGATCACTTTCAAATATGCAGTGACTGTAATCAGTTACATGGCAGTTATAGATCTGCTTTTTATGCCTAAGCTGTGAGGAAAGGCTGGGAGGGAACTGCCAGCTGGTAATTCTATAAATAGTCCCAAGCACACCTTAGATGCTCCTGTTGTTAGCACCTGGCTGAAAATTAGGTGTCTTCACACAGTGACCTATGACTTGTATGCCCTGCCATATTTTTACCTTCAGAGACAAGTATAAGAAGTTGTGTCTAAAGGTTTCCAAGAGGGCTTAGTCACTTGAATGCTTGAATGGAGCCTCGCTGACATTTGTTCTGCTTTTTTTTCCAAGGCAGAAGGCATGTTACCTTCAGTCAAGCGAGCCTCTGGCTTATTTTCCTCCACCTGTTTCATTGCCATGTAAAGTAACTAACCACTTCAATAATGCTGGCGAAGCAGTCCAGGGGGAGTTAAGTTACTGAGAAAATGTGCCCTGAAGCTCCTCTCCATTTCTGGATCCTGCAGATACAAACACAAAGAATCTGTTAGAAAATGCGCAGGTTTGTGTCTGACTTCTCTAGTAAATATCCATATTAACATCCATGCTCTGATCTCTCTCTGAAAAAAATTAGAGACTCATTTCTCAGCCTCACTGCAATCTTCTGCTTGTCCTGTTCTTCCTCTCCCTGTTGCCAGTTTGCGCTGTAAGCATTTGAGGCACAGTTTGTCCACATGATGTTTGTGTAACACCCTGGCCTGTGGTTACATGTCCACATCTGTGCCCAATCTGCAGAGGATATTGGTCTGTTATAGCTCCCAGCTGCTGGCCTGGCTTCCCACCTCAAGCTGCAGAGAATCCTGCTTTTATTGCTCTGCTGGTCCCTGTTTCAACCCTGGTACTTGCCAAGATGGCATCTGCCATATTTGTGCAGAGCAGGACAAAACTGGCCCTGATAACTGCAAGAAATGTTACAGCAGTTAAAATAAGATGAAAAGTAGAAAGTGAGAGTCCAGCCTGGGAGGCCTGACTTTGCTATAAGTCAACAAAGGGAGTGTGCATCATCTGCTCTGCCAAGTGGTAGTTTTCCAGCATCCTTCGCTACTCCTTTTCTTCCCCCCTTATCAGCGTTACACTGCACTTATAGGAATTCCCTCCCCTTGCCTCTGATGCTTTCAGACATCAGCTCATCCCCAGCCCCTTCTGATGGGCAGCTCCTTTTATGTTTGCTCTCTCAGCCTTACCGTTTCAACAGAGCAGAATGCCGGTGTTGGTTTTCTCACTGGGAGTGACTCAGAAAGGGATTTGTGCGTGGCTGGGTGCCAGGGAAGAAAACACACTGTCAATGTACATTAGTACAGTGCCAAGCCCTTTCTGGGCACAGTAACTTTCCTCTCAAGGCTGCTGTGTGCCAGGAGGGGCAGACACACTGGACAGGGGAGAAGAAGAAAAATGGGAGCAGCTCATGCTAAAAACTGACCTGGCAAGCTTGGATAACTACCTGCCCAGCTTCTGGCACTTGGAAGGTGCTTCTCTAGAAAATAAATAAAGGTCTTTGGTGTTGTCTGATGATTGTTCATGTTCCACCTGGTTAAGGCCGTGCCTGCAGATTTCAAAAAAAATGCCCTTATTATCTTGTACACTTGTGTAACATCCTGGAATTGCTTTAGGTGGAAGATAGGTTAAATTACTCAGATGAGAAAAAGATATTTTATGATGATAAAAGGCTGTTTCTCCAAGTCCAGTTCTCTGCCCCTGCCTCACAGCCTTTGAAACTCCTGAGTGAGTGGATGGGAATAGGAGGAAGAGAATGAAGGCTGGAAGCAAAGTAATCTGCAGGACAAACAAAGCGTGGGAATTTTTCCTGGTGTGTGTGACAGGTTTTTACTCTCCCTGTGTGTAAGTTCCACATTCAGAACTCACTGCTGGGATGTTAATTATGTTCTAGTGTTGTGTAATGTAGTGTAGTTTCTTACTGGGAGATGTGTACTTAAAGAGCAAGCTAATTCATCTTGGAACCACCTGCTACCATTATATGGACACCTGGTCTGACCTGCTGGAGGACCTGAGATCAGTGAGTTATGGGAAGCATAGCTGAGTTTAACTCTGAGCTTTCTTTGGGGTTAGTCCATTCAAATTCAGGTCTCAGGTGCTTGGAACTCAGGGCCGAATTCAGGTACTCTTGTAAACACTGTTTAGTGCCTTCCCTTTTCAGGCAAGGGCGTGTTCTGTGTGTGTGACATGGCCAAGCCTCCCACCTGCACATAATATGCAGCAGGGACATCACTGACAGCCCCAAGTGAACAGTCATCAGGAAAAGGACTTGTTTCTGGAAGAGGATTAACCTGTGTTTCCAAAGGTATCATTTGTGGTGTTTACAGCTGTGAGAAAGACAAAGCCAGGAAAGAGAGGATGATATTTTTCACTGAGCCCTGCTGGGAAGGAGACAGGCAGGAAAGTGGGGCTGTTCATCGGTGCCTCATGGCTCACAGGCAGCAGAAGTGAGGCTGAGACTTGGGTTTTTTCTCACCTGCACCCTGAAGATGTATAACCTTGAACCGGTTGGTGAATCCGAGGTTGCATATCTTGAGAAAACCATATTCTAACATTTGCCAGCTTCAGGAATGAAGAAACTGAATTATGTTTTCAAAGTTCTGAAAAATCCTCAGGAGGGAAACTGCCATGAACATTCCTAAATAGAGAGTGCTTAGGTAGGGGAGCGTGTGCAAAATTGGTTTGCTTAGACTTCAAGCAAACATGATGACATGTAGTATGTTGTGTCCAGCAAATAGAGGAGTGGAGAAAGAAAGCAATTTTAGTACCAATGGATCTTAGTGGTGTAGGCTGTGAGCTACCAGTGTTGTCCATGTAGAAAGAGATCAGAAGAGAGGGATGACTTCACTTGCATACAGAGTTTTCAGGACTCTTCTGCAAGAATGGTAGGGAGGGAGTGTGTGCCAGCTTGGAGATGTCCTCGGGGGGAGACAGGGGATGCTCCACACTAAGCCAGCAGGCTGGGGACAGGAGTGGGACTGACAGGACAAAAGGAACCATGCATAAGCACCTCAGATTCTTACAGATCAAGAGAAGCATAATAATTGCAAATAGCAGATTCACAGTTGTTTCACACAGCTGTGAATACTTGTGTCTGAAACCAGCCATGAGATGAAAGTGTGTGAGAAACAAGAGTTTTCCAAAACTGTTCTCCAACTCATGCAGAGAGGAAATGCACAGTGTGTTTTAGAAGCTGGCTGAAGGAAATGTTCTTAACTTTTTCCTGCCTTTTCCCCTAGTGGCTTCTTTCCTTAACATCCCAGCCTTTTAAGAAAAATTCATGTTCTAATGTAAAAAATATAATTGCTCTCTATTTTTAGAACTTACATAAACAAGTCTAATAACCAGGGAATTATGGTGATCAGGAAGCTCAAATTGGCTTTGGATATCAAGCAGAAATAGATGTGGACTTAACCAACAAAAGATCCCATAAAGTGCATTTCTTTTTTCCTGGAACTATTATGATTTCAGGAGTTTGGGACCATGTAAAAATAAACCTGGCCAGCAGACTTGGCCAGCAGACTTGGCCAGAGGCTTGGAAAGACCATTTTTTGAAGAATTACTAAAATTAAGAATTAGAAGTTTTACTGATATCTGTAAAATATTAATGTGTGAAATATTTTATTATTTTGAAGCTTCCCAAATACAAAGCTAGGGTTCAGTAGTCATTGGCAAAACAAGTTCCACTCTGCGGAGAAAAAAAGAAAGCATTAAAAAAATAATCCTTGAGGGATAAACAATTGGAACAAGAGTAGTCAGATGATAAAAATGAGGCAAAAGAAATATGTGAGCTGGCTTTTGGTAAAGAGTTTCCTAATTGCTGGCTTCTTGGTCTATCTAAACTCAAGGAGCTTCAATGCTCGAGGCATTTAAAGCCAGACTGCCAAAGCACTGGAGAGCAGATAAATACTGTGCAGAGTTTAGAAGGAGGATAAATGCTGCAGGAGGTCAGAGAGGTTCCTCCATTTTTAAGTTGGCATCAGTGACCTGCTCCTTGGCACAGCTTTTCTCAATCTCAGCAAAAGGCTGGGGTGAGTGGGATGCTCACCAGCCAGGAGGCCTCTTGTCTTACCTGGTAAAAGAAAGGTCCTTTGAGTGCAATAACTCTTGTCTTGCAGGATATAGATTCTAGCTTGACTGGGGTACTGGTCTGTAGGAGGTAGTAAAGCATGTACTGTGTAAAAAGGCTCCTGTGTGGGCAGCCACAAATAAAATGTGAAGGAAGATACCAGCCAGCAGTGATCCCAAGAGCACCAGGAGGGCGTGGCTGCAGCAGGACCCAGGCTGTGTTATGCCAAGTGTATAAGCAGACACTGCAAAGCTCTGGTCCCAAACTAGGAAGCCCGGGGATGAATTCTGCTTTCCCACATCCTGTAATATGCTTTTGGCCACAAAATCACTGGCTGAAATAGGAACAGAAGCCAGTCAGTGCTCTGCCTATTGTCCTCTTAGCTGGTTTATTTTGTTGGAGGGTTTTTTTTGTGGTGGGCCCAACTTGAGAGGCTTTCACAGTATTTGATAGATGAGGTTTTATAGGTGGAATTTTTGGGCAAGCACATGCTTTTTAGGTTTTAAAAGAGCCTTGGAGGCTCATAGGTGGATCTATGGTGCAAGGATTTAAAGCATGTGTGACAGCAGAGACCTGTGTTCTTAAGGCAGTTGATGGCTACTAACACACACTGAGCTTCTGAGTCCTGCGTGGCACTGAGGTACAGTTCAACTGACCCCTAGACGAGGAAGAGACTATTTATACATATGCAGTGGAAAAGAAGAGATTGTACTGTATGGAACAGCTCGGCAAAATATTTGAGATATAATCATTCCATTGGGTCCTTCTTCCAAAATGACAGCTCCCTGCTGAAAGCTGTGTTCATGTCAGGGTCTGCAGATCAAAGACATATATAGAAAGGTTAGACCAAGGTTGCATTTGGAGAGAAAGTTCCTATGTGGACACTTTCAAAAAGGCCAAATCAGACAGAGGCTCCTTCTCTTTAGCTAGTATTCAGAAATACCTGGAGAGAAGTGTATTGTGTATATTCAATCAATTGGGACAAAAGGATAACACCAAAAGCATCTCTTTCTCTTTTTTACAAGTGGGCCTGGCCTGGCTGAAAGGATCCATTGGGAATGCAAATGACTTCACTTAAATGTCCCTCAGTGTTTCCACGTCTCTGGCCAGCTGATACATGTTCCCTCAAATGCAGACCCAGCCTTGAGTGATGGAGCAATTTCTTTAAAGATGCTCTGCTGGTAGGTAGGAAAGGACCTTATGGCAGTTGGTGCTCTTGAACTGGCCCTTTGTTGCAAAGGCATCCTCCGGTGAGGATTAGCTTCTGATACATCTTTTTTGCTTCCAGTATTCACTACGTTGTTTGTGCAAGGAGCTCATATGCCATGGAGTCAGCTCTGCCAAATACCCTCCAATGAATGGCTCTTCCTAGGTTTTTACTTTCTTTAAAACCCAAGTCCACTTTTGACACTTTTGCCCTCCCATGGAATTCCACCTTTCTTGGCACGGTTTTTAGCTGAGATCAGGAGTGATGAGTGGGCAGCAGTACCCAGTACCACTGGCTTCAGGACCAGTGTCTTGTTGGGCCATAGATACCCTCTAGAGGGCATTGGTCATACACCCCTCCACGTACCTGCCCACAGATGGAGAGACCCAAGCATGGCCTTCCAGATTCTGAAGTGGTTGGCAGGAAGTGGAAAAGAGAGGTTTTGTGGCTCACATGTCTTGAAAGGTGCCAGGCAAGCTCAATTTCGGCTCTTAACAGGTATAATATGGATCAAGTGTAAGGCTTTGGGACCTCTCAGTCCTTCTCCAAAAAGAAATTGCAAAGCCAATGAAGCACATCAGGTGATGTGGCTCTGTTAGGCTAGAAGCCAAGCTTTACAAGCACCTGTATTTTACTCCTGCAGTGTGTGTGAGTTGGACAGATGTCATCTGTGTGCTCTTCTTTATGCTAAGCAGAGCAAGGAGTCCCAGGGTGACCAGCACAGAACTGCTGAGTGCTGCTACAAATTTGAGTATCTCTTTAAAGTGTCTTTTGTACCTAGTTATAAGGAAATGATAGATTCCTTATGAACTCAGATGCTAAATTGCTGGAGAGGTTTTGAAGACCTTGGCATCCAAGATTAAGGAAAATGAATAGGTGCACGTTCCTAATAGCAGTAGGATCCATGGCCTCTGCTTTTGCTAGACAGTAGGACCATGGTGTATTTATACAATACCAGCATAAACAGTGTTTCAAACCCCGTAAAAGTCAGTAGGGATCCTTGCTTCCCTGAGTACTTTGGTGAGAGTGTGCTTTAATCAGTCCCCAGGTCAGAACACACCTGAATTTTCAGATGCTCTAATTGCAGCTTTCACTTTATTGAATTTCTGAACCTACCTTCCCTCTACATCTAACCAATGCAGCACAGGAATGTATTACAGGAAGTCCTAAACAAGACAGGCCAGTGACCAGAAGATGAGCATCCCCTCTCCAAAGCACTAATTTTGGAGATAGACACAAGGAATCCTGTAGATAACAGCAGTACAGCCAGGCTAAAGGTGGGATTATCTTTAAAAATCAAATTATTATTTGTAGGATCTAATGTATCCAAAGTTACAACCTCACTAACTTTTTCTGACATATATTGCTTATTTCTGAATTATTATCCATGTGTCTAACTCTTGGTTTTGGAGAAGATAATTTAATTTTTGACTGCAGACAAATGCTTGTGGAATAAGTAAAGACTTTGATTGTTCTTGCTTCCCTCATGGGTGCATGACACTATCAGCTTTCCCTGTGCTATTGTCCAGTCTGTGTAGCCCTCCCATATCCTCTGGGATTTGTCTTCACCTTGAAGTGTGCTGGCCTTTTCTTCATGCCTTTGTGTGTCGGAATGTCTCACATTTTCATTGCCTATTTCTAGACCCTTTCCAGGTTTGTCACAGGATTGAAACATGATGTTTTAGGCAGGATAAACTGTTGCTAAGAATAGAAGCTTCACTATTTAATACAGTGATGAATTGAACTAGAGTGCTGGGCAGCAAAGAGAGATGCCAGCAGTTTCAGTAGTTCTTATTATCTCTAATTACTGCTATCAGTTTATATCTAGATGGATCAATTTGGCCCCCAGGCCGAAACTATTCTTTGCATAATCCAGATGAAAGCAATGAAGTTGTGCCTTGGATGAATCTCACACCTCAGTGCAGACTGCTCTGCAGTTGGCAAGGTCTGTCTATTTGTCTTGCATGTTGGCTGTGTCTCTGTCAAACCACATGGCTAGATCCTGCTCATTTTTTTAATGGAGAAGGGTTGAAAATTCAGGGTGTACATTATGGACACCTGAGAATCCTGAAGAGAAGATTTGGTGGAAAGGGAAGGATTGCTCTTGTGGGAGTCATTGTTGTCTCACACAGGGAAAGCAGGGTGGGAGTGCACCTACTAGTGCTACTTGGTTCTGAAAGGGAGAAAGGAATGTGCAGTTGTGTGGTGGTTTGGGGCAATAGAGATGTATAATGATTGCTGATGACAGCAATTGCATTTTCCTAGCAGATAAGTCAGTTCCAGATTGCTGGCTGAGTGTACAAAGACAGTGTCTAGTCTGATTTTCGTTTCTCTAAATGTCTCTTGCTTCCTCTCCAAGTTTTATTCCATCTACCAAGTATGTATTTTGAAAGAGCCATCCCATTCAGAGGAAAAGTAGCTCTGCAACCTGTTGGAAGTCCTGGCAGAGCTTGCAAGGACACTTCTTTCTTACTTCTGACTTCACAGTCCTTCCACAGGGGTGGACCAGGAAAGCATTTGACCTCCATTCTCCTGCTAACAGTGGCTGTGCTCTGTTAATGTTCTCTTGAGTGACAGCCATTCCCTAAAGAGGACATTTTTGTGATTAAAGCCAACCTAATCTGGCTGTAGTTTGCTGCTCTAAAATATGAATATTTAAAATTTCAGATCCCTCACATTGTATAAGTTGACGTGGTAGTATCCAAGCCACACTGCTGATCTAGCCCATCTGTTTTAAGCAGCTGCCCCTTGGATTCACCTCCATTTACGAGAGTTCTATGAATTTTACTTTTTACTTTCAGAAGCTGGCTTTAGTTTCACAGAATGGGTGAGCTTGGAAGGGACCACAGGGCATCATCTGGACCCACCTTCCTGCTCAAGCAGTATCATTTTAGAGCACATAGCACAGGATTATGTTCAGACATTTCTGGAATATCTCCACTGAGGGAAACTCCACAACCCCTCTGGGCAATCTGCTACAGTGTACGGTAATCCCACAGTAAAGAAGTTCCTGCTCATGTTCGGGTGGGACTTCCTGTTCATCAGTTTCTGCCTCTTGTCCTGTTGCTTGGCACTATGGAGCAGAGCCTGGTCCATCCTCTTGACACCATCCCGGCAGACAGTGACAAATATTTGTGAGGTTCCCTTTATCATCTCTTCTCCAGGCTGAACAGGCCCTGCTCCTTCAGCCTTTCCTCATAAGAGAGTTGCTCTTGTCCCCTCATCATCTTTGTCACCTTCCACTTGTCTCAGCCCAGGAGCTCCATGTCGCTCTTGTACTGAGGAGCCCAGAGCTGGACACTCTGGCCGTGGCCTCCCCGGGACTGAGTGAAGGGGCCAGATCACCTTCCTTGGCCTGCTGCCAATGCTCTTGCTGATGCATCCCAGGATCCCATTGGCCTTCTTGACCCCCAGACCACTGCTAGCTCATGGACAGCTCTGTGTCCACCAGTCCTTTCTCCCCAGAGCTGCTTCCCAGCAGGTCAGCCCCAGCCTGTGCTGGTGCCTGGGAGTTTTCTTCCCCAGGTGCAGGAACTGCATTTGCCTTGGTTGAACTTCAGGCAGTTCTCCTCTGCCAGTCTCTCCAACCTGTCAAAGTCCTTCTGAAGGGTTGTACGGCAAACACCAACATCCTGCAATCACAGCAGTTGTTTTTTCATGATTTCTTTGTGATCCTACAAAGTTGACACACTTCTAGGAGCATCTATCAACAGCAGCTGTGAAATTAGAGTGGGAAAGGAGTCAGTCCCCTTGCTAAAAACTAGATCATCTTTCCCACACTTTCACTCTTGCTAAACACTGGGCTGTTCTATGCCTAGGATTTCATTTCTACTTGGCCTTTTGTAGTAAGTGTGGGCCAAAATAATTGAAGGTCATTCATTATTTCACTGGGCTTTAGAGGAAACCCTTGCTTGAGGACCAGATCCTATTTTTAGACAGCAGACCATGCTGTCTGTGGACAGGAGTGTTGGAAGTGGGGAGACACTTGGCTCCAGAACAGTACCTGACACCACTGCTGGATGTGGAAGTGCCTGTCTGCAAGAAAGGGAGGAATGACACCCATGGCTTATGGAGGGTGGCTCTTCCCTCCCTTGCCCACCTGGGTGATGCAAGATAACTTCTGAGGTGTGGGACAGTAATACTGGCTGAGTTCAGATAACTGGAAGAGCACTGGTCCTGTCCCACAAGACCTTTGGTGCTGAATTGCCATTTCCCTTTGGAAAAGTTCACCCCTTCATTCTTGGCTTGTGCCTGAATTATTTTTCTGTTTATACCCAACTTTCAGGGGATGAGAAGAGGGAAAAAAGCAGAGCTAATCACCAAACCAGCTCCTATCCCCATCTAACTACTTTTTGCTTTTAAGGGAATGAAGTCATTTATGTGCAGATGGAATCCAGAAGTGTGAGCTCCTGCAAAGACATTTATTTACACAAAGCTTAAAAGGAGGTGATATTTGTCTGTGCCCAAAGCTTGGGCAGCCACCTTACATTAGAAGGAAGGTGGGAAATGTTTCAATGCTGATAACATCAAGACAAAAGCTCATCACCAGCAAAACCAATATTCCTTGTCACCCTGAGAGCACACAGGGCAGTCTGTACTCACCCAGACTTGTTGCTGCAAGTAATGCTATGAATTGTTGTCCAGATGAGATGGAAAAGTATTTAAAAACACCTTTTGAACTGTTTCCTTTCTATTCTGGCTAGTTTTTTCAGTATGACTATTTTTGTTTTAAAGGGGTGGCGGGGGGGGACCAACAAAAACACAGGGGAGGAAAAAAAAAGAAAAGAAAAAAAAAAAAGAAGAGGGAGAAATCAAAACAAAGAGAAAGTTCTGTTGCACCGGAAGCATGAGCAGCACTGTTGACTTTCTGTCTGAGTCCTGTATTTTATAACCATGAGAAGTTGTTCCTTTTAACTATTGCTTGCCTTGATGTATGGGAGCATTGAAATAGGAACTGTGTTACGGTGCTTAACCAGATATTTGACATATTTCAGAGACTTTTGGTAACTTGCTGGAAATGTTTTGCTTTCTTTGGTTATATTTCTTTTTTTTTTTAAATTGGTAAATAACAGGAAAATGGGATCAACACACTTATAGTTGTTTTTACTGTTTTTTTAGTATTTTATCACTGTTGTAATCAGGGCCTGGAAAACCGATGTGTTTTAACATGTTTCTTGATCTTTATTAGCTGTTTTATTTGCCAGGTACTTTATTTGTTCAAGTACTTTACAACTGAACTTAAGAAATTATTGATGTCCTCCTAGTGTTACCATTGGGAGAGACAGTTATAATGTAGCATCAAAAACCTCGGGGTTAAGTTTTATGGGGTGCCACTGGCAAGTGAAAATCACTTAACCGAAAGTTTTGTTTCACCAGTCCCCTCAGTTTTAGTGGAATCCTGCATATCCTCTAGAGAAACTGCTGGAATTAAGGAATTCTTCAAAATGAGAAGATATTTGTGGTGGGCCTTACCTACTGCCTTTGTTTTCAGACACCACCTTTTGGGCTCAAGCAGTCAGTAAAGACCCAAGACCTTTGCCTGTTCAAGGAAAACAAAACAAAACTAGATGTAGCACTGAAGTGAGGAAAAACTGTGGCAGAAGTTTCCTCTGGATACTAAGACTTGGAAGACAAATTACACAGCAACCCTGAGGCAAAATTATTAACTATATTCCCTTGCTGACCTCAGCTTCTCGAAGTCATCTGTCTACATAAACAACTTCAGGAAAAGCCACTTGCCTAATAGGAGTCTGTGCTTACTAAATCAGCATCTGCCCTCGTGCCCATTGCTTCCTTTTTAGTAAATTGAGGAGCAAAACACTTTGGAAAAGGCGTTTTGCTGGAAGTTGAAGTTGCCTGGAAAAGGCAACAGAAGTTCATTCTCAAATGCTTGAGATGTGCAAGCTAGTCTGTACTTCATAAATGTAGCACACTAATTTCCAGTTCTTCCTTGTGTCAGGCTCATTTTCCTAGCTGATCTACATGACCCCATATCTGCAGATTCTGTAAAGGCAAAACCCATCATTTGGGAAATGGGATTTGCTTCTCTAAAGGAAGTAAGAGTTGATTTCATAACTTTAGTGTCACCCACGCTATAGTTTGTTGGCATATGAAGATGGCTGGAAAACACTGAAGTAGCCGTGCAAAAGATGGCATGGGAATGCTATTGCCGAAATATATTGTTACATCTCCAGACACTTTTCTTTAGGTTGAGTGGAGAGGAAGAATAAAGGCAGAAAAAAATAAATGTTTTCAATTTTTTTTTTCAAAATGTGCAGTATTTAATTGACTGTTATTCTGATTAAAAAAATGTCAACTATGTACTGTAGCACTTCATGAGAAAAGAATGGCACCAAAATCAGGGAATGTTCAGCAGACATTTTTAGCTGAAGAAAATTTTATTAATCAGGAAAAATTGTTTCTCATCAGAATAGAAAGCAAAAGTTGAATTCTTGAGCCATATTTTGAAGACGTTTTCAAATAAGAAACAGCATAAAACATCAACATTGCCTACCAAAATAAAGGTGTCCAATATGACAAAGCAATATTTTTCATTTTGAATTGACATTTTGAAGTGAAAAACATTTCCTGCTGAGATGCTGGGGTTCTTACTTCAAAGAGCTCTCAATTGAAAAATTTAATAAAAATTGATATTCTTCCTTTAGAAAAAATTTAGTTCAGCTGACCTTTGCTATCTTAGGAAACATGTTTTATTCTGAAACCTTCCACTAGTGTTAGTTAAGATGCAGTAAACCACATTTTCAGCTTGCTTTAATGTTTGTGTAAGTGGAGTTTTCTTCCTTTCTTACAGCATTCTGATTTTCTTAGTATTTGGAAATTATCTTCTATCCAGAGTTACCACAGCTTGTGACAAAGGAGTTTTGTTCAAGTGTTCTTGTGAAACTTTTGCTATTTTTCTTTCATTTGTCACAAACTAAATCAAGCTTTATTATAAGCTAAATGTCTATGCCTTGCTGCTCTTAAAACAAGCTGTTATAAAGTTTTTAAAAAGGAAATAGGGAACAGAATCTCCAGATGATAAATACAAGTAGTGCCTAGTGGAAAAAGTCAAGGGGGGTGGGGGGAAGAGGAAATAGCTGTAAAAACACTTTTTGAACAAATAGCTGCGCTTTAACTTTGTATTGCAAGGTTGCCTGGATACACTGAAAGAACAGGCATCCTTCTATATATATATTAGATAGTTTAATGTTTATTGCTGAAACTTGGAATGTAACTCCAAGCACTATTTACAAATGTTTGGGATGAAATAGTTCCAGAAAACCAAACAAAGAGAGGAGGGAGGGAAATTAACCCAAACTTGCTGTTTCTGTTTTCATCATCATGTTGCTATGTATAATCTAAAATAGCAGGTAGTAGGTTATGTAACAGAGTTGGAGGAAAGGGGAAAGTTTTGTAGGAGCTGTCATGGAGCTGGACTAGTGCAAGGAAGGCTCCATGGCAGGTGAACCTGAGGGAGGTTCTCAGAGGAGAGTGGGACAATGTAAGGGAGAGAGAGATTTTTGCTGGAAGACTCCTGCTCTGGTTTTTTGATGGGTTTATGGAAATACACACTGCTCTGGACTAGGACTTAGAAGCTCCTATCTGCTTCCGCTTGGCCATTCCCTCTATCCCAAGCACCAGTGATGTGACAAGTCCTGTTTGTCACGTGTCACCGCCTCTCCCTTTGTGCTCCTTGCAGGGATGGATTGCGTGGGCCATGTTAGAATTGAGGGATGTGCATGTAATGTGTATTTGTATAATCCTCTGTGCTTAGGGCTCTGCAAGCCACTGAAAGGGTTATGTTTTGGATCAGCAAGAGGGAGGTTTGTCAGCCTTTATTTCCTGGGAGGTTTATCTCCATTTCTGGTTTCAGAGTGTGCTCATGCTCTGTGGTGTAAAGAGGATATCCCAATTGATCCAGAAAGCAGATTGTACAATGCTTTGAAGGCAGAAGGGAACAGTTCTGCAATTTAGATCTAGGGCACTGTTCTTTGTTCTTTTTCTTTCTTTCTTTCTTTCTTTTTCTTATATGGATGCTTTGAATCTCTTTAGTTATGTTCTGCTGTGATTGTATCTACCCGTAGAGTAGGGAGGCATTTCTGAGATGAGAAAATCTTTGATCTTGACATCACTTAATATTTCATTTAATCTGATTTTATTGAGTGTTCTTCCTTGATCTGAAAAGGAACATGTTCTTCCATCTAGCTGTTAAATTCACATTCAAATTGAGATTCTGTGAAAAACATTTAAATAAAAAACGCCAAACTCCAGGGTAATGTGGGAGTGTTACAAATGGTTTGTGTTGTATGTCACAGCCATGTGTGATTTCCCAGTGGACAGAACTGTGAAGCAGAGTAATTCCTCATGCTCTGAAGCCACAGATCCCTAGCACCTCACCCATGATGAGTCACCATGTGCTTTCTTCCTGTCGTGGTGGATGACATGGGATGAAATATTCTAATTCTGCCCAGAATGGGGCAATGATACATCTTCACTGACTACTTCATTGTCGTTTTTTGTAAACCTTTGGGAAATGCTGTTTCAGGAGCCCCTAACAGCCAGATTTTAAAGTTTCTTTGCAAGACAAACTCAGTCAACACATATTTTAGTTCTGCCAGTCGTTTCTGTGATGCTGGGGCATATCTTGTACCTCTCTGACTTGAAGAGTTAGCAAGTGGTGTCAAACGCATTCAGTGCAGAGACAGCTCATTTCACCTGTCCCTGCTTGGCTGTGATACGCATTGAGATCTGAATATTATCCTCATAATGAGGTCTACTTGGTGCCAGGAGAAATTCACAGTGAATTTGTGCATGGGCCACGAGTTTTAGTTGGATTCCGTCCTCTTGTGCTTGCTGGAGAGGAGTTTGCTTTTGATCTACTTACGAGGACTGCTCATGGCTTAAGGGGTTGCTCACTGCCAGCCTGTGGAATAAAATCCACTAAAGGTCCGACACAGACCCTCAGACTGATCTTCAGATCATGCAGCTTCCACCACTGCCTCCAATTCTCTGGCTGTTTTGTGTGTAAAATGAAAGGCTTCATTTTTCAGACTCTTAAAAAATGTTTTTCATCAGTCCTTAAGCTAGAAAAATTGGTAGCCAGTGAAAGCCAAGTATTTGAGTTGTTAACCTCTGATGGGAAAGCACATGCTGTGAAAAGTGGCTCTTATCAGTGCTTTTTCTGTAAGAGCAGAACACGTCTTCTTGGGTTGTATAAGTATGTCTCGCCTACATCCCCCCAGCATATCTATGCCTGCCCACACTGCAGGCTGCAGCCTCAGGGGGAGATGTTCAGGATGTCTGGTTACAGTGGCAGGGCGTTTGCTGTGCCCTCATTTACCCTGCACAGTTTTCTGCAGATAGCTGTGGCTGAAGACCCTGGAGGGCTCTCAGAGGTCACAAACCAGGCAGCTCTGGACAGCTGGTGCACACAGCATCAGTCAGAGCTGTGGCATGGTAACCTCTCAGCTGGGCACAGTTCTGTTGGCAGGCACCTAAAAGGCAGGTGAAATTACCCTGACAGAAGTGCGCTTTTAATGGTAGCCCTTACAATGCTGCAGGACATAGGAAATGTAGGGAGAGGATGGGATGGTTTTAGCAGATCAATACCAAGTGTAGCTTTGCTGTCATCAGAGGGACATTAGCAGCTGCCACAGAGTGATGTCCTTCTGCCAGGTGTGTGTTTTACATCTGGCATCTTGACTGATATTGCTCTGGTAATGAAGTGTTTCTTTTTATTTTCATTTCCATGTGGATGTTTGTGGCATGTACTGTCCCAGCACTAGAAAAGACGATCAAATTAGAAAATACATCACAGAAAGCATTGAAGGGTCTTTATTCATTCACAGAGGCATTGAAACACTGCGGTTGGATTTATTTTGCCATAACTCAGTTTTTAGATGAAGGGATTTTGGACACTGGCGATACAGATTTGAAAGGCTGCAAGCAAGAAAAGAGTGAGCTGGTAGGAGGTAGAGCAAGTAGGCTTCTGTTCAATGCTTGGGGAATTACTTCAGTTATATTTTGGTCTTCAGATTAATTGTTTGTTCTGATCTGAACAGTTATTTGCCTTTCACTGTATCAGCTGAAGTGTTTGCCTGCCTCAAAGTTCATATCACCTTGTGAGCAAGTTCACCTAGAGAAAACATCAGCCTTAGCCAAGTCAGTACAAAAGGGAAAAAGGGGGGGAAGAAATGAAGAGAACAGAAAAGGAATGTGTTTGGGGGAAGTCAGTTCTGCATGTAAGCCAGTGAATCTTAAACAATATTAACTTCTTAGCAACAATGATTCTGTTTTGTTTAACTAACAAAGGATATTGTAAGCAGATATGTGCATCTCAGGCAGATAAGGTTTGTGTTGGACAGTTCTTTTATTGGTCCAACATTTGGTAATTCACTCAAATTCAGCTATGGAATAAGAATTATGCATATTTGCTTCTGAGGCAGAGGTTAGACATAAGGCTCCCAGGAATTTTCCAGTTCCTTGCTAAATTTAAATCTTAATAGAAGGGGGCCCAGCCTGTCATCTTTATGTTTTCATGCCAATCCCAATAGAGTGTCTTCCTCTCAATAGAAGAGTAGCACTTTTGTGTTTGCATTTCTTTTCCATCCAGGATCTCAAAGCATGTGAATATTCTCTTTATGTCAGTGGAAAACCAAGGCATGGAGCAATTCAGGCACTATTCAGCCCACGATGTCAATGCACAGGCTGGTGCATTGCAGCCCTCATAATGAATTGTAGGAACACATCCTCTGTGAAGTCCTGCATTTAAGTCCCATAACATCCTATAAAGAAGAATAAACTGAAGAAAAAGCTGTTGAGTGATTACCTCCTAGTTTCACAGGAGGCCAGTGGCAAGGCTGGGAACAGACCATGGGAATCCTGGATTCCATCCCCAAATCAAATTGCTTCCTTTGAACAATCATTTCTCTTGCTAAGGTAACATCTTTTAAAGTATTTGAATTTTCAGATGTCAAGTGTAGACCAAATTTATTTCATCTGGATGGATGAGGACTCCCTCAGTTCTACTGCACTAAACTGGGTCATAGCTGCCCCACTTCATTCCAAGCCACTGGATTTTGTAGGATTAGAGGCCAAACATCTTCTCTTGTGGCTTTCTGTCTGTCTCATAATTCAGGCAGGAAAGTTGGATAAAACTGGCCATGTTCTTGTTGCCAATGAAAACTTTTTCTATCAAAAAGGAAGAAAAAAGCCATTTCTCTGTTCTCACCAGCTCAAATAAGGAATGGAATTCATTCCTTAGTAATCAGGGAAATTAAATAAAGTGAGGAGACAGAAGGGTGTAAATTTAGTTATTGAAGTGCTGCATTAAATCCCTGGATTAGACACACAAGGAGGGTATGCCTTTCATGGGAAAATGCCTTTTAGCTTGTCAGTCTTAGTGCTGAGAATTCTCTAAATGAAGAATTTCTTTGATGTCTGTGTGGATGTAAATGCCATGTATGCAAATTTTACTGAGTCACACCTGGAAGAAACTCAAAATTTCCAAAGCTGAGCTGAAATGGCCAGCCTTTCTCTTAATTCCTTCTCCCAACCCTTTAAAACAGCTCCCATCCCATAATCCCAGCACAGATTTCCATTAAATGTTATGTCCCAGCTTGTCTGAGAGGGTTGGGCCATGCTTGGACCTTTAACATGATGCTGGTTATATTTTCTGATGACACTGAAGCCAATAGACTAGAGAAAGCTGGAAGATGTTTGACTGACCTACTCCAGTTCCTGAGTCGCTGACAAAGCATCCAGGCAGGTTCTGGACACTCTTGTTGTTTGTTTGCCTACATATAAATGGTTTATATTAACTTGTCTCAAGGGTTTCATGAGGATTAGTTAATATTTGCAAGTTATTCATGGACATGCAACATGTGAAGCATCGAGAGCCACTTCCTTCCTCCTTAACTTGTATGACCTGATAAAGGATGCTGGGTTTCCTCTCTAATCTACATCTTGTAACACAGAAACCTTCTTCTGTTTTCCTTCCCCTGTCTGCAGCTCTTGGACAGGAACAACAAAGTCTGAACTCTATTCTTCATGATTTGCTCTTTCAGAAGGCAGGGGTAAGGGGAAGTGTGTGATGCTGCTTAGGACTTGAGCAGAAAGTTGCCTACAAAAGAAAACAAGTACAGAACTTTCAAAAAGGTGGATTTCTAAGCATAAATATAAGCTCAGGCCTCCCTAGCCTCTGCTTAGTGTCAAGTTAGAGACTTCTGCCTTCGAGTTGAAGGGTTTGTTTGAAAGCTTGGTTGCTTTTCCACATATATCAAATGATCAGTTACTATCACTGCCCAAAAATCTGTTTGATTTCTACTATCTTTGTTTTGATAATCTCATTGAAGAATACCTGCCAGGGAAATGGATTTCAATAGTCCTTTTTATTTCCTCATTCACTGTAGAGTGCAGCATCGAAGGCTGAATTTGCTCCCCATTTAGCTTCTGCCCTGGTATTATAAAGGTTATTACTGATCTGTGCAATTTTTGCATGTAAAATACATTTCTTCTAATTAAATTTCTACTACCTTTTTTAAGCCAGGGTCTGATTTTATTTTTTTCATTTTTCTCTCCACCCCCCTTGTCTGGAATGGGGTGAATGCCCTTTTTCTGGGACAGCTGTGGTCAGGCCAGTCTCGTGAGGCTTCCACCTCCCCTGGCATGACCTCTGTTCTATATTGCTCACTGTGCTAATGCTTTTCAGAGCTTCCCAAAATCATTAACCCTGTGAAAAACCCATTGGTGGTGACCTAGGGCAAGTTAGGCACCACTGAAGGTGGAGGATGGTACTCTGGCCTAGTGAAAGGTCATTCAATTTTGCCTTCTGAAAATATGTGGAAAGGCTGGAATGGGGAGGGATGAGAGCTCTTTGCTGATATGAACTTAGGATGGGGGAGGAATTTTGGTGCAGAGGAGCAGTGGCAGATGCCACGTGCATCTGAGATGTGCAGATGCAAGAGAATCATCATCAGTGGCAGAACCAATGCTGACTTCATCTGGATCAGGGTTTCAGTCTGCTGTCTCCAGCCACTCAATACTGTTGACTTTCCAAAAAAAGTAAACAGAATATTGTCATGACTGGTCATGGCAATCCCTTCTGGGGCCATGTGAGTATGGTCCATTTCAAAGCACCACCTATGAAAATGATCCCAAAGAATCCATGCAGTAACATCTTTAGTTCTTTTATAAAAATCATCATTCCCCTAATTTATCATCTGTAATTAGAATTTACCCCTCTTTCACTATGGTGAGTTGAACACCAGAGTAAGAGAAGAACATTGTTAACAAAGAAAGAGGGAGAGGTTTTAAATGGATTCTGTTATTTTAGATGCTAAGTTAGGTTCTTTGACAAGTTATACAGGGGACTTTTTCTACAAAGAGCAGTGGAAGCAAGCAACCGCAGTCATTTTGCAGTTTGTCTGCTGGAGCAGTTATGGCTCACTGTAACAGCTAAAGACAGGATCAGACAATCCAAAAAGTCCTTTCAACCCTGTTTTCCTAAAGCATGTGTTGACTAACAAATATGAAGGGCAAGGGAACTCTGCTGGGTGGAGGCAGGGTTGATTACAGTTTGCAATCCAGCATGTGAATTATGATAGGTATGCCAGACCTTGGCTGGTGTAAACTGACAGACTTTGGTGCAGCTGTAGTGGCCTAGTCCAGCTGAGGATTTATCCTTTGCTGCTTAAAAAAATGTAGCTGTTTTATGCACAAAAAATAAATGTCTTTTTGTTTTTCTAGTGCCCTTTAGCCCATTCCCGATTTACATCAGTCATCATACTTACTTCCCTGGAGAATGTATTTTAGGTGAACAGATGTCTCAACTTCACCATTTTCTGAACAGTAACCCTGGACCCTCCTTTATTTCAAAGTCTGACTCTTTTTTTTTTTTTTTTTTTTTTTCCCCTAGCTGAGCCCCTTGAGCTTTTGCAAATTCCTTCCTTCCATGGTAGTTTTCCCAGCAGGTTCCTGACAATCTTTTTACTCCTCCCCATCCATTTGCCTGTACCACTCACATTTAGTCCTTAAGATCTATCCTTATAAATCATTTTTGGTTTTCCTCTCACACTTTGGCTTTTATGGTTGCAGTTGTGGCCTGTAGCAACCTGTGAGTAAATTGAATATAGAAATGTGTTCTGCCTCTGATGAAGGAAACTTCCCTAATCATGTGTTGTTTTCATTAATGCCATATTGTACTTCAAGCTTTGATCTGATTTACTTTCTACAATCCATTTAACATCAAAATTTTGCAATGATTCTGTTGTGAAAGTATCTTTCATGTTATTTCTCTTTACCCAAACATTTCTGTTTGCATTCTGAGAAATTTTTCCATTTAGTCCCAGGGGCTATGAATTCCTTTTGAACTGTGTTTTCCCTGCCTTCCCAGGCATTTGCAGCACCTCCTGATTTAGATTCAATATCTGAATTTAATTAGTATGCTCTCTGCCCTCACTCAGATCACTAAATCTGTCCACCAGGAGCAAAGGGAAAGGATGAGCCTGGAGCAATGTTTGCCATTGCAGAGGATCAGTGAATGGCAATAAGCATGAACAGAGGAATTGTTAATATCAATACACCACTTTCCTGGGGAGAGAATTGATGGGTTCTAAAGTCAGGCAAAATGATACATGAATGTTTAATCTCAGGTGACATCTTTTGCAGATAAATTTGAATTAAGCTACAATAAATTCATGGCCCTGCTTGTTAAAGCTGTCAGCAAAACATGTGAGGAGCCCAGCCAAGACGTAACACGAGAATGGATTAGGGACATCTCCCAATCTTCCTGGGATAAGGCAAATCCTAATCTAGCTGCATTCCTAGGATAGAAGTAGGACATCTGAATGACAGAATGCAGTTTGTCATCAATGCATAAATCTTGATTAAAGATAACTCAGAGGTTCTGGACAAACATAAATGAATGCACCAAAAACCCACTGAGTGAGAATGACAGAAGCAATGGAACCTAAAAGATTCTTGGCTAAGATTTGTCATATAGTTTGGTCTTTTAGCCCCTGGCCAGAGCAGTGCCAGTGCTAGGAGATCAGTTCCTATTGATTGGATCAGTTCCTTGATCCAATTCCATGAAAATCAATAGATTGCAAGGGCGTATTTTTTATCTTCAACAAATCAGCAGGTGCCACTTGGAGATGGATTGCTCTGCCCCTTCTATCCACATGTGCTTGGCATATGTTCCATTGTTTATATTCTCCCCAGATAGATCAATAGATCTATCGATCTACTGAACAGGCTAATTTTTTTCTCCCCATCACCGCCATAATCTGAGAGCTGACTGATGACTCCCTTACTTTGTTTTGCTTGCAACTTCTTTAACTTCACCCCAGAATTAAAACAAAGACTAATCCAAACACACCTGTTTTTCACCTGGAAGTTTGTGCACAAATGTTGTGAACAATGACATACTGACAGATAACCTCCCACCTCCTGATGAATACAGTAAATATTATCTCAACTGCAGCAAAAAGGCTCAGATGCCCATAGAATACTGAAGTCCAAGGCACAGGGAAATACTGACAGCATGCACATTGTGCCCTTGTCCTTTTGATACAGATCAGATAGTGAGTGACAACACGAGGTCATACGAGAAAAATATCAGTGTCCCAGTTTTGTAGCCACCAAGCTCCTTTACAGGAGCATCTGCTATACCAAAGTTACTGTTGGTTGGGAGCTACAAATCTCTGTGGGGTTTTGTGTCTGTTCTGGCTAAGTGCAGATGATGAGGCAGCAATCCCCTGGTCCTGGGTTAGCAGAGGGGAAGTATGGCTTGCTCTCTTGTGTTGGGGAGAGGAATGGTGGCGCTCAGAAAGACCCAGGGACTTGCTGAGGTAGCCAGTTATAGGCATTATTCAAAGTAATATAAGAGATCTACTGTGCTGATATGAGGAAAAATTAAATCAGGCTCTTTTGTATGATTGTTCAGTGGGCATGACTGAGGACTTCTTTCTGTGCTTCATGGAAGGCAGTAGTTAAGAAAGCCACTGTGGCTTGTTGGATGTTCAAATGAGGGAAGCAAAGGATTTTTTATTCAGTGGTTATGTCAGGGGAAGGATCTGGCAGCAGACAGGCATGCTGGAAAATTGTAAAATGCTGGAGACAAAGCTCTACTGACAACATAAAGTGAGTTGAAGGAAATTTTCCTTTAGGCTTACTGAAAAAAAAATAGAAAATAAGTTTGACAGTTATGTCTCTATTTGCTTCTTTCTAAAATATATTGATTTTTCATCCAGAAATTCTGCAAAAGATATAGGCATAAGCAGCAGACAGTTCAATTCACAAATTTGCAGGGCAATCTGTCTACCTTATGATTCTTATTCTAGATCCAGTGCCACAAAGTACCCATTTGCAGAAACATTTCAAATTTTTAGCACATCTTCTTTCAAAACTTACCATTGGAGAAAACTTTCCAGGCTCGGAGTTCAGTTTGCAGCACAACAGAGGAGTGGAGTAAGAGCTGAGGGGGGGAAAGCATGATATGTGTAGACAAGAAGAAACAAGCTGGAGGTTCTCCACCTGCCTGTTGTTAACTGACACGCTGAGCAAAACCAAACCACAAACAGCATCTAGAGACTTGAATCCTGCTGCACTACTTTTTTGTCCTCCCTAGAGTTTGGAGAGGCTGCACCTGACCTTTGTATGCACTGACTCTAGTTGTGCCAAGCAAGCAGTTCAGTAGCAAACTAAGTGGAAATAATTATTTTAATTAGTGTAATTGGATTACACTGAAGTGTTTTTGGGGACTGCTGTTCTGCTTCAGATGTTGTTCAAACTGTACATCATTTCTAAATCAACACATTACATAGGGGTTTAGGCAAAGAAAAGGGAATTGGCCAGAAAAAGGCTTGATTTACTTCAGATTTGATATTTGATAACACAAGGAATGTAGAGTGGATTGCATTAGGTTTTTACTAGGACAGCAGATATTTTTGTAAGCTGTCATCATGTGCACCTTATTTTCTCAGGAAGTCATGAGGTTACAGGTATTTTTTTAACTTTTGTTTCTTGCTTGTCATCAACAGCTAAAATCCCATCACCATCCACTTTTTGAACAGAAAAAAACAGGAAAAAAAGCCCTGTTTTCCACAGGACCTTACCTTTTAATGGGAGTAGGTCATCACTCAGCTACCCAAAGCACTGAAGGCTCTCAGTCAGTGTAAATTAGAGAGAAGTTGTGGTGATCAGATTGAGACATGCCCAAAAACTTGCGTATCATTGGCTATATAGTTGCATCTCAAAAGGTATTTGACTGCAGCTGATTACATCTGCTCTCAATTAGTAGAGGGAATGACAAGCAAATCATCAGCATTATTTCCCCCCACAGCAGCTTTTTTTGAGGCAGCCTTCCATAACCTTATGTACTTGACAGCATATTTTACCACTAACACTTGATATGGCTGTTTCTTCTCCTGAGAGAAACTGTGATTCTCACTAAGGAAACCCCTTGAATGCAATAAATCATTTACTGGAGCATAGTCCACTACATTTCAAGAGATCAGCATTTGGTACTGGGAATTAGTGGCTGAGATCAGACAGCATCAACGGTAAGGAAATTCAAATTCCAAATTTCAGCATTGGTTTCATTACTGGGCTTCTGCCTGTGTGTTGTGCAGGCTAAGACTGAACTGGACTTTCATGTAGACTCTTCTTTCATTCCTGTAGATCCTCTAAACGAGATTAAAAGGGATGATAGGGCCAATACCTCCTGCCTTCAGTGAGATCATAGCAGGCTTCTTGAACACTACCTGAAAGTCAGATTATGATGGCCAGAGTAAATGTTTGGTGAAGATAAGTAACTGGATGACAAAACTAAATGCCTGTGGGTTATCCAAGGAAACTGAAAGGGAAAACAGGCTGGGAGAAACTGTAAAAATAGTTTATTCACATGAACATCCAGTATTATATTAAACATGCTAAGTTTGGGATATACTAGAGCTTCTCTTTTTATTACATCCTTAACAGTCAAGTGAACATGGTTTTAGAAGAGTGGAATGTTTTAAGCAAACATTGCTGACCTAGATTTTCAAAATGGGTGAGCTTGAGGACACAGTCTTCATTTTATGCCTCATTAACTTAGCCTGTTCTTCAGAGTTTCCATGGAAACTACCTCTTTGGTGACAGATAGAAACTTTTGATGGGTCAAGTCAAAAAAAGGTAACAAGAGGTATTAGGGCAGAGAATATGTTACGGAGCCCTAATGGAAGAAGGCAGTGAATGAACTTTGAACATAAACAAAGGGATGATAGTAGAAGACCATAAATGTCAGTGAATTGACAGTGAGGATGATTCAAAGTTACTATGGGATGTGAAATACAAACTTAACAGAGCGTGACCTTGTTCTGATAGTTAATGAAGTTAAGCTGGGCTCAGGATAAAATAACAGAGATCAGTCTGACTTTGTCATTATGGATGAATAAGCACAGCTCCAACCCATAATTTCAAACGTGATGGTGCTGAGAGAGTCTTCAAAGAGCACCAAGCCTGATGCAGCTTTGTACTTAAGGCACCTGTGGTAAGAACACTTGTGGTAAAAACGCACTTCTGCCCTACAGATGTATTCCATCCAAACCATTTCTAGGCTACTGTACATCCTGCAATGTCCCTGTCACTATGGGAAGGTATAATTAATGTAACTACGTGAGTGTATTGCAGATTGAACTACTCTTTGCCAGTATTTTAAGTTAATTATAGGTTGGTGTTTTCTAAGGACTTCAGAAAATGCTATCAGCAGCTTAGCTAGTGGACCTATCTGTACAAGTGTGCTTTGTGATTGGAATTCAGTTATTAGCAATCTCTAGAGCCCCATAAGGAAGAGGCACAATAAAAATAAGTGCTCATCCTGGGTATAGGGTGAGGATCAACAGTCAAAGTTAAGAAATCCATTGTCAAGTTGAATGTGTCTACCTTGAATAAGAAGAACTTTCTTACAGTAAGCCCACCCCATCCATTCTGCTTTGAGAAAACTTTAAATTTGCACGCATTACATTGTCAGTTTTACATCTGACAATATGATCTCATAGTTTGTAAGTCAGAACTGATAAAAAGTGTTTAGATTCTTGTCACAACATAAGTTTTCAGCAGAACCAGACTAAGAAATATGCCGACAGTTGGACGTTAGAAAATGGAGAGCTGTAGGTGTGATTCTGGCTCTAGTTTTGTGGGATTCTGGCTCTAGTTTTGTGGGATTCTGGATGATTTTTCTGATATTTTTCCCAAGCCTGTGTTTTCCAGTCTCTAAAGTAATATGATGATATCTATATTTTCATAAGTATCTCTTCTAAGGTCTAGGAGTTGGAAGGTCTGCATATATACTGGGGGAACATATGCCTATTACTGTCCAAACAATAGTATTAACTACAAGTGCCTTTTTATTGCCCGAATACAAAATTCCTTGTAACCAGAGCTGAATTGGGCTCCTGAGAGAGGGACAGGGTGATGGATCTTGTCTTTCTCTTCCTTTTTGCTTGCAGGTTTAAGTTGGGGTCACGTAGTTGGTACATGAGAGATACAGAATGAAGGTGAGTCTGGCACAACAGCCTGTCTTGGACACAAGCATCTATTCCATGAGGCACAGTTGGTATGAAGAGTCAGTGCTCATCAAGTTGAATTAAAAATCTGGAGTGTAAATTTGGCAAGCTTCAGAACAGTGTCTCAAAGTTTAAAATAAGGCTAGTCCCCTGCCCTGTCATTGCTCTCTGTTGGGAGCCAGCAAAGCATGAGATGAATTGTGATGAGATGAGGCTTTAGATGGGTTGCTGGTGAGGCTCTGATTGGAATTCTGGACTAGAGTTATGGACCATCTCCAGTCCCAAGGAGCCCTCCCAAAACAAAGACCCCAAACCTGAAGACTAGCGTGCAGCAAGTCAGCTTTGTTCCTTGGGCTTTGTTTGTGACATGATGTTCATTGCTGAGAGCATCCTTGTGAACTCACCACCTGCCTTTTCACAGGACTTGGTCATGGTGACAAGGTAGACTGAGCTAGAGCTGAGGAATCCTGCCTGGCTTGGCTGGCTTGTGTGTGCATTTGTATATATACAGAGAGAGAGAGAGTAAGCACAGAAAGCAGAGACAATTTGTGTCATCTCAAACAACGACACTGCTCTCTTCACTTTCTATGATGTGGCCTTGCTGTTGTTTCCAGTGAAATGGTGAGCCCATCCCTCAGCTCCTTGGTTTGTGATGCCTGTGTGGGCTCTAGGCCCCGTCCATCCCTAAGCTTGACTGCACTAGAGCTGACTGAGACAGAGATCCAGGCTCCTTCGCTCCTCTCATTTCCCAGGCGTAGGAGTTTGGAGCTGGCTGCCGTTTGTGCCCATTGTGTCAGCAGACAGAAGCGAGGTAAGGCCATCGGGAAGGTGGCTGGCTGGACCTTCTGTCCCCCTGGCAGTAACCAGGCCTTGGAGCTTGCACTGGTGCATGGATTTACAAGGCTGTCTGAGACTTCATGAAAATGTACAATAAGGGAACTGAGGTGAGTCCATCCACACGTGAAGTGACGTGAAGAGGGTAGTGGGGGTGAACCTGCTTTGGGGAGAGGTTTCTTGCTGCTATGGACAATTTGACTGGCCTAACCCTGCAAGGGTTTTCCCTTTGCCTATTCTTTGATCTGTAGACAGGTCATTTCAGGGGACTCTTGTTTATCTCTGAACTTTCAAAAGGTCATGAAAGCACTGAGCAGAACAGACATAAAATAAAATAACATGCATTTGTTTAATGCAGTGAAGTATGTAGAACTGCAGAGTTACCTGGACAGCAAGGCCTCTTTCAATTCTTATTTTCATAATTATGTGGGTATGGTAATTTGTAGAAGTTCAATTGCCATACGCAGCCTTGAGCATCAAATTCTGCTCACAATCACATCAGCTTAATTAAAATAAAGTTATATGCTGATACATTGAAAGTATTGCTGGAGCTGCTCAAGTGCTGCAGCAACGTGCCTGGATGTAAAGAGCTGGACCCACCAAGGCACAGCAAAGGGAATTTCTGGGTCAGGAGTGCTACAAATGGCTCAGTTGTAACAGTGATCTCTTAGTGGCTGTGTTGCCACATGTTTTTCCAATGTTTTGGATCAGCCTTTCTGAAGAAATTACTGAACTTTTCTCTTGCATGAGCACAGGCCCATTGGCCTCCTCTTGTTGGTGGTCCTTCACCTTCTCAGCATCCTGCTCATTGTGGCATAAGACAGATATTTCCAAGGAATATTCTTCCTTCACAGGAGCGGGGAACTGCTGTTGCTCTTATTTCTCGGTAACTGGGCTTTTGCGTACCCAAGTATTGCGAAAAAGAGGCTGGAACATGCCTTTTTCTCAGACCTCCTCTGGTTTCAGTTGTCACATCTACAAGCAGAAGACATCATGTAACACGTGCCCTCTCAAATCTTGTCAGCTGGGGAATAGTGGGATCTTTCAAGAGCAGGAATTGGTCAGTCCCAACTTTACCACTTCACCAGCAATGCAAATGTCTGGCTATTTAGGAAGAAACCTGTCATGATAATGACTGGATATCCAAAACAATATCTTATGACCAAATATTATGAAATCATCAGATTAAACACAGAAAAAATAGCAGAAGTTGCTAGGGCAGATTCCTCTGTTGCTTTCATGTGACTATCCAATCTACCCTGACCTGTCAAGTTGCGTGAAAGGATGTTAGTGTCTGAGCTAGGGACATTGGTATTATAGCACCTCTCTGCATTTGCTAGCATGAGAACAGTAAGGAAAGCATGTACCAGAAGGAGATTGATGCTGGTAATGTAATTTACTGTTATGGCTCCTTAGAGACAGAATTCACTGTAATGATCGTGTCTAAATTTTGAGAAGATTAAATCGAGGAAACCTTTAGGATCTAGACAGGGGTTTTTATTATTACTTTTTCTGAGAAACAAATACCTCCTCTTAATGGGAGCTGCCTGACTTCATCACATCTGAAAAGGAAAGAGAGTACCTGACCTTCTTTGTAAGACACCTAAAGCAGAGATTATCCTTAATTATCCTCAATATTTGTCCTACAAATTGTCCTGTGGCAGTCAGAGACATGCCCTGGCTTTGGGAGCAGAGTGCCCTGGAGGCATACTTCCCTGGGGTGGCCTTGGGAGGCACTGTGTGCCTGTGCCAGCTGACTGAGAGGCACCGCCGGATTAAAATCCTTCCTCTGCTTCCCCCTTATTTTCAGAGATGAGTAAGCAAGTTGCTGAGCTTTACCACAAATAACCTTACTGTCACCTGAGGTTTTGCTCCGGGTGCTGCCGCTCCGGTCAAGAACAGGGTAGGATCCAAGTCTGCCCTTTGCTCTTGTGTGCCAGCAGGGAAGAGGGATGGGTTCTGTTCGTTTGCCCAAGGTCCAGGCAGCAGGGGTGAGGAGGGAGGCAGTGCTAGATTTCTCCAATTATCCCTTTCCTGGGTGGAGAGTCCAAGTTGCAACTGAGTAATCGCAGCCTCCTCAGACAACACCCTCCTTCCTGAAGCTCTGGCAAAGTGTGATTAATTACATGATAAGGATGGAGAATGGGTTGCAAGTGAGCAATAGCTTTGTGCAGGGGTTAACTGTGCCTGGGACCTTTGCATGGCCCAGTGCTGCTCATGCTCCCCAGCTGCCACAGACACGTGAACTCCAAGACCCTGCTGATACTGGGCCTCTTGAGATCTGTAAACCTTCGGACTTGTTATAATTCCCTGGAAGTGCACTGTAACTTGCTTTGCTTACTGAGGTTGTGGTGGGTTTAGAGTAAAATTGTTTTCATCTGCCACCACCAAACATCCACACTTTTGGTGCCCAACATGGATGGAAGGTGGGGGCCAGGCAACAAGAAGCAAATGTGTGACCACAGTCTAATGAGTTGTAATCATCAGTGTGATAACATCATCTTGATATTGATAATTAACGTTATGAAAATAGGCAGATTTGTTATCTTAAAAGGCATTTCAATCACTAGAAGGTTTGGTTTTACACATTTAATTTCTTTTGAGGTAGTGTTTCTCCTTATTGTAGAAGTGTCCTGACAAAACCTCTGTCTTCTCATACTTATGTGGATATTATGCAAATGTCATCTCCTAAACTATCATGAAAGTATCCTCCCTTTCGTGTCTGGAAATCAACCCTGTCCTGATGAAGCAGGAAGTCCCATTCTGCAGAGCCAGGGAACAACAGTTTTATTATAAGTTTATGTA
Source organism: Hirundo rustica (assembly GCF_015227805.2). Lineage (NCBI taxonomy): Eukaryota > Metazoa > Chordata > Aves > Passeriformes > Hirundinidae > Hirundo > Hirundo rustica. Next base: position 11,026,205 of record NC_053461.1, read on the forward strand.
ACTTGAAATACGAAAGGGCCCTAAAATTTGCAGTGTGGAAAACTTCACAACATTATAAACCACCCAGGCTTCAGCACAGAGAACAATTTATCAATGTCATATGACTCCATAGAGCCAGGAAACAATGCACATCTCTTCAGCCTTTCATGAACTTATTGGTCAATGTGATGAGTTTCTTAAGAAATAAAATATCCCGTCATCACTCAGGAAGAGGTATTTTAGACCAGATGTAAGACACAAACTTAATCAGAATTTACCAACTTCCTTCTGCAAGTAGAGTTGTCTGGTAGGGAAGGGGTTTCCTTACCGAGTAGTTCCACCTAAGTTCTACTGAAGTCTGCATACTCTTAAAACATGCAAGTTGTACTCTTCAGGCCTAGAAACCAAAATCCAGTTGGCAGCCTGCAGTTGAAGGATAAGTTTTCAAGGGCAGAGGGAATTCCTTTTTATTTATGAAGTAATTGCTATGTGCCCTGAAGCATGAGGTAGTCTTACTAGGCTGCTCAATTTTTATGAAGGTCCAGTGAGTTAATTATACCAAGTTCCACTGTTTTCTTTATGAGGAATTTATTGAACAATTTCCCCAAAGTTTGCTAAAATCTACCTAGCTCAATGGGTAATGGCAATTGTAATCAGCTCCTCTCAGTCTTACCTGTCAAATTTATTTTGCAGATTGTCTCAACATGCAAGGTGTGGTAAAATCCACTTCTGCAAGGCCAGCTAGAAATTGCCTCAGGTTTTCATTATCAGGAAGAAAATACAATGTATAGGAACTCTTGAAAAATATAAGAAATGCATTTTATGCTTTCAGGTGCTCTGGGACAAACAGATGAGTTTGAGATCAGGGTCTCACCCTTTCAAGTAGCCACAATGTATAACTTAAGAGGCAATATTATTTACAGTAGATAAATACCACCCTCTAAGTATTTGCAAGATAAAAGCAGAGGCTAAAGAAAGGTGAATTATTCTCATAGTGCAGAGAAAGTGCACCCAGGACTCTGATGTATTCATCCAAGTCACCAGTTCAATCAATCCTAATACAGCACATTGTCATCACTGCTTCCCACAAAATAATTCTGCCACTTCTATACCACCCTGCTGCGCAACCCTCAGCTGTGCCAACACTGTGGGCTCAAAAGTAGACATCCCACAGGGTGACCAGTGCCTGTGAGAACCCACCTCGTCTGTGGCCCCTTGATCCACTGCCCCAGTGGATGCCAGAGGACAGGTTGTGTCCTTCAGAAGAGCAGATCTACCTGTCTTTGTCCTTCTGCTTCAAACTAAACCAACTCAAAGGAAAATGTGAGGGTCCTCATGAGGCATTCCTTGGGAGCAGGGACTGCAGCCCGAGCTCTCCTCTGTGTGAGCTAAGTCCCGGGTCAAGCCCCAGGACGCAGGCCCTTCGGATCAGCTCGATGTGCGTGCGCTGGCAAAGCATCATGGATGCTTAGGCAACTGTTATCAGATCTCTGTTTATAAATACAAGATTTTGAATTTGGCTTGAGTGCTTAAGCTTACTAGCAGGCAGGCTTCCCCCCCAACAAAAGCACAATAACAACCAGAACGAACAATCACTGTTTCACCTCTCCCACATTAGCTATTAATAATGTTAATTTACTTCCTTTGAGAGATACCATATGGTCCCCTTCCTGATCCCTCTACAGGCATAAGAAAAAACTAAGGAAATTAGAGAGACTCCATAACACTGATGGCCACATCCAATGTCTTATCAGGCTTCCTGTTGTTGGGAGTATTGTTTTCCTTTAAAGATTAATATTTACAATGGTTACTTAGTTATCTTAGTTCATTTGGTGACTATTAAAGATTCCAGCCCTGAATGCAATGAATGAACCTCCTTTTATTTGTCCTTGATGACTTATTTGTCTTGTGCCTTGTCTGGCTGAAAATCAAGGAAAATAATTATTGGGTTGGGTTTTTACTGCAATTTCATATGAGGGCTCAAAGTGCATATTTCTGTTTGTTTTAGAGTGGGAGCCCTTACCTAGTGTTTCTGCTGATGCATGCATATTTAAGAATATATGTTTTCTGATTAGAAGTGAAGTTTAAATAGTATTTTCACCAATTTTTCTTAAGCTGAATGCCTGGTTTAGGTACTCCTTGGGGGAAAAAAGAGGATGTTTCACATTTCATCCACAATAGGTTGTACAGCAGCGATAAAGGGTGTCACCAAAGGGGTCTTTGATGGGACAGAAAAGGCAGCATGTGCACAGGCTAAAGGAACAATAACCCAGTTCAGGGCCTGTCCATAGTTTTCCCCTGTGCGTCAGCTGAAGTTCAAGGGATTTCTCAGCAAGGGCTAAAGACAGAATTATTTTTCTCCTGTATTTTTTTTTTTAATAAAAGGCTAAAGGGAAAGAAGGAAGCACTTGCTCAGTGTGACACAGATGGGGATCTCAAGCTACAGAGGCATTCCTAGGCATGAGGGATTTTGAAGTCACCTTGAGTTGTCTTTGTTCCTGCTAAAGAGGAGTCCGAAAATATCCTTGTACTCACAGGGATACTAGACCCAGCCCAGTTCTCTGGAGAACACCATCAGAGGAAAATATGGTCCATACTGTCAGTTGTTCTAACTTTGTGCTATGTGCAGCATTAGTGCAGGGATGAACGTAGGTGCATGATCTTGCCCTGTTCTTCCCCTCAGCTTGGACTAGAGGAGCATCTTTCCTTCCCTGGAAGTGGAAGCTCCTACCAGCTCATCCTCAGCTGCCCTTAAAATGGATTCATTTCCATCTTTGTGAGCAGAGCCCCTGCAAGTATAATTCTGGTGGTAATCTCCATGCTGGCCACCTCTCCACGCATCCTTCCTACCCCAGCCCATTGGTGTTTTATTGAGTAATGTCCTCTGAACCACAAAGGCCAGGATTCAGCCAGGTCTGCTTATGATGTGATAATGATTTTGCAGCATGAACCACCAGACCCTCAGAAGTGAGCCAGTTCCCAGGCACAGTTGGCTCCTAGAGAAAGGATAATTTATAATCATGACACTTCTAAGGTCTCTCTCTTTTTCTCCCCCTTCCCCCTCCCAGTCCTTGCTCCCATCCCAACTGGTGAATATGGGACAGATCATCCCAGCATTTGCAGGGGGAGGCTGCTTTTCTGATTCCCTTGCAGTATGCTGTCTCATCCTGAAACCGCATATTTGATGCACTTTTATATTGAACTCATTTGCAAAATGACAGATGTTTCTGATACGATAAGAAACGTGGCCCAGCGGCACTGCAGAGCTGCTCGTGTTCCTCACCTGAATCGCAAATGAGATAATGCTTTCTTATCTGTTAAAAAACACGAGCAACTGCACATATAAATAACATGTCACCAAGTGCCAGCTGTTTGTGCCAATGACATTTTTCTTAAAAGAATAGCTCCCCCCATCATCTGCTTTCCCTCTTGCAGAAAATCTGGAGCTCTTTTGCAAGCACAGCAGAAAAGATTTTTTTTTTTCTTTTTTAAGCTGCAGTTATTTTAAAATAATTCTATATGAGAAAAAAAACAGCATTTATGACTCGGGTACTTTTTTTTTTTTTTTTTTTTTTTTGGTACTTCCTCATCCTTTTTCTGCATCTCTCTCTGAGTGCTGCTTTCTGTCTCTTAGGAAATCATTCTTGAAGACCCTGCTGGCTTTCCATGATTTCAGGGCTTCTGTTCTGAATGGTATGGAACAAAGTGACTTAGTGTTTAAAAAAATTTTTTTCTGATATTGAAAATGTGAAAGAAATCACTTTTCTTGAGGTTTGTAAAAGGCTTTTTTGATACCTTGAATTTAGATTGAAGATAAAGCCACATCTAGAATCCCAGACATAGAAACAAGTAGGTCTGCTCACTCAGTAACCTTTACTATTAATTCTTGCAGACAGCAGAACTTAAAAATCCTACCAGGTGAAGTTGTTCTGGTAATTGATCTGCTCGGTGTTTTATTAGGATAAAACTGAGCAACACTTTTCAGCATTTTGCCAGCTCAGACAGGGATGTATTTCTGTTACAAATGACCTTCTGGGAGAACTTGACTGCAGGGACATGATTCATTGGCAGCCTGCTGGTGACAGCCTTGCTTCTATTGTTCTAAAACTCTGGTTTCACATTTCTCCTGTTAGATAAGCTGCAAACATTAACTACACAGTGAGCTACAAATAAAGTGTGATGTAAGAATTAAGCCCATTATCTGATTGGCAGTGCAGGGCCACTCTTCCAGGTTAAGGGTTTGTGCACAGGTTTTGTTTGTTTGGTTTTTTTTTAAAGCAAAACTTTGGCTTCTTACATTACTGAAAGCATTGTCCTCCCAAAAGATAAAATATTCCTTTGGAAGCTGCAGTGTGTATATATAGAGTGAGCTATAAATAGTCTGGAGCTAGTTCTGCACAGTACTAGTGTACAGAGATATTAAGGACAGATTCTGATTTTTATGGCTACACTGGGATCAATGAGAAAAAACAGTCTGAAATGGTGGCTTTTAAATTTTATTCACTGTGTTCAGATTCACATCAAGATAAGAATCTTGCTGGGGCTTTCATATGTGTTTTAAAGAATAAAGGAGCTTGGTAGCCTCAGTTTAATCTTCATTTGAGTTGGAGATTACATATCAATTTCTGGTATTCTTATTTAGGACTAATATCAAGGCAAATGAATTCATTCTTAAATGAGGAATGGCTTGATTATCATGCTAGCTGAAAAATAGGTCTATATACTCCCACAGCTCAGCTGCTGTTAGTGGATGTGCATCAGGACTGAGAAATGGTTGCTATCCAGCTCCTTCTGATGTTAGGATGACTTTCAGCAATTGAATGATTTATGATAATGTTGATACTCATGCAGGCTATTCGACTGCCAGGATAAAGACCAAAATGCCTGATCAGTCTCTTTTTCTGCAGGTGTATGGTGGTTACAGGCTGACTTTGGAACCAAATTCTCTGGCTGAGGCAGTATCTTCCCTGCTGCAATGGGTTGGAGGCTGTGGGCAAGGGGACAAGAAGAAAAGTACCTGTTTATAATGGATTATTGACCATGTGTTATCTCTCCTGCTGTAAAATCTTAACAGGACGAAGCATAATAATGTTATTAAGGGGATATGAGGCAGGGTCAATGCCAGGGTACTAAGCTTACTTAGCAAATTTGTGATAAATATAATAGATCTCATGTTTCTTCAAGGACTTTTACAGCAGCTTCTGACCATGCATTAAAACTTGGTGCCCTCTATTGCATCCTTTCTTAGATTTGGACAGCAAGGGGAAGGGCTGCTTGTGCTGTTTGCTTGTCCCTTTTAACATCTGCACAGTTTTGAGGCATCATTCTGGGTTTCTAAATCTTTTTTTTTCAGTCAGGTACACCTGAAAGAATGAGTTAGGCCATCCACACAGAGATGCCTGATGGAGGAGGCTGCTGGGTCTCGGTGGTACATGATGGGCTCCCATGGAGCACTTTGGGGTTCAGTTCCATGGCAATTTGCTGTGCAGTGGATTGTGGGATTCAGTGGAGCAGCTTTTATTCAGACTGGTGATTTTCTGGAGACTTGTAGAGTGTTTGTTGAGGTCTGTGATGATCTTATGCATCATAACTGAAGTTGTGCAGTTTCCTTCCAAAGATGATCTGTTCTGTAAGACTTAATGCATCAGACTTCCTGGCCAGCTTTACCAACCAGTTTATTTAACAGACTTCTCAATCACTTCTGGAGCAGGACTTTACTCTTGCTTACACTTAGCCTCCTATATGCTGTCCTGGCCACTCTCAGGGGCTGTAGAACGGGGGCAGGAGAGACAAGAGCAACCTCTTTTGTGTGTTCCTTTCAGCTCATGACTCACTGCACAGGGACCCTGGAAATGGGCCAAGCTGAAGTGCACTGCAGGCAGGACCCATTGCAGACCCTGGGAAACATCTCAGAGCTGCCCTCAAGTGCTCTAGTGCATGCCAGAAAAAACAAAGGACCTGCAAGGACCCCAAAATCACTCCATCCCTCTAAAACGGCTGTGCCTCCTTCTGTCTGTGCCGTGTATATTCAGCTGGGACAGCTGGGAACAGGGAACTGTCTTTCTACAGATACGCTGATGTTCCCAGGCCAGTGACAAGTAAATATGAAAATTAGTAAAGCCCAAGCACTAAAAGCACACCAGTGCAGCTCACTCAAATCCCACTGCTGTGAGCTCCTTTCACACCCAAGGAAAGTCCCCATTGCTCTTCCCAAGCGGTGACAGAGCCCACCCAATAACCTCTGCCACCCTCTTGAGTTCAGCTCTGGCTCTGCCGGTCCCTCTTGGTGTTCTTATCTTCTTTCCTTCATCCCTGTCCCTGTCCATGTCTCTGTCTGTATGGTCAAACCAGTCTGTTACTTCTGCAGAGAAGCATTTATTTATACAACAGGAGCTGGCCAGATAAAATCCCAGCCTTCCTTTTCAATTCTGCACCCTCATGTGGTAAATGTCTTCACTTGTGTCATTCCACTGACCTTTTATATTGGTAGTTCTTGTTAGCAATAGCTCAAGAGCTCAAACTTACTGGTGAGCACCTTTTACTCCTTAGTCTTAGCTCTGGTGCTGACTGTGGAAACATCTCCCCCTATCTTCATCTGGTTCCAGGTAGAGAATGGAGTTTGTGACAGGCCTAGCTCTGTTATTTATCTAGGCTGGTCTGAGTATTTTCCCATAGAATTTGTGAAATGTTCTCTGAATGATCAAATGCACAAGCATATGACTCCAGGTCACTGGAGAGGAAGCTATTTAAAAAGCACTAATAAAAAGCAAATCTGAAAGACTATCTGTCACTAGAAAGCACTTAATTTAGAGAAGTGTCCATGTCATGAGTGAATGTCATGTCATTAGGCAATATTGCAGCATTCCTCAGGGCTAGCGCAGGTCCCGCTTTTGTGTGTGACACGTGGATAGTGCCATACTGAAAGTAAATGTGTCCACATACAGTTCAAATACCCTTGGCCTGCAGTCTTTTTGTCTTTTTTTCCTCCCATCTGTTTGACCCTTGCATCACTGGGCTATTTGTTTGATTCATATAATCTTGTGCACTATCAGTTTCAGCTTCCCTGATCTTGTTTCAGCATCTGTGCCTTTCAGCATCTTTGAAGAAAGCTATTGTAATTCCATGAGCCTCCACGTTTGTAGAATCATTGTCATTTCTCAGATGCAGATAAAATGTTTCTATCTTTGGGACTGAAGATTTAGTGTCTCAGATGAAATTGGTTTATCATCATATAATAGAGTTAAGCTTCTTACTTTGACAATTGGTGGAGTAAGGCTTGCTGCTCTCATGGCAATACTTACTTGCACTTATTTTCCACGTCTCTGTTTCTTGGTGGGCTGGTTTAGGGAATAATATTCTAATGAAGGGCAAAAAGAAACAAAGCGTGGTGAATTATTCCCTTTGCACTCTTTTTATTTGGAAGAGTTCATCTCCTTTCAAGGACTATGTGGATTTTTCAGTTTCACAAATAAAACCTTGTCTAGATCCTTTCCTTTGACAGGTACAGGATCACAGAAGAAGCCCTATGAACTTTCTGACAGTCATTCACACTTAGAATTACAGATTTTTCGTGAATTCCCTTGCTGCTTTATAGGATTATTTCACTAGCTATTTTATCCCCTCTACAGTTTGTATGGTTAATGGGCAAACATTCAGAATTGATAAATTATTAAAATGAGCAAACATGATTATCTTTCCTGTAATAAATTGAGCAGAGTGGGTCCTTTAGCATCATTTTGTGTACAGTCCTTGGCACTGGGAGACACTGAGATGTACCAGTTCAACTCTCCTCATTCAGCTCCCTGGGGAGGCTGTCAGAGTGGCCAGCAGAGTTCACTTTAGACTTTCTCTTCATCCCTTGCTCTGCAGCTGTTATGTGATTTGCAAGCAAAGTTTCTCTTTCTTCAAAAGCACTTTCATCTTTTGAAAACCTTCCCAAGAAAGGTCCCCTTCCCTAAATTATTCATATTTAGGGTAGGCCTTCTGGTACCCTGAGGTCTGCAATACATATGCTGATGATACCTGCTGGAATTTTGTCTGTGTTGGCAGTGGTAGGAGAGACCTGTGGACCTTTAATGACATGAAACACTGTGGTTATATGTGTCTTTCAAAGCCAGGATGGAGATGCAGCTGAACTCCACTCCTTTACCCTTTGATATCTACTTTTTCTGAAAAATATTTTCCAGTGTCATATTTCAATGGATCAGTAAAACATATGGCCTTTCTACTTAAAAAAAAACAACAGAAACCTGAAAGTACCTTTGACAAGATTAAACCCATGATCTTCCAACATTTCCATGTGCTGTTTGGTTTCTTTGGATCAGCAAGAATAGCCCAAATATCAATATTAGCTGAATAGTCTTGTCATCCCAAAGAGAAGAATTTTTCCTAGCGGAGGGAGTCGCTCTCTTAAAAGGGCCCTTTGTATTTTCTTGGATGTTTTACAAATGCTGCACCTGTACATGAGAGCTTCATCCAGATATGAAATACACACTTCAAAGTGTGCTCCCATACACTCCTGAAACGAGAGCCCCTGTACATTTGATAAATCAAATGGGAGTCTGATCTGATTATACACATATCATGTAGCTACAATGGCTGTGTTCTAATTAGTTTTTCAGCCATGAACCTTTGATAGCATCCCTTTTCTTCAAAAGGAGATTTTTATCTCCTATACTGGTCAAAATATTTTTAGTAGTCAACCTGTTCACGAAATTCCATCTAGTCCATGCATATTACAAATCCTTCTCTAATGTGCATTAACAAGATGAATAAGATTATTCTAATTTTGGAATCTCTTTTACATTTAACAGTACAGTTTTTCCTTTAGGTAGGACATTATTCATGAAGACATATTTTCTAAGCATGAGGTCGGATTAGTTTTTGTAAATCTCAGATCAGTCCAGTTCTCTGTCCTCTCTGGTAAAATTTTTAATTCCCTCCTAGCTGAAGCAAATCCAAATACATAAATTTAAAAAGAAGGAAAAAGCAAAATCCAACAACAACCAGACAATCGCCCACAAACCTTCAAAGTTCTGTCCATCTGAATCCCCCTGGCTGGATTTGGAGATGCCACAGGCAGAGATATTTCAGGTACACTCAACTCAGTAGCAATAATCACACCAGCTTCTCAAGTCCATGACTTAAGTCCATCACTTTGATATCTTCAGCAGCTTTCTATTTCATAAAATGAAGGCAGAAGGCAGACCTGACCTCTGTGCACTCTTGTAAGCACAGAGTGCCAACAAAAAATAGGAAGGAAATGAAAACCATTTGCAATTCAGCAAGGATCTGCAACACTTCTGCAAGTGTGGTACAGTGACAAAGAAGTGATGGTCTTGTGCACATCATTACAGGAATTTCACTGTGCTGATGATGTGCTCTGATGCTCACCAAGTCTCATTCTAACAAAGCGTGACTTTGTTTTTCCCCACCTGCTGGCCTGCACTGCCAGGCCATGGGGTTTGCCCTCATACTTGAAGAAGAGAGAAGCCCTGATGTTGGCTTCAGTGGTTGCCTTTCATGCTGAAACATTTTCAGCCTATTCTCTTTTATTAGCAGCATCCAAAGTCAGATGCTTAAACCTCATATGGAGACTGAATAATTACAAAACGGGATGGTATCCAACTGCCCCATGTACTCACGTGTGCCTGAGTGGTGAAAAGTCACAAATGCCTTCTTCTCTCTCCCTCCTTGAGTGATCTTAACTTTATCCCTCTCAAGTGCAGGGGTGGTGTTGTGTCCTTTCATACATTTTAATACACAATAACTGGTTTCCCTTAGTTAATACTCAGTATTACCTGGTTTCCCTTTGACTCAAGATTTATGTTTTCCCAAGGCAGGTATGAACGCTGGCTGCACCCAGGTGCTACTGCCACTGCTAAGCTTCCACTTGACATTCCCCAAATTCCAGCCTGGTGTGTCTAGGCAGACATCTCTTGACTGTTTAAATTGAAAAATACACTGAGGTTAAAGAAATACACTGAAATACACTGAGGTTAAAGAAAAAGCCAAACAACTGCTTTAAGCTTAGGGTAAGAGAGTACCAGGTGAGAGAGATTTTGTGGGCAGGAAAGCTAAAGGAACTAGTCTTTAATGCAGAAGCAGAACCACCTTTACAGACAGGTAGGCTGAATAAGCATATGATGTGAAAATGGAAGAAACAGGTAGTTGAAAAATGGCCAGTTTTTTTACTTCCAGGGAAATTCCAAAGCGGGACTTGCTGTAGCACATCCAAACTGCAAATGTTCTGACAGTTTGAGCATTTTTAGTGGTGTTTTCAAGATGTCTTCAAACCACTGTTGATTGTCTGCCTCCCACCACCCTTTTACCAGCAAGCAAAGATGACAAAGCAGAGTGGGAAATTAGAATATTACAATGTTTACTACCCACACAGTCTCGATGACCATAAAGAGAAAAACAACAAGACGTGCAGAAAACCAGCTGTGAGAATTCAGCTGCCTGCATGCGTGTGTACAGCAGAGAGGGTGCAGGGTGTGGGGGATGAAATCATGTCACTGCATGAGGAGTGGTTTAGGCACAGTAATTGTTATATTTGAATGATCGTGACATGCAAGCAGGGAAGACAATGATGTTTTCAGGCTCTGCAGAGAAGCAAAACCTTTGCTTCTTCCAAGTATGGCTGAACTTTGCGACCAAGAGCTTAATGCCATACCAGGTCAGTTGGGATATAATTGTCTCTAACCAGAACAGTCAAAAGTTGGAGTTTGCTATCAACTGGCTGAATGACACCCAGAAATTCTTTCCAAACTTACAAACAAGTAAAGAGACAAGTTTGAACCTGAACTCCAGGGTAATCACACCACTAAGGAGCATAAACAAGCATGGCACCAGCTAGAAAATTATTCTTGAGGCGTCACTTTTGACTGATCCAGATGAGAACTTTCCAAAGTTGGGGTCATGACCCCGAGGAGCACTGTTAGAAGGGAGGTCATGAGGCTGGAAATGAAGGTGGGAGCCGACAGGCTTGGGAACTTCTGATGGAGGCAGATGAATGGTCACGTCAAAGGGGTCCCCTTGGAATACCCTTTTTCCACTCTCCTGGCTTAGAAACAGTAACTAGTGAAGTTTAAAGCTGAGATTGCCTGTTTATGGCACGCTATGCTATTTTTACAAGTATCCCTGGAAATTAGCCCAAGAGGATTAGGGAGATGGGAGCAAGGAAAGCTCTTGAGGGAAGGATGTGGGACAAAGAGAAGGGGATGAGAGGCAGGTCTCTGGGAAACAGGATCTGCCAAGCAAAATAAGATTCATCAGTTTCAATGGGAAGAGAACAGAGGCTTTTTAATGTTGTAGTTAAGTTTTAAAGTCTAACTTGGAAGGTCAAATTCTTCTTCCTTAAGAAGTTTGAGGAATATTCCATTGCTCCTTCTCTGTGAGAAGTCCCTGGTGCTGAACTGGGTACCTTGATGTGGAAGTTAGCACAAGGTGGGATTAATGTGTGGCCAGAGTAAGGTAATATATACACAGAATGAGATAATTACCTCTAAGTGAGTCTCCAAATGGCCTCCTTTACTGTTTTCGTGTTTCAAAATCTACCAAAGCTAGGCCCTGCATTTATGTGTGTTGAGAGCGAGACACTGTTATTGGGACTTGGGTGGCTTTCGTACAATGGAAGAAAGTGGAACAGACCAGCAAATTATTGTAGGTTACTTTACTAATTTTGTATCATATCATTATTAAGAAAAGCATTTTAAGTTTTAGTAATGTCATCTTTTGTAATATCAAACTGGCTTCAATACAAGAGGAGCATCAGCCCCATGAAATGGATACCTTGAACAATCCCGAGGCATGGAGGAGACAAGCAATTTTTGGCAATTAGGAGGGAGTATAGCAATAGCACAGGCTCAAGTCGGGTGGGAAATGGGCCTGGAGGGGATAAGCCAGTAGAGGCCATCACTGAAAAGCAAACATTAGGTGTGTGTGGTGCAATAATGAGCTGCAGCTACGTGCTGGGTACAACGCAGAGGTAAAGTCAACACCACTGCATGCTATTTATTTAATAGTGTTATGTTGAGAGGTGTTCACTGACAGGAAGGTTTTTGTAACCATGCAGCTACAGGGTTTCCTGGGTGCTGTCTTTTAGGCTCAAAGATGGCTGGGATGAGTCCTGGTCAGGGCTGAACAAGATTCTGTGAGCCACAAGGCAAGGCAGAGCCAAGTCGCCTGTCTACCCCAACTGCTACTACAGAGACTGAAATAAATTCTGGAGAGAGAGGAAAGGTGAGTGAGACCCTGAGAAAAAGGAGATATAGGAGATCCACTGGCAGGGCAGACCTGGGGATTTCTGCACAGGGAAACTCTCTGCCTCTGCATGTTTCTAATAAGTTAAAGACTTTGTAGACCTTTTCATGATTAAATGAATTAATGTCAAGCATGTACAACTTCAAATAACACCTAATTGGTCAAGCAAGTAATGCCTAATCTTACATTCTCTGTTGAAGGCCTTGGGAGCTTTTTTCTTGAAGGCACGTATTTTAGCAGGATGGTCCAGACTGAATCTGCAGGTGAGATTCAGTTAAGCCTTTTACGTGAATATCTCCTCAGTGCCAGCCTTAGAGATTTTTCACAGATTCACTTCAGGTGTGGCCAGATGAGTGTGGAACCAGTCCATGTATCCAGTTCTGGTGAACCACCATGGACCAGTCTCCACAAGTTTCTTTTCAGGATTTAAACCAAACCTTTGGTTTGTTTGAGAAATTCAAAGTTTTATTTTCATAATTACCTTTAGTTTTGGGGCTGCTTTTAGGGCTATCTGGAATCTACTGAAACATGCTGAACTCTGAATCAAAGGTTTATGTATTTCATGTCAAATACACAGAAATCAAGTATGAGGTTTCTGCTCCAATCATGTGGAAGTTCATTTTAATTCCAAAGCATACTGTATTTTCTTTTAAGTAACTGATGAGTTCTGTTTAATGCTGAGGTCAGGATATATAATTTCAGGCTGGTTGTTTTTTCACATCAAAGCATGTGACTTCTGTTTCCAAAACATTTTTCCCCAAATATCTTTTTCCAGTCTGGAAAATAACCCATGGGAAAACAGTACAAATCTCATCATGATGCTTGAAATTGTCATGGCTTTCACATGTGACTGATGACCATGGAAAGTAAAGAAAGGGTCTAATGTTACAGGATATTTATGGTTAGTTTGTGTTGTGATTTAAGTGTTTGGTGCCTTTAGTGAAGTAATAATCTAGTCCTACAGCTGACCCAGTCCATCTCTTCAAGCACACCTAATCTCCAATGTGATTCAGTAAATAGGTTTGTTTGAGGTTTTTTTCCTTGATACTACCTGGAAGCAATTTAAGGTATATGGCATCCTGCTTGCAAGGAAATTTTTCAGGGGACTGTCAGGAATTTCTGATTCTCACATGCAGGCTGACTATTCCCATTCTTAATTCTTCCCGTTACTGCTGGTTATAGAGCTCATCTCTGTGATGGCACCCTTAAAATAAACTGTTATCAGGTTCATAAGTCAATTGCTGATACACAATGTAAAGGATCATCACTGTCCTCCTACTGGAGCTCCTAAATACCAACGGGAATTCTTCCTGAATAAAAAACCCAACAAAACAAAACTTAACTGGTTTCAGCCTATTAGGAATCTAAGCCTTCAGAATAAATCCTTTATCCAAAATATAATTCTCCCAATTGAAAGCCAGGCATGATAAAAATGTTAGATTTTTTTAAAAACAAAACAAACAAAAAAAATGAGGGGAAAACATTAAAACAGATAAATTATGGGCTTTTCTTGCTGGAGGGCAGAGGTCTAGAAATAGATCAATCCACTCAATGAAGGGCCTTTGGATTTTAAGTTTTCTGTTTGTAGAGAGCAGAATTTCTTTGTATTTCTGTATTAACAGGGTTTCTCCTAAGGAGCTGTGACCTTTAATCTCATTCTGTATGGATCTGTATATGCGAATGTGACATACGAATTTGTTACCAAGATACTATTTGAAGCAAACATCCTAAGGCCTTCCAAGCTGGCAAGTTGATGCTGATTTCTGAGTCATCCCAGCCTAAACTATTATTTTGTATTTTTGCAACATTTTGGACTGTAGAGGGAACATCAGCCATCTTACCTGACTGATGCTATCAGGTGCTTTGCATTATTTTCCTAATGTATGTCCTAGAGACAGCCAGACACACACATCAGCCTGGATACAAATGGCACTGCAATTGAATGGGATTCAGTTTATCAGAAAGGTGGATCAGCTCAATTAACTGTATCAACTTATCTATAGCAGGATAAGGACTTGACAGGTTCTTTCAAGCTTGATGGAATTTGCATCACCTCATATGTTGCTTTCCTCACCTTCCTTCTCCTTCCTTCTTCTCTGGACATTGCCATCTCTTCTTGGTTTCTACAAACACACAGTGCTACTGACAGCTTTTTCTGCTGTGCTGGTTCAGCAGTGGGGCTGGGCAGAGTTGTGGCTGATCCAGGCATGGGCAGCACAGAGACTATTTGTGAAATGGGCTGGGGGGCTCCAGTCTGTTCCACAGTGTCTGGGCTCCTGTTAGTCCCTTGGTTCTAATTTATATAGTAGTGACTACTAATTAACAACCTGTTAGCTAGTTCTGAGAGTTATTCTGGAATGTGGCCTTTGGTAATAGGGGATTGATAAATGGCAAGGGATTCACTTCCAGTCCTGCACTCATTCCAAGAATCCTTTAACAGTGAACAATATCTCTTGGTGCTGCATAATATCTATTTCTGAATTCTAGCTGCAGCTGAGGCTTTCTTTTTTTGTCCTGCCAGAGTTGCTGAGATTGTTTCATTTGTCAGGGGAGTATGTTCAAAGAAGAAATACTAAAATATGTTGAATATAAATATATTTCAAGTATTCTACCCTATCTGAAATATGATTTCTCAAGATCTTGCAGAGTGTCTGTAGCTTAGCCAGCTGCAATATTAACGGCTATTTATGAAAAAGTGCCAGAGCCCTATAACTTTTATATAATTAATGAATTATAGATACCACTCTCAGCACAAATAATTAGCAGGATTTATTCTGCGTTCCCTTCATGAAGAATGAGTCACTTCTCCCACACTCAAAGCATGCAGAAATTCTCAGGGAAAATGCAGCTAAGTACATTTAATTATTATAATTTCATTTAGCTATTTTTTGAGTTTGATGACAATGTCATCACAAATGAAACTAGGACATTTCATATCTTCATGCCAGAAAGCTATAACTTGTAAAGCGAGGACATAGCAGTTATAAATTAGTATAACCAATGAAAATTATTTCCATAATTTTTTTTGTAGAGCAAAGTTTACTCTACGGTTTTTGTAGAGCAAAAGTTTACTGAGTAATTTTTTTGCAGAGCAAAGGTTTACTGAGTAGCACCTCACTTTTATTTTCCAGCAATCCAAAAGTGAAAGTCTTAAACACGTTACAAGCAGAGGAGCTGATTTCAGGAATTCACATTATTCCCAGCAACACCCCATATATAGAACTGAGATAATGAAAGCAATGAAAAAGAACTTGCCATTACAAGTCTCCTGAAGCTGGCAGGTGTTATCTCTGTGTAGCCATGCTCCCATATGTGTGGCATAAGGCACCCTTCCCTTGTGTTCCAAGAATTTACATTACTAAATAGTTCAGAGAAGTCACAGTCCTGAATTTTAGGTGTGGTAGATGATACTGTGGGGACTTTGGAAACTCACAATTACTGTATCCAGTTGAACAAAATGTACACCCCCTGCCCCGCGCAGCTAACTTTTAATAGCAAAGTAAATAAGTAAACCTGGGGTAAATAATAGTGTAACACAAGTAACAAATTTACCAGGATCAAAAAAGTAGACTCTAGGAAAGGAAGGGTCTTCATGGGCTGAGATCCTTTTTCAGCTGCAATGAAATAGGTCAATTCCTCCAGCCTAATGTGTTCCTGCTGTCTCATCTTAACTTGTCCTTGCTGTCTCTGAGCCAGGTTATGTGTCCTGCGCTGCACGTGCCCTTTTTCTCTGGGTACCTATGAAAGCACTATGGAGGAGTTTGGGCAGCTCAGTTAGATTTATCTCTTTTGCTGTCTTGCTAGTATGGTTAAAGGAGAGTTTGGAAACTATGAATAGAATCATTATTTCAAATATGGTCCAAAAGTTTGTATTTTCACAACCATGTCTTTTCAGAGAAGAGAACTGAGCTGTCAGAATAAAAGAAATTGTGGGATTTTTGGAAGGGAGTAGATGGCACAGGGAAAGCAATGTGTTGCAAGTGGGTAGATCCAGCCCATGGGTACCATATGTTTTGTAATCCTTGTGGTCTGGATAGTGACCAGCTAGATTTTTCGGCCTGAGGCTTCCAGCTCCACCCCACTGAGGAAGGATTTCCTGCTGCTGTGGAGCCCAAAAAGTGCCTGAGCACCCTGAAGTCCCTCTGTCACTTATCAGCATAAATACAATTAAACCACCTTTGCAACAGAGTGTTTGCAAAGAGAACTGGAGATCACTGCTGTCTATACCATGCTTTTCTACAGGGTGCTGTCTTGATACATTTCTGTATCATGGAATTCCACCAAAATCCATATTTGAAGTGCAGATTTTCTCCAGACAAATTGTGGGCTGATGAGCTCTGCAGAGGAGGGAGCCTGGCCTATGCAAAAGTGTCAGCATTGACTGCTGGATGCCAAATGGGATCTGAAGTACAAGGGTCTGGAAGGCAGAAACTTTGTGTTATGTGGCCTTTCTGTTCTTATAATTAGGATATTATTACGGTTGAGCTCTTTCTTTCATAATACACTCCTGTGATGATTCCCAACCATACTCCTTCAGAGATGGTCTGCAGGCAGTTATCCAGATACTGAAGGGCAGGGAGAGGGAGGGGGAAGATTGCCCACAGCTAATGTGAAACATGTGCCAGTGAGACAGTAACTAGTCAGTGTGTCCATCTTTTAATATGCAGAAAATGCATCTCCTTAGAGCCACAGATAACCTGAGGCTCCTGGAAACCATAAGCAGGTGAGAGTCTCTGTTGGCCAAAGCTGTAGGGAAAAGACAGAATGGGCCAATCCATGGCTCAGGTAATCCATCTGTGGATAATCAAACACTGTGTCTGACATGGTTTGACTCTTCTCCTTGTTAAAGTTTCCATTGCCAGTCTGACATGATGAGATTCCTGCCATTTATATTGATAATTTTCCTTATTCTAATTAGTAACTCGACTTGGAGCACACCTTAAGATTAGCTGAGCTATATAATGTAATATAATGTAGTTTTTTTACAAAGCATACAGGAAGTGGAAAGACTGTACAAAACTGCAGAGTGCAGGGCAATACAGCTCAGTCATCTTTTGAAGATTACTTGACTTCAGTGAAAAAGGCTTATCAATTCCTCTGGGTAGAGACATTCTTCTACTGTGACATAATCTCACATTTTATCTTTTTTTCTCCTTTATCGTTTCTGGAAAAATTATAAGAGAAGGATAAAATACCCTCTGGTGACCCCTGCACCTCCAGACTCCTTATTGCCTTGTGTCTTTTGTGACAGGTAACTCTCTAATGAGTGTTGCTAGAGGAGTTTCACAGTTAAAATTATTTGTTGGCTTTAGGACTTCAATTTGCAAGATGGAATCCCTTACCATTGAAAAGATGCAGACCCTGCAAGTGTCATTTAGCATTACCTTCAGGATCAGCCCCTTGCTGCTTCATCCAGCACTGTTGATGCCAGTGGAAGTTTTACCCTGGATTTCAAACCTAATTGGCCCTGAGATCCTTTCATCCCTTGGGCACTTAAGATGCTTATGACCTTGCATAGGGTCTGCAGACACTGCAGTGGAGGGTGGGCTTCGTGCCACAAACGGTGGGAGCTTTGCCCTGAAGTACTGACACTTTTAAGCTTAGATGTGGTGCAATGAGTGGGAGTAATAAGCAAAAGTTGGGAGTAGGCACAGTGAAGGTCATGGCAGTGAGACCAAGGTTGCTCTGATTTGGCAGGTGAATATCCTGATGGCTGCACTGATTAAATACTGAATCACCAGCTGCAGGATGGAAGGAAGAAGTGAGACATTAGAAGGATGTGGCTGTGGGGAGACCTGGAGAGCAAACATTGGGAGGACAGTTCATGCCCAGAGGACTAAAATAGCTTGTCCACTAGCCTAATTGGTTTTTTGAGTTTAAAATACACTGGGTAAATCACTGACAAGAATGTCCAAAAGAACAATGTTACATCAGTTATCTTCCTGATCATTTGACTGGATTGATTTTTATTTATACTGGACAAAATAGGGTTGTGATGCTTCATCTTTAGTCTGAATGTCTTTAATTTGGGCATCCATTTAATTTGGAAGTTTTCCATGTGATGCCAGTGAGACTGTTGGATTGTAGTCATGACTTATAACCAAACATCTTTCTTGCTCCATGTTGCTGACCGCAGTTTTGGTTATGAAATGTGAAAGAATGTTAAAATCCAGAGTATTTTTCTCTGTGGATTTTGTTCACTTTTATTTTTAACAGTTTGATTGGACAATGAAAATTGTCAGTGATGCCAGTTGCAAGTCTTTAGGTATAAGTTTGCCTTTCAGCCATTGCATGGGAGTGATTATTTGCTTTTAAAAACTGACAGCTGTGGATTTTTTGTTCCTTTTTCTTAATATTCTCTGGGAAAATATGGCTTTCCATCTTTCCATAAAAGGCTGCCGTATGAAAATCTAAAACCATGGCCAGGTTGGGATGAAGACATCTTTTTCATGTGTTGCTAACTTTTTCAGAGAGCAGCAGCAACAAGCTGAGCAAAGTTTGGAAACAGCATCACTGCTGCTGTTTCCCTCGAATTCCTTTCATCAGTCCAGTGACTACACGAGTCCTGATGACACATTTCTGGGTCATATGTGCCAGAAAGATGGGCTATATGGAGATACATGGCATGGAAACTATTCCAGCTCCAGACTGGTTATGTACCCAAGTTTCACACGTGCTGTAAATGTGTATATTCCTCACATGGACTTTATTAATAGCGCAAAACTGAGACAAGGAGAGCCAGTTACATTGCTCCATATGTAAGTAAAGCAACAGAAATACAATCTTTCTTGTTCCTTATTGCATTAAAACTGCAAATGGCATATTAGACTCATAGAATGGCTTAGATTGGAAGGGACCTTAAAGATCATCCAGGTCCATGCCCCTGCCATGGTCAGAAACAGCTTCCACTATCCCAGTTTGCTCCAAACCCTGTCCAACCTGGCCTTGAACACTTCCAGGAATGGGGTATCCATAGCCTCTCTGGGTAATCAGTACCAGACCCTCACCACCCTCAGAGTAAAGAGTTTATTTCTAATATCTAATCTAATTCTCTCCTCTTTCAGTTAATTATCCTATAAGGCAGCTTAGACCAGCACAGGCCCATTAGGAAATGCAGAGCAGCACAAATCAGAGCACAGAGTACCCAAGCCCAGCTGGGGGGCTGCAGGAGAGAAGCAAAGGCATGAAGCTGCAGCATCCAGAGCTGAAGAAAGACTAGGAGGCCCAGATGAGTATTTAAAGAGCCAGTCTCATGCATGACCAAACTGAATGCTTGTTTTGCTTTTGGTCCAGTGGAAACTTTGCAATGGAAGAGTTAGTTTTCTCCCTTGGCTCTGCCATCGAAGGGGTGCTGCTGCCGTTGCCAGCCAACTTTCTCACATTCAGTGGGATCTAGATTTCTCTCTGCAGGATATTGCTCTGGTTAGGAGATCAGAGGGAAAAATGCTGGAACTGTAGCTTCTCTTTATTTGGATTTTTTCAGGTTTGTCAGTGGCTTCCACTGCAATTCTTTCAGCTAGTGGTAGTAGCAAGCTGTTGTCCTGGTACATGGATTAAATAGAGTTGGAGACACAAACTGGAGTGGTTGAAGATTGCATATCCAGTCCTCTGGGTTCCCACTAACAGGAAAAACTGAGAAATGCGTCTAGAGAAACTTGATCCAGGTATTCACATCCCTCAGACACTGAATAAAACCACCTGGAAGGAAAGAGCTTTCATTAATGACACTCCTGTGTTAATCACGACCAATTAATTTAATATTCAGCGACATGGAGAAGCATGGAAAGGTTAACCCAATTTGATACCTGTAATGAATATGAACTAAATTCCAAATTCCAAAATAATCATAGCCTGGGCTATGCTTTAAGTTCCTATTTATAGCTATAAAAGGGATACTCTGACATGCTTCAGAGATGTGGTGAGTTCAGATGAAAACACAGACATCAGGTGCTGACTATTGAGGAACTTAGGGTAAATTAAAAATGAGAGCTATTTTAAAATACAGGAGGGTGAAACTTATCTGCCAATGAAAGTATTACACAAATTATGTAATAATTCACACAATTTTCATTTGAAAAACAAGTAGAAATTCTTCAAATGTAAAAGCAAGGGGTTTCAAACCATTCTAAGAATGCAAGTGGTCTTGCATTCACCGCCTTTTATATGGATGGGACATCCCAATAATGTATTCCTAAATGCCAGCAAGGAAAAGAATACCAGCAAACTGGCAGAGATGACAATTAGGAACCTGGATCAGGATTTCTCTCCCCAGCTCTGTACCTAACATGCATTTTGACCCTGGTAACTTTCTGATTTTCAAGCCTCATTTTAACCATGTATTTAACACATAAAGCAAAATGTATCCTGTGAGGATACTCTAAAAGTTAGAGGGTTTGGAGGGGTGAGATACTGAGTGTAGTATAATTTGAGCTGTATTTTTACAGGGTTCACTCTCAGAAGTATGTATCATATGTACAATTCAAAACATTCCTGCATGTCCTTAGGTTCAAATGATGGACATAAATGAGAAAAACTGTATTTTAAGTGCAAAGCAGTATAGAGCAATAGGACTATTGCATTTCTATTTGCACTGCAAGCAAAGAATTCATCATAAATGTGCTAGGCCTGCATGGCTTTCTATCACATTTATTAGGATGATTTACCTTCTGCAGACAAAGTTAGCCACATTAGTGTCTAAGAATACTTACTAAGCTGTAGGGAAGACATCAGTTTTAAATTCTACTGGTTTCTTTTCATCTGTGTATCAATTAAACACTCTACATTGAATTCCTGAAATTTCTGTGCTGCTTGTAATGGGTCAGAAATGTCAGAGTATCCTTGAAGTGGAGCACTCCTCTCCAAGGCACTCTGCATAGCTTAATTAGCACATTTATTTCTTTCCCTGTGCCTTCTCTAAGGGCTTTCATTATGTCAGATGTTTCCAGTTATTAGAAATCAGAGCCAGAAGTCAACTGATGAGCTACTGATCGCTCAAGCTAAATGTAATTTAATGCAAGTTATCTAAGCAGTTTGCAAAGCCCCTCTAGGGACTGTATGTGCAGGGATGCTCCAGGATGTACATCCCTACAAACTCTGCGCAGTGCAGCACAAGACATGTGCACATCAAAGGACCTGATCCTTTAATGGCCCAAAGTCATCACTATGGTACTTTCTTTTATTTTGCTGTAGCAAGAAATCAAGCTAACAAGCTTTAAAACTGTCAAAAAATAGATGTTTTGTTGGCATGTAATTGGGGTTTTTCTCAACAGGCAGTGAGGGACCTTCCCAATTTCTTTGAGTAACTTTGTTGTCTGTTTGCCCCAGACTTGGCTGTGTGATTGCCATAGCTGGACAGTGAGGGAAATGGTCCTCATGTAAAGTCCTGGAGCCAGATCATGTCTCAGAGTCTCTGGCTGAATGTTTTTCATCCAACGTAACTGGCTAAGCAGAACTAGTTATTCTGGCTAATGATATGTCATTAATATACAAGTCCTCTAAAATGTTTGCCTATGGATTGTGAGACTTTGACCCCCAGATATCAGAAATCATTCCAATTATACTAAACACACATAATGCACATAGTTCAGTATATGGTGAGGTCTCTTACCAACCCTTTTCTGATCATAGCCATTGTGTGAATGACAGCATGTGGATGTCGTACTGGGATTTACCACTTGGCCTTTGTTCAGTACCAAGCTGATAATGGGATGAAAAGTGGACTTGAGGAATGCAGTTCAAAGGACTTGCACCATTGAACCTGTGTACCAAGCTGGCTATATGGGTCGTAGCAATGAATTGTGACGCTATCATAAACTGGAGACAGCCCATGCAGGGCCATGAAACAGAAGATATATAGCCCACAGGTGGGACAGTGAGGAGGAGGAGCCAGGCAAGGGCCACTTAGGGAGAGGAAGGCAGCCAAAGGATGCTACAGGAAATAACAGTCATGGCAGTACTGTTCTGACAGTCCTCCATTTCCCTGTAGAGGTCTTGCTAAGGTGAAATTCTCATTTTGGTTATCTCTGCCCTTGAAAAGGCTGCAGTTACATTTTTAAAGACCTGATGCTAAAATTGCTCCCAAATTCTGGAATGCAAAAGGAGTAAGGAATTACATAAGTAAAAAATCTATCCAGATTACTGGATCTTTTTATATTAGGAAGTATGAGGGTGCTGATACAATGCAATGTACAATAAGATTGGTCCTGGTTTATTTCCATATTTCATGCAGACACTGAAATAATTTTCTGAAGAACAGTCTTATGTCTTATGTGGTATCTGTTGGTATAGTTTACTCTACATGTTAACAGCGCAGTAAAACATTACTGCTGGCTGACATCTTATTAAAAACAAAAACCTACCTTCTCCAAAAAAACTTTTCAGTCCCCATCTGGGATGTTGTAAACTAACCCTTTTTGTTAAGGCAAACTTGATAGCCACATGTATTAATTCAGAGTCAAAGACACTTGACCACCTCTCTGTCTGTATTGTCTGCTCGCAGTAGTTCTCCTTTCATCAAATCCCACTGTACATGCTGCTGGACCCTCAAAGGTACTGTGGTTTTAAATGCCCAGCTTTTTATTGAGAAAATCAGTGCAGGTGAATAAACAATACAGTGACAGCCAACGAGGCTGGGATGTACTGCAGTATCTCAGGAAGGAGCAGCCAGATCTGGGATGCAGCACAGTAGGTGGTAGAATCTCATTGTTCCTGTAATACTTCTTGAGACTTCAGATATTATGATTTGTGAGGGTATTCCTACTTTAGCCAGCAGGCTGATCAAGGAAAAAAAACTATAGGTGCTGCTTTTTTTTTTTTTTTTTTTTTTTTCCATCCTTTTAGGGACAAAATACTGTGCAACTGTGAACACATCTAGTGATCTAGTTGTTCATATTCCACATATGCTCCTCTTGAACTGCCTATAGCAATATGCAATACTTCTCAGCTTGTCTGAGTTTGGGGATTTCAAAGGCCTTCCTGGCTCTAATGAAAGAGAAGGGCATTGTATGGGTTTTTTTCTGTAAGGTTGAACTCCATGCTGGAAATGCAGGGAACAACTTGTTCCATTGCCTTCGTTTAATATGTTGACAAACCAAGGCTTAGACAAGGCAAGTGTTTTGACCTAGTTCACCTAGAGAGTAATAAGGAAGTACGCTAAAAAATACCGAGGAAATCACCCAGGAAATTCTCCAACAAGGCAATAAAGTACAAATGAGTCTTTTTGCTGTGAATTGTCTGCAGTGCCCTCCACCTCCACTGGCTTTGCACAGAGCTGACTTTGTTACTTAGTGCTTTTTGGAACGAACAGCTTTTAAAATGTCCCTTTTCGGTGAGTCTAAGCAGAGGAAAGGTAATTGGTCACGTGCTGTGAGTGCTTCAGATGGGCTCTGGATGCTGTCTCAGGCAGCACATGACTTAACATGCTGAGCAGGTGAAGGGTGGGTGCGGCTCTGCCAGGGGTGCCTGGGCTTGTTGGAAGGATTGTTGCCATTCCTACCCACTTCTCTCCCTGTGGTCTTTCTGAAACAACATGTGTAGGTATTACAGGGTATGTAATTCATTTAGGGGGGAAAACTCCCTCATGAAGTTTGTGATGCTATTCTCTTTGAGACAAGACTTATGTGGGGAGATCAGCTGGTGAGCTGAAAATTCAGTGGGACACTGTCATCCATCCTGTGATCCAAGGTTCAAACAGATCTTCCACTGGAAGGTCCCGAGTCTTATCCATGTGCAAAAGCACAGACACTGTAGCAGCCTGCAGTGCCCTGGGCTGGCTGTGCACAGGCTGCAGGGTTGGCATGGCAACACCAGCTTCCAGTGGGTGCAGGAGCATCCCTGAATCACAGCTCTACCTGCCATCCCATTGCACTTCCCAAGTGCTGAAGGGGAGTGTCATGGGAGCCAGCAAAAGGCTTTCTCTCCCAAAAATAACTGCTGAGAATAGGGAATACTTATCTGACAGGGCCTGCTATTGAAAAACGGATCTTGGTTCATATAAGCAGGAAAACGACATTGAGGCTTATTTGTATTTCTGCCCCTGAGCACAAAGGGGTTGGAAAGCAGGCGGATCCCACCGATTGTGTGCTCCTCCTGTTTGGAGATGTAATCGGCGTCCACATACTGTGCCACAGCCTTTCCTCATCTCTAGGGGTTGGGTTGGGGCTGGGAATGATGTTTGGGGATACACCACCTCCAGGGTAAAGATGAAGATTCCAGCATCAGGGTGGAGGAGGGCTGGTCCCTGATGCAGAATCTCTCCCCATCTTCTGACATGTGGCACACACTGCTGGGAGCAGCATTTGTGAGGCATGGAAGAAAACACAGGG
This sequence comes from Hirundo rustica, assembly GCF_015227805.2. Classification (NCBI taxonomy): domain Eukaryota; kingdom Metazoa; phylum Chordata; class Aves; order Passeriformes; family Hirundinidae; genus Hirundo; species Hirundo rustica. Next base: position 11,050,771 of record NC_053461.1, read on the forward strand.
TCACCCTGTTAGCTGAATCCCAACTTACCAACTGGAGAAAAAGCCTCTGTGCAAACAGCTCAAATAAAACGGATGTTTCACTGCTACTGATAAGTTTATCAGCAAATCCAATGTGCACTGTGGACCCCAGGAAAATACAAAGAAAAAATGTTAAAGAAAGAGATGTAGAGGGTCCTCAGCTTACCTCCAGCTTACCACACCCTGGGGATCAGGGTGCTCTGGTCTGTGCTCTGGCACATGTCAATCATTGCTCAGCCAATGCGACTACAAGGCTGGGGCTTTGTCATTTGTAACCATGAGGTCCAGTCTTTTCCAGGCTTCAGCTGGTTTAGGTGCTATTGAGGTAAATGAACCAGGACTATGCAGAGGCTGTAGGGAAGATGGAAGAAGAGCAGGGACAGCCAGGGAACACAGCTGATGCTGGGGAGTACTGTGAAAGGCTCTGCTGGACCTTGGGTGAGAGGTGCAGCCATGGCCTCTCCAGCTGATATTGTCTGTGAATAGACCATTGTCCTCTGAAAGGAAACAAAGAGAAAAGTGTCTCTTCTGCTTCCTTGACTGTGGCTCTGAGCCAGTATTTCCTCACCAAGGGCCCGGCACCAGCTCCGAGGTCTCACAGCTCCAAAATGCCTCGCCCAAGTTGCCTCAAATGCCTGCTCCGGTGTCCTGTTACACATGGATCATTTTGGCTGACTGGATTTTGTTCCCTGCAAGTGAGTGGCTGGGAAGGAGATGTGTTTCACAGAGCTTATAATAGAACTCTTGCTTTGACCTCCACGACCGGGAGATTAACGCCATTCCAGAATGATAGGGTGCATGGTTTTTAAGGGTCCAAAGGCAATTCCTGTTTACAGAGCTGGTCTGGAAGAGCCTCATAGTACTCAGGCTGGGGCAGTGGCTGTGTAATTCTTTCCCTATCACTACTCTTTCAGGTGGACTTATGCCCTGCTGAAGGAAAACTTGAAACATCTTGTGGATGGCTGAGCCAGGCTGTTGGGGTTGGTGCAAAATCCCATTGCCTGTCTCTGAGACAAGAGAATGAGGAAATTCTTGTACCTATCCCTTCTCTTTAAGGGAAATCACTTCAGAGGTTCTTTGGGGTAATTCTTTCTGGGTTTGGACTTTAAAAATTTCTTTTAGGACCTATTTTGATGAGATCCAGAGAAAGGTTGCCAATACCAATGGAAAATTTTGTCATTGACAGTAAAAATGCATTTGCAATAGCCTTGGACTTCCTTCAGTTTTTCAGCTCTGCAGATACAGTCTTAAATGCTTTGATCTATTGAGGTCCAACCTGCTAATCCTAATTATGTGCTCATGCCCAGCATCTTTACCTCTAATAGGCACTGAGAGCTGGGTCTGTGGTACTGCTCCCACCGTGCCCACTTTTCCAATAAGTACGACACACTGAAAGCACTCTGAACGGGAAAAGTCTCCATCTGATAATAGCATCAACCCTTGTGTTTTCAGTTACATTTCCAGAAACCAGAGCATGCAAGATCTTCTTTCTGGGTAAATGTATTTTCACATCCATGAGGAGCTTGGTGCAAGTCAACCATGTGAGGCCCTGTGAGACAGTGAGCATTCAGAAGTGGTAGGAGCCTGGAATTCACTGTCTCCAGTGGCACAGTCCTAAAGAGAAAATTGTTTATATGTCTTTAGTCAAAGGAGTTGTACATTGACTCATTGTCATGGCCCAAAATTTAAGGTCCTTTTCGGGGAAAGTGTCCTTTAATAAGCTCTCATGTTTACTTATAAGGTGTAGACTGACACCATGACCCTCTAGGTCCTCTAGGTGGGACATATTTAGCTTGTTATTAACTATGACCTTATTGAAAGTCACACACTGGTAGGGAACAGCTAAGACTAGAGTCAGAGGCAGGGATTTTAGTTGGTTTTGGAAACTTAAATTTAGATTGTTAGGTTCCAGCAGCACCAAAATGAGGATATCTGGATGTGGAAATCCACCATTTAAGATATAAACAATACAGAGCTCTTCTTGAAGGAAAGGGCGAGGCACACTGAGCGCATGCAAAGCTGTATTTACTCCAGAAGGATCATGCTGTGAAGTGATGACATGCCTTCCTTCCCCTCTCTACTTCTCATTTTATCTCTGCATCAAGGGCCCCTGACCTTGGAAATTACTTACTTCTCCTCTGCAAACCATGACTCTCCTTTCTTCTCCCTCATGGACTCTTTTTGCGCAAAGCTTTTGATGTGTTTCAGCCAGTTGACTTCAGCCTCTCTGACCCACGCACACAAGCAGTGATGCTGCACATCCCTGCTGCCTTTACTGGCACCGGCCATATCCCAGTACAGCTGGTGTCTGCTGGGCTGGGATTTTCCTGCAGCGGAACAGGTTACAGACCGATTGAGACATGTTAGGTGGCTCAGCCACGTTTGCCACAAGGGGGGGCGAAGAACAGAAACTGTCTGTGGAAATTTACTGACTCTGAAGACCGCATGGCTTCTTGCTAAATCTGAAAATTCCCTGTACAATTGCTTCTAAACCACCTGTGCAACCTTTCATTAACTACCTCAATATTGCAGGGTCAGAGGTATTTTTTTGTCAGTGATAGCAGTCCATCATTTGCCATAGGGGTGATAGTTAAAGAATTAATTAGTCAAGGCACCAATTTCTAATACAAGGACTTCCACAGAGATGTTGAATTTCAATTTTTTTTTTTTTTTTTTTTTCCAACAAATCAGCATGGCAGTGTGCCATCTCTTGTGAAATACGGACTCATTAGGTGTATGAATGGGAGCAAGTAAGGTTGTAAGGAATCTTTCTGCAGCTTCTGTTTTCAAACAGTGGTTTCCAAAGAAGCCATTTTCTTTTCTTCTTTATTTGAAAGGTCAATATGTGCGAAGCTCTTAAAATCATCTGAGGTGGATCAGGGTTATGACTAAGAGATAAGGAGGGACTTGTCTGTCTGACCAACTTCCCCCCTGCTTATAGAGAAGGTTGGTATGTTCAAGAGTGGCAAAGTACCACTGAATGCAAAATACAGGGTGTAGTGTGAACTGGAATTTTGTCAGTTTATGGGCTGAGCAAAACCCATTGAAATGCAAGATGATGTGAGGCCCAGCTCTGTGTCCTGCACAAGAAAAGGCTCCAGTGTTACCCATAAGAAAAGTGCTCAGTCTCCAGACCACAATAGATCAATGTAATGCCTACTACAGAGCTGATAAGAATTTTACTGTTATGACAATTAACGTACTTAGTCATTTTTATACTGGATCATGTTGTCAGTATTAATGCTGCTTATTTTAACAACTGAGTAGGGAGAGGGGAATAAGACAAGAGAAAAAATTGCCCAGAGTCTCTGTTATGCCTTCAGGCAGGGCACAAAGTCAATCTGCAGTAATGTAATTTCTAAGCAAGCCATACCTAGGAGTAAAAACTGCAATGGTGATCAGAGATGACCAGTGCAGTAAACTCAAGCATGGCCAAAGGCAATGGCATCAGATCCTGCAAAGCTCATCCAGGGCACAATGCAAGACCCTGATAAGTGCCTGCAGTGCAGTACAGGCTGGTTTTGCTTTAATAGTTTATAGATAAAGACAATGGACTGGTTCAGGTGCAGCTGAAGTTATGTGAATAAAGATCTGTCTACTTAGGGTTTTAGCACTGAGGATGAAGGGACACAGTGTATGTTCCATATGATGTTCCTTATAGTGGGTCCAGTTTCTAAGCTGGCACTCTACTGTGTTAAAATCCTAATTCAAATAAAAGATACCTCTAGCAGTTTAGGGCAGAAATAAGATGTTTGCAGATGGATAACAATGATGATGTGTTCTTTGCAGCCAGAATCTTGATTTGGTACATTTAGTGTAAGACAAAATGTCTTGAGATTTGACATATTGTAAATTTTCTGCCTCTGTCCAGGAGAGGGTAAAGGAGATAATAAATAGATAATCCCAAAGACCCCAAGAAAATTCATAAAACACTTGAGATCAGAAAATGAAACCCATGGAGAAAAACAGATGCATAACAGGCAGCAAGACGGCAGATTGCACATCACATAAAATGAATGCAGTTCATCACATTAAATTGTTCATGCCCAGAGCATATATGTTCAGTTTTTGACAAAGTAATCTCTTTACAAAGATCCACAATGCAGCAGAGTCAGCTAAGAACAAGTTATAAAGAAAGAAGCTATTCAGCTGTCAAAGCAATTTTCAGCTATATTAAAGCAGAATGGGATGGAAGGAGTTCTGCCGAGCCTTCTGCTGTCCGGGGAGCCGGTGGCTGTGCATGTGTGTGCCTCGTGTGACGAGGGGACAGCGCGTGCGTGCAGGGCCAGCCGCCCACGCTCACACGTGCGCACACACGCGTGGGGCCATCACCCGTCGCCTTCCCCGGCTCGTGGCAGAAACTGCAAAGCGCTTATTTAAACCCTGTTTTCGGTCTGCACGTGGGAACGTCACCGAGTTCTGTCCATTCTGATGATGTGTTTTGTTCCCATAGAAACCGGTGTACTTTGGAGGGGGAAAGGCAGAAGGAGACAGAGGAAAGCAGAAAAATGAGGCAGACCAGAAATGTGCAGTGTGAATAGATTCAGGTTGTGGGGCTCTTTCACAAAGTGGCTAAAGCCTGAAGCCAGTGAGCTGCCTTATTTATTTGTGGATATGTCATTCAAGAATAATTCAAATCTTTTCAAATGTACGTCAGTTAAATGAACACAGCATCCTATTTCTTCATGTGCACTATCCCCCACCAGATAGGCTGTGTCAGTACTGCCGGGGCCAGGTTTCCAGGGTGCTTTCTACTGACACATGACTTTGATGTTTGCTGTGTCTCTGGTGTCATTAGCAGGTGTTTCCTATCTTCTTCCCCAAACTTGGGAAGGAGGCAGGGCCTGGGGAACCTACTGATTTCAACTAAGGTTCAATGAAATACCTGTCAAGTCTCCCATTAAAAAAGCTGTGCATGATCTGAACCTCCCAAAGGGTAGGCAGGACAGGCAGAGGCATGCTGGAGCTATTCTATTTTTTTTTTCTTTCGTGCCTTAAACCAGCCAACTTGCCATTGAATCATTTAACAACTAATTAAAAGTCCTGGATAAAACACACTGTCTACAGCTTTCTGGCAAACATCCCAATGACTTCAGTAGAGCCAAGATTTTACCCTTTCCTTGACTCCAGAGCTTGTTTGTTGTCACTTCTTTTTCTTTAGTTGCTTGTTGTAGTTTTCATCAGATGTGGGGGGATTTTTCCTTTTGTCAAATATTCTCACTTCAGCTCGAGAACACAGACTCAACACAATGGACCTCAAGAGTTAGTTCATGACCAGGTAGCTGTCTTTTGCCCATTTTCTTTTCTGCTGTGATCTAAGAGATGACAAAGGGTAGAGGAGAGGGCAGTAGAATTTTCAGTAGCTAAAGACCATCTCAAGCATTTGTGTGTAGGCATCAACTTGACTTGCAAGTCCTTGTTGCCAGAGCAATGTGGTGCTTACAGAGGTCCCTCAGCTACTATCTGACCAGCTGAGAAAAGGATGGACCACTATAAACTAGAGCATCAGCTGTTTCACCAGCCAGGGCTGAATGCCAGGAGGAGAAACAGAATCCTACACACGTGTATTCTATACGTGTAAAGGTTGTGGTGACAGGACGATGTTCCCATTCTGCCTGTGCATGTTCTTTGGTACGTGTTTCTCTGTCTTCCCCTTTTGTGTTTGCCACTTGTATCCTCTGTAATTTTGCTTTCAAGATCTTTCTTGGAAGAAATCATTTTTGCCTGAAGCTGAATAACCCCAAGATGCACCTCTGCTGCCTGCTTGCTTGAAGGTAATGGTGTGCCAACAAACCCTGCTTCCCAGGGACTTTTTGGCAGAGCATGCTCAAGTTTCTGCTAAGTTCTTCATGAGAAGTTGCTCTTGGTCACACGTGGCCCTTGTAGAAGGGATCTGAGCTGACAAAAATTGCCAGAACTTATTACACTGTTCAAAGTTTTGGGCTGAAATGACAGCAAACACCCTAAGCCCTCACCAATGCATCAGGTGGGAAAACTCGCAGCAGTTGCCTGTGGTGCTGGAATCATTCAAGCCCATGCTGTTCAATTTATTTTTGTGTACCTAAAGCCATGGCACCTAACAGTATCGATAGCTGAGAGTCTCATTTGTTAGTTTATTGACAAATTATAAGAAGAAAAAGACACTTTGTGAAAGGAGATAGGATTCTGTTGAACGGCTCTAATCTTGGTTGTTTTCCTAAGCTTTAAACTTTGAATTTTACCAGGCATATATTAAACACCCCGTTTCAGTCCTTTGTATCCAGACAGAAAGAAACAGATTGTAAAAAAATGTACTTTGTGGGTGATGTAGAATTTTTCTCTTCTGGTAATCCATCAGGGAGGATGTTTGCTATATATTTATGAGGTCCCTTGCAGATCTCTCAGATGTTCATTCTCTTGACCTTTTTATTGCTAACATTGATTTGTCTTTTAATGGTAAGCTCTCAGAACAATGCAGAGGGTTCAGTTCAAACTCCAAGCAAATCTGACATCAGTCTTGGCTTTCAACAGGGCTCCACACAGAACTCAGCAAGATTTCATTGAGACTTTTCTATAGTGTTGGTTATAGTTCTCTAGGGGAATACAGGGAAAATTACTTTGGGCTTTAATGTTCTGTATTCATTAGTCTGTGATTTGTTTGTTCCAGAGGCTGGTTATTATCTTTGATACTGTGTCATTCTGTAAAGCAGCACTGCCTATCAGAGAGTCACAGAGCATCTCTCGTGCTGCTGCTGATTCATGGCATGAACTTCTGCAGAGTGATGAAATACCTTGATCACGTCAAGACGGCTCATTTCTAGATAGTAGCTAATATCCAAATACTAGATGTTATGCAGCAAGGTTGAAGGCCAGAAGATACTGTTCAGGAGTGATGTCTGTACTCAAAAATGAAATCTGTTGGAAGCCAATGGAGCCTTACATGTGAGGGTGGAGAATACGCATGACTGTAAATTCAGGAACATGCTGTTATTCAAGTACAAGGTTGAATAAGAAAGGTTAAAAAACCTGTTTTAAAAAAAGCCTCTGAAATCCAAGTGTACTGTTAGTCATCTTGTTGTACCAAAACAAAATGTGTGCTTTGTGATGTACTGTGATGCACTGTGATGTACTTTTACTTGGAATTCATCAGTGTGGTGTTGGTTTTCATCTTTTTTCGTCTTGCTGTTTTCTGACTTCCTTTTCCAGGTTTTGAAATTTTTATCCTGAATTTCTTCTTTTGCTTATAATTAAATAAAAAAGATTAGTGTTTTGTCCTCAGAGTCTAGACTAGAGAATTTGAAATTCTCAGGTGAGAGTCAGCAGGAGATTATGATAGTCAGTTTAATTTCCTTAGAAATGTTGTAGCTGAAGTATTTATAATAATAAGGCCTTGTTCCTCGAACTGCTGAATGCTATAACTCTGAAACAGGTAACTGAACCAGAAAGTTCTGGAAATATTTCCTAGAGAGAGACATAGGAGGAAAAAGAAGAACAGGGACACCAGCAATGTAATCGTGTAACTCAGCATGCGATTTCAGCAAAAGAATTTCCTTGTCAAGTGTAATGTTTTTTCTTTTGACAAATTGCTTGTGTAGAAACTGAAGTTTTTCAGTTCCTCCACTATTCCAAATTCTGAGGTTTTGGTTTACTTGATGTGGTTACTTTTTGACATCACTTAGGGGTGATGAGTCGGTGTTCATGTAGTGTGACTGGTCAGCTCGGTCATACCTAATGCCTTAAGCCTTGTAAACTGCATTTCTCTCAGAAAAATATAATTTAGTTGCTGGAAAGAGAGGCTGCCACATTGCTCAGGGAAATTTACTTCTAATCAAAAGGTTTTGACATGGTAGGAATCAGCAAAACTCAAATGGTGTATGATTCTTCTGATATAACAGCCATAAACAAATTTTGGTCTCATGCTATTCCCAAAAATAATTAAAATTGGATGCAAAGGAAGTTCCATCTGATAATAATCTAACACATTCCCAATATTTTCTCACTATTTCTCTATCCCTTGTCAGTTCTCCCTTTTTTTCTTTTATTCCCTCCTACTTTTTCTTAGGTTTGTATTTTGATGATGCTTGGTTTGATCCAAGAATTCATCTTTGAATTTAGAGTAGATGTTTTTGAACATTGATGAATCTACATATACAAATGTAGATATATAAAGTGGTTTATTTTTTATGGAGGTTGACTTCTTTCGCAAAGCAAGAGAGCAGATCTGGTCAGAGACATTGCAAGTACATGTATGACCAGTCAATTGGTGCAGTTGCACCAAGCAACTTGACCATACAACTCGTGCTGTGAAATATTACTTGAAGCCTCAATTCTTACTGGGTAATAGTCGCTTGTATCATAATGGTGAGATATTTCCCTTTTTCTAAGAGATTTTAGGATATGTTCATTGATTTGTTTTGTTCTGGTTTTCCCTAAGATGTTCATCACTGAGTAGATTCACCTTCAAAAACCTGGTGCCCTCTCACGCGTTATGTCTGGAATATCTGGCAGCTGGATTAGAAGCAGGTCACAGTACAACTTGTCCTGTATAAACACTGTAAATCAGCCTTTGGGAAAAGTTCCCCTGAATACACAAAACCCGTGAGTTACAGGTTGTGTTTCATCAGGAGGTGTTTTTGTTAAAGAATAGCCGGAAACAATCCAAAAATTAATCTTGGTCATAGTATAGCCCTGGTACAAAATGCATCATTTCTTCTTGGCAACTGAAGTGTTTGGCATCATGAACTATTTACATTTGCATTGTACTCAAGCTTCTGCTGGAAGGTAGAGTGAAATATTTCCTAGATGGCCAGACTATTGCTAAGAAAAGATACCCAAGGGAGCAGAAATTCAAATGTTCTGTTTCAAAGGTTGTTACACAAGCAGTACAACTAGGCTGGAGTTTTACTAGATGTCCAGAGAACATCTTTCATTGGCTTTGCATAGGTTACACCTCGATTTTATTTCTTTTATGTCACAACATTCAAATTTTCTATTGTATCAGTAGCTGCATGAGTTACTTTCCTTGCGTTCCTGCTCTGACACATTCCTATTCATCCATGTTCATAAGGGATTCTTTTTCCTCAGTGTACAAGAAGTGCCAGAAGCTCCTGTTGGTTAACTCATTACACTGTGATTGCACACGTACCTTAGCTCAAATCACTAAGTAAATATAAATAATATGTGTCATACTTCTTCGTAAGTATATATGACTCTTACTTCCACTTTTCCTGGTACTTGAGCATGGAAAAATTGCTAAGCGCTGAGAGAATATTGCTGTATGTGAAATAAATTGCATGGACCTTGATTCCAGGAAGAGCATATACACATGCTGATAAATAGTTTCTTATCTAATAAATACTGAAGAGAGTGTTTCTTGAATGACAGTTCTTCTCTGAAATCAAGATTTTGATTGCTGGGTTGTTGGTTTGTTGTTTTGGGGTTTTTTTTTTTTAGTATTTCATCACCCTGCTGATAGTGTTGTGAAATTTTTGCTGGGCCTTAGCCAATTAACTGAATAACCTTTTACTTGCTTAATGGTTTTATATCACTTCTATTTGAGATAAACTTACCATTTGTTCATTTAACGTCTCTCCTGTATTTTGTGTGCAAATACTATCTAATCTCATGGAGATTCCAAGTCTCTGAGACTTAGGTTCTTGCAGAGTTGTCAAATACAGCAATCAGAACACATCTGGGCACTTAAAAAAGGTCTCTTATTATTTTTCACTGATAGTTTTAGTATTATTTAAGATAATTAGTGTTATGATTAACTACATTGAGCTCTCATATTCTGTGATAAATACTTTCATATTTACAGTTATTAGTACACATTCCATTTAATGTCATCTTTCATTGCTCAATGTGTGACATACTTCAAAAACTGAGATTTTCCAAATCTGCATCCCATAACCTGTCTGCAAAATACTCTTTCTTTCTAATGGCTAGCCAGCCCCCAAAACTTAACTGGAAGGTTAAGATCAGAAGTATGATAATGCCACTAAAGATACTAAATGATTGAGTAGAATTTCTTTAATTACAAAAGGATTGAAAAGAAAAGAAATATTCCCTACACACTGCAGATTTTCTTGCTCTGTGACTTATGGTATTGTATTTTATGTTTTTAAACATCCAAGTGTTGGACACAAAATTGGAAGCAGAAGGAAAGGTATAGACATCATTACCTGGAGGCAGTGAAAGAACGGAGATTTTTCATCCAGTATTGGAGAAATAAATTTGTGTCCACAGGGCATAGGCATTGAGAGGAAAATAACTTATATGAAACCAAGGCCTGTAACAGCCTAATTTTGTTCTCTGGACCCAGGTAAATTTCATCCTAACACTATTAAATAAATACGTAATATGAAGTGCAGTGGTATTTCCTGATTGATGATCTTGTTAGACTCCAAATAAACATATATTGTGCTCACACTGTAATAACACAAGGTTAGTACATATAGAGGGAATTGCATCCAGCTACTAAATATGAAGAAAATGTACTAAAAGAGAATGATTTGGAGGAGAATTAAATTTTCTTTTAGACTTCGGGATGATTCTGCTGAGCTTTCCCCTGGAAGATGGTCCTCAGGACTGTACAGACATTTTTACATAATTTGTTTCTCAAGCTAATTAAAAAAAAAAAAAAAAAAAGTCTTAGTGGTATAGAAACAGACTTCAGGCATTTAGCTTTATACTATCATTATGCTAGGAGAGCCCATATTTGTCAAACATTGTGGGAATAGGAGAAAGAATAATAACAGCAACAAATTACTTAATCACTACAGTTATCATTGCTATTATTGTTTGTTATTATGAATATAATTTGTTGTAACACCTGTGATGTGGCTGGCAGTTTTCAGACACTTCAGTGCTTTCATTTTTTTCTACAGAGTTCATAATCTAAGGACTGATGATGGGGCAGAAAATATCAATCAACAGTTTATGGACAGCACATCCATAAATCAGCAAGCTACCTTATAGCAACAGAATCACACTCTTAGGGGATTTATATGGAAGGCATGAAACAGATGAGCCCTGGATGACTGGACAGGGCATAGAGTTTGGACTATGGTGTGATGGCCTAAAGCACAGAAGGAGTGTGGTGCCGTGAAATGCAGAGCTTGGAGCAGGTGTCTGGAAGCCTCTCATGGTTGAGACGTGATAGTAAATGCATGGAAAGTGCACCAGAGTTTAGAAAGCTAAAATTTATTCCATGCAGAATGGGAGACCAGTTGAGGAATTCAGAACCCCACAAAGGGAGGTTCTTCATGAGCCTTTTTCAGTGAACCTCATGCAGATTTCAGCATCACTCAGCTGAAAATTTGACCAGCGATTTCCAAATCCCCAATGCTACCCATGTTGGAATCCCAAACAACTGCTCTTTCAGACTCTTGTGTAATTGTGAGTCTTAACCTTTCCTTGAGGATGATCCAGCTACCTAGTCAAGGAACTGCAACAAAATGGTGCATGTCAGCTGACTTAGTTATACAACCTGGAAAACAAATTCTCTCTGCTCGTGAGTGTCCCTAAGGCAATTTTTGGTGCCACATCCTGAGTTTCTCCCCGTAGAAAGGCCAGATATGTAAAATTACTCCTTACCCAAGCTTAAATCCCATTTAAGACCCCAGAATAGATTTGGGAGGATTGTGCTGAATGGGTGATTTTCACTTTTGATGACTGAATCACAGCAGCATATGCGTTGAACTATGGCACAGCTCAAACACTGAGGAACAAAGGTGAAAATAAGAAATGAGTAGCCAATACCTCTTTAGGAATCTACAGGAGTGAACTAATGAAAAATAAATACAATAACTAAGATAATAAAAACATTATCTTACAGATTTTGTAGAAACTTTGCCTTAGGGATGCCACCTGGATGTGTTCCACCGACACAGCTGTTCAGATTTTTCTCCCTTTGCTGCATAAAAAATAGAGGCATCTTAACAGCTGTTTGGGTTAATTTTTTAATGCCTTCAGTAAGTAAAAATAAAGGCAAATTACATTATTGAGCAAAGCGAAACTGCATCCACAGATGCTTTTAAAACTTTTCAGAATACTTCCTGGACCTCATCCACAGTAAATAAAGGTCTGCTGTCCATGGAAGGAGTTGAGTCAGAAGGGCAAGTGGGGCATTTCCATTAGTTTGCTGACCAGGTGTAGCATTATCTGTCCAGCTTCTCTTCGCTGTACAAAGGAAAGACACCTTTTGATCCGGGCAAATTGGCACACCTGGTCATATGGAAATCAGTCCCCATTGGCTTCACTGACATCACTAAGAATGTAATTAATTAAAACAAGCAAACAAACAAAAAAAAATCCTAATTTTGCTTAAATCCAGTCATCCATTCTGGAGCTGTCAGTTCCATTGCCTGCCAGGGAACTACTCCCTAAATAAGTAGCTGAAGGGACAGTGGGAACAGAGCTTGTAAGGGTGTCTGGATATACATCTTTTTCCAATGAAAAATGTCATTTTTTGTTATTTTCAAAATCACTGTGTGGGGGAAGGGGGCAGGCAGAGGAGTCTGTGCTGATTTGTGCTGCCCCTCCTGACACACAGCACACTGAAAGCATTCCAGGTTGAAAAGGAGTCAGGTTTAAAAGGGTGATGGAATGAAACAAGTGGGAGTCGTGTTGTTTTTTGTTACCCAGTGTTTCACACACCTCTAGCGGCAAACCCTCTTCGTTGCCAAGACAACCCCGAAGAAATACGAAATCCAGAACAATACCCTGTGTACAAGGAGCCTCGTATTCTCTGGTGCACGCGTTCGTTGTGAATGTCAAGGGAAACACTGCCCTACCCTCCACAGCGACCCAGGTAAGCCCAGGTAAAGTTATAGGTGATGTCTGTGAGATTATAATGACTTACATTTAGAGACTGTCGTTTGTCCTGGCAGCTACCAAAGCTCAAGGGCTGGCTCTGAGAGCCTGGGCACTGTATTCCTGCAGTGCAGCATTACCCGAGGCTGGCCAGGCAGCACCAGGATTCCTGAGGCTGTCACGCAAGTAAGTCTGGGCTGGGGCTCTGGCTATCCCCAGCCTGTGCTGCATGTGTCTGCAGCAAGCAGGGAATGCCAGGCTGTGGTGATCTGCCTTTACAGCAATTTCTAAAGATTTCTCAGGCAGCTGAATGCAAGGTTGTGCAGCCATAAAGGTCTTTTTGCTCCATAGCTGGGTTATACCGAGCTGTGCTCTGTCTCTAGGTCAAAGGAAATATAAATGTGACTTAAACCTCTTTGCTTAAGAACTTGGCTCAATGCAGGACAGTGGAAGATCTGGAGCCTTGGGTTTGTTAATGCGTATTTATTTAAACCCAATGAATGAACCTCGGACAAAGGTCCAGGAGGTCAGAATAAATATCTGCAGGGATGCTCTCGCAGGCAGAAGCCTCAGGAACTTTCTTGTTTCTCTGAGAAATGTTATGTGCACTTTGCAAATTATAAGTTTTGCTTTTCCAAATAATCTCCAAGTCATCTTTAAGATTCCCATTGTATTCCCAGTGACAGGTAATAAGTGATAACCTTTTTCTGAAGGAATGCTCTTTTTTTCTATGCTTGAAGTTGTCACTGACCTCCTTGTTAGGAATGGCTGTACCCTTAGGAAGCAATGTCAGCTCCCCATTTGGTTAAAGCTCTGTTAAATAGGGGAGCAGCACTTGGAGCAGAGGACACTGGATTCCACATAGCAATGCATCCATTTTGCTGTGCACCCAGTGTGAGGACAAACCCATTTTAGCCTGCATTGAATCATAGCAGCATCCCAAAAGTAAGCAGGAGAAATGTCTACATCTTTTGCATCCTTTCGTTCTTTGGCTCTCTGCTGCCTCAGTTCTGTCCTTTTGTATTAGCTGCCTGTCAGATGTTCCCAGCAGGAAACTTGGCAGTGTTACAGGTGTATCCTGGTGAACGTGGTCTTTATGTGGGCAGGAAACCCTGGGGGACTGCAGCTTCCTCTCTTCTGCTACACTTCTAGAACCACAGCACATTCCTCCTTTTGCTGAGATAGAGCAACTCTGGGACTTTGGGCTCTGAAAGACAGGTAGCAAGCAGTAGTAGTTTGGTATGACAGGAGCACCAAGCCAGCAGAACAAACCAGATGGTGTTGACAACTCCATGTCTATACTATTGACACTTGGGGCTTTTAAGCTGAGGCTAGTATGAGTTTAGTCTTGTAGGCTGAGCTCTGAAACTATGTGAAATTAAGTGAAGCACAGTCAGCCAGGGATTCACTTCAGAAACACTTACCTGTTCCAGAATAAGACACAGATGTAGGTTAGCATTTGTGGAGCAGAGGGTCAAACTAATCAGTGCTGAAAAACAAGTGTTGCATGTTTGAGCATCATAGCAGGACACTCTGAAGCAGAGCTGGTTCTGTTTTCATGGCTCCATCAGCATGTCCAGAGCTTCAGCTTCCATGTCCATGACAGTCTCTCCCTGGCTATGGGAGAAACCCCAGAAGCAACAGTTCTGCACTGTTTGTCTTTCTTTGTCTTCCTGAAGAACACTGTCCTTTGTCTTCTTGAAGAACAAACTCTACAGTGCACTGAGAACCATCACACCTTCATCCTGTTAAAAGACACATCCTGCTAGAGCTTCGAGTGAGGCATCCCTGAGCTCAGGCCACTCTGATCCTCTTTTAGCACCTTAGAAACAAACTGAAAACTCCTAGCTGCTCAGGAACAAAGGAGTATGTGAAAGAACTGCAATTTCATAAACTATCGAGTGGGAGTTGGACCTATTATAGAACATCCCGTTCCAAAAGGAAACAAATGACAGCCTGACGCTGCTGGGTAGTAGTGACGTGTGCAGCCACAGAGTGAGTCAGTCTGTGTGAGATTCAGATATGGACCTAGAGGGAAAACATTTGTGGCAGGAGGACCGATCACATGGTCATAGATAGAATTACCTCAGCTCATTTTTCATGCGTGTGTTAATGTATTTGCTGCACTTCTTCAGCAAAAGGCAAATGGTACAGAGGAAAAAGTCACGTGTAGGAGCTGCTCTGTCTCTTCTTGCAGCCTCCTGCTTCCCACCCACACTCCTGCACAGCCGGTGATAATGTATCACGAGCTGTGTTTTGGTATAGCACTGTTTCGTTCAGTAAGATGCAATGCGCTGCTGTTATTTTTGTTATTATTTGTGTGATCTGGAATCCCAAAACATTGGTCTAAAGGCATAGATGAATCAGACAATTAAGTGAACTATTGTGAAATTATCCGTGATGTCTTGCTTTAATAGAGCTCAGTTGAATGCTTGTATTCATTTAAAAATGAAAACTGAAGTCTAAGGATCCTTTTAAGGCCTGAAAGGAGTCTGCAGAGATGATTCTCTGGTACATGGGGGATGTGCAATGATGTAAAAATTATGAAATGAATTAGCTGCATACTGCAAAATTATAGTGATCTCCTGGTTGTGGTCCAAGATAAGAAACCTTGGCCATGGTTTAAGGGCAAGGAAGCTTTAGTAGTAATTCTACCTTGAGATTTTCCCATCTCAGCTTTTTTCCACACTGTTTTACTCCAGCTCAGCCTCTTCCCAGTCATATCTAAACAACTCTTCATGTGACTTTGCAGCAAGCCACATCAGGAACTGCTGGCAGTTAAGACTGTGAATAAAAAACCCTGTAAAATAGAAAAGGTTTTGCTTTTTTTCTTTTTTTTTGTGTATATGGTTTGGTTTGGTTTTCTGCTTTTTGCTTCAACTAGATGGGTGCCTGATCAGCATTGCCCCCGGGAACAACTGCTCTGGCCCAGCTGAAAGGCCTGAGTGTTGTGTGGCAGGGGGGACACTGGCAGGGGCTGATGGTGGGAACTCTGTGACAGCGCCGCCACCAAAATCTGCAAATCAGGAAACTGTAGCTGGTAAAACGTTGCTTCATTCAGCAGCAAAACAGAACAGCTGCTGTGTCTCCAGAAGTAAAAAAAAAAAAAAAAAAAAGGGGGGGGAATGTTATTTGGCTAGAGAATATGTAGCCAGGGTTGGAGGACAAACTGGAGGAAGGATTTGGGTTCAGGGTATAGAAGCCTCATGGATGAAAAATGCCTCAGAAAGCAATATCAGAGATATTTTCAGGTGTTTTCCATCTCTTGTGCTGAAATCCCATAAGTGTACATGACATTCCATGGAGTTTCAGCCAAATCTAAAGCAGAATTGCAGGTCTGAGTTGTAGCCTAACCCTCAAATGGCACCAAAGTAGAGAGCTGAGAGCAAAAGCAGAACTCTCCTTGCAGTGGAACTAAGAAATTTGGTTTTTCCTCTCTGTTTACAATTGCCTTATTCATGTTTCAAAGCAATGTTAGACTGGGGGAGTTCCACTGTCACCCCTCCCCACTAGACATGGAGGCTCTGTGCTGGTGTAGTTGAAGTCCATTGGTGAGCAAACTGCTCTGGGATGGCTCTGACCTCCAGCAGCACTAGAAGAAACTGGCTAGAAAAATACTTCATTAGACATTTTGTTTATAGTAAAGCCTTGGCAAACGAGGCTGGCTGCTTCTGCCACAGAAGGAAAGGGACTGGCCTGAAGTATGTGGGGTGCCTATCTCCCCAAAACGGCAAGCTGAGAGCTGGAGTTGTCACCCTGAGCCACCATTATCTGCTGCATCCTTACATGTCCCCCCCTCTACCCTGGCATGGGTACTCTCCCCTCTTATCAGTGAGGTGCCAGCATTTCATTTGCACAGCTGAGTGCTCTTGAACTGACTGTTCATCCATCAAGGTCATGAAGTCATTCAATCCCTTGCTGAAGTAGCCTCTGGTCAGGAATACAGGGCTGCCTGTGATGCTGCTGGGGCGGCTTACAACACCAGAGGGATAACTTTCCTGCAGTACTACAAGGTAGCTTTCCTGGAAGACGTAATGGTTCGCCAGTATTGCAGAATGGCAATTTTAAACCCATAAAGAGCTCTTATTGTAGTCTCAATGCAGACTTGAGAACCGGCCGCGCCCTCTTTGTCCTGGCTCAGATGCAGTGCCAACGCCATCAAAGAAAAAGGCGTTTGCAGCATGTGCCGTGTCCCGGGGTAGCTGGCACAGCTAGCGGCGGCCAGCAGCGCTTTAGCACCAGGCCGGCGATTCTAGGAGAGGGTCTGCCTGCTGGCAAGCGTGAGAAACAGGGCATCTGCAGCTGCTCCTCGGCGGCTCACGGATGGCATCCCCCACGACTGACCGCTTGATGCAGCCGCGCCGAGCGATGCTCCCACGACAGCCCCGGCCCTTTTCCTCAGCACACAGCCCCGCTCCCAGCGAATGCCAAGGGCGGCCCGAGGAGGCTGCGAGGGGCTGATGTCACTGCCCAGCCTGCGGGCGTGACTCATGAGGGCAACAGAGAGCTCTTCATGGGCCGCGGAAAACACGAGCCCGTGGGAGGGCCTTGCTCCAGGAGAGAAGGAGACAAAGGTGCGGGAATAACCCAGGGAGCTCGAGGAGGGGGCCACATCTCAGTCCCAGCACCGAGGGTCGGAATGAGGTCACCTCCTACTTCGGATTTCTTCCCTTGGGTTGTTTTGAAGAATTCTGCCCTTGCTTTAAGAAAGGATCAGGGCGGAGGAGGATGGATTTACTTGAGAGGAATTCCCTGCACCTTGAGCTGCCTGGATTAGTCAGGAGCAGGGACGATGGAGCAGAGGAGGACGGTGCGTGTCCTGAAAGGTGCGTGGGCAGGGAGCTCAGGCTCCCGCAGCAGCACGAGCAGTCGTGGCTGAGCCGTGTCCCTCAATAAGGTGCCTCTGTAGGATGTCTCGCTGCCCCTGATTCGCACTGCTGGAGGCGCACAGCAACAGGGCAGCGTTTTAGCAAGGCCCAGGTGAAGCAAATTCCGTGAGTGAGAACAGGAGGAACCAAACCTGCTGCCACCAGACAAGGGAGGGCAATCACCGTGCCTGCCAGTGGTGTTAGGATGGAGGGGAAAGGGAGTCAGCTGCAGAGCTGGTGCTGCTGCCGCACCGGGAACGGGCTCATGGCACTTCTCTGTTTGTAAAGTCGAATTTCTAAAAGTGAGAGCACTTGTGGTCATGGTAACATGGACAGTGGTTTCTGAGCACTTCCAAAAGTCTTAAGATTGCCTAAAGCAAAGGTTCAAGTACTGATGAAGATAGAATGTGTTGTATCAAATTATATGAGCCCTGAAACTGGCCATTTCCCCTTTCTTCTGTCATTCTGATATAACTGGGTTCAGGAACACACACAAAAGAAATACTGTTTCTGTGAACAGCCCCATGCAACCTATTTTTGCAGTTTTTCATTGAAGGTCCAGAAACAGCAAATTGAAATAATCCTACAAATTTATATAGAGTCTAAACTGGCCACTGCATCTGATTTTTCTAAATTGTTCTTTTATATCCACAAGGAACCGAGTGAAATCTTCAGATTTAAATACAATTGAACTGTAGGATTAGGGAAATACAGATTCTACTGTACATCAGCTTCTGAGCCTGAAATTAAGATTTGTTATTGTGACTGCACATGCTTGAAACCAGGATGAATAGCAAACATGCAAATTCAGTCCTTAATTATGAACCACATGGAATCAAAAATAGACAAGCCACTTCCATTAATGGAGAGGCAAGCAGAAGCACAGAGTGTGATTTCCTACGCACTTGAGGTCACACTTCAATGTGGATATGGTTGTCAGGATTTTGTAAAGATGGTCACAAACTGCAAGATTTCATGGATTTTCTCGTGACCAGAGATTTGCACTATGTTTACTATTTGCTATTCACTACTATCACTTTTCACTAATAGAGTCAGGAAAACAATGTCAGGTGACTGGTACAATTGATCAACATATCTAATGAATAGCCAGGACTGAATAGAGGGGTAAAGGGACAGTGAATCTGTTCAGGTGGGAAAGTGATGGCCCATGAGTTTTCTGGGGAACAAATACATTTTGAAAAGTATTAGCTTTAGTTTTTGAACTAAGATAGGGTCATGTGCTAAATTTGCAATTAATACTATTTTAAAGAATAGATCAAACAGCTCAAGCAGATTTCCTCTAACTGACAAGTTCCATTAAACAAGAAAGCTCATTCTTAGTAGGAGATTTTAATATAACACTGAGAACAGAGAACAAAACAATGAATGGAAACATATCAGCAGTCAATTTCCTGAGTATTCAAGCCTGCATTATACTTTGTTCTTTGCTACAGCCACGGCTCTGTAATTATCGAGCGTATTCATGGGACTTTTTCCTATTGACACTCAGCGTGAGCGTGGCTGGAAAGAGATTAAGCTTTTGTGGCAGCCATTTGAATTTGTCTAACTAAAAACAACCTGCAAGGCTGTGGGGAGTTGTGTGTCTCAGGGGATTTATGATGGTCTGCAGAAGCTGTGGGTCGCAGGTTCAGACCTGTGTGTTGGTGTGTGTAGGTCTTGTAGCACTGGACCCCTGTGGCTGCAGTCACTGGCACAGCCACGAAGCAGTGACTGATGATGGAGCAGATGCTTCAGGTTGTGCCTCTGTTATTTGACTAAGATATGTTTGTTGGACCATCCATGGCATCACTGGGTAAGCCACTGCCTATCGGTTTTTCCTCAGAAATGGAACCTTGTTCTTGCAGGACTTCGTCTAATCATTCTTGTAGACACTATCACTGCTTCTCAAGCGATACTCCAAAATAACTCTAGGACAGGTTATACCCTCTCCATGCTGCCAGTGGAGCCTCATTTTATTATCAACTATTGTCTTTGTGCCTCTCATGCACTCCTTGCCTGGGAATCCACTTCTCTGGGTATTCTGAGAACCAGCCTCTTGGCAGCTTTCTGTGCAGGTTTGCCTCTCTGCAGGTGATATGGAGAGATGTAGAGGTGAGTGAGGAGCAGTGTCTGGAGCCTGCTGCTGATGGCTGTGAGGAAGGAATAAGAATAGTATGTGGCAAGTGGACTGCAGGGACAGGGAACTATAAACTGGTAGCATCTTTAATCTAAGGAAATCCAGAATGTTCACGTTAACTCTTCTAGAGCCTTGATTTCATTTGTAGTAACCTGGAGTTTCCTTTCCACAGCTGGTCACAGCTGTGCCCATCCACTATCCAGGCAGGAAATATCTCTTCGAGGGAGCACCATATCTTTTTGCCGTTTTGTGCAAGTGCGGGCAGCAATTCAGCTCCTCAGCTTGTGGCCTTACTTCAGTCCTCAGATTTGGGCAGGCACCATGTCTTTTTACACAGTTCCCTGTTTCTGCATAAACAACCATTTCAGCCAAAGATGGAAAACCAGAATCTTGTTTACTTAGGCTCCTTTTCAGCCCCATAGAGCAGGAGCAGCAGTGCTGGTGTTGTGGCTCAGCTCCAAATCAGGTAAGTGCTGTGCATTCTGCCCTACTTACACACCCCCCATAGTTTCAATTAGAACAATTGTTTTCATTTTTCTTTCCTGCTCTGTCAAATATTAATATAGTTGCTGTTAAGCTGCTCGTGTGGTCCCTCACTTAGGTGTTGTGTTTCCATGGTAAAGACAGACATCCTCGTATGCATACCTGGAGCAAATCCCCATTGGCACAGACTGATGTAATTCCATAATAGAGCTGTGTGGATTTGTACCACATAAAGACACAGCTTTCCTATGCAGAGAACCACATCCCTCTCTCTAATTAAAGGCCCTGTATGAATGCCTATGATCTATTTATTTTTCTACTCGCTCTTCAGCTTTGCAAATAACATGAGTTTTGGGTAGTCGTTCACACTTCTGTGGTGGTCTCTGGAGAATATAACATGCCTCCTTTTAATGTGCTTCCCCCCAGCTGTTCAAGCGTGGATCTATAGGGATATATGAGCTCTTTCGCTCTTGGCTGTAGTGTGGTAGATAGAGTTCATGATGTGTGATATTTTATGTTATGAATTGCTGGAAAATGTGTTCTTTGGAAATAAATCTCTCTAAATTTATCAGGAGAATTAAGAACATGGAAGAACGCCTGAAAGGTACAAAGCTACAGAGCAACAGGAGATTACATGCTTACAGATTAAGCCACCTGGCATATTGAGCATTCATGTTCATAGCTGAGGGCTCCAGCACTTATTATGCTGTTTATGCGATCAGGAGAGCCTTCCTTGCAGCTGATAAAGAACTAGGCTTGAAATGGCACGTGTTTGGGCTGGTGGGCTCTGTGTCACACACTGGGGTGAGGTTTGCTGTCTGACTTCTAGTTTGTCATGTGGCCCATAAGATGGTAATCAGCATCAAATACATGTGCTGAAAGGATTGATGTTTGTGTACATGAAGGCTTGAGCAGATCATGGCTTGAGTTGCTCTGCTGCTCAAGGCTCTGGTGGCTGGCACGGAGACCTTTCTAGTGACTTTGCAGGGAATACAAGTAAGCTGTTATGTTTTGTATAAAATAAGCAGGCATTGCCTTTCTCAGCAATCCTTTTGGACAGTTTTCTGAAATGCACAGAATGCATTCATGGCTTGGTTCTCAGCAGACAAAGAAGCTGGGAACAGATCCTTCGCAAGCATTGAGTTGACTCACATAGGAGGCAGTTGAGTTGCCTACCTGTACGAAGCAAAGCAACACAGAGTCCTCAGGCAGTGCAAAGGAGAGTGGCTTTATTGCAAAAACCAGGCCTTTTAAAGCAGTTAGCCACTTATCAGTTTAGACAGTTTTAAGGCACAACAAGCCCAAGTGAACCAACCACCACGCACCACGATGTGGACGTGCGGCAGCCACGCAGCACATCTCACACATCTCTCGTCTATCACGTGTCTCTACCCTATTCTTCCTGCTGAGTCACTCTCCCATAGTTCCCTTCTACTTAGCCTAAGTAGCATGTCTGAGCCATGATTTTACAAGGGTAACAAGGTCCTTATTTTATAAGGCTTTACCAATATGCAACACCTACCCATATGTGTCTGGCACTCCACAGGATATGTGATATACTACAGTGCCTCTGTGTGTCCCACATGAGCTCCGTCTGTCCCTAAAACAGGATGTGAATCTCCTGTAGGCCCTGACTTTTACTTGCCTTAGGGGAGTCACAAACTTTTCAAATAGCCCTAGATGCCTCTATTCAGGTATGTAGAGCCCACCCACTGGTGAAGTGCTCCAGCTGAACAAATACTGATAAAATTTGTCTTTATTATTAACTGTTGGGAAATTAAAATATGTAAAATTTTCATTCTAGATTTAAGCTAAGGCTATACCTCAGTACTAGTGGGGCTTGGACTGGCACCTTCACAGTTTGGTTTGGAGAAACCTGGAAATTAAATGAATGGGCAACTGACAGGTGTCCACCAGCATCTCTCATAAGCAGCAGCATGCTCAAGGCAGCACTGAGGAAGGGCTTTATCAAAGTGCTGGGTTTACATTGTGGTAGCTCCTGCCCTTGAAGCTGCTCTCGGGGTGGCGCAGGCTGCAGTAATCCCAAAGCCCTTCTCACTTTATCTCCTGTGTTAAAATGGCCAAACATCTGGTCCACCAGGACATGGTTTATAAAAGTGGTACAAAAAGTTGCTATATACTTCTCAGTCCCATAGGTAATGCAGAACAGTATAGAACAAGGTGCAGAGACCATTTTATCTCAACTTCAAATTCTTATGATTTCAAGTAAACTTTGTCTGTTCTGTCACATTGCTGGGATTTTTTTCTTAAATTTTTTGTTTTATCCATATGAGGAAATATTTTTGTGCCTTCAGCTTCCCAAGGCTTCTGAATTTCTAAAATGATAGTGGCACTCTAGGTCTAAAATGACAGTCAGCATGCCCTGGATCTGACCACCAGTTGTACTTCCTTGTGCAGTAGCTGTTTGCAGAGTCAGGGCAATTCTTTATATACAGGTTTGTTCACCCCCTTCATGCAAAACAAAAGGGTTTGGTTGTTTTTCCAAAGCAAACAGTCTGTGTCAGCTGTCTTGCACTAACAGAAAAAACAACCAACCAAAACAGCATGAGCTTTTATATCCACGTCCATGAGTGGCAGGTCACAGGTTCCCTGCAGAAGTGATGGGGAAGGTAAACAGCTTAGAGCACACTGTGTTTGCCATGCCATTCCAGTGCACAGCAAAAGCTGTCCCCAGCCCTTCTCCCCCTTATGCAGCAAATCACATTCTGCTGTGTAAATAGCAGTTAATAAAAAGGGGCCAAATGATCATTCTTTACTAGATTTTAATTACAGCCCACCCAAGGTGTTTCCCTTGCACGAAAGGCCTGTAGGAGTTTAGGCACTATGAGCTAAATCGGGGAAGGTTTTAACTCTTAGGCACAATATGAAAACAAATCAAATGAGAAGGAATACATCTTTCATATCATGCTCTTCCAGAAAGGGAAAGTTCTAAAAAGACAAAAGCCCAAAACACCGGAAGGTTTTATTTGTGCTGGTCTGTATTAAGCCAGTTATTATCCTATGAATTGTTTGTGTAGCCACTGTTTACACAAAGTGGAAGATGGCACATAGGAACACGTACCAGCAGTCTGTGTTTTCTGATGAGACCCTGCAGTGCTAGAGCAGGAGCAGGGAGCTGGCTGCTGTCCACGTGTCCCCTTGGTGGCTCACAATGGGGTTGGGCTCACAATGGGCTCACAAAGTGCTTTAGTGATGTGCTGCATTTAGATGGCTGCCTCTGTGGGATAAGGTTGGCATTGCCATTTCTCCCCAGCCATGCCAGAGGAGGGCTATTGTTTGGTGCCTCATGCTTGGAGGCAGGTGGCCAGGAGCAGGTGTCTTTAGGCTGCAGTTTTGGTTAGGGCAGTTCACTAAGAGCAGCTCATCAATCCTTGACACTGTGATGTTTGCAAAGGGTGTAATTGCGGTATCCCACCCAGCTTTTGCACAGAATATAGAGTAGAATAAGCAGATGGAAATCAGGTTTATACTTCCCTCACTTTTTTGAAATGACTCCTCAGAGAATTATTTACTAGGTAGTGTGAGACTGGACCATAACGAATCACAATATTGCTGAGAGGGACCTGGTCTCAGCTGGGCACAGAGGGGAAAAGGATAGGTTTGAAATCAGTTTGCTGTCTAACCAGTTGCCAAGGTGGAGGTTTTAACAGAATGGATGATACTGTCCCTTCTTAACTCAAATCCTGCTGGCCATATTTCACACCATCTGGAGTTTGTGCAGACCCCCGTTTGGGAAGGCAGCCAATAAAGAATTACAATAATCTAATCTTGCAGTGATAAAAGTGTGAATAACCATTTCAGAGTCTGACTGGAAAACTACCACAACCTGTCAGTGCTCCTTAGATGGTGACCAAAAGGGCACCCGATGACACCCTGGAAAGTGTGGCTCAGGAGATAAGCAGGAGTTGGCTCATACCAGACACCAAGCTGAAAACAGTCGGATTTTCACCAGCTGAAACAAAGGATAGAAGGAGAATGTAACTGCTGGGCTTGGGAGAGGTGACTCCCCCATCCACACTGATTCCCATGGACATTAGGGCACTTGGCACTTTTTGGGAGGGCTGGGGCTATGTTTTACAGCAGTTGCTCCAGAGCCACTATCTTTTAAAGGCTTTGCAGCAGTCTCTGCTGGAAACCTTTGGTTTAATGTTTTTAATTGTTTCTCAGATGGAATGAAAGTTGGTCCGGTCTTTGTTTTCCAGGGTTGTGGAGTTCCTATTGGCATTTTTTTCATCCCACCCTGAAAAAGAATTTTCACATAGCTTTCCCCACATTGTTTGCCATCAATGATTCCGCTGTAATGGATACTAAAAATTTTAAATGGCAACTTTGGGGACTCACTTGTGCTTGGGAGACAAGAAATGTGCTTTAGTGATGTGCATGGCTTGACATAAACTTGCTTCTTAACACCACCTAGGAAGAATCCTAGGTTTCACTAGGTATTCTCTTTGTCATCACTTAAGTCTCCTTGCACCACATTTTGCCTTGGCTTAGTCTGGTGCATTATAGATGCTTCCAATTTCCGTCCATTCTCTTCTTTCAGTCTGGCTGCTACAGGGAGTGAGGATAACCACAGTAACCTCTGTCTAACTGTCTGAATAAAATCTGTATTTCACACTGCAGTACAGCAAAATTATGCTTCTTTTTTCAAGGGATGTTCCCAAAGTAGGCATAACTTGAGAAACAAAACCAAATTATTCCCCTTGGCAAACAGGTGCTTTTATGCTGCTCCACAGCACCAAAGAATGATGTTCTGTGGCCCTTTTACACATATTCACAGGTGAAAGAGTGGGATTAACTTACCCAAAATTCCCATCAGCAAAAGCTCCCCTAGCCTGGTTTCATCTTTATGCAAGTATTTAATTTACTTTAAAATTCTCCAACAGCCCATAGCAGGTGTTGCTGCTGGGTAAGTGTTGTGAAGGGGTCCCAGAGCAGGGCTTGCTGTGGCTCTCTGTTTAGGTGAAGGGGTTTTCCTGCTGTTACTGGCACTGAGATGTGTAGACTCTTCCAAAGTAGGCTGCTTGGTACATGAGAAGTGATGCAAGTTGTGGAATCATGCAGGAGCCTTGTTGTCACTCCCTAAGTGGACAAAAGGGACTAGTGGTCAACCTGTCTAACCAGCAGCCTGGTTTCTGCTTTGTCCTGGGAGTTGGTGCTTTGGCTACCTGGAAACTACTTTGGGGTAAGGTACAAGGATCTTGGTAGGATTTAGTCATTTACTTGAGTAATTTCAGCACTATTTTGCACCTCTCCCATTTTTATTTCTATCTCCATGGCCTTTTGGAACCATCTTTTAGGCAGCACGTTTATTAGGGATGTGACTTTTAGAAAACTTGTATTTGTTTCAAACCAGAACTAACTTCAGTTTTGCTAGTTCAGGTAAGTGGAGTTACAGCCCTAAATCACAGAGAAATAGGATAGAGGTAGCCCCTGTAGCACGTTCTCTCTGCAGTACCTTGCACAAAGACAAGAGTTATAAAATAAGTCAGGTGAAGTTTTTGGAGTGGTTATCTTCAAGTCACATACTGATGGGCTGATGGTTTAAATTCATTGCAAACTGTGGACTTCAGGGCAAACAGCCCCAGCATCACTGCCTGGGACTTTTAAAGAATGCCATTGCTTGATAACCAAAAGCCCAGTGACAAACTCTTCAGTCCCTTTATTGAGAGTCTGCAGAACAACTACCATCATTTAAATCACCATCTTAGGTTAATCAGTGCTTCAGAAAAGGGCAGTTTGCTTTCATTGCCCAGGGAAAGATGAGCCCTGATGTGCCATTCCAAAACATGTGTCTTTATGGACCCTGCTGTAGGCAAAGGCTGGGGTGAAGCATGTCGTGGGAAGGCAGATAACACAAACATGAAAGCAGCACAAAACATGAGAGCCTATAAATAGCAGGAAATAAAGAACAATACTGTGATAAAATCCATAAGACAATAAAGACCAATGTGGGAGAGACCATTTCCCCCCCACCCTCCTCCAGAGTTTCTCCTATTTCCCAAAGCTGCAGAGATCATCTGACTGTAGTGTGGTACATGCCAGTCAGCTAAGAACCAACTCAAGTGCTGGGAGCCTTGCACAAAGTATTTCAAAACTCTGTTCCTTTTTCTTTCTTGATGTCCTGCCATGACTATTGTGGTATTTAAAGCCATTCCCAACTCACCAGCTCATCAGAGCAAGGAGAAAAGAGGGAACAGGAAGGGGAGGAAAAGCCCTATGGAGATTTATGGTCATTAACAGCCTTTATAGGGTTTCAGACATTTTTGTGGTAATTCTTTGGAAAGGACACATCCATGATGAGCTGGGGTTTATTTTGCCACTGGCATAAGAAATTAGACTGTTTCCAAGAAAATATTTGCTGTTTACCAAGAAGAGGGCAAATGTAACTAGAAATGGCAATGGATATGAACTAGGAATCTTGTTTAAATTTTGGGTTGCTCCCACCTCCTGACCTGGCCCCTTTGAACTGGATCCTGCACAAAGCAAATCTCTGGAAGCTTCTCTGCAGAGTGAACCTATGGGTGTGCAGTGGCAACTGCAAATCTCCCTCCCTTCACTGGCAGCAGCAATTGAAAATGGTTAATTACCCTGAGAGATAGCCATCCCTCGTAAACCTGCATCTCACAGGAACATGTCCTGTCAGGAGTCAACCACATTGTAGGCCCAAAATGTCATGGGGACAGCTCACAAGCATATATATTCCTAGTCTGGAGTGTAAACTTCCCTGGGGAACAGATTTTCCTGGGTATTTTGGCATGGTCCTCTCCTGTGGTGCCCTAATTTCTGAACCAAATCTTCCAATGGGGTAACACTAACTTGTGTGAATGGCGTTAGGCTGATTTACAGCAGGGGAGGATTGAGGTCCTATTGTAAGGAACAAGAGGATTATATTGGCCTCAGAGTTCATGTTAGAGCTGGGACTGGAACTCAGGAATTACCAAGCAGTTTTCTCAATTGCTTCTGTTAGCTTTTAAGCGGGAGTTGTGTTGAGGAAAACCTCCAAGAATATCCGATTTAATGGCAAATCCACTCTCTTTTTTTCCATGACTGTTTCTAAGATGTCTGCCTACTAATGAACGTGGCTTTTTGTGCTCACACAATGGAGTTGCTCCCTCGTGGCCCACCCAATCCTCTTACAGGATCCCACCAGGGAGATGCGAGGACAAGTTTGGAGGTGACGCAGAGAGAGGTGCATTATGCAAAAGGTGACTTTTAATTCAGAGGATTCAGAGGCAATAGCAAGGTCTGAGAAGCTCTAGCTAAAATGTTGACTGGCTACCACTAGCACTATGTCACACTCCATCATGTGGCATGGCAAACAAATGGGAGATTTATATCCCTCCACAGCTAAGGGGCTGGATTTCTGCCTACAGGGAAGCCCGTCCCACAGTATGCTCTACAGCTTTAGGTCCCTTCATGCTCTGTTGCACAGTTTTCAACTCTGTTTTATGGAGGCAGAAAACCTCAGATGATCTCCCCTCAACCCCATGGGCTACCTCTTCCTTCTGAGATCATGTTTTGATCTTAACTAATGTTCACAATTTCCTCCTGTAGGGTAGTGGGTCAAATATTCATGTTCCACCTTTTTTTTCCCCTTTTTTTTGGTCAGATATGAACATTTTGTCCAGGGAGATGAAGCAATCCAGCCAATTCTTATCTTCTGACTCCTACTCAGTGCTTTAACCCATGTCCACCATCTTTCCTGGACTACTGCAGTGTTTATAGGACATTTGACTTCATTTGGTTTGTTAGATTTTGCTTATTCTGCCTTTCTTGATCATTAGCCCACAAGGCAGCTTGCACGCTTTTCTGTATCCAACATTTCTTTCTGCTTTTTTTTTCCTCATTTCCAGAAGGACTTGTTCCTTAGAACAGATGAACCACATACTGAGAAAATGAACAGGCCAGATTGTCTAGTGCTCCGCACCTACCGCTGAAGACAGATTTTCCGGAGAACTCAGTTTCCAAGGAGGCATCTAAATAAGTGACAGATATTCTGAAGTGGAAATGTGCCCGCTTCTTTTGGTCCTCAACTATTGCTAGAGCTGCTCTGAAAAAACTTGCTCTGATATGGCTGTTCTCCTTCACTTATGCCACAACCCTTCCATATCTCCTTTTTCTGCTCTCTACCATGCTTACCCTTATGCCATACTCCCTCCCATAAGTCTCACCTGACCTTCTCCTTGTTGCCATGTCCTTCTGCACCATTAAAAGGTCAGCATATATATATACACTCACGTTTCTGTCAAGGGGCCATCAGGGCTAATGCCCCCAAATGCAAAATATATGTGCAACATAAATTAATTGTTAAGGCTAATGCTGATTGAAGTTTGGTAATTCAACATGCAGGATATGCCATATGTTTGAAGTGTATTGTCCAAGTTTAGATTTTAAAATCCCAAGGGCAGGGACCACTCCTTCCTCTATGTTTACATAGCACCAATGAGACCAACAGTGCTTGGGTCTGATATACATTAACCTCAGCCAATACATTGTTAAGTTTAATAATGACTAGTTAACATTAAAGCACAATGGATAAAATATATAGACAAAGACTTTTCTTGGCAGAGATTTTTGTCATGTTTTTGATGTCAGGTTCCTACCCAAGTAAATAGTCCCTGGTCATCTGAATCATTGGCATTTTCTTGAAAAATTCACCCCTTATATTGCACCATCCTGGTTTTCCCTTGTTCAGCAATTGACACTAAGCCATGAATCACTATTTAGTGTAAATAAGCCAGAGCCCACCTAAGTGAAAAGTCTAGAATAGGAAGGCACCTAAATGACATGCCAGACAGTGAACTCAGGGAATCACAGTGCCAGGGTGTTAACCGGGCAAAGGAAAATAAAGGTTTTGAATGTAAGAATTTAATGTCATTTCGTATTATTTATCTCATTACTTTGTAGTTCCCAGAAACCACATTCAAAGGTTTCTTTACACAGGCCCTCCAGCGGGAGCATAAGAGAGCTATAGGAATAAATCCAAACTCCATCTGAACTGACAGGCTGTTTTTCAGTGCTAGTTATGCAACATGTTAGTACCTCTAGGTATTGGACCAGTGGGATTAAAACTTGTACAGCAGATGGTCCATGCATCATTGCTGGAATGCGCCTGCTGACCCTAGGGCAGAGCCTGAATGGACTTCAAAAGAGAGATAGAGCGTGCTTCAAAGTGTTATTGTTTAAATGTTCCACTAAATGGGGACTCCGGAACAAAATATCTAGCTGAGGTCAGTCTCAAAAATGTCAACACACATAATGAGAAAACAGTATGTTGTGTGAGAAAGAATATTTTATAGGGGTATTCTGGCTATTCTGAGCTGAAAAAAAACCCACTTTTTTCATGTGTGTCAGCAGATTGTCATAATCTAGGTGTCTTTCTTCATGAGCTTCATTTATTTTTGTTGGAAAGAACAAGGTCTGTATATGAAAGTCACAAATAGCTTTGGAAAATGTATTTTGTCCACAGACAGGTACACTGGGAGAACTGTCAACCACAGTTATGGCAAAGGTGTGCTGCAATACAGCTATATTGTTATAGCTCTGAAAGCCACCCTCCCACTCATTTCAGAGGACCTTGTGCTTGGTTTGAGAGTGTGATCCTATGATTTCTAATCATTACTGTGTTCTATTTTGTTCCTCCCAAAGCCCATAATGCCTTCTCATAGCATGTTCTTTCATTGGGGTAATCCATAAGTTTTGGCTTCTCCTAATGCCATTCAGGGAGGATTTCAGTAGGAAAGAGATTGGGCTTATGTCTAAATCGGTAGGTTTAACGTCATGAAGGAAGATTTCTTGGGCAAGTCAAGCTTAACAAGATCAAGACTTCAGTAGAAAATTCAAGATTCAGCCTTTGACTTGCTGGTCCCCGAGCTGCATCTTGGGCATTGCAAATATCAATGGTCTGGTAGCTTTTAGTTTACAAAAGTTTCCGTGTTGGCCACTGGCAATTCAACGTGGGTGGCTAAAACATTGTTTCCTCTGCTGGAAGCAAAGAGCAGCAACCTGAACTTTCATAGCATCTTGTCCTGCTGGGGCATGCCTCTATCTTGATGGAGACGCATTGCAGTAACACAGATTAAAAGCCAACCCTCCCTGCAGACGTAATAAAGATCCAATGCCAGGAAGAGCAAACAAGACTCATGTTAAATAAAGGGGAGGGTTGTTTCTTTCGCATATCAATATTCAGGAAGATCAGCCAACTTGGCATGCTTGGGTGAAAAGAAAGCCACCAGGCAAGGTAAAAAACTGAAGGGCTCTGAAGTGAGGTGTTGTTAAACCAAGAAGGTAACTTGGCCTTGTTTGTAGATTCTCTGTGTCTTTGTAACATGTTGTAACTGACATAAAACTTGAATAACAATCAATGTAAGTGGGTCAAAAATAGCATCCACACCCTCCCTGGAGTCCCGGTTTTTGCACCCAGTATCACTACTCAGCTGTTAGCTGTGGCTCAGATTAAGCAAAACCCTGTAACCTTACCTGAGTGTGAACTCAGCAAAGCTTTCAGGCTTTTGCTTATCTTCGGTGTATGCTTAACTTCAGAAAGTATAGAAACTCTTTGTTAAATAAGACTTATAAACCTGCAGAGAGCTGATAAAAACTGAGTTTCACCTTTTTTATCCTGTTTGCCAAGTGCTACACATAGCTGATACTCGATGTGTAGATTGTTGCAACTATTCAGTGGCCAAAACTCAAAAGTGTGTCAGTAAGTTAAAGGTGATCTGTTATCTCAGTGTTCCCAAAGCTAAGAAGTTACAACATATTTCTTATTAACATAATTTGTTTTAGGAATTCTGGTTCCCTGGAAATGTTGTTGCTCCAAAACAAATGTACTCTGCAAACATTCTGAACTTCAGCTTGTTAAACTGCTCGTGGAGAACAAAAGTTATGAGACAAGACAAAGTTATTTTGTGACAAAACTTTACACAACAGGGAAATAAACTCCAGTAAACCAAAGGAAAAATATTACATCTACTACTCAGCTTGCATTTTTACTCGAGTATAATAGGACTATAACCATTTTCTGTCAACAGCTTACAAAGAAACTTGGTCTGAAAGTGATGTAGGGTGAGAACTTGCATCTAAATCGAGTACATCTAAATTAGACTGAATACAGAACACTCCTAAAGGTGGCTTTTGGTTAGAGCTAACCAAGGAATACAGAAAAGAGTTCACAAATATTGAAAGAAAAATCACCACCAAACCACAGAGGCTCCTCCCTCCATATGCTTATTGTATGGGAGTATTTTGGGGGTAGCATGTTTATTTGGGTTTGCACTTTGGAGGCAAGTGGTACCCAGGTCTTGCTCAGAATGTGCTATTTGGTATTCTCCTCTTGGATTGCGAAACATGGCCAAGTGTTTTGCTGAACAAGGAAGGACTTATAAATGCACTGGGCAAGGCCTATAACACTGAAGCTCTGGCTTCAGTAGGTGGCAGGGATTCTTTAAATTCTCTTGCTCATTTACATTAAGCAAACAAACAAAAGTCCCAAACCATGAAGTCCACA
Organism: Hirundo rustica; assembly: GCF_015227805.2. Lineage (NCBI taxonomy): Eukaryota > Metazoa > Chordata > Aves > Passeriformes > Hirundinidae > Hirundo > Hirundo rustica. Next base: position 11,082,602 of record NC_053461.1, read on the forward strand.
AATTATGTATGTAGCCAGGCTGTGTAATCACAAGTTCCCCTTTTGGTTACTTTCATCTTCCCTCTCACTCAAGCTTTCCTCTGCGTATATTGCTGCTGGTCTTTATTAAGCCCCACATTCTACAAACATTTATGCTCATGATTTACTTCATGCTTTTAAGCAGTTGCAGAGTGGTCAATAGGCGTTAGATAGATAATGAGCTAGAACACAATAGAACTGCATATCTGCACAGGTCAAACTAAAGCTGGTGAAGTTACAGCTGTGCAGAAGGTTCAGTACATGGGGAAGAGTTCACAGCATCTTAGCTTGTAGGGTCTACCAGAGCTGACATTTGTGTTTGTGCAGCACCTGGCACAAAGGGACTCCAAAATTGATCAGGATCCCTAGATCCCAATACGCTGCAAGTAATGAACTGCTCCAGGGAGCATAATTGGGCACCAAACAGCAAGTACTCAGAGTTCACCAAGACTTTAGCATGTGGTATTGCCAATAAATCTGCTGCCATTCGCATCTGTAGATTGTTCATTCAAACACTGCCTGTTTTGGAATACTAAAACCTTCCTGCCACCCATCAGCTGCTACCTGACCTCTTTAAAATAAACTTTCTTAATGGGCCTGTGCCTGTATCACCAAAGCAACTATCAAACTTGGCACTGCAGAGGGAAAGCCAAGCTCGGTGCTAGTGATGGCTCTGCATTCTTCTTCTCAGACATCCTGTCATCAGATCAAGGTTGTGGCACAGTGACATGGGGCATGAGCACACTGCCTGCCTGCACACTGCTGTCCAACATTCAAATCATCATTATTCCAGGAATTTGTTGCACACTATGGTACAGGGGTACATATAATATCAGCTAAGGGAAAAGTGAATGACTATAAGCACTTTGTCATGGATTCAGTGGATATTCAGCAGTGACAACAGTGTGCCAGGCTGAGGGGCCCAGCTGGCAGCTGGCAAAGCATGTTTTATGTGGCTTTGTGAGCACAGACTATGCAAATGTATTCAAAGGATGTTCTCAAGGCAAATTGATTTGAGCTAAATTTGCCCAGATGCTCTTGAATCTGCTTATTAGAGTCCTTAGCTTGAAAATTAGCTGGAACTGATGAGTCAAACCAGAGCTGACTTTAGGATCCTTGTATGTTAAGGAAACAACAACCGGACTAAATGTGTGCATGTCTATGCAGCATGGAATTTCAGCTCTCAATGCCTGATCCTACTATTCCCAAGATGAGGACTTCACAATGCTTAATATGTGTAGAGATTCTGGAGAGCCCTGGGCAACTATTTTGCCTTGAGTTTTTGGTTAAGAGAAAATGAAAAAAATATTTTTCTCTTCCATCATGGCTTTTGATTTTTGTACTTGTATCTCATTTTGCCTGCAGAGGCACTCCTTGGCAGTGAACTCATGCCTTCCCACTCCTGTTACATGTTCCATTACCAAAGGTGAATAATCAAGACAAATATGAAGAATGAGTGAAGTATGTACTCATTTATTCAGATAATGAATGTGAAGGATGAAATCATCTTAATCCTGAACTAAAAACAACTACTTCAGGATCCTGTTATGGTAGTAAAAAATACTGGAAGGAGGTGGGATTGTGTTGTGTCAGTGACAGGGGTATTTCTCTTTCCTTGGACTTCTTTCCTATATAAGACTATTAAGGGAAATTATTGGAACCTTTCTTTCACCTGAGTATTGACTTTAAGAAAAAAAAAATGTGTCTTGAGCAGTGGTTTAAGCCAGTTTCTTCAAGACAACTGGTAGAAAGTATCTGCTTGCCCACAGGGCATTTTCACAGATTGACCATATGTTCTGCCCATTTGTGCCACCTCTGTAGTCACTGGCAGAGCCCCGGGGCAGCAGCTCTGCCATCCCCCTGCCTCTGTTACCCTGTGTCAGACACTAGTTTGGATCAGCCTTGCCCTTGTGGCAGCTACACTGTGTCTGACCCCTGCCTGGGTGTACAAAGGTGGGAAAAGGGTGGGCCATTTCCTGCGCTTAAACAACTGCACACTGTTAGCTCAGGGACAATTGAGCCTCTGGTGTTTATACTGTCTTTGTCTGGATAAACTGTATGGACACAGTTCCAATGCAGCCACCAGGAGATTTTCTTGCTGATATTCATGGTGCCAGTATTCCAGCCTTAAATGTGTGGTTTGGGCATCCCCATCTTGAATCAATACCTCGAGCCTCCTAAAATTTCATTGTGGTTACGTTTCGATTTATTCTTTAATATTTTTTTACTGAGGAAACCAAAGCTGAACACAGTTTTATGACATATGGTCTTCTCCATGCTCTGTAGAAGGTAAACGTCACCTCGCTGTGATGCATTTAGTCTACTCAATTATTCTCAAAGAATTTGACAGCAAGGATGTCCTAATGGATTGGCCTCCCAATGCCACCTTCTGGGATTTGAGCACTCAGCTCAATGTAAAATTCCAAATATTGCTGAGGCAGACAGAAATAATGAGTATCTCACATTTCACAGTACCTGAATACATTTTGCACACACTAGCTATCTGTGTAAGGAACTCAGGTTAAATTAGAGAATTTCTCTTCTTTCAGCCTCTACCTTTTCTACCTGTGTTGCAACGATAGGTCTCCAGCTGTGAGGAAATACAGAAAGCTTCCTAATTAATAAGTTTTGAGTAATCCTAAAGAAGCCAATTTCTCTGTCCCCAAAACAGCACAGTCTGTGTTCCTTCAGAAACGTCTTTGTAAATAACACCAGAACCTGAAAACACTTTTCTGGTCCCATAGGCTGGGATAGGACTTATAGTATAGTTGCACTGACATTCAGTCCATATATACTTGTCATTTCCTCCTGAATTCCTCTCTGCCTTCTTGATGGGGTGTTGGATCCACTAACAGTGGAGAAGGTCCTGTAGAGGTAAGACCATCTTGTGCCCAGGAGATACCAAGAGTTAAACATATTTGGATATTTTTCTTCCCTTTGCATTCAGTTTGTACAACATCCTGGGATAGCATGCAATTTTTTATCATGAAAAACATTTGGAAAAAAGCTTACAGAAAACTACGGATTTAAAATAAAAACAAAAATAAGCCCTACAAAAAAACCAACCCTTGTATTTGTCCATAGAGCTTACTGACTAAATGATAGTAGCATAGAAGGTTCCTGGATTTATAGCTCCTCAAAAATCTTTTTCTTCCTCAATGGCAATTATATTCCCAAGAAAAAGTCAGATGCCAGATATAGCCCTGGCATCTTTCAGTGGATTTTTCCTAAAATCAGGAGGCTTTTCCAAGCCTGATGATTTCAGATGTTATGATTGATGTTTATTGATTTGTCCTCTCTTCCCATGGAACTGGCAATGGCTGTTATTTCTGTATCCAATACCACTGTTATGTCTGTTGCTCTAATCTAGTTATATGGTCTCCACCATCGCAGTGTTTGAGCATATCCCAAGAATTAATTTTAAAAACCTACATAAACCCCTTAGAACAATAACAAACTCTCCTTCCTTCCAGCCTTATCCTAGGCAAGAGTCTTGAGTTTTTGACCTTGTATGTGTGTGAGTAACTTACTGAGGCAAAGCTGAATTGAAGAAATGGGTCCTGTCTTCAGCTGGGAAAACAGTGTGAAAGGCTGGCACAGGAGAGGCCACAGTGGTGACCTGAGCTGTTACAAGAGTTTGCCAGGGCTCAATGTGCTTTCCCTAGATTTTCTGCTCCTTGGCCCTGGCTCAGTAGAATTTTCTATGATTCCTGGAATCTGGCAAGTTGTAAAATTTTTGAGGGGCAGAGGGTAGACATGGGTTTTTCTTTTGACAAAGAGAAGTGCTAGTTCTGCCTGGAGATGAGCTGATCAGCTGTCACTGGAGATGTTCCTTCTATTTATTCTGACTGCATTTGGATCAAAATCAGTGTTTCTGTGTGTCCCTTCTCCATCTTTGTCTGGGGGTTGTTGTCTGTTATTGCTGTGGACACTGTAGTCCCCCAAGACAAAATTCATCCTGCAAATTCAGTCTCTGTTTTAGACAGCCTCTCCAGAGGCTGTGAGTAATTTTTAATGGCTTGTTGGGAGCCTGGTCTTACCTGTTACCCAGTTTCTGTGCTTTGGAAAGGCAGTCCAGGGGAAGGAAAGGTTGATGAGTCTGTGGGTTCAACAGCTTTGGGGAAGAGGGCAAATCCCATGTGCTTGAGATGGTCAAGGTGGTGGTGAAGATTTAAGTGCATTAAATCCTACGTGAATAAGAACAAGCTGAAGCTCTTGCCAAGAGCTCTGAATCCAAGAACAGCAAATGGAAGAATTACCAATGTATAAAAATATAAATAAACACATGCCAACATTAATTTCAGGAACATGTCCTTCACACTGACCTTAGCCCATGTGACTCTACCTTGGCTGTAAGGGACATGAGCCCTTGATTTCTCTGTAACCAATAGACATAACCCTTGTTTCCAGCTGAGGGATTAAACTGCACGTGAGGGAATAATTTAGTACTGGATGGCATTTTTCACACACCTCTTTTTAGACTGTATCAACAAAAAGAAATATCATTATATCTCATATTTGTGCTAGAAATGAAGTGATCTGCGTACTTGCAGGAATGAGATACAGTTGTCTCAGAAGTTTGTGTTGGCAATAGAACAGGCAGCTGTCAACGCTTCAGCCTAGAAGTAGATGCAGCTCATTAGGACAGTTGGATGTCATCAGATTAGCTGGGCTTGGAGATAGGGTGAGACAGGAAAACATATGACAAGAACTGGCATCGCAAAACCTCCCCCTTCAGAAATACTACCTCAAAACCAAGGAATGTTGTGGCTGATCACAGCCAATATCAATACAATATATCCTAATTTAAGGGCAGACTTGCCAAGTATTTCAGCATGGGTTTCAGTGCCCCTGGTACACATAAAAGTTATGGCATTGGTTCTGGATTATTTACTGGGACTCCAGTAATGATGTTCCTGGCATAGCACTCCTTGCAAACACGTACTTTGGAGGAGTTCCCATACATTTTTTTATTGTCCTCTAGAGCTGTGGTGGCAAGCTGTGTGAAATCTATCCAGAAAACTGGAAGAAATCAAAACTAAAGGGAAAAAAGCAACCAGACCCGATTAAAGATGTCAAAGCCTTTCTTGTGTAGACCTAAAACAAGGTCTGAAATCAAAAGGATATGTGTTGACTGTGTAAGAGTTGTGGGGGAGGGAGTTTTAGATTTTCTTTCAGTGCCCCTAGAGGATTGCCTGATATATTCTGTACAGTTCTGGGACCAGAAAGATGCTTTCAGACTGGAAACAGTTCAAAGATGACTAACAAACAAAAGCAACGGCAAAAAAATACCTGAATGGCAGCAGGGATTAATTTTGAAGAAAGCTTAAACAGACTTGTCGGTGACAGGTCAAGGTGACCAAGGCCCTCAGCAGTGCTCCATGGATATGTAAAAAATGTAAATGGCAACAGGCAGATGAAGCGTTTGTCAGCATGCATTGCCATGGTTTGTTTTTGTGTTCAAAAGCTCTTTGTTCCAAGCACACTTCTCTTTTCAGAGCATGAGCTTTAGCTTTGCAACCCAAGCAGCAGGGATGCCTTGTGTCTCTTCAGGACTTTTCGTCAGATGATCCCCAATTGCTTTAAAAGGGTGAGTTAAAGGAGCTTCACATTTAGAAAAAAAAATAGTAAAAGATTAATTTCTGTCTTCCAAAATGCAGTCAGCTCTGGTATAAAGTAAAAGAGGATCTGGATTCTCCAGTGGGTGAGATCCTTTTCCCTTTACATTGCTGCAGAGTCACAAAGGAGTCATTGCCCAACCTTAATTCCAATCTGGGGACACTTCGAGCAAAGGAAAGAAGGGCTCCCCAGTTAGGGAGAGTGTGCTGCAGCAAGCAGCACCAGGAATAGAAGTTGTATCAAATTAAAACATAGGGAAGGAATAAAAGAATTTCAATTTCCTTGAAGGGTATTAGGCTTGATCATCATAACTGCTGCCTCACTTCTTAATAGCAGTGAGGATGTACAGACATCTGTGTGATTTCTCTGCTGAGCAGCACCTCTGCTTACTCAGTGCTGATTTGGGGTTGCTAGAGCAACACCAAAACCACTTCCTATAGAGCTTGGATGTGCTCTGCAGGCCTCCTAGGCCTACATGGTTAGCAGAAGTTAGGAAACTTCACAGAGGAAATACAATGCAATACTAAGAGATGTGTAAACCTTAAATAGGGATGTAAATTTGACCATTATTTAGTCAATGCTAAGGGAAAATAGGAGCATGATGGCCTTGGAACCTCTTTAAGGTGGCTTTTAGCCTGTTAGTAATCGAGATTACTTTATAAAAAATATAAACCATTTCGGTTTTATTTGAACAGCTCCTTTCAAATATTATTTTTGTGCACACTAACATGTGACACCCATGTGAAATTGTTTTAAGCCTTATACTTGTATTCAACATTCATTTAGCTTTCATTACTGACAAAATTTCAAATGCCAGGGGATGTACAAAACCTGCTGGCTGATTTTCAAAATCTTCTGGTGTTGGAAAAATTTTAATGATTAAATACTTTATTAATTGTTTCTATTTTATCTGATTCCTGGATATTGCCACAGGAATCTTGAGGGTTTGCAATAAGGAAGATCTGTACTCCCTATATTATAATTTCTGGGATTATGCTAAAGCACAGTGAAAATACAAGTATTAATTATTATTCAGACAATTCTCTGTTACAAACATCTAATTGAGAAAAAACAAGGAATACATCTCTAGGCTGTTTACTAATAAAATACCCAAATCCTTCTGGAGAATTTGATTTGCTACTCAACTGGCGTGTTCCTGGGAAAGAAAGTTCAAGGTCTACCTAGCCTGGAGATTTTTCTCCAGCATACTTTCTACTGAATTGGGAATTGTTTGAGTAGTTTTTGTGCTAAAAGTATTCCAAATGCTTTTGATGTTGAGCTTTTGCTTGTTGGCTGTTGTGTCTCCTTGGCTGTAGCAATAATGCAGCAACTTCTCATTTCCCTCATATTCTCAGAACAATTGAGATTTCGGTCCATGCCCAGAGAATCATAAAACCATGGATCACAAGTTTAGGGGAGTGTTTCTACAGGCACTGGTGATGAAATTACTCCTGGAATATAGCAGTTATTTAAAATTTCACCTTGCTGGAAAGTACTGGCTGCCTAAAAGAAGGAAAAAAACACCAGACAGCTTGAGAGCCTCACACATAACAAAAGATTAGAAGAATGGATTTTGAGCCAAAAGACAAGTGGTGATTTTGACATGAGCACAAACACAAAGGTCAACGTGGATGTTAATAGAGAAACATGGGAGAGATCTCATCTACTTTGTAGCTGAATCAAGGGCTGTAGTTCCTATACATTTATTCCCTAATCTAGATGCAACACAGCTAAAATGATGTGTTGTGTAGCTGGGCTGCAGCCAGGTCAGAGTCTCACACAACCAGCCAGCGTGCCCTGGCCACAGCATCTCCTTGGGGAGCACCCCAGAGCAGTGGCAACCAATGTTTGGCAACTACAAGTGGTAACCATGTCCCCAGGCCACCAACACACACAGGGAGTGTTGGGCTAATGTATGACATTGTTGCAGAGAAAATGCCCTTTGACTATTAGACAACAAATTCCAGTAGTGTGACTGGCTAGGAGGCAGGTACCCACAACAGACCCACGGCCAACAGCTGGGGGGTGCCTAAATCTAGGTCGGGCAAAATATTAGAGACTATGCAGAGTCTGCAGTGGCCCAGCACAGGCAGGGAGACAGCTGACTTGTGGGATGTTGGAAGTCTGCAGAGATCTCAATAGGTCTTGGCCTTCTCTTCCATCTCTGATTGCTGTCCTGCCAGCCTTGGAGTACATTATTGTTTATTACCCAGAGGGAACAGCTGAATTCCTTCTACAGCAACAATATTTTTTTGTGATGCCAATGCCATGACCTTTATTCATGAAAAACAAAGTACAAATGGGGAAAGCAGGGTGGAGCTGTGTGAGAAATGTGATGTAAACAGCTACAAAGATGTGGCTGTGGTCCTCCAAAGCCATTTCCCACCAGGTAAGGATCAGAGCAACAGGCATTGCAAACAGCAGAGATCCTATCTGATATTGTGTTAAGCTAATTGCCTATACCTAACAGCAATAAAAATTGCCGAATTGAACTTTCGGTCAGATTAGACAACATCAACAACAATAGTTTCCAAAGGACTTATGGAAACAAATTCCTATTCCAGGTATCTGCTGACATTTAAAAAAGCCAGCCTCTTTTCTAGCACTCATGAAAGTAACATGAACAATTCAGTAGGAGAAGAGCTCCTGTTTTGTTGTGGAAACAGTCACTGCAGTACCCTTGAAAATTCATCCTGAGGCAAGTTTGAAATAATTCATGCTTTTGCTCTTACAAAAATATCTTCATGTTTAGAGCAAACAGCTGTTTTGCTGGTGGACAACAGCGGAAACATGACCTGTATTTAACCTGTATCTTACTGGAAGAACTGGGAGCTTAGTCTCCCAGCAGGGACGCAAAATTCAGGCAGTGACACATGCAAAGGCTTCTGGGTTGGCATGAATTCAGCTTGAGGGGAAACCTGAGTCGAAGCCAGGTGGAGTGGGCAGGTGGCAGCATCCTCTGCTCTGGCTGGAGACGGTGCATGTGTCCTGAGCTCCAGCAGGCCAGAGGATGTGCCTGATAGATGCTGTACTCCTCCCCACATGGCATCACAGGGTCTCCGGAGGCACTGGATGGAAAAGCTCTGAGGAGTCCATCACACTCTCCACTGTGTGCCTCTGCTCCATGACTTATTCAGCCCTGTCACCAGGCAGCCCCAGGCCCTGCTGCTCAGGATGATGCCTGGTCACTGCCACAGCCCAGCCTGGCCATGCAGCTCCTCCATGATGCCAATAGGCCAAAGAGATTTAGAGGCCTAAGTCTGGATAATTTGTGCTTCATGCTGAGCCTATTCCACCTCTCCCCTTTCCCCACCTTCTCATGTACAGAAAACAAAGCAGGATTGCTCCGGCTGGGAGAGACAGGCAGAAATCACTCTCTGCAAGGATGTACTGCTGGGTGGTGGTGTTGCTGCACCCAAATAGACTTTCCAAAACCGGTCTCTGCCCAGGTTGGGACATAAGCGTCAGGCATCCCAAAAGACAAGTGCAGGGATGCCGCAGCGAATATTGCTGAATTTATTTTAGGCCACGGAGATTCTGGCTGAAAGATCACTTGGGAGCTTGCCAAAGGTCCAGAAAAGGTAACTGCTTCGGGCGGCTCAAGGTCACCCACGCCTGGGAGCCACTGGCATCCCGTCGGTGACACTGCTGCCTTACGGAGCGACGTGCTGCCAGCGGAGGTGGAAGCCCAGGCATCTCCTCGGAGCACGCGGGCAATGCTTCAAGTGTTTGTGGCCCGGCTGTGCCAGGGGCTGGCGGGCAGCGATGTGCCCTCCGTGGTCAGCGTGGTGGATGCTGCTGTGTCACTCGGTCGGGCAAGCAGCTCTGCCTCCCTGCCACCAGATGCAAGCAATTTGTTTTGCGTTTGGACTGGTAGTCTGGAAAACCGAAGCGCTGTGTTTTTCGGTTTATATTATACGCTTGCTTTCCAGTTCTGTTAATTAAAATCATGATACTGGATGAGCAGTTGCTGGATAGATTGCAGGGTTAATTTTATATGTCTTCTTTTTTCTAAACGCTCAGGCATTCAGAGCCCTTTCTCTGCTTGCAGTGCATTAATTCACCTAGCTAGAAATCCTATCTGTCTGAACTCGTACATGCGTGCGTTTGGGAATGGTTTTGTTTTTTACAGTATTTTCTCCCAGTGTTTGCCTATATCTACCAATGTAATTTGTCAGAATAAATGAAGCAATTGAAAATTATCTACTCCTCATAACTGTTTCACCATCACTTTGAGAGGGAAGGGAGCAGAGGGACCCATAAGCAAACAGAAAGAAATATGAGCATGTATGAATATACTCAAGTGATCACTCTTCTTCTTTGGTGAGTTTAATCCGTCAGCTTTTCTGGAGCTGTTGTGTAAGTCACAAAGGCCCAACTGCCTCAGCAAGCTCTCCACTGTACATTTTGGGACTATTTTCCACTGTGTTGTCTACTGTTACTCGGGATGTGGTTAGGCCAAATCTGTCCAGCTCAATAATCAGCTCCAAATGGAAATGGAAGTGGTTCTGCAGGGCAGCCTCAGACTCTATTGACCTTTCACTGCTTTCAGAGTGGGTCTGCCACAACTTATTCCCTGTCTCGCAACTTACATCTCCTGTGGCTTCCCAGATTCTATATCACCTTTGCTGCACTCATGAAACCATCTTGACTCGGCAGGACCTGTTGTGCTTGTGAGGCCCAGGAAATCTCTGCAGGCTGTGCAGCAGCAGAATATTTAGCTGCAGCATGGCAGGTGTGTTACTAGCAGGGAAAGATGCATATTCAGCACACACATTATCTGCAAGGACAACTTGTGCTACTGGAGTAGTGCTAACAGAGGACTTGGTCCAGTGAGGGAACATCACTTAAACTGCGCAGATGTGAAGCTTTGCTTTCAGGCCTGAAAACGTTGAGTGGGGACATGTGCAAGGATGGGCCAACATCTGCAGGGTTTACTTTGGTCCGCAGACAAAGCTCCAAGTCACTCAGTAAAGCTCACACGAGCTTCTTCCATGCGTGAGCGAACATCACCTGAGCTCAGCAAAGCTTTTCTATGCAAATCCCAACTGCTCTGCATTGTGTCAAACAATGACTCCAGAATTAGATCCAACAAGATGTCTTTTTTTTTTTTTTTTTTTTCCCCCCAGCAAGTACATTCAGCAATGTAGCCTTTTCAGGGCTTATATCTCGGTTATTAATACTACCATTTGCATTCTTTTGGAAAATTGAACTCATGTGATAGAGGAACTTTATGTGTCAAATTCTGATACAGAAATTCTGGTATGAGTGCTTCTGTAAAATACAGAAGTGGTAAATGGAGGTTCTATGGTAGGAAATTATTTTCTTTGGTGGTTTTTGAAATAAATTTTATATGATTGAGCCAGCAAAGAACAACGACAATATAAAAAAAAAAATCCATTACCTGTTTTTGGCAAACTTAGGCAGGCAAGATTTTATAAGAACTGTTATGAAATAGCTAGTTCAGGCAAAAAAAAAAATCTTAAAAGAAATAAGTTACCATATATCTAGTACTAGGTAATCAGATTAAAAAGAAAAAAAAAAAAAGCAAACAACTAGGAAGTGCAATAACTGGATTTGCTAATGCCACATAAAGTAAAAAGATGAGCACATATTTGGATTTTTGCACAGGGCAAGTGCCACAGAATTTTCCCTAGGGAAGAATCCTCTATTGGCAAAGTGTGGTCAAATGCAACAAACAAATCTTTTTTGTCTTTAATTATTGTGATTGTGTTTAAAAGTTAGAAGATGTCAATTTTAGAATGTGGAATGCAATTGTGAAAGAAAATGGGTTTCCTGAATTTTCAGTGATTGACTAAAATTCACACACATACTAGTTATTTCAATTTAAGGAAAAAGGGATTTTGTTTCTTTATCCTGTTACATAACACTGGATCTATTCTCCCTTGAACACACAAGTATGATTATCATTAATCTTAAAGGGAAACAGTCGTCTTTCAAAATACTTTCTGAATTTCTGAATTTTTATCTTTTTTTTTTTTAAACTTAGATCCCAAATGACTGGATATGAATTGAAGATGAAAGCACATTGTTTATTTTTTAAATTAGATTACTTTAATCTCATTTATGCATAGTTCTTCTACTGTTCTTCCCAACAGCAATAGTGAAGAAAAAGCTCTTGTTTTAGAGTGACTTCCAAAATACAAAACATACGGTTCATACAGCATACAGCAGGAGACAGAGTACCTGTTATTACTTTTTTTAGCTCATTTTTATGAAGCTGGCTGGCTTTCAGTTCAGAGACATTCTTTAATAATACTTATATTTTTTCATTCTATAGTGCATTCCTTTCAAGGATTTTAAATTGCTCAGGAGATCTTGAAAATCCCAGTGAAAACCTTTGGATATATGAGAGGTTTTTATTTCCAGGTAGATGTCAGTTAACTTGAGACGCTCACTTTTTTCAAAAGTCAGTGTGACCACTTTGGTTCCAGGCTGTTTGGTTCCTCTGTGTTTGGCCCTCACTTTAGGAATCAGCCCCTGGAAAGCAACACGCGTTTCCAAGCTCAACCAGAGTTCAGAAAGGACCAGCTCTGGCCTCTCAGCCTTGCTAAGTGCCTCAAGTTAATTTGTAATTAGCTAGATGCAAGGAAAGGACCAGTGCATGCAATCCCGTAATTGCTAGGCAGTCTCAAATATAAGCAAAATAGGCCACCCAGAGCATTAAAGCAAGAGAATTTAATGGCAACTGGCTACTTTTCAAGAAGACCTGTGGTTTTTCACTGCCTTTGTGTTTGATTTGTAAACTGGGTGCAGGGCTCTATCACTAGCAGGTTCACATGATGGGGAGTGTACCAAAGACACAGGTCATGTTTTGATTTCTGTTTGATACCTTATTTATATATGATTTATATGGATAAATTAACAAAAATTAACTGTCCAGGCCATTATTTCGTCTAAAATAAACACAGACTAAAACTACAGCAACTTAGTGGATTGCGTGGATTAGTGAGATATCCTGGTATGTAACAGCAATAGCAACAATTTATTCCCCAATCTAGTAATGCTTAAAATCTGCAATCCAGAGTCACTCCATGATATGCAAATCCCTTACAAAATCTGCTTCCTCTTTTCAGGTTCAGGATCCTCTGCTATACAGAGGAACTCCAAAGACTGACCCCATATAACTTTGTATAGGAAATTCATGTGTAGAAAATGGTTAATGCAAAAGACTTATTCAGACCATCTTTTTGCCATTCTTGCTTACACAATCCTTTACAGACAGTGCTGTCCCTTTCTCTCTTACATTTCTGCTGGACTTTGTGCCTGGATGAACTTTGCTTTTTTAAAAATTTTAATGTTTATTTGTAAAATCTTCCCAATCCCTGCAAAATCTCCTCTTTGTCCATGCCCCATCTTGGTCCTGAATCCATGAAACATCATGTTCCCTCTAGCAGCCAAACAATGAAAACAAGGTTTCTCCCGAAAAATGAAGACATTTAATCAGTTACCATTTAAAAATTAATGAGAATTTGCTGACAAGCATATTTTAGGTCCTGGTATAATATCCCTCCCTACACCTCACCTTATGGAAACCTGAATTAGCTGTGCCATACCCTTGGGTTAATATTCATCCATCTGAAATCTGGCACTCACATCCCTGCCCCTTGAGACCTCTTTACCCAAGTGCAAATACAGTGAATCTCTCCTGACTTTCGTGCCATCACAGTAGATTTCCACACATTGTAGCCAAGCTGGGGATTTGGCCCAGTGTCTTTTTTAAACCCTGTGACCCAGACGTGGAGATTAAGAAAGAGTTGTTATCGGATTAAAGAGATACAAGAAGCACTCGCTGTATCAGCATCCAACACCTCGGAACTCCAACAAGAAGATCAGCATGGTAATGGCAAAAATAGTCTCTGAGAAAGAGGGAAAACTCAAAGGAATGTGATGGCTAACCCGTGCCTTGTGCTGGGGTACAAAAACCTGCCACTCTGACTGGTTGCCAAAGCAGCCACAGGGATATGGTGTTCTGCTTGCTATAGCATCTTGATACAGGATACAATTGAGGTATAAAAGTCATTTGAACTCACCTACCTGTAGCCAGAGTGATTTTGGCCTTAGTTAAGTTTGGGTTAATGTCTTCACAGTGGGGTTTTTAAGGGGTTAGGTTTGATTGCTTTATGAACTGCATCAGCAGACACTGAAATCAATAAAGCTGCAGAAGCAAAAAATTCTAATAGATTAAAAACAGACCTACATGAAAAGTATAGTAATTTCAGGCACCATTTGTATGCTTAATATTATACACATGCTTATGCTTTGTAAATTGGGCTCTACCTTGTGATTTCGGTTACGTAAGAGAATGGAGAAGCCAGAAGCATTAGTGCTGCCGTATGCCACTGCAGCTGAAGGCAGTTCCCCCAAATATTCATCAGGCACATTCTCAGAAGTTGTGCTGTCTCATAATGAAATAGCAGATAGCAATGTGCATATTTATGACATAAAAGGACTAATTATTATTACTATTAATATTATTATACTTAGTTCCAGGTACTGTCTACATGCCTCTGCCTTCAAAACAGCTTTGGCTGTAGGTCTTTTACCCCAATTTTATTTTTTTTTTTAAACACAGAGAGCAACCATGTGCTTTGTGTGGCTGACTTTTAATGAGCGAGGAGCAACAAAAGAAGAGAGAGCCAAAGACAAAATACAGACTTTGATTCCTCTAGAGAACTAGAGCAAAATATTCCACTGCTGTCACTGATACAGCTGTGCTGGCAGGATCCTTCACACAGACAAGGCTCCAGCCACTGCTTACATTTCACTGATGTGACTGCTGGTTCCTAATCTGCATCTAGGCATCCTCACTGCAACCAAACAAGTGGCTGAGCCAGTGAGAAACTTTTTGCTTCATTCCCTAGTGCAGCCAAAGCTGCCTGTTTGTGGTCCCTCGTGGAGCCTCACAAAATGTGAGCTGCTTTCTGCAAAGGATGCCTGTGAATCAAAGCTGCAGTACACAAGAAACCTGAATCAGAAGACGTAGGTGGCAGCATGGACTACATCGGTATGAGTTTAAACGAGGCTGTTCAGTGGAGATATGTCATAAATTAGCTGTGTATATCCTGTATCTCTATCTGGTTTTCTGCTAAAAACCTACTCACGTTCCAAATCAGCTCAGATACTGAAAATCACAGAACGCACTGGAGTAATGGAAAATCGGATGTGTGACTGTGGCACAGTGTTTTTTGCATCCTGTATTGCCATCAAAAAGTGTGCAGAATGGTGCAGCTTTTGCAAGGACCAGCTAAGGAAATCGACCTTTTCTGAGACCTCCCTGGAGTCTGCTGGGATGGCATTTGATCCCCCCAGCAGCCTATTGCATAGGTGATGGGTTCTGGAAGTGGTCTCCCGGTAACTGCTGTCCTAGTTCGTGGTGTAGAAAGGTAAGGTAGCATCTTGTATCCAGGGACACCTAGAGAGCAGAGGTGACAGGACTATTCATTCTCTTTTGGTCCATCCCTGCTGTTCCCAGTGCAAGGTTAGCACCACGGGACTTTCTGTGAAACACAGATGGCCCAAAATCTTCTTTCACCACAATTGTACTCCCACAATGCAAATGGTATTTTGCAGTACAGAGGATCTTACTAAGTCTTCAGCAGGGGTTATATGAAAATGCCTCTCGATCCTGTCTGCTGCTGTACCCTTTCATTAAGAGAACCAGAGGGGATGCAGGTAGGAGAGCAAGGACATGTTTGAGTCATGTACCCGTTCGCCTGCAGGGGAAGAGGACCGGCTTTCGGTTCTGTGAACCCCGACGCAAAACAAAACGGTGCCCGGCTCATTTTCCTCGCCGATGGCCCCGGCCGTACTTTGTTCTCCAGCTGCGATCGGGACTTTCCGATGCCGGGGATTGCGCTTTTGGGAGGCGGCAGGGCAGAGCAGGGACATCCCAGCCTCCCAGGCACCTGCCAGCCCACGCTCCCGTGTTGCCTCCTCCAGCAGCAGTCGGCTGCGGGACCAAACCTGTCCCCAAAGCCTGGAAGATCGCAGCGGGTCCAGAGTCCAGTCCCCGGGGGGCGGGGGAGAAAAGTGGCCGCGGAGGAGCAGAGCCGGGGCCCAGACACAAGGACGGGCAGCGGCGGTGACAGCGCCGTGGGATGCTTTTTCTGTGAGAAGGGCACTCTTTGTGTAAAGATTTAAAAAAAAATACTTAAAAAATGTACGAAAATAAAAAATACGGAGACGAGATCAGCGGCTGGGAGCCCTCGCTCCGCTTCCTGCCCGCCGCGGGCCGGGTCCCTCGGGCCAGCTCGGGGCGGCCCCGCTGCCGCTCCCGCCGCCCGCGGCAGCCGCGGGGGAGGGCGGGCGGCCCGGGGCGGCCCCCCCGAGGCGGCGGCCGCTGCCCCGCACCCGCCCGCCCCTCCCCGCCGGCCCGCGGCCGCCTGCCAGCCCGAGCTCCGCCGCCGTGTCTGCGGCATGGCCCCTCCTCCCCCACACCCCTTCCTTTAGGCTCCCCCCTCCCCAGCAAAGAAGAGGCCGTGCCGGTGTTTTTCCACTCAGCAGGATGGGTGATGCTCAAAGCTCCCTCATTAGACAACAGACACGAGAGGTCAGGAAGAAAGCGCTTATAAATTACCGTTTCCTCCTGCTCGGCGCTGCTAGTCGCGCCGCACCGCTCCGCCGGACGCGCCGCACCGCCGCAGGGGCTCAGCGGCGCGCAGGCACCGCGGCCAGCGGACACAGGTACCGGCACCTCCCGGGCGGGACGGCGGGCGGGCGGGCGGTGGGGCTGCCGCTGCCGCCGCCGCCGCCGCCGCTGCCGTTGCGGTGCTGGCGGTGGCGGGGCTGGCGCGGAGCGGCGCGGATCGCCCCTCGCTGCCGCGGCGAACAAAGGGGCGGCCGCTGCGCGGCCAGCGGAGCCGAACCGAGCCGGGCCGGTGGCGGCGGCATCGTCCTCCCTTTGTCCGCCTCGACTCGGGGTGCCCCCGGGCGCGCTTTCCCTTCCCCCCTTCCATTTATTTATTAATTCATCCTTCTCCTTAAAGCCCTCTCCTCCCCAGCTCTCGCATTACCCCGGCGGTGGTTTTCCTCCCCAGTGGTTATTTACCCCACACTCCCCCACACCTTGCGTTAACTTTTTTTGGCGATAACATTCTCAGCCATTCCCCGTTGGCGGCCCTCCAGCACATCAACGGCGCACGCTTCTCTCCCCGGCTATTTTTGCCCATTTTTTCTCTCCTTCCCACCCCTCCCCGCTGTGCTTTCTCTGTCTGTCGTGCGCTAACCTCGAGTGAAGAGACTGGTACAGGCAATGCTACATCTGATGCTAATGGGCCTACCTGGTGGGTAATACCGCTGCTGCTGCTTTCTTGTTATTTCCCTCATGTTTCTTTTTATTCCCTTCCTTTTCCTTTTATTTTTGGGGTTCTTGACATGCTAAAATCAAAGTAGTGAGGGGCTTGGAAATAAAACACAGGGACTGCATAGGGCAGGTTACCAAGCTCAGCGTGGTGCAAAGGGGTGATAATTCTGGGTTCTTCTGGGGGTAACTTGGATCCAAAATTCGCCCGCTGGCTTTAAGATAATGAATGCCCATTGCTGCCTGGTATTATAGCAGGAGGTATGTGGGAGGACTCACAAGCTTTCCTTATAAGAACATGGGAGAATTTATTTCACCCAGGCAAAGAAATGTGCAGAGTATGTGTTATTTATGACGCTGAAGGCAAGCTGTGTTGTCCTTAGGCAGCTCCAAGAGTGGCAAAACTTGGTATTTAGAAATTGTAAAAGCTGATTTCTGCTGTTTAATGAGAGCTATGTTTAAAGGAAAGCATGGATGAAAATAAAAAAAGGAAAAAGTAGTGGGAGAGGATCCAGATAAATACGAAGAAAAACAACCCCACGCTTATTCCAGCACAGTTTGTGCCAAGGTGTAAAGATGGAGGTTTTTGATTAGCTCCCATGTTTTTTAACCGTATTGGGAAAGGCATTAAGAAAATGTGCCGAGAGGAGCTGGTTACGTTGATAGTGCTATTTTGGTAACTGCTTTTTTTTTTTTTGCTTTTTTTTTTTTTTTTTTTTGGGTTTTTTTTGCCCCCCGGCGTGTTGTTTTTTTTTTTTTTTTTTTGTTTTTTTTTTAATTGCTTGCATGTGAAAGTGTTTTGAGTTTTGGACCAGCAAAACAATGAAGGCAGTCCTGACGGGGACACATGTCATCGGCTGTGTAATTCAGGGCTCGGATGACAGTTGCTACCGGTTTAGATTTTATGGCTTTAGGTTTGAGGGTGAATCAGCCCGTTAAAACCTGCTGCTGTGGAATTTAGATGGAGGAGACTTTGGTGAGAGCTCTGATGGTTGTTGACAGCCGGGTGCTTACCTCTGGGTCTGTGTTCAGCCAAGCTGACTGCTTTCTGGCATTGCCTACCTTTGCCACAAGTGTTACAGAAGGGTTTCCTTGAAGGTTATTGGGGCTTTTTTAAGCAAAATGTGTGAGCAGCTGAGGCAGCCAGCAGCATGACAAGTGACAGTGTTCGCTCACCCGCACCAAGTCAAATCTGAAGCACAAGTGTTGAAGTAGGATGTCGGTGTTGCCCTGGTTAAATTGACATTGGAAACTTTATTTTTGGTACTTTCACAGATAGTATCTTCCTGTTTCCCCTTCAACTGTCTCTTACCTGCTTTGCATGTTCTTCTTTTTTGTCTTTTTTTCTCTGTAATTGCCTTTCACCTCTGTCCCTTCCCACCTCGGACGCAGCTCCCGCTGGAGGGCGGCAGACACCTTTCCCCTGCCTGCTGCTGCCCAGGGGACCCCGACCCCTCGGCCCGGAGAGGAAAGGCCGCTTCTTACTGTCATTTATTAACCTGCTGCTTTCACTGCGTGCTCTGAGGGTTATTTTCTGTCATACTCTGCAAAAAGCAGGAGGTCGCAGGGGGCACCGTGATATCTGTAAGCCCCGAGAAGGTGGATGTGTGCTAGCAGGTGCTGCATCCAAAATGTGGGGCGTTTGGTTGGTTTGCGCAAGGAATCTTGGTCTGGAATCTGGTAGAAATTTGGAATCTTTCAAGTGCTGCCGATTTCTGTTTTATTTTCTTCTGCTGTAACCAGGAACAAAGTTTGGCGTACAGCTCTTGATTGGTAGTTTCAAATGTGGAGCTTTTGGGTGGGTTGCCTGGAGCTTTCATGTCAGAGGTGAAATCCTGGGGCAGTGGCAGAAGGCTTCAGTCGGTGTAAAATGCTGGCAGAAAAGAGGTGCCACATTGCCCTGGAAAACTAGGAAGACACTTTAGGTTGGCTTGCTCTTGCTGCAGAGATCTTGGGAAACCTCCCTTACCTGAGTGGACTTCTATTTGTAAAGCCTTGGTGAGGATCCTGTCGTACAGCTAAACATTGCCAATATTTTAAGTGAGGGGATTTTTAAAATCAGTACTCTTAGTGTATCTTAGTAGCTTCCAGCCAGGTCCTATGGGCTGGATGTTTCCAAAGAGACTCTTAGGCACTTTCCAGACAGCGATATTCCTAGGATTTTCCACAGTGCACAAGGCTTAGCAGCAGCCCCCTATTATTTTAATTTTGCTCCTTGTACATTTTCCAATGCCCCATATTTTTATCCCAGTGGGCAGTGGGACAACATTGCGCCAGTGCCCCCATGGCAGTGCTGCCAGTTCCACCTGTAAGGGGAGTCTCTGCAGTGGTGCCGTACCTGGGGTTTTAATCATGCTGGCAAACAGCTCTGAAAAGATGATGCTGATTAGTTTCTTTTAAATTTAACCATATTAAAACTCTTAAAAATGGATGGGAAAGCCATGGTAGTCACAGCCTTTTGTAAGTAATGTTTATTTGATTGGTCATATGAATAAACGGTAGAGCATTTAAGAAGTGAGGCTTTGAATAGATTACCCAGTCGGATTAGTGCCTTCAACTTCTTCTCATCACTAACTTAATTTACGTGACCAGAATGGATCAGGGCTATTTTTTAAAAAAGTAATCCTCTGTCTACTCCAGTAAGACCTCTATGCACAGAACTAAAATTTATTCTAATGGCACTCTAGGGGGGCTGCTTGCAGGATTGGGTCCTTGGCCCTTAGAAGAAAAGCATGAGGATGGAAATGCAGTGATTTAATATTTGTTGAATTTCTTCCATACATGCCTATTTAATTGAACCCTCAGCTGCTGTAGTGCCATGGATTTAATTGATTTGTGTGAGCTGAGTATCATCCCAAGGCACGTAAACTTCAGGAAAAACCCTTTAAATTGCTTACATTGCTTACCTGGATAAAAGGTAATACAGTAGAAATTAATAGAACATGCCACTCTTCACTGTCCTTTTTTCCCCAAAAACCTGCTCTCGGAAGGGCTGCTGTGCCACTAGTCCGTGGCTCTGAAACCATGGCTGGTGTCCTGCAGTGTCTTCTGTATTTGTCAGTCTTTTTTTTTTTTTCAATGTGTCCAGATTTACACCAGCAAAAAGCCATTTAGTGCCAGCCCTAAACCTTGTTCCAAGAGCATCCACCAAACCCACCAGCTTGGCTGGTGGGAGTGTGAATCAAATGCCAAGCAAGCTTCGGGTGGGTGGCAGCCGGGTGGCAGTGCCATGGCCACAGGAGGTGGCTGTTGGGAAGGTTCTGCATTTTAGCAGTTACTGGGTTTCCTGTTGTGGTTCTCTATCACTCAGAGTTGTCAGAGCCTCGAAGGACGCCTTCACTGCCGTGGCTGCCCAGCCTGGGCTTGAATGCCGTCAGTGCTTGAGCACTGGCATGGAAAAACAGCCCTGCTGCTCCAAAATGCAGCAGCAGGGCCCTGCTTCATGGTGTTGGTGTAAGTCCCATGTCCATAGGTAGGAGAACAACCCATACACTGAGCCACAGGGTTATCTCTGGGCTGGAATGTAGTTAAAAATTCTTTATTTTTTTTTCATTTTTTTCATCCATATCACATGGCATTTGTATTTTATTTCACTGCTGCAGTGAATTGTCCTGCTATTTAGAGGGATATAGTCATATCTACTGTGATGTTCTACATAGGATGAAGCGCACGAGAAAAGATCTGTTTTGGTATTGGTACTACATTCCATATCTTGGTGTTCTTCAAATAGGAGCTTTTACTGATGAAATTCAGAAAATGCGATGCATTATAGCATTGAAACATGTCTGACTTATATTGCTGGATCTGGTTTTAGTTTGGGGTTTTTTTTGGTGTTTTTTTTGGTTTTTGGTTTGTTTTTTTTTTTTCCCTTTAAAATGTTTTTCCCTTTTCTTTTTCTCTTTTTTTTTTTTTTTCCAAACAGGAAAAGAAAATACATTCAGCAGAGACTCTTCTTCATGTAAGTGTTGTTTATGCTTATTTATGAAATTACAAAAAGGCTTTAAAAGCTCATTAAAACATTCAAATACTGAACACTTACCATCTGTTTGTAGAAACCAAGTATAGAGCATGTAAAAATTTGCTGTAGTTATACAGTAATAATGGTCAGCAACTGATACCTTAAATCTGTCTGTGCAGTTCTGTGTCTGTCACCACAGAATTTAGAAAACATTGCAGAGCGCTTTGCAGACATTTAAGCAGCATGCCCATAAAGTTGGTGCGTAAATCCTGGAGGGATAACGTTAAAATGGTTTGCTCAAAGCAGAGGAGACACTTAAGTGAGAGCTTGGTTTCGCACCCCAGACTCCCTGATCGCCAAACGCTGTGACAAAGCCAGCTTTTCTGCCTTGGATCCTACAGAATCCAAGTTCTGTCCATAGAGCCATTTGTTGTGTGCAAGTGTGTGCATGTGTACGTATGGGTGAGAGAGAGTATCTGTACATGTACCTGGCCTCAAATAGCCTGTAGGTATTTCAGGCCTTCTCTATAACCTATGGTGATGCCCATTAAAGTAAGAGCAGGTGCCACCAGCCATTGGTGGATACTGTTGCGAATGTTTTGTGAAAGCATTTGGCTCCAGCCTGGCTCTCGGACTGGGGGAGCCTATTAAAGTACTCTTCGTGGGACTGAGGAAGCTGAATGTCATAAAAACACCACAGGTTTTTTTTCCACACCATCTAGCGACCTGTTTTGTTTTGGTTTTTCTCGCAGATCTCAGCTTTGAAAACCATTGACTAGTATAGAATGCTTTGCTCTGGTATTTCTTCCTAGTAAATAAATCTGATTAAATGTTTTATGGGGCCGCATAGATGAGGATTCTCATTGCCTTTATGCAAAATTAGCTTAGCAAGGAAAATGACTGCATTGTTCCCAATGCAGGGCCTGCTTTGCATAACTTCTGAGCATGTACTGTGTCCAGTGGCATGGCAAGTCCACGAGCACTCACCTCAGGCTGATTTCCCATAAGTCAATTTTTTTTTTTTTTTTTTAACATGTATCTCGGAATTGCAGCACTCCATTATGCTTGCGTAGCAACTTGCTGGTTAATATGTAGCAAAATGCCGTGTGGTAACAAATGTTTTTTTGCTATTGTTGAGCTGGAATGTTAGTTCAGCTTCTAGATAAAAGTGTCTTGCGCAAGGCGTCCCGGTAGACCATGATTTCTGTGGCTTGTACAGTAGTTCTGTAGGCAACCATGTTCTGCTCTTCCTCTCCTCTGTGCTTCCCTTCATCTTCCACTTGAGCGAGGGGTGGGCTGACGGAAAGGCAGGAGCTGGCAGCCCTTTGCATCCTGCAAAACACCAGCGTGGGGTTCATATTATGTCTGTTACCAGTCAAGCATCTGTTGAAAACACTCTTTGTTCTGGTTGCGTTGCTAGCAGAAACATTGTTAGATGCTTTATTTAATAGCTTTAAACCACAAGTGTTCTTTGGCTGGTTTTATGGATAAGAATCTTTAAAAAAAAATAAAAATAAAAAAATCCAGTACTAAGTGAAGGATACCCCCCAAAGGATTAAAGAATCCTCCTTTCCTGATGCTGGGAATCCTAGCTGAGACTAGGTTAAGTGTTTGTATCTTTGAGAACGTACATCATCATTTTAAAAAGGTAACAGAGACGAAAAAATCCAGAAGGTTTTTGAGTATGAACATTTTCCACATTTGTAGCTCATTATTATTATTTTGTTCTAGAATGGGAAATTCAAATCTCTTAAAAATCCTATGAAGCATATGCTTCCCAGAGATTATAAAGGGGAAATGGTGAAGCAAAAACCCCTTTAAGGGAAGACGCTCCCAAATAAAGAAGAACCCAAACAGACAAACCCTACAGCAGTGACTGCATGGTGTCTGGAAACTGCAGAATAACCACGCAGTGCAAATCTGGAGAGTTTTGCTTGGAGATTGCAGTACCCCAAAGAAAATTCCTAAGTCAAATACATATGCTCTAAAATGAGTAATGAAAAGTCAGTGGTCCTGAGGCCATTTGCAGTGCAGCCTTCCATCACCTGCTGTGGCTTTTCAACAGCTAACAGCAAGCTTTGAGCATCAGAGCCTCTCTCCTCTGGTTCTGTGCATGAAATATTATGACTTTGACTCGATAACTCTGTTTGTGCCTGTCTGTGCATTGGCTTCCCTTGGCTTCTACAATGGTGTGAGTTTCCAAAAGAGAGTTAAGCTCGACGGGTTAGGAGTATTGAGGTTCTAGTGAAATGGCAGGATGGTGAAACATCCAGGACAGGGATCTCTCCCAGGCCCCTGTCCAGAGAGAGTTGACTCCTGTGGCAGTGAATGCTTGGTGGGGATAAACCCCTCAGACCATGACTTGGGCTGGTCTCTGTGACAGGAGGTGACCACTTTGAGAAGGGGCTCTTTGTGATAGTAACCAGCCATAAGTAGTTGTAATAAGAAAGGGACCATCTTATTTTAGTCACTTTGCGACAAATACTACCACAATTCATTACTTTCCATCAGTGCCTCATCCTATGGAGGAATCACCACTGCCCATCTACATTGAGGAGGGGACAGAAGTCCCGATTGGTGAGTGCAGTTGGGATGGGATTTGTTTAAGGGAGGGTATTAAGGGTACTGGGGTTTTATATTCCTCACATTTGTGTGTACCCATTTGTCATTGAAAATGGAAAGGTCTGTTGCAAATGTTTTGGGGATTTTATTTTATATTCTTCTTTATTTTATATTTAGAGCTCCTGACAGTTATTAAACACTGCTAGCATTGGTTTTCAGCTAATCATAAAGTACATAAATTATGTAGTCACATTGAAAGCTTCTGTGCAGGATGTCTTAACACAAGGCTGAGGAAGACCACGAGTATCACAAGAGGTAGTTCCCACTTTGGCTTTTGACCTCAGTGTTGAGATACTCAGAATAATCTGAGGTCTGGGTCAGTGTTTTTGTTCTTGCTGACCCTCTCATGCCCAGCATCCAACAGACTCACAATGTCCACACCACTGCATAGCCAGAAGAGAGGCAGAGAGGTTTGCCATGCACCTTGGAGTGCTGCACACCGCCAGCTCTGTACTCTGGTGTAGATGTATTGTCACTACCTGGATGTATAGGTTGAGTGCTGTTGTGTTTTGTTTTGTTTTGTTTTTTAATAGAGAAGCAGTCTTGAAGATAACCCATAAAAGAACACAACTAAAAGATCAGTAAGTTGGACTGTGGTAGTGGTAGTGGTTTTGGACAGTAGAAAGTTGTGATGGCAAAATTTCTCAGAGCCCCATCCTTATACAATCTGTTCTGGACTGCATACAGTAAGTGTGCCTTTAGCTCTCACTTTGATAATCTGCCTTGTTGAGCAGATGTGTCTCTTCAAACAACTTTTTCTTTCTTGTATATCCTGAATTTTTCCATTCCTAAATTCAAGCAATTCCTTCTTGTCCTACTATCTTTTGAGCTAGATTAATTACCTTCCTCTACACACAGTACCTGGAAGGTATTTATAGCTGGATCTCAGCCCAGGAGTCTTCTCATTTATAGAACATATTAATTTTAGCTCTCTTGCTCTCTCCTTAGATCACTTTTGTTGTCTTTATTTGTATTCCCTTTAATTTCCCTATCTCCTTTCTAATCTGTAGAGACTTGAACAACTCATAATTTGTTCACTGTGGCTGTTTTGACATAGCATTATGCTTTAGATTTCCATATCATCCCTTCCCTTGTCCACATCCAGAAGTAGCTTAGCCTTTGAGCCCTCCGCATCACTCAGAAGCATCACACAGAGAAACTCTGTTATTTGGCTAATCTTACGTGCAGTCACCTTTTATGTCCTTCTGGGATTCATGGGTTTGCTAGCTGCTCCTCAGGCAATGTTACTGCTCTCCTGGGACGCTGGGCTTTATATTTCCTAACACTAAATCCCCATCCCATTGCATGCCACTGATTTTATCCGGGAATATTTTGAAACCGTATGCCATTGTTTATTTTAATGCCCTGGGATTTTATCATTTACATAGAAGTTGTCACTGTTTTACTATATGTATAGAAAAGTTAAAATTTTAATATTTTGATATCTATTACAGCTGTCTTTTGCTTGTTAGTCCAGATTCCTTTCCCAGCTTCATCGTTCTTGTTTGTATATCTTCCCTGATTTTCCTTCCTCTAGTTAAAAAAGTTCATAAGAACTGGCAGGTTTAGCCTCCTCCTTGTCTTCATTTTGTACCTTTCCTCATTATTGGAGAAGAATATTGCTTCTGTACCTCTTCTGTGCATGGCATGATGTGGTCTTTCCCACAGCAGATCATCTTTTCCTCCCCTCTCCTGGGGTTGTAGTTAGCTGAACATCTGCTGGACATTAGACCTCTCGTGTAGAACTGTTAAGGTTCTGTCCTGGCCCCAGGATTTCATCCTGTCTTTCCCACTGCACTGAGGAAACCTGGACAGCTGAGGTGGTGGCACCTACACCAAGAAAAATACTGTAAGGCTGATGAGTCACAGAACTGACCAACCAACCAGCCAAAAAAACCCCAACTATGGGTGGAAAGCTTTTTAGAGGATGTTTGTTCAGTGCTGTCATGAAGCAGGTTTGTTGGATCAGGCTCTGAAGTGCAGCACCAGCTGTGAAACAACCAAATTGGGTTGGAGAGGGCACCATGTTTACTTATTCTAAATAAGTGTCAGGACTGTCAATATAGCAAGCTGTGGTTGAGGGGCAATGAGTGGAAAAAGTAAATGATGCAGAGATGAGGGCAAACCACAAGCTCTGAGTTTGGTATCTGAATGTCTGACGTGAGCTAGGGCTTTTTGATGCAGCATAAATCCAGGTAGGAAGCAGCTGCAAAATTCTGGTCTGGATCTGGGTCTTGGTATTGATCCTGCTTTCCATTGAGCTCACGGGTGTGATTCACATCCAGGGTGCCCATTTGTACCTGTACAGACCAGAACAGGAATAAAATAAAGTCCTGTCTGCATTTGGGCTCGAGAAAAATAGCACACAGTACAGTTGTTAAAACAGTTCATTCAGTATAACCATAATTTACTTTTAAAAGATTGTTTGGAGAACTTAATCTATTTCCTCATCTGAAACACATTTTGTCTGCTATATGGCATACATACAATTCTGACCCAGGCCTGACTGGCAGTGGTAGATTGCTTTGTAGCTTCTGTAATGATTAAAAGAAAATAGAAAAATCAGTAGATTTTTTTTTTTTTTTCAGAGACCAAATTTAACAGCGCTAATTATTTCAAGCAAATTTAAAAGGAACATAGATCTCACTTCTTTATTATGGCTATTTCATGAAAACAGCAGCTACAAATAATACTCTTTAATGAAAATCTAGCTAACACTGTCATGAATTAGCCAACAAGAGAATGAATGTTTGGGATCTGGACAAGGGCAGCACTTCCTTCTCCGGCAGGAGTGTCACTGCATTGAGGAGAAGGTGGTTATTACCTAAAGGCTGGTTTTATCTCCTTGGGTGAAATTAAGACTTTGACATTACTGCATAGATGAATATGACTTTTGATTGGAAAAAGGCCTGAGCTCTGCTTAATTTTTATGTATTTTTGCCCTTTCTCAAATGCATTCCTTGAGCAAGGTAGCTGAGTGAGACGCAGCAAATATTTTAATAAATCAAAGATATTTATGAGGAGATGGGGAATATATTGTTACCATTAGCAAAGAACCTCCAGAGCAGTAACAAAAAAGTGAAGGTCAGTTGCTGGGAGTCTTGGTTCAGGTACAATTTCAACTATCTCCTACTCAACTAAACAGTTCAGGCGATTCAAGGTGAAGAAATAGGCAGACCAGGTCCTTATTCCCCATCACCATTCATGGTAAAGTCATGACCATATTCTTCCATCACTGTTGTGTTAAATACTAAAGAAAACACCTGAGAAGACACAGTCCAAATTGCCATTTTGTAAAGCAAAAACACAGGGAAAAGTATTTGTATTGGTAATCATTGCATTTGGTCTATACTGGAAACCACCGAAGAGATAATTGCATCCTTGGGGATCAGGAACAGTAGAGCTTTAGGCTGAAGTGTTTATGTTTCGCCTTCCAAGTGACATTTGAGATGTTAATGTTGTTTGATACCTGTGAAATTAGCTCAAAGACATACAAATTCAAGATATAATTCTCAACTGATTTATGCCAGCATAGTTTTGTTGATTCCAGAAGCATTGCTGCTGCTTTATGGTGTAAATTATGTCAAGTCAGGCGCCCTTTTTCAGGAATCAGCCCTGCTGACATTCAACCCCACTGCACTTCTGCTGTAGCTCGGAGTCCTTACAGGGACAAAATCTGAATTAGCCACTTCCGTCTTTCTGACCCACTTTTGCTATTGAATAGCACTGGCTTCAGTGCACTTTTGCCAAATGTATACAAGTGTTAAGTAGACCTTACCTCTACAGGATTCTTACCCCTGTGAAATCGTCTGGGTACGGTGGAAAGCTCCATTAGCACTCCTGAAGCCCTGTTTTCTTGATTGTACTCACAAGTCATGGTGCAGCCTGCACTCATTTGGGGCATCTTGATTACAGGAGAAGAATTTTCTTGTAATTACAGGAGAAGAATTTTCTTGTAATTGCACCCAGTTTCTTCTGCCACTACTCAGTCCCTGCTTTTAATCATCTCTGATGTTTTCTTCATGATAAAAACTGGATTTCAAGTCTACTGCTCTTGGGCAGATTCACTCAAAGACAGAAGCTTTGTTACATTTTATGTCTCCTTTTATAAGAGAAAATGCTCCTTTTCCAGCCCAGAAGAGTATTTGAGACCCTACAGGGAGCTGGCTCTGTGTCTCTCTAGGAGATTGCCCTCCCTTGCAAGAGAAGAGAACCTTTTCTGTTGCACGTGCTTCAAGGTTTACTCTTTCCTGGGGAGCTGGCACACAGAAAGCTTGATTTTTGCCAGGTACTGAGTGCCTTCTGCAAGGTATTGAGTGCCCTCCTATCCTTTGCAGCCAAAAAGGAGTTGATTGCTCTTGGCATCAGTCAAATCTGGACCCAGAAGACCACAGGTAGTATTTACCAATTATTTATGTGCTTTCGCATGCCAGAGTTTGTCTGAAGTGATTTTCATTGCATATGAGAGATTTGAGGCGTTAATGACACTTGCCACTAAAACCTTTTTTTTTAATATAATAATAATACAATAATAAGCATGACATTTATTGCATTTCCATGGGGAAATTAAAAACCCCCAAAATTAACTAGAGTCCAAGTAACTATTAGCTCTTCAGAGCTAATGTGTGAGTTATATACCCTGAATAAGCACCATATGCCAGTTCATTGTGGCACAGTGAGTCACAGGACACATTGTGGAAAGCAATAATTGCTTGGCATGCACTGAAGCACTCAGTAGGGCTTTTTGTTTGGTTTTCTTAAAGGAATATGTTTTACTCTGACAATAAAAAGGGTATTGTGTGATATGCTGCCACCAGGGACTGTTGCTTATTTTGTAGTTAACCTGGAGCTTACCCATTTGTCACTCACCACCCACCCCCTCAGTATCTTATGCTTTCCAACTGCTTGTATTGTATGTGTGCAGTACCAGAAGAGTGAAAACTGAGCCTTCCATTTGGTATCTTGTCCTTTTGTATTAATCCTCCTCACCCTTTTCTTCCTCATCTTCTTTCTTTGACCAACAGAGACATTCAGATTGTTTACAGATTCACAGAATCACTAGGTTGGAAGAGACCTCCAAGATCATGAAGTCCAACCCAGCCCTAACCTCAACTAAACCATGGCACCAAGTGCCACATCCAGTCTTTTCTTAAACACATCCAGAGATGGTGAATCCACCACCTCCCCAAGCAGACAATTCCAGGACTTTATCACCCTTTCTGTAAAAAACTTTTTCCTGATATCCAGCCTATATTTCCCTTGGCGCAGCTTAAGACTGTGTCCTCTCGTTCTGTTAGTTCCTGCCTGAAGAACAGGGAATAAATGTTCATCCTGAGCAGAGTGAAGCAGTGGGGCAAGATGCACAGGGATTGTGTGGTCTCCACTCTTGGCCAGAGCTTGACCAGATAAGGCCATCAGCAAGCCAGTCTGATTTTGATATTGGCCCTTCTTTGAGCAGGAGGCTGGGCTATGTGACCTCCAGAAATCCCTTCTAACCTGAATTACTTTATGGTTCTCTTTAATAGCAACTTCCTGTACTGATTCAGCCATAGTGCTGTGCATGTCATTAACTCCTCACTCCCTGTCATTATCACTCACTCATACCAGCATAGAACAGGAGCTATCAATATGTAAATGGTGACCTCAGATGAGATTAGTAGGTGAAATTTGGGTGTCTCTGAAATTATTTGAAATTTGTAACAGGATTTCACTTGAATTCTCTTCAAATCTTCAGTAAGTTCCAACTGAAGTTACCAGCGTGATTATATCAGGATGATAAGTATTTAAAAGTAAATATCATGTTTTTTTCCTTTTCAGTGACAAATCTCATCCTTTAGCAGCCTTGAAGAGAGCTTTGGGGTATTCAGGATTTAGTGAGTCACCAACTGCCCTTGCTGGGCCGTTACGTGCTGGTTTCCTCATGCGGCCGTAACCACGTGAGGGAGTTAATGCTGCACAGAGCATCTGCTCCTCTGCTCAAGGCCCTCCCAGCCCTGCAGCTGTCTGCCAGAAGGCTGGGACGTGCACAGGGGCATCTGCGAGCTCCATCGGGTAGCAAATTTTCATGGTTGGCCCATATGCTAGCCAAAAAACACGCTTGGTCAGAACAATGTTATTTTAGTTGTGCTGAGAAAAAGCAAGATCACACTCAGATTCACCGTATCGGCCTAGGGGATTTTGTACAATGCTGTAGCTATTCTAGGGCAAAAAAAACCCTTCAAAGACTCCCTTGGTGGGAAAAAGAAATGGGGATATTTCATAGGGTTTCTCTTTCAAGTCTGGCAAGATAAGGTGCTTTTTCTCCATCTCTCTACTTTATCAACGAGAAGTATATTACTTATGCAAACACCTGATTTCCCATCAGGTTCTATCAAAAGTAAAGTTTACAAATGGGGCTACCATAGTGAATTGAAGAAAAGACCAACCAAAGGGGTTTTTTGTCCCCTTTTATACTAGGCAGTATTCTAAAATCAAGATTTAACAGGATAGACTTGCTTTCCATTGCTGTCCTTCCTTTTCTGTAGCCACATAAATACTCTAACCTCATATAGATCCTGCTTAAATGATGCAGAGTACTGCTCTTTCAAGTGTGAAAAGGGTTTTGTGCCTGGTAGAGGGAATATAGTAATGGAAGACACTGTTGCTCAGTAGGGTTGAAGTTCCTTTCTCCTCTGCTCTTTGTTCAGTACACAAGCAATAGGTTACAAGTCAAATTTCATGGGCAGATAGTATCCAAATATGGAACTTCAAGCAGTACATCTGACTTTGAATCACCTAGGTGATTTCTCCTTCTGTAAAGTTCATATAGCAAGTTCATATAGCTCTTGTACAAAAATTCAAGACAAGTCAACCAAGGGAAGTCTCTCACTACCTACCATCAGTTTGCATGTGAAATGTTTTTGCTATCTCAGCTCTTTGTCAAGTGTCTGTTGTTTATAGTGGAACTGCAACTCCTGCCCATTATTAACTTTTGCATAAGAAAACCAAGTAGTGAAAAACAATTGTAGTCACGATGAAGACAGCTTTAGATACTAAAGTTAATGTGCCATATTGGTGTCCTATTTAAGTGTGTCCACAAAGATGACATTGCACGAAGAAAAATCCTCAGCTGGTTACAGGAGTAAGTTCAGCTTATAGTAATCAGGCCAGGACTATAAAAGCAACCTGCAGTGAAACCATCAGCTAGCACTTGTTTGAAAAGGTAAGAAGAGACGCAGAAAAATAGTCAGGCTCTTCGCATATTGTCATACTGTATTTGGGGAAGCTTACCTGCGAAAGCCAACAGAAAAACAAGCAAACAAGTACCTGCAGCCTGTGGGATTGACCCTGGTGTGAGGGTGGGACTGCAAATACCTGTGTCTTGTATTGGAGTCAGCCTTTGCTCTAACACAATTCCCTTCAGAGGCAGCAATTTGAGAGTGAGTTCTGTGGGGCTTTTGTCCAAGTAGTGTGTGGGCCCAGGGTTTTGTTCCTGTTTGGTGTGTGCTCTGCACTTTGCAGACCGTGGTATGCAGAAGTGGTTTATGTGTTAGCTTCCTTGGAAAAGTGGAGTATTTGTTCTGGCGCTGTTTGGTTTTCATATCTCTTGACATAAAAACGAGCGCAGCTCTCGGTCTGTGAAAGCAAATGTCAGAGACCCATGGCAAAACTGAACTGAAAACACACCTCTGGTGGGGAATCAGACTGAATCACACGGTATTTAAAAGCATGGTCATTTAGTGGTCAGTACAAAAGGTTCTATTTGAAACTCAGAACTTCAAAGCAGATGTGCAGTGATCAAATTAATGATTTTTTTTAAATCAAATAATGCCCATTGCAAGGCCTGTAGGACATAGTGGTATTCCTTCTCAAATGCCCTCCAGGAGCACAGCTAGTGGCTCTGGGCAGCCAGGGAAATTGAGAGAACGGGGCTGCAGCTGGAGACAGAGCCAAGGCTGTTCTGGGATTAAACAAAACATGCCATTGTCCGGCTGTGCAAGCCAGCACCTGGCACCAGCTGCATGAGAGCAAATAAATATCATGGTGTCTACAGAGCTTCACTTTTTTGTGTGTGTGAAAGTCTATGTTTCACTAACCTGTTTTGCAGAGTTGTACTCTCCCTGAGCTTGTTCATCAGCTTTGCCACTTCTTCTTTTTGCACGTCTCCTGCAGATCCGCCTGCACTGCTTCGCTGCCGTGTCAGTGGTTTCAATTTCATTTCCTGTGCGAAACTTCATACGCCTAAAGTTTTTGTTCCTTTTTTTTTTTTTTTTTTTTTTTTTTTTTTTCTTGAAGGAAAGAAAACAACAACAGTAAATTAAATCTCAGGGTACTTAGGAAATTTCTGTGGCTGAAGGCCTGTGAGCAGAGGTGCCCTAGCAGAACACCCCAGTCACCTGAGTACCCTGGCTCATCAGCAAAGGGTTGACACTCCACTTCTTAAAATTACAGGTCATTTCTGTCACTGAGTCGTATTTTTGCTGATGTTTACTGCCAGCATGGAGGAGAAGTCAAGGCTAAAATCAAAAGTAGCTCATTCTCACCATTAAGTTTCGGTGCTCATGGCCCAGCCCTGAGGGCTTTGTAACCTGCTCAGATTTTATAGCCCTGTAATGGGACTAACACTGCGGATCGCGTGCATGTAATAGTTGTTTTCCTGGTACAGGCTGGCTGGCTGCTTTCCACCCACACTGCCGTGTTGCACAACTTTTCCTTCCATTAATGTATTCTAGAAAAAAAAAAAATCAGGTGTTGGGCAGATGGGGCACAGGAACAAAGAAGAAGAAAGGATTGTTCCCTTCCACTGATGGTGTGGGGATCTAGATTTCTGGGAATAAGGTACTGTATGACATGTTTATACAGCTGCCACCGGTGGGATAAAAATCTGTCCTCACTTATTGTTTAAGGTGAATGGATAAAAGCAGTAAAAACACAACTCTGGCTTTGTGTGGAGGTGGCCTAGGCAGGTATGGCAACAGCGGATCGAAGCCATTGCTCGGTATAGAAGACTCTACTTGTTTCTCCAAAAATGTGTAGTGTTACACATCCATCTGGTTTTTACTTAGTTAGAAAACATAATGAAGAAGTACGGTACTCCTCAATTGCGAGAAAGCCCTGAACATTAGCATTAGTAAACTCAGTTAATTTAAGGCTAATTTTAGAATTAGTGTGAAAGAAAAAACAGGTGAGGGTGAAATGATTTATCACCAAGAAAAAATTACTTTGAAATAATGAATTCATATGTTTTATTGCACATTTGCCTCACTAAATGACTACTTTATTGTTTCTCTTCCCTGCACGGTGGCACTGCTTCATTATCATAGTGTGGAAATTGCTGTCTGACATTATCATGTGTTGCAAGTGCCTTGCAGAAGTGTCACATAGGATCAATACACTATTAATCACATGCAAAAAATTCAATAGGCACAGTGCACACCACTGACTGTTTGAGTTCATAAACTTTGTGAGCTTTAGGGGATTTGCCTTTTTTTTTTTTATAGCAGGATGAAGGACACCCCTCAGTTGATTTTGATGTGGTTCATTTCTGGCAATAGAACTTACTTAATTGACACGAAGGCTTGATGGAGAATTGCAATCCATTCAGAAGCAGATCTTCAGAATTGAAAGCAAAATACGACAATGCTTGTTCCCTTGGTCAAAAAGTGTATAAATTCAGGGTACAAGGATGCTGAAGAGTTGAGGATGTGCACAGCTTGTTGAATCTTCAGCAATGCTCGGAAAAGCTCGGAAAGCCATCAGCTTGCTACACCACATGGATAGAACGCATTTTGTTAAGAGCCCTCTCATAAGGAAAAAGGCCTCCAGAGGTGGTGTCACCCAGTAAAGTAATGGTTTTCCACTTTCACAGTGGGTGAGCTGGTAGAGCAGAGGAAGCAGGCAGGGCTGGCAGTGGGAAGCTGGTGCTTCTTTCCACCCTGTTGACAGTCAGGAGGCTGTGAGCTGGCACAACCAGAGGCATTAAATTGGGTCAGCAGTTGGCTTCACGTGAACAAATCCAAGAACTGGTTGTTCTCCTGCACGGAGTTACCAGCACAATGTGCAAAGGATGAGCGGTTTCCCCTCAGTCTCTCTGCCTCTGCCACCCCCCCGCTCCTTCCCCTTGGTTGTCTTTGCAAGAGCAACCCCTGGGCTTGCTTCTCTGAGGAGGGGACAGAGCAGGAGCACCATGGCTCTCCAGGCAGGACACTTGGTTTTGCGCTGGGATACAGGAGACACTGTGCCCACAGGAGATTTTGGTAGGACAGAGTCATAACGGGTGTGACAATGTGCCAGACCTCTGCTTCACTGCATCCCATGCTCTGCCCTACTGACTGCCACGACTGCCCTGTGCCAGCTCCCTGCAGAATCAGGCTCCATCCCTGAGGCTAGGGAGCATCATCCTTGCTTCAGCCCCTGCTTGGGGTCAGGGTCATACTCCTTCTGAAATCCTTTGGAATTTGTGGGTATTCATTTTCCCCCTTTCCACCCCTCACAATGGAAAAGCAGTTTTTCATTTCCTCCTATACTGGGTTTAGTTGTAACTGCTTTGTTCTTTGACACAAATAAGTAGAAAAAAATGAGCATCTAGAGTATTATGTGACTGCAGGTTTTCTGCTGCTGAAATCTGAGCAAAGATGCAGGATTTTATAACAGCTCGGTGCTGTGACATGGTGCCTATTTGAAGCATTTGAAGAGCATGAATGGAAACAGCAGCAAGAAAAAAAAAAAAAAAAAAAAAAAAAACCCAAAAAAAACATGTAGGGAAAAAAGATACCTTTTGTCCAGACCACAACTGATGAAAAAGAAATTGCATTAAGCCCTGGGCTTTTCTTTCAGAGTGGGCTTCAGCTTTATAAAGAAGTTCATTTTCCTCCTAGAAGATTTTCAGTAGCAGATTTTCCAGTCAATCTTAGAAGACTAAAAAAAGCATCACAGTGAAAGAAAAGGAAATAATGAAGAAGTGAGAAGGGAGATGGAGAAAACTGGAGTGAAAGCTGAGAAAGAAGAAAAGACAAATGGATTCTAGGGTTTAAATAACAAACCAAACCCAGGGAAAAGTATGCAGAAAAAGAGGAGTTCATTAAAGACAGAACAGTGAGCTGTAGTTCAGGGAAGTTTTAGAAGCACTTTTTAAGAGGCAGTGTGTACAGTAAAGGGAGTTGTATTGTTTTTTTAGAAATCATAGGTATCTTGTTCAATGAAGCAGAATGAACTTGGATATGAATTAGGAACAATAAGTGAAGTCAGGTGCTCCTTGGATACTAGTGGGGCTTTGAGGGCTGGGAGACATGAAGGGGGTTTTTTCCTCCAGATCAGAAAGACTTGCACTAAAGCCATGAATTTGATCAAGGGGCTGTTTATTTTAATCATGTATCGATTGGCTTAACCACACTGCCCTGGGAGGGAGGGAGGGAGAGCTGTCAACATCAAGAATTACAGCTTTTAAAGTTCCAAGTAATCCTAGGAAATGAGCCAAACATAATAAATGCAGTTTTATTTGGGACCTGATCCTACTACTGTTGAAATCAATAGCAGTTTTTCCATTGCTCTCAATGAAAATGGAAGCTGCTTATTTGAAGACTCAGCTCTGATCCAGCAATCAGGGCATCTAATTTTGAAATATTCATGAATGTGAATGTAAAATAATAATTTTTTTTTTAAAGAGCCAACCCACAAATAGATTGGCAGTTCTAGGAGAGCTCAGTTTTTAAAGGAGTGTTGACTTCAATTTGCAGGATACAAAATAAGTGACAGAAAAATAAGAGAGATGGCAATGTCTAAAAAGGCAGTGAGCTTAAACAGGGTTAGAAAAATTAATTATAATGTGGTAAACTGATGCCTTTCCAAAGTCATTGAGGCAGAAAAAACATGAGAGAGCACTGAAAAGCTCGAGATATACAGTCTGCACAGGCTGAACTTAGTAGAGAATGGTCCTTGAAAGCAGAAGTAATGATGATACACATCATACTGCTAAAATAGTCCATAAAATCAGTGGGATAGCCATACAGTCATTCTTCAACCAGCATTCCCATCAAGGTCAAAGACACTCTGAATGTGTACTTTGCTTTTAGTTTTCTAACAGAAGAAGAAGCTAGACAAAAACACATTCTAGTTACCATTCTAGTCAGCAATTCAGTATGCTGAATCTTTAATCAAAGTTTATATGCATTGGCCAAAAAAAGAAGTATCTGTTTTCCTGTGGTTTCTGGTGTTCAGATGCAAGACAGGGCACGCATTTTAGCATGTGTAAATATTTACAAACATATCTGTATGTACAGGCAGACTTTGATTTTCCCATTTCCATCAGCATTTGGAAAAACACTGTTTGAAAGGTTGGATTTTTAGTGACTATGAAATGAGGTGGCATCCGCGATGGATTTATCCTCAGGGCTCCTCTTGGAAGGTGTTGCTGTGCATTGGTCACTTGTCTTCAGCTGTAAGAAGCTTGGAGCGGATCATTACTGTAATCCCAAAGCAAAAACTGAACACAGTGTATTTTCAGATGTGTAATCCATGGGTTGTCTGTCAAAAAAAGTCAGTGGTTCATCAGTACTGGGAGTTGTGTCTGTTCTGACAAGCAGCAGGTCCTGGCTGTGCTGGCAGCCTTCTCTCATGGGCATCACTCACAGTCTGCCCCCTCTGTGCAGCGTCTCCCCCTTCCTCTACCCCTCACTTTTTTGCATGTTATGAGGGATTACATTTCAATGCCAGTATTTTTTTAAAGGGTATGGGTTATCTGAGGTGCAGGCTCTCTGTGGGAAGATCCGATAGCTGTAACCGAGGGGATGGTCCCAGCCGAGCTGGCTGTGAAAGTGCTCCTCTTATGGCCAGTCTTGTGGTATTTCACCCGTGCCCCAAAGACTGCTCAGTTGTGGAGGGCAGCAAGAGAGCCTGGGGTATTGCAGGGTATTTCACCTGAGGAAATTTGTGCAAGGGACAGACACGTGACTTTTCTGTGGAAGGGCCAAATGGCCACCCCAGCGAGCAGATACTTGAGAAGTGCAAAGTGCCCATGCTTGATCCCTTGTTTTATTTTCCCATATTTTACCAGCATCGATTTGATAATCGATTACTCCATCCTCAATTAATGAGGGTTTGTACCAGTGTATGTGAGAGCAGTTCTGGGCCTGGCCAAGTCTGGATTTTTTTCTCCCCTTGCTTTTGGATCAGGCTCTTGCAGTGTGACTGGGCTCAGCCTAGGGGCACACCATAAATAGCAGGCATGACTGCTGCTTTTTATTTATCCATATTGAGTTCATCAGATGAAGCCAAAGCTTCCTGGGGCATCTGAAGCTTCCTGGAGGGGGTACTCTCACAGTCAGATGTGGCTCCTGGAAGGCAGACGTGTCTGTGGGAGGCAGACATATGCCTCAGACTTAGATGGCTCCTTTTGGACTATGTGATTGTAAGAGCATTTTTTCACAATATATTTCCTTGGGGGAATCTGATGGACTTAGATCTCAGATACCATCCCCACTAAGTGATACAGTAAAAATAACCTATTATTCTCTGGTTCTGACCTGGGCGGTGACAACATATTGTTTCAGCATCTCTGTCAGACTATTTCCCCTAAGAGCCATTTTAGCCTCACCCAGTGGGACATAGCTAAAGGAAATGAAACTCCAACCCCATTAAGGAAAAAGACAATGCCTTTCACTAAACAAACTTACTTTTCTTGGCTTTTCTTCACCAGGGAGAATCGCCCGTACCCCCCACCCTTGCAGCCTTTGTAGACAGTTCCTGTAATTGGGAATGGCTGGGTGGACACCAATGGCTGGCAGCAAAGGGGGATAAATGCGACATCCCTTGAACGTGACTTGGGCTGGGACCACAGTCCCAGGTGGCTGCTTAGCGACTGTGGTACTGTTGGGCTGTACGTGCCTGCCAGCGACAGCTGCCGGCCCTCCAGACACAATCGGGATTTTAGCAAGTCTCTACACAGTAAAGCTGGGCTGTTACTAATTCTGGGCAAGGCTTGGATAGGTAGTGTGCCCCACTGTTGAGAGCTGGTGACTTGCACCAAAGTTGTGGTGGCTCATCTCCTGCCACCCTGTACAGTGAAACGACCCCAAAAGCAAGCATGACCTTGAGGGTTCATGGACTAAGGGACAGATCATACTCCGTCATCACGCTCCAGCTAAGGCTGAAGCAAAATTTGTGCTTACTAATCAGGTTTTCAAGCACAGCCATTAATTTGGGGTATCTTAAGACAAATTAGAGATCCCATTTTATAATGCAGTTCCACTCAGTTACAAAGAAAAGAGTCTGGAAAGGCACATTTCACATTTTGTGTGCAGGTAATTGGGAGAAACCACAGGATGATCGCCTTGTCCCAGGGCAAGTCAGGGTTTACAGAATGCAATCAACTGGTCAGCCTTGCAAACTCTGGGTAGAACTGACTAACACCTGGGTCAAAGTAAATCCACAGGCAAGAGGATTAGAGCTGGCAGAAAAATAAAGAACTCTGTGTCATGAGATAAAAGTAGATTGCAAAAAATTGCAATCATGAAGAGTTTTCAATCTTAGAGGTGGCTAATGCTGCAGACCCATTTAGGTTTTTTTATATAAGGGTTGCCTGTGTTCCCAGTGTTCTGTTTCGGGGTATTTCCAGTATCAGTCTCCATGGGGAGCAGTTAAGCTCCTATTTCAAACCTAATCCTGCAGGACTCTATAAATCTATGTATCTTTGTGCCCTCTTAAGCAGGTTTATGGCTGTCCCACCAGTTCACCAAAAAATTGTGTGAAAATAAGAGCATACCCTAAACACTAGCTGTGAGCCTCTCGCTTTAACACTTTCTCCCTCTGTTGATGTTTCAATAACCCCTTGTGAAGAACAGCTTCCATGAGGCGATCCAAATGCCCTCCATTCCTCAGCCCAGAATAGCCTGTTGCCTGATGGTTATGACATGCTCCTACAAGATCAAAGATAGGGATTCAAGCAGCACAAATAGCAAAAGGAAGCCAAAATGAGCTTTCTCCATACCTGGTAGCTGTTGCAGTGAGAGCAGGACATCAACCTCCTCTTTGAAGAAAAACAGTTACGTCCACTTATTTTTTTTTCTCCCTCAAGAGAAGAGGGGTTTATGCAGGATGATGCCTGTTTGGGGCTTGGTGTGAGATGCAGATGTCTCAGGGAGGTTGAGGTTGCTGTGAATCCCTTTTAGAGGCACCTCCGTTAATCTCTATTCCTGACGCTCAACTCAAGTTAGGTACTGTGAATTAAGCCCCAAAAGCAGCTAAGTGCCTAAGGGCTGTCACAGAGCTGGCCCTGCCATTTTTCATTCCGTTACTGCTTTCTCTCATACCATGTCCCTAACAGTGACCAACAGGAGATATCTTAGTGGAATATGTCCTGCCTTCATCCCCCTGCAGTGGTGATGGTCCATCACCCTGGGATTCACTTTCTCCTTCTGTGAGCTCTCTCTGCTGTTGATCACGAGGTATTGCAGTGCTCGTGTCACCCAGTGCCCTCACCAGTGGCCTTGTTTAAAAGCCAGTAGAAAGTCATAATGATTAACATTGTGGAGATTAAAGTCCCTCTTTAGATCACGGCCCGATAGGCAGCTGCTGTCACAGTGCCTGCTTTGCGAAGGCCACCAATGTGCCAGTGAGGCGAGTGTGGAGCTGCTGTGCTTTGTGGCAGCGTTAGCCCTCCGAAACTTTCCGTGGTGAATGGAAAGCATTACAGGTACAGTGATGCATATCTATCTCAAAATCATGTGCAGATTAAAAGCTTCCTGCAGAGCTAATGGCAGCTCAATCTTCGGGTCACTGCCACAAGCTCAGTCAGGTTAGAGAGCAAAACCAGTTCGCAGGTACAGGGGAGGTTGGCAGCTATCAAACAGGATAATCTGCAGCATGAGTTTTTTATGATTGTACTCATAATAACATGCATAAGCAGCGAGTGGTTGTGATCTGGAATAAACTCGCTGGTTTGCCTGGTTCTGGTAAAAATTTCAGTATCAATACCCTGTGCAAAAATAACTGGTCAGATCCAGCTGAAATC
Source organism: Hirundo rustica (assembly GCF_015227805.2). Classification (NCBI taxonomy): domain Eukaryota; kingdom Metazoa; phylum Chordata; class Aves; order Passeriformes; family Hirundinidae; genus Hirundo; species Hirundo rustica. Next base: position 11,122,127 of record NC_053461.1, read on the forward strand.
ACTTGAGTTATGTGGGGAGTTGGCCACATATGCCTGAGACTTCAGTTAACGTAATAGCTACGAGTTACTCCTCAACTGTTTTCATCAGAAAATCTTGGTTAAAAAGGCACTTGTTAGAAAAATTATTTCTATCTTATTTTTGAAAGTCTATGAATTTGATAATTTATATATATATATATATATAAATTATAAATAATAAACCAGCTATGATTTAATATGACTCATGCCACTGACTTTTTAATTAACTAAGGAGCCATCATTTTCAGCAAACTGTTCCATTTCATAGGTGTGCATTTCACAATAATTGAATATAAAGCCTTATTTTTGTCCCTTTATTGTTGTCAAGGGAAAAGAGTGCAGTTATGAAAATGGAATAAACTGAAAAGATTCCTTCAGTTCCTGCAGGCTGATTAGAACAAATGACTTGCCATTGCAGTTTTTATGAATGTATAGTTTTCTGAAAGGTTTGTAGTTCTTCAGGGAATAGAAATTGCAGGCAGTAAATAATAAAGGATCGCTCGGGTTATTGGGTAGGAGAGGAATGGGTTTTATCTGGACAGGTGATATTTACTATTCTGTATTTCACATAAATGTTTTAGAAGGACCCAGACGCGGTGATTTGTACTTTATTTTGGGCACGGAAGCAGCATTAGACACTTGCCCAGGAGCCCCACGTGCAGTAGCCAGCACGGGAAATGCTCCTGGGTGCCCCTTCCCTGCAGGCAGCAGGTCAGCAGCGAGCAGTGCCAGAGCTTCACGGTGCTCTGCGCTGCTCTGGCTGCAGACAGGTGACCACACAGTCATGGGGATTTTGTCTGAAGTGAAGTCATCAGATGTATTTCCCTATCTCAGCTTCAAAAACAGCACTGTTTTGTATGGAATGAGTTTGGCTAAACAGTTCTTGCAGTGTTAGAGAGCTCAGGTGGAAGAGATTGTTTAATATTACCCCTCTTTTTTTTTTTTTTTTTTTTCTTCTTTTTCTGTGTAGAAAGCAGAAATATGGCAACAAAGGAAAAGCTTCAGTGCTTGAAAGATTTCCACAAGGACATCCTCAAACCTTCCCCCGGCAAGAGCCCGGGGACACGGCCTGAGGACGAGGCCGAGGGAAAGCCACCGCAGCGGGAGAAGTGGGCGAGCAAGATCGACTTCTTGCTGTCTGTGGCAGGTGGATTCATTGGTTTAGGCAACGTCTGGCGGTTCCCGTATCTCTGCTACAAGAATGGCGGAGGTGAGTTTTTATTCCATCCCCAGGAATCTGTCTGTCTGCCCTGCACCCACTAGTTTTCTGTGCCTTCATCCAGTTTTTAAGAGGATTGTTCATGCATCTGTTTTCTGCCTCCCTCACCAGTCTTCAGGAGAGGTTGTTTCATCGTTGAATCGTTTTTATTAAAACTTTATTAGGGAAAAAAATCCAGCAATTTCAAATGTTGTGCTAGTGAACCTTTCCTGCTCTTTACTTCTGCTACAACTAAGTTTGAGTTTTAACCAAAAGATATGCTATTAATATAGACCAGTAGGAATTCAGACCAGGGAATTTCAGAGTAAGAGCAGTCTGAGCCATGTGAAAGTATTGTGTGCCTAACAATCTGCCATTGTTGTTGGAGATACTCACTTTAAAGAGGTAAGAAAATGCCCTTTCCAGCCTATACTCATCCTTTTTGCAGAGAAAATAAGCAAAAATAACCCAGAATAAGATTATTGCACAGTGGTATTAAAGTATCAAATACCTTTGTTTATATGTGTCCGTTGCCACTTTTTTGATGATCTTGCGTAAGTTAATTCATTTCATCTCATTATGTACTATTGTATTTTCTCAACAGGTGCATTTCTTATACCTTATTTCATTTTCCTGTTTGGGGGAGGTCTTCCCGTGTTTTTCCTGGAGGTGGTGCTAGGACAGTATACCTCCGAAGGTGGAATTACCTGCTGGGAAAAGATCTGCCCTATTTTCACTGGTTAGTACATGTTGTTGTGCTTTACTGCTTAAAGACCCCTTTGTAAACCATATGAAGCGGCACCATTCCCCTCATGTCCATTAACTCAGCTATTTGCCATAGTAATTAAAGGTATGATATTGGTTCCTGGAAAGGTAGAAGTCAGAGAGTCTGAAGAACAAAGTGAGGTATTGATTCTGATGCTATCAGCTTGTTAACTGGCAAAACTGCCAATAACCAAGAAAGAAATGGCATATTATGCCTTTTAAGGCAATTGCACATTTTGTTTACAGGTATCAGAGAAAGTGTTGTCTTGGAAGGTTAGATGGCATTAATGAAATCATCTTTGAAATGTTATTTTGGTCTGGAAATCAAAATCCCTCTTCCATGTGCAAGCTTATCATTGGCATCATCCGTCTGCTACTGATACAGTCAAAACCTTGACAGCATTTTTTGGTGGGATTCAGGAATAGGGCGTTGATCATAACTGAGCAGGTCCAGGCAAATGTTGGCCTGATATTATCAAAGGGCCTTTGCCTGCTCAATGCTCACAGGAACAGTATGGAGGCTGCTCTGGAAGTTAACTAGAAGGAACAATGAAAGTTTAGAAAAATGACAGAGGATGCTTGTGTGTAGATTACCCTTTACAGCTGGACAGCACAAGCAGAATCATTTGAAATAACCACACTAAACATGTGGCCCTGTTCAAATTGCGTTTGGATGTGGGCGCTTCACACTGACATGTCTCTAGGTCTGCCACTGTTGCTTTTCTAGGCATCTCTCTCCCCTGATGTCACCCCAAGCAGAAGTGGGGGTTTTCTCTGAGGCTCACCCTCCCACCTGGTACTCAAAATGCTGCTGCAGCAGATGTAACTGTGCTGCTTTAGCTTAATTTTCTTCCTTCTCCTCCCACTTCTGTGAAAATTTTTTTGGAGGAGGAGGAGGAAGGAATATTCCTTGTTTAAATAGCAATCTCCCAGCCATCCATAAAGAGAAAGTGTAGCAAATGTGACTAGCTGCATATGCTGAAAGAAATGCGGATGTACAGAATAAATAGCACTTACTTTGCTTGTTTCCATCAGACATGAAAATAATCTTTGGTGATAAAGGCTCCTGCTGCAATAAGGTTTTAGATTGTAAGATATGAAGCAGGTATCCCAGGTGCTGGAATATCCATCAGAGTGATGTTTAAGGGAGCCTTAGAGGTTCTTGTGAGAGGCAGCTCTAAATTTTTAAGTTTTTATTTTGCCTGTGGTTCGTAACTGGCAAACTGTATAAGCAGAGATTGATCCAGGTAATCATAAGAGCCACAAATACCGTGCTTCCTTTGCACAAGTGAAATCGAGGCAGAAACAACCACTTTCACATTGATTCCTTTTTAACTCATCCAAGAAATGTATTTTTTTTTTTTTTTTTTTTTTTCATTTTTCCCACATAGGCTGAGCCCAGACGGTTGATAATTGAGTGGTGCAGGTGCTGTCCTGCTAGCTGCTGCCAGGAAAGTTGGCTTGGGGAACAGTGTGGCAAGAATGAGGTTGCCCACATAAGATACCTAAGAAGTGAGATGCTGCAGCAAACAAGCAAAGCCTGATGCCTTGACTTTTCTCTACTAAAACTTTAAATAGCTGGGTTAGTGTTAAGTTATGTAGATTCCTTCAGTCCTCCTCTCAGTGTCAGCAAACCATAGTCAGAAACTCAGCCCTGAGTGCCAGAGATGGTGGCAGGTCTGTGCTTATGTGTGGTGGAGCTGAGTTTCCATCAGCAGTAGGGTAGGGCAGGATACAAGCCCACAACGCAGTGGGAATGGCACCAGCCCCAGCAGATCACAGGGTGCAGCAGCTGTCACATCTGCACGTTCTTCTTTTCTCTTCCCTTCTTTCCAGGAATTGGTTATGCTTCCATAGTGATTGTGTCCCTTCTGAACGTGTACTACATTGTGATCCTGGCCTGGGGACTCTATTACCTGTTCCAGTCGTTCCAGAGCGTCCTGCCATGGGCACACTGCCACCAGAAGTGGAACACGCCGACCTGTGTGGAAGACACTCTCAGGAAGAACAAAACACTTTGGATATCGCTGAATGCCACTAACTTCACATCTCCTGTCACAGAGTTTTGGGAGTAAGTACCCCCTCTTCATGGTGACTTCAGGGAGCTTTTGGTGGCGTGCCAGAGGTCAGTCCTGAGATTTTTTGGAAGCCCAGTGGGGAGTGTGAGACAGGAAAAGAAAATTGCTCTGCATGTCAGTTTTTTGACTAGTGTTTGCTACTGGTTCTCACCTACCTTGGGACAGGCTGCTAAGTCTGGGCATGGTGGAGGCAGGTGATAGATGTGTAAGTGTATTTATCCTAGACCCTACAGGGAGCTTTAAAAGCCCAGTACAGCTGCTTCTTCGGAAGAAAACTTGTTTCCTTCTTGGCTGGATTCTCTAAGTGCGGTGGGAGAACACAAACAAGTCACTGCAGATGCCCTGATAGCAGGGATTTACAGTGGAAACAATGACAAATCATCGCCTTTGTGGTTGCCTCTTCACCAGCTGTTAGCATTTGCAGTACACTTTGTGAAACTAACACATCTCTCTTGAGTCTGACAGCAATGTAAGGCTTTTACCTCAGTAATAAATCTGACAGAGGTGCTGAATGTTGTCCTGTATTCTAGGTTTCTCAGGTCATCCCTATCACATTTTCCTCTGCAGTCTCTGAGGAGACTGTTTTGCCAGATGCCTGAATTTCATCAGTCATAAGCTTCTTATTCTCATTTCTCTGTTATTTTTCAAGTTTTAAATCGTATTGCATAATGTGATCTCTGAACAGGCATGACCTCAAAACTCTGTTTATGTAAGTGTCAAAACATAGCAGCAGAGGAAGACACCTGTAGGGAAACTTAAATTCAAAGTATCTTCAAATAGCTTACTAATAATTTTTTTGCTTGCTTGCTTGCTTGCTTGCTCAGATAGTCACTTATGGGTGGAATCAGTTTCTGGCACAGCTTGGCTTTTTCAGCATGTTTAAAGTGCAGTTTCATCTCTGATCAACTTGTACCTACTTCTCTATTTTTAAAAATAAGCATCAGCCAAAGCCCCAGCAGGAATCATGTTCATGCTGAAGATCTTTGGCATGCATTAGGTTTAGAAAAAAATAGTCTTAAGAACTGTGCTAAAATTTGTAACATGAGAGCCAAAATATAAAGGGACAGATTGAATCTTAGGTTGGTAGTTTGTCAAAAGGCTCTGGTGGCTGGTGTGAGAGAGACGGGGTGCAGGCTCTGAGAGCAGAATTTTCACCACGAACACTGCACTGCTGCTTTCCCAGGTGCCTTCCTCCCTTGTAAATATGGAAGTCGGAAAACAATTGTTGAATGGTACCTTGGGATAATTTGGGGGAACTGAGAGGCAAGTTGCAGTAGAAGAGAAAGCAGCTCTCGCTCCACTGGGCTCCCCCACAATGACTTGGGACTGAAGGCTTGAATCCAATTGAGTGGCTGGTTTCGTTATGTGTTCCACAGTCTTGTCAAGGCCTCCAAGGAAGCAGAGGTCCACAGTGCTGCCCCTGAAATAGTTGCTCCCCCAGACTCCCAAAGCACTGTGTTCATCGCTGCTTCTGTGCAGTAATTTTGCTGACAGTCCTCTTGTACCTGGGACAGCTGTAAGCTTGGCAGCTCCTGATGTGGCCATGGGATTGTCCTGCTGCTCTGGAAGCTCCTACTCCTGCACTACACAGACTTGTGGGCCAGGTTATCTCCCTGGAGGCCCCAGGCAGCATGTTCACTTTGGGAGACTGAAGATACCGCAGCAGAAAGGAAAAGGGCGGGGGGCTGGGAAAGGGATTGTAAAAGAGTGAGGTCTCCAGCACACTGGGGAACAGTATAGCTCTCAGTGGGTAACAACACAGCAGCCGTGTGATAAAGAGTTGTATGGCCATGTGTAAGGGGAATGATGTCCCTGTGGGAGCACGTTAGTGATGGAGCTTTTAGTTAACTTCCCTCTAAGTGAAACCTAGTCAGAAGGCTCTGCAAGCTGAGCCAATTCCTCCTGTAGATGGAGTCAGGCTGGATCAGCCTGAGGCTGGACGACAAATCCTTGATCCTCTCACACTTTGCTGTGTTCAGCTGTGCCCTCACTGTGTCTGTAGCAGAGTTGGAGCAAAGGTTGCTCAGCGATTAGGGCTTCTGGAGTAGCTCTCTCTGCACTTTGCAGCCCCTTTAGCCTGTGTCCTCAACAGTTTTAGACATCATAAGCTGAACTCTTCCCTGGAGTCTTGCTAGGGAGGAGTTTGGCTTTGTAATCCTACTAGGACAGACATACTGCCCATAATTCACTGTTTCATAATGGGCAAAACTGCCCTTAACAGAGCAAGCTGCCTTCAGGAGTCATGACACTTAGAGGAGTATTAAAAATAGCTGCTGTCTCTGCATAAATAACTATTGATGTCTTAAAGTAAGAGCAGAGATCATGCAGCACTCTTGTAATTAAAGTAGCATAGCTTTCACGTGGTACGAGGGCTGAATATCCCCTTATTTTTTTATTTTTTTTTCCCAGCCATGCTACTATTCTTTACAATTCTGAAATCAAAAATAGTTTTAAGAACTCTCAGGTACCATGCTGCCATAGACAATGCTGGCTGCCAGCCAGCCAGCTACCGACATTGAAAGGACAGGTAAATAATTAGTCTTTAACTGAAGATATCCATCTGCTTTGTGGCATAATTCATTCCAGTTTAATTCAGAGGTTTGTGAGTATTTGGTTTCTGAAACCCAATGCCATTTTTATTGTGTGACATTTATATAGGGTCCTCATGAGTACTGCTTTGTAAAACTCGTGCTGCCCAGGTATAATTGACCCCATAGGTGCATTAACCTCTTCACGCTGAACTTCTCAGCCTGGCTGGACGGACAGCGCAGCCTGACGTTTCAGTTCATTTGAATTAATGTTTTGTGCAAATCATATGCTTGCTTGAGCAGTAGTAAAAGAGGGTTAAGAAAATCAGGCTTTATATCAGGAGACTTATCTCTTGGTATCACATGCTTCAGGTCTTATTTCTGAAGGTTTTATTTTGAAGTTCAAAACCTTAAAGGCTTACACACATATTAATACATAAGGGATAAGTGTAATAGGGTAATTATGGTTGAACAAAACCTCTGATTGTCTGGTGCTGGCCAAGTGTTTATAAATATTTTGTAATCAGCAGACTTTATTCGTCCAAATCCTGAGAAAGACCATCACATGCTAATGGCATGTAATCCTAAAGGGAGCAACACACAAAAAAAAAAAAAAAAAGAAACAAAATCTAGAGCAGCTGTCTCTGCCTTTAAGAGCAAACTTGAGAGTTTTTAAAATTGTTTCATATTCTGCTTTTAATATTCTTCTGTACAAGCTCTTCAGTGTTAACACTTCTTGTCCATCCAACATGAAAGGGTGCTTCACCTTTCCTGGTTTGAAAGGTCTTGTCTGCATTCACTTGATTAATGAGCTGGAATATCCCCCAGGGATTGCATAACTCTCTTCATTTTATTTTTGTTTATGTTGTAGAGCCAGTTGCAGCTCCTGTTACATTTCCATATTGCACACACTAGAACATATTAGTGTTCAAGGGTCAAGAACTCCTGTTTACAACGAACTCAGACCCAGCCTGTTGTCCCATTGATTATATATGAGTGATAGCTAATGACAGCATCAGACTGTAAATCTGAATGAGTAACAGCTCCGTGTGTCAGTGGTGTGAAGGTAGCTGAGTGGGCTTGGCTGAATCTCAGTAGCATGGAGGTTAAGTAACAAAATTGAAGAGTTATCAGCACAGCCCAGCTCATGCTCCTTCCTGAACTTGAATTTACAGGGTCACAAATCCAGGTTGAGTGCTTCTGCAAAAATATGCAGGGCTAGAAGTTACAAAACAATTGTAATGCTGAAGTTCCCCTGGTAATTCTGAGGAATTGTTCCTTGAGGAAGTCAGTCTTGGTGAGATGGGATAGGCAAGAAAAGCATAGAAAAGCAAGATGTCTGGCTCTCAGTTGCCCGCTGGGATGTCCTCCAAAAAATCTTGAAAGAATTGCTGGGGCAAACTCTAGGAGAGATGGCCACTTACTTTTAGAACCACAGTAAAAAGCAAAGAAGTCTTAGCTGAATGCATTAAAAAAGCTCCCCGTTCCAAAAGGCATTTGCAGTTAATTATTCACGGTTTCCTGAGAGCCAACTCTAGAGACTGCCTTTTTAATATGGACTGCCCCTTTGACTGGAAAATTGCCGTTTATTTTTTAAAAGGCACAAAAGGTTGCAGCTGAACTTTGTCATCTTATAAATGTATTTTCTTCTTTTGTATATGTGCAGCAGGTTTTTCCTTTGTTTCTTTAGGCTCAGGTGAAGCAGGACTGCAGCTTTATGCCAAATATTCATTACTGAGGGGTTTCTCGTAACTATTGAATAGCTGTGCTGATTAGGGCAGGCTTACCCTGTCTGGTGCCATTAGTCCTTTTCCATAACAAAATACACACATGTTCAGAGAGAATAAAGCATTTGGTGTGAGAACACGGTCACACAGGTAATCCAAGTGAGTTTGGCAAACAGCGACTCAAAAACAGATGGGCGAGGGTTTGAGTCTTATTAAACTGGTCAATCCAGGGCTTTTTCCAAAAACTAATTGCAGATTTTCCATTAGTGACTTCATTCACTATTATTTCCATGGTAATAGCAAAAAAAAAAAAAAAAAAAAAAAAAAAAGAAAAAAAAATCATTAGTTCAGGGGAAAACCAAACCACCATGGTCTGTCTTGATCCCCACACAAAGCTGTGCATGCCATACACATGGGCCTGACCCAGTACAGCACCCAGACTCCTCTGGGCTCTGCTCTCCATGACTCTGGTGAATGAAAGTGGCTGACTTTTGCAGCTGTCTGAAAGTAAAATTTAACTAATGATTAATAAAAAAAATTATTAGGTAGCAAGTTCACTTCTGTAGTCTTGGGGCAAGGGATTTCTGTGGTAATTGAAGTCAAAACTTTTCCTTGACTCAAAAAACCTTGCAGAAACTCTTCAGAGTTTACTGGGTTTGTTTGCAGAGGAGTTTCAGCTCAGTGAACAGTAAGAAATAGTTTGTTCTTTTACATATTTGACAAATGAAGTGTTGAGCGTGACAAGGTCTGTGCAGTGTGTGAGGACAGTGTATGTTGCATGAAATTATTTGAAAAATAGTTTAAACTAAGTATTTAATGGTAAGCCATGGGAATTTTGAAAAGAGAGAAGCCTTAATGAGTATTTCCCCTCTGGATCAGAGTCTTTTAAAGGTCAGATGACGGTCCCTTAAAACACAGCTCAGGAATTACTTTTTATTTATTAACCTAAGTAAGGGAATCAAGTTTCCCAAATAATCTGGTGTTAGCTAAATGAGACCCCAGTGCTGGAGGTGCTTGAGAGCAGGCGGCAGCACTAGGGCAGTGTTTGTTTGGGGGCTTCAAGGGGAGAACAGATAATGCCTCCAGCCTTCACCCTGCAAAGCTGCATGCCCTGCCACTTCCCTGCACTGCTTTTTCCCTTTCCTCCTTGTGGCAGCCTTGCTAATAAACTGAAAAGGAGCAGAAACATGTGGATACAGATCAGCTGCCAGTGTCCATGCTGGGGACATGGTGTGTACTGCTGCCTGGCAGCTTCACTGGGGCAAGTTGGTCTTCGATTTTCAAAAAAGCAGATACTTTTTAATCTCATATTGGGGTGGTCATAGGCTGCTAAAAAGAGCTTAATTTTTTTAAATGTTGTTCAGTATATTGAATTAAGGAGTCCCACAGACGTAGGGGAGATGTAGGGTTCCAAAGCACAGCTTTGGTTACAAAAGCCACTGACTTAGCAAGTGTTTTGAGAGCAGAGATCTGTCTGTGCATCAGCTGCCCTGCACACCATCGTGTATTCTCAGCCATCACAGCCAGAGTCTGCATCAACTGAGCTCCTGCATTCCTCTCTTGTTTTGTTTCCTTTCACGTATTCAGGCGCAATGTGCTGAGCTTGTCCTCGGGAATTGAAGATATTGGTATTATCAAGTGGGATCTAGCACTGTGTCTCCTCCTTGTCTGGGTGATATGTTTCTTCTGCATTTGGAAAGGAGTCAAATCTACTGGGAAGGTAAGTGCTCTTTTACCCATTCTACAATCATTGCAGTTAGAGGTGTTAGGAATACTAAAGTAATGCTGTTCTTGAAGATATTCACCATTTCCTGGGAAAACTGTATTTTTCCATTGAGTAAGAGAGGAATTCATATTCAAGTGACTTTTGAAGGTCATTACCAATATTCAAAATGCCTCTGAGTCAAGTAGAATTTACTGGAAGGGCATCAAGAAGCAGATACAAGCACAGATTGTGCCCCACTTCTCATCTCAGCGGACGAACATGCCACTGATGTCCTGAGTGCAGGTCTCAGGCTTGTGATGGGTTGTGTTCTGCTCTGTGTGCCTGTGTTCTCACTCCAGTAAAGTGCAGCAGGATGGATGTTAACATAGCTGTGGTAGGGGCGTTGTGGATGCACATTTTCGAAATTTCTCTCGCTTAAGGAAGAGCTCTGTGTAGACACACAAGACAGAACTTAGGTGCTCGTTCAGGAGCATTATCACTAACAAAGATCCTGCATAGCTTGTGGGTTTGGTCCCGTCACACGCTCTTCAGAGTCATGTTTTCTTGTAAAGGATAACAGTTGCATCACTTCTGAACATCCTTCTCTATTGCAATTCTTGGTCAGTCACTTGTTGTGAAACATAATACTATTCCCCTAGCATTCAGTAGAGGTTTTATACCTATTTTCCTAGGTTTTGAAGCTGTTGTGTTTGTGTAATTCTTAGCTTTCAAACTTGTTGCTTGCGGCAGTGTTCAGATAAGTCTGACAGAGGAGGAGGGATCTCAAGGTACTAAGTTCCCCACATTTCTTCTCATCTAGGTGGAAGGAAGTGACCCCATTAGCGCCCTTCCTAAGAAAAAGGGCACAGTGTGAACTCATCTTTATGTCCCCAAAGAAGTCAGGGGAAGAAATTCCAAGTGCCTCAGCTGTAGAGAGAGCATCATTTAGCAGTTTTAGCTTGTTGCATACTGCAGAATCAGCCAGGAGATAAAACTTTGTAGGAAGCCAGACATCAGGAGTTCCACTGTTGACTAAACCACTTGCTTTACTGCAGTTTCTGCTTTGCTTTCTGTGATTTTTATCAATGAGCCTCATTTAAAAGCTGGTGCCTTACCCTGGATTCCTGCCGCCTTTCCCCTGAAGAGCAGCTTCCACACCTCTAAAGCTTGCATTGACAAAAATGTTTGTTTCTCTATTCCTTCCGACTGATGTGACTCAGTGAGGAGATTGTACAAGTTTTATAGTAAGGGTGGGTGCAGTAAATCTGCAGCAGCAGGGTGGAAGTGAACATTTCTGCAGCACCTTTGGCAACCCTGGTGTCTGCTCAGTAAAGGCTCCGGTAGCACAGAGCAGCATTCCAAGCTCCCTGTGGTACTATTTCCACCACCCATGAAGATAAAAGGTTGAAAACTGGCCTGTTAAGATTAGTTATCTAAAATTCTGTTGTTCTCTGCAAATGCTGCAAAATGGTCTCATGTCTAGAACAGGGTGGTTGGTAGGAATTCTCGCGCCGCTCTCTGCGGCGTCGGAGCTCGTGCGGGTGTGCAGCCAAAGACCAACAAAACCATTGGACGGTCTCCGGTTGACTCCATTAGCTTTGGGGTCAAACAAAAGTAAACTGTAAACTCTAATGGAGGACTTGAATTATTTGAGAAGTCTAGTTTACTTTACTAGAGGTTGTTTATAGCACTTCCCTGCTTTCCAGCGTGTTAATGGATCTTTGGAGAGCAGGGTGGAGATGCGGGGAAGATGTAGTTTTAAAATCTTTTAGTAAAGCATTGGACAAATAAGTATGAAATCATGATGAAAAATATTCAGTTATGCTTAAGCTTTAGATAATGTGCTTAAAAATTCCTGCGGCATTGTGAGAGAATCTCTACCTGAAGTGCAAAGACCTCTCTGTGAGTTTGTGTTCATTCAGTTCCTGCAAATATGTCAAAGTTTTTTTTTTTTCCTAAGAAAACTTTTATTTTTTCATAGTCCTGGCCTTTTTTCATAGTCCTGGCCTATTTAAAAAAAAAAAAAAAAAAAAAAGAAGATGCAGGAATCCCCCTTTTTTCCTGGTTCTGGTGAAACTAGGCTAATGTGCCATACAATTTATTTGTGGAAAATATACAGAAAATTCAAAGAGAGAATTTAAAAGGGCAAGTATGAAAAAAACTCCTTTCATTCTGTGAAATGAACCCAGCTCTGTGAATTTTTATGGCAATGCAGGCTTTGAGTTCTCCTCATTATTCTCAGAGGACACACTTATGAAGAAAAACAGAGCATCCTGGGAGCCTTGGAGTAGTTAAGCAAATTCTGGAAAACAAAAATACATTTTAACTCATGGCAGAGAGCTGTAATTACCTGGGGGAATCATCTGACTCCAAGAAAAATGCCCTTTCTTGGACAGTAGTGACCGTAGCACAGCAGTTATATAAAAAATGAGAAAGCACTGATGAGCAAAGAAAGCAAAATGTTAGAGGTCAAAAAGTGTGGGTCTAAAGATAGAACTGTCCAAATGCAAGCTCAATTAACCCTCGTGCTGGAGATGAAAGCAAAGGGCTCTTTCATCAAATGAATGAGGAGATAACAAGAAGAGAAGAAGTAGGCTGTTATTCAAAGAGAGTGGGAATAGAGGTTAAAGATAATGAAGACATATTTTCAAACTGGATGAATAGCGCCTTAGTTCCCAGTAATGATGTTGCTGAATAGGCAGCAAGGGCAAGAATGAAGTTACAGGACTGGGAATTACCACTTTTGAGGCTGATGCCAACCTGAAGGGCTTGATGTGTTCAAGGAGATGGGAAGGGGGACACAGGAGCCCAGACTAAATTACCTTTATCTCTGAACACAGTCCCTGGGGAAGCTGACTGTAGGAGCAGTAGTGGGGCTGCAGAGCAAGGTCAGAAGTAGCAGCAGAGCTTACGAAACAGTTTGTAGTTTGTAAGTTTTAAAGTTCCAATAGAGAATGAGGTAATAATGTTTCAGGGGCCCTCAGTGAGGAAACCTTTTCACTTTCCTGGCAGAGGTGCTCTTGTCATGTGAGGAGGACAAATGCAAAGGCAGAATTTGAACAAAAGTCATGAATTGTATAAAATCATGTCTGAGTGATGTGACCATTGACTGGCCCCTCTGGAGGGATTCATGCATTGCCTTCAGGCCTAAGGCAATAAGGTGTTAGAGACCATTAAACTAAAAGTAGACACAGAAACTCAGGTTGGACCGTTTTTAGGTATGAGGGGGCTTTGAATTCCCACTGTTAGACCTCTCTTGGTTCTGGAGCTTTGGCTACCACAGACTAAACATTCCTTTTTTTCTTTTCTTATTTTCAGGTAGTGTACATCACTGCCACATTCCCATTCATCATGCTCCTTGTTCTACTCATCCGTGGCGTGACCCTGCCTGGAGCTGCAGAAGGCATCAAATTTTATCTCTACCCTGATATCTCACGGTTAGCTGACCCACAGGTACAGAACCAGGAGTGGGGAGCGGGATGATTTCCTGTGCAAAGGGGGACTGTGGAGGGTGATGGTGCTGATGCAATGGCAATCAGGTTTTTTTCCACAGTCTTTAGAGGTCCAAATATAGCATGAACTTTAATGTTGGGTTATATTTTCCAGAGATCTGCTTGAGAAGGTCACTGTTAAATGTGTTAATGCATCTTTCCACATGTATGTTTGTGTGTGTATGCGTGTGTATTTTTTTTTGTGTCAAAGGACTCTGAGGCTGTAGACTCTGTCCCGTAATACAATCTCAGCTTTCTTGTTGGTAAGGTAAGAGAGATGCATTTTTTTAATGAGGATAGTCTTTAGTTTCAAAGGAGAGACACGTGAGCTTCACAGATGGAACAACAAGCGACAACTGTGAGTACCAGTGTCACTTACCTCCCACTGCTCAATAGGAGGAGATTGGGAGAGAAGTGAATGAAATTATAGAAGAATGAAAAGCCACGCAAAGGTGGAGAAAATGCTTTCTGAGGCACAGGAACTACTGTTTGCTGGCTAGTGGGAGCCAGGCTTCCTCTTTCTGTATAGATAGAAATTCTGTCTGTGCTCAGAGAGTGCGAGTATGGGACGTTTGAGCAGATCAGCATTGTTTCATCCGACAGTGTTCATGTGAGAAATGAAAAAAGAAAAAAAAAATAGAATACTCCCCCATGAAAAAAAGAAAAGAAAACAAGGGATCTTTGAAAATAGTAAAATGTTGGTCAGAGTGATAAGAAATAACATCTGTCTTGGCTATTTCTAATGAGTATTTGGCTAAAATAAAACTCTAATGGTTTCTAAAGAACTGAAGTAGGAAAAGGGTAATTGAAAGAAATATCATGAAAATCTGGTTTATTGTCTAGTCTTGTCCTCTTTTACAAGACACCCTTTTCACAGGAGACATTATATTTTATGATTTAATCTTACTTTATGGGAACCTATCATTTTTATGATCTACTGTTAGACCTAACCAGAGTGTCAGCAGATAATGTAGGAGAGGTTCATGTGAGCTGGCCAGCTCCCGCCCGCAGTCTAGCAAAAGCATCACTCTGAGGAGACAGGAGTCAGCAAGGTGCTGGGAAGTGATGGTGGGAGGGAGGAGGTAATGGTCCTCAGTCTACATTCTCACTTACTCAAATTCCTTGGTGGTTTCCACTAGTGTTAGCAGACTTGAATTTGCAGAAAGAAGAGAGCAGATGGGATTCAGAAGATGTGTTTTGATAGCTTGCTATGTATTTACTAGCCAAGAAGTTCATCGTGTACGGTTATTGCACTCTGTATGTGTTTTTTATAATGTAATCAAGACAAAGAATCATGAGACCAAGATCAGATATGTATCTTATAAAATGCATTGTATTTTGCTTGTTTTTCCCCCATCCCTTTGACTTTTTATCTCACATTTGAACAGGTACAAAAACCAACCAGAAAGCTAGAAAAATAAACAAACCAAATACACAAACCTGTTTCTCAAGCTTTTCACATCCTCAGTTTAAGGAATCTATCGGCTGACTCTAAGTGAAATGAGTTAAAAGAGAAATGAGCAATGTTATAAATACTTCTGCATTTCCTATTGCACTGAAACATGTTTATTGTTGTGCCAACAGGAAGGATCAGCTGAATGACTAAGAAACTAGAAATATTGAGCATCTCTGGGGAGGGGAAACAGAAACTATTGTAGAGATTATGTTCTTCTGGGTTCTGATGCTAACAATTTTATTTTCCTTGTGAAAGCCAAACTTGCAAATGTGTTGCTCTCTTTCTCTGTCTCCCTAATCCTTTAGCTCTCGCCCTCAATGGAAACAATTATTTTGTTGATTTTGCTTAGTTTGAATTGTGTGTTTGCATTGGTTGTTGCAATGCAACAATGCTGGTAATAACAGTGTTTCTATCTTTCCCTTTAGGTCTGGATAGACGCAGGGACACAAATCTTCTTCTCATATGCAATCTGCTTAGGAGCAATGACTTCCCTGGGGAGCTACAACAAGTACAAATACAACTGCTATAGGCAAGTTTCCGTCCAAGGGGGTTTAGTGTTTTAGCTAAATGATGTAAATAAAGTAGGGACAATGGGTTAATTTTTTTTTAATTAACTTGCTCCATGACATATGTGTGACTTAGGGACTGTTTGCTGCTGGGATGCCTGAACAGTGGTACCAGTTTTGTGTCTGGCTTCGCAATTTTTTCCGTCCTGGGCTTCATGGCACAAGAGCAAGGGGTGAACATTGCTGATGTGGCAGAGTCAGGTACGATGGTGTTGGTGGCAGTGGTGGTGGGCACTGCCGCCCAGCGTGTGAGCAAAGTTCTGCAGACCCAATCAGCTAACATCTAAGTGATAAAACAGAACAAGATTTCCCATAACTGCCAGAAACAATAAGCACATTGTTGATTTGGGCTTTAATCTAGAGCAGTGAGGGTTAGCTGGGGTTGTACTGTCTACTCTGTCTTGATTAACAGGACAGCAAACGCGTTTCCTAGAGTGTACTAATCAATTTGAGTTGAGATTAGAACAAAGATAACTACACCATTATCCAGGGTCCAGAATGTCATCGATTCAATAATTTATTCCATCCTTCTTTTCAGACTACCTTTATTTTCATTCAAATGCAAATTGCCAGTGTTTATGTATTTTTCATAGCTTAGCGTTGCTTGCTCACAGCACTAGAATAGGATTAGTATCTTGGCCTTTTGAAGGGACACACACACATACATTCCCAAATCTCACTGAAAGGCAAGAGAAGTTGGAGAACTCCATCTCCAGGATTTTGTGGACCATTTCACCTGCAGGAGTTCTAGGTGTTGCAGTCCTGATTTGTGCTCTGTAACTTCAGTGTGAGGTTGACAGGACTGTCAAAGTCCATTTTGAAACCTGATGTATACTTAAGTTCCTCCCCTGTTTCAGAAGTGTCCTTCCCATTAACATCCAGCTATGCACATGTAGAGGTAGAAGCTCAGTCCTCATAGCTTGTGACTGTATCTCAAACAAAACAGATGACAGTTTTCCTCTGGTCTATAGGGGCAGGTGTAACCATGTGTTTGCACATAGAACAGACAGATTAGTTGGGAATTACCATGGAAAAATAATGTATCAGGCCTTGACAGCCATGAGGCTTAAAGCTAATCAGATTCTAGTAATAACAGTGTCACCTGAGTGCACTTTTGATATTTCCTTCTAATTTTTCGAGCCCTTTTAATTCACCTGCGTAGTATTTGAAAGCTTTATTCTGCAAACATGCTATTAAAACGCAAAGGTCAATATATCTTCTAATCACATGGCTCTAGGAGTTAAGTCTTTAAGAAAAATGTCTCTCTTCACAAGGGCTAATGAAAAACTAATGACACTGATGGCACATTGATTCTTGGGTGGCTGCAATTGGCATAGCTCTTACAAGTGCAACTAGTAACAGTCTTGGCCATAATGCTTATTTTGATCGGAGGTTGATGACTTTGTTTGGAAACAGGAAGCAAGGGAATAATCCTATTGAATGAATCATAAATAGCCCTATTATTTTTATTTATATGTAGGTGGACCAACTCCAAGAGTAGTATTTTTAAGTATTTGTACATTACTTTTTTATCTGGGAAATATTTATTCTGATTTTTAATATTATATCTCTGATAGAGGCAGGTACATTCCTGTCACTTAACATTTCTAGAATTAAACAATTCTATAGTGACACTGGATTGTTAAGATCTTTAAACACAAATTAACTCACTTAGTGTTTAAATAGCCTTTTTCCAACACCTCCATAAGAATTTTTGTAAAGGAGGGTTTTAATAGCTTATTATAGGGACAGCAAGGGCAGGTATTAGCTTCTGAACTCAGCTTTTGATTTTTTTCCATATTTTGTTGTCTCCTCCTTTATTTATGTCCATGTCACCAATGGCCAGAGATTGCAACTGTCTCACCATTGCCGTGGGTGCCCATCGCTGCTGGTCCTTGGCTAAGTCCTAGGGAACTTTTTTACATGACAGTAAACACTACTGAAATTATCCAAAAGTATCCAAACCACTTCCCTTGTGTTTTCATGCTGCCTTTCTCAGAGAGAGAAGTGCAGAGCTACTAAAGACACTTGGTCCCCCTGGGATGAGTGTCCCCGGACCTGCACGGGGCTCTGGGAGAAGTTCTCGTTGCTTCTTCTCAGCACAGAAGGATTCAGCAGGTGCTTGAGCCTCTCTTTTCTGGCCCTGCCTTTTTTGGTTTCTTTTGATGCAAGGTCAGAGCTGCTCCCCTGGGTCAGGACAAAGCAAGCAGAGGTGCTGCCACTTGGCTGCAGCACTTGGCAGAAGATGTTGTCCGCAGGGCTGAGACCCCATCTCTGCCCAGCAAGTTAAATTCCTCCTGCCCTATCCATGACACCATTTGTTTACCCTCCTGAAAGCCACAGGAACATCAACAAATTTGCTGACAGCAGAATCTCATGGCCACATTTTTTCCCAGTGCCAAATTCAGTGTTGGTGCCATGTGCCTGGGACGCTCCTGTCAGCCAGGGCTGGCTCCTGCTGAAAGCACTGGTCACTGCTGGCCTTCACTGGCTTTAGCAGGTTACTCAACAGTAAACTCAGACTTCTCTGACTGCTCAGTGAAAACAGATTTTAAATAAATGGCTTTTTTTTTTTTTTTTTTTTTTTGTCTCAGAAATTCTTTTAAAGGTAGAGAGGAAAGCAGTGGGGGCTCAACGAAACCATAGTGAGTCCTGTCAAATCCATGTGACCTCTGTTTGGCTGGAAAAAACACTTTTCTACCCATGCAATTTGTAGCACTGTTACACCAGCACAAGATTTGCTGGGGGGGTGGTTTTTGTTGGTTTTTTTTGTTTGTTTTTTGGTTGTTTTGGTTTTTGGTTTTTGTTTTTTGGTTTTATTTTTTTAATTCCATCTGCAAACAAATTCAGATTAAGTATGTCTGACAGTAATGCTTTGGGTTTCCTGGTGCCTGCCTGGTGTCTGCCTCTGCAGCTCTCCAGCCATGCCACAGCACCCCATGGCAATCGGCCAGTGTGTGGGCTGGGATCATGGCAGTCCTCACTGGCTTTTAATAGCAGCCACAAGTGCTTCACTTTTGCAAAACACCCTTCAAAACAACAGGGTTTCAAATTAAATACAATTCTTAGATTATTTATGTTTCGGTTGAGGGCTTGCCAGGAACATTTTCTTTCACATGGATTTTTCTTTTTATATTTCAACACTTAGTTTCAAAGGAAAATCAAAATGAGCTCAGGGCTTAGGGTACTTGGTATTAGTTGATATCACAGTGCAAGAACAGTTTCACTGGCCAAAGCTTACAGAATTGCAGCAAATTTTGAAGAGAGCAGTTTTACATCTGTCTCATCAATTGCACAGATCAGCTGCAAATGCCATCTGTTAGCAGCTCTCCCTCAGAGAGGATCTACTGTATCCACTGATACAAGGGGGAAAAAAAGAAAAGCTCCCCGAAATTTGAGACATTCATCAATTTTTGGTATCTTTTGTCGTATAAAATCATAGTTGTGCTTAATTTAAAATAAAATTAGTTGTTTGATTGTTGGCTAATTTGTATTTATTTATGTTCAAATACTTCCAGTGACTTAAGGTTTTCTTTAGTTTGAAAAAAAGTCATCTCGTTATACCTTTTTCTCTTGCTTCTTTTTCCATCTTTCTTGTTGGAAAGGAAAAGTGGGAGGTAGGAAGAGCAGTGGTAGAGATTTTTCCATACAAATCAGAGATAAGAATGTTTGGCCACACACTGCAGCACCTTTAAAAAAATTCCTTTTCCCATTGAAAATTACATGAATCCACTTGAAAACTGGCACTTTGAAGGCTCCTCAAAGTAAACAAGCAGATGAGCCGGGCATTCCTGGTTTCAGTCTGAAGTGTAGTCTGCCCTTAGAATTTTTTGTCAGCCTCACCAAATTTCTTCATCGCCTCTGAGAGCTGCCATAAATGCCGGGTTGCCAGTGTTCCTGTCTCCCACTGGTGGAGGGCTCTTCCTCTCCCCACAAAAGCTCTCACAAAGGACAGCTGATAGCACCTGGCTCCGGGTGAGGGTGCCTCTGGAGACGAGCACTGCTCCTGTGCTCCGTTTTTGGGTACAAGTGAGGTGACACTTGGTCACAGGGCAGGCGAGACCCCCCTAGGGAGGAGCACTCCACACTTTGGGTTCCAGTGCAGAGAACCTGGGCACTCAGCCCCAAGCACTCAGCCCCGGCCCCACTGGTGCTCCTACACTTGCAGCCCATCCTGCAGTTGGGGGGGATGATGGTCATGCTCAGTGTCACCGTGGCAGGTCCATGTAAGCTGGCCTGGATAGGGACAGATGGTGTAAAAGCATGGGGAAGCAATTTTACACAGAGTGATTTTACACCCCAGCAGTTCCTAACAGCCGTTTTCTCAATTTTCAGTCGATAAATTTTAGAGTACCTGATCACTCAGTGCAGCAGGGAGAGTTTGCAGAAGAGAAGGAGGAAACTCCTTGGAGTGCAAACCCCAGTTTAGAAAAGCCGTGCAGGGTTTGGAGGTTGCATACAGAGGGAGGCAGTGGTTGCATTCGTGGAAATCCCAGGGAATGTTTGTAGCAGAGTCGCCTTCCCTGCATGCAAAAGAGTTTCATCATCATCATCTTCATCATGACCATGTGGGCTAGCAGTGGGATTCTGCCATTCCCTTGGGTCACCCCTGTCCCCCAGTCCCCAAGACTGTTCTGTGTCCATGCAGGGCAGGTGTAGGGCACCTCCATTACTGGCACGTTTGAGACAGATGTTAAAACTGGAGATCTGTTAGCACTGGCCTTGGGGGTTTGCCTGTGGTTTCTGCTGTAGTCATGCGTGCTTCGATTTCAGATAAAAGAGCCAAACTGTTTCATTTCTGGTATTTCCAGCTGCGTTTGGATTTATCTGAACGGAACCAGGCATTCCTGAAATTGAGGGTGGCTACCTTTACCAAAGAGCTGGTACTTATTACTTTTCTTCCCTTCCCCCCTCCCTATTTTCTCTTTCTCTAGGTCCAGGCCTGGCCTTCATTGCCTACCCAAAAGCAGTGTCCATGATGCCACTGCCCACCTTTTGGGCAATCCTTTTTTTTATTATGCTTCTGTTGCTTGGACTGGATAGCCAGGTTAGTACAATGGATAAGGGATGTGTGACTTACTGTGTCAGCACTGCTGACTGAAAGAAGCATTAATTAAGAAGAGGATAACTCTAATGCTGCTTGAGAGGAATTCATCTGGGTTACTTTTTAGTGTAGGGGCTGCACTTGATGAATCTACAACTGTTGATTCATAATATTGTGTTGTTCAGGAAGTCCTTGTCAAATCAAGTGATAGTGGGGTCTACCACGCTAGGGCAGTTCTCCCTAACCTAAATTTCAGTCCTAGTCTGGCCACAAAATACCACCATTTTGGTCACAGTATTTTCTTACTTTGGAAAAAAAAAAAGCCTAATCATTTTAAAACATAAAGGACTGCAGCAGTCTGTTCCACAGAGTACTTTGTGCCATTGCAAACACCTGCAGGGTGTATACACCATCATTAAAAAACTAACAATTAATAACTACTAGCAGTATGGGTTTTGATGGTTGCCAAGTGCCAAAAAAGAAAAGCAAAGTCAGCACGAGGTACAGAAAAGCACATTATGTTTTGTACAGTATGTCCAGGGTGGCTTCAAGAACAGTGAGAGGACAAAGCTGCAGCCTTTTTTGGTTGCCTTGGGCTTGGAGGTGCTGAGCAATGTGGGATCCTGCTGACTTGTACGTCAGCAGCATGCATTCAATACCTCCAAACAGGCCAGAAAGCATCTCAGATTCCAGCTGTACTAATTTTATAGCACACACTGCTATTAATTAGTGAGCATGAAAAAAATCAAAAAGTTCAGTCAGGAGTTAGGTTGTTTTTCCCAGTGCTTACTTGTAGGAATGTTGGACTAAATACTGCCGAGGAACCTCTTTATGGCTTAATCTTTGAACTCTAGCAAGCAACTCTCAATTGCTCCTAAGTAAATGTGAAAGTACCCAATGCTGTGGTTCAGCAACCCTATGCTTATGCAAATTGGAAGCTGTCTAGTAATTTTAAAAAGCTCCTCACTGCGCAGAATGATTAAAACTAATTGGAGCGCTTAATTTCTCTCCTCCACCCCTCTGGTTTTTTGGAGTGCAGTCAAGCAGGTTTCTGGAATGCCAAAGCAGTTTCAGATCAAATCAGCTCAAAGGAAAGCATTTAAAAAGAAAACCAGTTTTACAAAAGTCAAAGTAACAAGACAGGAGGCAATAAAATTTGGTGGAGGACAAAATCTGTTTGCAGGACAGTCTGTATTTCCAAAACAGAGCTTCAGGAAGAGGGTAGAGTTGTTACAGGACGTTTCTGGGCACTGTAAGAGCAAAGAGGTGCCAGGTAGGAAAATGCAGCTTTTTCTGAAATAATCTCTGTCTTAAGTTCTCCGTGATAAGTTATTTGTTAAGATGATGTGTCTACTTAAAGTGAAGATCTTTTCTACAGAGGCAGCCTTGTTGGATACCTCCAATCCATGTCCTCATGTCTTCAGTGAGATGGGTGCTTTTGTACCTTGCAATGTTGGAAGTACAGATCAGTCAAAAGATCCCTTCCATGGTTTTACTTGGGGAAGTTCAGTAGTTGCCTTCCTCCAGGTGCAGAAAGATCTGGTTTTAGATTAACTTTAAACTTTTATTCAAATCCAGTCTGGGTTATTTGCTTAACTCAAGTTACACAGTTGTATAGTTTTTCAAAGGCAGATAAGTATAAATACAGTTATCATGAAGTGAGATAAAGACTTTTAGCTCATTTATTCGGTTTCATTTTTGTTTTGCAAATGCAAATAGTCAGATCATTGAATGAAGACTGTATGAACAGCTCCATAATTGCTGCAGAAGTACCCAGAGCCTCAGCCAGAGATACTCCACTCACAGCTCCATAAAGGACATGTTCAGTCAAGCTGTTTCACATCACAGCCTGCTTTCCCTTGGCTGGATTTTCACTGACAAACCCAAGAGCAGAATTATATCAAATTGTGGAATTAACCTAACTAGTATCTCTGACGTTTCACTGGCACATCAGAAAAAGTCTGGGAGGTGCTCTCCTAGCTTGGACTTTTTTGAGTGTTTTCCCCTCTGCCTCTTCTCTAGCATACATCCTGTGTTCATCTGGAACAGTGACAGCAAAAAAGCTACATAAATGCCTTCCTGTCATCAGGCACATAAGTGCCTCCTTCATCCTTACGGCTTGCATTTACAGAGCCCCTTTTTAGCTCATAAGGCTTCTAGGTAATAAAAAGAAATTCTAAAATCTTGTTCTGAAAGCTAACCACACACTCCAACCTCGGGGTTACAAAGGAATGGCTTCTATTTCTTTACTGAGAGCAGCACAGAACATGGGGCTGGGGAGTTGCTGGGGAGGGTTTGTTCAAGCAGGAGCCTAGGTGAATTTCATGGCAGGTAACCTTTAAGTCATTGATGTTGTTTTCCCCCCGTAGTTTGTTGAAGTTGAAGGACAGATCACGTCATTAGTTGATCTGCACCCATCCTTCCTAAGGAAGGGTTACCGACGGGAAATCTTCATCGCTATAGTGTGTTTCCTTAGCTATCTTCTGGGACTAACTATGGTGACTGAGGTAAGTAGTACCAGTGATGCAAATTGCCTTCTTTTTTAGCCATTTTTCAGGCTAGTTTTAGCTATGATTGAGACTGCAAAGAGTTAGCCAGTCAGAAGAGAAGTGCTTTTCAGATGGACAGAGCGTCTTTCATCCCTAGATCTGAAAGCATTTTGAATGGGAGTTATATATCCCTTCCCTTTTCAGTCACAGGAACAGAAATGTGAAGTCTCATTAAAGTCAATCTGATCTCAGGTACCAGTCAACATGAGTCTTAATATTAACATCTAGTTCTAAATGATGAAACTTATAGGAAAGCTTCTGCAGGACACATTAAGAACCCATCCAGTGGCATGCAGGGAAAGAGATTTTTATCTTAGTTACACAGATTTGAATTAATTAAATACCACTGGATTTATTCTAGTATAAACAAGACAGGAATATGTTCCAGTGCCTGCACTGTTATGATATTTATCTTCAAAATAAAATCCAAGTCAGATTTTAAAAACAACTGGAAGAGCGTGACTGTGGGAGGTAAAATAGCACCTGCAACAAAGATGCCCAAACCCCACAGTTTTTCAAGGGAAAGTGCAGTATAGTAAATGCAGAGTCTAACAACAGAGTATAAATAGTTATAAAACGAAAAAATGAACTATTTTCATGAAAGTAGCCCTTTCACTCAATAAATAAATGAAGACCTTAATGATGAACTGACTTCAATTTTCAGTCTTTTTAAGGTGTTAATGTTAGGAGGCAACCATTTGTTTCTTTAAATGCCCATCCTAAAATGCTTGTAAGAAGGAAAGATTTAAGTGTTTCAGTAGTTATATTAAGTGGCTTAATTTTGTTTAATCATTTTCTTGTTTGAAGTGTAGTAAACATGCATATTCCCTGGGGAGGGTAATGCCAAATATTTACCTTACCTATTTGCTAGGTGCTGCATCTTGTTGGACAGGAGTCATTGGGATATGTTGGTAGATGTAACTGGGAGCTGGGCCTGAATTCTTGGGGGTTTTTTCCTGTTGGATCTTAACCAATTATGTCTGTCTTTTACAGGGTGGCATGTATGTTTTTCAACTCTTTGACTACTATGCAGCTAGTGGTGTATGCCTTTTGTGGGTTGCATTCTTTGAATGTATTGCTGTAGCCTGGGTTTATGGTAAGTGAGAATCCTTTCATCTGATACCTTTTGATGAGTCAGTGACAATTTTGCTAGCCAAATATTTAATCATCAGCCACCCCAGAGTCTTCTTCCCAGCAACAGACACATGCCATTAATATAAATTTGCCCTGACCTCTTGGAGACAAAATTGCATCTGGGATGAATCCAACCTCCAATGTTTTTTCCACAAAAAATGAGTATTTTTCCATTGCTAATTAATAAAGGCACAATTAAGCATTTTAGTGTGTTAAGTTTAGAGGTGAGAGTTGAAAGTGTGGCCAGCCATGAAAATTTCTGTTTGTCTCTCAGATAATTTCCTTTCAGACCTGCAATGTCTGCAGGGACAAGCCAACCAAACAGAAAATACAAAAGAGAGCTGAAAGTATATTCTACCCCATTACTTTTGACAATGCCAAGCACCATGGTCTGACAGTGGCCCCTGTAGCTGCCTGAGCTGTGGAATAATCAGATGTTTGTTGATTAGGACTGGTTATTTCTCTGATTTTCCATGTATTCCATCTCCTCAGAAAAGCAAAACAAACAAAGTCAGATTTCTGTAGAAGCAGGCGCACCATTTGCTGTCAAGTCTTTCCCGTGGTGATCCCTCTGGGAAGTTCAGAGAGAGTCTGGAGAGAGAGGGGGTGTGATGGGAGCAGGAGAGATTAGCATCACACTCCTGCAGCCAAATAATGAGGGGAGGATGGGACAAGAGGTTCCCCCAAACTTTGAGCTTTTCAAGAAAATCATCTTGGACTTCACAGCTGTGGGAAGCATTTGAAGAGTACATCTGACACCCTCATCTTCCCTTTAAATACCCCTTGGGAAGCCTAGGAAAGCAGCTTTAACCTACAGTGCTTACATGGCTTTTATTTGCTCAATTCTTACAGGCGCTGATAATATTTATGATGCCATTGAGGATATGATTGGATACAGACCTGGTCCCTGGATGAAATGGAGCTGGATTGTGATCACACCAGTTCTTTGCGTGGTGCGTACTGACCCGTGCTCTTTCAAGTCTTAGGCTTGGCAGTGCTGAGCCACCTCTTACTGCTTCTCTTCAGGGGAAGGCTGTTGCATTCAGAGGCCGATTTGCAAAGAGAAGCTGAAGGCTTGAACATACTCTCAAAGACATCATGTTCTCAGATGTCAGCTGTTAACGTGACATCTGTCTAGTCTCTATTGTGCCTGCACAAATTGTTGGCTGCGTTTAAGTGGATTTTTCTTAGGATTGGCAAAATTCTACATGCACAAAGAGAAAACTCACTCTCCAGAGAGCAGTCGCTTACTTTAAGACATAGGACTGCTAGGTGATTGTAATAAAAGGACTTGAGCAGTCTGAGGCAGACCTTGGCTTGAAGTATTTCATTGGGTGGGAAGAATATCCTGGTAATCTTGCAATGTACATCAAATAGTTGAGCCCTGAAGAAATTGGCAGCGTACTGCAGCTGTTCAGCACCATCTCTTAGGACTCTGTCATCACACAGCAGATGCTATAAGCAGATGTAGTTGCTCTTCCCGTGATTGAAATGGAAGAACAATTCCCCCATTGGTTTAAAATACATATGGTATCCATCAGCTCTGCCTTTCACTGCCTGTCTTCCTCGGGGCCAGTGGTTACACCAGAGCCCTACTGGTTTTAGCAGGTTTTGACCCTCACTTTGTTTTCCTTTCTCATCCACAGGGGTGCTTTATCTTTTCTTTGGCCAAGTATAAACCACTGACCTACAACAAGGTCTACACATACCCAGACTGGGCAATTGGCCTGGGCTGGGTTCTCGCCCTTTCCTCCATGATCTGCATCCCTATGGTGATGGTCATCCGCATCATTCAGTCAGATGGGTCACTCATTGAGGTAAGAACAACCAGTTGTCTCTCTAGAGAAGGGGAGCTTTAACCTGTTGTGTTTTATACAAAGTAATGCTTGGAAAACTGCCACCTTGCCCAGGTAAGGCAAATAAGACGGTTAAAGATCACCTGTCCTCTAGGCAAACAGTAGAAAGAGAACAAACACAGAGCCTTCTGTCCTCAGATAAACACCGAGTGATTTTACTCGTGTCCCACTTGTGCAGCTTCCCGCTTGGCCAATCATTACCTCCACGTGCAGACAAACATTCAAGGCCTGGGGTGTTTCTGAGCCTCAGGTTTCTCTTCTCCAGCCCCCAAGGACACAGAAGCACCATCCTGAAAATTGCTGGGAAAAAAAAATAGAGAGAGACCTGCATCAAACCTACTTGTGTGAAAACCTATTGGATTTCAAGGAAATTCAGATACACCTTTGAATTGTGTATCTCTCAGGCATGGCCTTCAGCCTTCACTGTGGGAGACTAAATAAAAGTCAGACCCTCTTGGCAGAGGGCTTCAATTTTTTGCTTTTTAAATTTGTGTTTATTTTATTTCAAACTGAAACAATGGATCCAGATTGCCCTGGTATTTGGAAAACTTCAGGTCTCATTTAGATTTGACAGTGCAAATTCCCTCAGGTTTGGATTTGCAGGAAATCTCTTGCCCTTTGCAGTTCAGTCTCAGCTCCTCTAACTTTTTTTCTTGAGGTGGAAAGGTTTTAGAGGCTGTGCAAGCATGAAACTTTGCAATTCTCTTCAAAGTTTTCAGATTCGTTTTTTTGCCTAACAAGTTGATCTTAAATGCAGCTCAGGGTATTCTTGGAGAAGAAAGTAGGACACTTTGGCTTAGGAAAAAAGAGAATAGAATCTAAAAAAACACCAAACCCAAACATTTCCCAGAGCACAAACACTTGCATTTGTTTTTGTCCAAGTGTTAATGGCCTTTTTCAGCTGCGGCCGGGGCATAAGTGTTAATTTTCCTGCCTACATTGTCACCATGAGAGACGAATCTAAAAGTAGCCAAAACACTGCTCAAAGGCCAAGTTAGGAAAGGAAAGAGAGTAAACACTGGTCAGATGCCATTCAGTTCTTCCTTTGTGAACTAAGATGTAGGATAGAAGTTGCAACTTGGCAGCGAAGGCTGGGCTGAGAGGCAGAGCTGTTTGTAAATGAGGAACGAGGGCGCACATCATCTGCAGCACGGAAAGCCCAACGTGCAGGGTGCTGCATGATGCTGGGACTTCCCTCCTGTCTGACTTCCCTGCCTCAAGTCAGGCTCTGCAGCTGAGCAGGAGCTGAAGGCTCCACAGATCCCCACATCCTTACAGAGACACGGGCACACATCTCCGACAGCCGCCGTCCCTGTCCTTGGAATGCCGCGTCCTGCGCGTGGAGACGCAGAGGCCTTCTGGTCATCTCACCTCTGCTTTCCTTCTCTCTTGCAGAGGATAAAGGCAGTGGCTGCCCCCAAGGAAGTGAATCGATGGTCCAAAGAAACGGAGAGTGGCACCCCCTTCTGCCCCAATGGAACTTCGAATGGCGGATTAATCAAGCCAACTCATATCATTGTGGAAACCATGATGTGAGCTCTCTCTGTGAGAGGATAAACCTGCTTTAACTGCCGTTTACTAACCATAGATTCTCATAGGACCAGGTTTACAGAGCTTTATATTTGCACTAGGATTTATTTTTATTTCTCACAGAGAAAGTTATTTTTTGTGTGTGTTTTTGTTTTTGTTTTTTTTTTTAATATTTTGTAAGGTAATCACAGCAGACGTCTCTCTGTAGAGGGAGAGCTTTCATATCAGACTAGACATATTACAAGAATTTACTATTATTGGGTTTTTTTAAATATATATATCTTTATCTCTAAATATTATACATCTTACCACTTGAATTGATTGTCTTGCCAGCAATACATTCAAGTCTCAGAAAGCAATTTTAGGTGCTGGTATGGTTGGGAGCAGGGTAACCTACAGAACACACAAAAGAAGCTCTGTCGAGAGATACATTTTTTTAAAAAATGCTGTTTCAAGAGAATTTTCAAAGGTGTAGTATTTCCACCCTCTGGTTCAACTGTGGTGAATAACAGGCATCAGGGTCCTTTAGGGAGTGTGGACAGTTTTGTTTAGTGCCGTCCCTGGCTAAGGGTATAGCCAAACAGCTGGAGTGGAGAGTTTGCAAGGGATGCAGAGAAGCTGGGTGTGAACAGTCTTGTGGCTCTCCCTCCCAGGGACAGCACTGGGACCCTGTCACACCAACCAAGGAGAATTTGAGGAAGGCATTTGTAGGATTTGGCGTGGTTCAGTCTTTTGTTGTTGTTGTATTTAAGATTTTTGAGGTTTTTTTTTACTTAAGTGAAATGCCTGCTGTTTGTGTGTGAGCAGGGAGGTTGAGTACCTGCTCCTGAGTTTTCCAGCAAACCGTATTTTGGTGTGGTGGCACTGGTGTAAACATGAATTCTGCAAACTGGGAGGGCAGCCTGTCCCCAGGGCAGCAGGGGTGAGCGCAGAGTAGCCAAGAGGGGAAAAGCAGTACCTACTCTCTGGGTGCTTTAGGTGTTCCCTTCCTCATCTGGACTTTGGGCAGGAAAATAAAGGAATCGCTTCTGGACTCTGACTGTCCAGGGCTGAACACCAAGCAGGTCATCTCTGACAGGAGAAACAAAACCACTCACCTGATGTAACTGGTATTGATAACAGACACGATGTTAATAATAATAGTAATGATGATAATAATATCACACAGCAAACAGGTGCTTTTCATCCCTCTCAAAAATGCTTTTCCAAGTTTGGTAACCAGGATTTGCTTTATTTATTTATTTGGGGAAGGGAGGTCATTGCTGTTGGAGGAGCAGACAAAAGGACTAAGTGAGTCCCTTGCCCTGTGTTACTAAATAGCAGTAGTGGACCTAGAGCCCCCAGTCTCCTTGCTCATCATTGGACTAAACCATGATTTGATTTTATTTTACTTTCTTTTATTCTATTTTACTTTATTTTTAGGGGGGCTGGAGGGTGGCAAACATATTTATGAATCTTATAAGAAACAGGGCTGTTTGGAATTTAAATTAAAGCAAAGGGAACATGTAACACTGAAATATTTTGTGTTGGTCAGATGGAATTGGGTACCATTCCAGGTGAGACTGGGAAGTGAAGAGAAATGACTACAAGGAGTATAGAAATGGGGGTTCCACTTCATGTAGTGAAGGTGAACATTTCTGTGGGGAATTGGATGCCTGAAAACTGTCCAAAACATGGACAAAAGACTTCTTTTCTTTTTTTTTTTTTTTTTTTTTTTTCTTTTTTTTTTTTTCCTCTCTTTTTTTAATTGAGCAGGTTGTGCTGGGAACAGGTTCTCTGGCAAAACTCAGCCTTGTCTTGTGGGCATTGTATTAGAGGGAGAGAGGTTTTTTCTTATGATATCACAGGTAGTCTATCCAAAGGTATTTAGAAGAAATGCTTGATAAAAGCAGAGTTTGTATCTGCTTATTCTGCTGTCAACTTAGTCTTTCAGGGCAGAGGTTGTCATTTAAACAGGAACATAAACAGTTCTTAACATTCCTACACAGTAGCTTTATTTCATTTTTTCTCGCCCTGTGTGCTAACGGGCTACAGCAGCACAAACATTTCTTAACTTGTTGGTTTCCTTGTAACAGAAACAGGGAGATTTAAAACCAAGAGATGGACCAAAATAATTACTAAATATTAATTATTAAAGAAAAACATCACTGCATCTATAACTTCCAAATCTTTTTAGTTTGAATTTGTAGATTCTTTTACAA
Organism: Hirundo rustica; assembly: GCF_015227805.2. Taxonomy (NCBI): domain Eukaryota; kingdom Metazoa; phylum Chordata; class Aves; order Passeriformes; family Hirundinidae; genus Hirundo; species Hirundo rustica. The sequence goes on from NC_053461.1 coordinate 11,151,973, forward strand.
CAAAGAGCTGAGTTGCAGCAACAAAACCAGCCATGATAGAATTGTGTTTTCTTTTTTCTGGTTGCTGTATTATGAGAGTTCTGAAGGAAACTTTTGCACAGCTGGAGATGACAGATATCTTAATGACACCTGCTGGGCCAGTGGCAGAAACCATCCAAGGTCACAGGAGGAATTCTGAGAGCCAGTGGGTATCATCAAATGTGCCCAAAATAAAGAAATATGCATACAGCAATTTTATTTTTTAACAAGCAAAGGCAAGGAAATGTAACCAAAAATAACTCTCTTAGTGGGCTTCAGCTTGGACTCTCATTTTTAAGTTACAGTCAGAGTCTGCAGTAAACAGACACAGGTGAAGAGGAAGTAGAAGGTTAAGGGGGTCTAAATTAATGGTTTTTGTGAGTGCAGATGAAACACTGATGCTTCATTTATTTCTTTTTTTAATATACATATATTGTCATACAACTGTGTTTGAGCTTATATAGTTTGCATGTGACTTTTTTGCTACAGAGCTGAGATAAGCTTTAGTTAGGGGGAAAAATGGTTTGGCTACATCAAAGATGTCTCCAGCAAGTCAGCTGGGTGTTTAGGCATCTCCTGTGTTATGGAGCGTGTCTTAATGGGAAGAACCAGAGGGATAATACTACACCTTTCAAAATACAACTACCAGAGAATAGAACCCAGCCCCATTTCAATACGAACTGTGCCATTCAAATCAGTCGCTTCCATGTTCCAAGTGAAAAGGTCTCGCACATATGCAACAACCTCTTTGAAGATTCTCTCTGTCAGCTTCCCTGGCCCTGCTGTGCTCAGCATGACTGCAAGGGAGGGCTGGGACTCACCAAGAGCCAAGAAATCATTGTTTCTGGAAAACAGTTCCCCTATCCCCTGCTCCATTCCCGGACAGAAAAAAAAAGAAAAAAAAAAAAAAAAAAAAGAAAAGAAAAAGAAAAAAAAAAAAGTACTTAATTCTTCTTGGTTTGTCTGGGGTTTGAGTTCCAGTGAGCTCATTTGCATTTTTAAAGTTTGGGGTTTTTAACCTAACGATTTTATCAGATTTCTAAAGTTTTCTTGGTGATAAATTTGCATTTCAACATGATCCTCTGCCAAATTTATTAAAAAATAATTTTTAAAGAAAGTTTGTGTTTTCTACCTATTTTAACTGCAAAGACAACTGATTTTTTCCTATATTTACTTGTTTAAACTCTTATGACCTATTTTACCTGTTTTGTGTAAATGAGGAACTCTATGTTAAAGCATCATGACTAGTTGTAGATGAACGGGTTTGGATCTGGGGAAAACAGTGCAGTTTTGGCATGAGCTCTTTAGAACCAGATCCCTGAGATTTAAGCCAGCATAAACCAAGACAAAACGCACACTTTTTCATGTTTCATATACCTTTGTATTCATGGGGTCTTCTGGGCTTGCAAACAGCAGAGTTTCAGCAGCATTTATTTCCAGCTGAACTGAAATCAACAGATAGTAGAAATGTAAGGGGGAACATTTCCCCATAAGATTTTTCTGACCTGTTTCTTATTTTTCTCAATTTTCCAAACCTTTTCAGTTCACCTGTCACTAGTGATGATCTCTCTGAATGAGCATCAATTCTAAGGGACTTTACCAGTAGTCTGTATCTCAGTGTTTAAACAGTATGATTTCATAAATAGAACTGGTTTTTTATTGTTGTTGTTGTTATTATTCTATTTTTCCTTCTCATCTATAGCTTTCCTTTTCATCTGGTCCAAACAGATCCACACATTTAGAAAAGTCCTCTTTCAAGTTTGACATAATAGGTCCACAATGGGTTTGTTCTTGTGTTGTAAATGAAAATACAGAAGCCTGGCAGCTGTATTTGCCATCTAGAACAGTGCTGGTGGCCACCCCACAGCAGCAGTGCAGCTCCTGGAATTGGGGGTGCAGGGGAGTTCAGTATGAACTGATGAAACAGCTCAGCAAAATTGATTTTCACTGCTGTTCCTGGGGAGAGGAGGAAATGAGAAAAAGTAGCGGGGAGGGGGGAAAGATAGTGCAGCCTTAAAGTTGCTGTAACACCGAAAAAAGCCCAACAACATCAGCAGAGCTTTTATTGTCACCACCAGAACAGCACCTCCTGCATCTGTTTCCCGTCCTGTGTTCATCCTCCTTTTCCAACTGCAGATGCTCCTGGTTCCTCTTCTTTGTCTCAGTGTTAGATAACTCAAGTAGATCTGAAGACACATGGACATCTCCATTCAATAGATCTTTTCCAAGTCTCCTCCTGGTCTGTTTTTATTTGCTAAGGAGACTTCCAGTTTTGTTGAGGTTGTGCTTGTCACACTTGGGTTCAAAGCTCCCACTTGTTGAATCACTGGCAAACTTCCAGCTGTGGGAGAAGGATTTGAACACTTTTGAATAACTGATTATTAGCTTCCATGTCTTGTGGTCCCTGCAGGATCACTCATGGAAGCACAATGTATATAAAATGTTAAATAAGCTGTGCATTGAATGCAGTGGACAAGTTAGTTAAGCAGCTCAAGTACACTTGGAAGAAAGATGACCCTGACATCATTTCCAAGGAGAGTCAATGGAATTTGCTCACTTTCAGTAAAAAGAGTAAAAATAAATCTGTGTTTAAGTAGACTAGTAGATGAAATCTTCCACCCTCATATGCACGCACACAGTGGGGACATTGCTTCTATTCCTAGGCTGCAAATCACGTGTGTAAATCTTGCCAAGCTGTTCAGGATGAGGATTGAGGAGGTTTAGGCACCACTTGCCTGCAAAGAGCCAACCAAAGAGCCAGGGTGTCCAGATGGTCTTTCCTAAATGGGGATGGTGGAAGAGGGGAAGTAATAACAAACTCCTGGACCGTGGCCCCTCCACAGAAGCCTTAAGGTTTGATTTGTAAGCTCTCCTGGCTCCTTGTAGGCATCACATGTCTCCTGGCATGGGAGGTTGGGTGTGGTGTGGGTTCAGGCAGCTGCCCTGGACTTGTTTTCTCCGAAATCAGCATCCAAAGCCTTGTGGTTAGGATTGACGTGTAGTTGTGTATTTGTATATTTGCATGAGCAAAGGTCAGGAACTGTCAGACCCTGATAGCTTGTTTTATTTCTTATAATCAAAGATAAGCTTAAGAAACAAAGTATTAGTTGATTTGGTGACACTTGACATTTAAGAGACCATTGAATTGGTGCAAAAGAGGTGCCCTGAGCTCCATATTTTGGTCACAAAAATTTCCTTATGGTGTTAGCAGTCAATTTGAGTCTATGGGGAAGATTGCTCAAGTGAGACTTGAATATAACCAGCACCAGCACCCACTGGAAAACTGCCTGATCCAGCCCCACACCCTCCCCCAGATTGTGGCTCTTTTCTGCCAGCCCAAAAAAATGTGTACATGGACAATGCTTCTCTGAAAAAAAAAAAAAAAAAATCTCAATTTGTTCATTTCTATTAAAAAATAAACAGAAAAAGTCACATCCTTTGTGTGGTTTTTTTCCAGTTGTCATTGGAATTGGTAATTTCAATTTACCCATGCCCTATAACAAGAGCAGAAATAGCTTGAGTCACCATTTCATCAAAAATGGGGACAAGCTCAAAATTTTACAGGTTGAGAACTTTAAGAAAGCAAATCACCCACCCATCCTCATCAGAGGTGGAAAACTTTGGTGACAGGGTTTGTACCTGCAAAAGAGCCTGACCCTGCTGGTAATGTTGGGCAATTGAATGGCAGACACAGACAGCCTTTTTGTATTGCTGCTGTGTCCTCATTTGAAATAATCAGTGAAAGTGTCAGAATTTAATTACCACGAGCTTTAGGAGTAAAGTAAATTGAAGATAATTTCAAAGGGGCAAGTTTGGGAGGTTCGTTCCCCGTGGATCTGCAGTGCACAGCGGGGTGGTGCTGCTCACTTTCACATTTGCAGCACGGGGAAAAAACATGGCCTGACTTGAGAAATCAGAAGAAATAAGGGGAAAAAATAAAGCTATTAGAAAAAAAAAAGAAAAAAAAAAAAAAGTAAAACTCGATGATGCTAAGGAGCTGTGCACGTGCTCTGTAAGGCTTCAGCCCTGTAGCACAGTGAGCACGATACTGTTCCTCAATGTACCTGCTTCTGCAGCTGAGGTGGTAGAAAGGGTTGAATTTTTGTTCAATATATAAAGGAAAAAAAAAAAAAAAAAAAAAGAAGAAAAAAAAAAGAAAAAAACAAACAGTGGCAAAATTATGTTGAGAGGCTGATAAAAAAAACAAAACCTGAAGGGGCAAGTTGAGTTAGTTCATGATCTGCTCCTGTCCTGGAAGCCAGCGCTGGTCTCTCAGCATCACAGCATCCCAGTACTGTTCTGAAGTGCTCGTTGTTCAATAGGATGTTATTTTTTCTCCAGTGTAATGTTGTGATTGTTACCTGATAATGTTGCCAGGGACTTCACATTGTAAGAGGTGGTCCATCTTGTTTGATGTATTTGGCTAAAAAACAGTGGTGTTTTTTTAATTATTTAAATTCCTAGCAACTGTGACTACAGTAATGTGATAATGAGTAGCACATGCAGTGAGGAGGCGAGGGCGATGATAGCCTCCTTAAAAATGTCATCTGAACTTTTTTTAAAGAAAACAAAAAACCTTAAAAATATTTTTAAAACATTTTAAAACAGTTTTTGTGTGTTCCAAAACGGAACATTTGTATTTGAAAAAAATCCTGGAGTGTAATTTAATCCTAAAACCCCCTAGCCTTTGTGTATATGGTAAATGTTTGTATTTTGCAGTTTCTGTTTTGCTTTTTAGATAAATGAAATGTATATGGATATTTTTAAGTCATCTTTGCTTTTTTAGATGAGTTTGTAATCACCTTATAACTGAAAATAAAACTTTCCTTTATAAACCAACAATGCTCTCGGATGGTGGGTTTTTTTGGTTGTTTTTTTTTTTTTTTTTTTTTGGTCTTTGAGTAGCTTCATTTTTTCTTTAAGCTTATTACTTATTTTGGGGTTGTTGGTATGGGGGTTTTTTGCCCTTACAAAACACTATATATATAAAATATATGTAATCACTATCTAAGTTCACATCTGCCTTGGTTTCACCCTGGTTGGCAGCACAGCCCCACACACAGCCACTCACTCACCCCCTCATTCAGTGGGATGGGGAGAGAGTCAGAAGGGTAAAAGTGCAAAATTTCATGGGATACAAGTTAATAAGTAGCAAAAAAATGGGGTGAGGAAAAAAAAAAAATAACCACAACAAAACACATCAAAGAGGTAGAAAACAAAATAAAAACCCCCAAGTGTCGCAAAAGAAAGCCATTTCTCACCAGCCAGTGCCCAGCCCATGCATGGCACCACTACTGTGAGAGTTCAAATATATCAGAAAAGCCCAGTAGGAAGAAAAAGAAAGGAAAAAACCCACCCTAACACTTATTTTTCTAGTGTATGGGACTGGTTATTTCAAGCTTGCTGACAGCCTCTTCAGTCAAGCAGATGGAGGTTGAACCAGAGTGTCCATTCCTGAAGTCCTGATTTGAGGCAGGGAAAGAAAAAAACCGACATGTTTCACAAGGCTACTCCTTGTGAAAATAAAACATTCAAGTATCACTGCTGAGCCTCCAGCACCCCATGCCCAGGATCAGTCCCACAGCTGTCTTTAGTTGGGGGTTTTTTGGCTTAGTTGGTTATTTTACTGGGTGTGATTGGTGACTTTGTCAGGGGTTTCTCCTCTCATCAGCACAGCCCGCAATGGCTGGGCTAAGCAGCCTCCTAAGAGCACAGACAGCAAATGCAGTGTGTCCCAGGTTAAAATAAAATAAACAGGAAATTTAAAAAGCCACTGAGTGCCACAAGCTGCTGCTGAAGGGTTTCGGCTGCCTGCTCTGGTGGCCATCACCTGCCCAGGGCTGCAGCTGCTGGCCATCAGCCAAGGCCCATGGGATGAGAGGTGGCACCAGGAGGGGGATGTGGTGCCCACTGAGGCACATCCCAGGGAGCAGCTCCGTTCTGACCTTTTACCTGGGACACACAGAAGCCCTGGGCACACCCTGAGCCCCGAGGCTCGCATTTCACGGGCGCTCATTCAGCCTCCTGCAGCCCCCGCTGGCTCCAATGGTTTTGGCAAGGCCTCGGGCCGGGGCCTGTTCTGAAGGACAGCAGCCAGAGATGGCAGATAAGGGTTGTTTATGCGGCAGTGGTTCCCCCAATCTAACCAGGAGCATTCCTACACCCTGCTCAGTCTCTGAAAATTCCTGCATGACCCACCTGGCAAAGAAGGGTTGCCAAACGCAGCTCGTCCCCTCTGTGCTGGTAAGCAGATTCCCTGTGGCCTTATCCAGGGAGCATTCCAGCCTGTGCTGCCCACGCTGGGAGCACAGGGAAGAAATCCTCGATGCATGGACACAAGAACTGTGTTTTGGGCTCATGGCAGTCATTTCTTGGGGCGTCTGGTTTCAGAGGTGGGGTAATTTGGTTACCACAGTGCAGATCCCCAAGGCACCCCGCTGGAGCTGCAGGGTTCTGAGCGCCAGATGGGACATCTCCTGCCAGCACATCATTCTCCAGGAGTTTTCTAACCCATCCCCAGGGATCAACCACAGCTCTGCAAATGCTGCCACGTCACGGCTGCCATGTGCTTTGCTGCGTCAGTGTTTTGTCACGGAGCAGCCCAGCTTTAAGCCAAGATTCCCAGTGTGGAAAAGCTGCAAGCAGTGCTGGAACCACATGTATGAACATCTCCAGCCCTTCCTGTAAGCAGCTACAGAAAAATTGCCTCCAAGGGCACAGGGAGGGGAGCAACCCCAGTCCTGCTGCCTATAGTGGGGGGCAAGGGACAACCCCAGGCACACCCTGGTAGCCCTACAAACAGTGACCTCCCAGCAAAACCGTCTGCGTGATCTCCCCCTTGTCCTCCAAGGTGTCTTACAAACAGGGTCCCCTGGCAAGTTAAAATGTTGCTGGAAGCAAAGCATTGCCTCACTATCATCCTCCAGCAGAAAGCAACCAAACCCAAAACAAACACATTTCAATTGCTTTTATTTAATTTTAAAAAAAGTCAAAGTCATTCCAATCCCATTTAAATACAGAGATTTACAAATAGGTCCAAAACAGGACTAAAATAGTCTTTGAAATGCTGTACTTTTAAATATTGTGCTTTCATAGATACATAAGAAAATTAGCATATAAAAATACTTTACAAGGAATACACTCTAATATATGGATAAAAATACACATTTAAGTAATGCATTTCATCTTCATATCATTCAAAATGCATAGGAAGGGATACAAGGACCAAGTCTTTCTTCCTCCTTTTTTTTTTTTGTCGTTTTTTTTTAAAGCCTTTATTAAAAGTCTTCATTAAAAACCTATGAGAAGCCCCAGTGAGCTTCCACTACTCAGAATATTGCATATAAAAACACTTCCGGCTGCACTGTCAATGCTCCACAGTATCAATTATGGCACGTTATCTAGCTGTGGCAGCAATGGTATGGGATATTGCATACTCAAAGAGAAAATGGCTACAACGACAAAGAGCTGGATGGAGCCGTGCCTGGAAGAAACACCCAGGGTACACCCAGGATGCACCCAGGATACACCCAGGATGCACCCAGGGTACACCCAGGATGCACCCAGGATACACCCAGGATACACCATGCTGTCACAGGGGGCTGTCGAGCACAGACAGTGCGGGGACAAGTCCTGGCTCAGCAAAGCGACGCACACGTGCTGTACATCCACCCAAGCGTCTCCACTGGCGTGCAGGGCGGGATGGAGGAACGGGGAGGGCAAGCAGGGAACGGAGGCAGTGGGCTCCAGAGCTGCCGTGTCTGACTGAGTCAGCTCTTCAGCTCCATGGCCCAGGCCTTCCCGGGGAAAGCGAGCCCGGCCTCACGCTTCCACCAGGACACAAACATCATCAAAAAGTGCTGATATGGGAAACAGGGCAGGCGATGCGAACATCGCAGCCCCTCTGCCACGCGGGCCGGCGGCTCTCGGGCTGGAGGGGAGCGGCCGCAGAGCTACAAGAGGCCAGCAACAAGCAAAGGGGTGCACACCACCCAGGCCACAGGGACACACGACACAACCCCCACCCAAGGGCTTGTCATGCCTCAGAGGAGACAGCAAGGTCTCGTTGATCCAAAACATAAGGGGCAGTCCTGGGAATTTCGCTATTCTGCTATTTACTTCCAGGCACGGGCCAGGTTTGCAAGCAAGACATCTCCGTAAAGCTCAGACGAACAAGGGGAATTCAAGCAGGTACTCAAGGCCTTTAGCCTTGGGTAAGGCCTCTACTCTGTAGTCACTACTGAGCGCAGGTATCAACACTGCTCACAGGAATCAGCCACACAAGGTGCCTGATCCCACTACAGGATGAGCCAGACCTGGAGGGGAGTGCGGATAGGGCTGGTAGGAGACAGCTGCAAATACCAATTTTTGCACAAGAATTGCATTTAGCCACTCCCAAGCACATTTTGACTTGTTTTTTAACCGGCTCTCTCCACAGCCCTGCGCTGGGAGTGCAAGGGGCTGCAGGAATTGATTTGCCAGGAGTGTTGAAAGGATGGAGCTGGGCACAACATAAAAGGAAGGCATTTCAGTCCTGCTGTATGTGATTAACTGAGCAAACAAAGAACATAATAGCACCATGTGTGTTTGTAGGATGGCCAAGGCCTTTCAGGGTGAGGAGGATGTCTGAGGCAGGACCCTGCACACTCGATGGCAGGAGCACAGGGGGATGCCCTGCCACGGCAGATGGCTGTGGATGCTCCTTCCTCCTGTGGGCAGTCTGTCCCACTGCCATCACTGCCACAGCCTCAAATGCACATCCAGCTCTGACCTTTCCAGCAATACTTGGTGGTCTACAGGCTCACTGCAGACCCGTCTCCCCTCTTGTAGGTTATGGTACACAGAGCATTCACAAATACCAGTGCAAGAAAACAGGAAAAACACCCCAAATACCACAAGAGCTCAGCAGGGGCACCATCTGCTCTGCTCCTGCTGCTCAGAGCGTCTGGACACTCGCCTTGACCGCGGCGCTGCGGGGCACCTGCGCCAGGAGCTCTCTGTTCCCTTCCGAGGGAGCATTGGCAGCCAGTGCCAAGGGGTTCCGGCTAATCACCAGGTCCAGCTTATCTCCAGCCTCTGAAATCAAGGGAACGGCCAGACAGCAGTCAAAGTCTCTCGTTCGGATGCGGTTTACCTGCCGGGATGGATTTAGGACATGCCATGGGGAGGAACAACAGAAAGATCATGTTTGTTAGTCAGCAAATGCAAGATTAGTGCTAAACCCCAGTTGAAAAAAAATACACAACTCTTGAGGGTCCCTGATTCCAGGTTCACAATGGAGAAGAAGAGAAGCACCCCTTGAGAATGAGCATCCATGCGTAGCTGAGGAACGATGCAGTAACTGATAGAGGAAGGGAGAAAAAAGTCTGGACCAGGCATGAACCATGACCCTCAGTGTCTGGGCCAGTATTACAAGTTTTAAACACTGCAGGGCTCAAAACCAATTCTCCTGTTCAAGCCTGTAGAAAAAAAAATGTTGCTGTTTTCCATTCTTTTTTTGCCATAATGGCTTTTACTGGCCTTAAATTTGTGGTGCCAAGTATTCAGCACATAGAAAACAAATAAAGGCCTGAGGCTTCTGGCAACCATTTTCCAGCTCAGCCAGAGGTAAACCCAGACTATACCAACAGTTTCTGCTTCCCCTCTACCCATTTATATCCTTCATTTCACAGGAGTCTGGACGCATTTCATGTGGGCTCAGGAGGCAGCTGCAAACTCTCTCTGTAGGATTCAACAGTGAAAGCAGTTACTGCTGGCTCATGCAGATATCCAAGCACATTTCTAGGCTAGGTGATCTGGAGAAACCACCCCAGATCTCTTGCCTACAGCTACCAGAACACCTGGGCTTGGTGCCATGACAGCTCTGGGACAAAGTAGGCTGGAAAATGGCACAGGGATGGGAATTGTGGAAGGGGAAAAGGAATGTCCCATACACTTCAGAGTGAACCTAAGCCCTGGGGCCAAGTATTGCTTCCTTCTTACGGTAAGGGCTTGGTATTTGGCTCCATACAACCCTTGCATCCCAAGCCCCTCACCAGGATTAATGCATGCCCACAGTGCTGAGTCTGTGAAAGCAGTAGTATCCCCCCACCCTAGCTGGTGTCCACACAAAAACTCCAGTACTGCTCTTTACAGCAGAGGGACAATTTCTAGCCCACTTGTGGACAAGGAGAGATAAACCATGAGCTTGCTCTGGCCCTGCCCTGTGCCAGCCAGGCAGCTCCAGTGCAGAAGTGCCACTAGTGCAATGCCATGCTCCAGTTAATCCATGCAGCCAAGAGGCGGAGGGTCTGTGACGGCAGGGACGAGGTGTTTCGCTGGCTTTCAGGCAGATCATCATGCTCACAATCAGCAACACGGTGCAGCATCCTCAGCAATTCATCTCTGCACTTCTTGAGGGGAGTCACCTCTAGCACGTCTGCAATCCCTCATTCCCAACATGTCAGCGCCATGGCAGTCGCCTCGTGTGCCCGTAGGTGTGAGCTGTGCGGCACAGTGTGTGGAAAAAGGGTGTCCAAAGTCTCCATGCCGCTCCGTTTAGGATTTTGGGCACACCTCCCAGAGCACTTGGCACTCGCAAAAGGCAACGCATCCAACACTGTACAGAAAGGCAGCCCAGAGCCTAATTAGCTTCTTGTTCATTCTTGCACCATCTTTTATTTGAAGCTGAGAAGGAATAATTGTATAGCGGCCAACTGGCTAGAGACCATAACAAGCTTAAACAAGGTTCCCCACGGTGCTGCCAGTCCTCCAGTTACCTGATGTACATAAAGTATTGGCTCTAATCCGACTGCTAAGAACCCCCGCCTAGAAATTAGTAAAACTAAACATCTGAGTGTTTCCAAATATGGTCACAATATCTGATTTCCAAATGGTGGCGATTTTTCCACAGAAATTGCACTTCCTTCAGTTGCTGTTTCAGTTGCCTCAAAGTTAAAATAGTTGGTTTTCATCCACACAGAGCTTCTCTCCAATCTCCCAAATTCACCAGGCTTTTTCTGTCCCTCTGGTAGTCCAAAATGCCCAGGGCACATTTATTACATACTGTGCTTTTGACCAGAGTTTTTATTCTGTTTCTCCATCAGCTATTTCAGATGAAGCATTTTTCAAAGAAGAATATCCATTAAAAAAATACCTTGCTTGAAGGATGTGTTTCCTAGAAAACTCTTCTAGTTGTCAAAGGCATGCACAGAATTTCATGAACATCACTTAATTCCACAAGGGGCTTCACAGGAACAGATACTGGTCAATACAGTCTGGTTCATCCAAAAAACAGGAATAGTACTGAGGGTGAGGAAAGGAAGCAACACAGCTTTTTGCTTGTTTTGAGCTGTCCAAGCTCAAAAAGGCCAGTGCCAGAACAGGCTGTGCCCTAGACCAGTGTAACCTAGGAGTACCACCTGGCATACCACCTGAAGGTACTACCTAGTGATTTCTTATTATAAAACACAGGTCCCATTGAGAGTTGGTGGCTAAGAGCTCACCTAGTTGGCTAACTATTACCTTTCATTAAAGTTAGTGCTGCCATGGATGGGTCTCACTTCTCTCTTCCTCTCAGCCACTCATTCACTCCGTCCCAGCCTCCAGAACTGCATTTTGCATTTATTACCTGAAGCACTCTGTCATATGGCTTGAGGCCACACTGATCTGCTGGCCCATCCGGCCGGACCATATTTACATAGACACCTTTTTCTAACAGGCCATCCGACAAACTGAATCCAAAGTCTTCGCTCTCCGGGTCTTTATGGAGTGTCATCTGGAGAGGCAGAAAGAGAAGAAGCAGGTTTCAATGCAGCAGAGTAAGGAGGGGATGTACAGGGTTGCCAGAATGGGAGCACCACAAGTAATGTGTACAGACCTACAGCAATTCTGCTCTGGGTCTCCTGGGCAGGTTTTTCTGGGCAGGTAACACAGACTGAGCCTTATTTACCTGACACCATCATCACAGGAGAATTGCTTTGGTGACTGGCATAAAACCAACCCCCCGACAGTCCCTGGCTCTTGGATGTGGAAGGAAACACAAGCAGTGCAATACAGAGAGCACTCATGTTCCACCCAAAGAGTAGCAAACAAGTGTTTTTAATGGAGCATCACCTTCCCTGGCCCAGGTTATGCGGTGTGTCCTCTGTGTGTGCCAGACCAGCACATGAAAAATCAACATGTTTACTGGGAATTTTTAATGCAGTGAGTCAAATGCGAAGACAGCTCATTCTTAATACATCACTCAGCAGGAACATCAAAAATTCTCCATATTAATCACAAGTTATTTTCAGAAAATTCATATCAGTAAGTGCTGATGCTCTGAGTACAAGAAATGGGCAACCTCATCATCCTTCCCTTGGGCACGTCTCACTTTGGCCTCATCCAAAGGAGGAGAGCACTGCTGGAAGTGTGTCTTGCCATGGGATAACACTGGGAACCAGGGACAACTGATGCCCCAACACTACCAAAATCTCCCCTTTCCTCCCATGAGCTGGTAGTGAATCTCTACCAAGGCTCACAGTCCATGACTGTGCTCCTGGCTGGGTGAGCCTCACGGATCTGTGGTCCTGGGGAAGCACAATGCTCATGACAACACACAGGAGCATTCCACCTGGCCTCAACCTCATTTCCAAACACAGCCAACACCAGATGGTCCAGCAGAATAAAGAGTAACCCTATAACATGCTTAATTACACAGCTCTCCTCCTTCAGGTACCAAGGAGTTTTATTTAAAGACACATTTGCCATGCCCTGAAGAGCAAAAGTAGATCAAACATGAAAAAAGTTATTTTTTCCAGCTAGCATAACTGCAGGTTTCATTCTGAAGTCACAATAGGAAAGAAGAAGGCAATCAAATTTTTGAAACCTCTCCAGCTCCCTTCCCTGCTTGCATTCTACATCAGCAGCTTCTAAAGTTAATTACTTTTCCTAATTACCATTGCCTTGCACAATGGTTAAACTGACTACATTCAGCTGGATGCTGAAATCAAACCAGTATCCCATCACAGGAGTGGAAGTGGAGGGAAAACAAGTCATTTTTTATTTGAGAAGTGGCCTACTAAATGGAGTGTACCACAGGAAAAGAGCTGATGGGTCTCCAGGGGGGCATATTTTGAGCTCTCTCACTTTTATCTGTAGCACCAATTAACAAACTCCAGAACACAAGGACCTGAAAATCTCATATAAAGAGAAATAGCAAAGCCCAGGTTTGAATCTCACTGAATGATGGCAGCTAAATCCCATCACTCTTCTGAAGGGGCCCCTTCATCTTAATCTGACCTTCTGGAAACCTTTTATGCAGACCTTGGTGAAGGCCGGCTTTTACGAGGACCAATTTCTGGGGGTCCCTCAGAGCAAAGCAGATTTTTTACAAGGTTGCAAAGGTTCTACAGCTTTAACCATTGAGGCAGTGCAGTGCCACAGTTATACCCACCCTTGGCGACACAGACCTTGTGAAACTCAAGGGGGGTCGGGGACATGATTTCCTGCATCTCCTTCTCGATCTTCTTCATGTCCAGGTTCCTCTCGTTCTTCTTGGCAGGGGAGCCGCTGCCCTCAGTCTGTCCGTCGGTGCAGCTGGAGTTGGCTTTCCTCAGTGGGCTCATTCCTGAGGGGCTGACAGAGTCCAGGAGCAGCTTGCTGCCCTCCAGGCCCAGGTTGTGCACGCTCCCTGTCATGATGGACGCCTGCAGGGCAAAGGCACAACGTCACTCTGCTGAGTCAGCAGCAGGAAGAAATGGACCACGCGGCCGCTAAAGCGCCACGGACAACACGGTGGCACCGCTGCTCTCATTAATCAGAAAGGAAGTACTGAGAAGCTCTTCCTGTTGGCTGCAAGAACCATCCCCAGACCTCGAGAGCCTGCTTCCAGGTCTATGGCTGAGCCACTTCATGCTCTCCCCCCCCACCCCAACAGGGAGCTTAATCTCAGAAAGAAGCATTTGTTAAGCGCTGCCTTGTTTTTCCATGACCCTTTCTACACAGACAGGGCCAGGCAGGCCTCATCTTGTGCATGAACCATTTTGATAGTCAAGGAGGACGAATGTACCATTCTCAGGGAGCTCCCAGAAGAACCAGTGTCTGCCTGGTTCTCCAGCCTACCCCTGCAGGCTGCAGCTCCTCTCCAGCATCACACAGTGCTGGCAATGGCCCAGGAGGGTCAATGCGTTGGACCCCACTGAGGCCAATTCAGCACAAAAATTAGGATTCTATCTGTCAGTAAATAGGAGCTGTCACTGAGCAAAACTGCGTTAAAAATATGAAATTAAGTAGTATTTAAGCCTCACCATCCTTGATAGCATACATTAAAAGATGCCCCTAAGTAGATTCCACTCCATTTGGCAATGTTTTTCACTAATGAGATTACGTTGATCAAAGCTAATGAAGGGGTCAAGAATCCAATCTGTGGAACCTCAGCTGGCTCCAGGTCATGGAGTCCATTTAAACAGCGTAATGAAACCTATAATTTCAAAGTTCAAGTTCAAAGGGTCTGCAGCCCAAATAAATGTCAAAAGGTAGAAGAAATGAAAGGAAAGGTAGGGAGCAGACAGCAAGATTCTTCAACACTAAATGTGGCAAGTCAAAGAGCAATTGCTCCTGTGCACAGGGGAAATATCATCCAACTAATTCTCTAATCAAGACCCTCCAGCTCTTTGCACCAAGGTGGAACCAAGCCAAATAAAGTGAATTATGGTGGCAGTAGGAAAATGCCAGCACTACCAAAAAGGGTTGGACAAAATACAGAAAAGCTTTCAGCTTTGCACTTTTCAGGTCTTCACACGACTTTATCAGCTCAAGTTTGGGCAAAACTCAAATAACCTGCTACATGGAAGGACACTGACTTACCACATACTTGAAAGGCAGGCTAACAAACAACAGCACAGCCAACCAGGGTACATTTGGTCACTGCCCTCAGGTAGCCTCAGCCCCCAGGATGTTGTGCTGTGTGTCCCAGCACCAGCACTCCAGAGCCAGGGAGAACGGAATGGTCTGTGTATATCATGGCACTGCCCTCCCCCAAAAAGGCTGCAAATACCACAACCAACCAGGACCCAACAGCATTAGACCCCTTCTCCATCTTCACAGCATTTAAACCCTCCTTGAAGCACCATTAGCAATTTCCCAAAGTTTTTCCATAAGCTTTAGGTTTAGTGCAAGCAGCAAAAATTCCAGATTTCTCCAGCCTGTGGCAGCTCTGCATTATCTTTCCCATGTCTTGGCTGCCCTCAAAGCAAAGCAGAGGCACACACTTTACTGGAAAAAGACTTTTTCTTCCCATATTCATAGCCTGGATTCCGACTGTGTGTGAACCTGTTTCTAGGCTATCATGGGTCACCTTGCACAACTCTTCTTATTTAAAAGCAAAGTATGATGTGCCAATCTAAAAAAAAGAATACAAACAAATCAAATCCCTGACTGTCATAAAAACACAGGAGGCGGAGTGTTGGGGATAAGAAAGCTGAAATACAGCAAAGGCCCCAGTAAGCACTGCACATCCCACAGCACGCTTCACAAAGGCTGAGCACATGGAGAGAGAGGAATGGGTCAGTCGTATCTTGGATTCGATAAAAGGGGAGTTGAACCCAACAGATTCCTGCTAAAAACAGAGCACTTCCCTTCTGTCCCCAAAACTTTCAAAATATTCTAGAAATGTACTCAATACACAGAAACCCTGCAAGTGTTCAGCTTTCAGTAAGATTCATTTACACATTTAAAAACATTTCTGTAACTGTCAAAGCACCAAAGAGCAAAGAACAGCAATTACAGCACGGTTCCCTGGAAAACAAAAGAGAGTCCAGCAAATCCCTTCTTTAGCATTTAGATACCAGCAGAAAAGAAATATTTATGCATCATTTTAGAGAGGTACTTTCTCTTAAGCAGTCAACAACTGTTCAGAAAGGTTGCGAACAGCTGCCTGAACTCGTTCCTAATTGCATTCAGATCCAGGAAATAAGTGATTAAGAGAAAAAGTTATAGTCTGGGAGGGCTGGGGATTCGGGATTTTGAGTGTGTTGTGGGTTTTTTTTAAGTCAGCATTTTCTTAAGCAGTCAAGATAATAAAAACAGCATTCCATGCTTCAGCACAATAAATTTAATTGAGATTTCCTCCTCTACTTACAGTTGCTAAGAATCAAGGAGGAAAGGACTATTAGCAAGTCCCTTGTCACAATACAAACCAAAACAGGACCTTCCTCTCTGACCTTCAATTGGTCAGAAGACGCCTCTTTTTCTCTGAAGCCTCAGCAATATGCAACTGTACATAAAACCAGTCCCACTGGGAGTGATTATAGGGCATGACCCAGAGAGTTCTCCCCAGTCCACTGCACCTGGAGGACACAGGGAGAGATGGTCTTATGGGGTCATCCTCCTTCATTCAGGCTGTGGGAGTTGAACTAGGGAAGGGAGCAACACAGGCCCCATCCTGCCAGGCAGGTTTGCTTCCTGCTGCTCACAGTCTCAAGGGGGCCCTTTACTTGCATCCCATGACTTAGAAGTCCAGGCTCCTCATCCTATAACCGGACACAATAACATGACCTCCAAAGCATTTTGGATAAAGAAAAGAGAAAGTGGTTTGTGAAGAGAGGAAACACCTTTATTTCTGCAGGAAGCAATTACTTTCTCAAATTTTTCCATGGGGAAGGCTGGCTGAAGAGCTTCCAATTACCTATTTCACTAAAACAGTTGCCGGCAGAGTGACAGCTGCATGCAAGATTCGTGTGCCTGTCGGCTCTTGAGGCAAGCCAAGGCTTCAGTCCCAGTGGGGTTCTGTGGGGCTCCTTTTGCTTGGCCTTCAAGTGCTTTAGACAGACAATATCTTTCCAAGCAGAGGGTTTGTCACTGGATAGGGAAGGCTTGCCAAAAGTCATGTGAAGGTTATCGGCCAGCAATGGTTCATGAAAAGGGCGAAGAGTTCCTGGCAGGCAAGACATGGTCTCAGGGAAAGACCTGAGATGCAAGCAGCTGTCTAATGAGGCAGAGTTACCCGTTAGCACAAAGCCTGACAGGAATTAAACCCAAACCCTTCTTCACACCACCAGCAGCTCAGGGATGCTATGGGCAAGTAACATCTGGGGAAACGGTCTAACATTTATGATAAGAGCAAAACAGTCAGGTCAGCAGCAAATTCAGAAAGTGATTTACCTCAATCTCCCTCAAAAGTTCAGACTGGCCGCATGTTTCCAAATCTTCCAAAGCTTCTCCAAAAACACGCCAAAAATTGTCCTCGTGAGTGGTCTCAAGGCCATTTTGGCGGTTGGGGTATCTGTTGTAACGTAGGAACCAAATATTGTCAGCACTCTTCTGCAGCGGGGTGAAAGCTGCAAGGCTACAGCAAGTGTCTCACCAGTAAAAGCAGACTTGAAGAATCTTCATATACAAAAGCAAACAATATGAATTTTTCAAACAAGAGTCCACATACGAGACCTCCATGCATTTACTAACGGGGCAAGTGTCCTTCAAAGGAAGCATTAAGTTGGTGTAGTAATGTCAAAGTTCAAAGGGTAAATTAAGAAGTGCCTGTAGGAAGATTGTAGGTTTAGGAAGACTTTTTGGTGAAATAGAGAAGTGAAAGAAAAAAGGATGCGTTATGGGTAAACCAGGAGCCTCAGAGACTGTTAGTACAAAGGCTGATGGGATAGAGCTCAGATCTGAGACACAGAACACCTGAGAAGAGAGAGAAAAACACAGAGGGTAACAGACATGGTGAGAAAATGATAAATACATTTGGTCTCTATGAGAGTAAATAATGCAAAGATGTATATAAAAATGACTGCCTTGGGCTGGAAAAGCAAATGCACACTACAGCCAGCAGTATCAACAGTGTCATGTACAACCCATACAAACCAAGTTTCATTTGCTTAGGGATGGCCAGGGAACTGAGCTGTTACTTTCAGGAGGTCTCTCTTTTTTGCTGTATAGCAGTCTTGGCAATTACAGCTGTGTAAATTTTGCCATCAGTTCTGTCTACAACAGAGAGTAAGGTTAGAAAGAACCTCTCTCAAGCTGGTACAAACACATGTTAATGTGAACATCGTGTGCTGGGGATTCTGCAACTCCCCACCTTGGCAGATTCAGCACTTTTTATCTCTGACCACAAGCCAGGGTCAATTCTCATACCTCTAAATCAAACAGCAATTAAACATGGTGAAATCCTCTGAACAAAAAAGCTGGTGATGCTGGACACCACTTACTGAACATCCGACTGCAAAACTCAGACCACTGGTGCTCTGTTTAACAGAAGCCTCTTGAAGGAAACTCTCTGTGGTGTTAAATCAAGATCATAATAAACCCACTAATGTGTAATGGGAAGGGCCCCAAGGGGACAGTAATATTAGAGCAGACCTAGTGCATCTTATACATATCTTATAAGGAGCTGCATGGATGATGCTCCAGCTCTGCACCATCTGGTAGTATCTTGCATAGTTTAATGGTCTTCAGCTCCACAGACAGGAAGAAACACTTATTCACCAAAGCCACTCAGCAAAGTCAAAATATTTTACTTGAGTACATGTCACAGAAAGCTTGGTCTCCACTAAATATATAATGACCCCTTGGTCTTTTTTCAGATGTTTAACTGCAAAGACTTTAACACACACTTTCCCTTTGATCCATTGGTTTAAATGGGAGTCAATAGCAGGCAGAAACTCACTCACACACCCTTTTGCTCCTTGTGGGATCATGGACTTCCTGAAGAGAGCAGTACATGACACGGCTTATTGTATTTTAAATTCACCCCTATCTTTCGTCAGCTTTTAAAGGACAGTAGCCTTTACGCCAGGCAGAAAGGTCAAATAAACACCCAGCAAGACTTTATAAAAACAAACCAAAATTTCCCCCAAAAAGGAATTTTTGATTTTTTCCCCCTTACTCATTTCCTTCCTCTGCTCCCAGGTTCCCAAAGCGGCAAATGTTCCTTCTAGTTACCAGTGTCTTGCCTCTCAGAGCAGCAATACACAAACACATCCAGGACACAGATGAATCAGACTGAGCTCCCACATCACTGGGTCAGCAGGTTCTACCAGGCTAAAGGCTGTCAGGGTTTGTTTTTCTCTCTAATAAAGAGGGCATGAACCATCTCACTTGCACTTTGACATCAGGGCTCCGAGTCCTCATTAGGGACACAGGGGTTTCGAGGGGTCAGATTTGCCAACTTCAGCTGCCAGCAGCCTCACCAGGAGAGCCACGAGGGATCAGTGACCTCTGTGAGCTGGCTCTCGCTGAGAGGCAAAACAAGAACAATGTCTCCAGTGCTGCCAGCCTTCCTGCCAGCTTGATCATCTTTAAATAGGTGGAAATGGCCATGAGATGTTCTAAGGGTTTTGTTTGGACAAACAAAAGTTAAGGAAAAAAAATAGGAGAAAAAAGAACCGACAGTAACAACACGACACACACAACTATGGGGACTCTGGAGGATGTCGAGGGGAGGGGAAGTTTTGAAGCAATGGGGCTTTTCCATTACGTGTGGCTCAGTGAGGCACAGCCTCTGGCCAAGGCAGATCCAGCAGGATTTTCACCCAAAGCACAAGGCAGTTGCAGCTGCCCCCGTGGCCTCAGGAGGTGAGCTAGCATTTTCCCCATGCTGGCTGAGCTGGGGGATTAACTTGACCACATTCACTCAGTGTAGCTTTGTTTGAGGTGTTGGAAGGGCCAAAGTGTGATGGAGAGAGAATCCAGCCACATTTCTGGTAGATTTTAATATCGGTATGCAGCCTCACACTGGTCCTCCAAGGGTTTGGTTGGCCTCTTTGTGGCACTGAGCTGTTGTGAAGCTGCATCCTTACTCAAAAAAGGCTGGCCAACACACAGAGGGACAGCCCTGACCGTATCTATTTATTTCACCTAAACTACAAAAATACTGCAGCCTTTACATGGCAGGACTAAGAAACATGGTAGGAACTTGTGGTCCATGCAGTTGAGACCACCCTAACTCCGGTCACAAATGTCGCCTGGCCACTGCAGAGGTGTTACAGAGCTCCACTCAGGGTAACCTGGCAATGGGGAGGTGGCCCAACACAGCTGGTTGTTGATGGAGGGGACATTACTGGCCCTTCCATCACATTTCCATGCCCCTCTTGTCCCTGTGCAGTGACTCATACTTCCAAACACCTCCCTGCCTCCTCCCACCTCTCCGTACCTGCTGGGCTTGTCCCAGTCATCTTCACTGAAGCTTCCATCCATGTAGGGGTATTTTTTCCTGGGGTCTGCTGGAGGGGTGCTGCTCTTTTGCCTGCTGTGTCTCCACTCGTGTGGATGGAGGGCTATGCTGGCAGCCTGCGGTATGTACGTGCCTAGGGAAGGCAAGAAGGAGAGGAGGAAGAGAGAGGGCAATACCTGGTCAGAAATCCCAGATGGAGTAGGACACACAGAGACAAGGGACGCTGCTTCCTTAGGTCCCAAATGTGAGGTCACATGTATTGTACACTTTCCATCTCAGTCATGCAAAAGCAGTTCTTCCAATCTCTTCTGGCTTTAACCAAAGCAGCTTCTCAGGATGTTGACATGGAATGCTCCATTTCTCCTTTTCTCCCCTGCTTCTCAGTAGGTTTATGGTGTGGGTCTGGGATCTGCTCCTGGGAGTACACATACCCACACATGCAGATCCTGCCTCCAGCCAGTTCCAGCTGTGGTTAACAGCTCCTGACTCCACACTGTACCCAGCAGAAATAGTGTTGTTGCATCAGTCACCTTTAAATACAACAAGTTCTTCAAAGGGCAAAGTGAGGATCCTGAAAAGCTCCCCTCAGCGGTAGTAATGAGGAAGAGTCAGCTCTGATCCTAAGAGCTGCCAGCCAGTTCTCTCAGGATTCCCACACCTTTGGGATCAGCTGGTGCAGGTACAGGAAGCTGCTTCAAAGAGGTGTGTGTGTAAAAGGCAAGGAGTAGGATGAAAAACTCTGCTGGCTTGAGAGCAGAGGAGGCCCATCTATATCACATTTGACCAATACAGGAGATCAATACAGACTGTTAGTATGAAATCCAGCAAGTTTCACTACATCTGCCCCCATGGCCTTTTCCATACTGCAGTGTCTTACCCCAGAGATGAAAATCCATCACTATCAAGTCACAAGTCCCTCAAGTCTCATGAGAAGCTGCCTAAACAGAAAACTTCCAAAACAGACCATTCCTCAGCAGTGTCAGTGCCTTCTGCAGTAGAAATAAATCTCCTGAGTCCCCTGCCCACCTCTGAGTGCCCATTCAGTGTTTTGGAGAAATCCTCAGAGCCTTTCCAAGAAACATCATACACTCCCATCACTCTTTGCTGCGCCAAGCAAAGAGAAGAAAGTAATGGAGAAAAAGGTAATTAAAGGAGACTTGATGTCCTAAACAGCTAAGAGCACTGGAAATACCCAAAGACAATGCCAACACTTTTTCTGAAAATGCCAAGACCTGTTATTTCACTTAACTGATTGTTTCCTCTGTGTGTTTTTAAAGGTTAGACTTCTCTGGAAGAAGCCCCAGGAAAATTGCTTGCCAACATCTTACAGCAAGCACTCACTGCCTGCCAGAGCAGGACAAGGGCCCTGGATTCAGGTCCTTGCAGCAGGTGGGCAGCACATCTGGGCCAGGCACAGGGGCATGTGTCCAGAGCAGTCACTTGGCATCGTAACAGATTCACCTCCTCCTTCCAGAGAGAAGGGCTGGATCCCTGGGATTCAGAGCCACCTGGTGGCATGTTCCCACCCTGCCCAGCACAGCTTCCCTGCCAAAATCCTTCCTTGAGCCATCTCCTACTGCTGTGGATGAACCTAAAAGCCCACAAAGCTGCAGATCCTGATCTATAGTTCTCATTTGGGGTTTAACCCCTAATCTCCAGGCTCTTTGATTCTCAGGTTTCCCTGCACCCTGCCTTCCATGCCCATCCCATGGGCAACCCCCCATGCCCTACCTTCCAGTACCCCCTTTTCCAGCCAGCACCACTGCACCACCATGCAGCCAAATGCAATTACCAGGGAAGACAAGAGAGCCCCTGAAGCAAAGTTGCAGTGTGTGGATCTTGGGCAACTTGGCACCAGCCCTGCTCCCTGGGGTGCTGTGCTCAATTACTTGTTCTCAATTTACTAGCAAAGCAATCACTTCCCAGCGTCCAACTTGTGTTAACATTCAATTAGATGGAGAAGGATTGCAGCATTATGAAGGCCAGGGGATTCCTCCTTAATGAAGCCTCCAGTCCCAACTGTGCTCCCAAATTAAGACTTCAGACAAACAGAAGCTGAAGGAAGACACAGAGATGGGCAAGGAGACCCCCGGGCAGTGCTGTCCCTTGAACTTGGCCAGAATGCAGTGAGCACAACACACACACTTCGCAGCAGCACCCTGCAGCATCCCTCCCTGTTTTCACACTCTGTTCTGGACAGGAGTGTTTCCACACCAGTCTCCTCTTGCAGCATTGATTCAGGATTTTGGTTTGCTTCAACATGGGCTAATGATAGCTTACATCACTAAATCTGAACTGGTATAACTATTGTCCACTGCATTTCTCCAAGTAAAAATATATTCCCATGACTACAGTATCCTCCATTCCAGTTCCACATCTGCTAGAAGCCACAGCTGAATAAACCTGACCTCGAAGACATGTGTTCATCTGATCACTCACCAGAGAGTTAGAGATACTTTCTTGTAGTATTACCTTAATTATTTTGTTAAGCAAGTGCTTCTAGTCACAAGATATTCTTGTGGATTTTAAAATACCCTGAAGTGGATTATTTTGTCCTACAAGGTCTCTCTGGAGAAATAAAAGTGAGCTATGGGCCAAATACTCTGTAAAACATACAGCCAGTGAATACTGTCTCTGATTATGCGAATTATAAAGTGCTGTAATGGTTTTGAAAATGATGAGAACAGTATGATGCCATATAAGCCAGAACAAACGTGCCAATAAAAGCCTAAACAGATACACCAACTCAAAGCACCACATGAGTGCATTCTAAAATACATTTTGTTCCTTGCTGGAAGCAAGAGGCCATACAAATGTGATCAGGCCACAGGCTTTGGCTCACGTTCAGAGACAAGACCCAGAGAGAGCAGAGACACCTAAGAAAACACAGCCTTGGCTTACCTTGGCTTCCATACCCAGCATCAATGGCAGAGCCATCCCAGGACTCCACAGTGTTGTCCACACTCGGAATTGTGTTGGAGTATATCTCAGACAGCTTGCTAGTTTTCTGGGAGTCTGGCAGTTCATCTTCTGGGTCGCTTATTTCGTTTATGCTCCCCGACTTCTTGGGGTAGGATTCTGCAACAAGAACATCCTGCTTTAGCAGGCATGAAGAGCAAGCCTCAGGGAAAAGCCTATGCTGACACAGGAGCAAGCCCAGGTACTGTAAGTCTTTAAAGTACCTCTTTAGCTTTTCAAAAGTAGCTGAGAAAGGCATGTGCAATGAAGCTGAAAGGATTTAATGCATTACTCTTATCTCGAGCTGAATCAAGAAAAATGCCTGAGTTTTTAGCACATGGAATACAAGGAGCAGCCATGGGGATTTGAGGATTACCACATATGAGAGAGCTGGGACCTAAAGCAATTCACAAGCACATCTTCCTGTGTCTTTGGAAACTTCCTCGAAACAACCCCACCCAGAGAAGTGTTGGCTCCTGCAAGCAATACCCTGTAGCTTCTCTGGTCTCAGAGGGCCTCCTTTATACTCAGAGCAGCACCAGGGCAGGTGCTGGCTGCAGACTTGGCTACAGACAGATGTTTTAATTGGACTCCAATGACAACCACCACTGCTGAAGTTATAGCCCTTTTCCATGACTGTACAACCTCATAAGGACTCAAAGCTAACCACCACCGCTCCAGAGTCTCCCACACATGTGACAACAGTGGAATTCCTGGGTGTGGTATTTTGAGGCTGAATTTCCCCTGATCAGTGATCAGAAAATGGGAGCTGAATGCGAATGATGAAGCCCAGACCTTCCCTTTCATTATTTTAGTTATATTTAGCCCATTATTTAGGGCTAACAGGCCCTTATTATCATTATATCAAATTTCCTTTCAGGCAAAAGCTATGCAAAGAATGATTTCTCAGCACAAGCACTCTTTGTGCTGAATATTTTTAAGTCCTTGCTGACTAGATATCTTGCTAGCAGTCCACACCCTAGATCTCTGACCTGAGGGATAAAAAGCTCTCTGAAAGCCTGCATTTGTCAATGAAGACAGATTATTTTACCAAACAAAGCCCAGTGTCCTGAAAGTCCCTATTTTCCAAGCCTTCAGAAGATTGCTCACTATGATTAACTCTAGATTACCTTGAAATTTCAATTACACCTGCTTCATTCTCAGAATGATTAATGAGTCTCCAACAGGCACTTGCATGTCAATTACTTCACCAAGTGCTGTGACAATGCTAAGTGTCAGCAGGTGGAAAAAATGAGCATTTCAGACCAAAGACCAAGACATTTGGCTACAGGGGAAGACACTGGGGCTTCTTGAAAAGGAATCAATTCCCCAGTTCTACCTCTATGTGCTATGTAAGAGGTCCATTGCCACTCATCTGCAAACTGCTTTGAGGTCTATAGAAGTTCTATGTTTAAGAGTGATGCCACTTTTTCAGATGCAGGACAGGCATCCCAAGGGCTATGCTTGCTTGGAAAAGCTTTATCTCTTGATTTCTTCTGATTACCACAGCACTCTGGGCCACTGGCTGGGTAAGTCCAGCCAAATCTACAGACTGCAGCAGCATTGCACCAAAAAAAAAAAAAAAAAAAAATTATATATATATATAAAATAATGGGGATGAGAGACACTGGAATGAAGCCAGACTGCACCTGGTACTTTCTGAATGTAACGAAATTTTGTTTGGCTGTGGTCATGCAATTGGGGAGAAAAGTTTCAATGATCCTGCTTTTTTTCCAATTATCCTTCTGTCCCCAAAAAAACTGTGACCTGCCAGTACTAAGTATGCTTCTGCTTTTTTACACTGTGTCAACAACAGCTTCAGAGGCACAGGAAGTTTGGCAGGGAAACCAGCAGGGAATGCCTAGAATAAAGTTAGATACTTTGAAAGATGATCTTAGAACCCCAAGCCAGGAAAAGAGGTGTAACAGATTTATTGCCAATTGTTGTCAAAAAGTTGAATTAAAGATGGGGGGAGGGGTGGGAATTCATGGATTCTATCAACTCAGAATCTCCTTGCTCATTTCACAGGGTCTATTTTTAAAAGATCCCACATTCTTATACTTCCAAAAGTAACTTCTGCTTCACTTCTGTGTGAAATACCAACAGAGACAGGGAATGGCAACAACAGTACAAAGCATCAATCTGAATTAAAAATTGCCATTGTCAATCAACCTGCTGTTTCATCTCTTACCATCACCACAGAGAGGCTTTGGGTTGCCTTTTCATCATCTGTGAGTCCAAAGTTCAAGAAACTCACGTTTTCCCACAGTGCCCAGCCGTGCCCATGACCACACTGTCTCATCTCACCTTCCACAACATGACAGCAACCCCAGGAGTGCCTGCTCCATGGCCCAGGGTCCCTGCTGGGATGAGCCTTCCCCCTCCCCACCCCAGCTCCTCAACTCACTCTCTGTCTGCTTCTTGATCTTGAGGGTGACGGTCTCTCCCGCCATCTGCAGCAGGTGAATGGCCTCGCTCAGCGGTTTGCCCTTGAGGCTCACGTTGTTGATCGCTAAGATCCGGTCCCCGATGTGGATGGCTCCGGTTCTGGAGGGAAAAGGCACTGTCAGAAACTCCAGAGAAGCAATCCTCTGGAAG
The DNA here is from genome assembly GCF_015227805.2 of Hirundo rustica. Lineage (NCBI taxonomy): Eukaryota > Metazoa > Chordata > Aves > Passeriformes > Hirundinidae > Hirundo > Hirundo rustica. Next base: position 11,177,681 of record NC_053461.1, read on the forward strand.
AGAGGACACTCAGCTGTCGCTTGAAGAAATTAACTCTCAGCACTTTAAAATATGTCTTTGTTGCCTCTTGGTACACTCTATTCCCGTGCAGTATACCCTTGGTACACTCTATACCACATACCAGGAATGTGGGTCCTCCCCAGCTTCCATGGGCACAGACATACAAATACACATCAGAACACATGAACTCCTCAAATCCCAGGCCCCTCAGGAAATGGGACTGCAGATGAGCTTAGAGACAAAACACTTCAAAGCAACAGGGTTAAAGCAAAAGCATTTTCAGTACATGGAGTCCAACACAGGGTTGAACTGAAGGACATGTTCACCCTGATGGAAAGAAATTATCCAACAAACCTAGAAACTTATTGGGAAAAAAAAAAAAAAAGAAACAAAATAGTTCAATAAAATTGCTTGTGTGTGCAAGCATGAGCTGAACCAGCTGCAGTTAATGATATGCTTAAAGCTCACCCTACTCAGCTACATCCCTGTGACTTTCTCCAGCAGCTCAGGAAGAGGTTGTGTTTTATTGCTCAGACACGTTCCAGCACTGGCTATTGCTCTCACCTAGATAAATCCTCAGGCTTCAGCAACAGGCATGAACAAACTAACAAGTCACGGCAATTCTGCCCTCGTCCATCCTTTCCCTCTGTCTGCTCACAGGCAAAGACTCACTTCACCTCTTCCCAGTGAAGCTCTGGGATGTGTCACAGCCACTGCCAAGGCTGGAGTTCATGCTAGCCACTGGCTGCGCTGAGCTTCCCAAACTCACACTACAGCTCCCAAAGTCCAGCACACAAGAACAGCAACCACCTCCTCCTCCAGTACTGTGGGAAGTTCTGCTATCAGGAACCTCTGTGATGGAGCCAGGAGGAGATGCAAATCTGGACTGCAATATCTTTTTGTCCATGGCAACTTGTCTCCCTCAGGTTGCATCTCCAAACAGGACTGCAGCTCCTGCAGAACTGGAATTTGATATACAAATGCAGGCAAAACAGCTGCTTGGCTTTCCCCAAAATATCAAAGTTCTGTAGACACACTGCTGTGAAACATCCACTATAAGTATATCAAATCAGGAAAAGCAGCCAAGTAGCAGGCAGGATTACTCAGGCTGTGGCTTCTGTTGCTGCTGAGGTACTCAGCAGTGCCATGATGGTCCCAGCAGCCACTAGATGTCCGTCTTGTCCCACCCAAATCATCCTGGAAAAGCTGTCAGGGAAACATTTGTGCGTTCAAACAAATTGCAGTTCAAACTGGGACTGGAGTATTTGTCTTAAAAATTTCACCTAATGTAGTCAAAAAAATCAAGCTAAACTGCTGGCAGTTTACAGTTGATCCTTTTCTCACTGCAGTGCTTCTGCATTCAAGGGTTTCCTGCTGTATCCCTGAACCCAGCATGGGGACACATCCATCTAAGACACCAGCCCAACCAGCCAGCCCTGAACAACATGACGGCTCTGCAGTAACTGTGAAAGTCTCTCAGCAGGGAAAAATGCAGAAAAAATTAAAGAGAGAGGTCACTTTTAGCCAGGTATTTTTCTTTAGGGGGGAGAAAGCAACCCAAGTCTGTTTCTCTCAGGGTCCCCCTGGGAGGCCAGGCACACAGAAGCTGAGCAGGACTGACAGAGAAAGCAGTTTCCAGCTAGTGACCCTTGTGCCTCTCTATTACTACCAACAGTCATTAATTCACCTCAAACACAAAGCAGCCCAAGGAGCCATGGGCTGCATGTCTCTTTTTGCTCAGAGGGGACACGCAAGAACAGAACTGAGTAACAGGTAAGTGGAAAGGTGTAAAAGGGGCTGCAGCCACTTCTCAGCAAGCACTGGGGAAGAGGTGGCTGCCTACATCTGGTAGGGATTAACTTGGTACATGGGCAGGGTCCCTGTCCCTTTTCCTCCCCGCCAATATTGCTTGGTGCTGGATACTTCTGGACCAGACTCTCCTGTAGCCACCCCTATCTACTTGAACAGGTGGCACTAAAGGAGGCTGGTCTGGCACTTTGAAATGTCAGCAACAGCCGAAAATTGCTCCTGGAGAATCATTGCACCTCAACCATAATTGAACAATATTGTTCAGGCACGCTCCCTTGGTCAAGAAGAAGGAAAACACAAGTCCTGTGGCACAGGCTTAAGCTATCTGCAGGCACTCAAGGAGGGGACACAGACAGCAACATCAGAGAATCACAGCTCAACACCAATCTAAGCCTGAGCTGCTTTTGTAGTTTTCTATAGGATCAAACATGAGGAAAAAAGAGTTCAAGTTCAAGATAAAACCTAAATCATCTGACTCTGAAGCCTTTTTGACTTAGGCAGCCTGTGACCCATAGACAGATGTGTGACTGATCCCTGCCTCCCCCACTGCCAGCAGCCCAAGATGCAGGGCAGACTTTCACCTGTGCCTCTGCAAGAATGGCCTGTGGATTGCTCTTATCAGACACTGGGATCAGGTCCATCCTATGTCAGTGCTGCCGAACCATGTCCTGTATTCCAGCAAGAGCATGGATTTGGATTTAAATCTCCATCCTTCAATGAGAGCCTGGCTAAGGGCCTCTGGGGCATGGATAAAGGTAGAGACGTCAGGAAAGGGACAATTTAGGATAATACTAGGAGCACCCTTCTTCCCTTGACAAGGTCGAATCACCCCCTTCTCTCACTTGCAGGAGAAAAAAAAAAATGCACCTTTCCTGCAAGCAGCCTTCATCCCAGTGCCCCTTGCCCTCCCCACAGGAGCCAAGGTTATCCCTGTGCTGCTCTGTCCCCATGGAGTTATCTGCTACTCAGCCACAGTGAACGTGCTGAACATCTCCATCACTCTTCTCACAAGGCTTTTCATTCCTCACTGCCTGCTCGCTCCTGATCAAAATTCAGCAGTACTGCAGCACTCGCCTGCACTACATTCCTGGCCGTAGCAGAATGTGCATCCGAGTTCAAAGGAGGACAGCTGTGGAATTGCAAAGGGAACTGAGATCAACAAAGGTACAAGACTGTCTTCTGACACCTGACAGCATTTGAGCTGGCTATTCTTAACCTCTCTCATGCTGGGTTGCAGGTACAGTAAAAAAGTGTTACATAAAAAAGCCTTGGATACTCTGTGACTATTATTTTATAAGAAAAAAGACCAAATCCTACAGTGGCAGGCAGTGATGTAAAATCCCCAAAGAGAAGAATCACTAATGACTAAGTCCATCCCCTCCTTTCCCAGGAGACACAGACCTTCTGCATTCTGCACCAAAGGGAAGCAATGGAAATGCACAGCAGTGTGCTGAGAGCTCTGGGAGCCCAATGCAGAAAATGACACAAAGCTGTTTCACAGACCAGCTAAGAGGAAGTGAGGTCTTGAAACAGAAAAAAACAAAGGCCAGATTTGCTGTCAAACATCCCCAAGGTCTTGCACTTTAAACCGGTTTGTTCAGGGTATTTTTGTGGCTGTTCTGCCTGTCAGGCAGCACAAAGTAAGGGACCCTTAGAGAAGCGTGAGTCAGGGCTGCCAAAATGATCTATTTACAAGTCACAGCTCCCATATAGAAAGATTAATTAAGATAGAGTGTATGACTCAGTTCCACCTTATACTCTCAGGAATGTCCTGATCCTTTAAATCCCACACATCCACATATATTCAGACCCAGGCACACAGTAACCTCCCTGGAGGCTGAAGGTAAATCTGCTCCTACATTTATTCACTATAAATGCCTGATGTTTTGGCACACCAACCTGCACTGAGATCCCACACATGTAACTGAGCAACAAGGAAGAAGAGGTCGCAAGACACCTGAGATCCCTGGTTTCAGCAGGACACACCACTGCAATGGCCATAAGCCAGTTTAGCAACAGAGGAGTCCTGAACAGAGTCTATGGTGGTTCCACAGGCAGGCTGGGCACTCTCCTGACACAGGGTGTGCATGGCAAATCCCAGACCAGGAAGCACCCCTGTGGAAGAGGGGAAAATATATATGTATTCCCAGCTGCAGAATTCACCTGACTCACTGGATCTGACTTTTCCTGATGTGCCTCTCTCATTGCCCCAGCAACACAGCGGCCACCATCCTGCTTCATGTCACTTGGTACCTTCAGAGCACCTTTCCTCCTTAGCAGACTAAGACACCAAAGGAGAGTTTATGACAGCAGAGGAAATTTGGCATGGTTCAAGACCCCTTCTGAAATCAATTCAGCTGCTCTGCCCCCAAACCTCACCTCTCTGCCAGCCCTCGTTTAGTCAAGCCCGAAATGACAATAGGATCAAAAGGTTCCTCTGTCCCAGAGATGGTTATTCCCAAAGGGCCCCCATATCGCTTCAGCTCCACCGTGTAGATAATTGCACCAGTTGTCTCCTGCTCATCTGAAAGAGAAAACAGGAATTCTTTTCATTTCCCAAATAAAAGTAGTCATAGGAAAGACTTGCAGCATCTAGAAGCATAAGCCAGAAGTCTTCAGTGACACTTGTACCAAATAGGATTTTAACCTTCCAGACATCACTTAAGGGCAGAATAACAAAAATAGACTATAATCAATTGGAAAGTGGTGACGGGGCAGCAGCAGCCCTTATCTTTGTTAGTTTGCACTACCTATTGAGAAATGTCATTACAGTGGACAGGCACCAGTTTGCATCAGGATTTCTGTACCAGAGTTATCTTCATCCTTCCTAATCTTCAATTTGACCAGGTCTTCACACTGCCTTAAAATCTGCACAGCATCCTCCATTGAGCAATTGTCGAGTCGGATGTTATCAATGGCTAACAGCTTGTCTCCCGGCTCCAAGGTGCCAGTTCTACATGGAGAGGAAAAGAAAACTAAGAGTACATTTATATTTGTCTTTCAGATGCCACAACACATTCATTTCTGCAGTGGAAATGACATTATTAACTTTTTACTGTCCTTGATCTTTTCTGGAAAACAACTGTGGCCTGAGTCTGGGACACCTGCAATTTTAGAGAGAGGAAGTTTATGTAAAGCATGTATCCAGACAGAACCAGCCAGGAAGATTAGATAAATATCCTGGGTAACATACAGCCCTGAAAATGCCTGATGTTTAACTGACAGATATTCTACCCCTTCTGGAAACTCCTGTGTGAGCACTCTTAGAAATAAGCCATGCAGCCACACTAAATTCCTCTGAACACCTTGCTATGAGGTATTGGGATCAGAGGGGAAGTCGATAAATGCTGAGTTATTTGCACAGTTCTCCATCAGTGCCCACAATTCACTCAATCTGTTCACCAAAGCAGGAGCTGAGACATGGCAAACTACCTGATGAGCCAGAGCACCTCCCAGGATATATGAAGCCCTTTACCACATGCTCTTAAATGCTAAAGATCCATCTCCTAGAGACTCAGCAGACATCTAAACCAGTACCCTGGTCACCTTCTCCATTAGCTCAATTCTCTTGGCTTCAATACAGATAACTTTTATTGCAAACCCTACTGTGGTCTAAGAAAAACCTCTAGTGCTGAGATCTCCTTGGATCCTGGAAATATCCAGGCACAAGTGTGACTGCTTTGGCTCCATTCAATTTCTCCAGTAGACATTCTAACTGTCATGGAGGGCCATTTTGCAGTGGGTTTGACAGATGGAAAATCCTGCACTCACCTGTGTGCTACACTCCCCTTTTTGATGTCAGAGATGATCAAAGGATCCCCAAGTTTTCTGCTTGTAGCTGCAAAAGAGACACATGGTACAAAGCCTGGTATTGAGTTTGCTGTCCAGGACAGGGATGGTGGATGGTTAATGGGGAGAAGCAGCCATAAGGAAAGAGGATTTATATTCCCATCACAAAATGATGCTTCACAGTTGAACTCCGGAAGCCTCTCCAGGAAGAAAGAAAGAAAAAAAACCATAAATCCCTGCAAAGTTTGTTGGTTCCCCTTTGCCCAGGTTAATTTTCTTTGTACTCCTGAAGGAGAGGACATGTGTCTAGCAGCAAGAGGCTTCCAGCAGCAAGAGGTGGCACTGCCAATCCCAGCACTGTCAAGCACCCCTCACCATCCCTCACACACAAGTCAAGGGAGCCAAAGCCCATGGCTGCAGTCAGAATTAGCAGTGCTGCCTGGAGAGCATCCAGCTCAGCCCCATGCTCCATACAAGCATTTCCATGTTCTTCAAGTAAAGCGGGCAGTGAAATTTTCCAGGTGGAAAACAACCCAAGGAAAAAGCATATTTTTCCAGCTGGTTCAGCTCTCCAGGGCACTTAATCATACAACCAGATGAATCAGGGGTGGTTTGTGCTAGAGCTGGAAGGGGTGAGTGGTTTCCAACTCTTATCTCCTGGCTGACCCTGATAACTTTTTCAGCCCATGAGATGTAAGTACACATCTCTGGGAGCATTTACATTTGCAAACTTGACTGCAAGACCTGCTGCTCTCCTGAGATACCCAAGAGAGATTCATGACTCAAACTCCTCCTGACCTCCTTGTCAATCGCATGCCAAACATACACCAAGAAAGAGCATCCATTCCACCCTGCATCTTTCCCTCCTGCCGTGCTATGGGAATTGCATTGCCTCATTTAAAGCTGACAGAGCTCCTCAGCTTCTCACAAAAACTGTGTGGGAAGAAAGAAACTCACAGCCTCTGAACATATCAGGTGCAGGGCAGAGATTAAAATATCTGTGAGGCACATGGCACCAAATACACAGAGATCCACCTGCCGGAACAGCAGTTAGAGAGCACCCAGAGTCAGACATAATGAGTGTTTACCAGCTTCTCTGCTCTAGATTTTTCTGTTGTTTACATTCATTTATGAGATTTAAAAATACATATCTAACCCAACAGCTTTAAGGATATCCTCTCCCTGAAATAACCAAACCTTCTGTACTAAGAAAGTGAAAAGACAGCCAATCTCAGTTGTGGCAGTGCTGAGAACCACAGTGAGGTCACATAGCATAGAGCAGATTTTATAATAGTCACAGCAATGTGGCTGCTGAATGGTACAGAGCCTGGAGGAGTTCTTTTCCCCGTGTCTTACTGGAGCCTGATACCAGACAGTTTGGGACTGGACACTCATGTTTTTCTTCTGTCCAAAGATCTAAGGGAAGGGGATGTGTTGTGGAGATTCCCAGAGGTCTTGTCCCTATATTCAACCTGTCCCCAGCATGGACCAGACTGCAGACAGGATGAGACACACTGGGCAGAGCTGAGCAGTGGGAATAAGGATGGGGTTCAGGGAAAAACAATGCAGAAATCCCCACCCTGACTGAGAAGGCCACGCACCATGGACTAACAGCACAGGGATTGAGATGTATCACTCTGATAATTATTACTGTTGCTCTGCTTTTCAGTATAGGACATAAGAGTTGCTGCTGACAGAGGTGTACAGAGTGGTGACCGAGCAGTGGTGAGGGGAGGCACTGTGAGCACACCCCTAGCCCTGGGTCAGGTGGCACTGCTGCATGTTCAATCACTCCCTAGCCTGGTTCTGTCAAAACAATCCAGGTTACCAGAAATACTTTTTGCTGCAAGGTTTGTTTACTAGTTTCAAAGCAGAGGCAGTGTGACAGAAAGGGGTTAGGAAGGATCCTAACCTGTCCTGTTGGTGGGCTGGGATGGCCATCTCTAACCTGACCAAGCCACAGCTGAACAACATGTCCAGAGACCCTGAACACCAAGAGAGCAAAGAGAGAGGGGGGAAAAGAAAAAAGAAAAAAAGAAAAGAAAAAAAAAAAAAAAAAAAAAAAAAAAGAAAGAAAAAAAAAGGAAGTATAGACGACAACATGCCTTGAGCTCTGCAGAATTTATGTGCATGCCATCATCCGCCTTGCAAGTCCTGTGACACGTGGGGGGATCCTGCACGCAGTCAGTCTCCGAGCAGAGAATGAGACCTTGTCCTTCTGAAGCTCCACAGTTGGTGTCAGCACTGAACACAGCACAAGCTTCCCATGACAGAAGCAAGGGTAACAAACCAAGTGCTTCATCCAAGTGCTTTAGAGAACAAAGCAAGTTTTAAGGAAAAATCATTCTGGGTTTTGTTTGCAGGTTTTTTTTAGAAGCTTTGCTCTCCGACCAGATTTTGTTGAGATCTGAGTTAAATGGAAGAGCCATATACTACTGCATACAACTGTTCCTACAACAGAGAACTTAAACTTTAATTAATGGCAGCCCTTGTAAATGTAAAATGTTCAAAATATCACAGAATCATCATAGAATTGCTTGGATTGGAAGGGATCTTAAAGATCATCTAGTTCCAGTCACGGAACAGGGACACCTTCCACTAGACAGGTTGCTTAAAGCCCCACTGAACCTGTCCTTGAACACTTCAAGGGATAGGAGATCATCACATTACATAATTACTTAATGTAAAATGCAAAGGCTTTATAAAACCATCAAATCTGAAGGGTAAGTTAGAGAGACTTAATGAATAACCATGTCCTCTCAAGAGGCATAAGAGACAAGGTTAAGATAATGAAATCTCACAGCACAGAACAGAGGCTTGCTGTTCATTCTATACACCTGTAGTTACTGAGTCCATTAATTAACATTTGGCATCCCAAAGCCCTTCCTGGCACCCCAGCAGAGTGTCCAGGTGGGCTTCCTGCCTGTCTGCTGGGATCAGCTTGCCCTGTGCACCCCTGAGATTCACATTTTTAACCATCCTGGGCTGTTCACGCAGGGTGACGATGTTTCTCTGTGCAACAGCTGCCTGACAGTGAGAGAGCTGCAATTTCACTGAAGAAGTGGCTCAGTTGAGGTCAGAGCCATTAGATACATGAATCCCTGAGATTTTGAATAGACCATTTCCAATTTGCCTGCAATTAAAACAGCACCAGCCTAAACTATGTTATCAGGGCTGTGGTCTTTGGCATTAAGACACTTGCACAGATGAGTAAAGCCTCCTTATCCATTCCTTTCTGCTGTAAATGTGGTTATTTCTCTTCAAAGGGCATTGTCTTGGGAACTCTGCTGCAGGAAGACACAGTTTAGACACTCAGCCTTGCCTCTGGGTTTTGCTTTCCTGTGTGTGAAATGGAGATGGCAGCAATGGAGGTCAAGGGAAGAAGTGGAGGCAGGAGCTGGAGTGCAGAAACCCACGCTCACTCTCAGCAGGCATCCTGGCTGTGTGGCCTCCATCTTCCAGAGCAAGCCACTTCATGTGGAAACAGAACCTTTTTCAGACACATTTGTATTTTGGGGGGATTTACCAGTGCAAAATATAGTTTAAATTTGCTCTAGTGGCCCAGAGAAAGCTCCATAAATCAACAGCTGGTGAAGGTAGAAGCATGCGGTGGGGGAGAAACTCAAAACGAAAACGCTGCTTGGCAGTGGTGACAGGGCAGTGATAAAAAGGTGAAATGATCAATACTGTTATTTACTTTTTATAAATTGCTTTCAGTCTCTCTGCTGGGATTGTGGCTCACTCAGTGTTTACACTGTGATGGATGATGAGGCCAGGAACACATGTCCAGTTTGTGTTTTTAATAGAATGCATAATGACTTGTACTGGTAAATTATTCCCCTCCAAAGAGCACCAGAACATATTTCACAGGCATCAACCCATTAAAAATGCCCTTTGTCATTGACCAAGCCAAAGCAACACTGCCAATGTGTAATTAAAGAAAATGTAACAATGTTATAAGAAGAAATTTTAAATTGGAAATAATAAAATCAGAAACCAGATAATCTCAGGATAGCTAAGGAATGAGAAGAGGAAAAAAAAAAGTGAATCAGAATTGATTACAAAGAGCAGCAGTGAAAATCAAATCCTCAGTACCCAACTTTTTCCTCTGTCATTCATTAAGTTTAGCAGCAGGTGCATAAATTATCAGTGCCTCCAGCAGATCCTTTTCCTTTCACGATCTCCAGGCAGCAAAACCAGATCAGGATATCCCACCAGGATAAAAGCACCAGAGTGAATCAGCTGTAGTGTGAGTGAGGGGGTAGGACAGGTGGCTGCTGAGCTTGCCCCACCTGCAGACATGCTCAGCTGGGCTGGTGGCAGGGCACAGGCTAATACAGAGACAGCAAAACTAGATTTGCTTGGCTCAGAGATCCATCTTCTCCCTAGGACAGTGATCACACTGCTTAAGCAACTTAATCGAAGTTATCTATCTACCCAAATTCCGGTTTTATCACCTGCAAGCAGATATACTGCCTACTCCTTATCTGCAGTACTTCACACCAAGGGCATAGGAATTGATTTGGTAAGATATATAAAGGTAATTTGATAAACAAGCTATATAAAGCATTAATGCATATCTAAAATTAATAGCAATTTCCGTATCCCTTTAAACAGCAACATCAACACACCTCTACCCTACAGTGAATGTCACAAACAGCCCTTGGCGAAGATATTGGCAACAGAAAATAAAAAAAGAAACTCTCAATACAAAAGGCAATCTTTTATGTAATCAACTATCATTTACCAGAGGGTAATAACAAATCCATATCTTATTTTAAGAGGTGAGGTATTGAACGTACAAGAATACGTGACTATTAGCTTCTCACAGCTGGAGATTTTAATTTGTAAGAGATTTTCAGAAAACCTACAAAGGCGTAACTGCGTCATTAGAACTGGATGCAGCCAGCAAGATCAGAACATTTGAGGCATGTGTTCTGCTAATGGAGGTGGGTAACTCAGGCTAACAAGGGTCAGATCTTCACACCCCTGTGTCAAAACTCTCAGTTTCCCTGTATTTGCATCCTCACCACTCACAGCCTCAGAGGTTGCTGCAAACAGGTAAGCTTAAGAGCCCTTGGAGCAGAAAGGACCATGCTCTGCTCTTCTTCAGGCAGAACAGCTGTTCTACAAGCAAATGCCCTTCTCTCTGAGACAGAGGCTGAGGTACTGGAGTATGGAGAAAATGAGAGTTTAGCTGGCTTCGTGTTCCTTCACCCCTGGACAAAATGTGTGGAGCAGCACACACATGGCAGCTTCAGTATGCTTCATTTGGCATATGGAGGAGACCGAAATGAAGCTTGAGGGCATAGAGATCTCTCAGGAGTATAATGCACTGTCAGTGAGAGGCTCACCCCTTGGATTTTGTACTCATCCTTTGGGGAATGGAAATAGGGCTATATGCACATATTTCCACCATGCATCTTGATTTGCTGTATCCCTTTGCACACTGTGTTTGAGCAGGGGGAAGAAACCCATCCATGCTCTCAGACCACAACTGGAGACTCACCCAGCCAAAGCCTTCTCTTTCTAGAAGACCCTGAGATCTCTGAGAAGATTAAATGCCCTCAGCAAACATCTGCCCCTCACCAGGAGCAAGTACAGCCCCTCTCTCTATGCTCATCCCAGAACCAGAAGCATCTGCCTTCCTCTTACACAAATCTCCTGGGTCTTCTGCCTTTTTATGAGCATTTCGAGCAGATTTATGGTTCCTCCTGCAGCCAGCTCCGTTACATGAATTCTTCTAACACATCCATCAAGAATCCTGCTCTCCCCCCACCCTTTACTTAGTCCATCTCCCAATTAGCTCTGAGAGCCACAGGACAGCAAGACCTCGATCACATTTACTTCTGTAGCGCTCCTCTGATGAGGTCGTAACACCTTCTGCCCACTTAAGAAGGCAGAGGCAAATCTTCCTAGGCAGAGGAATTAACTACAGAGAAGCCAGCTGAAGCCAAGAGGTAAAACTCAATGAAAGCAACTCATTTTACATCTGTTGGGCAGCTAGACTATAAAGTTCATGAATAAACCAAATTCTGTGGCCACGACAGCGCAGTGGGTCTTCTACTGACCCCTTCACCTTGTTACCTCCTTAAGCTGTTCCAGTTTTACAGAGCAGGGAACAAGAATCCAATGCAAGAGGATTCTTATAATCCAGTAAACCAAGTCATCTCCTTTAAAACAGTAGTTATATACTTTTCCATATCAGAAGGAAAGCTGTAAAAGCTGTTTCTAGATCTACACAAGCACTCAAGTCAGCAGAACTGAGAGGAAGGGAACTGAGCAAAACTGGGAAGGGTTATTTTTACCTCTTTTCTTTTGCTGCTTGCATCATACTCCTGCATGCACATCATGTCTCTGCAGGAAGGACTTAACATAAGGCTGCTGGCTTTGGTTTTAATGTTTAAAACTGGTAAATTTATTTGCCTGGTCAGAGGCAAAGTGAAAAAATTATGATCTAATTTGCTAAGGATCACGTGGACATAGGTTTATATAGACTAATATATGCAAACAAAATTGGGATTAAACTTGAATTTCATCCTTGCCACCACATTTTCTGAGTGCCTTTTTCTCCATTTGTAAATATCATTTTGGCTTTGACTGAGGAAACAACTGCAATATATTTTAGATTTATGCATGTGCGTTACTAAAACAATATCCTACAAACATATTCAGCAATCAAAAAGATCAAATCAATTATAGTGTTATAAAGCTGCTTTGTAGTTGGATAATGGGCATCTATTTAAAACCCAGGGGTCAGTTTCTTTCTACTAGCAGTGATTTCAAAAAAGTGTGTGAAATCACTTTTTTTAACAAATTTGAAAACCTTTCCAACATAAAAATATGTTTGAAGAGTAAATGCACATCAGAAGCAGATCCCATTCAAATAAGACTTCACAAATAAAACTTATGCTCTTGCCAACAGCTCCCACGTTCATTTTACTCTGCAACTCCAGACACAAACTAAACTGTGAAACTTAATAGGGCCTTGCTCAAGCCAGTTTTTGCTACCAGATCCATTATCCTGGGTTGCTCCCTGAGGCTGGGATGCCAAGGCAGTGGCAGGGCAGCAGGCTGGAACCCAGCACAGTCTGCACTATGCACTGCTCCCTGCCAGTGAAATGCCATTATAGACAGCCTGCTGCTTTCAGAAAGCATTTTGATGTCTTCAGACAGTAACTGCTACCAAGCCAAATGTTAAATACTGTGCTGTTATTTCTCAGGATTGTCCTTGTGGCACAAATAGGGGAAGCTGAGAGGAGGGAGAAGAAATATCACAAGGTGCAAAGGCATCATCCTGTCAATGTTCCAGTGACTCCTGAGAATCTCCCCACTTCGACCAGAACACCTCCAATTAACTCTCTAAGTAATTCTGTAAATGTCAAGAGGTAATTACCATAGCTTATCTCTTTTAATGAAACCTCGGTTTTCAAGTGTCCCTTGCTCTCCATTCCCCAGACACAGCTGGCTCCATGCTCCTGAGGGCTTAGACAAGAGGTCCCATTATTGCAGTTTCACAAGCTGCTTTGTTTCAGAGGGGTGGCAGTCTCGGGGCATGGCAAACCTGAGATGTTTCAGCTCACTTTACCCAGAATTGAAGGAGGGATGAGTGACCCAAGACTGGTATGTGTTTGCCATACAGGAAAAATTCACTGACACAAAGTGGAAGACCCCAAGTTAGCCAGAAATTTGGGATGAATCTGCCTATATCATCCCCATACAGCATCTTCTCCAAAGAGGCCAAAAGATCATTAAATAAAAAACTATGTTCAGAAGAGAAACAGAGATTAATAATTAATCAAGAGTGAGCAGAGAAGAGAGAAGAGAAAAAAGAAGGAAAAAGGTTTATGTTCTCTTCTTTCAGTGCACACCAAGTCCTGGCACATGCCTTTCCTTCTGCATGGCTTGAGTTTGCCAATGAAACAATTCCTGGCAAACCCTGGAATTTAAACTGCCCTCCCTTGTCTCTAAGACCCACCACCCTCCTCATGCTCCTTCTCTGGGCAGTTTCCTCTCTCTACCCTTCAAGCTGTGGCATTCACCTCTCACTTGCTCTCCTTCCTCCACCTCTTTTTGCAAGGGTCCCACCAGACCCAGGCAATTCTTTTTAAAAAGAACATAATAAAAGCATGATCACGGAAATAAAAATAATATTACTAATAATATAATATTCCTCTGCACTACAGATCAAGTGATCAGTTGAGACACATCCTTTGTCCCAACCTGGATGCAGCTGCTTTTCTCTGTGGCTGCCAGTTCACAGAGGCAGGAACCACAAATCTGATTCATTCTGGGATAAATCACAAGTACCGGAGTGCTCCAGAGACCCCACATGATCTTATCTCTCTCCATTGAGTCCTCTAAAATGCCTGTGTGAAAAGCAGAGGCTCTTGCAACTGCTACTGCAAGTCTGAGCAATACTTACAGCTGATTGTAATTCCAAGCTCTACACCTCTTTTCTTGGGCAATTTAACGTGGAAAGTACCGCTGCTGGGTATGACAGACTCTATAAAGTCAAAGACAAACAAAAAAGAAGAAAAGGAGAAAAAAGAGAGTTTTCAGTTGCATGTATGGTTTCTTTGGAACCAAGAAAACAAGCCCATAAAGCACTGCTTTACTGGTTCAAATAAGGTTATCTGAGGCCCTGTGGACTTCAGCTTGAAATTTGGATTCTCATTAAAAATACATGCTCTGAACATCAAGTTAAGTGCTCACATCACACTGTATTTCAAGACTGAAGCAGCTCTGTCAATGTAAAAGGAAAAATAAAAGTTCTTTTTTAACACAAAGGTGCACTTTACCCTTAGCCTATAGCTTTGGCTCCCTCCTGGCTTCAGGGCCATAAATGAATATAAATACTATTCCTATTAATGGGCAAATATTTAAAGTGTGCCCTCTTTATCTAATCCCTAGGCTTATCTCAGCCAAGCAATGAGCACAGAACATTTATGAAAGGATCAGAAGAACCCTCCACTCGGTGCACGTTAGAGAACAACAAGAAATGGAGAAGGTCCTCGCAGGGTTTCTCACTCCTCCCTCTGAGCCTTGTGAATATGCTCCCTCCTACAGGTTAGCAAAGGCACTGGCAGAGCCCTGCGGGCAGAGAGGAGCAGCAGCTCCTTTGGGAAGGTACCTGCGACATCAAATTCGATCTCGAGCACCACTTTGTTGGTGAGCGCCGCGTCCCGCAGGAGCTGGTTGGCTTCCTCCATGGTCCCGTCCTCCGTCGCGATGCCATTGATGGAAAGGACTCTGTCTCCTACTTGCAGCAGTCCACACCTGCAGTTCACAGTGGGAAAAGAGGGAACGGGAACAAGGAGACAAGGAAAAAGAGGAAAGGAGGAAAAAAACAACCCCATAACCAGCCATGAGTTACTTTTGCCAGGCAAATCTGTTACAAGACGCATAAAGTACTGATATATTCTGCAGAAGTGGCCCCAAAGAGAAAATAACTCATTTTGCTGTACCCGTCCGCATGTCCCTGGAAGGGCACAAGGAAGCACACCTTTGTGGGTTTCTAAAGTTCAAACACAGTTTGCTTCTAAATAACCATTTCTGGTCACATTTTTTGCAACAACCAAGGTGGGGAAAAAGTAACCCTCACCTTTCTAAAAATCAACACCGTGCCTGAGAGATGAGAATGATAAATACAAGGGAATGTGACTTCCTTCCTGATCTAACCACAAACGGCTCTTCCCATGCACTTGCACCCTCTAGAACACAAACTAATGGCATTGAATATTGCACAGATTCCTCTGCTAAGTTCATGGCAAATACTGAAGCTACAATCCAATAAATTCACCAAAATATCTCAGCAAATTAGATAATCATTTATCCCTTCTAATTACATTTCTGAAAGCCAAATGTACAGTGCTACTGTTTAACTGCCTTGAAAGGCCAATGTGATGGCCTGACAATATAACCACAACTGACACTTGAGGGGAATTGGTTTAGACCCACTTTTTCCAGGAACAGAGATCAGCACGATTTTTACTTTGGAAGGAGAACATGATAACATGGACATGTTGGAGATGTGCTGGTACAGTACAGTTTGCTCTTGGGACCCCCCAGCCTTTATAAGCAAGGTGTTTTTCACACATTCCTTCATTCAGTATCCACCCACAGTCCCTTCTTTTTTACATATATTGCAACACCAGCAAGATGATCCTCCAAGTTATCTCCCACATTATCTCAGTCAGTTCCCACCTGGGCTGGCCCATGGCTCTACAAAAACAAGACTGCAGTGTTCCCTGAAACCATGGGAAATTGCTCATTTTCCTTCTCCTCTATCAGTTGCTCACTTTAACAACATCTTTTTAGACTTTCCACTTATCACCTGGCTACCCATTAGACCAGACCTTCACCCATCACTAAGCAACAGAGTCATCTCCAAAAGAGATTTAGGGTTATGGCATCAAGCATAAGGTTCCCCTCAAAATGTGGAGTTATTTTACCAAAAAGATTTGCCAAAAGACATTAGTTATCCTGTTTTAAGCCTCCTCCAGAGAATCTTTATTCCCTTCCTATTAAATGATCAAACACATCTTTGTCTTCCCCTTTCTTTCTCAGATACCTCACAGAAGACAGCTCGTTTTTTACTCAACCTTCCAGTCACTCGTCATCACTCACACCCAATTCAGTTGTAAGAAAACACAGCACCACAGCTTCCAGGCACACAAAGGCATCAAAGGCAACAGACACTTGGCTGTATTATTCACATCCAAACAACAGGATATATATGAAAGGCCGAGTTATCAAGAAAAAGTACACACATCTGAATTCAAGAAAAATGAGCAAGCACAACAGTTTGTGCCAGTGGCCCACCAAAAGCTGAGATATGAACAAGTGTGGAGAGAGCCCAAGAAGGTTATTTTACTGGTAGGAAAGCATATTCACACTTTTGCCTGAGCTCATGCCATCCATGGAAAAACACTGGCTACTTTATGAGATGCAAATTCAGAGCTGTTTGTTCAAGGAGCCTTGGATTAGGACAGACAACTCCATGTTGTATATATAAATGAACACACTCTTGCAAATAAATTACATCAAGTTTAATTACAGTCCTTGACTGGACTTGTGGCTATGCAGCCACGTAGACACACTTCGAAATATCAGCTTATAAATACAAAGATGGCACTGAGTACAACAGTGATTACTCCTCTGTTATCTGGAGGTCTCTTGTTATGGCTGCAGTGCACCTTTTGCAAAGGAGGGACCAACAGCCCATCACTCAGACATCACTGCCATCTCAAGGTCACACAGGGCCACAGTCCACTTTGGCACCACTGTTTCAGCCACAAGGGCTGGGAAGATACTTTCATAGGATATTTTTACACTGCATCAAAGCAAACTTTGGTCACCTTTCCCACCAGAGCTCCTTCTCCCAAAACAGCCGTTTCTTGTGTTTCTTCACTCAAGGTGCATTTGCTTGAGTCTTTTACAGACAACAGCTCTGTTAGGTCAGAGGTATTTTATTTCTTTCATTATTAGCCTCACTCAATCACAGTTGTTTAAGCCCTGGTCTTGCAGGTTTGTAAAAATTTGTGGTGTTATGCCACAACATGTTTCCTCTACCAAGTACAAGGAGGCCTGACATGTCTTGTTAACACTTCAAAATCACTCCAGAGACATCCATTTCCAGCTGTTATGTGTCCTTGCATTGGGAGTGGAGCCTGGGGAGCCAAGGGTCCTGCAGAGCTCTCCTTGGCTCTGCCATGGGAACCTACAAGAATCTTCAGGAAGTTTTTCCCAAAGAGAAGGCATTCGTCTCAGAGATGCTTAGTTTAACATTAATGCCTAAAAAGTGCTTTCAGACTATGGGAGCAGAAGTCTGTTAAAATCAGAAAGAACAGGAGTACAGGCATCTCCTGGAGTGAAAGACAGCCCTATAGATATGTTGGAGTCCATGATGGGAATATCTCCCTGCGGCAGAACAGATTTGCATTTTGCCATGACTCATTCCCTCGGCTTAAAGACAGCAACAGAGCAGCGGAGGTGTTTTGCTTGATACAGAGCAGCACATACTCAAGCCTTAGGCAGGATACACACTGAAGAGCTCATCCACACTCAGCATCATCCACATCTGCGTGGTCAATCCAGCTGTGGGGGGAGCAGCTGTGACCGTGGCCACACTGCTGGATGCAGGAACTCATCTGTTGTGCCCTTACATGCCCCTGAGCTGGCCTGCACAGGTCAGACATGCACATCTCTGTGTGTGTGTGTGCACATCTGTGCCTGCACATTGGTGGGTGGGTCTCAGCCACTAATGGGTCAAAACTCTGCTGACAGCTTCAGCCAGCTGCTAAACTCTGCTTTTGCAAACTATTCATACCCGAAAAGCAGAAACACAATGATCAAACAACTGTGTCTGAGCAGAGCTAGAAAACATGTAGCTCAGCAGGAAGCATTGATTTTGGATACCGGGATGGAGAAGTCAGATACTCTCGCTCTGCTGCCAATGACAGCCGGGGGAGGAAGGACACAAAAGCTGTGTGCTTCAAGGCAGCCAAGAGGGGATGTTAGGCTTCTTCCCCTTCCACCCTCCCTGCTGATAACAGGGGCTGAATCACTGTCTCATTCAGAACCCAAAGGCTTCATCATGCACCCTGGAAACAAAACAACAGGTGAGGAGGGAGGTCTATTAGAGGCTATTTGCAGTAAAATAAATCACAAGTCAGATAGGTGAGAATTTTTGCATCAAATTGCTTCCCACAAGCTAGCACAAAGCAGACAATAAACGTGAGGCAGCCCGACATCCCTGAAAAGAGGGTGATGCCATGCTCCTCCCTGGAAGTACTCACACTTGCTGGGCACCCCAGAGGCAGCTCCTCCACAACAGTCCAGATGGACAAAGCCAGTGTGGATCATGCACTTGTACAACAGCATGTTCAGATCCACAGGCTCTGCAGAGTGTGTGAACATCCAGGTAGGATCCAGGCTGTTAAACCTGATCTCTGTATCCCCAGAGCTCACCTTTTTGGCAAAGAGCAAGAACTGCAGCACAAGAAAGAGCACAGCCCAGCCTCAGCTGGGAGCCCAGTCTGGTAAATGGGATGAGAAGGGCTCTAATGTCTTGGGCTGCAGCTACAGCAGAACCTCTGAAGAGCAGGGAATAACATATCTTGAATGATAGAGCAAAGAGCTCTGTGAAACAGCAAGAAACAAGAAGTGAAATGAAAACATAAAACTGCCTTTTCGACTTCACTGCAAACCCAGTGCACTTATTGCTTCAAGACTGGGAGGAAACACGGTGTTTTCTTGCCAGCCAGGAAGAGCAGTATAGGAAAGAACAAAATACACAGCAGAGATTTAATCGCCAAATCAAATCCAGGATGCAAATGCAGAGAGGATTGCTTCCGGTCTCAAGAAAGCCGCAGCCAGAAGAGCGTGAATGCTGCCAGGTGGGCAGCGCAAGGGCGAGCAGCGAGGGTAACACATCAGAGCCAGGCAAGGCTGCACCGCCAGTCACTGCTTTTCCTCCAGACTTGGCAAGAGGATAAAGCAAAGCCAGGCAGATTTCAGCACATCTCCCACATCCCCTGGGACAGCAGGTTTTGTTGCTGCCTGATTACGAAAGGAGTTTGGTGCTTTATAACATGAGCCAAGTTCACGCACAATAGAGAATTAAAAAAAACCGTAACACCATCACCTTAATTTTTAAACCCTGTTTGGAAACAATCAAACAAACAAAAAGCATAACAGGGTTTTGAAATCTTGCCTAACCTGTATCAAGACAGCTCTTTTTCCTGTGCCAGCCCCTTGTCACTGTCCTCCCACAGACACAAGCATCAGGTACTCCTGTTCCACCTTGCCTCTGCATCAGCTGACTGTAGAGGCTACAACACAGAAACTGGTCTGCACAGCAAGGACTTGCTTTTCATTTTGCAGACACTTCCCCTGCCATAGAAGTCTACAACTCCCCCATGTGCTCTTTCTTGGGCTGGCTTGGAGACACCAAACCTTCAGCACATGCTGATGGGGCCATCAGAGACTTCCAAGAAAGGGTCTACAGCAGGCACTGAGTACTGTCACATTGCTGCACCTTTGTCACCCTTAGGAAGGACAGACCACAGTGGTAGTCACAGGTGGGAAGAGAAATGAGCACAGGGACATTAAGTTCCAGCCTAATTAAATCAGCTCTCCTTTAAACCCCTCAAGAGATCAAGCCATGCTAGGACTTGACCTGTTTAGTAACAAAAGCCTTGCCAGAAGACACCTACATCATAGTGCACAGGCACTCAAGCAGGCTCTAAATTCCGCCAGCAAGGTATTGGGAACAGCTGAACTCCAGGACTGAGGCTCACCACTGGAGGAGTCACTGGTCCCAGTGTCCTTAGGGATGACAGAGAGCAGTTAATGCTGTTCCCGCCTTCTGCGCTTTTCCCGGTATTACACAGCCAAAAGCAGGAGGCATTACCCACAGCACCTACCTGCTTCTCAACTAGAGCCTCAACTCTGCAGTTCAAAGCCTTGCCTTTATAGCCACTTTACATAGCTGGGCTCTGCTACAATGAAATCAGTCAGAAAACATTTTGCAGGGGCCACTTATTTAGACCTTTCCCATTTTTGCACCTACATAAATTATTTATCTTTCAAAGAGCAATTAAAAAAAAAAAAAAGGGGGAATGGGAATGGCACTCTCACACAGACACACACTCCCTTCCTCCTCCTCCCAGACCAGCCGCAGCCTGGTGCCAAGACGTTCACCTGGGGTGCGAGGGAGGCCGCGGTCAGCCGACGAGTGCAGAAATGGCAGTGACAGTAAACCATGCCCAGTGAAGAATGGGAGATATTACAAGGATGATAGTAAATATCTAAATGAGCCTCTGAGGAGAGAAAACAAACCAAACCATGAAATGTTCAGCAGCAGCACCATCAGCATCCAAGGGCAAGGTCTCTAACCTCTCTGCCGGGCTGTCAGGCTCAATAAAACGGACGAGAGGTGGGGAAGACAGCGTTTCAGTAGCAAAGATGCCTCCCTGGAGCTGAAGTCCGAAGCCATTCAAAGGGTCTCCCCTGAGGACCACCTCTGTCGTCTCCGTGTGGACTATCTGCCCGCCAGGACCCACCGTGCTGGAGGCCAGCGACACTGAGAGGATGAGAGAGGCAGAAGGTCAGGGCAGCCACGGCCTACATAACAGCCTGGGTCATAGACCTTGGTCTGGTGGTGGTGGGGACAGTGACCAAGGAGGAGGGAGGCACTGACAGTGATGAGTGGTTCTACCCTGGCTAACAGTTGCAACAAGGACAGCAAGGCAAGCATGCATACCCCCTCCAACCCAGCCATGCCCAAGGCTGCTCTTACATGAGCTCTTGTGCTCCTTCTTCTTCTGCCTCCTCCTCAGCATGGTGGTGCGGGGGCTCATGGGGTGGGAGCTGCGAGGTAGCGTGTTCGAGTTCTGGCACGGGAATCCCTGCGCGTTCATGGTGGGAGATGAGAAGTTGGCAGCCACCAGAGCTGGGGAAACACAGAGGGCGTTAGGGACGTGCACAGGGGGCTGCAGCAGTGGGCTCACTCACCAACAGTGTCACCAAACACCTCACGGGTTTGGAGCAGCTCGCCCTTTCCAGCTCCGGGGCTCAAGACCCAAGGAATGTTTGCTTCCCACAGTCTGGACACAGTCCGGTGTGTCCTCTTCCCTATCTTACTGCCACAAGACAAGAAACCTGGGGAAGCACAGAGCCCACCCCTGACCAGAAGTGCATCTACCAGATTTTGAAGTAGCCATAACCATGTTGTTAACAAGCTGTATGGCACTAGGGCTGAGCTGGATGTGTTGCTGTATCACATGCCGACACAACACCAGAGACACCCTTCCCTGTCCCACAGCAACTCGTTTTTGCTGTAGGAAACCAGGCACAGGAACAGGGGGTTGGAGGATGGGTGCATGGGTCTGTCCAGCACACTGCTCCTGTCCCAGTTATCAGATCTGCGTGTGCTGGGCTGCAGATAATGATTTTGTACCTCAGCACTGGGCTGTGGAAACAGAACCAGATGACTGGGGAGGAAACAAGTGACAAGCCACACTATGGGCCTGAATATTAAGGAAATGGAGGGGTACAACAAGAATGAACACGGGCAGGATGAGGGCAATGCCATGCACTGAGGTTACATTTGCAGTAATCCTGCCCAGACGTCTGGTTCCAAGTGGGTGTCTTGCAGTGTCCAGGGTGGTGGGTGTGACAGTAGTTGACACAGGGGTCCCAGCAGTGATGGTGGTCACTCTTCTGCACCTTGACTGAAGGCATCCAGGGGAGCAGAAATCACCACAGGCAGGAAGGAGAAATGACAGAAAGAAAAGGTAAGAACCATAAACCAGGAGATTGTAGAAAAGGGACTTATTGACTCTGAACAAGGCAGGACCCAACCACAGCATGGCAAGCATCAGCAGCAAAAGCACAACCCCACGTAACCTCGCGACACTTGATGCAAAGTGGCAGAAATCCACCCCTTTCCACAAAAAACTCTGCATCCTGTGCCAGCGGCCTGACTCAGCCACGCTGGCAGTGCACACATCATTACCATTTGCAGTCTGTTGTGTGACGGGCAGAAGCTCCATCCAGCCATGAGTTTCCTGCAGAGGCCATTAGCACTCTCACACAGCAGCACGGAAGCCTCCTTGTGCTGTTTCCCACCTTGCTGCCAGAGCTGCCCTCCCTGTGACAAGGCTCAATGCTTTCCCCAGCTGCCAAGAACTGCTGTGAGCACTTTGCTTGGCTTCAGCATTTGGTTGTTTAGCAGCTGCTCTGGCACAGGAATGCACACATAGATGAAAGACACGAGTAGGAGAGAGCCACGTCCAGCTCACCACAACAAAAGGGGGTTTATACACCACTGCTTAAAGCCAATTAAGGAGGTCACCAGCACAGGAAATATGCCAGTGCTGTGGCAAACAGCAAATGAAAGCATAGCACCAATAAGGCAGAGCCTGTTCAAGGGCACACCACTATTTTAACCTCAACCCGAACCCCAACACATGCTGGCAGAAATCTGTTGCAGTGCAAAATCCACCATCTGGAAAACCCTTGTCCAGGAACTGCAGTTTTGCAATACCGAGTCACGAAGCCACAAGTCTCTTCTGAAGTGCCTCAAACAGTCCCCAGGCACATGTCCCTTGTCTGTTCTCGTTGACACTCCTTTTGCCCCTGGGCAGCACAGGGTCAGTTTGGTTTTCTTTGCCCAACACCAGGTGTTCTGTCCCAAATCTCTGCACCATGCTGCATGGATCTCTTTCCTTCCAAGAGGAATTTTGGGCTAACAAGTACGATTTCAAGCTTTTTTATTCAGCTAAGCATGGAGAGCATCCTGCAGCAGAGCATCACTGCAACCACACATTATCCCAGACTTCTTAACCTCACAGCCACTTGCATTGACAGGCCAGCACCTTCCCAGGATGACACCTCCTCCTGCCTCTGGGTCCTCTGAGCAGGCAGAAATGCCACCAGCACTGGCACTACCAGAACCTTCTGAGGGTGCAAACCTGGGAGAGGGACTTATTTTGTTTACTGAGCCCACCCAGAGATCTCTAAAGGTCGTCTGTTAGTGCCTTGAACAGCAGACATCCATTTTCTGTGCGTGCATCACAGGCATTAAATCATTTAGGTCAGATTTTATACAGACAATATAGTCATCATATTTAGTCTTTGCTAAACATTTAGTGAGTTTAGCACTTAGTCTATCAAATTTTTAAAAATACTCTTCCAGCTCTGGAGTTTCTATTTTGTGTATTTTCAAAAGTTAATTTTCAGCAAGGCAGCTTTTAAAAACAACAATCAAATTAGCCATAGCTAGACAAAATTACATACTTGAACATAAGGGACAGAGCTTATGGGCATATATACAAAATAATTTAATCCACTTACAACAACTAAAACTCTCCCATTTGTCTATTAATTCTTAGCTTACATCTGGCAGCAGAAAAAAATGAGCCTTTGAAACTCAGCTGTCAGCAAACTGGGGGAGAGAAAGCATTTTTGACAATTCTGTGAAAAAACTCCTACAACAGCCTTCTCCAATCTTTCACATATTTTTGCCTTTCCCTGCCTGAGGAAACCCATCCATCTCAGCACTGTTTCTGGGCACCATCTGCCCCCATTGATCCTGTGAGCAGGGCTCCAAGTGCCCCCAGAACCACAGAGAAAGCCAACTCAGTTTGACAAATCCCATGCTTCAGCATTAGGCCAAATTTTTGCATGGCCACTGATCCAGCTTCAGATCCCTCTCTCCTTCCTCCAACCAGATGCTGATTGCACAGGAAACCACTTTAAAAAAATATGACAAACACCATGCAGACACAGGCTGAAAGGACTCAGTAATGCAAATGCTGAATATGGATGGATCTGCATCATATCCTCTCCTTAGCTTCTTTCCCTGGGCTCCACTCTCTTGACAGCCACAACAGCTTGTTTTTGGAGGGTCCATGTTTCCTCAGTATCCCTGTTTGCTAAACTCAGAAAGAGCAGCATGTGGAGTTGGCACAGCATCCTTCCCTATGAACCCTCATGTGTTAGAGAGTTTAATCAAAAGTGGGAACAATTGTTAGATCCCTGAGTTTTCATACTCAAGTGTTAAAATTATTGTCCCATGTTTGTGTTCTATATTTCTGCCACAGCAAACTGATCTGTGAATGGCTTGAATAAACAGGTTTTGATCACATCGAGCTGTCCTTCCACAGAGCCTCCTTCTCCTGAGCAGCTGCTCAATGCACATATTCTCATCAAGATTAGGAACAGGGCACTAATGGAAGGAGGAGAATACTTCATTTCAACAGTTATTGAAAAAGGATTATAGCTTTCCATTTTTGCTTGGGCACAAAGGTCAAGTCATCCATTCACTTTGTTAAACTGCTTCAATTCTGCACAAACTGGACTGGACATGTAAGGAATTTATTTCTAGACATGGAGATGGTTTTAGGTTTTAGGTTTCACTGTATCAGTTTAAGGAAGACCAAAAGATATTTTCCTCCTTTCCCCAAATTGCCCTAGAAGAGAGTGGAAAGAACAGATGTGCCCAGGGTTACTGTGCATCAGTATTATTAAAATGCATGTCTCTGAGAGACAAGTGACTGAAAATGGGAAAAGGGACTGGCACTGAACAGTCACACCCAAAACACCTGAATTGCAAGACTGCCAGTACAGAGTGTAACAAAACTGTAGGCAAGATCTACAACAAATATATTGAGACCATGGTCACAGTGAATTTTATAGGAGAGCCTGAGACAGCTTCCCATGTGGAGGGAGGAACTAAAAGTGTGCAAAAAAAATGCTCACCAGGGTGAGTTCCTAATGACATTTTACAGGCATTTTGGGCTTGATCTTACTGGAGCCAGAATTTACTTCTTTGGTATTTCTTTTGTATGGGTGGTGGAAACCAGCAGCTACAGATGGATTCGCTCTAGCCCTGGCTGCCCAGACACAGCTGCCTCTCAAGCAGGCTGGTTTGAAAGATGAACACTTACATTCCAGCTTTGAAAGTCCATCAGAACCCTGTCCAGCTACTGAACACATCTTTTACAAAGCCATACAAAGCATCAGCAAATAAAAACTGAGCTTGGAAATATATTTGCCAGCAGCAAGGTTGTTTTCCTCCCTCTCAATTAAAGTCTCTTATGTGACGCACTAAGGAAGTGGCTTGCACAGCACTCATCACTGCAAAACCCTGGGATCCCCATCTCCAATTTCCCTATTCAAGCACAGATGTTCAGATGTTGCCTTTTTTTCCTTTTCACATGCTTGAAGAACATCATCTAATCACATGCATTTCATCAAAACATCCATTTTTTTTCCCTCTACAGATGTCTCTCTTTGGAATCTGTTGCCAGCACTCAAAAGCAAGAACCCCTTGTAGGGACCTAAAGTGAGTTTTGAGGGTGACCAGCAGCGTAGGCCCAGAAGACACACCTGTTTCTGGGGGCTTCAAAGGCAGCCTGCTTTGGTGAACAGGTAATATCTCCAGCTTGACATTTTCAGAAGTGGCAGCTAAAAGCTGAGTTGCCTCTAACAAGGAGCAGTGCTCTGTGCTTGTGCCATCAATGGAGAGAATGTGGTCACCAATGTGCAATGCGCCACATCTGCAAAGGAAACAGCAGGAGAGGTAATTACTCACACGGCCAAAATCCATGTCCTTGCAGTAAGGAGAACATACATAAAATCCAACTGCAAATTAGTGTTCAAATTCTTGCTAATTTCTCTTCATATATATTTTTTTTTTTTCATTCCAGTTTGAACCTCAGGTTCAAGCATTACCCAACTAGGACGGTGGTTGTGGTGGCTTGATGCTGGCCCAATGCCAGGCAACCATGATAGCCACTCACTTGCCCTCCCCTTCCACAGCTGGGCAGAGGAGAGAAAAAAAAATTAAACAAAGGATTCATGAGTTGAGATAAGAACTGGGAAAAAAAAACTCCAAGGACAAAACAGCCTCAACTTCAAGGTACAAAGTGAGTTTATTACTAAGAAAATCAGAGGAGAGTAATGAGAATTAAAATAAGCCCTTAAAGCACCTTTCCTCCCCCTAATCCCTCCCTCTTTCCCACCAGGGAGGGATTAGACAGGGAGGCAGGGGGTGGGGGTTTTGGTCAGTTCATCACTCGAGGTTTTCTTCCACTGCACAGGGAGAGGTATGCCGTGAGCTCCCTCCCATGGGACACACTTCCCTGTGAACTTCTCCAACATGGTTCCAATCTCATGAGCAGCAGTCCTCCCTAAACAGCTGCAATGTGTATCCCTCCCACAGGCACACAACCCTCCCAAAACTGCTGTGACATGGTTCCCTCTTCCCTGGGGTGCAGTCCTCCAAGGACAGGCTGCTCCGGACTGGAAGCAAGGGTCCTCTCTCTCCACCAGGATCACAGCCTCCTCCAGGCTGTGGGTGGATCTCTGCACCCTTTGTGGATCCCCATGGGCTGTGGGTGGATCTCTGCATCCCCCCTGGATCCCCAGGGGCTGTGGGTGGATCTCTGCACCCCTGTGGATCCCCAGGGGCTGTGGGTGGATCTCTGCATCCCTCTTGGATCCCTGGGGGCTGTGGGTGGATCTCTGCATCCTCCATGGATCCCCAGGGGCTGTGGGTGGATCTCTGCATCCCCTGTGGATCCCCAGGGGCTGTGGGTGGATCTCTGCACCCCTGTGGATCCCCAAGGGCTGCGGGTGGATCTCTGCATCCCTCTTGGATCCCTGGGGGCTGTGGGTGGATCTCTGCATCCTCCATGGATCCCCAGGGGCTGTGAGTGGATCTCTGCATCCCCCCTGGATCCCCATGGGCTGTGGGTGGATCTCTGCATCCTCCATGGATCCCCATGGGCTGGGAGTGGATCTCTGCATCCCCTGTGGATCCCCACGGGCTGCAGGGGCACAGCTGCTTCACCACGGCTGCAGAGGAATCTCGGCTCCAGTGCCTGGAGCACCTCCTCCCCCGCTTCTGCACTGACCATGGTGTCTCCATGTTGTTTCCCTCACATATTCTCACCTCCTCCTCTTCTCTAGCTGGAATTAACACTGTGCACAACACTTTGTTTTGGTTTTCTTCCTAAATCTGTTATCACAGAGGTGTTACCACCATCTCTAATTGGCCCAGCCTTGGCCAGCAGCCTGTCCATCCTCAGAGCCATTTGGTATGGGTTCTGCCAGACATGGTGGAAGCTTCCAGCAGCTTCACACAGAAGCCACCTCAGCACCCTTCCTGCTACCAAAAACCAGGCCGTGCAAAACCAATACATTCATGTTCAAGTCAGTGCTGTTGGTGGCTTGGCAAAAAACCTTTTAAGTTTGTAAGAGTGCCCCCACATAGCCAGCCTGGATGGCTAATGCTCACCCAGCAGTGTAGTAAAGTTCTGGGAGCCAGAAGCTCAGCTCAGCACCACAAGTGAACACAGCTCGTGCTGCACAGCCCCCTGTCTGTGAGTCCCCATGTAAAGGGTTTCCTGCCTTGTCCATCAGGAAGAGGCTCCTGCCAGGAGTTTTCTATTATAAGCTTTAGCCCATTTCACAGCTCCAAGGCAATCAGACCTAAAGTTTTTAAAGCTTAGCTTTCACATGCACCGAGTTACCTGCATTCCTGGTGAGGACTGTCCACTGTGGGTCAGATATTTTTAGTACAAACAGTGCTAAGAACATGTGGACATGAAGATTTCAAGGCAAGCCTGAGAAGAATGGATTTATAACTAACTAGAGGACAAAAAAGCAGCAGAAAATGGAAAAGCAGAGCTAGGAGCAGCCTGTTCAGATCTGTACCTGTCCACCACGCTAGCTGGCTTGATCTTGTCGATGACAATGACCTGCTTGTTCCGGTGCATGGCTGTGGTCAGTGTGATTCCCAGCGTAGATCCTGGAGTCTTTGCTATTTCAACTAGTAAAGGACCAGAAGCATTTGCTACAGTATCTGCAAAACAAGAGAGCACCTGAAGACACTCCTCATACAGCTTTTTCCATCTCTAAATGCAGGGGCTGGCCAACAGTGCTGACTTGCCATGTGAAGCAGCAAATCTTTAGCTTGGACACCTATGGTCCATGTCACATGGTGACTTAACAAAGAACACTCAAGAGGCAAAATTGCCTCTGCACAAAACCTACATGATAATGAAGAGTATTACAACAATTCACTGATGGAAAGAACTCTCCCCTCTTTTTGCTTTGGATTAAATAGCAATATCAAGGAATAGATTGTTCAAAGGCTCTGCGATAGTCACGTCAATGGTATTACAAGCACAAAAAAGGAAGATCATTAGGACATCACTGTTACTGCCTTTTCCCCAAACAAACCAAAAAGAAAAGGCACAAGGATACAGGATCCCACTTTCTGAAGTACTCAGAAGTCTTGTGGCTGATGAGAAGACAGTCAATCCCTCTGTGCTTCAGCACCAGCTTCAAAATACCACCTCAACTCCTTGTTTGAGCTCCTCCAGTGTGACAGTGGGAAGAGACACAGCACTGCCAACCCCCTGCTCACAACATCCTCCTCTCCCATCAGACAATACAGAGGCAGCTCATTTTTAAAATATGCATCTCTGCAATAAGCTTAATAAATGCTGTAAGTGAGACTATGAAACTCCTACAAAATTGCACCTGTTAGCATAAGCCTGCACCAAACCTATCCATCTCTTCTGAGGAAAGAGGAGGACAAAGAAAGCCTGTGTTTCTGGCTTATTAGACAGAAATTCCCTCCAGCTCTGTTACACACATTTGCTTCCAGATTACCTAAAGGCATCACAAAGAGGTGAGATTCAGAAATGCGTTACCACCATCAGACATCCAATAACCGGCACCCCCCATGTGCAGGTGACAGCCCCCACAAAAGCACTCATGAAGACTCAGCCATCCACTTCAAAGGAAAGGCCAGCAGAGCCCTCTAAGCACCTGATGCCTCCTCAACCCTTAATTATTCATTGTAAAGCTCTTCCTTTCCAAAGAAATGCTCCACTAAAAATGCTGACGCTACTTGGCTCCAAACCCGACGCATGGCTCATTCTTGCTCTCTGATAAACGGGAGCATTAATGCAGATCTGGGAAGCTAAGCTGCAGCAAAGTCTTTTCTGAGATTTGTTGAAGATGCTCAGTCTCTGGAGACAGAAATTTACCTTGGAAATTCCCCTTGGGGATCAGCCAAGGGATGTTCAGCTCTGGTCTACTCACTGTGACATTTTTCACAGGGGAGGAAGCAGGAGGAATGAGCCGCATTAAAGGTTATGCAGACTTCACATAAAACTTTGTTTATTCTCTGATGAAAAGGACCACTGGGGAGATTGGCAGGCCCTGGTAAAAAGCACAGTCCCAGTTTAATCAAAAGATACACAAAGCACCCAGCTAAAGCCTGCGGAAGGTGCACTTAAGCGTTTGTTAGCAAAGGAAGCACCAGGAGATTGAGGATCTCTTCCAACAGCAAACACCAGGTAGACGTCAGTTTTGTAACCTAGCAGATTTTCTCTGAAGGATATGGATTTATATCCCTTCAGCTGAACGGAAGAAGTTAAGGAAAATAAAAAGAGCTTGCTGGACCATCAGACCTTTCTTTGCAAGGAAATTACCTGCTTCTCTCCAGTTTACCCAGCATCCAAGCTTCTCAGCTTTGCCAGGTGCTTCCCAGGGGGTATCAGCACGATGGTGAGAAGGAAGAGCCCCAGCACCTCAGGACCAGGGTTATTAGTAAGACTGTCGGAAACCACAGTCCTGCCTCCAGCCCATGGTCACTCATCCTGCCACACACAGCGTGGACCACCTCCCTGTCCCTTTTAATTCTCATCTCCATCACAGACGAGAATTGCTCCAAATCCATTTTATAGAGGCATTTATTAAGGAAATACCAGCCAAGCCTCTATTAATTATTCTAGGAGAAGATTTGCCTCAAATCAAAGGTCAGCAGTCAGCAATCCAGCAATATTTGCGAGGTGTGATTAACATGTAGCTATTATACCCGAGCTAATTTTAAAAGAAACACGGGAGGGACAGAGCAGGCTATGCAGTAACTTTACTGTAAGGAGTCAATCGGCATTGTTGCACTGGCATCAGGAGCTGTTTCTGCACCATCATGCCCAGCTACAGCCTCACAGGAGGATACAAAGGGCTGTGCAACACCTGGTCACACCCATACACTTGCAGGATACTCAGCAACATAGTGATGGATACAAGGGAAACAAAGCCTGCTCCGGGTTCTCACTCATGCCACCACTGAAGCTGTGGGAAAGGCAATCACCCCACCACTCAAAACAGGGAGGTTTTCTAGAAGATCTTTCTCTCAGCAGCTTCTTTTTAAGGAAGTACTGCGGGGGCGTTTCATTCTTGCACCAGGTTTCTGAGCCTCACTTGGCTTTGCTCACCTCTCTAAGGAGGAATGGCTCTAATAACCAGCCTGGAAAGTGCAATTGCTTGGGGAATAACCCAAGTGTAATGGTAGGGAAAATTTTTTCCTGCTCTGATGCGCTTTGGGAGAGAGGAGGGAATAGAAAATTAAAAGATGGGAAAGGGAAAAGGAAAGGGAAAATGATGAGAAGGGAAGGGGAAATGGGGAAATGGGGAAAAGGGGGGAAATGGGGGAAAGGGGGGAAAAGGGGAAATGGGGAAATGGGGAAAAGGGGGAAAGGGGGAAAGGGGGAAAGGGGGAAAGGGGGAAAGGGGGAAAGGGGAAGGGACCTCCCTTGCAAATGCAAACAAAATAAACCAAAAACTCTTAGAAGAACCAAACTAGGGAGCTACCCCCTTCCTGACACAGCCCAGCAGCATTTGTCACCTGCAGCTTTACAAGCACATGGAGGCATTTGACTTCCTGGGCCCCCTCTTCAGGCTCCAGCCCCTGCCACTCCTCACTGACAAGCCACCCACTTGTGGGACACTGCCAGCCCTCCACGCAGCAAGAGAGCTCCACAGGCTTAAAAAGCTTCAGCATAAAACTGAATGGGTGGAGGGGCAACCAGGGGAAGGGAGAGGAGGAAAAGGACACAGCAAACCGCTTTGCTTCATCCATCACCTCCGGCAGCAACCTTCCCCTCTTCAGGAGGCAACCCTAAAGGCTTGCAGCCCAGATCCTTGGTACCTGGCACACACAGATTACTTACAAAGTAACTATTCAAATACCATTTTATTGCTAGTCAATTTATTTCAAATGGGTTTGGGTTTGTTGTTTTTTTGGTTTTTTTTCCCATCCTCCCCTGGGTTTTAAAAGGCCCATAAGATAATGTGCAGCCATGGGAAAGCATCTGTCCATTGCAAAGATCATCTGGCATCAGCAAAGGGCAGAGATTTTCCCACTGCCCCAGGAGTGTGCAGGCCCAGTTGGCACTCCTTTTAAAGGGAAATAGCAGATTATTTTAATTCCTTCAGTGGCTTTAAGAAATCTCAGCCAACCTGAAAAAAAGCCTGCCATGGTCCCATCCTATGCCAGCCTCCCTGGTGAAATCCCAACAGCTGGCAGATGCTTGGTGGCTATGGCAGGCAGCTGCCACATCCCTCACACCAAGAGCAGGGCTGGCCCCATGCAGATCATCCCCAGTGCACAATTTTGGCTGGAAAACCACAGAGACAGCTGGGGAATGCCATGATTCAATGCTCCCCCACAGCAACCCTGGTTTCTCACCAACAGACGCAGAAAAACAACTTTCCCTCCTCAAGGGTCAGCCCACACCACCCCAGCACATACAGCTGCAGAGAGTGAGCACCATGTAAAAACCTCTGTTTTCCTGAGGATGAACAGGACAAGCACCACTTCATTGTGGTGTCCCCAGCCCCTTCACCAGGTTTTCAAAATGGGAATTAAGAGTCCTTCTTTTAGGCTGAAAATATTACCAGACCACTTTCAGCACCAGCTCTTCCCTTCCGTCATCGTCTTCCAGGGGCTGTAATAGTTGTGAACCGGGGACAATGCACTCATCTCCCACTGCAATTATTGGCTGCTGCCTGGCAAAACTGTCTGCAGAGACTGTTGTAAGCTACATGTTCTGTATCATCTTGCCTTAAAAGAAAGCAGGACAAATACATTCCTTTATGGGGTTGTGGAGAGCACTCTCTAGGAAGAAATATAAGAAAGGAGCAGGTTTTACATTTTTGGGAAGTATCTAGTTCTGGCCCACAGATTAGCAATACAAAATGGAGAGTCACTGCATAAAACCCTGCTGTCCCCCCACGTTCACTCAACCCTCACAGTTTTAGGTGAGAGAGTTACCCAAGAAGAAACACCAAGACACCAAATCACCTTCATGGCTATTTTTGCTCCAAGTCAGGTTTTAAAACAAGCAGCTTTCTGCAACACAGACACCATGGACTGCAAAAACAATAAACCCTCCAAAGACCCATCTCCTATGCACAATTAATTGCTTACTATTGTTCAGACTTGACAGCTCCATGCAAAATCCCTCCTTACCTCCATTTGCCCCCCTCCCTGGAGCAGCTTGTAAAAAGAGGAATAGTCATCCCCTACTGCCCAGTTACCCCAAAAAGATCACAGAAAGGTAGAAAATAGGTTTTGGGTAGTATCTGTTTCCTCTTTATCATGAGCAGCAGCCAGTTTCCAAAGAGTAGCTGCTCCTGTGGTGCGGCAGCAGCCAGGCAGCATGCAGGCAACCACTGAGGCATCAGCTTTTCCTTCCAGCTCCTCCATGGAGACCTTGTCTGTGTGGCACACACTGCCCAGCTCCTGGGAGCCACCCCCCAGGAGAGAGCCACGGTGTCCATGCTTATGGAGCTTCTACCAAAAGGAAGGGGAAAGCTTGTGGTGAGGAGACTCAAAAGGAAGCAGAAACCCCTCAGGGCTGTCACAAGGAGCTCCTTTATCCTGGTGCACATTGCATGGGTCAGCTCTGGTGTTCTCAGCTCTCTTTCCTCAGGGCTGATCTGGCATCAAACTCTCTCAGTTTCAGATTCTTTTTATTTTCCTCCACACTGACAAATCAGAAAACAACCTGATATCATGGACTCCATTCCTAACTGAATCCTAGGCTCAAGCATGTTGGATTGCTTTGTGAGATTTGTGGAAAAGACTCCAACCTAGTCCAGCTCATGGCTCCAGGAAGGCAGAAACCCCTCTGGAGATGTGTATGAACTATCACAATCCACTACACAGCTCAACAAACTTCCAGAACCAACACAGCTTCAAATTCTGTGGTAACCTTAAACTCATTAACAATGCTCCCTGCATTAACAGCTGTATGTCACAAAGCTGGCTCAAAATGACTTTACAGTAGCTAATAATAAACCCTTTCCCTAGGCTTGAAACTTAAAATCAAATGAAAAAAAAGAAGAAAAAAAGAAAAAAAAAGAAAAAAAGAAAGAAAAAAGAAAAAAAGAAAAAAAAAAAAAAAAAAAAAAAAAAAACACCACCACCATCAACACACCAAACACCCTCAAACTGTGTAAAATGCCTTTTAGAAATACTCATCCTCCGCCTTCCAGTAAATTCTGTCTTATTTGGGGTCAAGCATTTGACCACCCCTCATTTATTTCAGAGGCAGATCTGAAGTAATATTTCTAAGAAAAGAAATTGCTCCAGAATTAAGCAGGGTCAAAATTCAGAACCAAAGCCACAGCAAGTCTCTGCCTGCATGCAGCTCACTCCTCTGCACATATTTAATAGCGCTATTTGCAGTGCTGGCAGAGCGCTCCAGCCCCCTTTAGCTCTGACTTCTCCTGTGCCCTCTCTGCCTGCATTACAAAGTCCCCTTTTGCCCTCTCCTCTAAAGCCACTCGTCATTCCTATCAAGACACATCACTGCATAAGGGCATTTCAAATGCATTTAACGAAGCCAGCTTTGAACTTTACCCCCTACATCCATGCTGCCAGCACATTGCTCAGCAATTTTTCCACTGAAACTGAGTATCTCAATTACTGTCTCTAGTCTCACATACTTGCCAGGCAATCAGAGAAAAAAATGCCATCACAACCATCTTGTCCTTACCCATGATGGTCACATCATACTCGATCTGGAAAAGTGCCTCCTGGCTGCACTGCCGCAGGATGTTGAGGGCATCAGCGTGGGTCATGCTGTGCAGAGGAATCCCATCCACACTCAGCAGTCTGTCCCCAATTTTCAAGGACCCTTCCCTGTAAGAAGCCAAAGGCAATTCTCTTTTTTATGTATATATATTTATTTATACTTAGATAATCTATATATCTTTATAGAAATATCTATATTTATATACATAAATTTGCTATATATCTATATTATCTATATGTAAATATATA
Organism: Hirundo rustica; assembly: GCF_015227805.2. NCBI lineage: Eukaryota > Metazoa > Chordata > Aves > Passeriformes > Hirundinidae > Hirundo > Hirundo rustica. The sequence goes on from NC_053461.1 coordinate 11,211,942, forward strand.
AGCATATATTATTTGTGTGTGTGCACACCATGTATGTAGGTGTATATATATGCACACACATATTAGGAAGTCAATTATTTTCATCCTGTAGGATGGAAGAACACTCCTTGGACAATAGTCTGGACTATTTATAGTACCAGGCCCATCATATTAAATTATCAGCTCAAGAGTAGATAGACTGGCTCCTGCTTTCCACCACAGAATCAGTAATTCAGCAGCACAGGGCTAACAAAGGGGCTGCCTCTGCAAGAGCAGCTTCTGCCTTTAATCACAACATCTGCCCTGGGAGCACCACGCCCACCTCCCCACACAGCACAGGTGCCACACCACCAGCATCCACACCACCAGCACGAAGCCTCGGGGAGGCACCAGAAAGAGGACAGGAAGGGGACACATCCAGGAGCCAGGCACAGCGCTGGTGAAGGCAGATGTGGAGGTGTGGCTGAGCAGTACCTGTCTGCAGGGCCGCCCGGCCTCACGTAGGTGAGCACCAGGGGCCTGGACTTGTGCCAGTCTTCATGGGCTCCCCCTGTAATCAAACCAGGAGAGCCGTAAGTCACCGGGGCTTTGAAAGTCTGACTGAGAGCGCTGAGAAAGAGACATTTATCACATAACAGCTGACACAGCCTGCCAGCAAAATGACTGCCCTAGATTAGGCAGCCGGCAGTCCTTAGAGGCAGCAGGGGATGCTCTCCAGGACATGCTTTGACTGCTTAGCTGAGGTTTTTGTCATTCACCTTCTTACTTTTCCCACTCTCCACCTCTGTTTCTGCTTTTCACTGGAGAAGCTACTAACCTCTCATCACAAAACCAAAGCTGTTGCCTTCCTTGTAGAGGGACACTTCAATGGTCTTGGGAATAATGCCAGCACTGCTTTCTGGCACTAAAAGGAAGAGAGAAAGACCCAGTCACCCCAAATTAGCCTTTTCCAACCACAGTGCAAAACAGCATCAAAACAACACTGAAATTAAAGTCCTGCCCAAAGCCCATGTTTTATTTTCCCTGCTTGGAAGCAAAAAGAGCCCAACCTGGACACGTGAACCTTTATCGGGGCCAACCAGCAGGTCTTAGGATGATTTCACCAGCTCAGTGTTGTGCATCTCCCCTCAAATTTGTCTTGGTTAATACCCTGACATTCAAGTAAAACCATCTCGTTTATCAACTGGCTTTAATGCATTCAGCTTTTCTCAAAAGCTCCTGCCACAGATAGAAACTTATTAAAAAAAAAAAAAAAACAGCAGCAGCACAAGGAAGCAAGTCACCAGCTGACCTTAAAGAAAATGAAAATCCCAAATCCTCAATGCATAAAGTTGTTTTTTTTTCCCTTACCTCTCATATTTTGGATTTTAAAAAAGATTAAGCGAATCCTTTAAACTGATCCTAGGGGCAATTCAGTATTTTTATGTTAAATACACAGTACTATTTGTACAAAACACAAAACGTACAAAGTAAAGAGAAAAAGAAAGAATTTGTTTCCATCTTTTGACATCCCCTACTGTTTAGTGATTTATTGCACTACTGCACTGAATATGGGAAGATTTCCCAGTCTTCTTCACCCAGAAGTGCATGTGACAATTCAGCCTGGTCCACTCCAAAAATTCCTAATTTTCAAACTAAGTGCCATGAATGGCCACAAGGGTAATCAGGAAAAAAAGGCCAAGAACTTGACTTGGAGATGAAGGCTGCCCTAGGCACATCCATGCTGCCATTTCCCTTGGCTCAGCAGGGGAGTTTTGAAGCAAATCTCCCCACTGTCCTCACTGACCACACTCATCCTTTCTGCCAAGCACCCCTCAGGGTTTCCAACCTCCAGCCAAATTAGGCTTAGCCCATCCCTTAAGCTAACCCAAAAGACATACAATGGAGGCATGGTACTGCCTGCAGGCAGACAGCCCTGGGGACCAGCTACAGTGAGGCCAAATAAACCTCCAAACACTGTCCCCACTTTGCTCCTGCTGCTGTGCACAGGCAGCTAACAGGGACACAGCCTAGAAATACTCCAGAAGGGAGTGCTCAGGGCACAGGAAAGTTCCCAGTCAAGGGATGAGACTCAAATACCAAGAAAAAGGTATAAACTATCTAAAAATGAGTCCAGAAGCCGTCCAATTTCCGTCCTAAGCATTGAAGTATGAAGTGCTGCAACAGGCTCTCATAAGGTCAGTGAGAGCTGGGAAACTAAAGCCAGTGTTAACACAGGGCTTGGTTTATTTATGAAAGAGATGATATGACACAGAAGCCTGAAAACTAGACTTGGACTTGCAAGATCTCTTTCAAAGCAGGAAATTACAAAGTGAGGAGAAAAAGTCAAACCCACAAGCACAAGCTGTTGAATTGCACTGTATTTCTGCTCTTTGCCCAGAGAAAGTGGGGTGGGGGGGGGCAAGCATACACAGCAATAACAAACCCTCACAGCAGATAAAAGTCCACAATGAATTGGAATCAGGCAATAATTGACAATTACCTGTATTTTGCTAGGCTTCTTTGTTTGGACCATTCATAAACAGCCCCAATAATCTCACTGGAGGGAAGTCACTATCTCAGAGTGCTCTTCCTGCTCATTTAAAGCTGAGAACATCTCGCATTGCTGCTATTGATTGAGCTGGCATCTCTCCTTGGCTAGTAAGTACAGTTTAGCAGATTCCAGATAAGGAATATTACAGAGTATAAGGAATACCATGGAGAAAGGTTAAGAGTGGTCATCTCTAGGGAACATGAGAGCATGGAAGACTTGAACCACAGCTGGCTTTACCAGAGGTGTATGCAAAAGCTCACTAACATTTACAGCAGAAGAGAGGGGAAAGATGGATACAAATCCATCTATTCCAGATTAGATTTTACTCTTTTAGGCTTTACACCGTCATTTCTAAATTCAATATTTTTTTCATCTAAAGGCAGCAGCTACAGCAAAGCTCTGAAGTGTAAAATATCTTCCTATGTGGGGCAAAACTTTAGATTTCATTAATTTTGTTTTTCCCATAATTTTATTTTTAGTTGTTCTATTTCTTCTGCCCAACAATCATCTGATTGATCTGGGTAAACAAATGAGTAACTACTGGGGACATTGTATTCACAGCGGAAAGACTGTGATTAGAAACTGTACCAAAGAATTTGTTTTAACCAGAAACATCAAAATCATCAAAACAAATGGGGGCAAGAGCATATAGTCTCCCACAACAGGACACAAGTCCTGATAGTTGGGCTTGCCATCTTCTGCCAGGGCCCCTCAGCTGGAAGGCAGATTGCTTCAGTTTCCCCTCTAAAAAGACTTAACACTTCAAAGAATACGGAGGACTAACAGTACTTGCCACAGTTCAGGAAAGGGCATCTGGTAATACACGTTTAAGACTGAACTAAACCTCCCATAACCACACTCTAAAAGAGAAAATGAGAAGCTGAAGCAGCATGAGGAGGCAGATTGGCCTGTGCTGTTAAGTCACTCCGAGGCAAGACAGACCTAATCAGCCATCCCCTGCCGGTGTGCATGAGCAGGCACCCACTGCACTGGAAAAAGTGCTCTGCTCCAACTGCACACAGCTCAGCAGCCTCCACCGCCCGCGCGAGCAGATGAAGGAAACGACAGAACGCCCCCAGACACCCTCCCAGATCCGTCTGCAGCCCAGGACAAAGTGCAGCCAAGAAGAGAGAGCAGTGCTGTCCAAGAGGCACCCACCGGCTGGAGGGAGCTCGTACTCTACTTCCAGCACTACCCTCTCGCCCACGTTCTTCAGCAGGCTGATGATCTCGTCGTGCCGCAGCTTGGTCAGGTTAATGCCATTCACCGACTTGATGTAATCCCCCACGTTCAGCTGGTCACTCCTGAAAAGAAATAAAATAAAAAGCAGTGGTAGCACAGTCTCCAGCTGGCTAGTAACTGAAGGACTTTCTGAACAAGCCAGCAATGCTGGACGGATCTCTGCTGTCTGATGACATGTGTCTGCTATCAGAGGGAAGTGCTAAAATTGAAGCCATCTATCTTTCCCAGTGGCAAGTCTTCAGAGCCGTACATATAGCAACAATCGCAGCATATATGTTCACAACCTCTCTGCTGTTGCTCAATTTTCATTCACGCAGAGCAATCGGTCAAAGAAAATCACACCAAGAGCTGTCTGAAAAAAATCCAGCGGGGAAAGAGAAAACTTCTTTCCTTTTGCCTGTTTTCAGCAAAATTGTTCAATTATTCTTTCCTTTTTCCTGCTTCTTGGAGCCTTTCTTTGCCCATTCGTTTTCTGGGCCAATAATGTTACTTATACACTCGGTATTCAGAACAGATACAATATTAAACCACTTAGCTTGATCAAGATGTATTGTACCATGCAGCTCTCCTGACAAGGCTGCCTAATTTCATAGAATCCCAAATATCCCTACCCAAAATTTCAGAGCATAATTGCACAGAGCATAGGAAATAACTCAAAATAGAAGATGTTCTACTTCCTGAAGCAACAACTTTGCATTCTGGAGCACTTGAAAATAGGGTCTCGGGTGCCAACTATTTTAATTATAACTCCATTCAGTAGCTGGAACATGCAACTATTCCTCTCCATTCCTGCTGTGCTATCTGCACCCCATTTCCATTTCTCACCTTGCAGCCAGTCCTCCTGGCCTCAGATTGGAGACTCTTGGCTTTCCATCTTTGTCTGTGCCACCTGAAATGGTTAAACCAAGGGTGCTTCCTTCTTTCTTAATCAGCTCCACAATTGTGACCCCTCTGAACTCTTCTGAAAGATCAGGAATAAAGACAAACAACTTAGAGAAAGGAACATTCCTCCCAATCACAACAAAACATTTTTCCTACAGGTCGTGGGGAAGTAGAACTGGGATGATTTAAAAAACTAGCATGAAGAAAAAACCTCAAATTTTTTGAAGTTAAGTTGTAAAACAGAAGTGTGTCCTGGTAGACCCACAGCAGTGTTTGCATGCAGGTCTGGCAGGCAGGACCAAGGAAAACAGGCAGAGTAATAAGGGCTTATGAGCGAGAAAAAATCTTGTGTTTCAAGTTGCTGGAGGCAGTAAAAAAATTCAAAACCAGGCTGATGGGAGCTCAGCAATGGTCCAGGGAGGCCTCCTCAGGAACTATGTTTGATATATGGGGAGGGCATTAACAGAGCTATCAGGCGGTCACAGTTATACAGGAGGAGGATGCTCCTGCATCCAGGTCCAGGAGATGTGGACCTGCAGTAGTTGCTTGGATGGACCAAACTGGGTGGATCTCAAAATACAGTGATTAAAAAAACTATCATGAGACATCAATACAGTTGGGAGATACAGAACACAATGTGGAGAGGGGTGGGATCCTGCCATCATCAGGGAACAGAGAGGGAGCTTCCTTCCTTCACAGCAGTTTGCACCTAGTCCAAGTCAAACTCCCTACTACCACCTCATCTACAGCTGGAATTGAAGACACGAGTCACACTGGCACTGTGACTTGTTCCACTGCCTGCCATCAGACACAGGTCCAAGTCCAGGGGATGCCCACCCCACACCTGCTGCACCAGTACTGCTTCTCTGGGTGCTGCAGGCAGTGCACAATTTACCTTTTCTAGCCCAAGACAACATTCCTGTCTGTCCACCACCTACACATAAGCCCAGCCTGGCATCGGTTTTGATCTCCTCACAGATCATGCCTGGGTTTTACAACAACAGGGTACCTAAATTATTCCAGCTTTTGGATTTGGCATGGAAAGGTCAATAAGTGAGCAGGAGAGTCAGTCCTGGCCTAAGGAAAAGATCAAGAGGATCAAGAGTTCCAAAGACTTGGCAAAACACAGCTCTGTAATACTGCACACCACAGACCTCACACTGTGCTCAAAGGGGGACTAGCCCTGGGGCAAATAGGATGACATCCACACCTTGTCAGAGCCTCCTCTCAGTAGCTTTTACACAATTTGTCTATAGCATTATCCATCCATATCCACTATCTCAGGGTACTGAAATCTTCCATGATTTTACAGGAGGAAATCGGTCACCCTCATACAGGATTCCTTTCTCCAAGGCTGCGCAGGAGAAGGTGGTGATGGGCACTGGCAGCACACAACAAACAGCAGCCCCACAGATGTGGACAAAACCCCCATGTTGCAAATGGCCCGGGTGCTTGTTTGCACAGTAAACCTTACCAGGCTCAAATGAGATGCTCTGGAGAGAGAACATTTGAAACCTCTTGCACACTGACTTCCCAGAGCAAAGCAGGGCCCCTTAAACAGCATATTGACATAGATGATCCATGCTGGTGCAGGGCCTCCTCCACCCATGCAAAACACGGAGTCATTTGGCACTGTGATGCCTCATCACCAGCACTTTGCTCCTGTTCAAAGGCACCAGGACACCAGAAATTGCAGCTTACTTAGAACCCTGCCCTACCTGTTTTGAAAAGCACTTCCAATAATAATCTGTGCACTCGATTAATGTGAGTAGGGAACCTCTTTGCAATCTAACTCCAGTCTGGCAGGCATTTAGGCACTGCTGGGTATCCATTTAATGTGGCACTGGCAACTCCTCATAAAAATGTCAGCTCCATAATACTTCTGCTCTTCAAATTCAGCTTTGATCCCTTGCCAACTGCAGTAAGTTAATTTTCAATTCACCAACCTGGGAGCCCAGGGGCTGCCAGAAACTGGGGGGATCTCTCGACTGTGCTGGAGAGAACAACATCCGGCACCATCCTGCAAATTTCCTCTCAACTACTGACACAATTGATCAACACAGATGGTGCCACAAGGGGAGATTATTAACTTTTCGATGGGGTTTAATTTTGATCCTTGATAAGTGTTTAAAATGAGAACTCCCAGAATGCAATTATCCATTGTTATGGGTTCAAGGAGAAATTTCTCCAAAAAAGTCTAAGATAAAAGGCCTGAGATAAACCAATCAAGGTCAGTGATAAGGAATTCTGACCCATGCCTCTATAAATCTACTGCCATTGTCACAGGCCCACACAGTGTAAAAGTGAGCTGGTTAAGGAGGCTCTGGTCCTTCAAAACATAGTCTTTAAGCACCATATATGAGCAGTCTTGGATTTTTTCTACTGGCGTATATGATTGGATTTTGCATCCCAGGGTAGGAAGAGTACACCTGAATTTTTCCCTCCCCATTGAGATGCCTTGAGCTGGGGTTGCTGGACACACTGGCTCTTGTGAGCTTCTCCCCATCAGGGTTGCACTACAGTGGTAATGTGATGCAGAATATCCTCTGGAACAAGTGCTGAAGGATGAAGCAACAGCAAAAGGGCCCCACTTCCTCCCCACTACCTAGAACACACTAAACCAACCCTGTGACTGGGTCATTAGAAGCCAGCAGTCAAAATCAAGCCCCTGGCTTTCCTAGGAAGGAGATGAGCTGTGCCAGGCAGCCCACCCAGACTTGCTGGAATGCTGCTGGCACATGAAGTCCAAGACCAACACAGGAAAATGAACTACCACTTCTCCACTTCCTCTTCAGCCCCCAGGGTGTCTCTGCATGGGAAGGTTTATCTCACACAAAAAATTGCTGTGACTGACTAACTATCAAAACAAACTTAGTCAGACGTGGGAAATCTGAAGCTTGCCAGACACTGCCAGTCTCTCTCCCTGCCTGATGAGCTCAGCTATGGCAGTGTTTCTTCCCTTTCTCCTTTGCTGCTGTTTTCTTCTTTGTCAGTGTCAGTCCAGTGCCGGAGTAAGTCCATTCCTAGCTCCCTGTAACTACTGTCAAAAGCCCCACAACACCAGTAATACACCACTCACTGAGACCAGTAACCACCATCCATTTCTGTCCTCCAGCAAAAGCCCTGCTCGTTGTAATGCATTAACTGGGTTTATATTTCATCGGACTTGCAATGTTTTTTCCATGTACCTGTCCTTGCCCAGCAGTGCCCACCCCCCACAATGAAACGTAACCTAACTCTTCCCCTCCCACTTCTCCCGATTGGGTGGTGCCTCTGGGCCCTGCCTCTGGGCCCTGCCCCCTGGGGAAAAGCCACGACAAGGGATAGGGGGAGGTCTCTCTCGCATCGGTGAACCATTGGGACAGTCCAGCAAAGCAGGCAGGACTTGAGAATAAAAGCTGTAAAATCCCACCAGAAGCCAGAGAGCAGACTCTTTTACTTTTGCCATTGGCGGTCGTCCTCCTGGGGAAATACTACACCTGCTGATACATGCACCAAAATTAGTGTTTTGAGGGGTTTTACCCATTTTAGGGGTATCCAGGTAAAGTGTAATGGATGCCCCAATGTTTTGGAGCAGGAGATGATCTCCTTTACCTGGGATGCTTTGCCTCCTGGAGACCAGGGCTGTGTCCATCCCACCAGAGTCCTTGCTCCCCTTTGAGTAAGGGCCATCATCTGTGAGCAGAGCAAACACAGAAACTGAAATTAGTACCAAAAGCTACAAGCAGATGGACAAGAGCACCTTAAGAAGTTGTCCTGGTGACACCAAAATTGAAATCATATCTGTATCACAGACTGCAGCCCCACCTTTGCGCTGCGCCATGTGGGCTGTCACCCTGTAGAGAGGGAAACAGGAAGGCAGTAACATTATCTGATGTATTCTTCTTGGAGCTAATCTGCTAGGAGAGAACAAAATTCCCTTACTCCTGTAATTAGGTGACAGCTGAGGATAGAGGAAGCTGGGACTTCAGCCTCACAAGTTTCAAGCCCATCATTATGCTTATGAAGAAACTTATGGTCTTTGGAAATGTAGTTATACATCAGGACACTAACAGGGCACTAAATCACGATGCTTGAGTGAAATTGCCTATTCTTACAGATCCCATTATTTCAAAATCACATTTTTCTGCTGCAGTTTCAGCCTCTGTACAATATAGAGAGCACCTTCTTTTAAGTGATTAAAAGAAAAAAAAGTCAGAGAGAAGACAGAATAGCATTATACGCTGTAAATACACTGTCCAGCATAAGCTGAAATTTAAAGCATCTAAATATCTTTGTATTGTCCTATTGGAAGACTGCTACAGAGTTATCACACAGCTTATCTGCAGAGAAGGCAGCATGCTTCTACAGATCTCATTTCCATCCATCTAAAATGTCTATTTTTATGGCATTTCATAAAAAGCTGGCACTTTTCCAATCAATAATTTCCAGTAACCATGTAGTACCAAATAACACCCATTCTCAGTGACCATATCCTTGAATTTTTCAGCAGCTGTGAAGCTTTAGAAGTTGTACATGATAGTATATGATTGTACATGATAGTATAAATATAGGTTACTGAAAACCCCATCCATTTATTCCATCCACAGCCCTTAAGTTACATTTAAGTTACAAAGAGGTTTTTGTCCCACTCAATACAAAGTGAACAAAAATTTTAGTTCAGCCTCATTCAAGACAAGGGTCTGTACAGAGAGGACTCAATCCCAATGCTCAGTTTGTTGGCAGCCCACTTTCCCCATAAACAGAAAAAAGATGGTGTAAACCTTAAGTCTCTCTCACCAGGAGGTTTTTCCTAATATCCTGGTTTACCCTCTCTCTGTCACCTCCTCCCTGGCAGAACTGCAGAGTCAGATAACAGGGATGGTTTGGGAGTATAAAGGAAGGGGGCAATTCCCAGGGAAGCAGCAGGACAATGCCAATCCAACTGCTCCCTGCCCACATTCCCAACAGATACAACCACCCTTTATTTCTTTCCCAAATGCAGCAGCACGTTGGAAGTAGAACCCCAAAGCTCAGGAAACCCAGCACAAGGTTCCTTTGTCAACTCTGGAGGTAACTGTGCAAAAGGCACCTGCAACACACCCCAGGCCACCCAGGACTGGAGCTTCTCGCTGCCACTGGAGCATCAGTGTGCCTTGGGTGCCACAGGCCCCTGTGGATGGCAAGGGCCACCCCAGCATGCAGCTGCCTTCCACATGAGAGCAGTGCTGCCACCTCTGCCCCCAGGTAACGTGCTCGAGGCACCGGCGTTCTGCTGTGGATGGGATTCCTTCATTCCTGGGAAACCACGCAAGATGGTTCAAAGCCAGCTCCATAATCTGCTGGCAAACTGAAGCAGAGAACCATCTGTTTCACATAAACACACCACCCTGGACCAGGCAGCCACCAGCACCCTTCTGCGCTTCATTTCCCCATCACAACCCCAATCAATGCTGATAGGAAACCCCAATTCGCTACTGGTTGCCCTCCCTACCCCAACAGCTGTTGGTAAACATGCCTTGGCTTCCCTTTGAGCAAGAAACCGGGTTGCCTGTGCATTAACAACAGCTTCCAGCAGCAGCCAAGAGGCCAAGAGCAGTGACCTGAGCTACAGACCCTGCTGGCAATTAGCAACACCGCCCCGCGCCATCCCACTGCTCCTGACAGCCACGTCAGCCAGCAAATAATCAGCAGCATAGCCCCCCTTCTCCTATTGCTCCTCCCTTCCAAACTCAGTTGATTATGTGAAAAATGTTTGGGTTTTTCCCCTCATTATCTGGCTAAAATGTTTGAACAGGAAAGGAGGCTGCCACATGCTGTTTGCTGAAATGGGAACTGGCATTTCCTTGCAGGAGCACCCCTGTCGCGTGCACAGCTCTTTGTTCATTTGCAGCCAATTTCCTGCTCTGCCACTCAAGATGGTAATAATGGAACCACTTTTTATGAACTTTTTGTTGGTCTGTGCAAGGGGTTACATTGATTTTTTTTTTTTTTTTTTTTTTTTTTTTTAAAAAGGAACCCTTTGTGCTCTCAGTTATTTCCTCTGCCTAGCACAGCACCAGTCTGGAGATGAGGCTGGTAACCAGCCCAATTTCTCAGCTGGCCAAAATTGCTGCACAAACCCAAGCACTAAAAATCCATGAACCTCTCTTCTCCTTAAAATTGGGAAATTAATTCTCTTTTTTAACCCCATGCAGGTTCTTTTTGCAAGCAATCCGTGCTGGAGCTATTATAGTTGTACTTATCAAGCTTTTTCTCTCACACCAAGAGGGCCAGAAATCTTCCAAAAAAAGATTGTGTAATTGATGGTTTTCAAGCAGTGATGGAAATGCTGGCTCTAGACCTTTCAGAAAAGCTCACCAAGTACATAAGACCCTCAATAAAACTGAGATTGCAACACTTCCCATATATTGATCCCATGGGAATCTGTGGCAATATACAAAGTTCCTGTAAGTCTTTGACAATAGTTTTTACTATTTACATAACACCAGGGAGAGAAGAACTTCTGAGTCCCTACAGCTTCACACAGAGCCTTGAAGTCTCCTCCCCTGCAGAAGCAGTGCAGAACATCGACACACGTCAGGGTACAGTGTACCATGTACAGTGACAGTAAATAAGAGATAGTCCCCATCTCATTCCTTCAAAAACAAACTGGACAGATGAAGGAGCAGGAAAATCTCCATGCTTTAGCTGGGGGACAGGAATAAAGGGAGGTCAGGGCAGACTCCACTACCCTTGCAAGCACAGGCACCAGGATCTCTTGACATCAGTTATCTGCCAAGCCAAACTCCATTAAAATGAGGGGAAAAGGCTTCCTTTGAAAGAGCACTGATTTAGGAGGTCATTACCCCTGCGTGTGGGGGGAAAAAGGAAGGTTTGGTTTTGGTTTGTTTTTTTTTTTTGTCATTTAGAAGAGCTATTAGTCTCTGTTATTAGCAGAGATCACCTCTTAATGAAAATGAGCATTGGCTAAATCAGATTCTGTGACTATTAGGCTGCTGTCTGCAAGATTCCTGGATCATTTTAAGACAGTTCCTGCAGAGAATGTGCATTAATCTTATGGGAAGACCAAGAGGTAAAACCTCCCATTTGTTTAATGGAAAAAAGACAGTTGGAGACAGTTATTTTGCTACAGGGTAATTGCATTCCTTGTTTAGAGAAATGAATACCAAACCAGCATTAAGAACCAAAACTGTTCACACAAAGGCAAGCCGGTATTCTTTCTAAAATAAAAGCATGAGGCTGGAAGCAGAAATCCAAATGACTAAAACTAATTGTGATTTGATCCATTTTGAGGAGCATTATTTCTGTAAGTCTGGGGAGGTATTTATCTGTAGCCAGGCAAAGGACAGCCAGGGGTACACAAGCGTGGGTCAGGCAGCTAGTGATGATTCAAAATGCGGCCCTGGGAACAAACCTCCAGTGCCTGGGATTTTAAAGATCTCTGAGTCCCTGAAGATGCAGACGTACTTCAAAAACAGACTATAATCATCTAGTTGCATCTTTAGGAATCTCGTCACCTTTAAAAAGTTGATACGTTACCAGAAGGAGGGGAGGAGAAAAGTGATATATCCATGCACCCTCATTCAGAATCCAAAATTGGTTTTTAGCTCCCACATGACACAACCCCCACTACAGCATGGCCAGGGGCTGGACCATCATCAGAGGAGGACAGTAACACAATCCTTCCCACTCTCCCCAGGCTGGCATTTCAAATGGCAGCACACCAGGGGCATCTCATGCACCAATGATGGATTTGGGCTTGATTGCAAGACTGTACCCAACTGCCTCTCCAGCACAACTCCCCGAGGGCAGTTTGGGTGATTTCAGCACCACCACAGCAGATTGGAGACAGCGGTGTCAGTGTCAGCTCTGCACAAGGGCAGCACAGCGGTGGGCTCCCATCTTCAAAGCACGTAGCCTTTCACAAGGGAGACAAGTAGATCCAGAGAGCCCAGCACAGGAAAACAAAAAGCCCATTGAATATTGTTACAATCAGCATGATTTCCTGAAATGACTTAATTATGAACTTCCCTGCAGAGCGAAAGCTCCTCCCACACGTCTGCTTCAGAGAGGGGGCTGTTTGCATGAAGGATCCCACCCTCCCCAAGCCTTCCTCAATAGGTGGCTTGAATTTTCTCCTGCCCATCTAAATCCACAGCTCCTCAGACCCTTGGAAAATCTGTACATGAGTTCACTATAACCAGTACAGCTGCTCAGTTCTTTTCCCATCTCTAGAAATACAGTGCTCTGGCTCTGTATCATTAAACTTGAAGAAAATAAATAAATAGAGTCCCAAGAAACAGATGAAGCACATTTATCAGTGACTTCTAGACTGCCTTTCCTAGAATACTGCAAAAGTTGAGCTAAAGTATAATCCTGCCCTACATAAAACTAATCCAAGCATATAACAACAAATACACTAAATCCTTAGACAAGATAGTCCATGTTCCTGTGCTTTAAACAAGAAAACAGAAAGTCACTTTTGTTTTGCGATTCTGCACCACAATTTCATTTTCATTACACTGATTTTAGCTTGCTACATAAATAAATAATTTTTTTAAATAAATAAATAAATAAATAAATAAATAAATAAATAAAATATCCCAACCCTGAAAGGGCCCAGTGTTTCCTCACTTTCTAATCTCCAGAAGGTTGGGTAGGCTTTTGAAAGAATGCCAGTGAGAAACCCAGTGCCCACCGCAGCTCTACCCCTTTTCTCAGTCCAGGACTTCCATGTGACTCTCCAACAGCACTAATCCAAAGTCAACCAGCATTTTGAAACGCTTTCCCCTTTCTTTGTGCCACGAAGATTAAAAAAATTCTCCTTAACCAATGAGCTCAGGCTGGAACAGACCAAGTTATTTAGGGAGCAGCTCCTCCCTAATTTCATAAATACATGTATCAACAAATCTGACAAAAATTGCAGATGTTGCCTTTTGTGAAGAAAAGCTTCTTATTTATCCCTTTACTGGCAATAAATCCCCTCCCAGCTCATACTCAGGAGATACTCAGAGACAAATGGGAAGTTGGGGAAGTTTCCTCTTAACTTCTTTAATCAAAAATTTCGGAGTGAACAGCCCAGGAAAACAGTCATGCTATACAAGAACCATTCTTGTTGGAAACAAAGCTCTTGCCCCTAAAACAACAACTGAGCTTTATCCCATTTTCCCAGATAATTCTGGGGAAAAAATTGTTGTCAACCTGCTGCCAGTCTCTGTGCCAACCCTAGCCTGGGAACCTGTTCCATCAACTGCAGCTTCTTGTGCCACCAGAGGCTGATATGGCAGCTCTTCCATCCACTTGTGTAGTTGTTGCTCCTTGCTTTTGAGCCAGGAAGAACTCATCCAAACTTCGAGGGTATTCCAAGAGGAAGTTGTACTTCTTAATTTCTTCTGCTCAATAGACACAGCATGAAATTCATCTCCCCACACCCTCCAAGTCTCCTTCTTTTCTTCTGTATTCATTCACCTACCATCCCTTCTCAGGCATGTACAATTTCATAACACCTGCTGCTGTATTCACAGGAATCAGATCTAGGAAAATACAATAACCTATTGTTCAACAGAAACACTGTGCTTTGTTCTTCTGGGTTTTTTTCTTTTTAATAAGAAACCAAAATTACTTTTAAAGGAACGATTTGTTTCAAGCAATCATTTTCAGCTGAAATGCTGTAGATAATTATTTGCATTGCAGCGGCCTTTGTGGGACCAAGATATGAGCCAGAACATGTCTCTGTAACCAAGCAGGTTGGCCTCCAAGGGAGACAAGAGCATATTTCCTACCCCCTGCAAGACTGTAGCAGATAACACTGATGGAAGATTCCTGCTTCGCACGAAGATATGGGAAGAGTTTCTGCATTTAGTAAACAAGTTTTGTGTGAACAAAACCTATTTAAGTTGGCCCCGCAGAAAAGCCACACTTGGGTAAGGTTTAACTCACATCAACTTTCACAGGATATTAAACACCTCTCAAGGACTGATCCAAGTCCCATCTGATAAGAATGAATGCTGGACTCAGCTTGCAGCGCCAGCATCTGGTACTCCTCATGTTTCATTAAATACGTTACATTCCAGAAAAAGAGAAAAAAGAAAAAAAAAAAAAAAGGGGGGGGGGGGAGGAAAAAAAAAAAGAAAAAAAAAGGGGGAGTGGGGGCAGGAAGGTGGGGAAGAAAGGGAAAAACCCCCACAATTTAAGAATCTACAATCAACCTGCCATTACACTCATGTCTTATATATACCAGAGCCCTTGTTACAACGCTTTGTTTGTTCCCATTATTACTTTGGAAGCCAACACAGAGTGTCACTTTATCTAATCAGCACATCCAAGGGACTCTGCAATAGAGTAGCGGGAAGCAGTTCTTAATTTCCACTCAAGCTGTACTGAGAGATGGAAGAAAAAATACTTGAAAATGTGACTAATTTTTTTATTATTATTAAAGCCAGCTTTTTTTGTCTCTCCTGGCTCTGTATGAAAATTAAATTCCCATGCTGTTCATCTAATATCTTCTGCACCTCTGGAACCCAGTGGCCAATATCCATCAGCCTGGAGAGGAGAGAGAGAGTGCAGCCTGAAAGAGGTTTATAATCTTGTAACTTTCAATAAAAATGCATTTTGAGTAGAAAAGACTCAAGTTAATGCTCTCAGAAAAGCGAAGAGCTGTTATGCAAACCAGCTCTAGACCAACTTCACCACTCATTTTCCTCTGCATGGTAGGGAGGAGACCAAGGGATAGTGGCTGCAGAACTGCTGGAACGTCAGCATTCTTTTGGTCTCCTGTTCACAGAGGAGCTTATGTTGTTCTGCTGAAGTAGCCTGTGATTTAGTTTCTTTCATTCCAAAGTATCAGGGATGACTCCTTCCTTATTCTCTGATTTCGTGCATTAAGTTAGGTTTATTAAGAGCTGCCTGAGGGATTTCACAGGCTGGATCTTCAGCACAAATAGCTTTCCCCAAACAAAATCCAAGAATCCTCACTTCTTTCCATCTCATCCAAACATCTCTAACAACATCCACACCAAGAAGATCCCTCTTCACTCACTGAGCCCTCTCCAGTTCACCTTTCTTAAGCAGTCCCCAGCAAGATTGCATTTCTAGTGTTAAAAAATAGAGAGAAATGGAGAGAGACTTCCCTTCCTGCAATCCTTCTCATCCTCCAAGGCATTTTCAGACAGCTTCATCAGTTTATATTTGTGGCTGACCCAGTGGCAGAGGAACCCCTGCAGTGCCTCACCCCCTTGCAGGTCGTTTGCACGCACAGACTCACACAGAGCACTCACAGTAATTTTATGCACAAGAGACAAGAATAGCGCAGAAACCAACTCCATGAGATTATTATTTCTCAATGGTTCTAGTGCCTGAAATGATGTTATTAAAGTTACATTTTCCAGTCAATCTGGCAATTTCTCTTATTAAGCAGCATAGAGTGTTCTGGGGAGAGTCCAACACTAAGCTAGAAAGACGAAATATTGCTGATATACTGATTGTGTTATCTGAAGAAACTAACTTTCAAGAGTAAAAATGAAAGAGGAATAAGATACATTTTCAGACTGATCTTTCATGAAAGTTATCCAAGTTAGCAATTGTAATATGGTGAGAAATGACCAATAATGTCTAACATCATTCCCAAGGAAGAATGCCCCACTAGATACAACTGGATTTATTAATCTAAGCAGCAGGCAGCAGTAAATCCTAGCTGACAAGGGAATCAATTCTCCCTATTACCTCCATGTAAGCTTCCAAACTCTTTCTTAAATATGGAGGTGGAAAATAAATGCAGCCTGCTGGATTCAAGCCCTGAGGACTTACCTTCTTTCAAGCACCAAATGCCATGCTAAGTGATTGTGGAGTAAAAGCAAATTTAAAAAGACAGCTCTGTTGTTGGTTTTCAATCAAATGAAATTAAGTACTGTCAGTTTATTAGACTTTAGCACTCAAATCACCACCTAAGTCTAAAGGCCACAATCACTTACTTGTTTAAAAATGCTGGAGTTAGTCAAAAAAGGAAAATGAGCTTTGTTTCAAGGAAAGCCATCATGAATGTTTTCACAGCACAGGGTTTGGCTCCAAGCTGCCTTCCAACAAAGGCAGCTTGTCAAAAGGTTACACCCTAGCAGGCAAAAGCTTTTATTTGTGATATATCAATAGTTCAAGCCAAAAACATTATCAATGTCCATATTAAAAGATATTTCACCTTAGTGTTTTGTTGGGGTTTTTACTGTCTTACCTAATGCCAGGGTTGGACTCACAGAGGTCCATGGAGAAGGTGGGGACTCAGGACTCAAGAGCCATTGGTGGTGCCAAGAACTGGGCACCCTCATGGACAGCCTGGGTGGGAACATGAAGCACAAATCAACAGCTTGGGGGTGACAGAACAGGGGGAAGTCAGGACTTCCAACTTCTGAAATGGAGATCAATTTCCTGCAGTGATAATGATAGTAAATTTTTGCACCTATTTTGATTTTTACAAGCTTCCTTTTGATCCCTATTATGATTGCTTTAAAAACGGTACTCTTGTCTTTCATCCTCCAAGATCTTACAAAAGAACTGTTAAATCAAGAGGCTGTTAACTTTCCAAGGAGCAAAGGAATTTAAGAAGTACAAGGTGGCACTGTGCTGAAGAGAAGGGGGAAGGCAATCTGGTCTGGTGCGCAAGCCAGGCAGGAGAGCACAGAACCCTTCAGAGCAGAGGCAGAGAGCCAGAATTTGAGAAGGAAAGCTATAGATGCATCCTAGATGTTGGAACATGTGCATGTCCCCTCTTTCCACTGAATGCAAAGAATTAACCACCTGGACACTGCGTTACAGAATGTCTTGTCATGATGGATGGGCATCTTCCTCAGAAGCATTTGGCACCCCTTAGGCAATTCAGTTCACAGGAATTAAGCTCTTTGACCTGTATTATGCATTATTAGATGTTGAATGGCTCACTCTCAACCCAGTCTTACAAAAAAAAAACCAAAACAAAACAGGTGAAGGTACCATTTGGGATTAAATTGGCTGAAAAGAAATATCACTGTTCAGTGAAAGGGTAATTTTTGCCTGTAATAAGTCTTTTCTGCAGTTTTGACCGGCTCAAAGCTTGAGATCTCACCTCAAATGAAGCAGAAGGATACATCAATATTACTGCAGCAGAGACAAAAAAGCAGTGACTGACAGGGTTCCCTGAGCTACCTTTTTCTGGTGAAAAGATGTTTCAAGTAGAGGAAAACTGGAATACCCACTTCCCAATATATTCCTGGATAGGAAGTAAAAAAATAGAGCATGAGTTCTGAAATAGAAGCAGAAGTAATAAAAACTATCATTGGATATCCTTGAGTCTGTAAATTAGGGGCTTGAGAAAACATTCTAATTCTGGGCTTTGCTACAGACAGATAATTTTTCCCAGTTCAGCAGGTAAATTGTCAAGAGCAAATCTCTTGTGACAGGCAGTAGACAAAGCAAAGGAAAAACCATTGGATTCACCAGACAGGGAAGATGACGTGGCAAAAAGACATTATGCTAACATTTAGCCTCGTAATCCTTTACAAAGAGGGACTTAGCTACAGTTGTAATGCCTTTTTTTTTTTTTTTCATTTTATTTCTATAGTACTTTAAAGAGAGTCTTTGTTACAAAAGTAAATTATGTTCCCTAAAGAACACATGCAAAATTTTTGCAGCTCTAAACTTTCAGCAGTCCATACGAAACTAGCTAAAAAGAGGTAAACCAAGTTTAAGGAAACCTTTTAGAAAACACAGCGCCTTAGATGAGTTGGGAAAAGCCCCTTGTTACAGCAAATCACATCCTGCTTCCCTGCTGATCTCATCAGTCTGACAAAAGCAACACTTGTACCAGCAAGATATAACAAGGGGTGGGCAAAGGGAGCCCAGGAGGGCTTTTTCAAGGAGGTCACCCCCCACATGTCCAGGTCAGCACCCTCTCTCTGCTCCCATTACAAGTCTGTTCTGACTCAGGGTAAAGGCACAACAAATTAAATGAAGGATCAAATCTGGGAGATTTACAGTGCCAGTCCAAGAGGTGGCTGAGATTGATACAGGTCCGTGTGTGGTATGCATCAATCTCAGTGCCAACAGCAATAAGAAAATCCTTGCAAGCCACAGGAAAACAAGAACAGCAGGGAAAAAAAAACACAATAATAATCACCCACCGGCAAATCAGGCAAGATAAGAGACGCATTTCGGTGCAGTAACATTTAATATAAGCACAAGCCAGAGATCAAGGTTTGAAGTGAGCAAAGAGATTTAGGTAAAACTTATCTCCAACAGTTTTTTGCATCATCCCATGGGCCAGTGCACCAAGGCATCTCATAGGCAGGTTTGCCAGCAATGGGGTAATGCCCCAGCTGGAGCCCCCAGCTCACAGTGCAGCCCCCAGGGTTTGGGAACGCATTTTAGGGCTGCAAAGAGAGCTGGTGCTGCAGAAAGGTGACATCACAGAGGAAGATATTCAATGCAGAGGGTGGCAAATCAGGTGCTTTATCCCAGATTTGCACTGCATTTTGATGCAAAGCGCTTAAAAGCCAGTGGGAGTCAAAAAATAAGGAAAAAGTTCCAGACAGCATTAACTATTTTAAAAGAAAGATTTCTGAAACCCCATTTAGACTTGTCTCCAGCTTATCCACGAAGCTCTGCTAAACCTTACTAAGACTTAATTCCCATAAATGTGATTCTCTCTCAGTGTTCAGCTAAGTAGCAATGTTTCAAAAAAAGTAAATATCAAATAGTGGGAGTTGGATTATTCATTCATGTGGTAAAAGCCATTATATATGAAGACATACAGATGTTCCCACTTCATGGCTGATCTAAACAAATGTAGATTTTAGACTCTGACACACAAACCATCTCTTATGCAATGGCCCATGTACACGCCCAGGCTGCTTTTATCCTAGACTGTGTCAGGAAGATTCACAGGAGCTGAGTGAGAGATGGAATAAGCTTACAGCTAAAAGACTAAAGAAAGTTTAAGCAAGAGCCTCACTTAAAATGAAAGGAAGGAGGGAGAAGGAGAGAAATTGAAGAGTCAGGGAATAACAGATTTAGCAGGATAAGATGAAATATGAAAGTTTCAAAGCTCCAAGTTATTTGATGTTGGAACTGGTGCAGCCTGATCTCATAAAACCAGCTGTTAAAAATTTGCTTGAATTGCCCATTAAATCTTGCTTCCAACAACCTCAGTTCCTGTGTTTGCCCACTTCTTGCTTCCCATTAAGCCTTGACTTGGCTTCAGACTCTTCCCAGCCTCCAAACAGGCTGATGTCAAAGATCAGCACAGCACCACTTTGATGAAGGCAAACATCTGTTCAGTATGAAAGATGGATGCAACCCTGCTCCAGCAGAGTTATTAATGTATTCCAGCTGTTTCCCATGGATGCCTTAATGCAAACTGCTGTGCTGGTTTCCACTTGTTTTATATCACACAGGTGACACGAATCAGCTGTAAGAACCCAGTCTCAACTTCAGCCAGCACAAGAATTCACAAAAGACGTGGAAACTCCTGGTGAAATGGTGAATTTCAGAACAAAATGCTGCAAGCTGTGTTCTGTGACCCTCTGAAAGGCTCACAAAGATGCTTCTTGTGAGTATCTGTAAGCTGAGATGATCGAGATTTTCACATGGAAATCCTGCTCTGTGAAGAATTCAAGCCCCACAGTTCTGTGGTTCATTTTCCCTTGGCCTTTTTATAAACCCAAAACCATGGCAATCAAAGGATTAGCCAGGATCAAGGTGTCGGCCCCAAGGAGCCTCAGGCTGGGAAATAGGGACACTGGTTAAAACAGCACTTGTAGTTTGGTGAGAGTCTGAGCTCTCCCAACCATCACAAACGCCAGAGGGACAGGTAGATTCATTCCTATGACTGAGGGAAAAGTCAGTTTTGCATTGCCCTAGGCAGACATCTGCTCCCCTTTGAACGAGGGGAACCTGCATGAGAAAGGGAGAGGTGCAGGAGCTCTCCTGGGCTGGGTTGAGCAGCTCCAGTAGCACAACTCCACCTGCACCCCAAACCTGCCTTCTCCCCGTGTACCACAATCCAAGGCCAGGCAGGTTTACACCAGAATGAGGCCATACATCTGAAAAGATGCAACATACACCTGAAAGGTTGCAGCTGTGAGTTTTACAGCTTACAGATGATAGGAAGTAGCAATGAATTCAGAAAAATTCAGGTGTAGCTAAAGACCAAAGAGTTTTGGGAAGAGAGAAGATGCATGTGACAGCCTTTCTCCAGGCCATTAAATGTAATGCTTCACATTATGCTTCCGAATACCCACTTAGGTTTGATTCAACAAGGCACTTGTGCTAATAAAAATTAAAACCAGCAGGTTCTGTCGAGTATGTAATGGATGTGTGGAAGAGCAGCATGGGCAGGTATATCTAAAATTAACTATGAATACTAAACCTGACTCCTTCCCAAGTCTGGGGAAGTCTGGGGAGCACTGCAACCACTTGGATGCAAACCTTTGGCAGGGTGCTGTGCAAGTGCCACCCTGCCTCTCACCTCAGCAAGGGTACTCAGGATTGTGGGGGGGACATCCTTACACCAGGTATCTCCCATTCCCACCTCTTTAACCTCCAGATGGAGTCTGGATTCTCCAAGAGCAAATATTGCCAAAAGCTTACTCCTTGCCACTGCATGCCAGAACCAAAGGCAGCTGCTGATGCTACATTTCCACCAGTTTTGCACAAATATGGATGTCTGTGTGTCCATCCTGCTGCAAGAGAGCTGAGTGTGTGCTCAGGGAGATGAGAGAGATTGTCTCTGTGAACATCAGATACAGCAAGTCCATTTAATGACTAAACACACATGACTGTTTGCTTATAAAACACAGTGTCACATAAATCTGCTAGGAGCTAATTGCCTATTATAGCTCATGATGCTGCTGGAGTCAGCTGCTGAATTACAAAGGATCCTTTAGAAAGGAGGGAATGCCAGTGGAGCTCTGCTCGCCCACCTCCACCACAGTTTCAAAACATTTTGTTTTCCAGTTCCTGCAAGGTGAATGCTTACCCCCCTCTAAGCGATGGGGCCCCTCTGCCAAGCTCACTTGAGTGAGAAAGATTGGGGATAAATTGGAATACAAGGGGGAAGAGGAGTTTCTTTTATTCTTTTTTGAAATGATTATTATTATTATTATTAATAATAATAATAATAATAATAATAATAACAACAACAACAACAAAATTTTCTCTGTGGTCTCAAGCCTCTTGTCCAGCCTCACAAATCATGGCAGCTACCTCTCGACTGTCCCTGCAGCCAGCCTGCAGCTGGGTGGTATTTGCCATCGCCATAATGGCAGCAGTCACCTCCCATGGCCTGGCTACAGCAGTAAGGAGCAGGGAATGGCAGGGAAAACATCCACATGCTGCACAGGCCAGGACAGACAAGGGAACAATGGACCACAGAGTGACACCTGGGTTAGGAGGAAGATAGGAAGCAATGAGTGATGCATCCTTTGTCTCTGAGCTCTTCTAAATTCACCCTGACTTTAACTCCACGGGTACAAAGTTTACAAGTTACCTGGGCTGTCTGATCCAGATCTGCACATACCTAAGCATCTTCCCACTGATTCCAGGCATATCCCTGTGGCTCTGTCCCAGGACTCCATGTAGTCCATTCCTACCTCACACTTACATCCCCCTGATTCTCCTGTTCAGTTTTACTGCTGCAGAGGTGTCAGCTGAACCTGCAGAGATGGTGCCCCAAGATCCCCCCTGTTCCTGGGGGCTGCTGGGCTGCAGGTTGTGGCATTCTGGGAGCAGGAGCAGCAGAGCACAACGTCTCATGGCAGGAAGGAACAGGATATGTTTACACAGTGGCTTGCATGGGAAAGGCATTACATTACTGAAAAAAAAAAAAAAAAACCCCAAAAAAAAACACCACACCACCACACCACCCTTAGCAAAACACATACCTTCATCTGACGCCAAGAGTGTAATCCTACCCAAATGGCTCCACATTCCATAAAGAAATTATCCTCTATAAATCACCGGGGCAGGAGCAGGCCACTTCCCTCACAATTCAGGGTGAATGATCTCTGCAGTAAGGACCTTGTATGGATCAGCCATCATGCCCACAAGGGGAAAGAAGGGGATCTGAAATCTTATGGAGAAGCAGATTTATTGCTGTGACATCTCCACCATGTGGGCTGGTGGCATAACAGTGGGGATGGCTGGAGGTCTGACTTAGATCCTCATCATTTGTATGGTCATGCATGTGGCTGCTCAAAGACCGAGGAGAAGATCCATGACTTAAATCAGCTACTTGGCTGGAAAAGCTGATGTCTGAGCTGTGTCATTGCACCCTCAGCCTCAGGTGAGAGCTCCCACAGGGCAGGGGCTGAGTGTGTCAGACCTCTGCGCTCCCCAGGTACTGAGAGGGCTCTGAGGAGGGACAGAGGCTGGGAGGGAAGAATTATCTGGAACCTCAAACAAGTTAGTTTACTCAATCTGTGCAAACAACTTGGCACATGACCTCCAAAACAGAAGCACACACCAGATCAGGGACCTACATCCCTCCTTTGAGGAAGAGGAAGATGCAACAAGGCAGAAGGATGCAATAAATCCTGTTTTCATCCACACACCTGGCAGCAGGGAGCCAGATCATACTCTTTATAAGCACAAGTTCTTGCCTCCCAGGACAAAAGCATGTTTATGGTCTTTGAAACTGCTCCACAGTCCTTCTCACCAACGTCGCTCTCCCCAAACCTGAGTCAGTTCCCAGCTTACAGCTTCAGTACAATAAACCATTGAGACTGGAAGTTAGGGTACTGCTGGGAAGAAAACCACCTTGCTCACATGAACCTGCACTGTAAGAAACAGATGAGTTGTGACGAGTGATGAAGTAGATCATCTCCTCATCTCTCAGCTACACTAAATAATTTACAGGGCCATTTTGGGACTGACATGCAAAGCAGTTGAACAATGATTTAACAAAAAAGTATGAGATTCCATCTTTTCATGGTTTCCAGGTGTTGAGATCAATTTACTTCACAGCAATTTTAATTTCTGGGCCTTTCTTTTCCCTCCTCCCCACAAAACCTGCAGCTGCCAACTATGCTGGCATCTACAGCAGCTAGGAAACTAATTTCCCTGTGAAGCAAATTCTTCCAGGATGAATTGAATGAAGGCAGAGCTCATAATTGCACATTACTGAAAACATTCCTGATAAAAAAAATGGGGAGATATTTTTAACCACATCTCCAGTTGAAAATTGCTGGGAAAGATGCTTTTGAAAAGCCATCATCTCCAAGCATGTAATTATCAGATCCTTGAACAAAAACACACAGTCAAAGGAAAAAAAAAAAAAATACTTCCATTGAAATAAAAAAATTGGGGGTGGCAATTGTTAGGAATGGAGGGAGAGAAATTCTTCATCCTGTGTGATTTTGCACATTTCAAGTTACTAGACTGATTGGAAATCCATAGATTAATAAACCTGGCATCAAGCTCAGTTAGGAATTTTTGTTGTTGTTGTTATGAACAGAATAATAATAATATTATAAGAAAAACAAATCAGAAGCAGACTGGCAGTCAGACTGTCAGAGACCCAGAATTTCCTAACGCCCACACAAGCACGTTTGTCTTGAAACCGAATTCTGCCACCTTGAATAGACAGGCATACAATGACCTGGGGGCCCTGTCCTATCAAGGCTTAAGACCATGCCTACCCTGATGGGATTACTCACATGCTAAAAATTATGCAGTAGCTGAACCGACAGCTGAAAAGAGCCTTAAATGTTCTTATGCCTGGTAGCATTCCATTGACAATTGATGAACATCGCTAAATATTTATTTTTGCTCTACTTTTTCTTCTCCAGCTCTGCATTAGCACTTCTTTCTGATTATTATTACTTGTTAGATTTAATTGTTTCTTTTATTTGCAAGACCAACACGTGCATACGCACAAAAGCAGAGGTGTCCGTCCCTCCAAGTTGCTCAATACCTTTTTCTGACCTTTTGGGTAAAACTGTATGATTTCCATCCTTGAGCTGGGTGGATAATATCACAAGCATTAACATTGGCATCCTCACACAATCAATTTTAACCGTCCATTTTCAAAAGAAATCAAATCCTACATGCCCTAACACATGCAAACACTCTGGCAGTGCAGTTACCCTTGGCTTCCATGGATTAATAGAACAAACTTTAAAAAGAATAATGATCCTGGACATAAAGCCAAAAGCAAGACTTAACACACCACATGAAACTCAGTCCCCTTCTATGGGTCACTCTAAGCCAGAGCAAACCTCTTCCAGTAGCAATGAGCTTTTCCTCAGCAGAGTGGCAGGGAGGTTAATGCCTGGGCTGGAAACTAGACTCCAACATTCAATGCTGGAAAGAAAACCTCTATAGCAGTTGTTCAACTGACATTGTAGACCAACATTTGTATCAAATCTCCCTAGCCTTTGCACTGAAAAACATCCTTCTCTTAACAAATCTGTAGCAATAAGATGTGCTTAAACACAAGTTTTTGAGAGGAAAACTCAGTAACCTCCATGATGGAGGAGAAAAATTGAATAAAAAAAATTTTGCTTTTATAGGCCATGAAAAGCTGTGGGATATTACTTTCATCTGTTTTCTTCTATAAAAGAGCTATTTCAGTAGTATGGGTCATCTCTAGAAAAGAGCAAGAATTCATTTTGACTGCACAGATCAGCTCATTTATACTTAGAAGTTTAGTCAACAAAACTTTAGAGACCTGGTCACTAAAACCATCAGGAGGTATCTGTAAGAACCTAAGGAGGAGGGGTAAGACATCGCAAGGCTGAAGAATAAAATGCAATGTTCAGCTTAAAAAAATCAAAGCAAACCAAAACAACATGCTACCAGATTGGGGGTGAGAGAATGACAAATCTATCACCCTCTCTTTCAGTTCCTGGAGCTGACTATCTGTGTGTGAGCTGTTAACGTCAAATGAGGAGGACTAACTGCAAACCTGGATCTACCACAAATAAGTCATGCCCACTCAATTGCTTTCCATATGAGAGTAACATTTCTGGATAAACAGAAAATGCAAGTTGCTGTATCTCAATTTTAGAAACGCTTCTGACACTGTTTCACATGCTATTTTTGTAAGCATGTTTGGGAAGCAGGATACAGATGATTATGAAGTGTATGCAAAACTGATTGGAAAACCACACACTGAGAAAACTCATCAGTTGTTCACAATCAGGAGGGAAAGATATATTAAATGAAGTTCTGTAGGGACCCTCCACCATCCTGGTACAGCTCCAAGTTTTCACTAAATGATCTGGACGATTGCAGAGAGGTTGATCTTACTAAGATCACTGACAGCCACAAAGCATGAGGGACTGGAAGCAAGCTGGGAAGTAAATTTTCAACCCAGAATGACTCACATATGCTTGAAAAGACAGATGTACAATTTGGTAGAGGGGCATGCAAGCTACCAAACCAAGGCAGGAACAATCTAATGAATGGGGCTGGGGAAAAATGATCAAAGTGACAGCAAGGACTCTTCAGATACCGTGGGCTGCAAACCAAATGTAAATCCACAGTGCCATGTCATATGCAAAAAGAGCTAATACCCTGATCCATGCAAGGTGGGTATAGTGTACAGAATCTGGGAAATCAGCCTGTCATTTCACTCAACAGATAAAAGCCCTGGCTTGAATGCAGTCCCCAGGCTTGGGTACCACAGCTCAACAACGATGTGACCCAGCTGGAGTTCATTCAGGTTGAATCAGTGCAGGCTGGTCAGACAACTGCAAGACCACAACTTCTGAGGCTGGGGGGAGAGATGAGTTGTCTATGCTAAAAAGAAGAGAGGGAGGAGGAAAAAAGTATTATTTTATGCTCTCTTCAGATATTCAGACATGTGATTCACAGAGAGAAAGAAGTAATCGGTCATCTGTGTTAGGACAGAATGCAAAGGCACCAAAATTATAGATAAGCAAAGCTTTTCCTTAATATTTCAGAGTACTAAATTAATTTGAGCTGATGTGGTGTTCCCAGATTGGATATATTCAAACACAAGGTGGATGGATGATATCACAGATATGGCCGATATTATCTCAAGGCAGAGGAGTAGCACAAACTCTCTCTGCCCTGTTTCGGCTCAAGGAAATTAAGATCAGTGATTCAGACCCAGAGATGTTTGTCTTGGTACACACACCCCAGTTAGTTTTTCTCTTAATCTTTCATTTGGCTGAAACTGAGGCAAAGCTGACAAGTGACGTAAGCAGCCTGATGAGCAGGACTTATATTAAATAGCACTATTGTGATGAATTCTTCAATAAAAAAGATAAAATCTTTCTTCCTAGGAGATTTAGCTATTAAGAATTCCTCCTGTCTTATTCTAGCTCCTCACATTACTTTTCTATCCCTTTCAGGCATGTTTCTCTCTATTCTTCCTCCTGCTTATTTGGCAAGCAGAGAGAGAATAGGGGAGCTGATCCCTTGAAAACTGAGAGCAGGAAGGGACAGAGATCTATTAACAGGTCTCCTTTTCTGGCCATTCCCACCCTTCAATAAAAGATGCAGTTTACAAGTCTGGAAAAAGGACAGGAAATGCTGCTCTCCTTGGTCTGCATAGAGTCCATCTCATGCTGAAAACATGGCTTCTAACAGCAACAAAAAACCCCACACCTAAAACCAAATAGCAAACCCAAACAGGAAAGCACTGAACATCCTCACTCATCTACTGTCTTTATTCCTACTTTGCCTTCTATACAAATTGTATTTTAAAAAATCAAAGATAATTATGTCACCCAAATGGATACATCTGAAAGACAAATGGCCTTCTGAAGTTGTCTGTGCTGTTCTCAATTAACGTTTGACGTGGGCTGGTTTGGGATGGGATCTTCAGTGGGTCACTTGCAGCAGCACGAAGGAGTTTCAGTGAGTTCTGTTGCTCAGCCCATTCTTGCAATGATCCTGCAATAACAACTAACTGAATGTGAAGTTTCCTAGAGCAAAACATAGAGGATGTTCCTGGACTCCAGAAAGGTCATAAAGGATTTCAGGCAACAACTCCAACAGCTGGATTACAAAGACTCTTGTGGAAACACAATCACGCTGCTATCAGCAGAGCCACCCACTCTAAATAGAAAATAAACACCACCTCCCATAAAATATAACTGCTACTTTGCATTTTCTGTCCCTTCCATTCTGAAGGACACAAAAAAAAATATTATTAAAATGTCCCATCAAAAACTTCTGAAAGCAACTGAAGGTAAGAAAAGAAATCACTGATATCCTAATGGTGGTGGGCCCAAAAAGCACTTCTGAAATGTCTGGGTGCTTCTTTGAAACAATCCATTTAGTTTTGCCTATTCGACCTCAAATGCTAAAATGAGTGATAAGACTGCAATTCCCTTCATTGTTTCCATTCCAGATTTCCAGAAAGCATTCCCATGAAAGCATGGGCTTGGTCCTCAGGAGTACCACAAGCATAAGCTGTGAGGGTCTCATACCAGGGTAAAAAAGTCTTCTTCAACCACGCAGTGACTGCACCATTCCCTTGTACATGACACAACACTGGCCCAAGATTCTCAAGAAATATTTGGGGCTGACATCAGGAAATTTCTCCTTTGATCACCCAGCATCCACACAACATCACCATTTGCAACAACACAGCCATCTTGAAGCACCAGATGTCTCTGGTGTCACGTTGGAAGAGCTTCACAAATGACCCCCCTCAGTGGCTAGTGGCATCAAGGAGACCCCTCCAGCACACTCAGTGTCAGCCACCTCTAAACCAGGACCCAGTTCCTGGCTCAACCCCAAAAGCAGTGTGAGATTCTGCCAAGTTGTCTTTTGATCTTTCCATGGAACAAGTGCATTCCTGCCCTGTTAAGTCACACACCCAGGCTCCCTCAGCCTATCAGCACTCATCAACGTGTCTCTGGCAGCTTCAGATTAGGCCCCCAAAATGCTTCCTTGCTGCGCTGGTACAGTAGGTGGACATTGCCTCCAGTCACCATCCAGGCTAAAATGCTTTCCACCTGGTTCATCTTACCCCCAGATTTAGGGAGGGAAAACAATTTTCCAAAGTGAGGTTCACGCTTTAGGGCTTCTTGATGCCAAGGAGAGGACGAAGTCAGCCTCACTACATCACTTCAGGCAGCGCAAAATAATTCAGAAACCATAAATTCCTCTGTACTTCCAACTCCGTCGTCTTTGCTTTCAGAAGGGAAATGCTTGCATCAGAGCGGAAGACAAGCTCCATGCAGCACATTCAGCTGCAACAAGCGGAGCTACAGCATGCAACAAAGTACCAGGATATGGCACTCAGAAATATAAGAGCCTGTCCATCCTGGAAAGACTGGGGCTGGAATTTCATGTCTGCCCTTTTTAAAGGTGCCCTTCTACACTCATCTACCTATTCTTCTGCAGAAATGAAATGGATGATTTTTTTTTTTTTTTTTTTTTTTTTTTTTTTTTTTTTTTTTTTTTTTTTTTAACTCCACAGTAGCAGTGAACTGCTCACCCCAGATATCTAAAACAGGGGTAGCAGCTCATGGACATGGCAGATTTCTAGCAAAAGCTGAAATATTTATTAGACAAGATAATAGTGGATTATAGGGGGGACAGGGGGGCAATGGCAGTGATCCTGCCACATTCAGCAGAGTCCCTTCTTCCCTCTTCCTTCCCAGCCCCCTAATCACCATTGCTAAATGCGCAGACCATTCACACACTGATCCTGGAAAACAAGGAGCTGCATTTACATTTTGTTTTTTGAAAAGCCAGAACTGCTGTAAAGGCTCCACGATATCTGAGGTACCATAGGAACAGCCCCTGTGACTGCCAATCTCCCAGGTGGAGGGGAAGGCAGCCTGAAGGGTACTCTCCAGTGGTCACAGGGAGAAATTCGTTACAGAGAAGCAAAGATATATTTCACAAATCAAAGTAATTAAGTTTGCAGGCCACGGTTTGGATTTGTAAAACCACTTTGAAAGTATTACATGAAACTGTTAATGATATTAAAGACGCTTAAAGAAAATCAGATTAAACGAAAGTAAACTACTGGACAAGGGGAAAAAAAAAAAAAAATACAGACAAGGCTCACTCACCAAAGTCTGACTGCAAATCCTTTTTCAGTCCACAAAGCATGTCTGCTGTTATCTATCAAATCATTCAACTAACTGTAAGAGCCGCTCCGTTCTTTCTCCCTGCCCGCGCTGGAATCCCTGCCCAGGCAGCCCGGGCTGCCTCCCGCCGCCGAGCGCGGCTGCAGCGCACACGCGGCTCCCGCACTCTCCGGCAGCGAGATCGAACACAAATCCTCCTGGGCTCTCCAGTTTGCGAGGACTCAGAAATGTGACAGTCCTTTAGGAAGAAATATCTTTACACGGCTGTTTAACGTGCGGCTCGCCAGTCCTGTGTAGAAATAGGAAAATGAAGGCTATGTTTTGGGGGTTTTTTTATGAGGTCCTAAAAATCCCGTGCTAGTTCTCTCGGCTCCGCTGGCCATCAGGCATTGCCCAGCAAAAGTTAGAAGCGCAGTGATTAACCGGAACAGCTGGTTGAAGGGGAGGCAGCCACTGAACCCTGACGCTCCGGCAGACGCAGCAAATGTCGAGCGAGCACTTCATTCCCGGTGGAATTCCACCCCGCGCCCCGCCGGCGGAGAGCGGGCATCATCCCGCGGAGATGTGCTGGCCCCTTCCCGCCCGAGCCCCTTGGTGGCTTTCATGGGCATTTCAGGCGGGGGTGGGGGAATACAAAAAGGCATAGACGGGAGGAGGGCGGGCAGGCGGTGCTGCGGCGGAGCAGCGCTGCCCCCGCGCCGCGCTCAGCGCCAGAACTTGGCCGGCAGCGGAGCCGCGCAGCAGCCGCCGAGTTGCAGCAGCAGCAGCAGCAGCAGCAGCAGCGGGGCTGAGCACAAGAAGAGGCTGCGACTGCAGTGTTGCCTGACACACTTTCCTCTCCCCCACCCCCTCTTGGCAAGTGCTTGCAGAGCCTCCAGCACCTTTCAAGGCAATGTCAAACTGCTGTCAAAGCATTACACTGCCTCCCAAACACACACACACGGTGCTCGTAAGGGAATATGAGGCTGCAGTCTTGTGTCCTCCCTACGGCGTTTGCTGAAAACTCAGTTTAACCCTTTCTTAAGAAGGACAGAGGAATCAGCAGGGGCAAAAGGTGAGCAAGTCCCGTATTGAGATTTTGGTGAGAGGAGGCTTTGTGAGCAGTGCTGGGACCCAGCTGGTCACGGGGAGTTTGGCCCTCCAGGACAAGATGCTGCATGGCTTCCCTCGAAACTGCTGGCCCTGCACTGTGGGTGGGGAAAGGGCACTGGCCTGGGAAGAAATGGTTGCAGTAAAGCAGCGTCTCCTTCCTTTACTATTAAAATGGAAAAGTTGGCTGACTTGTGTTGAAGATCCAGAGCATGCAGCGTATGCCAACACCCTGGCTGTAAGGGTGTGCACAGGGTCAGATCCTCCCTCCAGCACTGTGCAGGTCTCCTTCTCAGCCAAGCTGTGAGATGCAAACTGTGCCAACCAGCTCATGGCAGCATTCTCCATAGTCACCCTATTGCCTTGAGAAATGCTGTCATCTATAACAGCAAGATTATACCTGCAAACGGTGAAGAGAGATCAAGATGAGCATGGACTAAGGCACAAAAGGCACCTACACTTTTGTATGAGGGTCCAGTCATGGCTGAGACTGCTACTAGATTTGTCTGAAAGTAGCCAAAAGGTCACAAATTTAGAAGGAAGGTCATGGAGAGGCAGCAAGGTTAAGTCTTATTTCCTTAAGAAAGAAATCGGGATAAATCAAAAGGAATTAAACACATCTGAATGTGCCAGCAGGAAATTTTTACAGACCTGGGAGCCCTAACTCTGTGTGGAGGAGGATAACTGGGTTTCAGCTGAATGCCAGAGTCCTTGTTCAGATTGAAATGCAGCAGCATCTCTTTTGTGGTTCAAACTCAGCTGTTTCATGAGAGGATAACTTATACAAAAGCAATAAAATCACTAAGTAATAAAAAACTACTTACAAAAGAGATATTTTGGTCCATAATTTGTTTAAAATAAGTTATTCAGTCTGACAATAGACTTAATTAGTAATTGAGGCAAAATTTATAATTAGAAATCTTTTCACACAGCTATTAATGCTTTTGCTGCAGAGAAATTTCATCTTAAAGGAAAAAAAAAACATTATCAGTCACACCACAAATACGAGAAGCTGCTAATTTGAGAATAGCCCATTGCTTTGGATGCCTTGAAATGGGTGTGTCCAAAATGGAGTTTTAAAGAAAAAATTAAAATAATGCTTTGTATTTACAGCACCATAAAAATTTTCCCAGGTTATCTGCTGCACAAAGAAAGCGTTTGAGAGGACGGGTCTAATACACAGTTGAAGGTGCTGGTTTTTGTGGATGAAAACTGGCTGAAGCTACCCCATTCCTCTCATGTTGGTGAGAAAGAAGATGCATTTGGGCTTTTGAAGCCCAGAATTGCTGGTGGCATTTGCTGAGCTGCTTGGCAAGACACCAGTGCACCAGGAGCCTGGAGAGGATAAAGATGTTTACTCTATGGTTTCTGGCCAAAATCCACAAACACACTTTCTTCATGTTTCAGGTGGCACTGCATTAAAACCAGTTGAAGTGAACAGCTTGAGTTTCTAATGGGGAAAGGAAAGGATATACCACACACCCCAACAAAACAAGGCAGTCCAAAAACATACGGCATGGCATCAAAATGTGTAAGTATCATAAAAGAGTGTGAGGCATCAACCTAAGCTATGGTGACCAACTCGAGGAGCAGTATGTAGAGCTTTGATGTTTCAGGAACAGTCTGTGCATTGTCCTGTACCTTCTTGACATGAACTTTAAGCTTGTGTTCTCAGACTTAGCAGCGTTCCAAAATGCTCTGGCAATATCAACTACATACAAGCCTCACCTACGAATGTAGGGTTTTTAAAATAAGTTAATTTTGCAGAGGTGGGATGTTAAAAATTTCTTGTTTTCTACAGGCAAAAAAAAAAAGAAAACAAAAAGGATCAGGGTTTTTTTGGCATATTCTGATCTTCTATTACCATTAAAGGTGGAAAGAAGGTTTAGGGAATGCTTTCTTGCACCCCCACTCAATGCTCAAGAGGACAGCACAGGCTGAAGACAGTCCATGAGCTTCTGGGTGGTCCCTACTGGAAGCATCCATCCGTGCAGGCTCATGGCTCTCATCCATACAACTGAATTGGTGATGCCAGTGAACAAGCACCCACTCTAGAGAAATGGGCATTTACTCTTCTCAGAAACAGGCTGCCCTTTGAGTAATGTTCATTTGTTTTAAGTAAGGAGTATGTACCCTTATGTGTGCAGACATGTAGTAGCGCTTGGTCTAGCACTTCTTGTACCCAACACATCCTGTCCTGCTTGTGAATCTCATACATATTTCCCCAAAGCTGACTTACAGATCCTCCCAGAACCTTGGTGAGAGTGATGCTGCAAACCTTACATGGCCTAAATTGGTTGGGATGACATTTACAAAATACACTCTTATGCAAACAAGACAGGGAGGACAGCAGAGGGAATATCATAGGCTATTCAGAATATCCATTATTTAGTCCAATGTTTGATGGGTGTTTGTAACCATTACTTATTTAACTACATCCAAAAGTATCCTTATCAGAAGCCACAGGACTGTGGAATGCTCACACAAGATCCTGATATGAACAATTTAGCACTGAACATGCTCTGAGCTGTGGAGAACACAGGGAGAATTTTACATCACTCCACATTAGAAAGTCTCAGGAGACTCTCTGAAGGCAGCTGAATGAACATAATGAACAGTGAGCTACAAGAAAACGATGAGGAAAAACCCCCAACCACATGCACTTAGAGAATGCAGAGAAACACCAAAGTTCCAACCGCATATAAAATGATATTAATAGCAACAGAAATTGCTTTGGGTTAGGGAAGGTTCAGAAGAGACTGACACTGATGCTTTCTACTTTTTTTTAGTTCAGATGTTAAATTAAGATTTTCTGTTGCCATCTCCTTCTTCTCATCCTACTTCTTCCATTTAATAATACACGCCTGCACATCAAAGTCCCCCTGGGGCCAGGGACTCATCTTCCTGCTCACCCACCCTCTCAAGGCTTGTTTCTGGCACAGCAGAGCCAGTGTTTCCAGTTGTCTTACTGGGAAAGACAGTTTTTTCCTGGGAATTCTAAGCATGTCTGCACAAAATCAAGAAGTCTGGAGAGCCTACACCCTTCTTGATTGATTTTTGGTTGCAACAGATAGGGAGGAGAAGGAGGGACAAAAGGAAGACCCATCACCCTCTTGGTGGAAGAGACTTCACAGCTGATTACCCAGCTACCCACTGGCTGCACATTTGCTCCATTTCATCTGCTCCAATTTTACATAGTTGTGCTTATTTAGAAACCCCAGACAACTGCATATCAGCCTCAGGCCTCATCTCTGGTCTAAGCAGATGCCCTGATTTTTACATACAATCCCAAAATGCAATGCACTGTTTCATCAATATATTTTTATGGCAAATGGAGAAGGGACTTGAAAAGAAAAAATCTTTAAGGGTATTTAAACAGCTTAATAATGAACCCAGAGGAAGAAGCCCTTGATTGTTCTTTTCTTTAAGTGCAAATTCCACCAGCCAGTCCTAAACATTAATTTATTATGGGTAATGAACACCGAAAGATAAATTGACCCATCCAGTAAGCAATTAGAACCCATGCTGCATGCACACATGCACTACACTGAGACAGAGTAGTTACCTTACAAAGCAAAGGTACTTCCAAAAGCCCCATCCATGCCCTCCACCACCAGGGCACAATAAAATGCTTCCTGCACATTTTTCTGGGTAATCTGAGTAGGACACACTGGGGTTGGGGACCCCAGTACTGATAAGAGAAATAGTGGAAGACAAATAGGCTGCAGCAAAGTACAAGGTCCTTTATTCCCCAGCCAGCTCTAATGATACAAAGGAGCTCATTTAGGGACCTTGTTAGCAAAGGTCATCCCAACAAAAGTGAATCTTGGCTTTACAATGATTTTTTTAAGCCAAATGGGGATGAGCTTGACAAGACACAGCAATAACCAATACAGCACAAGGTTAATGATACAGCAGCAACCACCAGCCAGGCCAGGGCAAGGTGGGAGTTTATGACCTGGTCCAAAAGCAGCAGAGCTCTGGAAGTTGCATGCACAGCATCTGAAAGTAGGTTCAACATTTTCAGTGCATATTTCTCCTATTTATCTCTACTTCTGTGGCCTTATATACAGAAAAAGTACTTTTTCTAGGCAAAATACATGCCTCTGGGGATTCTCCTAATTGGTTTTTTCTTTTTACCCCCCTCAAATCTCTCATAGCAATGTGGCTGGCTGGTATCCCACAGCCTTGTGACGCTGGTAAAATCCGCAAGCATGTGTGTGATTGGAGGAACCATGCAGACACATTCCATACCACTGGAGGAAACAAAATACCTAATACCTCCCATCTTCCCAGCTTTTAGTGATCCATACACTGGAATGACAGCAGTTTGTTGACAGAAAAAAAACTGGAGGGCAAGTAAGCATCTAAGCTTTTCAACGATGGGACTGATTACCAGTTTTAAGGTCATTAAACCACTCAAATCCACAGTGAGTGTGTGGCAGCTGCACTTGGCACTTCAATATCTGCACCAGTGGCTGCCCTGAAAGGGCCTGTTCGTGATCTCTCCTCTTCAGAAAAAATGCTGTTTCTTCTTTATATTTTATTCATGTCACCCAGAATGAAAATAGTGATGGGTCTGTTAGCAGCTGGCCAGCATCCACCTTCCTTCTTCACTATGCATGGGCAATTTAGGTGAAGCAAGCTCCAACACAATCAAGATACAGGTTGAGATGAGAGAAAATACATTCTGCTATAGACCTTTGGATATAGAGAGAAAATGGGAAACCAGCACTGCAGCCCTACAAGAACAGGACACAACCTTATTGCTCCATCAGCCCAAAGGACAGCAGGGAGCAGAGGTGTGAGCATGTGGATGGGGCTGCAAAGCACATCAGCAGCCCTCAACCCCTTACTACATTATGTGCCACAAGAGCTCAGGTCTTTGCAGTAGTAGGGACTGAAGATTCTTTCTCTTGATCCAAAAGGACGCAGTGCTTGAGCCCAAGCAGAGGATCCTTCTACCAGCAGGGATGTGGCCATGCCACATCTCACCCCAAAAGACAGAGAGAGAGGCAACACTACAACCTGTAGGACGCGTCTTAGTATCCAACTCCACTCCTGCCTGTGGGAAGAAAAACCTCTGCATCTTCCCCTCAAAGGATTTATCTTGGCACTGGTCTCTGCAGAGGCAATGCTGCCAATGCAGATGGAAAAATAAGCAAGTGGGTCATCAGTCTTAGCCGTTGTCACACAGTTTCTTTTC
Organism: Hirundo rustica; assembly: GCF_015227805.2. Classification (NCBI taxonomy): domain Eukaryota; kingdom Metazoa; phylum Chordata; class Aves; order Passeriformes; family Hirundinidae; genus Hirundo; species Hirundo rustica. The sequence goes on from NC_053461.1 coordinate 11,247,895, forward strand.
AATGAGTAGCAGTGTAACAATGCATTAACAATAAATGAAATGCCATGTTAACACTAATTTGCATAGTACAGAGCCACATTGCTCTGCTGCCTCTATTCTCTTTCCAAACTCTCCTGACCTGCATATGAAACGAGATGAAATTTAATTGCTGGGGCATTCAGGAGAATCACTGAATTCCTGCTTAATGAGGCTTCATTTGTACTCAGTTGCATCAGACACCTTCTCTCCAAGGTGCTGTATTAACAAGCTCAGATATAAAATATTTTCCAAGACGCGTTTTCCTATGCATTTCAACAAAGAAATAGCAGGAAAAGCACGGACTGCAAAAGATGATATTAGTATCAGCAGCATGATAAGGCCAGTGAAATCCCAAGAGCACCAGGTGGTATTCCTCCACCAAAAAAAGCTTTAATGGCTTTTATATATGCTCTAGCATGCTGCTATGCAGCATCTATGCTGTGCAACTTACTCTTCTAGAAGAGACAAGGCAAAGCTAGGTGAGACCTGGCCAAGGTCTTTATGGGAGACAGCCAAGACCTAGAAGCAATACCAATAATTTTGGTGACTCAGAAAAAGCACAGTCCACATTGCACCCAGGAGACAGAGCTCTGGATGGTTTTGCATTCAGATATCTCGGTGAGCTCACCTCATTCAGAAGTCCTTGGCTGAGGAGGTACCTCATGTGAGGCACCTCACGCTGCACGGCCCAGCAGCTCCCTGAAAGGTCAGTCTTCCTCCTCAGTTTTTGCTCAGACTGCCAGCAGCACAGGCATGGCTGTGCTTCAGAGTCGCACGTAGGGAGCAAAGCCACCAAAACAGGCGACATTAACTCGTGCTAGCAGCGATCACAGTGCAGTGCAGACAGGGGTGCCCAGCTGAGCGGGGACACAGCGCTGGACAAGGCCACGGGCTGGTGTCAGCTCCAGCCCCAGCTCTCCCTCACGCTGGGTGGGCAGCACAGACCACGCCGAGCCGCACCAGTGCCACGCTCAGCGGTGGCAGCAGCAGCACGGCGGGAGCCGATCACAGAAAGCAGACAGACGTGACCCAAAAGTCGCTGCCACGCCACGGGCAGCGCGGGGTGAAAGCAGGTCAGGCTCCCCTGCTGCCTCAGGAAGGCTCCCGGCTGTCCCCAGCTCAGAAGCGCTGGAACACGCCGACGCCTTTGGACAGGGGCGATGCGGACGCGTGTTCTGGGGCGAGGCGTTTCCAGCTGCCGGCTTGGCTCCCGCTCCAGCTTGTCGAGTTTTACCTCCCGAGCTGGGGCAAGGCAGAGCCACACACAGCTCCGGGTAACCCCCGAGTGCTGAGTGCAGTGATCTATGAAGTATTTTGGCTTTAGAACATGCAGAGCTCCCTGAGGGACTGCAAATTGCTTGTTACTGCAGGTTTGCAGCGCGGGATCAGCCTCCCTGCTCCCATCGCGGGAGCAGTTAGAGCACGCTGGCAGCAGTCTGTAAAGGTTTCTCCTTTCACTCGTGTGTTACTGTAACCTGTCAAATACTGCTTAGGCTCATCCCCAGCGCGGGTCCAGACAACACCAGTGGATCCATGATAGCTGCAACAGGCCAAGAGACCAAGCACAAAGTCAGATTCCCGTTTGCACTGCAAGGGGAGAGAGAGGGCATCAGGGTATGGCTTGAGGCAGTCCTAATCATCCCAGGGTAGCTAATTATAAAGGATGTAAATTGACAGAAATAAAGCCACATGGTCAATAATAGTATTTTTTTTAAAGCTGGAAATTTTAGCCCATTATCTTTCCAGCTGAAAAGCTTTAATTGAAAATGGCTGATCTTCCAGTGGGTTCAGGAAGGGTTTACAAGCTAATTGCTCTCTTTTCTTTAGGATTAACACTTTGTTCTGTGAATAGGGGAGGAGGGCAGCAGATGTGCAGCCTTTACTCTCTTTAATCCAAATACCGCACTGTCACAGATGTTCCCAATGCTGTGTAGGGGCATAATGGAATCTCTTTCTTGCACATAAAGTGCTTGTTCTGAAGTGAAATTACAGCTATCTATTAGGAAGAGAACAATAAATTTCCTCCACCACACATCCCATCAAGAAAGACACAACATTGGTCTGTAAAAATCCCTGATGGAAGTAAATCTTGCTGGAGAGAGAGCAGCTAACAGATGACTTTACCATTTTCCTTTTGTAACTGGTTGTCAGTGTCATTTGGATACAGGCAGAAAAATCATTATCCCACAGAAGTCAGAACATGATCCCACAAACCTCAGAGCGGCTGGGGCCTGGCTGCCAAGCTCTAGGCTGAGAGAAGATTTAAAGGAGCTGGTTGGGAGAACAACTGCCTTCCATTTAAAGAGAGGGTAATTAATTCTGCTAACTACAGTGACAGCTACGACCTATCACTCTCACAGACTGCCCATAAAGTCACTTGGGAATCTTGACTACCTGGACTAGATGGGATTTGTATTACATGAGAAAAAGGGGTTGGCTTGATCCTGTGATCTCTCTGGGAGAGATGTACTTAGAGGAGAGGAGGATCCCTAATAGCAAAGGCACAGTAAAGCCTGTTTCTCAGAAAGAGGGGAGGCAGAGAAAAAGTACATTCAAAAACATCTTAAATGAACAAAATGAGGTTGTGGCCATTCAGCGCTTGCTGTTGCAGGGCAAGGAAGACCAAGTCCTTCTTCACATGAAATCTGCACTCCTGCTGCTCAGAAAATCAAGCATCTGGCACCTCCTTAGAAGATCCTGATTACCAGTCCCAAAGGGGTAGCACACTAGTTAACAAAGCAACTTTTCCTGTTCCCATGATCAGATCAGGAAATGCCACACCATTAGGGGTAACAGTGTGCCAGCCCACCCTGCCCAGACTTGAGATGAGAAAAGCAACAGAGCACTTGGACCCAAAAGGTATGAGGAGAAGGAAGAAGCATTTAATGTTTAAATCAATGAGTCAAGCTAATGTTTTGTGTCATAATGTCTCAGCAGTGCTGTTCAGGAAAGCACTAGGGAAGGGATCCAGCCCCACCTGTATGAACTGTCTGACAGCATCACGACATGGCTTCCTCTAGAATGGCCCATGAGAAGGACATGTTTGCCTAGAGAACAGATCATCTCAAGTCCCTTGAATTAAGTACCTAACTTTAGCAATCTGTAATCTAGAGAGAAGATTTATCTCTTTTGACAGAACAGCAAATACAGTTCAGTAACTGTTTCCCCTATTCCTCCTCCCCCAAATGATGCCTTAAGTTTTCTCTAGCATCACTAAAACCTAGAATTTTCTGCTGAATCACTATCAAAAAGAATACACCCAAACCCAGGAAGGAAGCAGTGCAAACACTACCCGTACAAGAGTGTCTCAGTCAAACCCATGGAACCAGAAGACACAAGAGTCCAGAGAATGGGTACCAGACTAAGAAATTTCAAAAGCTCAGCCAGTTTTTAAAAACCAAATTTGTGTAAAGCACAGCTCAATATTGCCTTTTCAAACCCTTCCTGGAACAGTCACGAAGTTGCTATCCTAATTCAAGCCTTTCATTTGCTAGTGAATTGGAATATTTAGTGTTCAAATGAAGATGAATTGTTGCCAGTCACAGCATCATCCTGCATTCAGCAGTGATCTTGATCTTGCAAACTATTTCCTCAACTAAGGGAGAAAATCCTCAGAGCAAGCAGATGACAGACACACATATCATGAGCATATGACAGTATTAAAATCTAGATGGATGCTGAGATATTAAAGGCATGAGTTAGGAGAGCACATTTTCAAAACTCTATTAACCCAGTGATCCAGTTTGGAAAGATAGGAAAGATGTCTTATCATTTGTACCTTTTGATTACACATGAGAAGAGGCAGCAAGTGCACACTCTCTGCTACCTCAGCAGCTGTTCACATGCTGAAATGCGGTAGTTACTTGTGCAAGAAGGCATTAAAAGTTAGAGATTTGTTCATTATTGCTTTCCTGGGTGTTGTTTCTGGTACTCAAAGGCACAAAAATCCTGCAGAAGCTGACTCTCTAGAGCTACACCTCCTACTCCAGGAGTTCTGTGCAAGAGCCACTGGGAACTATGTTGAAAAAATTATTACTCCTCAAAAATAAACACAGAGAATCCAAGCCAGAATCAGCACTGGATAAATTATGGCCAAGAAAACCAAGTTTTAAAGCTGTGTATTTGGCAAAAAGATGCTTTGACTGTCTTCTTCTTTTCAAAGAAAAACAAAAAAGAGAAAATTATTTTCTGAAAGCTGTAAGAAGCACTGTGAAGGCCTAGTTCTGTAGTTTTGTGATCACCCACCTTCACATTAGCTGACATCCCTGACATGCAGTTACAGACCTACTGCAAAACAGAACTAGCATTACAGTAGAGTTTCCTAGTAAAAGCTTTTTGTAATAGAAATATTCTGTCCAATTACTTACAGAGTGATCACTTAAGAATATTTATTCTCCAAAATATACTGTACTGTAAACCCCTTTTACTCAACTATTAATTAACTTCTAAGAAGCTGTGCAAGGCTTAGTAGGATGTGGAGATTTGAGTGAAAATTATGGGATTGATTTCTTTATAGCTGAGAATTGATGCACATATGTCAGGGGACAGACAACAGGAAAACAGGTCTTGATCAAAATAATCAGACAGAGCAGTGAAGCCTACAGAGGCTCTGAACCAACAAGCAGTACCTGAGGGGCAGGTCACAATGGGGACATTAAAGATTCCTTGCAAGATTTCAGGCGTACCCCTGCAGTAACCACGCATTCCTGGAGACCACTGCATGTAGATGGTGCCCAGGTATGGCTGACTAACAATATTTTATGTGGTGTTCCGAAGTAATTAAAAGCTGGATTCTTTTAGAAATAGCATTACCTCAAGCCCATCAGGATGTTTTTTAGGCAGTAGTCACACCATCACAAAGGGTATTTGTGATCTGAATTGTAGCTACATTAAATACATTATTAAATATACAAAGCATCATGCAGCTGTAGTTATCCCCACAATGACTCACTCCTGGTGTACAGTGATTTTGCCAGAGGAGAAGGGTATTGGAGGAGGAAGGTACAAATGTTCTTCACAGGTCATTACTGTAGCTGCCACATCAGTCCTCTCTCCAAGCCACTCTCTCCTTTCCCTTCTTCATGGAATCACTTGGGTTGGGAGGAACCTCTCTGGAAGCGCTGCCATGAAGGAACCCCATGGACAAATAAAAATACTCCCCTTACTTGGGAAGCTTCCAACAACATAAATGTTTACACTGGGACCACATGGGTGAGGGAAGGTAGGTGCCTGTAGCTGTACCTGCTGTCCGTGGTGGAAAGGGACATGGGTAGAGCCACTCCAGCAGCATCCACATCTGCTCATCCTGCCCAAGGCTGGGAGCCTTGGCCTCAAGGCCAGGATCCTCCTCTCTGCAGAGGGCAACCCAAATGCACCAGCCTCCCTCGCTCTAAGAAGGTATTTGGCAGGATTTGATGATCGAGCATAATTCCAGATGAAAAATGCCAGATTGAACCATTTTTGCATAATTAGGGATATAATACTGTATTTAAAAATCTCCTAAATACCCGCAGTTAACAGAGGGCAGCATGCTCAGCGGAAACACATCTCGCGTCATCGGGGACTAAAGCTGGCACTAAGTGGATGCAGATCTTCATTTTCTTTAATACCTCAGCTGCCCAAATGTAGCAGCCAAAAATGTCCTTTCCAGAATGGGCCTAAGTCCACAGCATATCTCCTGGACTGGATGCCAGGATGGCTTAGAGATATCCAGTGTTCTCAAAACAGTAAAGTGGCTGTGCTGGTACACAGGCTTTGGGAAAGTTCGTGTAGCAACAAGACACAAAGAAAATTTAGGTGTTTACATGGTGCAGCTGATTTATGCCATCACAGCTGTGTTTAAGTCATTGAGGCCAAGGGAAAAGCCTGAAAAAGTAAGATGCAATTCCCCATCAGAGGAGTTTTTCCCTTTGTTTCATCCCTCCAACAGTTTTTAAGTCTCAGATTTTGTGTCGGTGGATCATTTTTCTGTTCCAAGGCCTATCCCTGGGTAGATGCTTTCTTTATAATTCAGCAGTTGAAAGGCCATAGAATCCCAAATTTTTCAGCTTTCAGAAAGACCCAGTCCAGACAGTACTGCAAGATACACTCTTCTCAAAGCAGCCGGTGCAAATATATTGGTTGTTTGCTGGGCAGTGTCATTTCATTTGGAGAAGAACAGGACAGCTCTAGGTGCACATTTTCTAAGTGTACATCCAGATTTTCTGCAAAGCTGCCAGGCAGCACTGGACAGAACCATCATCAGTTCCTCCTCCATGGGCCACTCTGGTGCACGGGGAGCTGCAGGGTGAACAAATCTCTGCAGTGAGACCAGGAACACACTGAACAGCAGCTCTATGCCATGAGGTCACAGATTTAAGGCTGCAGAGGACTTTCCCGTGTGTTTTCTCGCCAGCCCAAAGACACATCCCCGTGATTAGCTCATCCTCACACCACTGCAGAGGACACAGCTTCCCTGCCTAGCAGAAGCACCAGGACAGAAGTGTCACCTCAACAGGCTGATCTCAATGTTCAGAACAAATGCAAAGCCCTCCTGCCACTCCAGTCCCATGCTGCAGCAGCCACTCCTCAGTATCCTATTGCTCCCTCTGCTCCTGGATCGGCAGCCTCTGCTTTTCCAGAGGGATGAGTGCACAAGAGTGTGCTGCCCTCACACAACACACTACCACTATGGGAACACTCTCTGGGGTGAAATTTGAGGCTCTGCTGTCACTGATGCTTGCAGCCCTGCAGACTCCTGCCCCAGTACATTTCCTGTCCCTGAGTCCTGGGGTGACAGAGCAGATTTATGGGCTCAGAAATGTGATGCTCGTCGGTGTCACGGGATGGAGAAAGTGGCAGCTGCAAAGTTCAATGTGCCACTAGGACAGCTATGGCTTGTCCCAAGACAGTATCACTGCCCAGTTGTTGTCACAGATTTTCTCCCTATGCTTTTGCCTTCCTTGGACTTGAGCAAATCAGGGGTTTCACTTCAGTTTTGAAGTAGCAAAAGTTTAAAAGCAAATAAGAGGTGACCATTCAGTGTTTTCTCTCACCTTTCTTACAGGTGAAGAACTCCCAAAGGACAGTGCCACAAAGTCTTCCTCCCGCTGCTACCTCACACTACTCCATGAGAACACTTGCTGGAAGGCAGTTAAAACTTTAAAAAAAAAAATTAAATGGTGAAAAGGACAGGCAAGGAAGGGGAAGCATGGGGATTGAGCAGACAGCAGATTAATAGCCTGGCATTTGTGGCAGTTTAATAATAGAGCTGTCACAATAGGAGAGATTTACTAATTGCGGAGTCATTTGCCATGGATTCCCATCAAGCTGCCATTTAAATTGCTGTGCAGTTTTTAAGATGGCTTTTGAAACTGTGGAAGGGGGGAGAAGAGACAACACCCACAGTCTTTATGAAGCTAAATTTAGGAAAGCATTGTGTTTTCATAGAGATGACGAAGTTGATAAGGAAGCAAGGAAGGAGCCAGCAGTGCTGCGAGCCCAAAGAAGCTGGGGAGGAAGGGGGCAGGTGTTTGTGTCTGAGCCCTGCCACGCAATAAGCAGGTCTTACATCTGGGGACAAGGCTCTGACCTCAAACTAAGCCCTGGAGAGTTTTACATAGGTTTAATGATGACCTACTAATACCTCCAACATCTCCCCAGGCACTGAGCTGTAGCTCCAACATGTCTTTTTGCAGAATTAGTCAGCACTGTGTTTAGGGGCAAAACGTCATTTTACACCACAGATAGAAGAGTTGTAATCCCTTGGGTCTGTCAGCAGGGAGGATCAAGTTGGTCCTTCTTCTACTGACTCCAAAGCGAGCAGTAAGCTCCTAATTCATATGTTCTCATCACACAGAGCCTCAATCTGAGGCATGCACAGCTATTTTTGTCAGGGCATCCTGGTGACAGCATGCTGCAGTACTCTGCATGCCAACTCCACAACTTGGCATCTCTCCATCAGGTCCCTGAGGCCTCCAGTGCCAGGCCAGGGATTCACAGAGCTGTGAGTCCTTCTAGACTCAGGACACCAGGGTTATAGGAAAATTAAACAGGTTGAGAAATTTTTCCAACTAAATCCTCAAGTGACAGTTGTTGCCTGGTAAAAATACCTCATTCCAGTCTAACCTGATGTTCCTCAGCCTTGACCAGGAAGTTTCCACAACAGCCTGGGGAGAGTTAAAACCAACCCAAGTGCAAGCAAGAGACCTGGTGAATAAGGGGACCACAGAAGAGAAGATGATTCTCAATCAGGAAATAGAGCTTAGAGCTTTATTTACTTGAAGGGCACTCTTACCTTTTGGGAAAGAAAAAGGGCTCTCAGCACTATGAGGAGCAGTTCTGCACTCAGTAGTCCTTTGCCCCACACTCCCACCCTCCACAGCATCACTCTGGGGAGGGTGGGAGTGTTGGGCAAAGGACTCATTCATTTCCTCCAGAATAAAAGGGGTCCGCATTCCTTTGCACCTTAGTCCTTTCACCTGCAGAGGCACAGTAAACCATCACCATTACCAGGATGCTGAGAGAACCTCAGGCCACTCAGGTGGGCTCCACTTGGTGCCACGGAAGAGGTGGGGGAGAAGCTTTTTGGAGCCCCAGGGCAGTGATGCCATCCCGTCTCAACCGGCAGTCCGAGAGAGTCCACGCCTTCTCTGTCATACGTGTTCTCACAGCTCAGCTGAGAGGATGGAAAAAAGGCTATTTTATTCCTCTTTTCCTTTAGGGAAATAGAGCACTCTCAGAAGTTCAGCCAGGACATTGCAGATCATCAACAATTAGCAGCCAACAAGGGTGCATTGTTGGGGCCTTTGTGGCCTTTCAATTCTGCTGTCATTTAATAACCACCCATGACTCAGGCTTTCCTCCCACATGCTGTGGCCCAGCACTCCTGGTCTTTTTCATCCATTTGGATCCAGTGGTATATAAGATAAAAATGCCTCAAACAAGACTGCTTTGCCATTGCACCTGCAACTAATCTGGCACACCAAGAGCATGACTTGATCAGGTTATTACATTTTGTCCTGGTCTCCAGACTGTTGTTCAAATACATTTGCAAAAAGGATGCTGTATTAAGGCAACATAGAGCTCCTCCTGTACTTTGTCTGAGGACAGGATAAGGCAGCACCAGCCCCATCATCCAACTCTTGCTGCAGCTGTTTCTAAATGGTTTTGGCCTACCAGGAACACATTTATACACAGATGAGAAGTGTTACAAGGAATTTTCTTCTCAGAGGCACAATCAATCCCAATTTTACATTTAGCAGATATAAGATGGCTGAAGCATAATTGATTTTATTTTATGGGATGCTATACAATAAGCATCCTTAAACAGAATTCAGTTATAATTAACATACAGTACAAGATGAGTCTTCACTGAGGAAAATGTCATTGCCTAGGGACAAGTTCACATCTAAGTAACATCAGATTCATTACTCTGCATCTTAGATGAGGCTCTTCAGTCATGTTAAGTCAAATGTACCAACATTTATGTTCCCCACGCATTCCCATCAAGATGAGGACGATGTTTACCACCAGCTCCCCTGCTAATAGAATATCTCCCACTGTGCCTGTTTCACTTTGGAAAGTCCTTTTCTTTGTGTGTCTTCCTGTCAACTCATCCGTGGTACTTGGGAAATCTCTCCTCAGGCCTCGCAGTGAAATTTGGATCAATGGGAGAAGTTAGGGCCACTTTGCTTCTGCACAGCAACCTAAAGAGCCACTCCAGTGCCCAGGTTTTGGGATCCTTCTCACACTGCTCCAGTTTGGATGCCACGGCTGGCAGCCCCACCACCAGCCCCTCCTACACCACCATAGGCACCCATCTGCTCTGGAGGGGAGCATTTGCTTGTTTAGGCAGGTGCACCCTATCACCCTTGGCCCCAGGATTGGGCTCTGCTCTGGGAGCTATAGGGACACATCTTCCCACCCCCACTAGCACAGCCTACCGTAAGCACTGCTTTGTCTGCCACCAGGCACCACCTCTCTATGAATTACATGCCCAAGGAGTTAAGTCACCCAGCCAGCAAGCTGGAGAGCAAACACAATAAACCAGTGAAAAGGCTTTTTTTTTTCCCCCCTGTGAAAATGCTGGGCTCAGGTAGGGAAAAAAGAGGATTAAAGAAGTGTTTGAACTAAATGAGAGGTGGGGATGTAAATTTGGAAAGTCCCATTTAAAGCAACTCCCAAGACTCATGAGGCAAAAATTAAAAGGAAAATATGAAGACTAAGAAGGAAAATGTAGAAAATTACTAAGTGGAAGCACACACAAAAAGTGAGAGATCTTTGCAGCTTGCTTTTTCTTTAGTGTTAGTTTTTTGCCCCTATTCCCTCCTCAACCCATCTTCCAAGTCTGAGTTTCAGACTTACTTTCCTTGTGCATGGAGCAGGGGAATGAGGGAAGCAAAAAGAGGAGGCTAGTCTGGAGTCTGTAGAGCCTAAGATGCTCCAGCAACACTCTACTGAGTTCAGCCATCACAGATTAATACAAGCTGTGTCTGATCAGAAACTGAGTAATTAGAGCAGCATGGAAGGTTGATGGCATGCACCATCTACCATCACCTCATTAGAGGAGAATCCGTAATCCAGACACCAGTATTGCACATTAGTGCAGACTCACAGACTGATAGATGGCAGAGCTAACTCTGAAACCTAACAAAGCTGCACATGGGAGCTGCTCCCCACTCACAGAAGAGACTGCCAGCATGACTTGGATGAAGGTATGGCTCTGCCTTCAGTTTTACAACTTCAATTTTTCTTTCCCAGAAAGAATTGGAGGAGATGGCCAAAAATACCAGGTTATTCCCATACCCCAGGAGAAATTCCACAGAATGTACAGTTGTCCATTAATCATAACTTTACTGCTGGACTGCCTTGCATCAATGAAACACAGAAAACTCAAGTGAAGATTGTGTGGAGTCTCCCCTAAAAATCACACAGGTTGCACTTGTATTGATTGCCATACCTCAAACTGTTCAGTAGAATTGTGCCATAGATTTCTATTTTGACAAAAAACAGCCTAAATAACACACATTAAAGATTCCCTCCTGATAACTCCTTATCCAGAACATCAAGAACAACACAAAGCAAAAACCCTCCCCAGTCAAGCAAGTACCTGTGCAGTAAGTACATTACATTTGAGAAGGATAACACTGCTCAAACTGTTCACCATGTTCAAATATTGTCCAGTTAGGAAGAATTAAAAAAAAAAAAAAAAAAAAAAGTGAAGGAAAACATGCAACCCCACTAAGCCTGATAGGTTGGCACTGGTTGTTTCCCACTAAGTTATTCCACTACTGAAACGAGAAACTGAGAAACCTGTGTTTCCTTGGCACTGAAACAGCCAAGAGGAAAAGCTGTTGACAAGGAAATGGTTTAGGATTGTACTGTGCAGCTGGGAGGAGAGCTGAAATAAAGCAATTCAGCCCTGCCAGTTGTTTCTCTGCCATGCAGCTCCTAAAATCCTCTAAGTTTAAAGAAAAAAAGAAAAATCCCTTGAGGAAAAGAAGCTCCCAAGCTACAGAAGGGCAAAGGCAGTGTGACTCAGTCACTAATCTCCCAAGGACAAGATGTTTCTGCTGTGCTTCAGCTGCCTTTTAGAACTTTGATCTAATTGGACTCTCAGTGTGGGAAGCAGGGACTATCTTCCACCACAGTGCTGCGCAGCCCTGGGACCTCTGGCTGACCACACCTGTCCCTGTGACAGGGTGAAAACCAGTTGAAGTGAGCAGCACTCTTTCCTTTGTCCTGGCAATGGTCTACAAATCCGCTTATCTTAAAGGTGAGGGCAGCAGACAGCTTGTATGGCATCTCTTAACTCCACAGACCCTTCTCAAGAGGCTCTTGGGAGCCTGGATGCCAATCCATGTGACTGATGTCTGTAGTTGTGGACTGAGAGTGATGGCAGTGCAGGCAGGGAAGAATGACCTGTGGCTTTTCTTCAGCCAGACAATATGCTCAGAGACATGACAGAGACTTGGGCTGTTCCAGATTTTCAGTTTCAAGTTAATTCATGTCTCTGATGAACTTCCTTCACCATCTATGCTGTTTGCAGCCCAGATGCTCAGCACTGGTTTTGTCTCCAGTCAAGGATCAGGGACCTCGCTGTCTTCTGTGCAGGCGTTCGTGTTTTAGATCTGCTCTTGATCAGATGAAGTTAGAACAAAAGTCTCTCCCATCCCAGGATATTCTACGGGGAGCCAGAGCACCCCAGAGGGAGACGAGAGGCTCAGTCTCAGCAAGAAGGATTTCCAAAAAGTAGATGCACTCTGATACACTTCAGTCTTTAGGCAGGATCCCAGAGGCAGTGGCTGAACTTAATCCAAGTCATTGTTTCCCACTGGAACTGAAAGAGATGCTACAAGATTTTCTCCTCCTATCACTCTAAATCTAGAATTTCTTGAAAAGCCTTAAACTCTGCATTTCTGCATTACCTGAAAGTGCAAAGAGCAACCACCAACAGGTGACAAGGAGGCAGTCTCTCACCAAGATCATTCCAGCTCCTTCCAGGCAATGTCACAAAAGATAGGCTCAAAATGTGCCAGTATTATTAGCCTGCTAAGTATCTGCTCAGAAAATGTGTTCATTAGCAATGGTACCTCTGCTGTTTTAACTGCAGACAGGACTTGTGATCTGCATTTATGCTATTTGCAGAGTTCAGAGCAGGCAATGCTAGTGAAGCTGCCTCCATGCATTATTACCAGCACTGCTCGAGCCACAGTGCAGCTGCTAATTACCAATCAATTTATGTCTCCAATTCTAACATCAATATTGATATGAAGCTTTTATTAATGCTACAGAGAGATCACCCACAAGTGGAGCGTGGCTACTGCTGACCTTTCAAAGCAGCTAGAGAAGGGTCACAAGAGATATTCCTGTCTCATTTATATGCTCCCCCCAGGTAACACTGGTGCTGAAGGGCACAGTCAGGGGCACAGAGTCACATTTGTGCCGACAGCCCAGCAACTGCTGCTGCTCAGGCTGCCCCCGGTGCCAAGGGCAAGGCCAGCGCAGCTCGCCCGCACTGGGGACGTGAGCTGGAGGGGCTCTGGAGCCGTGAGCCAACTCTGCCCTCTCGCGATTACAGCCAGGCTTCCAACCTCTCCCCGCTCCCGTACATCAGCGGGGAAGAGGGCTCTTCTCCAGAAAATCACCTAATTCAGACACTCGTGTTAAATTCATAATTTAGTTATTGAATTTTCCAAGAGACAGAAGCTGCTGGATGACGGTAGGATTTAGCAGGTTCCTCAACAGATCAGGAGGCAGGCAGGGCAATTCCTCCTCCTCGGTGGGAACAGCCCAGAGCTCAGGTTTGCTCCACGCTGTGCAAAAGGGGTTTAGCCCCGTGTTTGGAGTGCCCAGCACTCTGCCTTTGCCTGCAGACACAGACACGGCTGCCTGTAGGGGCACGCTGGACATGCACACAAGCCTCTAATATCCTGGGTATGTATACAGGCTCTTCAGCTCGACTAATCCCTAAAAAAGGCTGGAGAAGCCTGTCCTCATCATGTCCTATCTCTCCTTACCACGCACCAAAACCAAGCCAGTTCCACAGCGTATTCCTGCATGTTCTATCCCAAGGCAGGGGCTGGCTGGAAAATAAAGACAGGAAAGCCATTCATCTCATCACCTGTAAAAATCTCATTTTCCCTTCCAGAAAGAAGCATCAGTCGTTTCAGAGGCTGCTACACCAGGGCTGAGCCTAAGGCTGCAAGGTGAAGCAGCGCTGTGCTCCAGCCTCGCCTGCAATGCGTGCAGCTCCACGAGGGAGCAGCATGTCCCTTCACTTGGAATCCACAGCTCGTCTAAAATGGCTAACGGAGAGCTGCAGGAGGACAGAAAGGGATGCAGGTTAATATTTTTATTCTAACACGAACACATACATACGGTCACAAGACCCTTTGCTTTCTGCAAGAAAGAAGGTGCTGCTGCGACGCACAGCGGATTTTTTTTTTCTTGCTTTGTTGCCTGTGTAAGCAGACCTACCATAGTAAATAACTGCTAGACAGTTTAAAAATAAATTATTAGAAAAGTTCAAACAACAAAAACAAACACCACCCCAACACCAAACAAAAACAGATGCGTCGGGGGAATTAGGCTTCAGAACAGATTTCAACCTGGTTACGCTAGTCTTTTTGGGATTCACAAGTCAGGTATTGAAGCCAGGAGGACCTGACTTGGCCATCCCAGTAACTTGTTGATAATACAGTCAAGTCCAACAGAAGCACAGGATACCCTTTTCCTTCTCCTTTCCCAGCATTTTGACAGAAATGAGACCCTCTTTTGACATTTGCCTTTGCTGCTTCCCCTTGTGTAAACTCAGCAAGACACAAAATTCATGTGCTAACTGGAATTAAGTCTCACAAAGAGTAAAGAAAGAAAAAAATTAACATATGTCAGCCCCTGAAGCCAGGACTTTTTGAAGGCACAGAGCAGCCAACTAGAAGGTGATGGGGAGTGGGTTAAGACAGTTTGGACAAGAGCTTTTTGCACCTTGGAATTGATATGTAAGGAGTAAGACTACACATTGTTATTTCCACTGACTTATGCATCCAGGACAGCCCAATCAGATCCCTACTGGATCAGCACCCATTCATTTTGTGGTGATGGACATACAAAAGGCCCTCACACAGTTGCAGCAGTAAAGCTTTACAGACTTCAGTAGGAAACAATGGAGTGGGAACTGCATAGTGCCACAGTGGGGAAGAGAACAACACAGCACAGAACGGGAGCAGTACAGGTTATTCATTGTCAAGATAATAATATCAAGAATATTTACTTGGGATATGTTGGAAAATGAACAGTGATATTTTATAAAAGACCTTCTAGCTCTGGTTGAGCATGAAAGTGGAATATAGCAGAAAGCTGCAACATGTCTGCCTGGGAGCTTGGGGATAACGCACAAAATCCCCACCACCAGTTGCTGTACCACCAAAGAAATGTGGGAGAAACTGGTAATACATTTAAGTGTTACCAAAATATTTATACATATATATTCCTACATATGTCTCTCCACAGAAGCTCGTTACATATGTCCCTGTCACATTATGTCACCACTGCATGTCAGACAAAATGACAAGGAAGGATTTGAGCAAGGGTTTGAAAGTTCTGTCAGGGATGGGGATAATGAGAGATGCCCTCATCAGTGTTATGAGGAAAAAGAAAGGAAGTAGCAATATCTCAAGGAAAAAGAAAAAAGAGGGGGGGGGGGGGGGGCGGCAGGGAAACAAAACAAAAAAAAAAAAACAAAACCAAAAAAAAAAAACAAAAAAAAAAACACTAATAAATATCAGCACTTGCCCTTCACAATGTTGTTTTACAAAGTTTCAAAAAAACCCACCGCCAGGAAAATCACTTGCTACAGGAATTACAATTTAGAGCAGAAAATTATTTCCAGCTAGGATGTTTCTCAGGGCTAACTTGTAGAAAAATTACTCTAAGGCTGCACAGTCCCACACTGTCGGGGCCTGGTCCAGAGTCCTGCTAGGAGTGGTCATAGAGATAGGTATTCTCTGAGAAGAACATTTTAGTTCTTGTCTAAATACCTTTTGTCAACTCCTGTGTTCTGTTTGGTTTGCTTGGTTGTTTTTTTCTGTGATGTTCACTAATCACACCTCGTTGTGTAAGGCCTCCCCCCAAAATTTACCCCCTCCCAGATACACCAGGCATAGACGGAGCAAGAACTCAGAGTGACAGATGATGATGACTTGCTGGCTGCCCCAACCCCTAAAGACACACAAACACACACTCTGGGTAGAACTGCTCCATGAATTAGCACTGAATCTTGGTCAAACTCAGTGAATGCTGATTGATATAACCTTTTAATTAATGTAATTTTTCACTAAAAGAAAGGAAAATTATAACACTGCCCAAACTACTTCAATGGTTGATGTGGACTGGGGGTTCAGCTTCCCCTGTCCCCTCACTCCCAAAGCCAGCCTCTTGCAAAGCCTTTCATCTACATTTTCTGATTTCAACCGCAGGAGTTTAAAAAATACAGAAAACACGACTGTGCCATCTCATTCAATCAAAACCTCTCTCCCAGAGCAACCAGTTGAAAGTCTGGTTGATGCTTACAGAAGAGTCTTACAGATCAAAGCACACCAAGCCTGCTGAGACACGCCTGCTGTCCAAAAGGCTTGTCTGGATACCTCCTGATTAGCTCCAAGTCCAGCGCAGGTCAACAGCAGATGAAAGGCAAGCATTTAGCAAGCACCAAAGTGCAAGACTGCACTCCCCAGCTTCTTACCCAGCCCTGTACTTGCAGCTGCCTTGCTCCAAACCTCCTTACTTGTGTCCCAGAAATCTGGATGTCAGCAGGTCAAGGGCAACAGTATTGTCTCCAGCTGAGACTCGCCCATGTTGGGCATCCTACATCTTTCTTCCTATGACACACAAGGTCAGCTAATTCCACATTATTAAGCCCATAATTTTTAATTTATTATTATCATTACTACTAAAAGAGTGGTTAACATTCCCAGGATTCCTGTTGGTCACCCTGAAGCCGCTGAAAACACACACACCAGCCTCACTCCCAACACCGAGCACTGAGCAGACAAGTTGCTCTTGGTAGCTGTGTCATGAAATGAATGAAAACCACAGTGGTGCAATTGCTTAACCAGTCAACCCAAAGCCAGCATTAACCCAAGCCAGCAGAGACATCTTGATCACAGCATCTTACAGGATTATTTTTTTTCCCTACCAACAGCAGCCTAATGGAAAATTCCAATCATATTTAAGGATTCTCCTTACCTACATACTCTAACTTTGATATCCAAGTAGAAATAGGGGACACAAAAATCCATCAAGGAATCCCTTTATGACTTGAAAAAGAGGAGAACTGTAGAGATCTTCAAAGTAAATTCTCTTCCTACAGAGGCCCACAATCAGGGACCTCAACGAGAGCCACGCACACACCGTGCACCATGTGTAGGTGCTCCATGGAGGGACATGTTTCCCTCATTAGATAGATCTCAGTCTCCCATGGGCTTTGGTATCCTCCAGAGTATATTCCTCTGGAGCATCACTCTCCTGGAGGGCAGCAGCACATCACACTTTAACCCCTGTAATGCAAAGATCGGGTCTAAAAGCCTGAAGATTTCTGAGCTGCCCAGGCAATTTGTACATAGAGTTGAACGACTGAGTGATACAACCCTGCAATACAACCACAAAGAATAAACCATAGACACAGAGGCAGCAAGTGCTGCTGGCAGAGTATGGGAGCTTTGCTATGAGTGCACTCAAAGGTATCTTGATCTTCTACAACAGTGTTGTTTAGGAGGTGTTTGGGAGATCTAAGGTCCATAGGAAAGCAGTAAGTTGTAATTAGCTGGATAACAGAAAGCCGTATGTAGTAATTAAGTGGATAACATGCTCATACATGTAGCTTGGGAACAAAAAAGCAAAGGATAAAGTTGTAATTGTCAGAAAATATGGGGAGAAGAAAAAATTTTAAAAAATACATCACTGCAGTTTGGCCAGATGCCTCAGGAAGTAAAAAGACTTAATTCCTACAGATTTTGAAAGAAGTAAAAACTTTGTTGTCTTTAGGGGATCCAGATTTGGATGAACTGGGTTACTAAATGTGATTTCTATTGTATAGAACTGCTGCATATTTGGATTCCGTGGCTTCTTGAAGGTAAACAATTTACTCAATAATCACTATGCAAAAGGCTTAGAAAACAACAAATAAAGCTTCAGCTGAGGCTTAGCAACACAATACCTGTTAGAACAGTGACCCAAGCCTCTGATCTCTTTGTCAATGCAAACTCCCTCTTATACTCACAAGGAAACATCTCCCTAGCCCTGTCCCTGCCTCTCACCCCAGAGGATGGGGATAACTGCAGTCCCTGCTGCAGCAGTGCTCTGTCCCCAGCCAATTCTTCTGTCAGGAAGAGGATGGGAACATGGAAAGCCTGAGAAATTTAGGTAAGTAGTAAAACATGCAGATGAAAAGATTATTCAATAGATGAAAATGTAATTATGGCCAGTTAGGAGGTTAAAGCATAAGGATCATAATTTTAAATCTCTAGAAGGCAGAGCAGTGGGTTTGGCTTTCGGCACAGCACATGGCTGCTGTCCATAAGGAGGACAGCACAGACAACTTTATAGAAGGATAGAGGAACATCCTAAGGTATTTGGCAGGGGTAATTGCTTCCAGTTATTTTGTTAAAACCTGCATAGTTTACGTCACCTATAAGTGCAATTTTGTTTCCCTCAGCCTTAAGAACAGCAGGAATCCAAGTCTTAAAAGAAAATAGAAAGAGCAACAGAAAACAGCCCACTGCCACAGCAGACCACTCACCACTGCATTGACTCACGCAGAGATTAGATACCAGGAGCAGTCTGCAACCCAAGTCAAGCAGAACACAAAGTCCTGCTGTTCCAAGAAAAAATAAAGCCAAATAAAATAACTACTTCTCAGGGATGACTCAAGTTCTCCCAACAATCACCCACCTTACTTACAATTTAGTCACTTCAGAAAAAGCCAGTGTGCCATCGTGCTCATGGTACACCACCATCTCCAAGCTGCTCCAGGTGTGCCCAAGGAGACAGCTTCCCACTGTGTTCTCCCACAAAGTCCTAGCTTCTGCAGCATATTAAGTTTTACTATGCTGCTGCTTTCAAAGCATCTAATCAAGACCATCACACTTCTGATACCCTTAGTCACCAACAAATAAGGCTTAAACCCACTGATTTTAACAGGCAAGCCCAAGATCTGGTTACAGGAATAAACCTCCAAAGGCAATCAGCTTTATAATTAGAAGCCCACAACTGGAGAAGGGGACAGACATGCCACCTCTTTTCCCCCATCCCAGCTCAAACCCAGGAACGCAGAGGCAGTCCGGGGATCGTGGAAATCGTGTTCAGTTATTGAAATATCAGCTGCAAGATCAGCAGAAGAGCTTAAACACAGACCTCAGACATGCATCTCACAACCCACCCTGCTCCCTCCTAGGGAGATTTGAAACAAAACAAAACAAATGATGAAAGGTTAATTAAGCCACAAAACAAATGAAGACTCCAGCTAGCAGTACAATTACCTCGGAGTGCCCTCCACCAGAGGAAGGTCTGCAAGAAGTGCATGCTCTTTTTCCTCAGTCCGGGAGGAGGTGGCAGCATTAGCAGGACCGGGGCTGCTCCACAGCTCGCTCACAACCACTCCAGCATCACCAGCCTCCTTCCAGCCCCAGCGCTAGCTCGGACCAGCCTGCGCAAAGTGCACCTGGTCTGCTCTGCTAATCACTCAGGGGGAGTCTGGGGCTTCTCTCTCATGCTCTCTCCCTCTCCAAATAAGCAATTAGCATGAATAATTACAGCTCTGATAATAATACCCAGCCACCTTTGAGCAAGAGGGAAAAGACTGTAATTAACTCTTTCTCAGGGATCAGAGGAAGTTGAAATAGCATGAGCCTAATTAACTTCTTCTGGGATGCCTCCTGGCTACCAAGAGGCTCTGGAATGCGTAGGAGGCAGGGGTCAAGTAGCATCCTTTCGGAAATTCCTCCATCCAACCCAATTTTACATGTTTGCTACCCAAATGATCATTAGATATGCAAATGTACACAAAGGGGAAGAGAACCCAGAGTTTCCCTAGACCATGTTAATCAGCACGGGGCTGTCCATTCAGAGACTGCCTGCAGCCTTATCCCATGATGAATCTTCAGCCACTGAGGACTTAGGAGCAGTTCCCCTCCTGAGGGATACCTTGTGGTAACGTGTGGCTCCTTCTGTGTGCAGAGCAGAGCCACACCAGCTCTCAGGAGACCAGACCCCAGGCTGGAGAGGGCGCCGATGGCCAGACAGGCTCCCACTGTAAACCCAGCACAAAGGCACTCCCACCCCAGAGTTTTCCCCTGCCCCATCCCCCAGGTGTCAAAGCTAGGGGGAAAACACATAAATGATGCAGGTAAGGGCTCCAGATCAGCTCAGCATGCTGAGCACGTTTAAAAGGTCTTTGCACTGAACAGGCTTTGCTCCCTTCCCAAAGCCTCTCCTGGCAGGCAGGTGGGATGGGCACACATGCATGTCCTGCTCCCAGTTCCTTCCAAGAAGCAACACACGCTATAGGCACCACCCCCCAAAGGAGTTCTAGTGAGTTCAGAGACTAAAAATAAATGGTGGCCCTCTGCAGTAACTGCCCCAAATTGCCCAAAGCTCTGGAAGGATGCATGGGTTTGGTGGCTGCTGTAACGTATCCTCTTCGTGTTACTAAAAAAATGTGATAAAACGAGTTATACAATTCTGTCATGCTTTATTGCTACTTTGGTATCTGGAGATGTTATTAGAGTGCTGCAGTAGAACAGCTGCCCTCCAAACATTCCAGTCTCTTATGAAAAAAGCACAGGTTTTGTTAACATCTCCTCTTATATTCCATTGCCCTGAAATATTTAAGAGTGGAAAAATTAACGTGTTTATGAACCCTTATCACTAGCCTTAGAAAACCTACTGAAATATTTATGTCTCTGAGCATTTAAGCATTAATTTTCTTATTATGAATATGCCACATAATTCTTTTATTTATGAAGTCAAGGTGCTCAGGGCACTGCAAAATATAATCAAGCATATTAAAAACCAGCATAATATAAATAAAATCATTTTGGTTATTTAATGATTTTGTGAGACTTTACCAAGTTGTTGTATATAATATGTATTTTAACTTTCTTTACTTTGACTGCTCTTTTACTACAGAACTACCTTCTATTTTGCTAATTTCTTGAAAACTGAGAAAGTAAACATGTTTCTATACACTGCCTGAATCCCACAAGTTATTATGTATATTAGTTTTCCTGTAACACGAATAGTTCCATAAGTACTAAGTAGATTAAGCAGTGGAATAAATTGAAGTCAATATATTAAAAGCCAGACCCTGAAGTTATTAATAAATAACATGATCAATATGGCTCAGTGGTTATAATACCAGGGTCTTTAAATGCTGTTTTGCTGAGAAAAAAACTGTAGCTGGTGTACCCACACTTACAGTGTGACCCAATGTAATTTCAAGAGTTGGTTAAGTTTGAAAAAAAAAATGCACATTTAGGGCTTGAATTTTAATTTTACTATGACCTAATTGCCAGGGCAGGCAGTCCAGCCTCTGCTCTGGATTCTTTCCAGCTTCTGTGTTACCCTCAGAATCTCTGACCCAGCAGGCTATTAATGTGCTATTAATGGACACTGGAGGTGGAGGCACACACAGGGATTCTCCCATTGGAAAAGTCTTTCCCACAAGCAGGATGTGCCCCCAGGGACAGGGAGGGCCTCGGTGACACTGCACAACACAACGGTGACAGCCCCCATCACGCTGTGGCAGGAGCCAGACCCCACAGGGATGCACTGTTGCAGGACTTCTCACCCTGACAACATCACCTGAGAGGTGTTTGAGGTCTTGGATCTGTCTGTGAAAGGGTTCTGATGAGGGCACCTGGGCAGAGGGCAGGAGCACCCACGACTCTGCACAGGCAGCCCCAAAGAGGGTTTTGCGCAGATCTACAGCAAAGTACAGCCTTGGGAAGTCAAGCGAAATATCCCCAGTGGATCTGTCAGGGATGGCGAATTCCAAAATTATAACCTATGGGGAAACTGCAGCACAGGCATTTGGAGACTCTAAATTGGTCTGCAAGGAGGAGCCTCAGCTTTAAAAACAGAAACGGGGACATCAGAGGACTGGGGCTGTTCAGAG
The DNA here is from genome assembly GCF_015227805.2 of Hirundo rustica. Classification (NCBI taxonomy): domain Eukaryota; kingdom Metazoa; phylum Chordata; class Aves; order Passeriformes; family Hirundinidae; genus Hirundo; species Hirundo rustica. The sequence goes on from NC_053461.1 coordinate 11,269,565, forward strand.
GTCTGGGGATTTGTGGCTCCATCACCTGGCTCCAAGTCAAGGATGCTCTTTAGTTCACAAATTGTGGTTACTACTGATCTCCCTAAACGGGAGTGAGTGACGCAGGCTGTTGTAGTCTGCTCTACACACTCACGTACCAGCTGCCTTCAGGTGTTACATTGCTAAAATTTCCAATGCGTTCAATTCACACGTAGCAAAGCCATTAGTCATGTTGTCTTTCCAACAAATAATTGCTCTCCCTGGCTCCCTTCCACACCATTGTGAGTTTCCATTTAATTTATGGGCCCCAATAAAAGACAAAGAAGCCAAGACTAATGCTTCATCAGTTTCCTAAGCTTTTCCAAAATCTTTGGTGGGGAGGTGAGCTGGCACCTCACTGTTTTATGGCTCTGAGGGAAGAGTGGCTCACCTAGCAACAGACAGGGAGTTTGCAGCAGGGCAAAGGACAGATTCACACCCTCTGGGTTACATCTGGCCCATCGGCAGGGTGGGGACACGATCACCAGCTCCAGCCCCTGCTGCACTGGGATGCGCCCGCCTGGCCCTTGGCTGAGCCTCCCACGCATCCCATGGCTGCGCAAGGCACTTGCCACAGAGGCACGAGATGAAAGGAAAAGGATGCGAACATCAGAGGAAGGGGAGAGACTGTGTCATAAAGAAAACACAGCTAATTCCTTGCTAATTATTCAGACCCCAGGCTTTGCCTTATCCAGCAGCTTCACAGAGGAAGCACAGCCAAGGATGGCTGAGGAAGGAAGAAGGTGTTTTCCAGTGCTGACGGTTCCTGCTAGCCCTGCCTCGGCCACCAGTTGCACATGATCCATGGCCTTGATGCCCCAGAGAACAGGTTCAAGTGTTGCAAGCTCTCAGCTCACTGATTTTGAAACACAACCCCAGTAACAAACACGGCGCTCACTGGACCCAAATTCACCCTACGCCTGTCCACACGCATCCAGTGTGTAATCACAGACCAGTACACTCAGGGTCACCCCACACCTGCCCCATAATGGGCACAAGCCCCTGCCACACGCAGAAACGTGACAAACTTCTTTGCACAAATGACCAGAGACAGCAAATTTAGGCAACGAGCAACACCCCCAAAAACAAAAGACTGAAGAAGCAACGCTCGGGTGATTACAAAAACTTGAACTGAAGGCTGTTCAAAATGCATCCAAAAGAGAAAGGGAAGAGGGCTGCCATGACTGACTTCCCAAATAAAATCTCCCTGCTGACAAGTTCAGCTCCATTTGCAATTCTTGTGTCTGGCCGCACACGGAGTGGATGCCAGCCCTGTCTGATGTCTCCCCTCACACCAGAACCCCCTGGAGTGAGAGGCCACACTTGGAGGGACAGAGCACTCGGGGGCAGCTCTCCCACTGCTCCCCACGGACTTGGGCAGTGCAGGAGCTGGGGCTGATGGCCACCCACAGGCTGAGCCCCGGTGCTCTCCCAGCAGTGCCACAGGGCCAGCAGCAGCTCCGGGCCTGCCCGGCTCTTTAAGTGCTGCAGCCTGGACAGTCTTACTCTGAGCTACAAGGTGGTGTGAAAGGCTTAAAGGGAAAAGCAAAGAACTGTGAATCTCAGCAGAAATGGGGGTTGGGCTATTATACCCCAGTACCAAGGGAGAAGACTAAATAATTAATCACAAAAGCAACTGAGTGTTAACGAGCCGCACAGGATCAAACCGCATGGAAGATGCAAAGGCCCCCCGACCCTCTTCAGTTCGCTGACAAGCCTCATTTTCATAACTTGACTACCAAAGCTGAGAGGATATGCCACAAATAAATAAATGGATCCCAATATCCCGCTTGGGCTTCTGCTGGGGATCATCTTGACACCTTTGCCACCAAAGGAGCCAGTTTGGAGTATGTTTTGCAGGTGGGAGTCCTGAGAGAGAAAAGTGTCCCAGGCTTTGGGGTGGTCATTGAAGGCCTTCTGCACGTGTCACCTCACTCTTTCTGTAGCTTTAAGGAAAGGGGGGATATGCATTTCAAATAGCAAAACCAAACGCTTAATACTGCTTCAGTGCCATCCCTAAATTGCAGAGTCTGACTGTGCAGAACTGAGCAGCAACATCCAAGGAGCTGTCAGAGATAACACGAGGTGGGAAGGGAAATACATGGACGTGCCTCTCTTGGGTGCTCTGTCTAGTCAGCCATACTGAGGACAGATCATAGAATCATTCAAATTGTGTATCACCCTGCACACAGTTATATCCCTGTGCAGATTACAGGGCTATCATATACTCCTAATACTAGGACACAACCAGTAAAACACAATTTAGACAGTACCAGCATTAAACCACCTTCCTTCCCAGCACACCACACCGGACCCAGCTCACATCTCTGTTACTGCAGCTTGTGATGGAGATCTTAATTACTAACATTTGCATCAGAGTCCCTTGCATCAGGCTTTCTTCATCTTACAGTGAGAAAGGGTTGTGCCAAGTAGAGTGAAAGACCATGTGGATTCCATTTTGTCAAGAGCTACAGCAAAGTGAACTCTAAATAATTATCTGTTCTGCTTATCCAGCACCATGGCTTCCAAAAGGGTTTTGAGACGTTAAACTGATAGGCAGGCAACAGGCAGGGTTCTGCAATCCATCATTCAGATGCTACAATCTGACAGGAAATAAAGATCCTGCTTAATGGCCCAGAAGGAATATAGAGAACTTGAAGTGTTCACACACAGTGCAGCACACATGCACACAGCACCTTCAGAGATCTTGTACAGGAGCTTGTTTTGGCTCTAGTATCTTTATTCTGTAAAGTCTGAATAGGCTGATTTCTAGGCAGCTGAGCATGGGAAGACAATTCAAGTAAGACAGTGAGATGAGCTTTTCTACAGCTTCTGTGAGATTGCAGGGCACCAGCCTCATGAAAAGACCCATGTGATGACGTCAGAATGATGCTTCTGAATATTGCCTGTAATAAAACACAAAGCTTTCTCTCCTCCACCAAGATATCAACATCACAACTCTGATTAAATTAAGAAAAGTCATAATCTAAAACAATATACGCAATAGGAGCATTTCCAATATCCAAATGTAAACCTATGGGCACCAAAAGAACTTTAATCCTGTGTATTTTATCTGAAAAACACAATAGCCTATGGAATTACTTCCTCTGCCTACATCTCTTAGTAAGACTGGAAGAGAACAGAGTGAACTTTGTAGGCTTGCCCATCAAGGTGTGCCCACAAGACACCAGTGGGGTCAAGGTTTACCAGAGACAAAAACCCCACAAACAACAGGATGCTGCAGGACGTGTTTGAAATTATAAAGGCCAATCTCATAGCACAGGTGGGGCAAAGAACCGAGACTTGGTCAGCAATTTAGAATTTACGGAGGCACTCATTGGCTTGGGGAGGTTTTGCTGCAACACTTTAATGATACATGGGCTGAATATTTTGCATTTCTGCGCATAAAACCTCACTCAGCTGGAATGAGGTTGTGTCCCTTGCGGGACATCATTTACATCAAAATCTCCCCCGCTTCTCAGCAGGACTTTCATGTCCCCCCAGCATTTCGAAGGCAGAGGCATATCTGTGTGTGGGGATAGACATATCGTTTTTAAACATTCATTGAGCTGGAAGTGTGGAAGATGCCAGCATAGGAAGGGTTCAACTGATGTGTAAATGCAGCTCTTTGAAAAGAAGGAATTGAACACCAAAACTTGTTCAGTGCAGCTAAATTGGTCCCCTAAGGGCCAGTGGTAACAGAAACCTTCAGCCCAAATAAGAAGTGAAATATTCAGCAAACAGCATTTGATGCTTATGTGCAGGAGAAAAAAAAAAAAAGTGGTGCAACTGTTGGAAAAAGAAAATATCATGTTAGCCCAAGCTACACTAAAAGTAGCAGATAAATGTTTTTTTGGAAAGTACTCTGGGTGTGGCAAACCAGGGCTGGAAACTCCAATGCCCCAAGACCATGGGTGAAGCCAGCAATGGAAATTGTGCCACTGGTCCCAACACAACAACCCACTGCTCAGACCGGGCTCCCTCCAGGCACTACAGCTCTAAATGACATTCCCTGTGGCAGTGGTGGGGAGACAGGACAGCTGAAATGGGTCCCCAAGGAATGAACACCGAGGATATCCAGGCTCTGACCCATGTATGAGTACGACATGCATGAACAAACATCCTTCTGTGACACAAGGCCAGCTTTGGAGACCTTCAACTTTGATGGGATTTAAAGGCTGAAGCCTCCTGTTCTTGAGCTGAACTTCACCTGATGCCTAGGAGTAGGAACAGGGCCCAGCTCTTGTTTTCTCATTGGGTGTGTCCCTATGGACTGAGAGCATGAGCCCAACACTATAGCTAATCCATTAGTATTAACCACAGTAATGTGGATATGCTGAAGGCTCAGGTCTTGTGTAGGGTTTACTTCACCCCCCGAGGTTCCCAAAATCAGGGTGCACCTGCCATAGAGGCTTTAACCATCAGCATATCTCCTGTGCTGCCGGCAACCTGAAATCAGCCTGCTGCACTGACAGCAGGATGATAGCACCTCACACAGACAGACAAAGGCTGAACTTGCTCCACAAGAGCTCAGTTCTTGACTGTTTTTCAACAAAAATATATCAGAAACATCGCAACCATTTTAATTTCCCTGTGAGGGACGCTAGAATTGCTTTTTGCTGTTCAAATCAGTCTGTTTTATCCCCTCCCTATATTTCTTCCTGTTTTCTTCCCAGAAAGGAATGCATAAATTGGGTGCTCTAGTACCTGAATTTCTTGAGTCATTTTAATATCTATTACTACACTCATTGCTTGAAGACAAAACAGTAAGCAATAGCTCTTTCCAGGGCAGGAAGGGAGTTCATCAGAAAACATGACAATAGATCCAAAGAAAGAAAATTCATAAGAAATGAACTGCTCAGGGAAGCAATGCTTGCTTTACAGGTGGAACACAGACAGCGCATTATTACTATTTAAATTCCTTGCTTTCTGAGAAGTCTCTTCTTTGTGACCATTCAGCTACATATCATAGAAACAAAAAGGAGTTATTTCTTCCTGCTTTATTAATCGAGGATGATTTTATCAAAGAAAGGCCCTGCCAATACCTCTGGGATGTAAGACCACAGGTATTGCTAATATATGGCAACAGTAGCTGGTAAAATAAACTAACTGGACGTTATTTTATTTTCCAGCAGGGATCACTGAACAGATATCGGAAAAAACAATGCCTACCCTTGCGGCCCTCACTTAAAGGCAGAGGAAGAATTATTTCAGAAAGAGAGACCTGTGTTATTGGATTCATATATCTGTGCTTTTCCTGTTGCATTGCTAGTGAATCCAAGAGGGTAAGTATTTTTTTGTCTTGCAAAAACAGAACTTCTATTGCTGTTTCTATGATGATACAGAAACTGTACAAGTCATAGTTGATAACCTAAAATAACCTGAGATGTCAATTCCAACTGCAGATCTAAATCAGGCACATCAGGGATCTGAGCTGGGATCTCTCTGCTCATGTGAATATCTTGACCATCCAGTCATTACCTATTTCTCACGAAAAATGTCTCTCTTTTTATTCTGACTGGCTACAAAGCTCAACCTGAACTCTTGAAGGATTTTCTAATGGTGAGTACATCAAAACTCTGCAGGTCTCAAACATCTTGAGTTCTGACTCTCCCTTTTGATTAAAACCTGCCAACTACCTTCATTTCTTAGACTGGTTATATGGTTGCAATAGAGCTGGGAAGGAATTAGATGGAGTGAAAGATTCTGACTTCCTCACTGCCAGAGATATCAGCTACATTCCTAAATTCCCAAAACTTTTAAAGCAAAGCAAAATATAAGCAAGCAGAGAGGAGAGGGGGGAAAACCCCAAGAGTAATGTGCAAAGCCTTTAAGTGAAAAAGGCTGATACATCCTTTTGGTTACATGCCAGCCAGAAAAAGGCTACATCTTCACACAGGCAGCACTGAGCCTCTGCTAACTTCATGTTTAGTCTGAGGTACCTCGGTGAAAATTATGTTCACACAAAAATGCCTCAGCAACTGTTGGTTTGTAATCACTTCTATTCTCTAATTGGCATTTGGCCCCAGTGCAATGCATGCTGATCTCTCCAAGCAGCAGAGACACAGCAACAGCATGAACAACCCACTGCAAGATTCTGGACAAATGCCCAAAGCATTCATTTTCTGCTCAGGTCTGTTTTCTCAGTGGAAAAAAAGAGTGTGTATGAGGAGAAAACATTATCTCATGACTGTTCTGCCACACTCCAACGCACTCAGATGAGAAGGGGCGTATAGGTTGCAAAGACAGACCATTTATTTTAAAAGGCACTTAGTTTCCTTTTGGTTTGGGCTTCCTGAAATAGATTGTGAAAAAGGAAACACAGACATACATCTTGGGAATTGATATATCATGTGGCAATTTCGTAAAGAGCACAACCCTTCCCTTGTGCCCTCCCCACAGTCAGTTATCAAGCCCTGAATTACACACTGCTGTTGATTTCCATGGCTTGTATGATTACTCTGGCTGTACTCTGTAAAGCAAAAAGAGCAACTGGAACAGAGAGGAAAGGAAGTCTCTCACAAGAAACTAGGTTACAATAACCCTCAGGAGCTGAGTGAAACCAAGAAGAGGAGAAGAGTTCAGCACTAGGCTGCCAGCCTGAGCAAGGACACAACCTTAACTCCAGCATGTCAGACCCAGTGAGCCTCAAATGCACAACATAGCACATTTAGAGAAAACCTTTTATAAACCCATATTAAAAGAAAGCAATGGATTTTGGGGTTTTTTTCCCAAGGACTTAGACCCTAGGAGGAGGCACAGAGTGCTATTTTCTTTGCCCTGAGTAGAGTGGGGTGTAAGTAGCTCATGCAACAGAGTAAAAAATGAATAGAGGAATCCTGTTCAGACCTCCTCTCAACACATTCTACAGTGAGACAGATCACTCCTTTTAACTGAGCTAAATGAGCCAACACAGCATATCCAGGGGGGAAGAGAGAGCTGGGGAAACATTTCTTGTTATTAGCTAACAGTTGCACTAAGGGAACAGCTGGTGGCAACCAGATTTGTTGAAAGCAATTGAAAAATTACTGTAATTTCAGCCTACAGCAAAAGTCAGTACTGTTTAATTTTCTGTTAGTATCTGTAACTCATGGAAACATCTTCTTTGACCAGACTGCAAAAACATAAAACTAAAATACAGACCTTTATACCTTGCCAATATCTGGCCTTGTTATCATCTCAGGACTCCACCAGAGCTAGAATGCTGAAACATCACATCACATCACATTATTTTGCCCTCTTACTCTTCTGGAATGCATTGTTGAAATATTATGCTAGTTAATAAATTCATTTCATTTTATCCATTACCATTCAAAGTAATTCCTTCAAGTATGAAATAAAAACCTACTTGCTTACCAGATATTTACAATGAGATGGGATAGAAAGCCTAGATCTGCCAGCAAGTATATAAAATAACCCATATTAGTAACCTTAGTCTGTAGATAACTTCAGTTCCTGCCTTTCTAGCCATTTTAGAATATATATTCTATAGCTGATTATAGCAAAAGGAAGTTAAAGAAAAATATTCATTTTTACTGATATGTGATTATAATTTTGGCTTGTTCCAGATGTCACACTGGAGGCACAGATCAGCCTGGTAGGAGCTTGAATTTTAAGACTTTGACAAGGAGGGAAAACAGCATTACACAGAATTTATTGAGGGTGCCCATGGGGTGATTTTAGACTTTCAATTCTGTCAAATTTAGGTGGATTTTTACAATTAAAAGGAAAGTACTTTCTGCCACACTGAGAGAACAGAGAAGCCAATACAATCTCCTTGACATGGCCCTGAGGCACAGGAGCAGCTTGGCCTCCAGACAGACCCACTGCAGATTCCCTGTCAGCTCCAAAATAAATAAAGAACTGTGATTTGGCACATCCCCGTGAGTATGTGAAGTCAGACGCCTGTACACAAGGGTAGGAATACTATAGATAAAAAGTTGTACAGGTACAGGGGAATAGGAGATCAAGGTATTTCCTCACCTGCTTTAAATGCTGCCTGCCAAGCTGCTTTGTATTATCCACTGACTTAGAAGACTGTGACAAAAATGTCCCATAGCTGTATGTAAGGAACGCAGTCAAGAGGAAAGTGGCTCAGTGACAAACAGGGAAAACAACTTCCTTTAGATCCATGGTTTTAACAACCAAACCCTCTCTGGTGACACATACACATTGCAAAAAAGAAAAAGAAACTTCAGGCACATCTTATAAGCAGCAAGATGGTAATTCTGAAATATTATTTTTAAATCTTGTTTCTACTGACCCTGAACTCACTGCATCTTACAACTTTAGTGAACTGGGTTTTGTTTTAAAAATAGTTAAATGGCAAATACCAAATCACAGGACCATGTGCATTTGCATTTCCTTCACTCACACTAGGCCAGTGGTGACCTCATAGACCTCCTACAGCTTTCCAAATTCAAGGCCTGGTTTTCCTCTCTATGACAAAGCAGTTTAAATGTCATCTGAGTTAAGGAAACTATTCTTTGTTCTCCAAAAATGCCTGTATGAGCTTGCAAGTCAGAGATGCAAATCAGCAGCTCTTCCCAGCCCAGGGGCTGCCCCGTGTCACTGCGACACGTCCTTGTGCCAGGGGATCCGTGGGACAGAGGGTGATGGGTGATGCCCTGCAGCCAGTGGGCAAATCCACCCTCATAAACGAGCCTTGATCAATAACAGGCGCCTGCTCTCGCCATCCCAGACTTTTCTCAAGAGAGACAGCTGGAGAAGTTGTCACAGAGAAAACAAATGCCCAGTAAAACCACCTGCACAACAAATGGGTAATCACAGTAACATAAAGGGAAGGTATGGGACACAGTCCCAGCCCCTGTTTTTAGCTTTAACAACACCCCAAAAACCCCCACATAGTTCTGTATACAAAATAGGAAGGATCCATGGATACACACAAGGAGCACAAGGATTCCACCCCTTGTGATTTTTGCAGGGTCAAAATCAAGGCCCAGGTTTTCCAGACCAATCCCGAAGGAGCCTGGGACTCCCCATGCAGCACAGCAAAGGGCCAGTGCAACTGCTCTTGTGCAATATATCCACACCAGGGTAGGGTGGTCTTTCATTCCTGTTCCAACACAGGGGATCTGGGCAGGATTTGCACAGGATTCCAGCACATGCTGTATCTTTTCAGCAGGAAGGGTTAATGCCCAGCCTCAGACACGCTGTTTTGCACTCTGGCTTCCCTGCAAGGATTTATCATCTGCCTCTGGGCTGCTAGGGGCTTTTTTCATTCAATTACCCCCCTAAGAGATCAATATCCTCTGTGCTGCTGGAGCCTGGAGGAAGATGAGGCATGAGCCAGGGCTGAAGGAACCACACATTGTTCAGAGCAGGTGACAGTCACCTGGGATGCTAGAGCATCAGGATGAAAAATGGGCTTCATTTGGAGATATAAATAAAACATGCCCAATCATGAGTTATTAATGAGACGGGGAAAGGGCTGAAGCGTAGCCACACTGACGGAAAAGGAATCACAACCACTGCCAGCTCAGTGGTTTGGGCTGAGGGAGTTCCCTGTGTTCCCCACTGCCTGGTTTTCATTAGTGCAGCAGGAACAGCCCCATAAATATTCACAGCAGCTCCTCCAAGATGCCTTCTGCTTTGAAACAGCACGTGAGGATAAATCCTAGGAGGCATCAATCATCCTAAAGAAAAGGTGGCCTAAAGAAAAGTGAGGGCTGTAACACTGCACTTGGCCTCAGCTCATGAGACCGTGGGCTCAACCTCTGCACCACAGCTTCATTTTGGGGATCAGTCTGGTTTCCCTGTGTGTTGGTTGTCCATCTGCTTTGTTTTACTGGCTACTCTGGGCCTGGAGGAAAAATACAGGAATAACAGTGGTGTTCTCCTCCAGGAGTAGAGGCTCCACTGGACTTTTTACTCTCTCACATTGCTGTGCAGTGCTCTGGACTTGGCACCACACCACAGGATAGAAGCAGCTTACATGCTTGCCCCTTTTTTTTTTCTCTTTATTTCCTTTGCCAAGTAGAGGCCCAAACTTTTCTTGTTTTCCTGCACTGAGCAAATCTTTTTGTGACAGAAACCCAGTGGCAGCACCACTCCCTGCTATGAAACACAGCCAGGATACTTTACAACTCAATATTGGTGTACAGCAAATAAGGTGAAGCGGCACAAGAGCACGTTCCCAGTTCTTGGGATTGATTCCCATTACACTGTTCTCAATAAAAACATGGAAATAAAACCAAACATCTTCCTACACCAAACAGGATACTTTAACTTCCATCTAAGGGACAATGATGCCTACGTGCCCAAATGCGGCATCATTGAAAATCTGGGTCTCACTGTAAAAGCCGCTGTTCTAAACCTGGCTTTAATTGAAATTTTCACTCTATATGACAGTTTTTCTGAACATATTCTTCTATTTTATTCCTGGGGGTTTCAGGGTGCTTTTTCTTTGCTTATTTATTTTCTCAGTTCCCAGTCAAACACAAGAGAGGAAGAGCAAAATGCAAGAGAAAGCATCTAGTCCAAAAAAGAAAGTAGTAAACGTGACCCAGTGAAGCTTAAAAGGCTGAAAAGCCCAGGTATGTAAATGAAAAGCAGAGCATGTATTTCCTTTTACAGGATGTGATGCCTGGCATGTTCCACATGACAACTTTTGACAAAGGAACAGCAAAATTACTTTCATTACATCATTCACACCACACAAACAGGAGAAACTAGAGTGGACAAAAATAAAAATGTTTCAAGCTTGAATATCTCAAACCAAGTAACCAAGCTTTTCTTCTGCCATGGCAGCGGAGTCCAGACCCCTTGGTGTGTGCTGCTGTTTGTTCAGGCAGCTGCTGGTCTCACCAGCTCTTGCAGAGCATCCCCCTTCCCCTTGGGCTGCAGGCTTTGGGAAACAGTGAGGACACCTTTGAATTGCCTCATTTGCTACTTTTCAGTCCAACACATGTATCTGGTTAATTATTTAGGCTCTTCACTGCTTCTGTTTACTTATTTATAAAACACAGTTGATTTGCTGCAGTAATTGGGGGCAAGCAGGGCAGGCAACCACCGACAAACCCTTCCCACACAGTCCTGTTTGGGCTCAGATGAATGACAAACATTACCAGACAGAAATAATTTCGCTTTTCCAATTGAAAAACACACTTATACTGAGGAAGCTTTAATTATTGTATTGGACAAGTGACTGTATGTTCCTTGGGGTCTTCAGTAGCACCTTCTGCAGAGGATCAAGAGTCCTTGAAGAGGACTGAGGAGCCCTACAGCTGTATGAGCTGATATTGGCCAAAGACAGCTGAGAGCTGTGGGCAGGGAAGTGCTGCCAGCCCCAGCCAACCGGATGAATGCCTGGTGGATTAACTGTGAATGCTCCTCGTGCCAGGAAAAGCTCAAGGGCTCAGCGAAAGAAGGGAAGCAGGAATCCAAGAGGACTGACGGCAAGAATTTCTCCCCGAAGTGAGGGGATTAGCTGGGGAGGAGCAGGGAAAGTTTGAGGGATGGAAAAGAAAATAGCACAGAAGGCAGAAAGCTGGGGGAAGGGGTCTGTTTTGAAGCAGAGAGTAGCAATTAGTACAGGGAGATAAATCCTTATTTCCGTGAGGATGTTTAAAGTTAAAGCCACACAAAACTAACAACAGCCAGCATAGCTGAGATATAAACACTTAAAGTCACAATTAATTAAAATCAGCTTTAGCAGAGGAATATCCCCTCAGCAAGCACCCACCTGCAGAGCCAGGCAGAGCACGGTTTTGGGACACTGAGTCACATAAATGCCTGGACCAGAGGACAGACAGATACCTGGGCTGGGGTATCTGCCCCTCTCTTTGACACATCCCCTTTGCTATTTCTTCCTGTCTCTCTTCAAAAGGTGGTGGGAATTTTTAGTGCCAAATGATGGCCTGGCCACCTCCTAGGATGAAACATGTGAAATGCAGCAGAGTTTCATCACTCACTAACATCATTCATAAGAGCTCCCATCCTTGGTTGCTGCTCAGTCGTGATGGGCTCAGTCTGGTACCAAACTGCCCAAGCATTATTTATTTTTGATCTTCCTTCTGGATATGTTCCTTAAACATAGTCTGTCCCAAAATGCTGAAGACAAGTAACAATGTCTCTCTCTGGCTCTTCGTTTCAAGGCTCAAGTCCCAAAAGCCACTTCCAGCTCAATTTAATCCTTGATCAAAGCAGTAAAATTTAGCATTGGATTAGCAATTCTCTCATTTAAATCTGTCACTAAGAAATGCAGGTGATCTAAGTTAATTCTGAATATTTCAACTAAACCCATTAAAACTTTATCAGGTAGTACAGGGATAACTTTTTTTTTTTTTTTTTTTTTTTACCTTCATTACAATCTCAGGCTGTATATTGAGTGTTTTGCAGGCACAAATGCACTTATTCTGCCCTGTGTTCCTAACTTTCCTGGAAAACTGTAGAAGAAAAACCCATTATGTTCCAACACTACTGCAAATTCCTTAAGGATATGTAGCAAAAAAAGCATGCCATGAAAAAAGAACTGTAAAAACTAATAAGGCATCAGACCTTCTCCTGGCATCTGCCAACTAAAAAGGGACCCTAGGGCTGTGTTTGATCAAACACACCCAGGCATTGCTCTAGAAGGTGGAAATCCTGCCTGTTTGATTGCAAACATGAAACTCCTTCCAGTGCAGAGAGAAGCCCATGAAACCTCCAAGCCATGGAGGCAAAGAAACAAGGAATCATGAGGATAAACTGTCAAAGGTGAGTGATGCCAAATAGAAATTCATACATCTGAAAATAGTCCAGCTCCAAGGATGCCACCCAACCCCGGGGTGAATGTGCAAAGAGCACGAGAGAGCATCTCACTGCCTGTGCACACAGGAGGAAGGAGCACAGTGGGGCCATCACAACCCAGGTGCTCCCTTACTCTCTTAGCCCCCCAGTAACCAGTGTCAAGTGAAGCAGCCCACAGGCTCCTGCTCTCTATTCACATCTGTCCTTCAACCTTGATCTGAGTAAATACTTTTTCACTTACTAGGCAAGTCACACATAGGAATTGCACCCTAGACTTAAGGTCCAGTCCACATCAGGAACTCGTGCATTGTGTTCAGGCCTTTCTCTTTGCTACCAAAGTTTTGTACCTGCCAGTCCTGACAGAGTTTCTGTGCGTCAGCACAGAGATCCTTGCATCAGCATGTAAGTGTCTCTCCCCTTAAGTGAGGCTAAAAGCTGAGTTTATGCATTCATCTGGAATCAATAGCATCCGAGTTACACTGAGCCCCTAAAAGCTGTTTTGCTTTAGAGGTCCCTATAAAAATGCAGGTCATCTTCCTTAACAGCAAAGGGCTTTGATCTGCTGCAGCAGTGCCACCGGCTGGAAGGGCTTGCACAGGGGAGTCAAGTTCCCAGCAGTGAGATCTGCTCCAGGCTCCATTAAAATGCAAACCTCCCAGAAATCAAAGGCAACAGCAGCGGGACCGAGCCCCAGCTGCACCCACAGCCCTGAGCCGGGAGTGCAGAGACCTCCGAGCACTCACACAGCTGAACTGGGGCCGAGGGACCCTGGGATCACAGCCCAGCACAACAGAACAACTTCACTTCTGATCGCATGCAGCACTGCAGGATGGTGAATCCAGAAACTGTCCTGTCTCAGATTAACTTTGAAATAAAATACTACTGTTCCTCGGACCACCTCAAAGTTGATTTTTCTCCCCATTATCCTGCCTGGTTTCTCATCCTTTCAACCCAGTCCCCTTCTGGAAGGAGCGTAGGGAGGGACAGGGACCACGACTCCCTGACAGCCTGGTGGAGTCCAACAACCAGGGGCTTCTCCCTGCAGAGTAACAGCTCCCACACGGGAGGAGGGAAACCTTGTGAGACTCCGAGGCACACCTAAATCTACTTTACTGCAGTAACAGCCATGGCAGATGAACAGAGAAAAAACCCAGACAGTCAAGGGGAAAAAAAATTAAAAAAAAAAATCCGGCATCTGAAAAATATAGGACATGCAAGAAATTAAAATAATCCTACTCCCGCCTGTCAATGCACGGAGGGTGAAAAGCAATCACAGACCAAGTAGCTTTTTTCCTCTTGCCCAGCTAAGGAAAAGGAAATGCTCAAGGGAGTGCCCTCCAAGTCCCTCTCTCAGGCAGGAGCGAGCTGCTCCGCTCTGACCCTACCTTTGCTCCTCCGTCTCACCACCCCGAGCCGGCACTTGAGCGAGACAGCGAACATCTTCGTGCAGCCTCCAGCGCTGCGCTCACATGGCTCTGTGCCGCTGCTCCCTCCGCACCTCTGCCCGGCTCTGCGAGGGGCTGCCAGCTCGAAATTAACGGATGATTACTGGGAAATAGAGTCGAGCTTTAGGCAGTGGCAGATGGAGCGAGAGGGAAGGGGGTTTGGGGGGGAAGAACAGCAAAGGCTGAGCTAGAGGGGGCACAGACCCTTTTTGGTACTTTCAGCACGGGGCTGTTTTGTTATCTCATCCAGATGAATAAAATCACACACTGATGTTTTAAATCTATCACCAGCCTCCCACTGTTAAAGGCTGGGAATCTGGCACTACATTAACATATTAATTTGCAAAGTAAGATTATTCCTTCGCACACACGGGTGCATGCTCGCACTTCACCAGAAAGCTAATCCAGAGATTATCAGAGCAAAGGAGATAAAAGCCCTCAATTTTGTGGGAGCAGTTCACCAGAAACCCAGCACCCACACAAATACAGTGGGACTGTTCTGGTAACAGCCCCAGCAGGGCAAGTACTGCTAAAGAAATTTATCTGCAAAAAAGCTTTTTTTGTCCGTAGGAACCACTGACAGTGTCACGCAGACCAAAGAGGAGAGCCACTATCCCACAAACTACATGCTGAACATCAATTTCCCAAACTTCACACTATTTATTTTGTGGGAGAACTTTAGAGAGGGTTCATGATGGCCTCACTCCCTTCCTTGCCCAACCCTGCTCATCCCCACACTCTTGTGGGAGAACCACACCTGCTGAGGACTCTGCCTGACCAATATGTTACTATTCCCTTTCATCTGAATTTTAGACCAAATCACACTGGGAGTAGCACTTTACCTGACCTTTTCTGCTGAGCTGAGCCTCTCCCAGCAGCTGAATAAGCAAAATATTCCCTCTCTCTCTGAGAACTCAGACTACAGCAGTAGGGGTTCTCAGCTTCTTACTACCGTGGTCCCAGGGGAGCTCAGAGGTGCCTTCCAGGAACCCATTGGGAAACTCTGTAGAAGAAAGCTGCTTACTTACTATTATTTAATCGATACCTGAGGGCTAAAGGCTGCCCTCAATAGATGGACATCAGGGAGTTTAGCCAACATTTCTGCTGATCCCACAGATGACTTTGGAGATTGCAATTCACTGCCTGCAGCCATTGGTCTGTGGAAACAACACACTATGGTTTTCCAGGAGTCTCCTTAGAGACATGACTAGGTGAATAATTCACCTCCAGTGCCTGATCTCAGCAACGCTCTGCCACTGCGTTTCTGCACCTAGTCACCAGGGTTACCCTCCCACTCTTTAGGCTAGAAGGACACGTGAACCATTTGGCAAATTCAGACTCAGAGGCATAATTTCAGAACCAAAGGAAAATATAACACAGACTGACCCAGAAAGCTTTCCAGCAAGGAAAGGGCTGTGGAGAGCTGCTCTGAATGTGTGGAATTGTTAGCAGCACACACAAATGACAATCCCAGAGAGTTAATGCCCAGTTCCAAATTCAAGAATTCCCATTACAGACCCTCAAAACTTAATAAACCCCCAGTACTTTTGAGGTCAATCTCAATGTAAAAACACAATAGATTTTCCTCTTGTCTCCATCTTGTTGTCTTTAAAATTATATAGAGTTGATAGCATTGACAAGTGTATATGTGTGTATTAACCACAGATAAATTTAGATGTAAAGTATGTATTTAAAGTCTTGTACAGAAGATGAAAAACCTGAGCGCTTTGGGGCTGATTAGACCCCAAATGTTCAATTTCTGAGACAGCCTGAGAGCTGACTCCCAGCTCCTCATGCAGTTGCTTCTCTGTTCAGGCTGCTTTTTCTTCTCTCCCTTCTACTGAGCACACACATCTCCAATTAATTTCACTGGAGCTGTAGCAAAGGATCACTCTTTTTCCAATCAAAATGTCATTTTGCACCAGATCTTCCTTCCTTTCGTGATGCTGAAGTATCAGTCTACAAATAAGACTAGAGGACCCATGCCATTTCATCCTCTCTCTAGGTTCATCACTAGAGTTTAAGCATATTCTGATTTAAACCTGAATATTAAATCCAATATACCCTCCTCCAAGAGTCCCAGAGGACTTCTTTAGCCAGGGGAATTGCCTGAATGTCCCAAGACAATTGGTTTTAAAATAGAGGAAATTCCAGTTGAAAACAAAACACAGCTGTTTCTCTTCGATACTGAAACAAATGTGTTTTCTGCTCTCCCACATATAAATCTAATCCTCATTTCAGCTCAGGAAATTACTGTGGGGACACTGGTCATCAAGAGTGCACAATAGAATGAGTGAGAAATGCAGCAATTAAACTAAGAGGATAAAAAAGGCATTTGTATAATGGGAAATCTATTACCATTTATCATATCTAGTATTTGAAGTAGCTCTGCCAAGCCATAGAATTCATTGCAAATAATGCAAGAGGATAAGGAAAATATACACCAAGTTTCAGAAAAAAAAAAAGGCAAAACACAGTGTGATTAATGAATATATAGTATTCAGAATATATGTATGTACTGCTGCGTTTATCTGTCTGACAATACACTTTTTCTATAACAGCAACCAGCGGAGAAATGGCAAGGAGAAGAAACAGCCTTCTATTCAAGTAAACATTTAAAAATATGTATCAGAACAAAATTAAAGAAGCAGAAACTATTTAAAGTAGAGCTCACATTAAACTAGTTCATTTTTCCCTTGAAGTTGCCATACAGTTTGTTTCCTTCCTTGGGAATAATAAAGCAAAATCCTGTGTGTCCAATATGTATCCTGAAAATTACACACCATACTAAAATGCATTTCAGAAGGCAGTATTTCCTTACTAACAGGTGCTGTTATGGCTGAATGTATTAATGTTACAAATACTGATAATACTGCCTTTGTGAATTTGTTCTGATTATTTTCATCTTCTCTTCACCAGTTTAAAGGATGTTCCTACATTACTTTTTATGTGCTTCAATGACTATCAGTACAGTCAGTGGGCAGGCCCATCAAACAGGCTCTGGGGAGAAAAATGCAGATTTATATGGAAAGGCAGCATTTTCTTTTCTTCTTCTCTTTTGGCATTTGCACATTGTCTGCAAAAAATAAAACCAGGTATTTCCATATACTGGACTAACAGTCATTTTATCATCTCTATAGATCAGACCACATTAAACTGGCTAAACAGTGTACACCTTCCATTTAGGAAAAAAAAAAAAAAAATAAACAAAGATCGCCATAGGTAGTTTTTCCCTATAAATAGCATATTACTATATACAGTCATACAGATTTTGTGGGATTACTGTCCTGCAAAAATATGTCAAATAGATTGGCCAACAACAATCTGAAGGTATCTCACAAAAACATTCACACCATAGTGGATATTAAGATAATCTATTGCAATTAACAGACAACAGATCTCCCCCTAGGAGCCTGGGAGCTCTTTGAGAACCACAGAAGCAAATAACATTGGCCAACTGTGGCATTAAATCATTTGGAGACAAAAAGTCTGCCTTAGATAAAGCAAGTGGGATCAATGCTGAAACAACAAATCCAATACAGCAAGCCTTGAACCGAAGGCAGGATGAGCTGATCTATAAAATTCAGATATCCCACAGACTCACTGGCTGCTATCTGTTGGCAGTGGAGCCCCGCTTCCTGGCATATGAATTCCCACAGAAACACCCATATCCGCTGTGGAAAGCAGAGCAGCACCAGCGTAGCCAGAAGGGGCCCATCCCTCCCCCAGGCTCCAAGTTTATTGCCTCTTGGAGTCTGCTAAATCAAATATCCTGCTAACAAATGCTGGTGGTTCAGACTGGGGGGCTCAAACTGGCAGCTCAACAAAGCCAAACTGGAGTGGTTTCTCCTCATACATTGACACCGTCAATAACGGATGTTTGGAAGAAGATGTTCTGCCCACATTGACACCTGTACTGCTTTAACTGATTACCCTTAATAAATGATCCTGTGACAGCATGAACAATGAATCATTTCATTGCAACAATGCTCATTAGTAGACAATTCCCAAAAGGAAATGGTCTAAATTATGCTTTACAAGCACCTTTGCCTGATCCTAATTAGCATGGCTACAGCTTTCCCTGTGCAATGCCACAGCCTCCAACAGAGTAAAATGTGGGGTGGGATGTGTCAGGTGGCACTAGAAGGTGTAATTACCCTGACAATAACTTATGAAGGTGACTGTCTGCCATGAACTATTTTGATCAGAAAAAAAGACAAATAGGCTTCAGCCGTTAACACTCACCCCTGAGATTTTGAAAGTTCTTATTTTCTGCATCCACGGGCACCTTTTCTGACACACACTCTTAACATTCTGTGCAACTTTTTGCAAACTCACCAAAAGGAGACTCCATGAGAAATGCCATGTTTAATTTTCAGCTACATGCAATTATTTCCTCTGAATTAGAACTTCTCCAGACTCTCAACCCTCTGTAGCACCAAGTGCAAGAAACCAACAGGAGGCTCTTTGGAGAAATTCCTAGTTCTCCCCATTGCATTTGCTGAGACCAGGAATGCAGCCACGTGTAACCATCACACAATTGTGCTGACAGCGTCTTCACATTTTTCCTCTCCATAACTCACACCCCATATTAGCAGGAAGGCTGAATGCATAGGATTTTTCAGACACTTTTCTGCAATTGAAGTGGGTGAATGGCATTTGAATTATGTCCCAGAGCTAAGACTAGTTTAAGCATTCACCTCTATGTTCCTTTCTTGACATTCCAGCTTAAGGCATGTCAGTATTATTGTAGACACCTCTTCCTACTATCACTGTTTTATCAGCTGATATTTGAAAATAGGGTTAGCAGAGCTGTGTTATCCCAAAGAGTAGCAACCGAAGTGGTACCACCTATTGCCCACAGTAAGAGTGGTCCTGCAGGTGGAACACTCTTGCCAGGATTCAGCCCAGGACCACAGTTTATTTTGCCAGGAAATGCTGAAGCCATCCTTTAATAATTAAATGACACAGCACGTTTGTTCAATCCGTGAATCCATGGACAAGGCATCAGTTTTTCCAAGGAGGCAGCTGAGTCTCCTGAAGCAAGAAATTAAAATAGTCTTATCTCCGTGTGCTGTACTGCCACTCGCTCCGACTGCCAATTGACTTGGGAGAATGAACGGCTCTTGTGAATGCTGACTGCAGATGTCTGCCTAGACAGGGGTCATGCTCTGCCTTCATGTATGTACTCCCAACAGTCTCCTCACTCTATTTTGCATTGTTGTTGTGCTAATGAAGCAATTAGCCAGGGACAGCCCAGATGAGTTCGTAAGAAGGAGGCCAAAAGACGTCTCCCTTTTCAGCAGGTTCTTGTGCCCCAGTTTAAGTGCCAGCTGCAGTCCTTTACTGTGAGCACAGTTAAAGGTAACACACAAATCTGTTACTTACAGAGCACCACCAGCCCCAGAAAGGATGGTAGGAAAGCTGCGGTTGCTGCAACCCGCAGCTTAGCTTTGGAATTAAAACAGCCTCATTTTAGATGTTTTATAAAGGGAAAAATTAAACAACCATGCAGAATCAGTACTGCTCATGCTAGGATATCTATGTGCCTTTCAAAATAGTGTGTTTGTCCTGCAGACTTGCTGTTACTAATATTTAGCACCCAGTAAAAAACCTACTTTGTTTTTTAAGCAAAATATTGGAAGCTTCAAGTTAATTATTAATCAATAGCAGAATGTTCAAGAGGTTTTAAGGACTCATGAAACTGAATTTTATTATTCTCATTAAACACACTGCACCTATATTATTTTTGCTTAGAGAAACCTCATCTGGGGGTTCATTTTGCCTACAATGTACAGATGTTCCCATATCGCACTGAGTAGGGTTTAAGCAGAAGGGGTAAAGAAAGAATGGGCCAAGAGAAGTACAATTATCTTGACTTTAAAGTGTTATAGACAGATGCTTTTCCCAAAATAATACCAAAAAGGGGTGTTTTACCCGCAAGAACAAATTAATGAAGGCAACAGCACATTATCTGTATTCTGGTTTCCTTGAATCAAAACCAGATGTCTGCCTACCAGTAAATGACCCAGGTTTGCCTTGGTCTTGTCCAAGTTGCCAGGGATACATGACTGAAGGACTTGGCCTGAGTTTTCACAGAACATCAAGCTGAATTATCCTTGTCCACCATCAAATCTCATGACCAAATCCACTGCCACACATAACTGGCATTGTTTTTTCATCTGCAAAACAGCTTCCCCCATTTACTCTGGCAGAAAAATTGCCAGTAGACTGGAAGCCAACAGCAGAGTAGGTAAATAAACCCAGCCCTGAGTAAATCCATATATCCACTGGAAAATTCATCATTAATTTTACCTCTTTTAAGCATTTTTTTTGTTCACACAAGGCTTGAATTTCTCACCCCATCTGAGAGGTGCAGATTCACCAGCCCCTGTGGTTATCAGACCCAGGGCTGCACCTTCACAGAAGTGACCCAATCCTCACTTTTCCAAGAACTGACTGCACTGTTAATTAACTAGAGAATTGTTTGGGAAGTGTCTAAATTGTAACAATTATCGCTATGATGGCATAATTAATAATGGATTGAATCTGGCCAACAGATGTTACTTTGAAAAGCACTTACCAGCAATTTCATACTTCCTACTAAGTGAAATATTGGTTTTTGTAATCCAAGGGAGACTTTAAGAACTCCATCTCCCATGTCTGCTGACTTCACACTTAATTTATTATCCCTATCTCTGAAGTGTTTTCCTACCCCCACAGCCTGCATTTCCCCCATCTCAGAATTGCCAAATTGCCTTCTCTAATCAACAGTGCCAAACTCAGCCATTCACGAAGGCTGGAATTCAGTCTATACCTTATATTCTATGCTGATGTCTAAAAACAACATCAAAGCTTCATTTTATAGTCAGGGAGCCTGAAACCCTCACCCTCTATTTGCATTTCCTTATTAATGGGTTGATCCCATCATCAGGTGAATGAGGCAAAAACGCCTCGCTCCAAAGTCAGCGCTGATGCACCCTACAGGTGGGGCTTCAGATGGATTAGAGGAAAGATGGTGCCTGGATATTTCTAAGACTCTATGCTGCTTGGCTTTGCTTATTTATTTTTATTTTTCAACCGCAGAAAACCTGCCAAAGCAAGTGCTGCAGACTATTTTGAGATGCTAACTCAGTATGTGTCTCTGCTTCCCTAGAAAATCCAGCTGTTGGCCTCCAGGCTCACCTGCACTTGTCTCATCTGCAGAGAAATCCAAGATCTGACTGCAAAAAGGACTGAACAACACAGCTTCTGCAACTACTTTATAAGCAAACAAGGTGTGAATGCCACCTCTCATCATTTGAGCATTTATGTACTTGCTCTTCAAGAAGAAAAAGATCTGTCTCATCGGACATTTTCACTCATTTCCCCGGTATTTATTACAGCTGATTCCAAGATGAAAGGACTGGATTGAATCTGAACATTCCAGTCCTCTGAAAGCTGAAACCTGCAGGCCTTATTTACCCACTCTCAAGAATCTGGCATTATACGAAATGTGAGAAAGAAGCACACAAATTCATAGAATACTTAGCAATAAGAAAGTATATTTTTCCGAACAAGATTAAAGAGATTTAAGGAACTCATCTACTTTTCTTTTTCTTTTTGCAAACATTAGCCTTCAGCAAAGACATAAAAACATTTGTCTTCATTCTAAAGAGAATATTATCAGCTAATTAATTTCTAGCACCAAACAGTCCAAATGTAGAAGGGTTTAATTGCTGAAAATGTTAAAACAGAATATTTTCTCAGCAAAATTTATGTTTGGCTACAATGGACTGTAGCTGTTTGATCAAAAGCTTTCTCTATACAATTGTCTTTGCTGGAAGTTAAGAGAGACCATAACCATTTTAGCTTTTAATCACCTCTGAATCTCCAGTGAATGCCAGCAATTCCCTTTCCATGGGCACTGCAGGATGCGCAGGTGGGGTGCCCAGGAGGAGCTATAAATAATGCAGCTCCACAATGCCCCTAGCAAAGAGGGAGATCGGAGCTGCTGGGGCTTTGAAAGGGCACCCGACTCCAGTCAGGAAGCACAGCTTTCTCTTTCTGCTGCTCCCCACAAGGGAAATCACTTTGAAAGGTTAAAAAAGGGCAACTCTTTCTTGCTCAATAGACCAGTTTATATCTTGTGATATGAGCAGAGCTGCTAATAACTGCTTCATTTACAGTTCACTCACCACTGCAAGGCACCGGCGGAGAGAGGATTATTGGGGTCTCCAGCCTGCGGCATTCTTGGGATCCTTTGCCTTTATCTACAAATATCCCAGCCTCAATGCTATTAACCCTGATTTCTTCAGAGCCACACATTAATTCCTGCTCTAGGTTTTCTCCTTTCTACCAGCAGCAATACTGCCCTCACTAGCACAACACTTGATGCCAGGTCTCAGTGCCAGGACCTTTCAGAGGTTTAACGTCAGCTGCTTCACTGCTGCTTCCAGTGCTCCAGCACCATCCTCAGACCATGATTTTGACCAGATAGTACAGCACACATAGACCCAACCTTGTGCCAATACTATGCCAGAAATATCTCTTTCCCTTTCCTGTTTCTCCACCTCCCCTGGTGTAGAGTCTTGTCCAAATCATTTCACCTCTTCCAATACCATATAAAAATTTATTTAGAGGTTCTTCGCGCTATTTAAGTTACCACTGCTTTTACCAAACATCATCCTCACATCTAGGGGCATACAGAGCTCTATGAACAGCCACATTTGAAGAGCAGAGGCATAGGAATACACAAATCTTTTTCCAGCATTTGAATTTATGGCTGGACACAAAATTATCAGCTTTGCAATGATTTACCGCTATACAATGAGACCCATGAGATACAAACAGAAAAGACAACTCTGCAGGACAATAAATTGCCACAAACTAAACTGTCATCACAAAATGCATAAAAGCCTTGTGAAAACCACTCTGCTGATGAGACACAGAGGGTTTTATGGCAGCTGCACTTCTGCAGACGTGAGGAACAAGAGATGCCCATCCCTGGCCACCTGCAGCTCTTTCCGTCTGGGGTACCCTTTTCACGAGTTTTGCCTCTTGATTTCATACACCACACAAACCCTTTGGACAGCCTGGCCATGCAGTTTTGAACTCTCTTGTTGGTGCAGCCCACTTCTGAAGGGCAGCCACTCTGAAAGGCACCTCTCTGAAGATGTTTGTCTTCAACCCAGGGATCAGGTAGGACAAGACCAGCTCTGAGAGCTGCCCATCAGAGCAGCTTACGCTCTCCTTTGCCTGCCAGAGCTGCCCCTCTTTGGATCCTCATGTCCCTCCAAGCCCCAGTATTGTGAGCTTCAAAGCCACAAGAAATACACTAGCAATTCTGGCAAGCTCAGCCAGTGACTCTACAAGGATGGCTTGGTTTTAATCATGTGCCTGGGGGATCTCTTGTGGGAGGATGAAGCAACTAGGTCTGGCATCACTTAGGAATGAAAGGGTAGGAGTTTAACAGAGATGATCTGAAAGGCTGAGCAACATCCCTTTGACTTAATTTATATAACCCAGAAGTTCAGCAGCTCTGTATTTTTAAGGTGGCCAATTCTGGGTGAAAAATTATAAGAATAAATGTATCTTATCTTTCAGAGGGACCAGAGAGGGAAAAAATTTCCCCATAGCACTACACATGTTTTGGATGTAGGTTAATATTCAGAGCCTTAGACCAGTGCAAAAAGAGCTGTGATAGATGGCACATGCATTTAGGTCACTGACAATCGCCCCTCCCATACCAAATTTCTCTCTTTTTTGAGAAACACATGAGACTTTCCCAATCAGCGTCTCTGCTGAATCTGTCTTTCTGCTTAGACACCACAAAGCCAGGCAACTCAGTGCTGCTTTGCAATGGGAAAGGGGGGGGACACAAAACAAAGAAATCCCGAGAGACCGTCCGCAGGGAAATCCAAGGAGCTGCGAGAAGATGAAACAAGAGGCAAAGAAGAATCCTTATGAAAATGCATGAGATGTGAAAAACTGACAGGCCAATTAAATATGCCTAAATAGGATCAGAGATTATCCCAATGCCACTGTCGTGTCCTATTGTTCTTTACCCTCCCTTTGTTCCCCCTCCTCAGCCTCCAGAGAACCAGCTCACTGGCGACTCCCAGTCCCTCCTGCTCATCCCTCTGAGCAGTGACAGCCACACAGGGTACAGACCCATCACTCCCTGCCTTGTGCCTCTGCTTTTCTCCAGTCCTCAGCCAGCTGCTGGCATTCCTGCTCCCTGTGCACTGCTTCTGCAGAAAGAACACGAATGCTGAGAGCCTGCAGGGAGTGGGGGCTGGCTGACGCTTCTGTAAACACCACTCTAATCTGTTTCAGATATTAGACTCCCATATATGTGTTTTTAATAATAAAGGCAACATTTAGATGCTGCCAAGGTATCAGAGAGCCAGTAGCAGTCACAGAAGAGCTACCCTCACCAAATAAACAATGGAAAATGCTCGCTTATCTTTTCATACCAGTAGGCCTCCAGGCTCCAAAATAAATTATTGCATTCATTTACATTTTATTGTGGAGATATAACTGGCTGGAATAACTGCCAGCACAGAACCCAACTGCAGGAATGCACTATTTTTCTCCCCATTTGCCTTAACTGATGCTTTTCTTTTTTTTCTGCCAATCCATCTCTATCACTGTTGCCCGGATGGCAGAAGTGCATTAACCCATCATTATTTATTCACCTAAAGCCTACACAGGCAATAAAGCCCAAAAGTTCTTAGACAGTCACACATTCGTGTCCCAAAACCCCTACAAGCCATATAAAAGTCAGCCCACAAGTGACTTAGCCTTCAGTTTTACTTCCCTTACAATCAACAGAGAGGAACAGTCTCCAGAGAATTCATCATGCAAGTTTATGATGTTTTGGGTCAAGAAGCATCAGTTCTTCTCCCTTCCCTGCTAAGCAGTCTGAATCCATGGCTTAGAAGGAGAAGTCCACAGTGTACACCCAGCTGAGATGAACTCAGGTTGTCTAACTACTATTCCCCACGCAGCTTGGCATTAACTACAGGTTCAAAAAAATCTGTATCATTCTTTTCATCACAAGAGAAACCAAATAAATAAAAAAATAACCAAAGCATTTCATCTCTCAGGTCAAAACATTAGGGCTCACTAGATGAGATGGTTAGGAGGAAGTGGACTGAATATTAAATTCAGCCATGATGGGGCCACCTTCCCAGGCTGAGAAGCTCAGGGCTGGGGGTGAACCTTCTCAGTGACCACTTTCTATTAAAAAGAAAAAGTTAAATACACACAGGGTTAACAATAGAAATAACTGTCAAACTTTCAAAACGGGTTAATGTTTTCCACTGCCTCCTCGCATTCTGATACCTGAATATGTTCAGGTTTTAATTTCCTTTCTTATCTGTTGAGCAGTTTCTTACTAAAGGTAAGGCAGGAAATATAACAAAAACTTTAAGCAAAATTATTCAGCTATATTTCACTGGGAAAAAATGGTGGCAGAGACAATCTCAGACTCCTGAACTACCTAAAGAGGTAAGACAGGTGAAAGTCTTGACATCTGGAAGCTGAAGCCAAGAGCAGGACAGTCACCAATGGTGCTCATCATGACACTTTCTCAGGCCCCTAGCTCAGAGGCCAATGCCCACCCCTACCCCAGTGTGTGTAACCCTGGGCAAGTGCAGTAACATCTCTGTGCCCCAGGTCTCCAGCTGTAAGTGAAGCTGCCCAAGGTCCTGCAAGAATGGAGCCATTGGATGCTCCAGGACAGGGTCAGAAAAGCAGCTTAACAGAACTAGGTGCATGAGAAAGAAAAAGAGTGAGTCTGTAAAAACACACAAAAGCTACAACAATACTACTGCAAACAAACTACAAAATGTGACAGCAAGCAGAGCATTGACCTCCATTGAACCTGAGCATGGCTCTGTCCTAAATGTGGTTTCATATTCCTTGGACACAGGCAGTGCAAAAGGAAGGAAGCTGAGCCTGATGGCCGAGTGCACAGACCTACACGTTTTCTTCTGCTGGGTCAGAGCCTCCACAGAAAGTTCAAACATGCTGGGGATGTGTCAGTGAATGCTCTAAATGACCCTTTTTCACGTTCTTGGCATCTTTTGTTCTGCTGTTTCATAGAGAGACAAAAGACAAAATCATTTTCAATGATATTACAGCCACAGCATCGTTTGCTTGGAAGGTAAGGGTGGATCTGGATCCAGACCAACTTTGGTGGACAAAAACATCGCTCAGAAAAACAGCAACCTAAATTCATCCATTTCCCATTGCTTTTTCTGTTGCACAAATATACAGAAAAGCATTCAGGCTTAAATATCTGAACATCAATGAAATATCAAACAAAACTCTCAATGAGCTACACATCTCCCTACATTTTCACGAGCACCATTCTTCCAGGAAGAATATTCCCTTCTCTCCCTGCTTCACAAACGTGCAAAATGCCACCCACACAAGCAAGAGAAGGTTTATAAAAGGAAACCCAGGAGTTTCAGTTCCCTGCCTTTACCTCTTCTCCCACCAATATTTTTCACAAATGCAGAACAGCAGTGTCTGGCTGTAGGAAGCTCTCCTGTCACGCATAAGCAATGGATATCAAACGGGCACATTGTCCCAAGGTGAGAAGGAGCAATCCTGTTTCCTTACCGGCAGTACAGAGGTGCAGGTGGCACAAACCACACGGGTCACAGAGTTCCTGGCTCTCCCCTTCCTCCTCCACCCTCAGCTCCTCTCTCCATCTCTTCCTTCTCCTCGATGACTTCTTAAGGATCTTCAAAACCTTGTTCACTTTATTCATTTGGTCTCAAGGCTGCAGAGAGGGGATGGAA
Source organism: Hirundo rustica (assembly GCF_015227805.2). NCBI lineage: Eukaryota > Metazoa > Chordata > Aves > Passeriformes > Hirundinidae > Hirundo > Hirundo rustica. Next base: position 11,296,572 of record NC_053461.1, read on the forward strand.
TCTCCCCAACTCCAGTGCCTGAGCTCCTCCAGCTCTCAAGGAAGGAGGGACAGCTAGAAGCAGGCAGGTCGCTGGGGAAGAGCTTGTGTGTATGTGTGTGTGTGTTTCAAAAGCTTTTTTCCACCCAAAGAGAGAGTTTTGGGTGGTGATGGGAGAGGGGGGAGGAGGGAGAGGGATTTCTTTTGCCTCTGTCCATCCACAGCTCTTACAGGCAACAAGAGCAGGCATTTCTTCCTGACGACTTAGGAAAGCTCATAACTCACAGGGGCAGCAGATCCTGTATAGGGTTTTCAATTTCTGTTTTTGACAATACATGCATTCTGGCAGATTTCAAATACTCCTCAGGCAAAAGAGTCAGCATCAGCTCAGAAAAAGCAGTGACTCTTAAAGAATTCTGGCTTCTTTTCAAAGACTAGAAATAGCTAACACAGACAGCAAATAATATCTGCATCTATGAGAAATGCTAAATAACTCTGCAAGCTTGTAGGAAAGAACCTTGAATTTCCTGTGCTCACACAATTGCTTACCTTTCAGCACTTTCTCACCACCATCTTTGAGAAAAGACAAATAATTTTTCCAATTTCCTGCAGACACTCAGGCAATGCAAGGTGAAGTATCTGGTCAAGACATTTTTAGCAGAACCAATAAATACATCCCTGAAAATAGCTTCTCTTCCTGTTTCAAAAACTTAGACTCTCTTAACTTTCCAAATAATTTAGAGCCTTTAAATGTTTCTACGTGACCCTTTGGTATTTTTGTGAAGACTTTAATGGATAACAACACGCAGCCTATAGTGTCCACCCAGGGCCATAGCTGGTCTCAGACACCACCAAAACACTGAGAAGAACACAAGAACCCCGTATGCGAGACTCTGGCATGATCTCCTGTCAACGGCAATCTTCCGAGTCCCTTGCACTGATCTCCTCCTAGCCCAAACTTTTGGGCTTTAATGCCTGTGTAGGCTTTAGGTGAATAAATAATGATGGGTTAATGCACTTCTGCCATCCAGGCAACAGTGATCTCCTCCTAGCACTGCAAACCAAGGCATGGATGAGCAGTGAGGAGAGTGCTCCCTTTGAAAGAACGCATTTCATTTGTAAATAACAGTCTTGAGAGTCAAGAGGCTAAGTGGAAAACAACCCTATATGCTTGGGAATCACTGCCTGGAGTTAGGTGGGTGACAGGATGAGTGAGGCCCTGAGCAACTGAATATACCAGGTGGCATCCCTGCCCATGGCAGGCTGGGTCAGAACTAGATGATCTTTTGGGTTCCTTCTAACCCAAACCATTCTATGATTCCGTGACAAACACACATCTTTACTGCTGGCTTCGCAGATTTAAACCAGACCATGAGACATGACCTGAGACAGATTATTAGCAGATTTATTTTTAAAAAAAATAAATAAACAAAACAATAGCAGAAGTAGATTATCAGTTCCCTATAGTCAGGTAAATCCTCGGCCAACCCACAAAGTTATTTTTAGTTGCAGGAAGAGCTTGTCTTGGAAAATTTTGGGAACTGATGTAGCTCCTGGCCCAAAGATTCCCCTTGGTCTCTGCTCTGCAGAGAGAGTCAATACCATCCTATCTCCCACACTGATGCCAAGGAAATATCATTATTTTCTCCTGGCCATTTCAGGGAGGAATGATGGTTTTTGGGCAGTGACTGCCAGCTTGGAAGAGCCCTCCCCAACCAGGTCACTGGGGTTAGTGGAATGGAACTGACCTTCTCCAAGCAACCGTGTGCAGGGATTGGGCATGGCTGTGCCTGGCAGCAGGACCGAGAGCCTGTTAATATATCTAAAACTCCATTTAGAGTGATATAATTAAGTACAAACCCTGCAGTAGATAGTATTAATGGATGTACAAATTAAATTATCATGCACTTCATTTAAGACATTATAAATAGGGCCATCACTCTCTCTGCTGAGCAAGATGCAGCCTACACCCTGCAAAGGCCAGCACAGGGCACAGCACCGTCACCAGCCACAGCCACTGCCAGCCTTGGGTAACCCTTCGAGGCCTGAACTCTCAGCACCCAGATACAGCCACATCAGCAGTGCCACAGAGCAGACCCCAAGTGCAAGATCTGGCAGATGCTTCTCAGCTCATTAAAGCCCAGATTTTAATCAGTCACGTCTCCAGAAAAGCAGCATCATGCAAATTGCACCACCCCGGGAAATTGTGCTGCTCCCACGCATCACTCTGAGGCATAATTCTTCTCCTGCCCCCTTTCTCCAGGGCAGGAGATAATTTGCACTGCCTCCTCTCAGCAGTTTACCACTGTCAGACTTGGCTCACAATGCAGGAGCAAAGCCAGCTCTTGTGCTGAGCAGGGATCTCCCTGCCTCCCCTCCAGGGCTGCATGCATGCACCTGCTTCCCTTTCTTCCTGTCCACAGGCAGCATCCAAATCAGAGCCTGCTCCTGGCAAGAGCTTGTCCCAGTTTGCACTGGTCTCCACCATTTGGGATGTGCCTGCTCTTCCCAGGCATTAAGGCTCCCACAGGCTTCCTGGAGACCGGCAGGGTTCAGGTCCAGCCTCGCACAAGGGAGAAACCCTTGGCACTGGTTTCCAGATTGGATGTCAAGCCAGCAGCAGAGTCCCAAAGGGAAGTGGGAAGCACTAGATGGGTAGCCAGGCTCAAGGGCAATGGGACCCATATTTCCTGCTAACATGCAGGAAAACACAACCTTGTCCACCCAGGCAGCCACAGACTTTAGCCCTAGTCCTAGTCCCGGTCCCCCTGGCTCAGGCTCCTTCTTTGAACAATCTTCAGCATATTGCTATCCTTCCCTGAATTTTCTTCCACCTCCATCTCACTCCTGTTCCAGACTTACTCCCTTTCCTCTCTTTTCCTTTGAATAATGGGTGTAATCCTTCATGTGCTCCCAATCAGTAAGATTTATGAGTACAATTCTGTGTTATTTTGATGGTTAATTCTAGCACTAATGCGGCTGTCATGTCTCCATAATTAATAATGAGACTAATAATACAAAACCAATCTAAGAGTCACTTTATTGGTCTTCAGTGTCATTAGTTAGAACTGACATAACCAATTCAAGTTGTCATCCATACTGAGTCACCATTACCACTTCTATAGAAACAAAACACATGGATTTGGGGCTGCGCTGTAGCCCACACTCTCAGTCCAGCAAACGATGCTATAGAGGGTCATCTGAGGGCAATATCCTTCTCATCTCATTAATATTTTAGGGAACTGCAGCAATACAGTGAGCGGCGGGAAAGCAAGACAGTGTGGAGCAACACAAAAGATTTTGCTGAGATGGGCTCTCAGGGAGCAAAGATACAACTTGCACATCCCCTGTGACTGCAGATGCTCCCTGCACTCAGCCCATTCTGTATTTTCCCACCTGCCAGTATAAAAGGCAACAAGCCACCGTGAACCACCCAGGTCTTGTAGGTGATTTTTCATGATTAGGTAATCACAAGATCTCTCTGTTTTGTATGGATTTCTGCTTTATGGACTGGCTGTTAATCCTGCAGATTGCACTCACACTGCTTTCAAAATTTATTCCGCTGTCAGGGCAGCAAGTTGCTGTAGTCATTTGAAGGCCAAAATCGCTGCCTCAAAGCACTAAGGATTTAAGAGGTGAAAAAACCTTCAAAGCATCTCACTAACTACTGTGAGTACTGGGAACACTTTTCGTTTCCATTCAGGTAATCACACACTCTTTTCACGTCCTACTCCCACTTACTTTCACCTATTGCTTCTCGCAAATTTTCTGAAGCTGTTTGAATCGAGCCACGATTTCGGTAGAATTTAGGAAGGTTCAACAATAACAGGATAATATTGCTAAGTTAATGTAAACTATTTATGTGTCCCTCCTTTTGCAGTCAGAGTCCTACAGTTAAAGCATAGCTGCTATTAAATGTCTTCCAAAGCAAACTACACATGATTCAAATCGGTCTCAATTTAGCGGTTTTATTTTTGTGTTAAATGATAGGGAACAGCATTAGCACAAGGGTCATTATGTGAGTCAGCAGCACAGAGCAGCTGCCTCTTCCCAACATGACCGAGAACAGCCTCCTGCTGCCCTTCATCCAGGGCAATCCTCCTCCTCTTCCTGCTCCTGTCTAATCCCCCCCTGACTGCAGAGCCATTCTATGCCCCGAGGAAGAGCCTGCTCTCTAACCAGCAGCACTGCTCAGTATTTCTCAGCACTGGGACATGCCAAATGATTTTGAACAGGAGGAAGCCAATGCTATTGCCTTGAATTTTTATAAAGCATTCATATGGTGCCTCTGTCACAAACGCTAAAAGGAGAGAGGTTTTCAGCAGGGAGACCCCAAGGAGCAAGGGATGCAAAAGCACAGCCCTGTTTGCCTATGCCAGGCCACCCAAGTCACAGCTGACAGATCTGACAGATTTAAGCAGACCCAACCTGTGTTTTGGTAGGCAGCCCGCAGGCAAAACTGAAGGCACTGTTCTCCAGAGATGGCGTTTGGCACTAGGTTCCCAATGCCATCACTGCCATGCTTCCAGGAAATCACAGGAACACAGGGGTCTGCTGCAGCACAGAGACACCACGGGCACACCATGTCCTTGTTCCACCCTCAGCAAATGCCCCCAAACGAGGAGATGCTTCCTGCTCCAAATACTGCTCCACAGGTGAGTGCTTCCTTCATCCTTCCCTACCACATTACATTTTGCTTGCTGCATAACTCGGAGTTTCTGTGAGCCTGGAGACAGCACAACATGCTGCAGTTATTAATCACACCATGCAGCACTGCTGTTAGGCTTTATGCCATTAAGTCTTCACCTGCTTTAACTCCAGTCAGTGGCACTACCTTGTCTCCAAGTTTCTGCTGATGCCCTGCCACTTCATTCCCTTCCCTTCACTATTTTCCAGCTGTTTCCAAGACCATGAAAAACTTTTGATAAGACAACAGCTTGGTGTCCTGCAACTACTGCATTTCAAGGGAATTATTTGGGGCTTTTGGCTTTATTACAAAATAATAAACATGACAATAAATCAAGGCAAAAGAGAAAGAGGATAATGTTGGAGGTTTGCCACCTGTGTGCAGCGTCTTACCAGCTTAACTGCAGCTACAGAAATTAAAGTTGGGGATTTCAAAATCTTCAATAAATGAAAGAGCACAGGCCTGGCAGAGAAATTAAGGACTTACCCAGCTACTTCCAACCACTCATACTATGCTAATGCTTATTTCAAGGGAATGTGGTCCCAGAATTAAAACTGCCAAAGAAAAAAAAGGCTCAGATAGTTTTTAAAATCTTTACCATTTTAAAAGCATCAGGTGCATATTTGGCTTTTTGTTAATTTTTATGGGGCATGAAAACACTAGCTGTCCAAAACTACCCATAAAAGAATAAAGAGCTGTAATTGCTGTAGAGACAACAAAACCCACACCAACCACATAAATAAATTACAGTGCTTGACAGTGGCCGTGGTATTTTCACTGTAACAATAACAATACTGGGAACAAGGAACAGACTGTGGCCATTAATCATGGGAAATTATTAAAAATGCCTGGGTAAACTATGAGTTTATCTGACTCACAGATTTTCTTTTCCAGGTCCTTCCCTGCAATTACCTTAATTTCTCTCGCTTGTTTGATAGTAGTTCATAAGATATTCCAGCACCTGCAGTGCCCTTCTGGCCTCCAAAGGTTGCTGTGTGATCATAACAGCATCAATTAAATAGTAAGCCTCACTAGGCAGGACAAAAGCCACAAGCCTGGAAGAGTGGGTGACACATTTGGTGACAGTTGTTGACTGGCATGTAGTCCCTAGCACTCCGAGACACACGCTGCAGCCAAGCCCAGGAACACGTAGTAGACACTTTTCTGCTGGAAGGGAAAGGGGAGAGACCAATATGGAATTGTTAAAGCAAAACTCTGGGTTCTGTTTTGTGAAAGTTTGAGTGCTGCAAATTTCAGGTACCAGGTTTCTCAGCACTCCCATGTTATAGCTGCTCTGAAATTTTATTGTGGTTTGGCAAAGAAATCTGGAAAGGTGACAGCTCTGATCCTGTGCCAAATGCAGGCTGGCAGACAGCTGACAAAGAAAGTAAACTCAGAGAAACATGAAGTTTTTCAGGAGCATGAACTATGGCAGGTGACTCAGTATATCCGAGTCTAAAGGGACTGATACTGTAACCATGGTTTCTAGGTGGAGAATGGTCTCACAGAGGCAGAAAAGCACACAAGGGTCCACACTTCTACTTTTATATGAAGTCTTGTAAGTAAAGGACTAGAAAGAGAAAACAGTAGTGAGAGAGATAAGTTAGAAAGAGCAAGCAGAGACAAGTTACACACATGGCTTTTAAGACAGGATGGCTGGAGAAACGCTGGTGGAATGAAACTGGAAGCTGCCCTGCCAGTCTGAAATCAGCCCAAGGGTGCCATGCAGAAAGAGATACTAACTGACAAGGAGTTTGATTATGAGATGTGAGACTTAGTCCAAACCCTGGTGAAATACAGCCTATGTTCAGTGGGCACTCCTGATGGAGGTGGGGGATTCAGTAGCTCAGAAGGATTAGGGAGATATTTACTCTAGACCAAAGATGTCCTGACAGTGCAACGTTTCAGTGGGATGAGGTAAGCACAGTTTGCTCGTTTGCTCTCCTACCTCCAAAAATGTACCTGTTCTGCAGGCAAACAGACACCACCACACCTCACAGAGGGGCTCTGAGCTCACTGCCTCAACAAATGTTGTTTTTATTTTCCAGATCAGAAAGCAGTGTCATGTATAATCAGCTGTGAATAATCAGTTCCCCAAAGCCTACCTGCAGTCAGTGCAAGTTGAAATAGCCCTGGCTGTCTCACTGTAATCAAGAAATGGAGGCACAGGCAGCGTCCTGCAAACACAAGATAGCTGAGGTTGTAAGTGCCTCTGGCCAGATCATGGAGAGACCTCAGAGCTGCCAAATGGCCCCAAAAGACCCTTCCTTTCTTGGTAGGGGATCCATGATTTACCACTGGGAGAGGTGAAAGGTATTGCTTCAGTACTGAACGAGGTGATGGGCCACACCACACGGTGCCAAGCCAACCCCCTGAAATCAGCAGGACTTTGGCCTCAACCACCCAGCTAAAAGCAGGGATACAAGCACACACACTATCGAGATGCTCTGAGAATTCAAAAACATTCAAACACTCAGATGACACAGTAATCAGGGCTATACAAGGATCTGAGCTTATGTAGGAGGAAAAACAATGTCATTCTCTCTTTCAAATGAAGGGCTCCTATGGCCAGGGTTCAGCTTTGAGAGCTGCAAGAAGAAAGTTGTCCCCAAAGTTTTCACTGTCTTCCTTCTCTTCCCTTAGCTTCCATCCAGAATCTTGGCTCATGTGCCAGAGCATCCTGGCTGGCTCATTGTTCCCAGCAAGATCTGCTGACCCTTGAAGCTGCCATAGCCTGAGAATCAGCCAGCTCACTGCTTCTCCTAAATCTCACCACCTTCTTAAAGTCCTCAGGAGACCCCATTTGGAAATGAACTCATGGGCTCATTACAGCTGTTCAGAGACTCAGCTCTCCCACTGAGGTTCTGAGGGAATTGAAACAAAATGCTTTGAAAATATGGCACTGCCAAGCAAAGCAATTCACGGTGGTGCTTTTGGCACAAGATGTTGAGTTCCCTCACCATTACCTTAGTCAGTTAAGAAACAAAAGGAATGACACTTCTGGACCCAACTTCCTTCTTCCATTTATTTCTTTCTCCAGTGCCTAACCCAGGTCAAGTTTAAACATCAGTGTGATTTCAACTTGCTCTCTGCCATCAATCTTCCTTTGTTTCCACACTGAAGTCATGCATCAGCAAAACAGTTAAGGAGGGACATTTCCACACCACATTCTGTCACTACAGATTATTTCAGTCCCCTAAGCTCCTTGGGGGTGTAATTTGCAGGAAGCCCAAATGAGGCAGATGTCTAAAGCCGTAGGCTGATGGAGGCAGGTATTACTAAAGCCTGTCACCAGCAGCAGTGATGTTCAGCATATTCTCCCCAGACATTTAGGTTCACCCCTGTAATCACTACAGATATACTCAGGTGAAGTTGAAGCTCTTATTGAAAAATAATCACTGCACAGCAGCTCCAAACAAACAAGAGCTCTTGCTAAAGAACTTCATGGCAGTAAAAATTCCCTGGATTCTATTAGGACTAGCTTTCAGCCCTGTGGCTTCCACTGTTGCCCCAGAGAAGCTGCTTGCATTTTTCCAAAACTTGCTAAGTCTGGCTGCTGGCAAGGGGCTGGCAGCCCATAAAGCACTTGGTACCAGAACTTTGGGTTGGAAGTAGAGGAAAAGACAAAGACAAGCTTGGGAATGTGATTGAGGAAACAGATAAGTAGAGAGAGAAGGAACAGAAATAAAGATTTCTGATAAAATGTGTGCTTTTCCAAAGGACTAACAGTCTTTAAGAGAACTTTGATAGAAGCAGCTCCATTTTCATGAGCGCTCAGGGGCGCCTTGCTACTGGCTGGTTCTGCTGCGTTTCTCCAAGTTTTCCACGTCCACAGAAGCCACAGCATAGATAATGTTCAGAAACCAGCCAGTTTAGGGTCTGTAAGGAAAAACTCAGCGGGGAAATGAGAGGAGGGATGGATGAATATCAGGCTGTGCAAGGAATCTGGACCAAATGGCTGGAGGCCAAACGAGAAGGGCATGCAGTTGTGTTCTCTCTTCATATGCTACAAACACACACCACAATGGCCAAGCAGCCTGCTCAGCCCTGTCTGACACTTGCAAGTTCAGTCCTGGCCTGGAAGCACAGGGACCCATGGAGCTGCAGAGGCTGCAGGCCCCAGCAACTGCAAACTTGACTTGATAAGAATTTTCTCACTCTCCTACCACCTCCCCCTGGAGAACTCATATGAAACTGATAAGAATAATGCCAAGTTCAGTTCCCACAGAAATGCCAGGCAGCAATCTACTTTCCTGCAAATACATTTCACTGTTCTCATAAGGAATACACTAAAGTTTCAACTTCCTGGGAAAATTTTAAAGTTTAGATGCATTCTGATTTAGAATTCATTTTTGTCCCACAGACCTCAAGAATGATTATAGAAATCGGTTTCTCTGTGAGCCTTAACGTAAATAAGCAAATAAATGCAGTATCTCAAAAAAAATCCTAAATCTCACTTGTTTCCTTCAGAACTATCCATAGCAATGACCACTGCAGGAGAACAGGAGGTGCTGCCTCTGTTTCAAGGGACTCTGAAGAATGCCCTTGTTCTAATGAAGGAGAAAGCTCTAAACTTTTGAGGAAAAAAAGAATAAAAGTCCATGGCAGTTGAGACTCATTATCACCAACAAACAGTCCCAAATGGTGTATTTCAAGGTTTCTGGCTGACTCAGCTGTCAAAACCTACCATCCTAATCAATGCTGGTAAGAGCACTTACACACAGTGGGGCTTCATCCAAGTCAACAGTCCAGCTCTTGGTAATTAAACAGAACCATCCAGGATGTAAAAAATACCAGTATTATTTAAAGAAAGATGTGTTGGGTGCGTAAGACCTACACATGGAAATACTGTTCCCAAAAAATTCATCCACTGGAAATTATTCTGGAAAAGAATGGGGGAGTAGAAACAGATAAGTGAAGAGGGACAAAGAAATATTCATAAGTCTGGGATGAATCCAAAAGCTAATTTAACAGATGAGAGATTCCAAGGGAGAAATTGAAAAGGCAAAAGGAATAGCATTCAAAATGGCTTTTTTATGTTATTATTATTAGAGGCTTTGAAAAACAAATGCAGCATAATGATTTACCTGAGAGTGGGAGTTTTTTCTTATACTTTTTTGGTGGCTAAAATCCTTATTTAAACAGTTTGAAACCTACAAATCTCATCTGTCATGGGAAGAGGAGGATGTTCCTGTATCTCCCCATCACACAAGCCACCAACATACGCCAGGAAATGAGAGGGCTCCTGTTCCCTCACGGAGGGAGCAAAGCCAGCTCCTGATGCCAAGCCACCTCACTTTGCCTGGGGCACAACACCTCCGTTTGCTATGCCCCTCTCCAAAACAAATACGCAACGTGGAGGGGCCTCCTCAAGCCACGTTTATTAAACACCAGCCAAATTATTTAAAATACCTCAGCTGAAAATTGCTCTGTGAGTTGCTGGGAATGGCTGTAACCCATGACAACAGCTGATGGACAGAGCCCTGGGACAGACCACGAGAAATCCGTGAGCCCAGCACCCGCCCCACTGCAGCACAGCATGACAGCCTCACGCCTCCTCCCTGTGCTGCCAGCAAGGCATTAATTCCTGGTGGAACAGCAGGCTTATCCAGTAATCATGACAAAAAGCATTAATGACCTTGCCTTTACTCATGCCAAGACATTCTTAATGCGTATAACCACTGCGAGCGATCAACACGGCTAAAAACACAAGCAAGAAAACCCCAGTCAAGTGAATATCACTCTGTTATTCCAGAACTTCTGACAACGTCCCATTATGTCAGGCTGCATTGGGTAAGGTCATGTAATCCATCATAACCTGACTTAATGAGGCAATTAAAAACAAATGCATTTCGTGGGCAAACTGCTTCCCATGGAGCCCTTTTCTTATTCCACTTGGCTTCACAATTTCTTAGGGGTCAAGAGTCCAAGACAAACTAAAAGGAATAAAGGAGCTATTTATTTAACTTCCTTTCAAGTACATAAAGCATAAAAGCGAGTCTCCTTCAAACCACAGGTAAATAGCTATATACCTGAGGTGGGTGATACCAGAAAGGTTTCCTCAGAGCCGAACAGATCAAAAAGCACACAACAAAGGCATTTTGATTCCCTTTTTTTCTTTTTTTTCATATAACATAAGGGCAGGATGACAGCTAGGATCTGCAGAAGGACTGAAACAGAACATAAATTCCAAAAGCCACACCACAGATTGATACTGCAAACCCACAGTTCTCTGTCACCACAGCAGGAGTACCCCAGCCTAAAGCCACGACGTGTTCTGGAAATGCAAGGGCTTGTTATTTTTTTCTTCAGTAAACATCCCACAAGAGGCTCCTCACTTCTACAGAAGTTGCTCCTGCACCTACCTGTTACAAAAGACACAGCTCCAGCTAGAAACAATTTGGCTACTTGGATCCAGAGAACAGCTTCCCTTCATATACCACCCCTGTGTGTTGGTACATCAGCAAGTAATTTATTTCTCCTGTAATGGATTATTAGTCAGAAATGGCAGCAAACTCTTTGAGTTGACCACCTGGGACTCAAGGTGCTTTTCCTCTTCTTCCTTAAAACCCACCCCACTTGTTGGATCCTGCTCCATTGCCTTACATTGGACTCAAGCAGAATAGCCCTCGCTGCTTGTGACTTTTGGATAAACACAAACAGCAGCACAACTGCTCAGCTTGTCTAACTTAGCACAAGTCTTGTTTCAGGAGATTACAAGGGGATGATTTAACTTGTCACTGAGGAAGATGCAGCCCCTGCATTTATCCATCACTTCAGTGGGGCACAGCAGCAGAAAAGCCCCTGAGGCACAGATACCTCTTTGTGCACTGCTGTGTAATCGCTGTTGAGTGCTCCCAGATGGTTTTCCTGGGTCATTTACCAGAGGGGACACTGATGCACTTCACCCGTTGGAGAGATCCCCATCTTCTTCCTCATCCTAAGTAGCTTGGAAGGAGCAAACCTGGCACTTCCAGCAGCCAGTGCCACACAGATATAGGCTCTGAAGTGACCCCAGGGCATGCACAGCATTCATACACGAGCAGCATGGACACCACAGGTCACACGAACAGGGGCTACACAGCCACAAAGAAACGCTGCTCTCCAAAAGGTGAACTGGACAACTCTGTGCTGATACAGCTGGGAACAAACTGGTTTGCTTTTTAAGGGCTGAGGCATCGTCTAACATTTTCTACTAGCCCTGGTCATTTTTTCTTTCAGAATCTGAGGCATCCCTGACAAATGGCTGACCAAACCCAGGTTGAACAAAAGGGGCTGCTTTGGCCACGAATGACTGTGGGGTATCCACTGCCTCAAGACACACAAAGGACACTTTTGGTGGGAGGAGAGATGGATTTGCTCATCCTGCAGAAAAGTCAAGCACTTTGTAACAATTTGAGCAAATGAAGTTTAGTTCGCCTTGATCAGGGAGACAGAAGAGATGAAATGGAAGCTTTACTCCCCTCCTGCAGGCAGATCAAGGCTGTGCCCCTCCCCACTGGGAACCACGAGGAGGGTGGAAGGTCAGTCTGTGCATTGCAAAAGGGGGAAAGAGCTGCAGCCTGGCACTCAGCGCTGCATATTTCCATGGATGTACAACAATGGGGCTGGCACAGTTGCACATGCAGCATACAGGGACTATTAGCAGAACAAACGGTGGAAGAAATGTGTTCCTTTTCCTAGCAAAGTAGTTAATGCATTTATTTTGCTCAAAAAAAGAAAACTACAGAACTTCAAATGAGCAAGAATTCCTGAGTCCTCAAATATGCTCATAGTTATTGAATTGTGTGACCTGAAAACCACTGCCCACTCAATGGAGTAATGGGATTTTTATAAATACATGTATCAGCAAATGAATATTTAATGTTTCTGTGCATATCAATGTTCCGGGTCTGCAATATTTAAGCTATCAGACTTGTCAGAAAATGTAGTAGCCATGAGATAATTACATCTCTGGGGTGTTTAGATGCATAAAGGGCAGTGAAGTGCTTGTATTACCTCAAGATTGTGATTACGTCACAATTACAACATCATACAGAAATAAGTTACAGCCAGTAAAAAAAATCCTACGGGATGGCCACTCTATATCTTCCTTGATTCAAAATAATAGTATGTTGTTTCATTATCAAAAATAATTATACCACTGTTGTCATTGCAACTAACACAATATTTGCATTAGAAGCTATTTTCCACCGTAAAATACATTACTTAAAATAAAAGAAATGTTCAGCCTAAGACATGTTTTCTATTGTTTATCCCCAAATTTAGAGCCAATTATACTTCTAGTCAGAAGGAAGCCATTTCTAAAGTGTTCTTCCTTGTCCTTTCTGATATTTCTGAATAAAAATAAACATCCCCTGTCAGCAAAATGCTAACATATGAGCTTTAGGAAGAATTCAGCCATACTTAAGTCCTTTGATGAATCAGGACCTAAGACTTTTTTAGATATCATAAGCCTAATTCTGCCCTCTCCTTTTATGCCAGTGTCAGTCTAGACTAACCTTATTCCCTTTAAGACAGCTAAATCCACACTGACATCAGCACAGTCAGACCCAGCCTCCTGCGCTTCCTAAAGGCCTTCTCACTGCAAAACCTAAATAAAATTTGTTGAAATGGCAAATATCTCCTTTTAAACTCCTTGCCCAGCAAAGTCCTACCTTGCAGGTCCACCCTGAATACCTGCCAAGACATCACCCCCACACAGGTTTGCCAGCGCCGTGGGCTGTTGGAAAATATTTCACAATTTAGGATTGCCACTAAGCTGAGTTATGTGTGAGGTTTATTTGTACGCAAGGGGAAAGCAGCAGCGATGCCAAAGCTTTGCCAAGCCTTTTTTCCATGGTGGATCTAGAGGGGAGGGTCTGCACACAGCGGGCAATGGACCCCCTGCTCCGCCCTTTGGTGCCCCAGGGGTTTGGAGGGACACAATCCCACGCCAGGGGAGAGCAAGGCAATCCCCACCACTGCTGAGCCACGAGCAGGGGGACGCTCATCAAGAGACCCGGAGCTGTGATTTCCACGAGAGTTTCTCCCAGCCTTTATAAATAAATGGCTTACAGCAAATTGATACTTCCCATCCCTTTCAGGATGATTTTCACGAACCTCCTACGAGTCACAACTCACACCCTGAGAAAGGGAGAAAAGATTTACGGGAGCTGTGTAGGGAAAGAAGCAAACAAACAAACCATTTATAGCTTCCTATAGCAACAGGATGGATTGCAAGTAGCAAAAAAGACCAGCCAGAGCGTCACCCTGAGATGGTTTGGAGATCATTTTCCGAAGCCAGGAGACTAGGACAAATCATCCTGGAAACTGAGACTGTAATCTCAGAGGGTTTCTACCCAGATAAATAAAACTAATAAAATGGACGAAGCAGAATCCAGGAAATTTTGCAGATTAACAAAATTTGCTGCTATCTCATAATCTCTCAGTTATGCCCTGTTCCTTTACCATTGATTCAGGATCAATTCTCAAGAGCATCTTGTGCAAAGAATAATAATTATTTTTTAAAATCCTATGCTATGAGCAGAATCCTATCCTATGAGCAGAATTCACAGCAACACATTGTTGCTGTGAGGAAGCACCACAGAAAAATAATCAATCAATTGCACAAAAATGCTCACTCTCTTTGAGTTATTTTGTGTGGGCAAGGCCTAAGATGACTTGGTTTCAAAAAAAAAACCAAAAAACTAAACAACCAAACATCCCCATTTGCAGTTTGCTCAATGCTGCTGTTGAGCGAACAAGCTGGGGGCTCATCCTGCAAGATGCTGAGCAGCTCCTGTGATACACCAGGCATTATGTGTTAACACCTCACACCACTAATTAATGACTAATTAGAATACTAAAGCATTCTGCCCTGTCCAGTGAAGAGAGTCCAGCTGAGATTCAGCTGGACAAGTGATATGCACTCAACTTGCTGGAAAAACCTGCCTTATGTGGAGAGGGCTCAGAGCATAATTTAGCAAGGCACCACCGTGCCAGGACACCGAGAACCTGATCTGCTGGCAGACAGGCTGGCCCCAGGCAGCTCCAGGCTGCCAGCTCCCACATCTCTGTGCTCAGAAACCATGGGCAAAAAACACTGCCGCTGCCTGCACCGGCCCTGACCGCTCCAGACAGATTGCTCATAAAAACCACATGAAACAGAACCAGGTGCAAGAATATTAAAACTGTAAACTGCATGATGAAAGCCTTATGAAATGCACATTTAAGGGGTTTTATTACTTTAATTCAGCCTCTGAGTACGTAAATATGAAAGTGCACATTTTTAATTATAGGATATGTACTATTTTTAACCCAGAGTTTCATCTCCTTTCTATTCAGTGGTTTAATGGTGATAACCAAAAGGCAGCAGCCCTTCCACACACCAATGAATCTACAGATCCAGGGGCCTCTCAGAGCCCAATTCACCTCATCCCAAACAAAGGCTGCTCTAAATCCAGAGTCCAATGGTGTCCTAGGGTAACTTTATGATGCCTGTATCCCCAATCGTCTGTTCGGTTTGTGCTGTACATTGAGTCCTGTGCCTTTAAGACTGGTTCTAAGAGCAAGGAGAAGCGCAGAGTTTGTTTTGAGAAAACTGCCCGACTCCTCCACATTCTTCTGCGGACAGCGTGTTCGACGGAGGCTTGGAGAGACTGCAGGACAGAGATCTTTTTTTTGCTTTTAGTTAGTTTCAGCTAGCTAAGGCAGAGAAGTTCCCTGGACTGTTTTTTTCCTTTTTCTTGGCACTGTTTAAACCTGCTCTGGACTGAAAACCCAGGGGAGCACCGGGGGCTGCACCTGCGGCCCACCGGGGCCTGGATCTCGGCATTTTCCAGCAGCGCCGGAGGGACTGGGACTGGAGACGCTGAGAGAGAGCCGAGCTACACCCACGGCAAGGACTTTCTCAATCTGCCATCTCACTTCAGAAGGAAAGATTTTATTGTTTCATACTATTCATTCTTTATACTTGTATGCACTTCATTTGTTTAGTAAAATAGTTTTTTCCACTTTTCTCCAAAGAAGGCTTTGGTTTTTTTTCCGGACCAGTTGGAGGGAGGGGCCACGTGAGTTTGCTTCCTTGGAGGGATCCTATACAAGGGTTTTCTCCCAAATTTGTCCCAAACCAGGACAAATGGTCATACTTCCTCTACAGCAGTAAATCACTGTAGCATCCGAGTGCTTCACAACTATTATGAAAATTGAACTTTCTCCTCAGAAGTTAGGGGGTTTCTGGTCTCCAACAAGGTCCTGCCACAAACGGCCAGAAAAGATGCTTCTTCTTCAAAGTCCCATTCCCAATTTTTAAGAAAATACATGACTTTACTCTTGTTTTGGCCAGCAGCGCTGCAAAGAGTCTGCAAGAAACAGCTGCATGGGAAACGGAACAGGTTTGGAGGTCCTGCACTTGATCAACACAGAGATCATACAGTCTAAGATACCTTGGTTCTGCGCATACAACTAAACAAGTTTTTCCCTCTGATGGAATATAGGCCAACACGTTCCCCTTGCTCGCTTCCCCAAGAGGCACAAAACATTAATTCAGTTGTTTCATTAATTCAGACTTCCCACATCAAAGTGAATTGCTCTGGGTTTGCTTCTGGATGGGACCAAAGATGTTCCAAACACCAGAGCCCAATGGGAGAGGACATGTGAGTCCAATGTGAGTCCAGACACCCGCATGGACAAGGACTGCTTGAAGATGGCAAAGGCTGCTCAGGTGTAGGCAAGAGCATAGGGGGCATTGAGGAAACTACCCTTTAAAGAGAACAAGTATAAATTCACATCACTATCTTCTTTTCAAAATTCACCTTTTTTTTTTTTTTTTTTGATAATGTCATGCTAGAGGCTCCTTGAGCCCTGCCATGCAGCTCTCAGCTACTGTAGATGCTGTCTAGTTTCCTGCCTCTATGAAAATACTACAACAGTAAATGCACACACCACTATCCCTGCCCCTCCTCCCAAATTGGGAGCTCCCTGTGTGCTGGGAGATACTGCATGAAGAAGAGCTCTACTACTGCTGGGTTGCCCCAGTGGGACAGGGGAGATTCAGGAAATGCAAGGGTTAGGGGAAGACACACAGTTCTGGAAAGCAGGGAAATCCAAGTACAGGAAATTCATTTATCACAGAAAAGATGCCAAGTATGAAAAAATACAACACATCTCACTTCTGTACTCTCAACAGGCTCCACGCACAGGCTACACAGGCTGTGCTCTGCAACAACTGCACAGCTCAGTGCTTGGATGGTACAAAAAAACCAGGAAAAGCTGGAAAAGACCGATAAATATGGAGTTTCTTCTTCCAGGAGACCTCTGAGCTCACCATCTCCTTCTTGTCTGCAAGAGGAGAAACCACATTGCCCATGTTGCAGGAAGGTGGCTGCTCTCACTGGTGCAAGCCCCAGGCAGTGGTAGCACAGCACTGAGGCAGCATTGCAGGCACAGCAGCTGCCCCACCTGTAGGAGCAGCACTGTGTGAGTTACCTTCAGTGTCCCCACAGCTGTCTCAGTTCCCAAAAGCCCTCTTGGTTTCTGCAGCCCTCCTTCCCCTGCCTTCCACCCTTTGGGATATGTAAAGCTTCTGCTGGTGGTAAAGCTCTCAACCTCTGCATATAAAGCTCTCCAAGAGGTAAAATACAGCTCCTGGAAATAGCACCAGCCTAAGAGCCTTTATCCAAATCTCGACTGTGTATTCAAATCCTCACTGCTGTCCTCCTGAATAGTTACACACCCAATGCTGTGTCTTTGTAGGGCAGGATTTTTTATCCTTTAAGAATAATAATGACTTCATAAATGCACATTTGTCCCACCACAAAACTCATCTGAATTCATCACTAGACCAACAGTAAAACATAGCAAGGAGAAACAGAGGTCCTCCCAGAATAGCCTTACAGACGATGCACTCACCTTTGCTATGGGAAGAGTTTTAAGCTTGTACCCTGACCAGCTTTACTTCAGTGAGCAGAACCTGAATTTTGCACACAACATGCACATTCCTGTGACAGGTTTTTGCTCATTTCAGACTCCCATCATCTCAGTTTGACCTGTAATTTCACTTAGAAGCACATACTCATTCTTAAGCACATCTACTCTCAAGTTTGATCACATCACCACCACACTCTCTGCAACTCACTCTCATGGAATAAAGTGAGTGGTAGAAATACAGCCAAAGAGATAAGGTGCAAAAATCCACTGGAGAGATGAGGAACAAAAAGCAGAAATAAAACTTCAAACCCCCAAAACAATTCTATAGAAGGAAGGTGACCGTGAAACTGAGAACAAAAGCTGCAAGGACTAGGTGAAATGATCACATTCTTCCAAGCTCCCTCAGCTGAGTTTCTCAGCTTCCTGTAGGAACAAGAAGTTCCATTCCAGAGGGCTGAACCAAGGGTTGAATCAGGAAAGATACTTCACACTGAAAAAGAGGAATTTTCAGCAAACATGGGAGGAAGAAAAAAATAAGTAGGCTTTAGAGAAGTAATTGAGCATTTTCCATCAAACTTGACATTTGGCATCTGCTCAGGTGTCTGCTGAGACTTGCTTTGTTTCCAGTTAATATGTATGACATAACGTGATTTAGCCTTTGGCTAAATAATTCTCGAGGGCCCACATTCAGGGAGAGAGACAGGCAGGCTTAGGGTGGGAGGGGGGAGATGGACAGCATCTTATTTACTTTGCTTTTAACAGTGCAGGGTGTCTGGCTGCATAGCATCACATGCCAGACAGACGTGTCAAAGAAGCAATACAACCTCATCTGAACTGGATTAAACAGCATGGCTGCAAGTGAGGGCAGATGAAGAGATTATTCTGCACACAAGACTCGAAAAGCCATGCTGTTACTGGGGATGTTTCTGTGCTATGGGATGGCTGAAAGAAAGAAATGGTCCCACAAGTGACTACATACATCTTAAAGTGCACAGTCCTCTTTGCCTTGTAAAGCTCAACATTTTTCAGATTCTAGCACTGAGCTTTGCAAACCCAAGGAAACACAAACTAAGGCCCCAGTTTAGTGTGGAAAGGAAAGGAACCATGCTGATCATTTCCAAAGCACCTAAGAAAGCACAAGTTCTGGCACCTGCCCCATAGATCATGACCTTCTCTGCATTCTCAGTTTGGTAGGTTGAGCCAACCCTGCTGCATCAGCAGCAAGCAGTGCCTCCCAAGAGCCCAGCCCACCTCCCAAGTACCCAGCAGGTACTTGCAGAGATCAGGGCTTCCCACAGGAGGATGAACAGGTGTTTTGTGGTGCAAATACAGTGATACTGACATGTTATGTCCTCCCAAGGCCCCTAGATGAAGAAAAACTACCAGCCAAGAAGACTGCAATTAAGACTCTTGTCACGAGGAATAAAGATGAGCCGTTGGAAGTGGCCTTCATTGCATTCACAGGATACACATCTGGAGCAGAGCCTGGTGGTCCAGGCTTATTTTGCCAAGGTGTAAATTAGCTGCCAGTCCCTGTGCTTCCAGTTTGTGGATGGAGATGCAGGACTTTGGTGCCATTCCAGTCCCCAGCTGTACTCAACCTGGTTCCATTCACTGCGCCTCCTGCCCATACTGTTGGCTTTGCAGGTGGCTGTTCCTTATCCCTGCTCACAGCAGGGAGGTAATGAAGCATCCCACGTCCTCCTCTCTCACTGCTGACACATGGGGTGCCTGTCCCCCAACACAGAGATAGCTAATTAAAGCAGTTTTCCTTCATCTTTACCCCCCTCCTTGCTCATGCCAACAAACTGCCATGCATATTTATGACTCCAGTTTTTCAAACACAAGGGCTTCTGGAACAGCACAAAAGTATTTTTTCTGTGGCCCACAACTATGTAAAAGGGGCCAGCCACAGACTCAAGGTAGACTTGAGGCACAAGTGCCCAAAACAAATATGCATCTTGGAACAACAGCATTCACCAGTGGCTGAGATGTGAAGTAGAAAGGAATAAATCACGATAAAAGGGAGAAGAGCAGGATTTTCTCAGAGGTGCTCACTGCAGGCTAAACTGACAGCATCTGCCCCAAGCCCTCCTGAAAGTGTCTTTCATCTGGGTTTCAGTTAAATGCGTGATTCTATTTACATACATCCAACTAATTCGATCAAAACTGAACTCTAAATTGGTCCTCAAGGGAATCCTTAAAAACACTTTTTATCTTCATGCAGAAATAAAGATTAGAAGGAAAACTGGGTTGAAGAACTGTCTTCCCAAGCAGCTCAGAAATACTGCAAAATTGCTAGCAGCAGAACCCAGCTTGGTTTTAGGCAGGGTCACAGCTCAGTACACAAACACTGAGCACCAGCAAGGGAAGGACAAGGGCTTGGACACTTGAGGGCTGAAGTGATGAGTGGCAACAGCCATCTTCATACTTGTGAGGTCCTGATGCAGAGGGCTCCAGGCAGGACACCTCTCCTGGCTTTCAAGATACCATTCTGTCTCTCACCTGACAGAGCTACAAGACAAAGAATTTGAAAAGCCACAGAAGTACTAAAAAAGGAGATCAACCAGCGAATGAAATCCCACCTCTTATCCTTCATGAAGCTTTGCTCCTCTTAAGAAGTGCTGAGCTTCCCCAGCCCTTCTCAAAGTGCAGAGCATGATATTTTCCTTTCATGTGCAGCATGCTAAGTTACACAAAGAACCACCCTCCCCTGACTGCTCTTTTTTAACACTGAACTACACTTCAGCATGCAGTAACTCCACTGGTCTGGCAGCATGGAGAGATAAATATACTGTGGCACATGTGGCAGTAGCAGCAGCAAGACAAACCCTTGGTGCCTCACCTGCTATAGCCAAGGCTGGCTTCAGGACCAAAATCCCACCTGCTCCCAGTCCTTTGCCTCTGTCCAGTATGTCCAGTTAACATATATACATTTATCCATGCAGGAACAAATGGAGACTACTACCATAACACTTCATAAAAAACACTCAACAGCCACATTATTGTGAGGACTTTTTCCCTGTGAGTAAGCTGGTGATCCAGACTGAAAAGGCAGCAATTTGGCTACAAATCTCTTGAAACAGTGATTATAGTATTCAGTTAAATTTGTGTTACAACATTGTCAATTTTTGATGCAGATTTGCATCCTTGTACAGATATATCCTTAGCAATTCAGTCTGCCTTCACAAAAAACAACCTCTGGATCACAGGATAATTTTGGGGCAATTTTGTATAGCAACAACGGCATTTCCAATGAAAGAAACACAGGAGTATTAATGCTAGAAAAACCTCAGTTAAAAAGAGGTTGCTACGCTAAGCAGCATGGTATTTGGGCCAGCTGGAAAACAACAGGATGAAAACTTTGCAACAGAAAGGAAAGACAATACTGGATGAAAATAGTTCATACAGGGAAAAATACGCTGCTTTTTTTCTGACTGGCTTAGTGTAGGGTTTTCTGTTTAAGATGCTGATGAAAACTGCTATTGACTGACACAAATTCTGCCTTTTTCACATTTCCTCCTAAGAACAACAAATTAAAAAGGACTTGACATCCAAACAACAGCTTAATCCTCTGTTGAATAAATCAGTGCATGTCCAACACTGAGATTAACTGAACTTTGCTACCTTCAGCATTTGGCACAAGAGGGTATCAAGACCAGGAAAAGCGCAGGTACATATGACTCTTGCAAGAAATCTCCCAAGTTTTAAACTATCTTCTTGTATGTGTTCTTCTCAGCCTGAACTTGACCAGCATATCACTCCACCAGTCACTTCTCCCAGCTATAAGGAAAGGTCTGTGAAGGTCTGTACAAATCTCCTGCATTTTTAGAAGTCTGGAGAATGGAATTCTACAAGCTCACTGTGAACCCCCTCCATTGGTAGAATTTGGCCCACTACCACCATAAAGCATGTATGGGTTGAGATGCAATATTCTGTAACGGCCTTATACAAGAGTGGTTATGAAACAGAAGTCAGAGTCAAATAAAATTTGCAATGCTAAAACTCTAAAGGAAAAGACAAATGCATTTAATGAAGTACAACTGTATCCCCACTACCATTAAATTTTATTGCATTTTTTTTGAAAGTTAGGCTGACACAAAGCAGCTGACTTCTGCAGAAAAAAACTGTCATATGAAGGAATTTTGGGACTGAAACCTTATAATGCACAACTTCTAGTCATTAGCTAAATAAAAGTATATTGAATTCCTTAATCGCTATGAAGAAGTGCAATAAAGACAACAAATTGTGACAGATCTTGTCAGCTGGATCCAAAAAACTACAATAAACCAAACCCACCACATTTGCAGCTGGCAGCTCCTCTGGGAGCTAAACAACTCCTGTGTTACCTCCTTGGAATTCAAAAGAAAAACTAAATTTGGTAGGATCACAGCAAGAGTAAAGCATTTCACTGCTGTGTGGCCAAGGCTAAAATACCCCACCCCTGGAAGGGTTCAAAGCCAGGCTGGATGGGGCTTTGAGCAGCCTGGTCTAGGGAATGGCAGCCTTGCCCACGGCAGAGAGGTTAGAACTGGATGCTCTTTAATGTCCCTTCCAGCCCAAACTATTTTATGATGAAGATGCTCTTATCACTGACTAAGAGGACCCCTTACCTGTCCTTTGTTGGCTCTTGCAACAGAGTTGTCCTCAAGTCTACCTCATTTCTGCAGCTACTGACCTATTTAGGACTCTGATTATGACTAGACCCAGCCAGAACTTGCAGCCAACACAAGCACCTCATGACACTCCAGAAGTCTTGGTTTCAACCAACATCGGCAGTGATTATGGGGGCCTGTCTGACATTGCTACTTGTGTCTGATATCGTCTGTTGAATCTATCCCCTGGTGGTGTCAAATCATCTGGGAGATTACACAGAACACTCAGCATGGTGATTTCTGAATGCAGCAGAACAGAATGTGAGTCCTGAAACCAGCCTGAAGGAAACTGGTGAATAATGCAGCTGACATCTCCCCGTGCTCAGCATCGCTTCCCTCCCCATCCCCTTCTTGTTGGCCTGTCCTTCTACCTGCAGGGCTTCTTGCTGTCCATACCCAACCCACCAGCATTGCAGCCCCATCGCTTTCCACTCACTTCAAACCAGGAAAGGCTCCCAGGCTGAGCTTTAAAGAAGGGAATATGCATTGGTAATGATACACCCTCCCTAAGAAGTTTCCTGCAGGGAATAGTGCATGTCCTTAGTCCCACAAGTGGGAAGCTGCAGGCAGAAAATGTTACCTCTTATCTCATTTGGTCTTTGCACTTTGTTCTGTACCCCTGCACCCTGTAGGAATTTAATACTGAGCCCAAGGGTTTAATGATCATTTTTGCTTGCAGGGTAAAGAATATCCTTGGCACATTAAGGGAAAATAGTCAGACACTTCGGCTTACCTCCAAAATGGAGGTAACTCAGATTTCCAATGAGTTGTTCCTAAGATACAATGCTCCCTTTGACAACCACCTGTCTGTTCCAAGCACCAGTTCCTACAGAGCTGTCATAGCGTTCAGACAGCTGTCATTGCAACAAGGACAAAGGAAAACCAAGCTAATCATTACATATTTATACCACATTTCCAGAGAGAGATCAAATAATATCTTTTGTTCCCTGTTTCTAAAAATCAGAATTGATCAGAGAAACTTCTCAGAGATCTACCAGGTGATTTGCCAAACCCAGACACACCATGCCCTGGTGGTGTTTCAGTGTTCATCCTCAACACAGCCCCACGAGTATTTAATTTCAAATTTTTACAATCAACATCTTCCACAAAACTAATGAATAAAAATAACTCAAAAAAACCCACTCCAAAACCCAGTTTCTTGACTTAGCACAATAATTTAACTGACCAGTACTGCGTGGAAGCTTTAAATTGATTCTACTTTAAAACTAAGGCATTCAATTTCTACTGTCAAACACACATCTTAAGAAATATAAAAAGCCCACATGAAGGTCTAGAGGAGATGGCAATCATGTTATTTTACTTAATCCAATCTCTATCTGAACACAGCTCAGAGACCACAGTCTCAATCTAACATGGCAGGCACTGGGAAAGTGGATTGCTTCTGCTGTGTCTTCAGTCAAGTTTGTTGCTGAACGGTTGTATACAAACAGAGAATAATTGGTAATGATTTTTATTTCACTTTTTATTTTTCATAAGACAAATGAACAGAAAGTAAAATGATCTCTATTTAGAAGGTCAATTAGATCAGGCTGGAAAAAAGAAAAATATACCAAATTGAGATATTATTTTAACAGTATCCCTTTATGTTTTCTGTTTGTCTCTGCACAAATTGCTGCCTTTGAATCTGTTCTCCTGGCCCCTCTTTCCAGCACAAGTTACTTTACTAATCCGGTACCCAGCACACATATCATGATATTGCTGCTCTGCACCTTAATGGGCCCATCACTGTTTCATGTGTTTGGAAACCTTTTCTCTTTCAGAACATCTGGTTTCAGCTTAAAACCATGTTCTGAAATAGGCTGAATTGAATTACTGGGGAAGTAAGCAGAAGCCAAATCCACTGCACTCCTCCATCCATCCTCATCCTGGGCTGGAACACAACACCCCTCTCCCAGCACTCTACTTCCCAGGAGCAGACCCACTCCACAGCTAATTGCCCATACTTAAAGTTTCAGTTTGAAACCTGCTCTGGCCACATGAAGATGACCTCCTTTTACTGGGAGTTAGATATCACAGCTGTAACTCTCTGAGCTCCCCTCTTCCATCACTGCAATTGGGCTATTCACACAGTTATTTTCCCCTCCTTCGAGTAAAGTTACCCAACTGCTATTATATCAATATTGAGACCCTCTGACTTTTATATTACACTTGTATTGTGGCTATTATTTGCATGTTTATGCATTCCTGTGGGTATAGTTACCTGATACTATTATCTGTGTAGTTAGTTATATCTTCCTAAGGGTGTACTTACTTCACCAGCTGTATTTAAGTCATCTTCCACAGCTGTAGTTATAATGTCAGATTTATATAAATAGTGTGGTTACAGTCAAGCAGGCAATGCTTGCAGAGCTGCAGTTATTTATACAGCACAAGGATCCCATGGTATAAATATCTCACTCAGAGGCTGTTGCACTACTCTGTGTATACATAATTGGTGGGAAGGTGGCTCTGATCACATGACTCCCATTTCAGAGTAAAGCACAGCACAGAGAAGGGAGACAGCAAGGTATTGGCCCCTGTGCCTGCACACCCACAAGCGATGTGTTGGCTTCAGAACCACGAATTTCTCAACATTTCTTTTTTCTGACAGAAGATTTCTCACTTTGTTCAGTATCATAATTTTCCAGGTGAGCTGCTGTACCTGCCTAAAGGACTTGTACTATTTCCATCATTGAAATATCTCAGTGCCAAGTCTCATAAGACAAAAATCCACTAACATACAGGCTTAACTAGCAGCAATGAGGTATAGTGCAACAGCCAGGCAACACCAAGCACACTAAGAAGAGAAAACCAATAATTTCCTCCTAAAGGATGAGGAGTTTCACTGCTACTGTGCCACCAATTCATCAATGGAAATGATTATGTTGATGCAGCAGGATAATACAGGGCAGATCAGATCAAAGGTCCACCTAAGCTCATAATTTCTTCTTATACAGCAACTACACATTGCACCATGAGAAAAAAAAAAAATATGAAAACAGAACAAATCAAGAAACTAGTTCTCTCCATCTCTACCTTCAGTTCTAGTCACTCTTCCCCAGCCCATATTCATGTATTCACCTCAATTAATACCTGCCCTACAGTGCTGTAAGAGAGCTGTGTTTGCATGGACGTCTGGGATAAGGCTCCACCAGCAAATCTCTCCTCACTTTCTTCAGGCACCAAGCTCTCTTTGGCTTCCATGGGGAAGATTACACTGAGCAACACCTGCTGCTCTGTCAGAAGCATTTTGCACTAACATGAATCACTGTCCTTCCTGACAGTGTTCAGATCCACACACATCCTAAGAATTGGCAGAAGGGATTGCTACAGCATGCAAAGGCAGGAGCTCTGCAGAGATTTGATAATTTGACAGGGAATCTCCTCAAGGAAGCATCTCAGGGAAAAACATACAGGAGTTCAATGTGATGGGTCTCAGAAGAGAGACACTTAAATGCTCCACTTTAAAATTGCATGTGAAACAGTTTGGAAGTGGCATCCTTGGAGCAGAAGTGGCAAGAGACTCTCTATAAACCTACAAAAGGGCTCACCTCCACTGATGATGTCATCAGAAGGGTTCTTGGCACAAGGAAGGAATATTTACATCTCTCCTCCAGTGCTACGGTGAAATAAAAGCCCTTTTCTGAATAGTGATGGTATAGAAAAAAAACAACCTTGTTTCTGTGTAAGTGTAAAATTCCAGTAGTAGTCAAACATCCAATACTTTTTTGTTTCTTGTTTCACTGCAGCTTTCCACTGAAACATCCCAGGGAACACATACTACATGTTGTGAGAGATGAGATTTTTTTTTAACCATGTAGCATTTCACCTTTGTGACACCTTCTGCCTATATAAGATTTTCCTATTATACAATTTCCTAGTTGTCCTAGGGTGACTTTATGATGCTTGTATCCCCAATCGTTTGTTCTGTTTGTGCTGTATGTTGAGTTCTGTGCCTTTAAAACTGGTTCTGGGAGCAAAGGGGGAGCAAGAAGAAGCACAGAGTTTGTTTTGAGAAATCTTTAGTCTCACTGATGAAGAGGAACAAGAGCAAGTGACACATGCTGAAGAAGCTCCACCACATCTTTTTTGAAAAATCTCCCACACAGAGCTTTCAAGGTGGTTTTTAACAGTCCATTGTATCTCTCCACTTTCCCTGAAGCTGGTGCATGGTAGGGGATATGGTGCACCTGCTCAATGCATGTTCCCTAGCCCAGTTGTTGATGAGGATGTGTGGGCCTGACATTTCTAAGTCTGAAGGGATTTTAGCCTGCTAGCAGTGCTGTTTCCCAAGGGAAAAGTTCTCAAGAAAGCCTCTTCTCAAAACAATCTTGGCAAAACAACTACCCTTTCCCAAAACAATCTTTCTCCAGGTGGTGTTTTGCTGTTTCTCTAATTTCACCAATGGAATTAGAGAGGTGTTGTTCCTATTCACCAATGTTGAGTCTGTATCAGAACACCTTACAAAAGGTGGTAAGACTTAGACAATAAAGCCTTCTATACTCTTTGCCTTCTGAAATACTTGGAGTCTTTTGTCTTTCTTTCTTGTCCTACAGCGACAAGGCTGTTCTTGAAATGGGTCCCATTGTCTGACTCAATCCTCTCAGGGGTACCATGTCTCCAAAGAACTTGCTTTTCAAGGCCTAGAATAGTGTTATGGGCTGTAGCATGAGGCACAGGGTAGGTCTCCAGCCACCCCGTGGTGGCTTCCACCATGGTCAGCACATAGCGCTTGCCTTGGCGGGTTTGGGGAAGGGTGATGTAGTCAATCTCCCAGGCCTCCCCATACTTATACTTGGACCATCGCCCGCCATACCATAGCGGCTTCACCCGCTTGGCCTGCTTGATTGCAGCACACATCTCACAGTCATGGATAACCTGAGAAATACTGTCCATAGTTAGATCCACCCCTCAGTCTCATGCCCACTTATAGGTGGCATCTCTGCCCTGATGACCTGAGGCATCATGGGCCCATTGAGCTAGGAACAACTCTCCCTTGTGTTGCCAATCTAAGTCTATCTTTGACACCTCTATCTTTGCAGCCTGATCTACCTGCTCGTTGTTTTGGTGCTCCTCCTTAACCCGACTCTTGGGGACATGGGCATCTACATGATGGACTTCAGGTAGCTTCTCTACCCAAGTGGCAATGTCCTTCCACTCATCTGCAGCCCAGATTGGCTTTCCCCTATGCTGCCAGTTGGCCTTTTTCCACTTCTCCAGCCGTCCTGATAGAGCATTGGCTGCCATCCATGAATAAGTGTAGAGGTAGAGCTTTGGCCATTTCTCTCTTTCAGCAATGTCCAGAGCCAATTAAACAGCTTTGAGCTCAGCGAGTTGGCTTGACCCACCTTCTCCTTCAGTAGCTTGGGCAACCCGTCATGTGGGGCACCATAATTTACCCCAGAGAAGTCCGGTTAAAAATGTCCACTTCCTCAATTCCTCTGCCCAATAATATTATCAGTTTTTTCACTCTTACTCCACTGACTTCATGCAGTGTCTTTTCTATGTACACTCTTTCTCTTTCTTCTCTCTCTCAGGGAAGGGTTAGGCCTTGGAAGCTTCATGTTACCAGGAAAGGGTCATCAGGGCTGCCATAAGGCTGCTTTCAACTTTCATTTCATCCCTACAATGCAATAAGAACCATCTGTAAAAAGAGCATAGTGTGTTTCTTCTGCTGGCAGTTGGTTGTACGGTGGAGCTTCTTCAGTACATGTCACTTGCACTCTTGTTCCTCCTCATCAGTGAGACTAAAAATTTCTCAAAACAAACTCCCTGCTTCTTCTTGCTCCCCCTTTGCTCCCAGAACCAGTTTTAAAGGCACAGAACTCAACATACAGCACAAACAGAACAGACAATTGGGGATATAAGCATCATAAAGTCAGCCTAGGACACTAGTAAAGCACCAAACCTTTAAAATATTTTTTAATTGCAAAATTAAGTCTTAATAAAATAGGTGATCTCAAAAACTGTCCTCCAATTACAAAATAGTCATAAATTATGATATAATTTATATTTGAAGTGAGACATCAGCATAACTGTTTAGTCCAGGCTCATCAAATTGATAGGGTTCTTTGATATGATAAAAATTACTCATTCTTCAGTGTTATCTCTGTACTTTTAGTCCATACAGAAGTCCTGGAAACATTAAAAGAAAATGTGTTTCCCACCACCACCTACCAAGTCCTCAACTGCTTCAGTTCATAACATCTGAAGCCAGGAGACACCATTTGATAACCAGTGACACCTCTCTCCTAACACAGACCATTATCTTTTGCCCAGTTTTCTTTATACTGAGCTCAGCAGTGCATAATTTCCTGAAAAATATCTTCCAGAAAGGCATTCAATCATGATCTGAAGGTATTGAGAAATGTTAACTCTCCTCTATTCTTTACCTCCTTAATCTCAACGATTATCTAAAATTACTCCTTAAAACATTCATCACTCTACTGCTGTAGATTCATCTGGCTCGATCTTTCAGCCATTAATTCCTGTTATGCATCTCTCTGCTAAATTCAAGAACTTTTTAATAGTCAGTATTTTACCATAGTAGGGATATTTATTTATAACCTGTAACTAAGCCACAGCAAAACTGAGTTGATAAGCAAACCAAACACACAGATAATACTTCGAGGTGTACCTAACCATCTAGGAGCTTTTCTGCCTTTGGTAAAACAAAGTTTGAAGCTCAGCCATCACTAGGGATAAAAAAAGGACTTTTCTTGTACCTCTGCTGCAGGCTAAGACACTAGCTAATATAACCCATCTAAAATCCAAATCAGAAAATCTCTCAATCTCCACCTCTCTCTAACACATTCATGACAAACGGCCAGGTGAGAGATTTCTCTATATGAAGAGTTCTGATTCCTTGATACCAAGTGACTTTTTCTTCTTTCACACAGGCATATATGACACCTTGAGCTTATCAAGAGGATCCCCTTAGATTTGGATTCCCCTTAATATCCTTGGAATAAAACAGAATATTACCTGAATTTATTAGATCTCACCCATCAGATAAATGCTTTTTATGCCTATAGATTTTGTGATCCCCAGGTAAACGACTGAAACAGTCTCTCTGCACATCTTACAAAAATCAAAGGCTTCCTCAAGAAAAAAATAAATTTCTTTTTTCAGAAAACCGTCATACACCATGATGGAAACACCAAGACACTGTTCTCCCAGGTCTCTGTCCTTACAAGGCATCACAGGGGCAATCACTTGGACAATTCGATGAATCACTACACTCATGACCTTCAGGACAAAGTATTCATGGTAAATTTGAGGCATAGTGAATAGAGACTGACCAGAACTTTGGCCTTGCAGGCTAGTCTGATCTTTGAGGCATAGAATGTGTCAAGGGGCTTTTCACAGGCAAAACTTGCTTGAGGGCCTTTGTACAATAAATGCTACAGTTTTCTTTCTTTGTTTAAATACTTGGCTACAGGCTGTGCTTCCCCAATCACCAAGATTAAGCCTCAAAACATCTGTAAATGGGTACAAAATTTTATACACCTGAAACAGTTTTCACGTGTCGTGTTTGCAGGAACAGATATTTTAAAATCCCAGACATACATCTTTTATTATTATAAAAGTTTTGTCCAAATGTCGAGATTATTTCAAATGATACTGCAAGGTCATACTTAAATACCAAGTAATTTTAAAACCTGTACCTTTTACCATTTTCTAAACTTATTCAAGGAAAAAATGCAATTATGGAACAACTAGTTGGGGGAATGAGGTTAGATAGTAACAACAGTAATTAGCAGATAGAATACAGTCTCCTAACTGTTCAGGCAAAACCTGTGTACCTCAGTAGCCTACATACAGATGTAAGAAGCAAGTACTGAAAATGAGTTGCACTTCAGCTCTGTCCTCTTCTTACAGAGTGTCCATGCCCTGATTTATCCAATTGTGAATAACAGCCAGGCTGGGCATGGCTGGTAGAGGACAGGGAGTGTTTTGACTGCCAGCTTTTTGGTCAGTTTGGGTGAGTAGGCAGCTGCATGATCCACAGAAAAGTCAGTATTGCAAACTGAGTAAAAAAACTTCAGGTCAACCACAGGTTCTTGCTCCTCCAACTCACATCTGCTCTTTGCATTCCTCAGCAGCAGCAAACATGACAAAACCAATTACACCCAGGCAATCACCCACCTTTCTCCACCAAATACCAAAACCCCGTAGCTTTCCAGGCCATAAAAATACAGCTACAGCCTCCTCTGTTAACCAGTTAAATATGCTTATCTGCTAAGAGCAAGTTTAACCTTTCTGGCCACACAGCAAGGGCTGCCCCACAAGCAGCAGGGTACCACAGGACTGGCAAGTCTCTAACAGGAGCCCTGGGGTTGCCTCTTACAGTGTCAATCACCGTGGTGTCCACATACTGCTAAAATCAGCAGGACTGCTCTCAGCACGACTAAGCAGCTGATTTTGCACAAATTAAATTTGGCAAAGATGTTAAATGTCATGGAGCAAGACACTGAGATGGCAGCATTAGCAAAATGGGGGGAAAAGCTCTCTTTCCATCTCACTGGGAAGAGGTAGGCTTTGAGGAGATTTGCATGCAATTTGAAGCAGCTGATGATAATACAACATGATTCTGATTGTAATAGCTTGCTATAAGTGCTAAATGTGCCCCATTAGAAAGAAAAAAATTGGCTTGCTACAGGTTATTTTCCCCCTATTTGTAATTAATCTGGGCACTTCTGCTGATACCCAAGCCTGGCCAGGTGTGTAGCTCTAACAGGGGTTGGCCTGTACAGGTTTCTCAGGTTTGCACACATTCTGTGCCAGATTCAGCCCAAATTCAGAAGTCTATCTTGTTCAGGCTGCACATGCAAGAAACATTAGATGTAGCACATGTGCTAGACATTATGCTTAAGAGAAATTTTCTTTGTGTCCATCTCCTTCACATTTCAATACCAGTTTTCTAATTTCTTCCTCTGCTCTTCAACTGAATTTAAGCCACACCATGAAGCTGACATGGGAAAAATACCAAAATCCTACCCCAACTTACGACAACTTTTAGAGCAATTCCATCTTATCATCCATGAGCTATCAGTTTGGTTTTTCCTCCTATGCAATGTCTCCTACTCTGACGATAATAAGAATAAATTATCACTGATATTTTTTCTTTTTTGTAAACGCTAGAGATGGGATAAAATTGGCTATTTGATTCAGAGTTTCTTTGCAGAACTGAGATTTCACTTTCAAATTTCCAGATCCCAGCTGGAAATATAGTTCAAGTTCCTGGTCACTTTAAATTTCAACAAGATTTAAATGATGCAAGGAAAATACTTCTATTCCATTATTTTCCACATTCCTACACCCACAAAAATCTGGATGGCAGTAGCTCTGACCTCCCCAGTTCTGATACACACACAGGCATATGTATAGCACAGTTAAGTGTTATTAGCATCTCACTTAAGTCTTCCTGAGTGTCTCACTGCAGTAAATGAGCTTTTCTTTCGCTGCATCCAAAACCTAGATGGTTTAATCTCTGCCCACCTGCAAAGAGATTTCTCATAGAAATTAGGAAAAGCAAAAAGAGGGAATGACCCAACAGGCTGGTGCACAGCAAGGTTCAGCACTTCAGGCAGTGGGGTTAATATTCAGGAACATAACACAAAGAGATTTATTTTCTTTATACCAACTTTCATAGAAGAGAGAGAACTTCTCTGAGGATTAAGAACAAGAGTTTCATAAAAGCTTCTCAAGCCAAGAACTAACAAAAACATGATTTATCCCAAATGAAGCTCCCATTATGGAGGTCCAAAGGCCCAGACATGAGATCAGTGCCACTGCAGGGCATGCTCTGCAGCACAGAGGCTGCTTGGTGGACGGGACAGATCCCAAAAGCACACAGAGCTCCCAGAGGTGATAAAACGCTCCTTGCTTAAACCACAGCAGTTTGATCACACACCGAATGTTCAGTTCAAACTGATGTGTCCTAAGCACAGCCATTGCCACCTCTGATAGCAGATGACAGAGTGAGAAATGTGATGTCATCTGTGCTGAAGGCAGCAGATGTTGATAAGTGACCTAATATGAGGCAACTGAAAATAAACAAGCAGAGGGGAAGCTGTCAACAGAGTCTCT
This sequence comes from Hirundo rustica, assembly GCF_015227805.2. NCBI lineage: Eukaryota > Metazoa > Chordata > Aves > Passeriformes > Hirundinidae > Hirundo > Hirundo rustica. Next base: position 11,328,893 of record NC_053461.1, read on the forward strand.
GTATTTAGGTCCTCCCCCTTGACGTCTTGTGACTGAAACTAGTTATGGGGGCAGAACTAATAGGGGGAAAAACCCAAACCAATTTTACAAAGCCTCTGACAATAGGTCTGATTCTGGTCTCTGTTCAACATCAAGGAAAGCAGTTCCTGACGCAGAGCTTGAGTATTCTTACATAAGAAATGCAGAGGCAGCAGACAAGGTTGACATCTGTGCCCCAGCAATGCCCAAAGGGATTCTGTCAGCGACTAAGATGGAACAACAACCGCCCCCAGAAGTAATAATGATTGCAAGGAACAACTTCTCAATATTCAAACCGTGCAGACCAGCTGTGAGTGTATTCACAGGTTGCTTCCTAGCTTGGATTTGTTTCTCTCTCTCTTGCTGATTGGACACACCTTTCCTGCGTGAGAGCTTATATTCTGCAAGCCTCAGTGCTCAATTTTGGAAAAAAATTCACCAGAAGCCTCTTAAAATTAATTCCTGTTGGATGAAATAAACCATTCAGAAGATTGTTGGCATTTAACCTGTCAAATTAAAAATCTGAGGTTATTCCCAGAGTGGCCAAACCTTATGATTTTACTGCAAGTCTCCATGCTCGTATTTCTTTTAAATCTGCAGTTCCTGAAGGCAAATGTGGGAATATCAGTTTTCATTTTTGAAAAAGCCACACTTGTAAACTTTGCAATTACCAACAAAAAGGCTCTGAAAATATAAACTCACTGTGGCTTAAAGGCTAAGGAATCATAACTCACATTAAGGACCCTAAATGTATTTATAAAGAAAAAATTAATTTAACATCTAAACTCATATTTTGAGACATTAGGGACAGCAAGTATAGCTAAAGAGATTAATTCAGTACTAGAAAATGAAAGGTGGAAGAAGGGTCAAAAACAACAATTTTGCTCAGCTGAACAGATCAAAAAACATAATACAAAATATTTTCCAAGTTTTAAATGTAACAATAAACAGAAAAATATTAGGGAGACACAAGGCAGCACAGCACATCAACAAGCGCAGAGGAAAGACACAGACACACCACATGCCTCTAATTCAGCACCACATAACCCAAAAGGATTGTTGTTCTAGGCAGGGGTAAAGAGGCAAAGATGGGTTTAAAGCATTTCTGCATCTACACTACCATTACCTGAGCCAGGAAAAGCTACTGAGGGATTTCAGTAACTACATCTCCAGAATACTGATAAGATCTAATTCCTGATTATTACTTTGCTGTTCTTGCACACAAGGGGCTGATTGGCACCGGCTGAAGATGAGAGGATTTCTCACTTTTGAGCACACCACACCATCACTGCCTGTGAAACAGTTCCACTGTTCCACAGCTTGGAGCAACACCCCATACTTGCACAGTTCTGTCCTGCTTACAGGTCTGCAGGGCAGGAGAGCCCTCAGCCACCACTGACTTTGGACACCAGTGCTTTCTGGATCCTCAGTTCAATGGGCCAAAGACCCAACTCCTGCAACACAGCACTTTTCACAAAGCATCTGCTAACCTACATGCTCAAAAGTGGTTTCCCCTTCTACAATTACTGGCGGGATCCTCGAGTACATTTTCATTTATAGCCAGAGGATAAAACATGCCAAAAGCTGTAAAATAACTTTGGTACCCGCAGCCACTCTGTGCCACATAGGTTCATAAATCACTTCTGCAAATATTGCCTTTAAATCAGGATTTGAGGTGAGGTTGGTGTCCTGGTTTGGGACAAATTTGGGAGAAAACCCCTGTATAGGATCCCTCTAAAGAAGCAAACCCAAGTGGCCCCTCCCTCCAACCGGTCCAGTAAAAAAAAAAAAAAAAAACCCTTTGGAGAAAAGTGGAAAAAACTATTTTACTAAACAAATGAAGTACATACAAGTATAAAGAATGAATAGTATGAAACAATAAAACCTCTCCTTCTGAAGTGAGATGGCAGATTGAGAAAGTCCTTGCCGTGGGTGTAGCTCGGCTCTCTCTCAGTCTCTCCTCAGTCCCAGTCCCTCCGGCGCTGCTGGAAAATGCCGAGGTCCAGGCCCCGGTAGGCCGCAGGTGCAGCCCCCAGTGCTCCCCTGGGTTTTCAGTCCAGAGCAGGTTTAAACAGTTCCAAGAAAAAGGAAAAAAAAAAACAGTCCAGGGAACTTCTCTGCCTTAGCTAGCTGAAACTAACTAAAAGCAAAACAAGATCTCTGTCCTGCAGTCTCTCCAAGCCTCTGCTGAACACCCTGTCCGCAGCAGAATGTGGAGGAGTCAGGCAGTTTTCTCAAAACAAACTCCACGCTTCTCCTTGCTCTTAGAACCAGTCTTAAAGGCACAGGACTCAATATACAGCACAAACAGAACAGACGATTGGGGATACAAGCATCATAAAGTTACCCTAGGACAGTTGGAAACACAGCAATAACCCTTCAAGCCATCCATTTGCAGGAGAGCCACTGAGGTGCTCATCCCATGGACACTTAGAGCACCACTTCAGCAGGAAGAACCTCTTCAAGTGTCCAGCTTCTTCTGGAAGAAGCACAAAGAGGCTGTTTTCAGTTTCAAAATATGCTGTTGAGAATGCAGGCAACCACCTTGTCAACCTGAAAGGAGCTCTTGAAGTAATGAATGACTCCTGTTGTTCCCACAAAAACAGGGTATCACTCATCCTGACAGCATAATGTATGGGTTCCCCACAGCTATGCAACACGTGGAGCCACCCGTGCAATTCTGAGCCACTTTACAGTAGGGCGCTCCAAGGTTCATATCTTCACATAGTTAAACAAATTCTCTATTTCTTTATTGTTCATTCAACACACAAAGTTTTAGCCATTACCCAGGCCCACTTGCTTGTCACCAAAGGAAAAAGAAAAAATATATATGTATACATATAAACTATATTTAGCCTCCTAGGCTCCTTTTCCTCCTGAAGAATTTGAAACGTGCACAAGCCAACAGAGCAGGAGAAGGAAAGCTGCTTCATTAGTTAATTTTCAAGGTGAAAATTTAAGGGCAAAATTAAGGAGTCAAGTCTCACCCAGATCTAAGGCCCCTCCATACTTCATCCAACTATAATAATTAGCAGGTTTCTACCTCTAAGCCCCCATTTCACACTGTGAGCTTACAGGAATCTAGAGGTGGCAACATAAAAACCTACAACATCCAAGTGCACTTCAGCTTCCCTGGGGCCCCAAATCCCAGGAGTTTCCATAACCTCCAGGGTCAGCTTTCCCAAACTAGGGCTTGACTATTACAGGGTTGGTTGCCAGAAGTAAAGTAAATAAAGAATAATTAGTAATAGTTTCTCTACAACAGGGTAAAAGCAGCAGCTGAGACACCATCTCCAGAGCTGCAAAAACTTGCACAGAGAGGTGGGCTGCCTGAGTGGGAATTCACTCAAACCTCATGCATTCCTTGGCCAGACTGTGTTGTCTGGAATTATGGCAGGAATAAGGGAGTATGGGAGACATGAAAAACCCCACTGAAACCGAGCTGATTTGGTTGCTTTATCTTCTTTTTCACCTCCTCTGCTGCTCCTGATTTCCCTTCAGCAAATACTGTGACTGACAGGTACACATCAGCTTTCCTGCTACCATATCCAGGACCATGGAATTGTGAAAAAATTGCAAAGAGAATTATGAAATAAATAACCTTCTATCTGATCTACTACAGCTCTCACATGACTGCTGCTGCTGCTTTCCAGGCTCCTCTTTATCCTTCTGGCTATGAAGATTAAAGAAGCATCCTGGAAATTAAAGGCAGCTGAGAGAGACTTTGCACAGCTGGAAAGAAGCCTATGGCAAACACAATCCCAAGGAAACCAGAGAGCAATGGTAGCACAAAAATCTGGCTGGTACATGAGCTGCACAGCCAGCCCTTCCAATCCCATTGCTTTGGTCCTTCAGCATCTACACTGCTACCACTGCAGAAAAGGAACAGGAGTGCCACCGTGTCCCTTTGGTGAGCTAAACCAACTCCCTGAGCACATTTGTTTATCAAAGAAATTAAAAACTGTGTCATTTGCCATCACTGCTCTGTTTGCACCACATTCAGAACATTAGGCCCTTTTGTTTATCCAGCGCCATATGATTATGGGATTGCTCTGAGGAGAGGCGGGTGGAGAGAGCCAGAGCATGGGGAAAAGAGCAAGGAGGCACAATTGCATTTTTTTTCACAATTCCTCTTGGACAGAAACTCATTAAAGTTTAACTCACATCCTTCCAAGCAACCATAGCATATAAACAGAGTGTAATATATAGTGCAAAGGAACTTCTCTGGGGGGAAAGTAGCCCAGCCTTAGTACAAAGTGGGTGGCACCGTGCCCACGGTTCCCACGAAGCTCTTTGGTCTGTGTGGGGCTGCTCCACCTTTCCCTCTTTCCAGAAGGCATGAGGCCTGAGACTCATCTCCCAATAAAACAGTTTGACCTTGTCCTTGATCATTTTAGATTGTCTAAGTAGATGACCCTCCACATTTCACAGACTGAAGCCTTTGCTGTTAAAAGCCAGACTCTCACTACAATGAGGGTAGGAGAATGGGGTGTCCCAGGCAAACCTGAACACAGGCAATACTGCATTGCTCCTTGAAACTGCTCTAGCTTCCATGTAAAACCAGATGCAATGTAAGTTTGCCCCAGGCTCAGCAAGGCATTAACCTGTTGAAAGATGAAGGCAGAAGGGGAATTCACATCTGAGTGTTTTTAGTTATTACACAGAGAAAGGAAGAAAGGGCAGGAAAGGAGAGCAGTCACAGGGAACTGTGCCTGCCAAGGGAAAATCTGAGCATCTCAATAAAAACCAACAATCCCCAGAGGCACCATTTTACTTTCTTCTGACTCCAGAAAAGTCGGGGGACATCTTCAATTTTGACACTAAGGAGAACAGGTGCAGAACAAAAGTGCTTATGGGCCACTCAAGGTATTTTCTTTCATTTTTACTGCTGAAAGAATGCAAGAGAAGGCAAGGCAAAGCCTCAGTAAAACAGACTCCCAGACCTGGGCTTGGACCCTCTAAATTGTGCAGAGGTAACTGCAAAAACAGGATGGAAATTAGAGCACTCGGGCTCACAGTGCTGCTGATAGTATTCTGAATGTATCTTTACTAGACTTGCTGTCAGAGAGGCTAAAATGGTAGAACAAAGCCCAGCCTCATCCCAGAACTTTGCTCCTCCATTTAAGGCAGGAACAGCCAGGGGAAATGCTCAAAGAGACCTCCACACTTCAACCCAGAATCAGATCCTAGGTCTTGCTACTGCAACTTGCATGCATCTTAAAGCTATTGGAAAATTGATTCAATTGTCCTCCTATTGAAGCTGTTAGGATTTTTTAATTTATTTATCCCTCTCTGTCACTAAACAGTTCATTAAACCCAAGTCTCGGAGGGCACAACTTTAATTAGCCCTTTGCAGTCTCTAGGTGAAAAGGAAACCCTCAGAAGTTGACAGGGACAGTTGCTTGGCCCTGTGCATGCTGAGTCACAGAATAATTGATGTTGGAAACTCTGGAACAATTATTCTCCTCCCTCTCTAACCTCAGGCTATGTGGGGAACTTTTAGGAGTGAATCTGCTGTGGATGTGGGGACACTATCTCAATCAGGAACGTAGAAATGAAGATCTGTCCTTTGTCTCCCTTGCTGGACACAACCTACCTTGGCTGCCACAGGGGTAAAGGAAACCAGCTACCTCTATTGAGAAAGTTTGGTGGTTTTCCTAGCCCTAAAGCTCTCTCCTAACCTCCCCATTTGCTATTTTAAGCCACTTCCTTTTGAACATGGGGGATTGTCCAGAGCCACTCATTTGCCTTCTGCAAACCAGACCTGATGTGTCTAAAAGATTATGCAGCCATGAACAGGGGGCAAATTCAAAATTTAACTGGAAAATTTCATTTTGCATGGACTTACAGCAGCTCTGTTCCAGTCTAACAAATGCATACAAAGACAGACATCATCGTCATCTAGTGAATAAAGACATCCTATCCATTACTAAGTAAAAATATCAGAGCACATGGAGAAAAGCTCCCTTCAAACTGTAATGAGCACCCTTTCCTGGCTGGAGAGAGTGCCTGCCATGACCATACCAAACACAAATCTCACCAGGGAACATTTATAAAACTGCACCTTTATAAATGAAATCTTGCTCAGTAACACAGAATAGAATAAAACATTAGAAGCCTTTAATTTAATCCTTACTCATTATGGATGTAAGATCCGGATCTCGTAGTACTCAGACCCCTCATTCCCCAAGGCATTTCCCAAGCAGGTAGCTGAGGTCCTGCAGCCCTGGAGAAGAAACAGCCTTAACTGCTCATTGCTCTGCTGAGCTTCGTGTACTGTTTGCTCTAAATCTCTCTCTGTTTCTGCTGGTGACACTTACGTGTTTCTTCAACACTATCTTTAAAGCATTTCAGCTTGTTGGACAGCACAAAGAACTGTAAAAGCAATTACCTTCAAGTTTTAAGGAAAAAAAAAAGAGAATTCAGCTACCACAGTGCAAAAGCTTTCATTAGGCTACGTGTAAATTTTGCTGCCAGTTCAGCTCAGATTTTCTTCTTTGTATTCCAGATCTTTCATTTCAGACAGCTGAACCTGAATGCCTTGGCCTCAAATTCCTTGCAGGAGCATACTGACCCCCTCACACAGCTAATAATCTCTTCTCTCCTGTTCCATCTCACCTTGAAGTATAAGCATCTGTCATTATCCAGAAATCAGCAGCATTGAAAAAATAAGCAGCCTTTCAAGTCAGGCAGTCGGCTGCTCCTCATGTCCTTCCATGAACTCAACCTACTTTCACCTCTTTAATTGCCTGCAAAGATTGAAACACGTTTACCGTGCGCTGACTTTGCAAACCACGCACTGAAATGGGAACACTTTGGAATAAATTACACTGAGAACTAAACGGCAGACAAAGAACTCAGAAAGCAACCTACAAACATATGAACAGATTTGCAGTGCCAGGATGTCATGGCTCCTGAGTTAAAGAGGCACATTGCCCCTTGAGCATCACAGTGCTGGGCTCTGCCCCTTTGTAATTTGCAAGGCAGGAGTTGCTCTTCCCCTGACAAATACCACATACAACAGCCACAGATGGTGAGTTGTGTTGCTGCTATGCCCAGGAGACAGATGCCACCAGAGGATAGAAGCAAAGCTACTGTATTCAGCCTGGTGGCAGTAAGAAAACAAAAATAAATGTTGTCCTGTTCCCTTCAACACTGAAATGTATTATTTGCAATTCTCCTAGTCCATGTTCTACAATTTCTGCCTTGTTCCCTGCAAGCAACACCTACCAAAACCCCAGCCTATTAACTGAAGTTCTCCAAAACTCAAAGGCCAAGCAGGGAGTGCAGGGCCCAGAACTATGAACTTATTTCACTTACTACTGAACTATCACAACATAAAGACAGTGAGAGATGCCAAATCAGCTCCCCAAACCTGGCTAGTTACAGGGGCTCTTTTAACCAAAGATAACATATACACACACAAAAAACCAGCATGTTAGTGAAACAGAGTTGTCCTTGAGTTGATTTGTAGTTAGTTTCTGAACAGGGTCCATTTTTCTATGCCCCTAGTCCAACTTTGAGTTGCTGGGACAGAAGGAGAAATCTGGTCCCACACTTAACAGATGGCTTTTGTTTTTTCCCAGATGCTAAGTACATACAGTACTCTTTAAAATCTCCTCGAAGTGCAGGAATGCAGAGCTAGACAATAAATTCTATCTCCCAGCTTCCTCCATGTCTAGCTTAGTTATGATGTGGTTTATGTTGTTGCAATATTGACCTGAAATAATAATTGCAAAAATAAATCACTATGGCTGAGCAGTGCATTCAATCTCATTCCTGCTCCGTGCTCAGACCAGCTTTGATGCTCCTGAGTTTTGCTTAAGCTTAAGCACCCTTAAGCTGCACTGTTCTATCAGAGCATCTTGAAAAAGAACTAGCAATAGGAGTTTCCACAAACCTCCTCTCTTACTGCCTCAGCAGGATTGCTCTTTGTTCTGCAAAGGTGTGCTGCTTTTCCCTTTAAGAGGAGAAACTTCAATCAAAGAAGTTAACCCAGGCTTGGAGGAAGCTTGAAGATTGTCTAAGAAAACCAAAAGCAAAGGGGCTGGGGCAGATGCAGGAAGGAGGAACTAGGTAGGTTATATACAGCTTGTAAGGCGACTCCTCTGCCTGAAAGAAAAGATAAAGCAACTAAGAAGACACTTGATTGCTAGTGACTGACCCTGAACCAGCCTCCTGTAGATATGGGACCCAACCTATGGCACCAGGGTAAAATCCTTCTGAGGGATTCTGCAGAGAAGCACCAACTATCTCCCACAGCCACGTGGAAGATTCAACCCCTCTCATTCCTGTATCAGGCAGGGACTTCAGGGGACACGCTGCCCTAAATCAGTTTGCATAAGGACAGTTTTTATCTCCCCCATATATCTTTATCTAAAAACAAGAGTACATTTGAATAAGGGCATGGCTGCAGCCACTGCAGTCATGCAGGCAAATGCTGATCTGCTCATCTGAGTTGTTCTCAGCGGCTTTGGACACCCATTTGTCAGGCCTGTTCATCTGCTGTTAATATGCACCCAAGAGAGGTACATGGACAATTTAACAGAGGAAGAAAATGGTAGAAGACAAAGAACAAGAAGCAAAAACACATCGCTTGATATTAAATAATAGAAACTATTTGCTACATTAAAATAAAAAATCATTACAATACTCAGAGCATACCTGGACAGCAGCAATCACGTTTCACTTGCACATATAACACAGCTGAAGGGTTTAATCAGACAGAGTCAAATGTCTAATAATTGCCATTTCCAAAAACCAGCTAGTGTCTCTTGTGAGATCTGGAGCACATCATTAGTCCCTGCTGCAGAAAGAAACACACTGACACCCTCCATCCAACCCAGCTGTCCTACTGTCTGGCCTGACTCCCCATGATTATACCAAAAGCCAGCCAGCAAAGGAAGAAGGGGGAAAAAAATTAAGTCCGTTTCATGATTGGTGGGAATTCATGATTTACCGCCATCAAAACCTATCAGAGCGGAGTGATGTGATGCCAACACTTGGCTAGGGAGAAGTAAGAAATTTGCTGAAAAGCAGGAGCACTCAGATATAGCTTCATCCATGCCCTCTTTTCCTCATTACCCACTAAAATAAAAGATTCAGGAGTTTGTGCTTCCTCTGTTGCGGACTGAAAGCACGAATAGTCCCCAAGGGTTTCACAGTTTTCTGTCAAGTTAATAGAGTGGATGTGGAACAATTTTTTTGGAATACAGAATTTCCATTATAATTTTCAAAAAATATTATTAAACTACTCTCTAAAAAAAAAAAAAAAAAAATCCTGATATCCTCTTTCCCAAAAAATGAATAGCTACCAGAATAGTGCACTTGTTATTGCACTAGTTGTTTCCATCAGCTCAGTGCCCAAGGCATAAAAGTATCTGTAATTCCCCAAGCATAAATATTTCTCTGTATGTGGGCTCCAAGCAGAAACCTACTGACTTCATGGCAATCGTGAAAGTCAGCCCAAGTTAAGACTTGTCCACATCAGGATCACTGACATGAAAGAGCACACACTGATACCTCCATCTGCAGTTTTAGTGCCTCCAACAGTTTCATGAATCCAGGTAGTTCCTGGATTATTAATCTTTGGCATCTTCTTTAAGATTTAACCCAATCTACTGCTGCATGCCTTACACTCAGAATGCTTGGACTGAAACAGATGAGAATGTGAGTCCTTCAAGGCACCACTGTAATTCTGGTCTGCAGAGATAATGAGTCTCTGGGACCCCCTAATAGCCTTCCAGGATGTGCTCCTGCATCACACAGACAACCCCCAGTCTATGCACACACAGCCTCAGGGTCGTGTTGGGCCACACTTGCCACAGCCTGACCCTTAACAACCATTTTGACGGTGCACAGAGCCAGTCTGAGTCCATAAACATCGCCTCTCTGCAACCTGAAACCAAGACTGGTTTTCCAAAGGTTGACTTGAATCAAACTGAACTCCTTCTCAAAATAGCATGTCCAGAGGGAAGCAATCACATTTTTTATTTCCAGCAGTGAGAAAAGGTCATTCCCAACCCACAACTCCTGTGCCGTCACTGTTACCTGTGGGTACTCTGCCAAATGCAGAGCAGCTACTCACTCAGATACGCTGAGTGCTTGCTTCACGGTTTCCTGCTTGCTGCTTCTTTCTCCCAGCGCTCCTTGGAGATTTCTCAAAAGCTGCCAGCTCATCAAGGAACCCAGGCTGCAAGAAGACTCCATAGGACTGGCTGCCTAACCCACATCAACATTCTAAAAGTCTAACATGATATCCAAAATATGCCATATTAGATCTCAGCAAGCAATTAATGGGATGTCCTCTAATAGCAGCCTGCACAAAAAGGTGAGACGTAGACCAAGAGCAGGCTTTGGAACTAAACACATCACCTCCATGAGTTGCTCAAGCATCCCAGCACAGGATGTGTTTTAAGACGTGGATACAGTCTTTCAAATCATCCTGTCATTCCTGCTAGAGTGCAAGTCAGACAAGGAACTCTTTGGAATATGTCCGCTCCTGTCACTATACTGAAACAAGAAACCAAGGCAGGGACAAATCAGAGATTTGTTCAGCATCATCTAGAATGTGTAGGATAAATGACCACTCCGATGTGACTCATCTGTTTTTCTTTGGCTGCTGCTGGAAGACAGCAATGTCACACCACACACCTCAGGGTGTTCAAAGGCATTGTTTCCACCAGGTCTTCTTTAACTGTGTACATCTCTGTTTATCCTGATTTCTGCTTCCACAGGCATTTGCAAGATCTGAGCTCCTCACAAGTGATACAGAAATGAGCAGACCTTGATGAATGATTTGCCTGTCATCTGCCAGCCTACTCTCCCCTTCTCTGTATCTTCACATCAAGCTCCAGCCTGGCTTGCACCAAAACGCAGGAAGCACCCAGAGGTGCCATGTCACTTCACCTATTCCCAAGCACCTGAGGAGTGAGAGCAGACCTCAAACAAGATCAAGCTTTCCTTAATATTAGTTCCTGACAATTTGCATGGAAAAAGACATCATTGCATGACTTTTCTGGCTTCCATCAGACATTAGCAAAGATCCACAGGTACCTTCAGTTGCTGTTGCTTTCCAAGCTCTAAATGACTGGCAATCCCAGAGCAAAATTTACACTAATTCAGTAATCATCCTGTATTTATTCAAAGGCTTATAATCTCCTGAGCAAAGACATTCAAAAGGCTTAAAGGAGGGAAAAGCTGCTGACAGTAGGGCATGCAAAGAGTCACTCATAATGGCATCTTAAGAGGGTCTGTAATCAACAGGATACACATGGCACAAGGAGTCAGATTAGCTGTCTTGCTAAAATGATTTGAACTGTGATGTGGGCATGAAAATGAGGCAGGCAAATAAAAGCATGTAAAAAAGTGGGATAAAGATGAAGACAGGTCTGCATTATGATACTATACCAGGTCACCAATGAACATTTTGAGGCTGAGAGTCAAGCTGTCAGTTTCACGGAGGTTCTTTGGATGTTTCGGCTAAATGGGAATTTTCTTGTCATCTGTCGACATTTGGATCTGACTCACTCTTCTTTCTCTTCTCCTCATATGCACTGTGCACTCTTTCGTGTGTATACGCCTGCACAGAGGTTCATTTACTTCACACAAATGTACCCAGGTATTCTTGGCATACTCTGGTTATTCTAAGCCAAGAAAAGAGCATTTTAGCCACAAAGTAGCTCCAGAGTGTGCCCTGGCAATGCAGTCTTTTCCCTCCATGTCCTATCAAGGTGCCTTATATTTGATATGCTGAAATCACAAGCCATCATTGCCTCTAGAACTGACAGGGGAGCAGTCTTCACAGTCCATTTAACCTCTCTATTCAAATGGCAAATCGATTTTTCATGACGCAGACATCTGTCCCAGTAGGGGCTAAACCAACACTCACCAAATTTTTCTTCCCAGATTACAGAGCAGCTATCAGATAGTAAAGACTTCTCTGACAGTGACTCAAGTTTTATTTGAATCACTGCTGGAAAGATGAAAGCCTTCTCACTTTGTGAGACAAATGTGAGAAAAATCATCCCCTTGTGAAGAGCAGAGCACACAAAATGTCTTGTTCCCAGAGCACAGCGAACATCTGTGCCCTGGGAGCTGAAGCGCTGCTCAGGCACACTTAGATCACTCCTGACGTTCACTCCCAGTATCCAAAGATCTGGGACCATCAGGGTGTGTAGTGGTTTCACGTTTACTAAATTCTGGTCTTAGTACTTAATCTTTCGGTGGGAGAGAGACTAGGAAAAAAAGCAGGCTCAACCTTAAAATTAACAAATAGTTTATTAACATAGGCCAAAAGAATAGGAAAAAGAAAGTTGGAAAAAACTAAAACAGAATGAAACTTCAAAAACACTCTTCCCTCTTCTTACAAACTGTTCACTTTCTTATAAAACAACACAGAGACAAAACTTCTAATTTTCAGTCAGTTTCACTATCTGACAATAGCCTTTCATCAATTCTTTAGGGAATGAGTATCTTTTAGAGTCATGGATCCCACTGACAACTAAGAACAGTTCTCTTGTGGGTTTTAAACTGTCACAAAAACAACTGCCCGGAGAAACCTGCCTTTGTGACCCTCCCAGGAGCAGTTTCCCAAGCTGCTTATGGGTCATGGGTCTTAGACTTTTGCATACTGGGGTGTCACCTTTTAAAGATGAATAACTCCTAAAGCAAAGAATTCTTCATCTTAAAGTACAGAGATATCTTCTCACTTCTTCACTGGCGCAGGGGGCTTCTCATCTTTATCTCTGTTCAAGAGATAATAATTTTATAGTAATAATATCTTATAGGATAGTACTTAGTTCATCACAAACACCTTTGCTTAAATCTACACACAAATCTAAACAATCATCTCCCCAAATGCATATCGTTCCCATGATTTAAAGGAATGATCTAAATAGAGAGTTCATTTCCATGGCTCAAGTAAGAATGGAGCAACCAACTCTTCAACCCTCTGTCCCAATAGTCTTTTCCCTCTTGCTTTACTGACTTCATGCTGTTTTTCTTTATGTTCACTCTGTCCTTTCTTACTCTCTCAGAGAAGGGCTAAGCTCTGGAAGCTTCATGTTGCCAGGAAAGAGTTAAATCTGCTCAGAGTCTTTGTCTCTCCCTCTGTAGCTTGTGGTGTTAGATGTTCAAGGCCTCGCTGGTGAGGGAGGAAGAACTCACACAGAAACATCAGAGATCAGAGCACCCGGGCAGTCCAGAATCACAAAAAAACAGGCAGGATCATAAATGCCTTCTCAGCCCACCCCTCGGTGTAAATCGGGGCAGCCTCAGCCCAAATGGCACCTATAGCTCTTATCAGGGGCCCGGCAGAGATCTTTCCCTGCGCCAGGGAAGTTTGGAGAAAGTGGTTGTTGTAAAGCAGCAGCCTCTCCTTCCCCCTCCCACCCGGGAGCTGATAGAATCCAGCCAGGCCTCAGGCCAGCTCCCCCCAAAAGGGGACAGCAGCAGGCCCAGCTCGAGGTTACCTCTCTTTGGCCAAAGGAAAGAAGAAAAAGGACCCACCTACCGGAAATCAAGGGGTTTTATATGGTACTTCCCAAAGTCGTAGCTAACAATTTTTAGTGGTTAGGACAGATGCCAATATTCCAACTAACCCTCTGATAGGTCCTTGTCTTTTCTAAAGCAATTCTCCGGTCCTGACCTGGGGAATCATTCTACATTCCTCTATAACTAAAAAACCAAACTGTACTAAGCCATGACAGGTTGTTGAAATAACACGGGAGATTCACTCAGGCTTGCGGAACTCAGCCACAGAGCAGAATTTTATCCTTGCTACACCTGGAGAATGAAAGCCAAAGCAAGATTTCCTGTGGAGTACATTTGACCAGGCCTACATTAAAAACATCATTGTTCAGAAAGGAAAGGCCAAGGAGCCTCTCACCCCCAGGTGAACAAGCACATTGCAATACTCTGTGGTAGCCAACACAAAGACAATCAAATCATCTGTAGAGAAACTGCCTGCAACTTTTCACTACCTTTTGGGGGCTCCTTTGCAGGAGTTTAAATTCCCTGGCATTCAGGTGGTTTTAGAGTCTTTTTTGCCCTCTGCAAAGCTCTGAGCCAAACGGATGAAAGAGACGGAGTCTTCAAGGTTGCATGCTTCGAGTTTATTGTTTCTTATCTTACAATTTTCTCAGTGTCGAAAAGATGTTTGCCGCAGCTCGGACATCTGACGACTCCTCCCGTCCCAGGGCTGTCCTTATCTTTTATACTAATTGCTACGTATTCTTTGTTTACTATTTCTTACCAATGTCTATCACTATTACTAAAAAGGTCATCTTTACTCTAACTACTCACTAACTACTTTGTGCCAACATCACTGCAGAAATGGAGTGAGGGAACAAGAAGGAAGAAGAAGGAGACAACGCCCCAAATTCTCCATCTTGCCCCATTCACTTCAATGCCAGAAATCCCAAACCACTGTTTTTTCACCCTGTGATATGCTAAACTACTATTTTTCACACTTTTGTGGTCTGTAGACCCTCTTGCAGTGCAAGAAGCCTTTCCCATGGACTGAAATCAAAGCCAGTGTCTCTCTGAGCTCTGGGCTGGGGTCCCAGACCCCCCTCCCAGGTCCCTGACCCTCCAGGGCAACCAAAGGAATGCCCCGGGCTCCAACAACTACCCAGAGCTCCCCAGTTACCAAAAGCCTCAGAACAACCTTCTCCAAGCACTTCCAGCACCAACAGCAAGGCATACACGTGGCATCAACCACACATTAAATGCACTGAACAGTTTCTGGACTCTATCTTATGCAACACATAGTCAGGATGACCAGAAAAGTCAGACCAAGCTGCAACCTCTTCCAGCACCTTAAAAAGCTCACTGATGCCTAAGGTAGGCACAGTGCCTTTTAGTCACACACTGTTTGTAGGAAAAGCCTCTTACCCTGACAAGCATCTCAGCTAGACATTTTAACTACTTGCCCTCTGCAAAGAGTCCAGATTTATCTAAGCTATTGCTCTTACATAGAAAAAGACAAAACAAACCAAAAGAGCACTTGTGTTTTGAAAGGATTACAAAAAAATTGCCCAGACTCAATACTTTTAACAATAGGAAGAACTTTATGGCACCTTAACTACTTAAACCACCTACCAAAGAGCAGCACCTTCAGGCTCGGTTTAGACAGAAGGCTGAGGCATAATTTCATGCCACAGCATAGAAGAGAGTGGCAGTGGTTTAGCAGACACTGCTGAGAGCAGAGAACTACCACGATTCTTCACAATGTCCTCTGTGAGATTTTTAGAGCAGCCTCCAAGGCCATGCAAAAAACACTCATTAAAAATAAGGAGCCATGCATGGCCTGGGTGGGAAGGGAGAGCTATTTAAACAGATTGGCTGCATTTATGGCCTTCCTGCTTTTGATTAGGATTTTAAAAAGACAAAATGGAAGGCATGAGGAAGAAATGGTTGCAGGAGCTTGAACACAAGAAGAGAATTCAGACTGGTTTGGGCAGCCAGCACTCCCAGCCCTGCTCAGCACACCAGCCCCACACACCACTGCTGCTCAGCCAGGGCTTAAAGTGTCTCCAGCACTTTCCTCCAGTCACTTTCCTGCCTCAGAATCAGAAACGACCACTGAGTCATGTGCAGTGACTGGAGGAGATAATTCTGCAGTTATGAGCAAAAGCAGGCTGGTCTGTCTGATCACAGCAAAGAGAAGAAATAATCTACAAGCAAATGTCTCCATTAATATATGCCCCATATTTTCAACTTCTGCCTTAACCTTAAAACTGTTTTTCTGGCATTCTTCTAGTTCTCTCCTATTAATTCTTTATTCTCTGCAGCAACATCTTTCTGTACTCCATATTTAATTTATCCTCACAGCATTCCCAAGGTGTTAGCTGTTAGCTGCCACCCTTATGTTAAAAAAAGTAATGAAGCACAGATGCTAAGATCTGGTTTCAGGCCTACAAGTTCACACATCGTGCTTTCATGTGGGCTGTATGTGTCCAGAGATGCAGCCCAAGCCAGGAATCATCTCTGGGTGCAAATTCTCAGGTGGGGCTGATTGTTTCTCTTGGTGATTTGTCCAAAGTCTGAAAGAACTTGTGATAGAGAATAGAATTAAACCAAAATCTCTCAAATACCAATCAAGAAATGCCTCTAACAGACCCATCTTTTTATTACATTTCATACAGTTGCTGCTTATTTAATGTAACAGTGACCACTAGTGTCCCCTCTTGTCTCCTGATACCGCAGGATGCACTAACAGAGCCAGGACCCAGCTTGATCCTCTGCTACCCCTCAGAAATCAAACACCTCCTGGTAGAAAATTTCGTGTTTTACCACTGCACGCAGCTGTGCTGGCACTGGAGCCTCCTGGATATATTTTTATAGTGTCAGGTGATGTTAATTTTTGCTCAGAGCACAGTCCTGCCTACAAAGGGAAGGCAGAGCAGCATTCATCAAGTCCCACTTACCTGAGAGAACCTGTGTGGTTTCATTTCTGAAACGATTCAGCCAAAAGCAGTCAGCATTATCATCACTGTTGAGCCACACTGTCATTTGTCACCCAGCAGATACACATTTTCATGAGCTACTTTTTTCCTTCTTTTTCCCCTTCTAATTTAAGCTTTTAAGTAATAGAAATATTAGTACCAGCTAACACAGCTTGAAAAAACATTTGGTAACAGGACTTCACTGGTAGACAGAGAGACATCACAAATATGAACCAAAAATGTCCCTTACCATTGTTTTCATTATTGTTGGGAGAAAATGTCAGACACTCAGTCAAATGTCAAAGATCTACACCAAAAGAGATAATGACAGTAATTCAGTCGTCTCTGAAAAGCAACAGATCCCAAAAGCTGTTATTTTGACACTTTTTTCCCTCCCTTGGAAGCATAAATACCTCAAACAGAGGTGGTCTTCGAAGATTGCAGCATGTATTTTGAACTGAAAGCAGGGGCACAAGATTTGCTGAATCCACAGACAAGGGCACAGACAAGTCTACTGACAAGGGCATTGCCTGCTTTTTTACTGCTGTTTCCTATCATACACACTTGAAAGAAAATAAACAGAACTAGATTTAAGGACAAAAATTACACTGATGCTTTCGACACTGAGGCAAATACTTCCCTCCAGTGGAGCAGTACAGGATTGCTCTTTTTTTGTCATAAACCCTTCTCTGGCTATTTTAACTCAAACCATGCAAGCTGGTTTTTCTGGAGAAGGTGGAATCTCACTTGTGCTGGAAGAAGGAGCTACGAAAGAACTAGGAGTGTCCAATTACTAAAAGGGAAAAGCAGTCACAGGTTTATTTCACAAATTAAAACACTAAAATAAAAAGCCAGCTAACTAATCCAAGAACCTTATTACAACTTCACTGTCATAAATGTAGTAACTTCAACCAGTGCCCTTCAATTTATGCTGGAGAAGATGACATTTGCCTACTTTCATGCTGAAAAGAGAGCATGTCCAGCCAAAATGTCCAGAAACGGTTCTTCCTTTTTCAGTTTTGCTTTTCTCTCTCCTAAGTGCTTTACTTCAGAAACTGAGGTGCAGGTGCCAGATAAGTCCAGTAGAGACAGTCACTCTGCAGTGTCTTTACCCAAGGAAAAGGAATGTACCCTCCCTAAGAAGTCTCCTCTCACATTCATTCCCAAGGAAACAGACAGTTCAGAAACCACAACCCAACCCTAACAGTTAGAGTGTGCAGTCCTCAGCTGAGCTCAAGACAGCCAGAATGTTAAAACACAGAAAAGATTAAAAGAGAGTTAATCTTACTTTTTCCTGAAATTATTGCCACTTTTAAGGAAAATTTTAAGAAGGTAAAGGTGTCAGCAGCACGGACTATTGGTAAAAAGGGGTTAGACCTTTGGTGAAGATTAGATCCTCGTTTATGTCAAATGCATAAGCTCCTGTGGTGTTCTAGCACCATGAATAAATGCATACATCCTCAGTGTGATCTAGGAAACATGGATCTAAACCTACAAGCAGGTGTTCATCTATCATTTCCAGAGAAATCTGAAGGCAGAGAAACCATACTCCCCCACCAGCTTTGAACTCCAGAGGTCACCAAGTATCCCTACACATTGCTGTGCCCATTCCCCAATGCACCATCAGCTCGACTGCTTCACCTATGCATTAGTCCTTAGGGGTTCCTATGTAAATATTGTCACATTTACAGAACCGGTCCAGGCTCTTCCCCTACTTCTTATTCTTCTGGATCACCCCTCTGGCTGTCAGCAGCATCCTATTGTTGTCAGAACAACTGGAACATCAACAATTTATTGTGACTTCAGGTGGAAATGAGAGAAAATGAACGTTACTTGAGACATGCTTTCCATACAGTCTGACTAAACTCAGTCTGGCAATCCATAAACACAAGACTCTGCATCTCAATACTAGTGCCTAACAACGCCCATTGCTCCTAAATAAAATAATGTCCTTTTCTAATTTATTTTAAGTCATTACTAAGCACATTTTAAAGTTTATGAAGTTTTGTGGTCTCCCTTTACAGTGAATATATTTGGTTACAACTAGTCTAGTATTACAGATTGAAAAACAGGGTTAAACACAGAAACTCAAAAAAGCTTCCAAATACTCAAGACAGTGACCATTGCTGACTTTAGAGGAAGATGAGAAAATGCAGGGCTGTCCTTGGGCCAGACATCACTACAAAACTAGAGGATAATGATTTCCATTTCCACTAGAAACATGGTCGATTACCCGCTGCTGTCCTCCACACAAAGGCCCCAGGGGAAAAGGGATGATTTCCCAAGGGACCATGCTGCGCTGGCAGCCCATGTCTCTATGTCACCTGTCCCAGAAATCGCATGAAGGGTCAAGTTCCCTATGATAATGCAAAGTCATTATCACAAGAGGATGCAAGTCCAGACTCTTAGAAACCTGCCCTGTAAAGGAAATCCCAGCCGGAGCAGCAGCCCTCAACTTCTTGCCCAGGGTAGGTTGTGCCACAGCCTCGCTGTTACATCATTATGGATTTTGCAGTCAGTGTAGCCTCTAAGCAGAGGTGCCCTTTGCTTGTATAAACTAATTGAGCACATGTGTGCTTGACATTTCACGTGGCATTACCACCTTATTCCCTGTTCCCGGTGACAGTGTCAAAAGGGCAATCAATGCAGGCAAGGAGTAGGAAGTGCTGTATCCAATAGGTTAGGCCTTTCAGCTGCCAAAATGTGCTTTGCCATATCAAGTGATAGTGAATGAAACCAAGTTAACAAGCTGGTACAAGAATGAACTGATATCTCTGCTGCCTATGTCCTTCTAAATTAAAAAAGTTTCCCAAGTCAGAAAACATAAAATGATGACATTTCAGGTATGACCTCCATGAAACACTAACAAAGAAGTTCTGAATACCTCTTAGAAGTTTTTAATGGCCATACATTGAAAAGAGCGCCTGGGAGAGAAGTTGTGTTCGTTTCAGAGGCTGATGATCTAATAACAAACGAAAATTAGACTTATTGGGATTGGTGGGTTCTCACGTACTGCCAACCACGCTGTGCTCCTGAGAGTACTATTGGTTTGGTCAAGGACCAGCTGGTTCTGTATATGCCTGCTCACAGCAGCACAAACGCTGTGGGGAAGACTGCAAAGCATTGCTAATCATGGTGGCTCCTATATCAAGCATTAAACTGATATCCCAGCACTGCTTCTAGGCCCCCGGTTTCTAGACTTGTCAGTCTGAGTGAGCTTTGCCAGATGTTTGCCTGATCAGAAGATGTGGATTTGAGCCTTGAACCATCCTGAGCTTGGATCCTTGCTGCTCAGGAACTACTTTTCTCTTGGATAGTAACAGAGCTCTCAAGATTGATTTGAGATCTCAGTACCTCCTTCACCAGTTCAGGAAACATTGGGAGATAGAGCAGTGCCAGCAAGTGGTCTTTAGTCTGCAGTTGTCTCCCTGATTTCCAGGCCAAGCAGAAAAGAACATTGCTCCTGCATTGAACAGTTCAGTCCCACCTTGTTGAGACTGAAATCACATCAGCATCATTACAGTTGCCACCTCCAGCTCCTGCAGTGTTTCCCATCCAGTACTAACCACATCTGATAAGCCATCACACCCCTGTACAACTCTAAGACCAAACTCCAACTTCTACATCATTTCTTACTTTTTTCCTTTTCTAATGATTCTCTCATCCTATTTGCTCCATTTAAAGTCTCAGCATGATTTTTCCTGAGCTGACAGCATGCAAAACAGCTAAGGCTAGTTGTTGGGGTGAAGGGGGAAAGGGAAATCAACTTCCTTTCTGTTTCATGCATCATTACCAAACATCATGGGTTTTTTGGTTGTTTTTTTTGTTTGTTTGTTTTGTTTGTTTGTTTTTTTTTTAAAAAAAAAATCAGAACCATGCTGGCTTTGGCTTTAATAATATAGAAAGCAAAAAGAAGCCAACCCACTTCCCCACAGCTCCAAGACACCAGCCCCATGGCACCAATGAGCTTGGATAACAATGCCTGTAATTTTGCCTTAGACTAGCTGGATGTTCCTTTGAAGTTCAAAACTAGCTTAAGACTATTGGTTTTCTTGCTGATGTCTGTGCTTTGTCTTTCTTTGCATTTCCTGTGACTCTCTAGGAAAGGAAATGCAAACTTACGGTGTACAATCTCCCTAGCTAATCCTTCACTGCTCATCAGGATCGGTTTTCCACTCCACTTTTCCTCCATAGCTGCCAATTCTTAAAACCAATCATCCATGCCAAGACAGCTCTGCCACGTGGCACTGCAGGGTTGTTCAGAGAGGTCAGCAGCCAGAGACGTTCCACAGCTGTGGGTTGAATGTCACACACACAAAAAATCAGCAATAGTGAACTGAAATGACCAAATCCTCCTGGCAGAGCTAAATGTAACAACAGATTAGAGCTCACACACTTCACCTATCTTCAAAGAACACACAGGCTGCTGAAGCAAAGCCATCTTTTGATGCTCTGTGAGGAGGATGGGACACCCTCAGATGGGAAAAAGACATGCAAAAGTCCTCACCACTGGAGCTGGTTGCTCCACTGCTAAAATCCAACACCATCAAAGACACTACAGCATGTTGTGTACTCAGAGGACACATCACCTCAGTTTCTCAAGAGCATGACATCTCTGTGTCACGGAAACTGTTGTCATATTCAACTCCTTTCCTCAACACGCCTCCTTGCAAAAAGGGGATAATATTTTGCTTTTGCTATTTTTAGAAATATGGATTTGGAAGGACAGACCAGAGTAGTTCAATTCAGTGCTGCTGGGCTACTCCAGAGGCTGCACAACCAAGTGGGCTGGAAGGACAACCCTTAGTTGGGGAGAGAAAGGGGAAAATTCATAAAGCACAACACTGACACCAGCATGTAGCAATGTAAGCACAGTGACAAAGCTCTTAGCAAGCTCTTCTGTTGTGGAAGCAAATGCAGCCCCTCTTGGAGAAAAGGGTATAAAATAATGTAGAATTTTAGAAACAAGTAGGCAAAACTCT
Source organism: Hirundo rustica (assembly GCF_015227805.2). Taxonomy (NCBI): domain Eukaryota; kingdom Metazoa; phylum Chordata; class Aves; order Passeriformes; family Hirundinidae; genus Hirundo; species Hirundo rustica. Next base: position 11,350,341 of record NC_053461.1, read on the forward strand.
CCTTCCTTTCTTTGGGAAGTCTTATGGCACCTGCAGGCTACAGAAATACAAACTGTCTGTTAAAGAAAAGGCCAGTAACGGCAAGGTGACAATTTGCCACAGTTCCCAAAGCCTTCAGCGATGATGTTTTGTGTTAGGTAAGGCACAGGAACAAGGAGACAATGACAGAGGGAAGAAAACAATATCATCCAGCTATCCTAAAGCTTCAGTGCAAGAGTCAAAGCAATTATTTCCACAGCTTCACAAACCTTTGCACCTTTATGTTAATGTGTCAGACTTCATTATATTAACTGTACCTTATTTTGCCCTGGGAAAAGAACATACATATAAACATATATCTATATCACATATGTATACACACACATAACGAGAGCAATTTGTTTAGAGAGAGGAAAATGAAACTATATTCTTATTTATTTTTACTCTTCATCTTCCTGTTCTACTATTCCTTGTATTTTACTCTTTGACCAAAAATGCTCCTGCATTGACATTTCCTACTCCATATACCCTCTTCCCTCCAGAGGCTCACAGAGACAGGACCATTTTTATTATTTTCACAAATGCCTTGTAGATGATGCCAAAACACATCCTAAAAGTAGAATCAACATTTGTATCCATCATGGGGAAAATGAGGCACAGGGAAAGACCTGTCCAAGGATGCTCAAGAAACCATTGACAGTCTCTGCTTTCACCACACAGTAGCACAGACATGCAGGTTCGTATGAAAGCATCCTTATTAAAAGGACAGAAATCATCCCCAATGAGTGGATATAAGTGCCAGAGATCCAACTCAACAGCTTCGTAAATTTAGTAATGTTATCAGTCCTTGAGGCCTTTCCAGCCTTTTCCTTCCATCTTCTGCTTTCCAGCTCTGTGCTACTGGAGCGGCTAAAACCAAGCTGCTCCCACAGCACTCATCTGCTCCACAATGCAATTTTGTACTCTGCTAAAATACAATGCACATGACTAAAAGCAAAACAGTCACCACAGTTAAGGGCTGCCACAGCTTCCTATGGTTTTACTGATCTCGTGCACTCTTCTCACCCACCACAGACAGGAGCACAGACACCCCCAGTGTGAGCAGGAAGTGATAGCCCAGCCAGTCAGAGGAGTGCAGAAACTCCAAACCTCTCCATCATCTCCGCAGGCTCAGCCTCTTCCTTCTGCTAGATCAGCCCTCAGCAACTGCTGATCTGGCTGAAGTCCATTCTCCTCTTCCTACACACCCTTATTTCCTCAACAACATCCTCACACTTCCCCCTCTTGTCCTCAAGTACAGCAATGCTCTCAGCAGTGGATATTCCCAGTGACTGATCTGAACCATCTTCCTCCTCGCTGTCCTTCCTTCAAACTTTGTTTTTTCCCACAGTACCAGCTCTGATACTTAAGCTTTACAGGTGTGAACATGCAGGCAAAAGCAAATTTTATACTCAGACATTCAAATATTTGCAGGCCACACGTTTCCAGCCATCCATCTGCAAACAATATGTGCAAATACACTGTTGCAAATTCACGCTGCTGTGGTCACATACAGGGAAAGTGCAGCATCGCCAGCTGATGTACACACTGAGTTGCCACAACATGAATTGCAAACAGCTTGAAGGAATTGTTCAATTAACAGCTTCAGGCCAAGAACTACAGACTGAAAAAAGGTTGTTATTAAATGCAAACACTGAATAAATATGTGAATTTTGCTATTTCTTTCCAGAGGAAAGAACAGAAGGAAAAGCTTGGAATAAATTCTGCACTATAATTATTTCCTCCCTTTCTCCTCCCACATCTTCTCTCCTGTTCCTTGCTGAGACACAAAATTTGTGGGTTTGGTCACTTCACCCTTCCAGAGTTCTCCCAAACTCCTAAAATTAGTTTTTTGCTGAATGTCTGCAATACAATTTCATTTAGGGAACATCACAGAAGTTGAACTGAGCCATCTGTTTCCTAAGAGAAAAAGAAAATTATTTCTTTTATGCTTCTGCCTATGGTTTGTGGGTCACCAAATTAAGATTATTCAGGCACAAAAGCGTGTAAGGACTTGTTATTTTTAGAAGAACACACACAGATTTCCTTTTTAGGATAATTAACAAGCTAACATTAAAACAAACAAACAGAAGCAACAACCAAAGTCCAGCCGCAAGCTTTCATGCTGATGGAGATATTCCTCCAGGAGGGGCTGTCCTTGCTCAGAAATCCTGGTGGCACTCTGCTCATCACTGTGAGTGCTGTGCAGCTGGTGAGGCTTGGAGCATCACAGGACATGGTGGTAACCTGCACCTCCCCTGTAGCTGCGTTCTCCTGTGTCTCTGCTGAAAGGGAGGAGCATGGGTGCAACACAAACACATAAAAGGTTGATAATATGTCTAGGGGCCCTAGTCCTCAAAAGGATCACTCATGCTACAAATAATCTCAAACACCGAAAAACACAGTCCAGTCAGTGTCCAAGTTACAGTCTGTGCAACACCCTTGGCCTTTCATAGGGAGGAGTATGGGCCTGTCTGTCAAAATATCCGTTACAGACTAAAGCAGGATGTAAAACAGAAGAGCTCACGCATTTGGGGCTTTTCTCCTTTGATAGAGTCAGATTTTTCATCCAAATTCTCATTTCTCCATTAGGAAAATGAGAGCAAATCCCCAGGATCTGCCTCTGTTGCTCTGCAATCAGTGCCACCTTTGGGTTCCCCAGCAATAGCACTGGGTGTCTCCATGCTCAGTCACAAACCCAGATCCTTAAAAGACAGGACCACTGTGCAAAACCAGGACAAGTAGCCACAATCCTTCAGCTCAAAGAGAGCAAGGAGACAGTCTGTGGAGTTGCTGCATCACCAGCGCAAATCGCTGAAACCTCTCTGCTAACCTTTTCCCACAGCACTCAAGCTTTGGTCAAGGGCACTCACAAGCAAGTGCCTTGTGCTGAGGGCTGCTGTAGGGCAAAGGCTCACCCAAAGGCTTGGCCACTACGACCAGACACAGAGCTGGGACACGGCGCTTTCCCTTCCCATTTCCCAAAAGGATATTTAATGGACCGGAAAGCTTTATTTTTCACAACAGAGCCAGAAATAAAAGCACGGGACCGAGACACGCTCCTGCTCAGACCTCCCCTCCTGGATGCTATCGCAGCTGTCAGGAAGCATCAGAGCAGCTGGGCGTGGAGGCCGGCGGCGCCTGGCAGCGCGTCCCTGCACGCCGGGAGGGCAGCCCTGGCACGGGGCAGCCCTGGCAGGGGGCAGCCCTGGCAGGGGGCAGCCCTGGCAGGGGGCAGCCCTGGCACGGGGCAGCCCTGGCAGAGGGCAGCCCTGGCAGAGGGCAGCCCTGGCAGAGGGCAGCCCTGGCACGGGGCAGCCCTGGCAGGGGGCAGCCCTGGCAGGGGGCAGCCCGAGAGCCACCGCCACATAGCTGCACCTGAAGAGTCACCCACACGGGAAAGGATCAATCCCAATTCAGCATCCAAAGAGCAGAAAGGGGGAAAATCATAAAAAAATACACAGAAAGGGGAAAAGCAAAGAACAAAGCAGAGCAGCATTCAGCGTTCCTGTGCAATTGCCTCAAACAGAACAAGGATCGGTAACGGGTTGCAATTAAGCAACAAAATGTGCCCTCTGCATCGATGGATCATAAGGGAAGGAGAATTTTGCACACAAACACGTGCACGCACAGGAAGGTGGTCACACACAGAGGTTCCTGGGAACAGAACCCAACCTCAGCTCTGTCAGTAAATATAAAGTATGTTTACAAATATGGAAAGCTGTCAATGAAAGCAGAATGTGGCCCAAAAAGACCACAAGGCTCAGCTGAACAGTTTCCTTTTTCCTTTGTGCACACAGGCACGTCCTAGGTAGTGAAAAGAAATACAACCAAAGCAATCCTTCAAACATAAGGATGAGTCTCCAGCAATTTTCTAGAGTTAAAAGTTCTGCTGAAAATTACTATCAGGTATCATCATGCAATAGCACAGCTTGAAAACATTCAGCAAAGACCAGAGTTGCAAAAAAAATTTTAAGAGAATTGAAAATGCTCTTACAGTGTTTTGAAAAGCAGTGATTCTCTTACAGTCATGTGAAAACATTCATGGCTAGTCAAGCTCACATACTTCAATAAGTACTTTGTTCACTTTTTAATGATTAATAAATAGTAATTAATGAGTTCCACTCCATGTATCACCATTTTCCCTTCTCCTTATTATTATTTATATGCTTTGCCCATATGAGCCAGCTAACTAAGCACTTGTAAAGGACATGCCTCCTTCAGCTTATAGTGCAAAGCAGTAAAATATTAATATGTATTACTACCCTAATCAAATCAGATGATAATGTGCTTATATCCAGGAATTAGCTGTTTCAGAGGGGTTATCCAGCATCTGTACAAACCACAAGATCATGCCTTATGTGTGCATGTGTAATGTACTGCACAAAGGAACTTTGTTATCCTCCCTCTCTTCCTTGCATATCTTGCCTGGAGCAGCCTACAGTGAGGCACTGAGTGGGCTTGTGCTTATTGCCTCCAGGATCCTGTCCCAGGAGCTGACCCACTTGCTGCCCATCCACCTCCCTCCATGTGCTCCAGTGAATCCATCCCTGATCTCCTTCCAAGCTGAACTGCATAATGGAGAAAAAAATTAATGACAGGAGAAGGAGGGGAAGAGGATTCAATGATATAGGATATAAGCTCAGTGGCTCAAACTTCGAGAAGATCCTTTTCAATAATGATCTTACAACTCAAGTTCTTTAACCTCACCCTGACAGCAACACATTCTGGACACTGAAACACCTTGGCATGTACCTGTGTTCCCTTTAGCATCCCTTGTCAAAGGCTCCAAGACAGACAACGCATTAGACAAAGTATAGCCTACAGTACTGCTCTGCTCTGCTTGGGCAGAGCCAGAGGAGCAACACAAGAGGATGTCTTCAGTCCTGCAAAGATGAGAAGCCATGTTCAGGTAGGAGTGCTACTGCCTCCAGGCAAGGTGGGCTCAAGGCTCCCAGGACCACATGGAAGCAAACACATTGAGGCAGAGAATGGTACAAATATAATTGAACAGTTGACCAAGAATTCAAAACCTCTTTCTCCAAAAGCCTCCTTGAAAAGGGCTGTAATAGGTCACATATGTCCAACACTAATACCTCCCTGACTACTTGCACGTTTTGCCTGCTCCACCTTGCATTCCCCTTTCAGACCCTCAAAGTCAGCCCTGACATAAAACACTTATATTCAGATTTGATGCTATTACAGCGGCAGTGTGAAAGCTTTCAAGCCATTAAAACCTGCCCTGCTGATCTCTATCATTTTATATACTACGCCATGCTAACAACTGGATGGTAGTGTCACGTTCACTGGGAAATTTGCATTTTTCCTTCCCAGCACATATGCATCATGCAGATCCCAAAAGCCTGCAGAAGGAAGGTGGTAGGATGTTCTGCCCCCAAAAAGCCCAATGCAATTGGATTCTTGCATCTGCAACAAGATAGAGTGAAACCAAAGACAAGAAAAACATAGAGGAAAAGCAGTCAAGGAATGCAACAGAGATTTTTCTGTGATGATATGCTTGAAGAGTCTTTGTGCCTCATTTGCTCTCTGCTTGGTGGAAGGAGGAGACTCTGCCAGGAAAGCCCACTACAAATGGGAGCCAGCTTGAAGGCCAGATGTGGAGCTCAGCTCACTGGCCCAAAGACCATACTGGGTCAGGCTGGAAGAAACAATCCAAAGAGCACAGCACTGCAGTGGGGAAAAAAAAAAAAAAAATCCATCCTTTCATTCTTCGAAGAAATGAAGATTCTTGATTTCATTTTTTGATTTGTCCTCATATTTGAAGCATGTCCAAGACAAGTACTATCTTCTCCCTTAAGCGAGCAAATCTGCACCATCATCTCTGTGCCCGGCTCCCTGCCTCGCAAGAAGGCATCTGGAAGCAAGACAGGCAGGACATGTCCTGTAAGAGGGTCATTTCCCTGCCCCCTGTCAATGATAACCAAGGCCCTGGTGTGCAGAGTAAGGCTGTCATCTAGTGGCAAGCAAGCAGCCCGCAATTAAATCTCATTAAGAGTCCAGCAAACCCAGACCTGTGCAATGTTATGAAGGTCCACGAGCTTTTGCCATCCTCACCCCTCTCCTCTCCCTGCAGACCTGTGCATGGCAAAGACAGTATTTCTTTGTGGCATCACTTCTGCAAAGAGAATTAATCTTTTAGTACTGTCTGATAGTAAAAATTTAGACTCATCTCCAAATTTGTCAATGCCCTTGAAAATGTCTGGCTGCCACACAGAACTTTGGTTTGTATTTAAAGCTCCTTTGCCCCCTCCATGGAGGGGCAAACTGCCAATCCAGCCAAGAGCATCCTAGGTCAGTTATTTGTAAAATAACTAAAACAAAGGGAGGAAATAGGGAATTTTTTCTCATCCCAGTTCCTGCTCACCCCACAGGCAATACTCCAGTCATTAAATCAGTGTCTAGCGCTGCATCTTAGTGCAGTAACAATTCCTTGCTTGCCTTCACCTGTGGAGCAACAGCCAGCACTCACTTGGCAAAACCCAGTGCTTCCAAATTCACACCAACTACTTTAGAGGCTGGTGTTGCTCCACAAGACAAGTTCTTTGAGCGGATGCTTTATTTGCAGTAATTCTTTGTCACTGTTTCCTGTCTCTGGCGCAGGCAAATTACCACTGCCTTAAGTACAGGAGGGACATGCAACATCCTCTCCCATTTTATACAGTCAGATATGTCTAGAAGCACTCCAGAATCATCTCCCTACCCTTGCAGGTCATACAATGGTTATAACATGAGTTCAGGATGCCACACAGCTGGTTTGGGTTTTTGCACAGCCTCTCTCTTAACATCCATCTCAAGAAACTGATTATTTACAAACTTAAAATTTTTACTTCCTATATTATTAACCAGTCAGGAGCTTTGCTGAAGAGCACCTGAGTGCAGTCTCCCTGCATGTTTCCTACTCAGACATCCAGCCTAGCAACATTTTTAAGACTGGGCAAAAATTCTCAAGCAGCACCATTTTTCTTTCTCCCAAAATAAAGCAATTTGCCTCTCTTCTCAAAAAAAAAACCAAAAAATCCTACCACCCACAAGCAAAAAACTTTGCATTCAGACTCATGAAAGCAATGAAAAAAAAAAAAGAAGTGTACCCCTTCTGTGTAAAATACCAACCAATCCATATCTCCCTGATCTACCACTGTCATTCTCTTTGGAAGAGAATTACTATCCAGCTCCAGTCATTTTGTCCCTGTCAGGTCAAATTGGATCAGCTCAATGAGCGCTGCTTTTATTTGCAGTCATGTCTGAAACAGATAAATCAGGCCAGACATCAATGGAAAAATCCCAATCAAGTGAGTGTCTCAGAAGAAAAGTGTGTGTTATTACAGGGCAGCAGCATTTGAACAGATTAGCAGGTTTCTTGCTTCTTACACAGAACAGTCGATGTGTGTTCACTGAAGTGGGAGCAGTGTCATGTCCTCTTAGCCTTGGGAGGGAGGGATCTTCAGCTCTCCACCACAGGAATCCTGAGCAGCAATAACTGCAGGAAGAGTTTGCCAGTCCCTCCACATGGCACAACTCAGCAAGTCATCAGATCTTCACAAGGGAGCAAATAACATTTAACTTTATTCTTGTACCACCTGAGACACTTCTGGACCTTACAGGACACATTGGAGTCCATAACACACAATCAGAACAAGGGCCAGCGTGGTCCCTGCTCTCCTGGCAAAGCTCAGCTCACACCAATTCCTGTATGCTTCTCTTCAGAGCCAGGAGCAATCCCAACAGATAATGTGGAAGCTGTAGAAACAGGTACTTCAACAATCAACAAGATTGACCTCAAACTACACACCAGGAGAAGACACTAACTCTGCTTTCACACTTGCCCCTGACTTAAGGGACTGCAGCTCTCTCTATGGAAAGCACACTGCGCATTATGGAGCAAGGTCCCTGTGGCTCTGTGTGCAACAAAGAACAAGAACTGATTCCAGTTGATGACTGGTGATTTGATACGTTTTCTTATCAAATAGCCTCTTGTGCCTAGGCATTCTGTTCTCAATCAAATTAAGAGACAATGGACTAAAAAAAAACCCATAAAGTTAAAAGAGCATTTTTCAGAGAAACACAATTTTCCTGGTGAATCAATCTATGAAGCTCAATAGTGTCCAACACCACAGAGTGGAATGTTTCATAGATTCTTTCACCTCAGAGTTTCAAATGACAGATTTATCTGCTTTATCTCCTAGGACAGGAAAATCACATCAGGCTCTCAGTGCAGAACAGTTGGTGACCACTCGCTGGAGAGAGGCTGACATTCTCTCTACAATAGGCAAAATCATTTACAAGGTGATTGTAAAGACCTCTGCAACTCCACGAAGAAAGAGTTTTCAAGCTCTTCTGGACATCACCTGACCAGCTAAACCATGAGTCCAGAGAGCTCTGGTAGATCACCTTCTGTGTGCACTTCCAGCATTAAAAACAAAAACACATTTCCTAACCCAATGTGACTCGAGCAGGCCAAGCTACACGCTATTTCTGGAAACATGCCTTGAGCAACACTTTCATTAATCTACAGCTGTTTGAGCAAATTATTAAGGCTACAAAGCTACAGATCTTTTCCCTTTAAATCAGACATTATTGTAACTGAATATTTCTTGTGGGCTTTGAAAGTCTGCTTCTGGAGCAGGAAATATGTAACAGCCACTGAAAGTACAATTTATGGTTGGTTTTTAAACATAAGTAAACAATGCAGGCATCGAACATGCAAACATAACTGTAGCATCAGCCTTAGACACTCAACAGATAGTCTTCTCCATACCTTTGCACTTAAACACCTGCAGTATAGCACTCCAGCCAGCTCTAAACCCCACTAGGTTCTCCTCCAGGGTCTTCCCTTGTACCAAACTTGTTGATGTTGATATCCATGAGAAGCTGCACCAATCTCTCTTTCTTTGGGACTGGTTCGTTGTTTTGTCTTTTCCAGACATGGTAGAAAAAGACTCCCCAGGGCAAAAAATACCCCTTATTACATTTTAATGTAGGACTTGGCACCATGAAGACTTAGTCTGAAACTTCTGGGTACCTCAGATGTGAGGTGACTAGAGATTCCTTTAAGTGGCAGGAGGTTTTCCAGGGAGCTGATAAAAAGAGGCACTTGGGGAATCCAGAAATGCACCCAGAAGCAGAAAGCCACTAACACCCAATTCCTGAAGAGTAAGAAAGCCCTACAATTCACCCTGACTCTGAAGCATCCTGCACCACTCCAACCTTTGGGGCTGACTGCTGTTCTGGTAAGCCTTATACTACTTGCTTCCAAGAGCTGGAAGGATAGGAATCTCCAGGAGAAGTTTGAGGTTTAGGAATGATCCCAGGTCCATCCTGCAGATCCTTCAGCCCTTGCACCTTCACTACAATGTACCTATGATCCACAGTCTCCAAGTCTTGTCATCTTACACTACTCATGTTTCACCCAGAGGAGGACTCCTTCCTCCTGTATCACACCCCTTCCAACTTAATCCCCTTTTTTTCTCCTGCTTCACACCCAATCTTGCTTGCTTAGGCTGACTAATCTCTCCCACACAATGTCACACACAGGCAGCAATCCTTGCTCTTCCATATCAAACACTGTGGGTGTAATCCTCTGTTCCATATTTCTGCAGAACTTCCGTCTTTCTCCTGCACCCGTCCTTTTCCCTGTCCTCCCACAGTCACACAGTCGTAGACTCTTGTGCTGAAGGGCTCAGAGAGACTGGCACACCACTCTGATAGGCACGTGGGATATCTACCCTACCCTGCACACTTGCTACAGGCAAGCCCTGTATAAGTTTAGCTCATTCTAAATTCACTGACAACCCCACCCAAAGAAAGCTGAGACCTCCTGTGAACTGGATGCGCAAAATTAAATTAACAAAAATTCATTTTCAAAAGCACCATAAACATTTGCTCGTGGTCACATATTGACTGCTCGTTGCTGTGACTGCTGTTCTGCAGAAGCCCTCAAAGCTTCTCCCCCCTTTCCTACCAGCAATGCCTGGGAGCAACATGGCATCAAATAGGATTTCTGTGGCAGTGAATATGCTTTCTCATTGCTTTTTATATTTTTGTCCCTTAGTGCTTGCTCCATCAGAAGTTTTTCCTCTTATGGCATTTCAGTTCAGCAAGCTGCACATCATCCAACCAGTGATCAATGCAGCTGCTTCCCAGCCCTCCCACGGCACTGCTCAAACAGGGGCTGGAGACGCACAGTGAGACACCCACCAAGGGCTGACAGGACTTTGATGATGTGGGTACAATTCTCTCCCTGCTCTTTTGCAAACCCAGATGACTAATGAAGTATATTACATTCTCAGCAAGTGTTTTATGCTTTCTGTGGCCTACCCGAGCTAACTGCTTGCTGCTTAATGAACTGGATGAAAAATACGTCTTTGGAGACCTTGATCCAAGCTTCACTGAATTTGGTGAAGTCATATCAGCAGAAGTTTTGGGCAAAAGCTAGTAAATATCCTAATAGTCAAGAAAAAGAAGGTATTTATTCTGATTCCAGGCATGCTATCTTAAATCCAGATTGTTTCCACTGGATTAATTCTGTAAGGTGGAGGGGAATAAATGTTCTTAGTGTTTTCTGCAGTCACTCTCAATTAGGCAGTGGACAACATTTGTCCCTGTCACAAAGGAAAGTATTCTCTGCCTTACTAACCCTTTGAGCTCCCCAGTGTCGCTGATTATGGTGTGGACAAACACATCCAAGTTCTCAAGTCTTGTGCATTGCCAGTGGCAACAGCCCATCACTCTGATCACCTCTCACTGCTGAAAAGAAACTCTGAACCTAAGACCCCTGACATCACTAGAAATAGTCCCTTGATATCTCAGCTCAAGAACCTCTCTCTTGACCCTTTGGGACTAAAACAAGATGTATAAGGCCAAGAAGAAATCACCTAACTTCTGTTTTCATTACCACCCCAGCCAGCTGGGTTCAAGCCTGTGCATTTCCCCAGCCAGTCTTCCAGTTCTACAAAACAAAGGATTTAAGGCTTCCAGTAACACCTCACTGCTAAAACCTCCTGACTGAGTAATCTCCTTGTCCCAGGAGTTGCTCAGCAAGGCCGAAACTGGCGTCATACCGTTAAATCAGTTTCAGTTCAGATGAGGCTTCCACTGGTATGCTACTGTGAGGTGTGATCATGGAAACAAGGTTGGTAGGATCAAGTGAAGATCTTCAGCCAGGTTCCAGACTCTTGTTACTTGTTTTTCCCCTAGATAAGCTCAGACAAGGGTGAAACATTTTCAGAAGCACATTGCTGAAGCAGCAGGAACTTTCTTGACAAATGGTCTTTCCACACTTAATCAAGAACATTGTACAGCACCTGGATGCTCTGAATGAGGAAAATAAGCAGCAATTAGGTGCTCATGAAACCCTTTAAGATGAGAGAGAATGAAGATGCCAAGAGAATCTCCTCTCAGGTAGGTACCACACAGAAAATCATGAATACAATCTACTTAGATATAAAGGTTCTTTCCATTACTCCTCCGTCCTCACTTGCTGGCTGCTGCTGGTGGGAAGAATGGCTAAAAGATTCCTTTATAGCCCAGGAAGAGCTGAGAGAATTTTTCATTATTCTGAACCTTTACCCTTGAGCACTTCAGCATTGCAGATGAGAGATACAACCCTTACAATTAAAGATTCATTAATTGGTTTTGCTTTCTTAAAAAAAAAATAAAATAAAAAATTACTACAAGGTTCCAACTTGTACCACCTGGGCCTGAATGGATCCATGCACATGAGTAATCAAAGACCAACCCCAGGACCCTGACTTCCACCTTAATTGTCCTCCTTTTCCTCCTCCATCTATCTACTCCCTCCCACTGCACTGGTGGCAACACTAAACACAGCAAAAAGAAAATTATAATTCTAAGTAGCTTGCCAGTCTCAGCATTAGTCTCTTCACTGTAAGATTCAGAGTATAAAACTGCAGCCTACTCCTTCTCTCCATGATTTTACATGCTGCCTCCAACACACTTCCTATCCTCCTCCACCAGTGACTCCATCATCTCTGTTTCCTGGGAACTCCCTCACAGCGACCCAAGCACTATTTAAAAGCAAGACTTCATGGGTGGTACCAGACATGACTTGCAGCTTGCTCCCCAGGCAGTGCACTGAGGGTGTGTGGGCTTCAAACACAGCTCCTTCCTGCAATGTGGCCCATTAATAAATCAAACAGGACTGACAGTGCTGCAGTGTCTCCCTGCTTTGTCTGAACCCTGAGTGCTCCTCAGGAAGGCTCTGCTCAAACCCTTCATCACTCCTGCCTAAGATACTCTTCCCTTCCTGCTGAGGAATGAGGGGTTAAGGCAGCATCTTCTTCAGTGAAGCAAAAGACACTTTTTTTTTTTTTCCTGATAGAATCAGCATCTGCTAATGAGGTACCATTGTTTCAGAAAAGTTCTGTCAGCCTCTTGAAAATGCCATTTTGATCCTTCCTGAGCCTCTACATGCAGCTTTAAAATTGCATGCATGGTTAAACAGAATCCACTTTCATCCACGTTGGAAGAAAAAGGAGGTGCCTTCCTTCCTCAGTGCACTGGCTTTTTCAAACTTAATTTCTCTTTCTAGTATATTTCTTGAAAATCTGACACATCCTCTACATGTTCCTAATAGACAGCCGCTTTTTATGTCCCGGGGAAATGTTCTTCCGTTTTCCCAAAGTATAATCATCAGCAGAGATGTTCTCTAAAACACATCAGACAGGCACAACATACTGTCCACCCTGCTTTTAGGGATTACACTCTCACTGGGGAGTGGGACTTTATCTATTTCATTCCACTAGGACAGTAGGATCACAACTAAGCAGCCCCAGATATATTACCAATATTATTAGTAAAAGGGTATTAATATTTAACACAGCCATTAGTGCCACCAGTGTGGGAAGGTACCCAATTAATATTATAAGGACTGTAAAAAGCAATTCAGAAAGAACCACAGGGCACATGGCTAAATACCATTAGACTACTCAAAGGATGAAGGAGGACTCAAGCAGAAGAGTATAGGTTGCAAATTATCCCAACAGGCTAAATTGGGATTATCTCTAAAAGTTTGTGTTTAGCTCAAATTTTTCACAGGGAAGAGGAGGGGAAAAGTAGTCCCACAATCTTAAAGTGAATAATAGAGTAGTGTTTTGGTTGTTGCTGCAAGGAGAAACAGTATTTGGTAAAAGCTAGTTCATCTTCCTCTTCACACAGTTGCAGTGAGGCCATACAGGGGAATATACATGAATTTTATCTACCCCCTCCTGTACCCACCCAGCCTTGTTCCCTTGGCTGTATTCATGAAACCACCACCCTTCTCTACTCTCCCGCAAAACACTGGCATAATTCAAATGCCTAAAAGGTTTTTAAATCCTAAGACTTCTGTTGCTGTGCACTACACAAGGAAGTCCCAAGTCAGCATGCCTTTAACTCTCTTGTTAGTTCTGTGATAAGAATCACAGAATACTTTTTATTTGGTGAAAACCACAGAATGAGTTAAGTTGGAGGAGACCTTAGAGATCATCAAGTCCAGCCTTTAACCAGACACCACCTTGTCAACTAGATCATGACACCAAGTGTCATTTCCAGTCTTTCCTTAAACACTTCCAGGGATAGTGACTCTACCACCTCTCTGGGAAACCCGTTCCAATGCTTTGACAACCCTTTGTGTGAAGAGATTCCCCCTAATGCCCGATCTGGACCTCCCCTGACACAGCTTGAGCCCTTTTCTCTTGTCCTGTCACAAGAGAAGGCAAAACACAAAGCAAGGCATGTTGCTGCCTATGTTCCACCTTGGTTATTATAGAGTCAGGTAACAGGTTATCTATCATATGTTGTTTATGTACCATGAGATGGGGAGAAATAAATCACCCGCTGTACTCATCAAACCACCTATGTTAAGCCATCCCCTTACCCTTTGGCAGAAAGTGATTTTCCCATGCTAGGAGTGTGATTTATCAGCTCCTCAGTGACTTTCTCAGCCCATACACCCTACTTGCCTTGGTACCTGCATGAGAATCTGCCTTTTTTCCCATGCACACATCCTACACAAAAAGTCAAACATGTCTGCTGCCTTACTGTTAACCCTGGCCACAGCCTGTTATATTGTAACTACTTTTCTGCAACAAGGGCCAGGACTGGTCTCCCTCCATTAGAGAAAATATAATAATAATTGGGGGGTTATGGCTCTCCCTCCAACACAAGTGAAGCTGCAGTCTTAGGTGGAAGCAACTACACACAGAACAAAGCATCTCGCTTTGGGGGTTTAAGCCCCCTTGGGCCCCTGAATTGTTGCATTTGACTACGCATCCGCTTACAGATCCACCAGCAATCCAGCACTTAGGGAACACTGATGCCTAAAATCCTACATGGCATCCACTGGCCAGCCTTGACAGACTCTGGGCCATGCAAAACTGCTGCTCAAAGCCATGCACATGAGTCTCTTCTTTAGTGCCACTTCTAAACCTGGCTGCATTTGAAGAACACACCAGAACCTGACTGTCACAATTCAGAAGAAGTCATCAAAAAGCTTGCCAGAAAAAAAAGAGCAGAGAGGTTTTGTTTGCTTAATTAAAACTGGCTTCATACTGGAAATTATCATGGTTCATCTCAAATAGCAATTAAGAAAGCAGGATGTGACTGCTGGCTTTGCTCAAAACATGAGCTAAGCCTTTTCTGGACTCCAACAAATCCAAATAATGATGACTTAGCCCAGTATGGAGTAACAACAGCCCAGCACTGTCAGTCTAATTTTATCCCAAGTCACACCCCATTTACATTTTCTCCGTGGTCCTAAATTTATGCTCACACACAGATAGTGTCTAGTTTTGCAACAGAAATGACAGAAAAATCTTGAAAATGTGATTGAGCTGCAGAGGAAAATCTCAAAACCACTGGTAAATGAAAAGAGAAGCACTTTTTTTCCTTTCAATTTCCTCATTTTTGATGCTGTGTCTTGAATTTTTAATGCTCCAGCCACGAGTTTTGAACTGGCAGCCCAGGGAATGATGCCAGACATAAGGACAGAGGGCAGGACTCTGGCACCCCATGCTCATTCCATTAGCAAGAGCTTTGGCCTGAGCCACAGTAATCACCAAAGCCTCTCTCTCTCAGGCTCCTGAACTAAGCTGATTTACACCAGGCAAAATCCAACCATGGATACTTCCCTCTGCTCAGCCTCTGAGGGGACCAACAGGGATTGCTCATCTCCTGGAAACAGTGCCCTCAGTGATCCATTCAGCATAGCTCAATCCATGATATGTTCAATACGTGACCCATTCAACGAGGCTCAAGAGGCATTCGCCTCAATTTGCTGGACTCTGCATTGTGCTGGGAGCACTCCGTTTTCCATTATAAGACCCTGTCTTTTGCTGCTTAAATCTCCACCAAATTTGAGTGGATTTGGATGACATTCTCCATGTCAGGTTACATACACACTGGCACATATATATCTGTGCATAGATACAATTTGGGAGGAAGGGTGAGCATTTCATGTGCACAGTTCAGCTGTTTCCCAGGCTGATGGAAGGACTGAGCTCAACCACATCCAAAATGTCCTCGTCACCCCAAACAGCTGCAGTCTCCTGACATACCCACAAACTTCAGTGTTGCACCCAGTCACTTTGGGTCACTTTGCTCTCTGACTGTCACACATTGCAGTGCAACATTTTATGCACTGTCTATACACAGCATTCTCCCTGTCCCAAGAACTAGTTTGGCTAGCTGTAATTTTTGGGGTGCAACTGAGATCTTTGTTTCTATCAGCAACAACTCTGTGGATCTATGCATCATTCCCCATGACCCAGATGAAACATGAAAAGTGTTACAGCTGTGGCACAAGACTGGTGACAGATCACAGGTCTTTGCTGAAGACAGGAAGGAAGGACAGCACAGAGGTATAAAACACTTTGATAAAGCCTAATGTTAATTCAGTTGGCTCTGTAAACTTTTAACGAGGACATAAAGTCTTTTCCAGGACATCACAACACCCTTTCTCATCTTCCTCATGTAGTCACTAGGACATGTGGCAGCACCTCCCAGACTCTGTTTATTATTTTCATTACTTCAAACTGCAGCCCTAATAAGAAAGTGTTTACTCCCACCTCACTTCTCCTTGCTCCATCCTGTATGTTTGTGCACGGGAACAGGGTGCATCCCAGTAGCAGCAGATTTCAGACACGGATATTAAGAAGAGATAAGATAAATTTCTTAAAGAAATAGAAAAAACAGGCGATAGCTTTTGATGTGATTAGATTGGAAATTAAAATCTTGAGCTTTGAAACGCGTGGGTACAGAAGCAGTTGCTCACATGGGTCAGCCAGGAGCTGAACTAGATGCAGGGATGCAACCAATGGTAAATGTAGATGGACAGAGCTGAGCCCTCTCCCATTCCAGACCACGTAAATCTTGTCTCCAACAGAGCACAGAAGAGGTGGGCACATTTGCCCTGACACTGCTGAATCAATGGCCACAGGATGCCTGTTCTCACCATGCTGTGGTCCTGGCAGTGCTGGCCAGTCCCACACCTTCCTCCTGAACACAGCACCCTCCTTCCCTCAGTACAGTACAGACACAGTACCAAGGTGATTCATGAAGTTCATTATTGAGTCTTAGTGCCTTGATCTCAGAAGCTGGACTAGCGTACAAAAGCAGCCATAAAACACACCAAATGTGACCATACACTATGTTAGGAAAAAAATCCACGAGTCAGAAAATGACCAACCAATGTTAAACATCCAGAAACCGAGACACGTAAACAGCAAACAGAAAGAGGAGCTTCATGTAAACTGAAGTAAAGACTCCCCACAGACTACAGAAGGCAATGAAAGAAATAAAAAGGAGACTCAGTCTGGCTTTGAATTTTATTTTCTCCTTTTAAGCTGCTACTGATCTTCCCCCCCCTCCCCAATATTCAAATATTCACTGGCACAGCTTTCTATGCAAATAACCAATGGGCAACCTAAGAAGTGTGGCACAGTTCTGTTTCACAGCTCATATAAAATATCGCTACTTCAAAAATCTATGACTTACTGGGATGTGTTAGAACTTGCCAGTCTTATGACACTGCACCATAGGAAAGCACATCCCAGTAAGTTGAAGAGAAACAAATGCACACATTCTTACTGCAGTCTGGTATGTTGGTGAAAAGTTTCTGAGAGAGTTACATCATTTCTACACAACAGAGAACAGAACAGACTTTCAGCTCTACTGTTTTCACTCTGCCTCTCTCAGTAGCACTGCACACAGTCAGATGAAAAAATAATTTTGCTTAAGGACCCTCTTACCTCCCAATGCTTGCAATCAAGAACTGTGAGGCTGACACCAGATTGGAGTGAAATAGTTTATAAGTGCTCAAGTTAAGTCAGAGAAGGTCACATGTACCAGACTACTTCTCAGATCAATGAAAACACAGAGTAAAATGAAAGGAAAAGATGAAAATAATTAGTTGATCTCTCTCTTGGTTTAACAAAGAGGGGAAAGAGCATCTATACACATTCTGACTTTAGAAAAGCTCATTACTTGTCTCAGCTTCAGAGTGCCTACACCAAGGGATCACCCCAACCTACATTCCATGTATCTCTTCCTACCATCCTGTTGTGGGATATCAGCAGCACAAGCTGCAACATCTCCTTCCCAGACACCATCTATAACAACACTCTTTTCCTGGGTCCATGCTTCTGGGTCTCTATTTCTATCAAAAATACCCATTATTAACCATATCAGGCAGAAATCTCACAAATTTAAAGGAAGGCACCTCATGTTCTTCCTTCATCTTCCCTTCCTATGTCAAAAATATGATGTGAGAAATGGAAGTCATTGGATAACATTTTTCAGACCCTTCAAAAACCACATGAGAAATTCATCCATCACTCACTTGAAATCACCAAAACAAAAAAGTCTGAAACAAAGCTGCAGCACAGGGGAGTCCTGTCAGCTCTCTCCCAAACACCACAGGCTGGCAGTTCAGGGATTGCACCACAGTTGATGCCACATACCAGCTATCTGTCTGAGATCCTTCTCACCTGAGGGCTGCAGTGGTCTAGGGCAGAGCAGGGCAGGGCTCAGCAGCTCAGCAAGCACTTGTGGGCATTTGGAAAGGTCACACATTTCATTAAGGGACTATCAAAACCTGTGACAAGCCTCTCCTCCACTCCCTGCAAATCTGTTAGTTCACGCTTTACTGTTAATTATGCTGAGCCTGAAGCGATGCTTGCGAGGCTTTGCCTCCCTCGCACGCTATCCTAAGGGGTCTGAGCCCAGGGCCCTTTGATCAGAACTGAGCTGGGAACCGTGACTCTGCTTCCACAGGAGATCCCCATAACATCCATCACCAGGCTATACACAGGACACATTAATAAATCAGAGACAGAGTTGGATTTTAGTTCGTGGTCTGGAAATTGGTTCCAACAGCTTATCTGAGGTCTGTTCAATCTTTGCTCTACCCATTTCAAGGTTAAATAAGTGACCTGCCTCTGTCCTCTGATCTCTTGGGAATCTTACAGAAGATAACCCTTTGTCTAGTACTGATGTCCTATTGCGACTGCTTAGGCTTCTCCCCGTGAAAAGATCAGGAGAGACTGAACAGGGGTAACCAACAAAAATAACCACAGTCACTGAGAGGGTGCATTGCAGCAGGTCATGTCTCAGCTGCCCATTGAACTATATCTGGAAATAAATCTGAGGCACTCTAAGCATAACAGTCCCCAAACAGAATATAACCCTAATCCTGTTCTACTCCTTCAGCCACAAAAAGAAAGTTTGCAGCTGCGTTGCTCCAGTAAAGGGTAAATGAGATTGAAACACACTGGCAAGACATCCCAATACTCTCTTTGAGTATGGATAGATATAAGTACATTTCCACAAATGTTATGGACACAGAAAATCAAAACATCTAAATACTACAAAGAGATCAAGGATTCAGCAGCATCTTCCATATACAGCTACCCTATCCCTCCATCTCAGCAACAAAACTTTGCACATCCAATGAAAGGCACTGTTTTAGGAGAATATGGTTTTTGTTGATGATATATTTTGAATATCCTCTTCATTAAAAATAAAACACAATAAGCTTCCATAATAACAGCAGCACTAAAGGAATCTCCCACCACTAACCCTCAAAGTAATTCTGCAATACAGATTTTCCCCCCCCCCCCCAATCAGTACTGCTTTTCTTTTTGGAAGGATTAAATCTTCAATTTAATGCTGTTTTTATGGGAAAATAATTGCATCATTATTATTTCCACCTAAATATGCTCTTGCAGGGGAACAGGGCAGCTCTAGCCCTCTTCTATCTTCTTCTTTCAGGTATAGAGCAATCTCACAGGTAGGACCTGCACTGAGGCAGGGCTTCACTTCCTTCCTCTGGTTTTGCTTTGTTTTTCAGCAGAATTGCTTATTGAAAAAAAAAAATCTTTCTTATTATTTTTGCTAGTTCATATAAAGAGTGAATTTCTCTAGACACGGATAAGGAACCACTAAAAAAAGAATGGACATATTCTATTCCAAAACCAAAGTCTGGAATGTTTGACATTTTTCACAGATTACCTAAAAACATGAATAAGCAACAAAAATGTGTTCCAGCAAAATATTAAAACTGAAATAGCAAGTATTTTCAGTACCATTTTGCTTCCTTTGAAAAACCATTTCTCCTAGAAAACAAATTGTGATGAAAATATTTTAACGAGGCACATGGCCTTTCTATGAGATACAAGCCATGCAGTACATGAAAGGAGACTGCTTCCTGGCTTTCTCACTGGGGCTTTCTACAATTTTCTTTTGCTTTCATTTCAAACAAAGGTCAACATAAAGGGAAAAATACTGGAGCTGCTCTCTGCATGTGGGAAAATGAAAAAGGAAAAAGCACAACTGTCAAGGTTCTGGCAGAACAATCAATGAATTAAACAATGTTTCTGTGTCTGACAAGTGCTTAACAGTCTTGGTCTACAATCTGGTCTCCTGTGGAATACACACAAAAATATACAAGTTATAATACCCCTACTATAACAGCCTTCTGAATCTGAATCCTTTACCTCTGAATCTCTATTGCAGATGAGTTGTCATCAGTGCAGTGTGTAAGCTGCTGTTAACAAAATCCCCACGCCTGCCACTGGGATATCCCACCCTGGACGTGCCCAAGTCGGCCGTGTCAGGAAAGCCAAAGCATGAGCAGCACTGGCCAAGGCAGCTGCTCTCCTCGGCTGCCAACAGAGGGAAGAGGCAATCCCACAATCCTGGAAGAACTGGGAGATCTCAGCTCAACATCATCCTCCCCCTCATTCTGGGGGCCATCCCTGTTCAAGGCAACATCCCACCACCAGCACATGTAGGGCTTGCAAGGGTTTGCATTTTGAGTGGCAGAGAGATTTGATTTGCCCCCAGTCAAGTAAATTTTTGTCTAACACGGAAACATCGCTGGATGAAAACAACATCAGCAGCCTTAGCAAGCCAGCCCCACTGAGCTGGCTTGGACTGTCACTGGGCAGATCACTACCTGTGCCTCTTTAATGAGCAGAGAGGCAAAGAGTTGAGGTGGCAAAGTTTGGAAGACATACATGTCTCTTACATAAGCTCTGCTCTAGACAAAATCCAATAATTAATTTCCACCTGGCAAACAGAACCCTTTGCAATTCCATCCCACTGAAGGTCAATATCACTTTCCATTTAATTTCCTCTGCGTCCAGGATGTCCCTCACTTTCTTCAGGCCCCAGTTAATTACTGTAATACATTCCCTTGTTCTGCAGCTTTGATTTTTTTTTTTTTTCCAGCCACAACAAATCACTGCAAGTGAAATGCAAGTGGATCCCTCATGTCTAGTTCTCAAACACCAGTTTTTAAGATGTGTCAAAATTGTCCATGAAAGTTTCCAAGCACTGTACTGGGGCATTTACCTTCTCTCTACCAAGGAACTGGAGCTCCTCCATCACTAGTTTTCCCAGAGTCATCAATTCCCTACCAGACAAACCACAGGCAACAGGCACAGCTAGATATGGGATGCCTGTCTCACAAGCTGGGTGAGGAGCCCACTGATTTCCTACCAGCAGCAGCACAGTCAGGTCACAATGAATCTTCCTCCTTTTGGCACCCACACTGACAAGCACCTGAGCACAAAGGGACACGAGTGCTCCAGCTGGGTCTGCAGCACCTTTCACCCTCACCTGCACTGCCCGAGCCCCACAGAGCCTGTCTGCAGCTGTAACCCCCTCAGGGAAGGTGCTGAGGCACCACAGCTTTGCCACTACAGCAGCATTTTATCTCCTCCAGCCCAGCTTAGTGCTGGTTTCCCAGGTCTCCAAGAACTGGCAACTTAGCTCTGCCTGCAGCAGCTCCAGGGAGGATTAACCCTTCTGGCAAGACTGACCCCTGCTATTCCCTGTGGTGCCCTTACACCATCTCAGCCCTGCAAGAAGTAATGGATCACACTCATCCATTCAGGTGGGTTTTGTAACTTTACAGATCCAGCTTTACTCAGCAGATTTGCTGCTCTTACAAATGTGAAAGGGAAACTGCCTTGCCTAACCTCTCATCTGTAACTCACCCTCTATGTGACATATTAGGGAATGGTGATTTTTGAGGAGGATTTCAGCTCAGCCCTGGCCAGGTGAGATGGTTACTGCCTGCCTTTTCCCAGCTCTGACTTTTTTCCTCATCTCCACTCCTTGGCTTCCCTTCTTGGGCTACCTCTCCTTCCTGCACCAGCTCATGTCCACTTCCCCTTACTTAAGACTTTTCAACAGCCCAAAGCTGAACAAAAAAATAAAAAAAAAAGAAGGAAATTAAGCTCAGCTGTCCACTGAGAGAATGCTCTCTGCATCCCTGACCACACTGCTTTCTGGCCTGGGGGTGGCAGGGGTCCCCGCACTCCGCTCTAGCCCACAGAACAGACATCCCACGTTACACTTCTTGCACTGCCACGTTGGATGTGTGTAAGGAAGTGCAGAGTTCAGCTCAGTACACCCATTAGTCACACGAGAAAATACCCAACTCCATCCTCTTCTCAAATTCAAGCAAACCTGGGGTAACTCAGCCAATGCTAAAAGGCTGAGGGGTTTTGGGTTTTTTCCCCCAGTCTCATATTGATTTGGCATACACACAACTTCACCAAGTCCAGCAGTTACATTAGCACAGAGAAAACCAGAAGGAAAGAGGAGCTAACCTCAAATTCCATTTTTAAATGGGAGAAATACACCAGTATGTGGGTCCAACCTTAAAACTAATCCAAACCACCCACATCTCAATTCCCCAGCCAAAGATTTGTGACACCTTTGGCACTTCTGCACTAGATCAAGGTGAACTCCTAGGAGCCAGATAGGGATAAAAGGGCTCTGCCCAATGGCTCCTGAGCATTTCATCACTCTCTCCACAATACTTCTAGCTAGCATGTAGTTTTAAATATAATCCATCAACTCTAAGTATTAGATGTCCAGAATTTAATTAAACTCAATACAAAGCAGCAAGGAATAATACCCAGAGAACAAAGAGATAGTATCTGTCTCTTCTGTTGTGCTGGCAAAAGAGGAACACTTTATTATTTTTGTCCCAAAACCCCTGCAATGACATCCATATATATATATATATATAAAAATATATATAGGAAAATAACTGACACCTTTGCAGGAATATAGTACTTATCCTGTAGATTAAATGATATTTGTTAAACATTTATTTTGTGATTCTTGTATGGCATCAGCAAAAGCAATTTTTTCTGTATTTTTGTGTCCAAGCAGCACAGATGGGCCAGTGTGTTAAAAAGCCTTATGGATGGGGAAATGAGCAGTTCTCAGAAAAAGACCAAGTGTTTCCCCATGGGCAAGTGGAGCAGGGAGCTAGCAGTGCTGTCTGAGCAGAGCACAGCCTTATCCACAAAGGCAGGTGATGCTCCCACACAGGACACACAGCTGCAACACGGCAGTGCAGAGATCAAAATTCCAAGCCACCTTTGACTCTTCCAGGTGAGAAATTTCTGCCCAGCACAGCTCCCAGTCTTAGCTTCAGCATGGCATTTAATAACTGCTGTCTGTGTCAGGGAACTCCTGGGAATCTCCATGGCACAGTACTCCCACTGTACCTGGGATTTCCTTTTACAGCGGTGCTTGTGGAGGAGGGAACGACACCTCCGCAGGCACAGCCCCAGCCAGAGTCCCTGGCTGCAGATCTATCAGCTGCAGCCCAGCAGTGCAGCAGACTCAAACCCTTCTGAGAGGGATTTGAATTGCTACAGACTCACTCAGCAGCTGTGAGTCAAAGGACAAGACATCAGAGGAATGGGTTTACTCAGCTACAGAGAGAGGCAAACCTGCACAGCAAGAACAGGCAGCAAATACACCACCCCAACAGGGTACAAGCTCCTCACCTTTTCCACCCAAGGCAGTCTCCAATACATAATCCTGTTACATCTAGATGTAAAATCAGTCAAAAAAGATAGTTAAACTGTCAAATTAACCAGCAGAGGGAGTTAAAGCAATTCAACAACACAACACTTAACTAACAATACAAAAATAAAATTAAGCGTTGTAGATATTAAGATATGAATTCAGGCGAGGCATCTTCCTTTTCCCCCTGCACCAATCCTTCCAAACATATAGATAACAGCAGGACAGCCATCCTGCTGCTGTATAGGTGCACAGAGATAAGGCACCCCCATAGCCACAGAGGCTGTGCACGCTGCCATGAACACACTTGTCTGCAAATAAAGCCCTACAAGAGCAAGTCCAGGTAATAGGAATGCAGCATCAGATTAAAGTCTGTGACTCTCTTCAGTGATCCATTTAGCAAAAGATCTTTATCAGAAACATGACAAAAAAGAAGCTGATGCCACCAGAAACATGCTGTGTTTAGCAGCTCCTTCCTCTGTCATTACATACCTCATCTTTCTGACCCTTCAGCCACGGCCACCCTCTTCTTCCTCATACTCCTGATTTATCATCCCAAAGGAATTCTCTGAGCCATGCTTAGCACAGTGTAAACCTGATCAGAGGCCTCTGGACACTGCTGTGATAGTGTTGATAAATTATTAGATCATTTGAAGGGGGGTAGAGGATAAGACAGAGGAAACATGAGTTTCCCACCACCCTATCTGTGAAGCAACACTCAACAGTCCATGTTCAGTGCCAGTCTATCGTATCTATCCCCATGATCTACCCCAGAATAGCTGCTGGTTTAGAGTATAAAGACAAGGGTAGCCACTGCCCTCAGGGAGGAAAAGGGGACAGAAATCCCATTACATGCAACTGGAAAAAGTTGGACTGAGCTTGAAGCGGGGAGTTGTCTGCAGGACTATTCTAGGTCTCATAGTGAAAAACATGGAAAAAATTATAGATGACATTTTGGTTGCTTATTTCTGTTCCTAAGGGAAAAACAACTATATTCTGATAGCAATTAAAGTAACACATTTTTCATGTATTTATTTCAGTTTGAATAATAAAAAGGACACAGATACCAGGCTGGAAGCAAGCCATTGGGAAGCCTTCTGAGGAAACACCAGCTCTGCTGAGTAACTAAGCCCAAAGCAATCTTGCTCGAGGCAGGGTGTCAGGGGACAAACACAGACATCCCCATGAAAGGTATAATCAGCAGGAAAATGAGGGGGAAGAATGGACAAGTGGCTCCTTGGAGCACATGAGCAACCTCAGGAAATCTTGCTCCTCCAAGGATGGTCTGGGACAGGCTGAGCCAGGGTTTGGCCCTGGGTGGTCAGTGAGGTCAGCCCTGGGAGCCCCTGTCAACTGCAAGAAATGTTCCTCTCATTCAGGGCTGCTCATTAAAATCACCATCCACGACCTCGCACAGCAAAGCACAGCAGCAAAATAACACCCAGCGATCTGTGCCAGAGCTGCTGATTCACATCAGGCTGATGGGGTTTGATACATTTGCAGAATGCTTTCCCAGGTCAGCAGGCAATTGCTCATCAAAATAATTGAGCACCTCTGTGACTCAACGGGCTGGATGCTTGCTGGAGATGGGGCATGAGCAGGATCAGGTCCTCTCTGTGCCTGGCTTGGAGCTGGCAGGAGAGAACCACAAGGGACACTCCAACCCAGCTCTGTGTCCCTCAAGAGGGCTTTCTTCCCAGCGGGGACAGCATCTCCTGCCTTGGCACTTCAAGCCCTAACATGCTGTGAAGGCTCCCAGTTTTAGCTTGCACTGGAATGAGCAGTCCTAAACTTATTCCTCCCACCAATGAAAATTCTGTTTTCAAGACAGAGGGATGGGGGAAAAATAATTACAGCATTCTTGATATAAAATGTCAATATAAAGATTTAAACCACAAAAATTATATATAGCTACAGCTATAGTAACTGTATCTTCCAATCTTCTTTTTCCATCTAAAATTCTGGGACAAAAAAACCCCAAGTGTTTCTTCCAGGTTTTTCCCTGGAAGATCATCATTTGGTGCCTCCCAGGTTTAGCAGCTGCCCACTCAACTGTTTAAATTCATTTTGCATGTCCAATATTGAGAAGAGAAAAAGGGTGATGTAGAATGGCAAGAAGGGAAGAAAGAAGAAATATAATCGTGTGCGGTGGCACCACAACAAACCTTGCAAGATATTCTGCAATTACTTAGCATAACAAATCAAAACACACAACCCTCCAGTTAAAATCTAGAAGAAACACATTCATCTCCAGGTATCATCAGATGAAAGAGTATTTGCATCCACAGTCTGTATCTTTATCAGCAAAAGGACTTTAAATCAAATTTAAAAGACCATTTACCCCACACCATTGCAATGCAAGGGTTTAAAAACACTGTGCTGCCCCCTGACATTCCCTGATGCACTCATTAGTGACAGGGCATTCTCATTTCAGAAGAGGCTTTGTCAGAGAGAAGATTTCTCCCATATGGGATTGTGCTCCTGGAAAACCATAAATGTACCCTCCATTGTTATGAAAGCAGCAGGATTCAGTGCTCCTCACTGGCAGGAGGAGACTGTTTCAATGGACTTTGCCCCCAAAGCCTAGAGGGTGGCCCTTTTACCCTTTCCTTTCATCCCTACCTTGGGGCAAGGAGGCCAGAGCTCTACAGCTGCTCATCCCCACAGCAACAATGGAAAGACCCCAGCTCTTTGCTGTCAGTGCAGACACACAAATTTGGACAAGACAAATTCCAGTGAGTGTCAACAAAAGCTGATGCCTTGCACTGGAGTGCCTCCATCCAGCAGCATCTCCCAGAGGAGCACATCTCAGAGGCAAGGAAGCTGTCTGTACCCCTGCCAGATGATTAACCCTGGCCATGATGCCTATCCCTCGATACCCATTCCCCCCACTCCACTATCCTCCTACCACACCACCCCAGCCTGTTTTGCACTGGTCTCATACATCTGACAGAGCTTCCATTGCAATTCTCACCCCTCCTCCAAAGAGACAATGCAAAGCCACTTAAATCAACTTCAAATCCCCGTGGCAGGGGAGCGATGCAGTATTAACGAGGCAGCGCCAACGGCAACAAACACTTCTATCCAGCAGTGCCATCAAAAACAGCACGAGGCTTTCACTGAACACTGAAAGCAATCCATTTATTTGAAGGACTCTCTATGGATTTGTGGAGGAGAAGCTTCTGCATACCTTGTGATTCCAAAGTCTGGCACGGAGATGGTGCTGTTCATTGCTAGGCCCCTGGGGACACATCAAACTCTTGACACCACAGGACTGCAGCACATTTAAAGCAATCTGGTATCTTACACTCTGCCATCTGAATTACAACACTGCCTTCCACGCTGAGATACAGCAAACACCTCTTCCACATCTTCCTCTGTATCTCCTCTACTCCTCTTGCTAACCAATATGATTTATCAGTAGCTTGGGACCAACCTTATTGCACTGCAATAAGAAAATAATCTCCTACTTGCAATCTACTACTAACCTTCAAAATCCCTTGACATAAGCCACAGAGATGTCTGATAGCAGTAACTGTTTTTAGCAAATCAAGCAGGCACAAGACTTTTCCAGGCAACATCATTTTTAGCAGCCACCTGTGTTTTGGATTTTTTGGAAGGCTGGAGTGGTTTCACATGACTACTCAACCACACCATCTTTAAGCCATTGGGAGATATTTGTGTTCAAAGCAGCAAAGTACAAAATAAGCTCTGATTAACACAGTGATTGTTGGATGTGAGGAGCAGGGAGTTGGACTCAATGATCCTTATGGGTCCCTTCCAATTTGAGATATTCTGTGATCCTGGTGCCTTGAGTACTCCAGCTGCAAAGCAAGAGAGAAGTGGGAATGTATTTCCATCTCTGAGGGAGGAAGCACTTCAGATTGAGGAACCCACGCATTTACAAAACTGTCCATGGAGCAATTCAGCTCAGAGATGAAGGATAGCCCAAAGGTCAGAGAATTTGGGTTTCAATCTCTCCTCAGCATTTAGCATGACTGGAAGTAAGTCACCACCAGCTTTATCTGCAACAGAGAAACAACCTATTCTATCTGTAGAAGGTGTACATGGGAGGACACTCCACAGTTTTAAAGGTCAGATTGAAAGGCCATCAGGCAGGTGGACAGACAGATCAAGGTTTTCATTGCCCTGAGGGAAAAGCACCAGGCACCATCTTCACCCATAAGAATGGCTTCATCAAAATGAGCACCTGGATGCATCACATTGCCAAAATGGCACACCAGAGACAGAGCACATGTGCATGGCAAACCTTAAGTACCTTTCCAGGAAAAATCAGTTTGTAAAATGTATCTTAGAGAGGCTGGCAGCTTCACCTAAAAACTTTCCACAGGTGCTGGCTTATATGTTCCTTAGGTTTAGCTGTAACCAGATTTTCAGTGTGTTTCCATTTCTTTCCTAAAACTCTTTTTGCAGACAAACAGCATGAGTATGTGCACGTGAGAAAAATGCTGAAGAGTCCACAACATTTGTGTTTCCAGTTTAATCCCCACAAGCATCCCACCCCAAATCTGAGCTGACCACAGCACAGAAAAAGACTAAATATTATGCCACCCAAGCCACCATTCACAGTTTGGATCTGCAGACTAAAGAAGCCACAGAGAAAAGGAGACTGTAATTAACTAATGGGATTAATTCTGAGACAGTGCATTCTGTTTAGCAGAAATAAGCAGAGGGGAACAACCAAGGGATTACTGGCTAAAAGCTAGCAAAGCTCATTTGCAATAGACAATCCTACCCATCAAAGGCACATATAAATCAATGAATTGTTGATCCATCACCTCAGTTTTCCTGATTACTTCTTACAATGCTTCAAAGCACCCTTGGAACTAGAACTCCCACTCTGAGTTCCCCAGAGATCATCTGCTGTTCAAAGCAATCAGATCCACAGAGGACTTGGAGTTTGCCTGCTTTGTTTTTAATGATGTACATCACTGTTCAGATAAATTATAAACCAGTTTCACCATTATCAATCATAACAGTGACTTATTCAGTCCAGCAAAGAAACATCAGGCTCTTTTGTTTGGTTTTGTTACACTTGAAGGAAAAAGCCACTGAAGTGTTCTCAAGAAGCACTTGACAGAGAGAGAGATAAATTAAACTGTAAATAGAAATGGAAATGCAATAGCAGAGTCATCAGTCACTGCAGCTTGTATAGAAGTTTATCAGTCAGTCCCAAGTTGGGAGAAGCCAGCAACTGAATTTGGCAGCCTTTTCAGACAATGGCAAGGGCATCGAGCAAAACCACATGGAAACAGGGCACTTCATGAGCCATCTCACACTTTTCTGTCACCAGAGCACTTCTACAGGAAAAATTTTGAACTTAAAAAAGAATACATACACAAGAAGGAGAAACCAAACCAGCAAAAATGCAGACATCCCAATTTGAATTGCACTACCCAAGGATTCCAGATTAATTGGTTGCTACACCCTTCCAGAATGTGCCAAATATTTGGGAATTGCCAACTATGAATCATATTATATTTATGATAATATCACAAATCTTGAAAGATTATCACTGTGTGTCACATTCTTGATTAACAGAATCAGGTTGGTTTCTAAACGTGAACCAAGATCTAAGCTCATTCCTAAGCTTTATTAAATGTTCCCTGGTAGGCCAAAGAACTGGTAACCATGAGATGCAGTACAGGGCAAAAATAAAGAGAGGAGAAGCCATGAAATACAGCCCCCTGGAGCTCAATTACTTCTGACTCATCCTCTCAAATGAGTTCTTTGCCTCCATAAATCAGGGGGAACAGAAACAGTCGTACTGCTGAGAGAGAATAATTATTCTTGCACTGTGTGAAGGGAAAACACGTATGCTAATAGTGCCAGCTCATGAGTCTGTGCTGCTGTCAGTAGGGAGGAAAACATGCTTTAAAACACAGAGGGGCCCACTGCAGCCTGTGTGACAGCACAGACCCATCCACACGCTCTGAGCTCAGGAGAGCCACGGTAGTCCCTCCAGTCTGTAACCCAAGAGCCTCAGGACAACACAGAGGATGGGGACCTCCACAAGAGCAAGGTGGCTCATACCTCATTTACATTCATCAGGGTTCATTGTGCTCACTTTCACCTGCCTGTACCAGGAGGGTCTTCACTTTGGCTGTTCATCAGAAAATTAGTGGAGCATCCCAGAAAAAGGCCACAACTTCAGATGTCATTAATGTTTTCAGGGCTTTTCTTTCAAAGCAGAAAGCTTAGCAAAATCCAGGACCTTTTCTAACACACATAGGTTTTCATTTAGGAAACACTGCTTGTCCACAAGCAGCAGCACACAAGAGGGAACGTGACTTTGCTGGTGCAAATTTCCTATCAAGCATTTAAGAGCACATTGTTAAATATCTTCCTTTGTAGTATCCTATACACATCACCAGGCCAGTGGGTTATTATAAGATATTGCAAATCTTACTTGTCTCGACTCTTTTGTCCTGGATTTATTAATTCTTAGATTTAGAGAAAATTTATTCAACCTATAATTATCAGCTTATTTTCCCCATTACATTTTTTCATTACAACAATTCAGAAAAAGCCAATAGCATACAAACCTTTGAACAATTAAAAAAAAAAAGGTTCCAGTTTACAAATTTGGCCTGACAAAGAAAGTTATATTGTGGTTTTTCTCAGAGAGCAGAAGCCAAATTACTTTGAGAGTATTGTGACTACAATTCTCCCACCAGCTGCCCCACCTACTCCTTTTGACTGGCCAAGGATAAATTTTTTTGCTTGCAGTTAACAGCAGGACCTCATAGGAAGTAATAGATGAGAAAGGGTGGAGAGTAACATGTGCATTTCTAACAGACCAGTACTTAAAATTACCCAAAATTTCAAGGCTGGAAAAACAGAGGCAAACTATTGACAAAAAGTGGTAGATTCAAGTCTGAATACAGGTTGTGCATTGAAAAACAATCCAGGATCTAAAGAAGGGCTGATGTTTTGAAAAAGTGTGTCACAAAAGCACAGGTTGAGTCCTCCTGCTCACCCCTTCTCAAACCACCAACATAATTCTGGGGGAGAGAAAGTTAACAGCCACCAGGGGTAAATCCAAAGAGCTGAAGCCTAATGGGAGAGCAGTCGCAGTCTCAACCTTGTACAAAGCTAGAAGCACTGAACATACATTCAGTCTAATGTTTAGGTGAGCAGACAAACTCTGCTCATTAAAATTCTCATTTATTCTCAGGGCAGCCATACGTCCTTTAGCACATTCAAGAAGCAATGCAGATGTCTCCAATCGCCAAACACCAGCAAAACCACAGGTAGGGTGTTCTAAATAAGACCTAGCATCTAACTGGTGAGGTTTGAGCCAACTCAACTCTACTTGACCCTCACTGTCAAGAAATCACTCCATGGTAGAGAGAGCAGGACCTGTACCTGGGTGAGCAGCAGCCAAAATAGCACACCCAGGGTGTAGCCCAGTAATGCTACTAGAGTAGTAACCTCAGAGATATTTTGTGAAATGCAGACAACTATATTAGAAATAAAAGAAACTTAAAGAGAAAAAAAAAAAAAAAAAAAAAAAAAAAAAAAAAAAAAAAAAAAAAAAAAAAAAAAAAAAAAAAAAAGCCTGACAGGGTCCACAGCCCTGTTACTGGCAGGCAGTCAGATCCCAGAAACATTTCATTCTGACAAGATAACACTTGCCCTGAGCAAGGAGGAAGATCTCGGCTTGATGCAACAAACACTGAGATCTTCAAGAAATCTGTCCAGATTGAAAATGAAATTAATTTGAAGGTTGTTTCCCCTTCCAGAGTGTCTTTTTAACTTTTTTGCTTTCTATTAACAGAGATAAAACCCAGATGTTGTGCTTGGAAGCATATCTCATCTGCTTTGCTTCCTCAGTGTAGGCATGCCATAGCTTGGGTGGTGACAAGAAGCAAAGCCAGAGAAGTTCACTGCTTCCCAGCCCCACTCTGAACAGATTTCAACAAGGTTATTATCTCCTACAAGCTGGGTCTGCAAGACATTCGGGTCTCCCAGGGAATGCTTCTCCCAAGACCTATGTGCTCTATTGGGCTGAAGTTCCAGTCTCAAACCAAGCCAAAGGAATGGCACATGTTGCCAAATGGCACCTACGGCACAACAGCCAGACAGCCATGGGCTGAACAGCAGCATTGCAATTTCAGTACGCACCAGCCAGGGGAACAACGTGATTTACCACCCTACAGGGGTACACAGAAATCAAATTAATTTTGTCTCCAGTCATGCACTCACCATTTTCTCTCCCAGAATATCTGTCTTTCTCCCAGTCCACCACTCAATTAATCTTTCATTAAAGGCTTCCTTTATGACATTTACAAAAAGGCCACAGCACTCATGATTAGAAGTTTATTTCGCATACTGTACAGTGCTAGAACTACACTCCAGCCCTTGCAATCAAAACTTGCAATCTTGCCCCTCACCTAACGGAGATGGACCACCAGAAATCACTCCCTATTACCCTTCACCATCTCTGGTAGTTTTTACAGACTGCTGCTGTATTTCACACCTTAGCCATTCTCTTTCATAGTCTAAGGAACCCTGGTTTCATTGAAAATTCCTGGCAGAAAAGCAACCCAATACCTCTGATTTAACTCTGCTCTGAGCCACTTTCCAGTTCTCTTGGTTTGTTCCAGAGCCAGGAGATAAAGAGCAGGAGGTAGTGCAAATGCAAGCTTACACAGCTGCAATGTTTTCTTCCCACTGCCTTTGCTAATAACTTGTAATGTTCAATTTGGTTTTGATCAGTGCTGAACACTGAGCCAATACTACCAGTGAGTTTCTACTTTATAACCCAGAACCTCAAGCCCTCAGAGCCTGTTGGCAACTCAGCTCATTCCCTTACGTACATGCAGAATTACTTTTATGTGCATCATTTCACATATTCCTACCCTGAAATTCAACCGCCATTTTAGCATCCCATCATTCTGTTTCAGAATATCCTTCTGCACATCCTTGCACTTTGCCTGTCTTAACTACTCCAAATAGTTTGCTGTGCTGCCAAAAGTTATTTCTTTTCTTTTTTGTTCCTTTTTCAAGTCTCTGATTAATATTTGAAAGATACAAGGTCTCAGCATGAGACCTTGCAGTCTGTTGGTGACTTCTCTCCACCAGGAAAATGCATTATTTGCTTATACTGTCTGTTCATCATTTACCCACTGTTCTTCTAAAACCCTCCCTGTCTTTTCCACTGCTGTTTCATTTCCTTAAACATTTTCTATGAGGAACCTGGATTAATATCTTTGAAAAAATCCAAGCAGGCTTTACCAACACAGCACTCTGCTCCACAAGCTTGTTAACTCCATCAAAGAAGCATTTTGCACTCTCCTACTCCATGTGTATTTGCAGCTGTTTTCACTTGAAAGCAAATTCTGAGTTTCATGGGATACTATTGAGGGCAAAGCTTTTCTAGCTTTCAGTGTTTTGAAAATTCATGCAAAAGGAAAAATTATGCCCCAAGCGTCTCTTTTGTCATCTCACAGACACCTCCTGGACTCATTTTCCCTTTATGTAAGGCCGAAAAAAAAGCCCTTGCCCAAACATAGCTACCAATACTAATGCAAACCTTTTATCTTGAGTCTTTCTCCCTCGCTGTCTCAGGCAGTACAGGGTGACTTAAGTCTAGGTTTAATAAAGGCTTATGAATGTCTTATTGAAAATATTTGTTTGGGCACTGACCCCTGAAACAAATCCAATTCATCCAGTTGCTGATTCAGACAGCATTTCAGCTCCTAAGTGCACAGATCCCTTTCTGCAAAGCCTCCCATCCCTCACTGGGCTTTTCAAACTCCTTTATCACACTTCTCTTCACAAAACTGTAATCGATTCGCATTTGCAGGGTAGGGCTTCCCAAGTATCCCTGGAGGGAACTAAATACCACCATTTACTGTGATTTAAGTATGTCATTTCCATGGAGCCCACTGGAAATCACAGACTTCGTGTTAACATTCACTTCTTTAGCACAGCCAGTAAAAGTCCTGCTTTCGGGCGCCTCCAGCAAGATGATCTTGGTGGGCGAAATAAATGCATCAAGCCAATACCACTCATACAATTCAGCACTACAGACTCTGTGCCTTCCCATCTGGGTGCTGAAGTTTCAACTCCACAACATTCTGTGTTCCTTGTTCGCCTGTTTCACCCAAATACAAGACCCTTCAGGCTCAGTTCTTGGAGAGGGACTACCAGTTCTGCAAATATCCCAGGCTGAGCCCCAGCACTCAGTAGGACAAAGCACTTCAGCATCTCCTGTGCCATGTGAGAACTATCATGGGTTGGCACAATTTTGTTTCCTGGTTATAGAGAAATGTGAGATGTTTTTCCCTGCCCTGACGGTGGAGTGGGTTGCGGGGCGAGGACAGAGACCTATCAAAAAGCTGGCCGGGATATTGGCAGCTAGTTTGACCAATGGGAAATGTCGATGCGACTTTGGAGGGGACATTTAAAACTAATCTGCTGCTGAGCGCTCTGTCTCTCACTTTGGAAATCAGCCATGAGGTAACATCGGGGGTGACCGGGCTGGGCCCAGGTCAGGCCATGCTGTCCCTCAGGGCGGCCGGGCCCAGCCGGGCTTCTGAGGGCCGCTGCCCACACAGGGAGGGCCTGGGCCGGCTGAGCCCCTTCCCCTTGTCTGCTGGCAGGGGAGAGGGGCAGCTGCAGCTCGGCAGTGTGGGGCCGTGTGCTCAGACCGCCACAGAAGGGGCCAAAACACGGCCCAGTTTAATCACCGCTGGCAGCGGAGAAAGAAAGCCTGCAGCTCCATAACAACTTTGAGCCAAGCCGCTTTAGACGAGACCAAGGGGTGGAAAAAGGACAGCTACCAGCCTCCACCATCAGCATAGCTTTGCACTTTTCTTCAGCTCCTGCAGCCCGGGGCGCACGTGGCCCTTGCAGGCCTAAGCAGATATAATCCTTCTCTAACAACACAGAATTTTTAAAGTACAATTCTTCCTTGAGAGAAAGAAGAAAGAAAACCAGAACGTACATATAAATAGACATTACATGAAGTCAGTCAGATTGGAAGTAAAAGAACTAATAATATTAGAATAGGATTGAAGAAATGGATATTTTTAACCGGACTTTTCTAAGGTAAATTATGAAGAAATGAACTGTCCTTTGCAGCCATCTTAGTATTGTTGGGTAGAATACTATTCTAATCAAAATTAAGGACTGATGTAATTGAGATTTATTTGGGAAATTTAAAGCCCCCTGCTCTTGGGTTAAAAGGAGGTCCCAGCCTTTGAGACAAAGATAATTTTAGACTAGAAGAAGTATCCGTAAATTGTACCCAAATACACTGAGAAGCTTTGCTAATAAAACATCACAGTCTGCAGTAGCAAACATCTTCATAAACAATCTTAGAAAGACTCTTCTCCTAGAGTAACAAGTAGTTATGTCTAAATAGTGAAACTGATGAAAAATCCTAAGTTGTATCTTTCTATGTTGTTCAATTAGAAAGTTAATAATTTGTAAGACGAAAGAAGGGTGTTTTAAAGTGTCATTCTGTTTCAGTTGAAGTTTTTTTCCTTTTTCTCAATTTTTTTCTTTTTCATTCTTTTAGTATATGTTAAAAAATTATTTTTGTTCATTTTTAAAATTAAGCCACTTTAGTTTTTTTTTCTCCTAATCTCTCCCTCCCACAAAAAAGAATAAATGCTAAAACCCCCACATTAATTGGTGTTTCTGCCCAGTTTTATTAAATTAAAACTATTACAAGAACACACATCACAACAAAGCTATAAAAAATAAAAGGAGCCCAGAGAAGGGGATGTAGGTGAGAAGCAAGGAAACCACAAGAAGAATCTAGTGCTGATAAAACAGGTCCAAGATAAGAGTCCAACAGGGAGAGGAAGAAAACCACCAGAACTCTACCACACCTAAGGGAGCTGTGGTAGAGCTCACCAGGATGGTCACACACTGAGCTGATGTTTCTGCTGCTCCTACAGAAAGGCTCATGGATGCCACAGAGAACAGAGGGGGCAGATGGATGGGGAAAGGTACTTGAAGTTCTATGCATGTCCCAAATCCCACCTTAAATGCAAATCATTTGAACTAATTGTCTTTAACTTGAGAAAATGTCTGTTGATACAAAATGCTGGCCACTTAATTTCTGCTTGTTTTCCCTTACAATCATTGTACACTCCAATCCTTCTGTAGAAATTGCCATTTTTCCTTAGAGTCACATAAAAGCTTTAATCCAGACCTCCATTCCAGAACCATTTGCAAGAAAACATTTCACTACAGGATACACAGTAGGGACAAAATCTTTTCAGAAATATTTACAGTGCAGGGCAGGAATCTTTATGTTAGAAACACATCTGAAGCTGACAAAATAGAAACACGCTTCTATAGCAGCAACACAGAACAGCTGGGAGCAACAGTTGGTGTCAAATCTGGGATTATAGCACCAATCTATACAAAGACTTTTCACACACATTCTCCAACAGGCTGACAAGGAACCAGGGTTCAGAGATGATCATAGGTTACATAGTATCACCCTTCATTACATTTCTCAGGGAAAATAATGCAGAGGGGGAAACAAGGTTTTCGGTATTTAAAGATTTCTTCAGCAAACTTCTATCTTTGACAGTTTCACACTTGGTGTGTT
This sequence comes from Hirundo rustica, assembly GCF_015227805.2. Lineage (NCBI taxonomy): Eukaryota > Metazoa > Chordata > Aves > Passeriformes > Hirundinidae > Hirundo > Hirundo rustica. Next base: position 11,386,306 of record NC_053461.1, read on the forward strand.
GCCACACATTCAGGATTGAGTAATTACAGTGCTCCCCCTGCTTCTCTCCTGCTTTTTTAAACTAACTGAATAAACCCTAAAAGCAAGCATAAAATCTGCAATTTTAGCAAAGTTGTCCTAAATGTGCCCTTCAGACTGCTCTCAATGAAGAACTATGATAATTTGCATGTTCACATGTCCAAGTTTAGCCCACAACTTCACATTGTCTTCTGTGCCAGGTGCCTCACAACCACTACCAGCAGAACCACAAGCGTGGCAGGAAACTCCAAGGAAAGCAAAAGCTCTCTGTATGTGAACTGAAGCTCAAAACTTCACCCACATCTAAAAACATTAGAAAGGAGAAGCAAAGCATCTCATCACAGACTCTCATCAAATGAATTCCTTGAAATTCTCTTCTGATGTATGACCTTTAGCACTTCAACCATCACTTTCAGAAAGTTGATGTATTTCACATGCTTTCACCAACAATTAAAAAAAAAAAAAAAAAAAAAAAAATAAAGGCAGCATGATGTTGTTATTTGATGTTGGTATTCAGCCATAATGTCAACTTTACTAACTTCGCAAATTGTCAGAAATGATCAGACATGGGGATCTTTCTAAATTTGGAAGCAAATATCATGATTCAAAGTGGCTTCAAAAATATACAAGTATATGTAGTTCTCAGACTGAGACAAGGGGGCTTTTACCTTGTACCAGCATCTGCCAAGTGTTAGGATCAAGATGAATAAAAGGCATCCAGAGTATGGGAATTAAATCCCAGACTAGAGCTTTACAGACCTCACCATACAGCTTCAGAAACCAATGTTTCATCTTGCAGAAGTACAAAAAGCCCACTAGTTCTGCATCAAGATGAAAAGTACACCTAAACTTCCTTCCCAAAAAAGTGACAATTCCAGGACTTCCCCCAAGAAGTGATGTTTCCCAGGCTGTGAATGCAGATTACAATCAATGAAGATGATGGCAATCTAAGGAAAGAAGGGCAGCTCATCTCCCAGACCATGAAATTGCAGACTGCCATCAGAAGCTATTTCCTTCAATTCAGAATATTCCCTCCCTTCTTCCCATTTAACAATGGGTCCAGAAAAAGCCAGCGACATCTGTCAAACCCAGATGGCTCACTTGGAGAGTGTGTGTCTGTTTATAGGGAAAGCAGTAGAACCAACAGAGAAGGAGTGGATATTTGTGTATGTTGGAAGCTGCTCATCTCTGCAATGACAACTTGAACTTGCTCCCAGCTCCACCACAGGTGGGACCTGAGAGATGTTGCTCCACTGTGGAACCTTATTTGCAATGGGCCACACTTAAGAAATATGATACACAGTGGTTGAATTGCTCCACCCTGCATTGCTAAGATCTCACAACCCTCTAACCAGGAAATTCCCCTTGGAAAAAGAATATCTAGAGGATTATTCTGTGATTCAGCCTGCAGAAGCAGTAAACTACAAGTCCTGGGCCTAGCTGTAAATAAAATGTAATTCTGCCTTTTAGAAGAAAGGTGGGGGGGAATAAAAAGGAAACATAACCCCATACTGAAAAGAATAATTTCCAGAGGATTAAGTTATCCTGTTATTTGCTTGTGTCTATTATAGCTGCTGCTCAAGTTGTTAACCTCACTACTCCCAGTGAAGCAATGAAAACAGCTATTATGCTGGCACTGGGATTTGCAGCTGAGAAGATATGCATGTTAAGGAAGGAGAGAGGAGTCTTACTAGGAATAACTTCTTCCAGTCCCAGCAGCATTCCATAACCAGCAAAAATGTATTGGGCCTTGCACACAGTGCATCAGCCTGGGTGAGCAGGCAGACACTCATAAGAAGAATTTATCTGCCAAACCACCAAACCCACAGAGAACACAGCTTGGATGTCACAGCAAGGAGAGACTCTTAAAAGAAAATCGGATTGAGGACACCTGCTTTTGCTCAGAGACCTTAACTTCTACTGGCAGATGTTACCAAATTATATCACCCAGAGAAGAGTTTAAAGCCCTTAGGAGTGTCACTGTATGCCTAGAAGTTCCTTTTTTCCTAACCAAAACTTGTTCATTTTGTTGGAAGCTGGGGAAGAGAATCAAAAGCTTCATGTGATTGTGGTGGGAGACTCTGATCATGACAGTGGGATATAAACACTGATATGCTGGCTGCAGACACCACACAGTCAGGAAAAGTGGGGATCTGAGTTAAACACAGCCCAACGGCTTCTCAAAAGCCCTTGTGCTGTCAGTCAGTGACACCAAGTATCCACACTCAATGCCATTGCAAATTAAGTTAATTTAGTTCTTGCAAAAGGTGTCACACTGAAAGCGCTCAAGAAGTGAAGCAGCTTCTGTAAAGACAGAAAAATACAAAAAATACTGTTTCTTTCCTGCTCTATCCAACTGTTGGGCACCTCCCTAGCTCTCTGCTGGTAAGAAGATACCAGGACAAATACTTCTTAACTCACACTATTTGCTCTTTAACTTAAAGAGAGAGGCAGCTTTTGCCACTTTCACAAAGTAAAAGGTGACCCTCCACCAAGATCCAGTGCCACTACAGGATTAGCAGCAGCCACAGAATACCAGAAACCCTCACTCAGCACAGCCCCCAGCAGGCACAGGGACCCTGCCATCCCCAGCACATCTTCAGACTCTGCATGTTCCACCAGCACAGACTGTCACACCAAGCCAGTGACAGACAGGCAGGGACCTTTCATTACATCTCGCCTGTTTCCTTGCTGATTACAAAAAGGAGTCACAGCAAAGACATTTCAGCAGCTGTGCAGCTCTGCACAACTTTGCAGCTCCCCATCAAGATTTGAAGGCTGCTCTAACTCACTTTGGCACTGCTATTTTTGCTGCCTGTGCTGGACATTGCTAAGGCAATGTGCATGACATTGTCTCTATAAAAAAAATAATATTTCACAATATCCTCTCCCCCCTAGTTTGACAAAGAAACAAGTACTACTGTATTTCCAGAAATCTGTCTACTTTGAAATGAGAGCATCAACCCGCTAGAGTTGGCTATCAGGTACCCGCTCCATCCTTCCTCTTTCTCAGTACCAGAACAAAGGATTGAGCTGCTCAGAGCACAAAACAAACATTTTAAAGTGTGTTGCAACAGAAGCTATTTCTTCTGCCCCCTCTGCTTCTGCACTGAGGTACAGGACCTGTGGCATAGGCATTTGCTCTGTACTTCTATCCCAGCTACATTCACTGAGGGCAGGAGAGAACCACTAAGTCCCCTTGGGGCCACCCCACAAACACCAACAAAGAGCACTGCAGAGCTTTCTCTCCCAGCACCAAGTTACTTCTAGGTCCCCTAGCGTGAGGTTGCCCAAAAGCCACCGTCCAACCAAGCCCACAGAGTTCTGATCCTGAACATTAACTTCTCAGAGGTCCAAAGAGTTCAGACCTGCAGGGTCAGGTCAAATCCAACTCAAAGAAACCTTTATTTTTTAAGTAAACTAAAGAGTCACGGTTCAGAATTACATTAAACTGAGAAGATGAGAATTCCATTAGCTAATCTAATTTAACCTGATCTGTTTGAATTTCATTATATGTTGCTGCACTAGAGACTCAGTAATGAGACTCCAGTATATTGGGATCTTGACAGCTTCTAACTCAATCTCCCAACCTGATGCAGACAGCTGTAATCGTGTTAATTAGCTGAAGAACCTGTGATGTACTTCAGCTGAGCTTGGGGTGAAGCAAGAAAGATTGAAATGAAGCCAAATGAATGAGAAAGCACCACCCTACTTGCATACAATTTACAGGATAGGAGTAACACAGCCTGTGTGTGCAAGATGTCTTCCCTTGACTCAGATGGGGGAGGGCATGGCATAGGAACAAAGTGTCCCTGGGTAAGATCTGTTAATTAGCTTGATAAATTAAAGGATGAGACTACTAAAGGTAAAAAAAAGAACTTTCTTATTTAAATAACCCCCCTGCAAAGTCCTGTCAGCCATTGGAAGTTGCACACCAAAGGTATTTTGGAAAAAATCAGATCATTGTTAATTCTAAAATTAGCTTATTTGGGTGATTTTCATATAAAGAAATCATTGCTCTTACATTTGTCAGCACTCCCACAGAGATCAAGAGGATGCCAGTTTGAATAAGCAGTGAGAGAGCCTGGATGACAGCTTTTGGTTCCAATCCCTGCTCAGAGGAGAAGGGTCTGTGCTGCCCTCCGCTTACACCGCAGGCTCACAAACCAGGCACAAGCTCTTGATCACAGCATGTGTCATCGTAGATTTTTCTGTCAAAAAGAACCTTTGAACTTCAGCACCACAAAGGTAATCTGCAAAATAAGTAATATTTGTTGCTGTGCCCATAACTGCAGTTATACTGGAACAGAGGAAGCACAGGCATACAGAGCATCCAAGCTGCCAGCTCTCACACCCTCACACCTGAGGGGGGCTGACTCAGAAGCTGCCATGCACCTGAGCTGCTTCAGGTGATAAGGATGAAAGTCCTCCAGCCAACAAGGCAGAAAACAGGACTACACACACCAGTGGTAATTAATAAGACTCTTTGGATTCAATGCTTATGAGTTGGGGTTTTTTTGGTGGGGGGTGGTGGTTTGCCAAGCTACAGCAGTTAGGAAAGAGGGTGGGATGTTACAAAACTACCTAGACTCTCCCAAAACAGAAATTCTAAGGCTAGAGTCAGCCTGATTTCCTGATGAAATACATATTTGCAAGACATACATAACAACCCCTTCAACTCTCTGCACTGTGGTTGCCTTTCCAGGTCTCCCACATCTTCTCAGGGAAACCCACCAGGACTGCCCAGAGAGCCTCTCCAACCCCACTGAGGCCCAAGGCATTAATTCAGGCCAAGTTTTCTACAACACAGTGACACCTGCAGCACAAACAGACATCTCTGAAGGATCCAGCTATCCCAGTTAGCCTCTTGGCTAGTCTGCAAATGCATTACGGAAGCTTTAATGACTCGAGACAAAACAGAGCATTGCAATGCTTTTCCAACTTAAGACCTTGTACTTTACCTTCACTGCAGCCCCCATAAGCCCCAGAGGAGCCCATTCCTGATGAGCTCATCAGGAAGACAGAAGTACAAATCACCCCAGCACACTCCTGCCTTAATTAATTATCTCCTTTGGAGCCTGCAGCAGTGGAGATATAGAGCTTGGAAAGCAGTGCAGGATCATGTTTCATTGAGAAGAAATGGGATTTAGTCAGTGAGAAGTTTTGTAACTTCTTCTGGCCTCTCCCCTCTCCCACAGCCCTACCGGCATTCAGATGCAACCTGTGGGACAAGGAAAAAAACAGAGTAGCATCTGAAGCCATTGAGAAATACAATCTCAAACAACTTACACACCTTAAATACACCCTTATGTGTAGGAAAGACCTTATTTATAGCTAGGGGGGGAAAATGGATAGAATTAATCCTGATGTCTCATGGAACAGTGGGTCCCACTTTAATACTGAACTGTTTGTGGCTGAACCAACTCCAGGCTTTCCTGCTCTGTAAAAAAAAAAAAAAAAAAAAAAAAATTGATTTCAGAATTGCTTTCAAATTACAAGTTCTAGCAATAAAATTAACTGCATGAATTTCAAGCATTACATTTCTCTTGCAATTTCAATTATCGATTAAGTACCATGGCTGAAGCATTAAACCCTGAAATGTTAACAGTGATTATTACTTTGCTGCTATGGGATTTAGGGATCTTTTTTTATTGGTGGTTCCTTGGCTTGTTAGTGTTTTTCTGAATTTTTGGAGTACAGCTTATTCTAGATACTCTGGGAGCTGTAGTTCGAATGTCATCATATTCAGTGTAAGCTGAGAAAGAAATTGTTATCCATTCATGCAAATACAGTGAGTTTTGAAAGCAAAGAGTAGATAAAACATCATCATTTACTGGACTGGCAGAAATAGTTTTGTCATTAACAATGGATGGCCTTTCTGCTTTTAGCATCCATGATCAGTATTTATAGGAAGAAGCTGCACACCACTCTGGGGGATTCAGTGAAATGAGGTGTCAGGGGTTTATTCACAGAGAAGCAAAGAGATTTTCCAATCAGCCTTCCATGCCAAGTATGTTGCTGGCATAACTCCACTGGATGCCCTGGATTTTTTCTAGAGAAAAGTGGCTCTGGATTGTAAACCATAAAAAAAGCAGATTGAACATCATCTTTGCTATCTGCAGAACACCCATGTAATTCACAACCTGTACTGACAGAGTGAGAGCAACAGGAAAAACAACAGACATGTTCCATAGAAAGAATGCGGCCCAGTGACCTGAGGGCTGATCAGGCTGGGGACCACACTCCCTTTGCAGAGGTGCTGCAGCTGCTTGCACTCACCTCCTGACACTGCCATCACAAACATCCAGCAACTTTCAGCTTGGACACCTGCAGCTCCATAACTAACACAGCAGAAACTAATCCCAGGTGGGGAGCAATCACAGCACGGGTGATCCACATTCCTGTTTGTCTTTCTGGAGAAGGTTTGGAGCTACCTCAAGTGGGAAAGTTGCGATACAGATGTGCTTACCGAGAGGGAGTGTGTGTATGTGCCTGCCGACACACACCCATGTGAGAGGATGGACACAGTCAGCAGAGTTGAGCTTTTGTTTATCTGCAGAAAGCTACTGCAAGCCGGAGCCTTAAGGATTTCCACAGTCTTGCTCCACTGCGTGCAAGTCACATAAAGCTCTGCTTGGCAGCTGCCTTCTCTGACAAAGCTGGTCTCTGAAGGTTGGCCTCCATCAGTCTCTAATTTCTAGTTCCTCCTAAATTAAGCTGACAAGCTGTTCTGAATGTCACTTCTGAAATCACTCAGCAAAATCTCACAGTGGGGCAGTTTCAAAATTATCTCCATGACTTAGATTTCCCTCTTCCTTTCCCTTGTGCTGCATTGAAAACATTTCCACAAAAATCAAGAGCCCATTTCCTCAGATCCATTCACAGTGTAAGTCTAACAAATGCCAGCTTGCTCACTGACTGCAAGAGCTGCCCCACATATGCTCTAGGCAATAGAACCCACACAGGGAGAGCAGTATCATGCCCCTAAGCGCATACAAGTGGCTGTAGCTCCAGCAGAGCAAACCAGTGCTTTTCTCAAGAGTTTAACAATGCACTTTTTACTTTGTGTTTGTAGGGTAAGAGACCCCAGATGCACATCAGGGCTCTAATGTGTTTTTATGCATTAAAAAAATACACAAGGAAACTGGAGCAGCTTACAAAAGCATCCCCTCTGAAGACAGGATGCTTTTGGACATGAAACCCCCACGGCATGTCTCCAGCCAATCAACCATCACAGCTGGGAGCCAGGATGTTTCAGCAGCTAGACCTGAAGTCAGCACACCAGGAGATGGTGCCACTGCTAACAAGACCAGAAAGCATTACAACTTCCTCACAGTGATAAAGTGAGATATGACATCCCAGAAGAAGGCCACTTACAGGCAAGGACTTGGGTGATAACACTGCAGCATGGATAAAAGGCAGTGCCCAGTCTCAGGTTCAGGAGAGAACCTGGGCTCACTCCTGGTGTATGCCTTCCATTTGCTCCAGCAGGGAAGAACTGCAGACCATGCCAGAACCCCCTCCTTCTACACTGTCTCTCTGGGTGGATGATTTGACTCTAATCCATGAAACCTCGTCTGTTTCTTAGTGATAAATCCAGTTTGGAAAACTAGCACTTCAGAAATTAGCAACATTAGATCTCAAGGGTAAACTGCAAATCTCAGAAGAGCAGCAGCACACAGCACATCCCTACACAGGCACACAGCAAGTATGACAGCATTCCTTTAAAAGCTGAGTGCTACATCATGGGTCAGATCTGAACCCACATTCCCCTCTTGTTGCCTTGGGTTTGTATTTTACCTACTCCACAACCTGACCATTCATGCCCCCACAATATTTCCATCCTCCCTCAGCATTTGGCCTTGTAGCAGGAGACACAGGTACCCTGGTGATTTAGGGCACACACAAGGGCAAATCATTTCAACCAAATGAAGCAGGGCTGTTGTTCCTGCACCATTTACAGCAGCACTGTGGAACTCGCAGCTGAAGGATGAGGCTGAAATCACAGTTGGGATTCAATAGAGTATCACCAACTTGCAGCCAGTTCTCAAGGAGCAGAACACCCAGGCAGGACTAGGAGGTAGGAGCAGGGGAAGGACTGCACACGAGGAAGGAGCACCCACTGTACACATTGACACTGTCCCCTTTTCTCTGGCCATCCTTTGGTTCTAGCAGGGATCAGATAACTGAGCTAGATGGTCTGACACTATCTTTTTCCTAGAAGTGAGACCATAATTCAAGAACATTCGAGTTCCCTGAAGACAGCAACTGACCTTCTGAACACAGTGTGGCTGATAAGTGAGCAACCAACTCAAAACTGAAAAACCAACTGAAATAATCCCAAATAACGTTAGAACTAATATGAAGGTCTACCTTATAGCTAAGCCTAGCAGGGGATTTCAATTTGATTTATCTCAGGAACATTAATGCACCAATTATCTCTGTTTCTCTGGGGAGAAGTCACCTCGTCATTTACATATTTTGTTTGTATAGTAGGGAGGGGAAAAGTTATGAAAACACATGTGAAACATTTGGATGTACCCAACTACCAAAGATTTCATAATGAATACATTAGATTAGTGTTTCTTGATGCAAAGAGGATTTTGTTTTAACTAGAAGCATAACAAGGAATTATAACAGCTGTGCCTGTCATTATTCTGCTTAGCCTGTTAATGGAATTAGTTTGCTAGAACCAAATTGGTTCAAAAGATTAATTAAAAACAGGTGCTTCTGTGCAGTAAATTCTCCACACCACACTGAGTACTTCCTGTGGCTAAACACCTCCACTCTTCCTTCTGACCTGCAGAAATTCCCTTTGCTCTTCCCTGGGACCAATAAAACAGTAATAAAATCAAATTCAGAACACTGCCTGTGTGACAGAGCATGTTGCAAGGACCACCTTAAGAGTAAAGCCATGTCCAATGGAACAAGGGAGGCTGGTGCTCAGGGGCCTTCTCCAGAGGACTCTCGTCCCTCGGGAATGCCCTCTGTGTCTCTGTACAGCTCAAGAGGTATAGTCTCTGCATAAGACATCTCCAATGAGATGTAGAAATCAATGTGCTAGTCAACAAGGGCTAAAGTTCATTAGCCTCAAAAAAGGAGAGGGTAGGTTGAAGAAGCTTTCCAACAGTAAGCAGAGAGGTTTTCTGTTTAGAGGGCTTGTCACCATCTCCGCTGGTCACATGTAGCCAAGAATCAAGACTCCAGTCTGTGTCAGAGCCATGCTGGCTAAACTTCTGCAGGCAAGGACTTGGAATACTGCTCACACAGCAAAACCCTGTCATGCCAAAAAGGGTTGTCTATTAATTGAGAAAAACAAAAATTTTTTGGCCCAAGAATGGTCTAGGAAGCAGAGTCTTATTAAAAATAGACAAAATTTCACAAAAGACCAGTTGAGAGTCACACAGCTAGGGATGCTTCATCGACACGTGACTCTATTTAAAGAGCAAATCAAAAATCCCTGGCCTATGATCCTTCAAACCCTGCTCAGTCACAAGCAGTTAGGATTATAGCAGGGCCAGACTCAGCAAAGAAAGCAGTATTTTATATCCAGCTCAGTATTTTTTCACGTCCACTCTCTTTTCAACTCCTAGAGGAGCAGAGGAAAGTAGAAAGAAAGCACATTTGAAGAGCTGTTTTAATTTTATTTCTAATTTGGGTCACAAGCAAGTTCCTTTTCTATCAAATAGTTATCAGGTTACCTCACAGCTGATTCCGATGCTTATTCCTGCTTCACCGTGTTTTGTTTCAGCCTCTTTGTGGATTGATATAGAATCCTGAGCAACAGCAATGTTTGGAGGGGGTGCAGAAGTAGACAACAACTGCAAATTCCTTAAACAGCTGCTAAACCAAAGTGCTATCACATGCCTAAAAGACACCCCACAAACCACAAGCCAAATGCAGTAGTTCCAGAAGTGACTCAGTGGTTTGGTTTTCTCCATGGGTCAGCAGGACAGGACCTGCCATCACAGAGGGAAATCCTAAGGGACAACAGTGCCCTGGGGTTCACTTCCCTCCTATTACCAGCATGGAAATATAAAATTTATAATACTACCAAATCGCTTTTTCTCTTCTTTTCTAAGAGGTAACTCTAAAACCATAAAAATGTGGTGCTTCAGTTTTACTTTACACCAACAGCTGGGAATCAACAGCTATTGACTTTGCAGCATAAGCCAAACAACAAAGCACCTATGGACTGAAAGATCCGACTAAACTCCTTTCCCCAGTGTTCCCTGGGCCTCAGGCATGAGCTGAGTGAGGGTGCCCAGCACCAAGCTGGAGTGGTACACTGGGGAGCAACACAACCCTGGCAGCCCCCACCTCTGTACCTCAGCCTGCTGCTTCCATGTGTCTCATGTCCTGCAGGGTCACCTGTCCCCAAAGCAATTACATCCCCTAATACAAATCATACTGGTTCCACAACCCCTCTGGGATGTAAAATTAACCCTTCCTTTGGCAGCAGCCTTGGCTAGGGGAAGCCATCCTTCACGGCCAAGCTTCAGGCCTGAAGTTTAAACAGCAACTGTGCAGGTGCTGGCAATTCTCATTTCAACAGGGAGGTGAGAAATGCTGCTGCTGTCACCCACCTGCCACCCTGAGGCCAGAGAAGCAGGACACCCTTGTTAAGGCAGGCAGCAGGATCCTCATAGCTCCTAATGACAGACACAGTCCCCCATGGCCAGGCTGCAGCCCAGCTCCAGTGCAGACAGAGCTTGCAAGATGTTCAAACCAATCAGTCCTCTTGGTTTGCTAATGTATTGTCAGTAAATCTGACTTTTAAGGCCATGGGAATACCTTTTTCCCAGAAGAGCCTTCATGCTAAGGCAATTTTTCCCCAGTGCAGGTTTCTTTACCAGGCTGAACACAATGTACAAGGCTCTAGATTTGCCCAAATTACCTTGCTGAAGCAGTACTGCTGCAAGAAAGCTGCATCTCTCCAGAGAGGAGCTGCAGATGTGCTGCAACAGCCACATTCAACCAATTTCCCTTTCACACCACACAGTCTGGGAGGGGAATTTTGAACACATGTGTACAGCAAACCCTGTGCTTAATGAGTCTTTATCAGTGGGCTGCATTAATCAGACCCACCCTGCAAAACACCTTAGTATAACATCAAGGAAATATGGGGTCCTTGGGTGAGAGGGCGTCTCCTAGCTTAGAAATCTATAAAAGAAACTAGTGACTATTATAAAAACGCAGTCTAACCTGAAAGCAAAAATACAGCTTTAAAGAGCAGAATCTGTGCATGGGGCAGATGGGACTTCCAGAGCTCTAGAACAAGCTAGGGCAAAGACAAGCTTTTTACTTATACCTATATTTGGAGCACATTCTCTGAAGAAATCCTACAAATTCAGGTCTGGCAGTAGAGAACACACGAAACCACCAACAACCAGCACTCACACAGTGCCTGTGCCTCAGTTTCTACACTGCTCAGTCCCCATCAAATCCAACAGAATCCTGCAGCCTGTTCTATGGCGGAGCAGGACCTTCCCCTAAAGAGACTGCACAAATCTCCCAAGGCTTTTGTTTTAGCTTTAAAACCAGTCTTATGAATCTTGGGAGCATAAAGAAAGGAAATAAATTTCTGCCCAAGAACATCACAGTGGTGCTGGGAATATATATTTGCTCCTGCTCCACAGGGAATGTAGAGGTCAAGTTAAAAATAATTAATAATAACAAATATTAGTGAGAATCAGGCGGATTCTGTGTCAGGAACAGAGCACTGTAACTAAGTACATTTCACAGTCTACACCAGCAAAACACAAGGATGCTTGTGGCAGGATCTGTGTGGCTGAGAAAGAGAGCCTGAAAAGCACTGAAGTTTAATGAAATGCAACTACATTTCAAAACCCACCCAACTCCTCTTGCATGACCCAATGGCTCCCTTCCCACATGGGTATGCTCACCTTCTGCATGTATGTGATCTGTGTTCCATCTCCTGCCCTGTCTGGGAATTCCTGTTGTTTTGCAGATCCCTGAGTAAGATACTTATTAACATTCCACATTCCCCTTCTTTCTTGTCATTAGCAATCCACACATGATGGCAGGAAGATGGCTCTCATTGCTCCCAGGATCCCACCTCCAGGTTACCAAGTCCCTCTGTCCTTCCCAAATCAAACAGGTTAATTTGCAACCAAAAGAAAAAAATAAAACACATTGTATTAAACATCTGAAAACAACATCTCAAGAGACAATTTTCATAAAAAAGCTCAGGTTCAAGCTGAGTGTTTACTACCCAGCAGCAGATGAGCAGTTCACACACAGCCAGGTCAGTGTTAGTGATTTCATTCACTTCTTTCATTTAATCATCTCTTCATGAAATGCAGAGTTGTTAACTACATTAATGTCAGTATGGAAAGCTCACATCCTATCGCTCTCCTCAAAACCATTCTAGCAGAGAACTCCTCCTGGAAAATACCATAGGATAAAAAATAAATTAAGTACTGCACCAGCACTAGTTACTTTATTCCTCGTTTTTCCCTTCATTTCTTTTTTTCTGTAGTCAAGTCTCTCCATCCTTTTCTCCCTTCCTTCTCCACATCTTCACCGCTAAAATAGGAAATATCTATAGAGTGCACTCCTTAAAATGCAGTCACTGATTTCCCTGATCTTTTCCCTCCATAGGTTAGAACCATTTTCCAAGTAATTAGAAATGCACTTACACTGACAAGAGGGTGCTGTGATGACTTTTTTAAACAACAACAAAAAAAACCCCACTACCTCTTTTTCATACAAGATGACAATTTTCAAGCTTAAAGTTTCTTTCCTCCTACCCATTAGAACACCTTGGCCCAACATCCCAAGGAAACTCCCTTGTGGGGTGTTTTGGTGGCAAAATTATGCTATTGGTTTTCTAGGGGGTTTTAGCTAAACGAAACAGCAATAAAAAATTCAGGGAGTTAAGTCTTCAAGACATGAAAAAAGTTTCAATTAAGGGATTCGGTAACACCCATGTTTCATACTTACATTCAGCAGGCTCTGCACTCATTGTTGGAGGTTCTTACCCCCCTTCCCTTTATCCCTACCTATTTTTCTCTGGGCTGAACCTGCTGTAAGGGTTTTGTCCTAAATGCTCAGGATATCTTACATCACATCCCCACACCAGCAGCCCCCCTGCTCTTTCCATGTTTGTAGCATTCTCATGCTGTTTTCATTATTTAAGTGGGCTTTTGGCTTGCATATAGGTGGCTACATACACCTCACATGGATACGTACTGCATGTGGCATAGGCTCCTCTCATGTCACACCATCTCTGCTCTTCTTCCTTCCTCTGCCTTGATGGTGGTTGGCAACACATTTGTGATCCTCATGTACAAAAACACTCCCTGGTGCTAGAGGGAGGGCTGAGAACATTATAAATATCCTTTTTTCTTTCCTTCATTAACTTCTCCACAAGTACTTCTCCTTCAACAACATCAAAATAATCACTTCCCAATTTTTTTCACTCATTGAAAATCTAGATGCATTTTAAGGGTGAGTAGAGCCCGCCAAATTGGATTTTTAACAAACAAAATTCAGTGTTTTGAATTCACTCATTCTTCACTATAGCATTTCCAGAAGCAAAACCTATTTTTAGGTGTGAATTGTTTTATCTGCTCCACCTAACATCCAAACATCTGGGCTGTCCCTTAAGGCTTCTTTTTTCCCCCCACTCAAATTCCACAGATTGAGAAAGATTGTATCAAATTCACTTTTACCTTTATTGTCTTTCAGGGTACCTTCCCTCCCTCACTCCCAAAGGCTTTCAGTAGCCTTGAGTCTGCTGGTTCATTGGTTCAACCCTTCCTTGCTCAGCTTTCCTCAGCTGTTCTGCAAGATGTCAGCTTCACTTCAGCCATCCCGCCTGGCCCATTTCCAACGCTTTTTTGAAATATGTCAGCCAAAGGCTGCCCTGTCTCTTCTGACACACTGCTCTGAGATGTGGACCTTACCAGTCTTCAGACAGCTAGATTTTACAATCAGCCGTTTTAAGATGACCTCAGTTTCCACCAGCAACTCCATCCTAGAAAAGTGGTTTGGGCATGTCTACCACACCCCCCTACAAATAACCACACAAAAGTTTTGTGGGGGGGTTTTAAAGCCAGTCACTTCCCTTTATGCCCACAAATCTCCTCCCACTGATGCTCTTGAAGTTCTGCTGGCTCCCACCTTTCTATTCCTTAGCCATGGATGCACCTCAGAACTCCCTGCACATGGGGTTTCTCCTTAGCCACTTTCCTCTTTTGTTGCCTCTTGGGCCACTGATGTTGTTCAGCTCACTAAGCCCAAGTGCCACTCTCCCACTGCTTCTGCAGGCATGACACAGCTGCAAAGAGAGAATGGGGCACAATAAAGATTCAGGGTTGCTCCAGGCTGAAAGAGGTAGATGACAGAGGGAAAAAGGAGCCTAGAAGCCCTTGGCAAGGTGGACCCTGTGAAGGTTTGACAGCCTTTGAAAAAGAACCTATCACACATGTATCTGGCAGCAGAAGCAGTGACAGAGCCCTCTCTGGGTCCTCAGGGCCCAAAGATCATTTCTGAAGTCCCTTAAAGACAAGAATCAGAAGCAGAGAGAGTAAACTGTTAACAACTTTCTCTTAGGGGCTCGTGGGATCAACCTTGAATACCAAGGCATGAACAGTCCCACAAGTCCCTGTGGGCTTGTCACTGAGTGGCACATCTGCCCATGGTACCTCAGCTCATTGAGAGAGTGCTCCCATTAGGAAGGACGTAAACAGAGCATGAAACTATCATCAGAGGCTATTAATGTTTTCTTAATACGTGAATTAAGATAGAAACAGAGCAGGAAAAAACGTTAAAAGCTTGTGTGGTCATAAATTGTGCCCTTGCTCATCCTCTGCTACCCAGACTTTTGGGGACATTAGTAGCAGGGGGTAGAAGAAGAATACTCCTCTTTGTCTTTGCTGCTGTCACTGCAGTTAGTCCATGAAATGCCAGCAGGGTCGGGGGAAAAGGATGCTACAGCCTGCTCTGGCTGCTCTCCCATCTGGTCCTTTCTTCTATCATTCAAATCCAGAGAAATTCGTGTTAACACAGGACCTTTGCTCCCTTAAATGGCAAGACTCCTTGCTGGAAAGCGACAAGCAGCCCTTGGGGCATGGGACCTGGATGGTTTTTGGAAGATTACATCATTACAGATCATTGCCTCTAGTTTGAGGCCTAGAACAAAAAGCAATGCATTTCTAGGCAAAAGTATTAAGAATGACAGAATTCATAGTGACCGACTTCATAATAGTGACTTCATAGTGACTGACCACCTGAGCAGGTTATTATTTATCTAGGGCAGCAAACAAGCCAGTGCCACAGCCAGTGCCACTGTCCACCAGGCTGTGGGCACATGGTCACTCAAGGAAGGGATGGCAGCAGTGGGGCAGAGCCATGAGACTGAGCCACCAGCGATGGAGCTCATTGTAAACACAAGGCACAGCCCAACACTGCCAAGTTCTGCTCTGGGACAAGGATCAGAGGCAAAGATGGTAAACTGTGAGCAAACTCTTTGTAGGGGCTAATGGGAACACGAGATGGGATTTCCTGAACCCCCTCAGGGCTTGTCTTTATATAAAAGCTGCTTGCATTTAATTACAATCAGTTACATTAGCTACATCAGTCGATTTAATTAAATTGTAAGGACACTCATAAGTTGATTTAACTCTGTCTCAAATGGATTTAGCAAAAGCTGGCAAGAAACTAAATCAACATAAACCAAGATTAAATCAACTGAAGAGCATCCACACAGGATTTTGCAGCAATTTAGCAAAAACTGAATTGAAGACCCATTTTAAATGAAGCAGAGTAACTCAGGCACAGAGAAAGATGAACTTCTGGGATGAAAGCAAACTGTCTAGCTCTTCAGCAGCCCTGTCTAATAGACTTGAGCTGTGAGGAAAAAAACCCCAAACACTCCTTTTCCTCCACATCCTGAAGTTGGCATGTTATTTTAATCCACAAATGATTTACTTAAATCCATGATCTTCAGACAGGTTTGCCCAACAGAAACAACATCAACAACAGCAGCAAGCAGCTGCCATTTCTGGGCCAGGCCAGGTCAGAAGTCACAAATCATCCCCTATACAACAGAAGGCTGAATAGAGAGAATGATAGCATTTGTTAAGACAATTTTAAAAGGCTGTGAATTTGTGAGCATAAAATCATCTACTTCAAATTACTTTACAACGCTGAACACACCATTTGTCTAACTGGTAGCCTTTAGCACTGAAATTTTCAGTACTAAAGGGTCACACAGAGCTGACAGATAACAAGAGAGTCCTGTTGCAGGCAAGTTGCACAGCACCGCTCAGTCCTGCAGCAGTGGCTCCAGGAGATGTGATGAACTCTGCACATCAACAGCATGCACCTGAAACATCTTGTTCTGTACCAAAGTAGGGATAGGAGTGTAGAAATGCAGTTTTGTACATGGAATAGATCAAGTGGCCACTGAAGCACACTGTTCCATGCAGGCAGCAGCAGGCGATTTACCCTGCTCCTGGCAGAAGTCACCCCAGAGACACCCAGAAAGAGTAAAGCCCAGCAAAGATTCATAAAAGCATCCACTTTGATTAAATTGCTTTTTTTCAGCTCCAGGTTTGCCAGGACTGACCCCTCCCAGGCAACACCAACATCTTGCTTGCATTGCACTGGCTTTTTTTATTCACAGCTGCTTTTAAACTTGTCATCACAAACCAAGCACCTCTTCTGTGGAACCAGAATGGTCCTAAACAGTTTTCCCAGCAAACCAAGTGATTTATGATAGGGTTAATGACACTTTTTATACTGCTGTAAAACTAGGATTAAAGTTCAGGGACTAGTAGGAGTTAAAGTAAAGTGAAGTTGCCACAGTTTTCCTTAGTGCTTTGATGACTATTGTAGTAGTCATACTCTGAGAAATGATGAGCCTGCCATAAAGTTTCAAGATCACCTTTTATTTCAGTGAGGAGACATGCCCAAGCTCTATAAAAGGGGAAGAAAAAGAAAACTTACAGCTTGAAAACAGCAGTTTAGAAAAGAACGAGTCTCCACACCACCTCAAGCTACTCCAGACAAAACCTGCTCCCAGAGAATAAAAACAGCAAAACCTCCTCGCACAAAAATCCCAGAAGCTGCAAAGCTTCTGGTGGTAAAGGGGGTGTCTCACCCCTGCAAATAAGGCCACGTGGTCTACTAAACCATCCAAAATCAGGTCCTGTTACAGCTTTGCAACCTGGACAAATCTCTCCAGCTCCCCACATCCTACCTATAGGTAGGATGCTTTGAAAAATTTTTTGGTAATAGGACACAGCAGAAATACTGGGAAGCAAGCAATCTTGGAAATTAGACTCAGTATGATGGGTAGATTCAATTCAGTTTAAACATAAAGAATGCTTAAATTCTAGTATTTACACGCACATATTTACATTAGATGTCATGCTTCCATATTTACTTTCCTGAGTTTTTGTTTTGGGGGTTTTTTTTCCTTCTTTTATAATTTACAGTAAAACTAGCACCCAGAAATTTTGAATTAATTTACCATGAAAACATAATTTCTGTCTCTGGCCACACTATCACTATGTAAAATCAGGTGTGCAGAAGACAGCAGCCATGATGCACTTTTCAGCCACACACTGCATGGCTCAGTAGCTGGCTCTTTTGTCAATCCAAATGCATAGTAATGACAAACCCACCACTCCTCAGAAGGTACTTCCAATAATATTTGGTTTGCAGCACACTCCTTATTTATCCTGATGTCTTTTTCTCTCCTAGAAGGAGATTCACTTAACTACATGCAGGAAAAAAAAAAAAAAAAAAAAAAAAAAAAAAACCTACCTAAACAAAGAGCACAGAATTTTTTTCTTTTCTACCTGGGCCCAGGCATGGATCAGTTCAATGGATTGAACGTTGTGTGAACCTCTCAGCCACAGAGGTCAGGCTTGACTTGCTATCACATATCTATCACCTGAAGCCATTTCACTGGTTTTCATGGAAGATTTACCAGGCTCTGAAGGATGAAGACCTTTCATGCTGCTGATGGAGGAAGTTTGTTCCCTATTTGGAACAAAAAGCTCTATCTTTCCTTCCTCATTGCAGATATCATTAAAAGAGGAAAGACAAAGATGAGCATAGAAACACTCTGTTGCCATATATAGCAACGCCATTTCTTAGCATCTCTATTACTGCAAGCAGCTCACCCCCAAATAGCAGGGGATGATGCACTGCACTGAACAGGCTGGTGGCAGCTCTGTGTAGTGTCACATCTCAGCTCATGGGCATCAAGAATGGCAACAATGGAAACAAAAATAGAATGACTGAACACTCCAATTTGTTCTTCCCCAGACTGGCTGTTGTAGTACACATTTACTGATATCTTTTCTTCTTTATCTCCTTTTTAGGGTAGGTTCCCCTGTCTTTTCTTTCTTTCACATCAGAAAAGCTTTAGCATATCATTAACTCTTCTTCCATCCTCTGAATACTCACTAATTCTGAAATACATTTTCTGGTATGGAGTGACCATCATTCACTAGTCCAAATAAGAGATTCAACAGATGGACACAGTACGTATCTTGACATAACTAGATTAGCTATTTCAGATACCACCTACCACGGGTTGTTGTGTTTAACACCCCAGAAGCCTGATCTGGTAAAGCATATCTTTCAGGAAATCCTGGCAAGCCACAACTAGAGGACCAGACTGCTGCAATTCACGGCAATTTCATTCCCGCAGTGTCGCCGGGGTTGTGCTCACAGTCACTGCAAAGGCACCCAACAGGGTGATAGAGGCAGCCAGCACATGACCCAGGCTTCTTCAGCATCCTTTTCTGTGTGGGCCTCGTGCCTGGCATCTTCCCAAGGGGCTTCATTTTTTTCATGCCCTCCTTGTGCAATCAAGCCTTAAATATCAAACAGCGGCCTTCCTACCTCTTTCCCCAGGGGCTTATTTCATTGTTTAAGCAATCCTCCAGCACAAAATGCAAGGAGCTGTCAGCAGCACAGCTAATACAGTCATCACCGAAAAGCCAGCAGACCAGTTCAATGCAGGTATTTATATGTTATTTAATAATCTTTGACAGGATGTGAAGGCGGCAAGGAACTGAGATGTGAGCAAAAAAAACCTCCACCAAAACTTGAAAAGCAAAAAAACTACATCCAAAAATACCTGAAAAGAGGGAAATTCATTATTAACAGTCACAAAACCGCCAAACAGCAATGAAAAACTGCTTCCATGCCATACTAAGGATGGGAAGCACCAGAACTGACTGTCCCTTCAAGGCTGCTGCCCCTTCAGGAGGATCCATTACTGGGTCATTTATCCTGGGACATTTGGCTTGCACTTTCCTCAACAGCTAATCTTGACTGCAAAGTGAATGCTCTGCTAGCAAATTCTACCCCAGTCTTGCTTCCTCCGCTTCCAATGAGGCTTTTCTGCTGTTGGCTCAGGGCAACAAATCTCAATCACAAGCCCAAAGGCATCCCTTGCTCCCACATTAACCCCTACAGAAGGGATTCAGTGGCACAGGGCTGAAGGACAAGCCCTTTATAAATGCCAGGCATCAACACATGCACTTAGCAGGGCAAACCAACCCCAGGGCTGGGTACAGGCACTGGCACTCACGTGCCAAAACCCTGGGCACTCTCCCCCATCCCCACCCATGCAGAGCTGGGCACCTCCACCAGTGAGCTCAGAAACACTATAGCCCATCCTACTTGTAACTACACTTCCTAGGATTTAGGAGCAACCCTTACCAGGCAATATGTCCAGCACCACAGCACCCTGACCATCAATGGGGCATCCATGAGGAGAAACACCATGAGCTTTTTTTAGAGCCAGCACAGCAGCAACAGTTATGGTCCTCCTGCTATTAACCATGGAGGAGCCAGCCAGTGCATGACAGAGCTTGTTTCTCCTCACGGATGGGTCCGTTTTCAGATAAATTTCCCTGAAAATATACTAACACAGACAAACTTACTACCCTTACAGAGATTCAGTATACTAACAAAAGAATAAAAAAGGTTCCTATCTGCCTCCCAGCTGATCCCATGCAACAAATTCCTGAGCTCTCTAACCTTCTCCTTTCACACACAGACTTTGCTGGGGCATAAAGACCACAGAAATATATTCACTCTTCATTTCAAGGGGGATTAAAGCTATGGCTTACAAGCTAAGAAACAAAAACAACCCAACAACAACCAAAAAACTCAAACCAAAAACCCCACAAAAGCAACAACCACCAGCCCAAACTCTGCTACTTTTCAGTGCTTGGTCACAGATTTCCAACATAAGACGGAGGGATCACACTGTTATTGCACACAGTGTTTTAGGGTCAGCCCCTGACTCAGCTGGCACTGCCTGGGAGAAGCATCCAGCTAAAGGCTCCCAAAAGCCAGCACTTCTTGAGAAAAGAGGTTCTGTAGCCTCTGTGTGCACAGCAAAGAGAACACACAATACGAGACCTACTAAACTGTGGACACCTGGATATATACCAAGCAACCCAGACTTGAAAACCCCCCCTGATATCTTGTTGCCTTAATCAGCTTTTATCACAAAGGAAAAGCCAAGCTCAGCTTTCAGGAGAGGACAGAGGTGACAAGGAAAGGAAATACATGACAGAGGTGGCTGTTTACTGGGCATCCCTTCTGACCTCCTGCTGACAAGATGAGCTGTATGATAGCATTTGATGCCATATACCAGTGAAGAGGGACTGGGTCTGGTTTGTGGGCACATTTCTTCCTTAGGCAAGGTCCTCATCACCTCACCACAGCTTGCCTGCCCATCTCATTTAATAGCAGAAATATATTCTGCTATAGCTGAGGGGGAACTAGCAAAGCACAGGGACTTTTGTGAATGAAGAGCAACAGAAAAGGATGACAAGGACTGGAGCCACTTGTAGACACATTGCTTTTCCCAGTCAGCCAATAATAAACCCATTTATCACAAACCAACTAAATACAATACTGGAATGAGCTAAAGAAAACCTACTTGGTGCAGGTGTCAGCCTGTCTGCATCCACTACAGTGGGAATTATGCCTAGGAGATACACTGTACGCTTTCCCTAAGCAAATACAGAACATTGACACATGCTAGATCTGTTCAGCCACAGCACCATTTACAGCTTCCACCAGGTGCTAAACAGAGGGGACTCCCATAATCCAAACCCATAAGCACGACTGTAGGGAAAGTTGTTAGAGAAAAAAGGTTAAAATACAAGATGGGACCGAGAATAAACTTTCTTGTCCCAGACAGTGAGCTGTTTTCCCAGCCTCCTCGAGAAGTGCCACCCACGTGCCCTTGGACAGAGCTGGCTCCTCTTCTGTTCAGGAGGCTCAGATCAATACCCAGGAATAGCACTGATCAATTTTTAAGAGGAATAACAGCCATCTCACCCCCTCACTAAACAGCTGTACACACATTATTTGCAGCTGCTGCCAAACCCTGAAAGATTCACAAGAGACCACACTAATCAATTTTTATTTCTATTAAACTGGTGCCTGCAGCATGCTGGAGGAAACATGGGTAGAAGGGACTACCCTAAATGAAGATCTTTACAAGTCAGCACAGCAGGGATCTACACCAGCTAGCTGGTCTTTTGAGTAGGTCAACAAAGATGAAAGAGGCAATCTGCTGGTCAGCCAAGACACTGCTCCAACTTGGGACACCAAACGTTTCCATCATTCTTTTCTCTCCGCCCTTAGCCACCATCACAGGCCTTCTGCTTCGAAAAGGAGATCTCTGTAGACTTCATAAGCAAAGTTAAGATTCAATGGACTGACTGGCATATCTGAATCACTCATCACAGCCTCCACTGAAGAACAACTCAAATTTCACTTCTACCCAAATCTCTAGTTCCATTCGAATTCCATTCTCCTGCCTCAAAGTCAGCAAAGGGGATTCCTGGCTGGAGACATCCAGCCTCTCTGGATGTCTTCACCTGCCTCATTAAAGCACATTAGTCTTACAGAGGGCTTGGGCCTATTTGTTCCACCCATCACTTACTACCAACCCTGTCTGGCTGGAGCTCTGGACTTGGCAGTGAGGGTGTCTCCACTTCAGGTGGTCACCCCAGCTCCCCTTCACAGCCAAAGGGGGAAGCAGCCCCTGCAGACGTGCTGCCCATGGATATACCAGGTATCTGGAAGGAGTAAAAGGAGATAAACCACTGCCTTCCCTTCCACAATGAGGAATAAGGGCCGACAGGCAAAATTAGGCAAACAAATCCCATCCAACAGCATTTTCACTTGCAGCTTGCCAACAAGGAGAGCCTCCAACCATCTGCTTAAAATGAAGTGTTGAGAAAATATAAAAGAAGAACCCAAGAAGTAAATGATGCTGACAGCAAATGAAAACCGACAATACTGTAGCTACACGTGTGTGATGGGCTATAAGGATGCTGGTGCACATGACATCTCAATGTTGCACCAAAAAAATTCCCCAGTAAGATGGAAAGTGCTGTCAAAGGGGTGGCAGAGGACTGAGGTCCAGATGATGCCTTGGAGTGGCTACCTAGAACAGAGGCTAGACAGAGTTAGAGAATAAAGTAGGTATTTATTAAAAGGCCTTCAAAGGATACACCTTGGAGAGTCCAAAAGCCTTGCAGAGGGCACACCCAAGATGGACAGTGGTCATGAGTTTTTCAAACTGATATAAATTTGGTCTGTTTGTATACCAGGGTTTAATTCTCTAATTACCTCTTCAGGTAATGAAGTCATATTCCCCCAGTTTGCTCCCTCCCGATTCACCTCTGTTTATACTTTTCAGGGCCTGAGGCAGAAGATGTCCTTAGTTCTCAGGCCCAGAAGGATTGTTTTGTCTGACCAAAATGTGAAGAGAGCTTCCTAACACTCCATATGGTGTTCCAAGTTATATACTAGTGCAGTACAGGATCTGATAAAAGAGAAAAGCTAAAAATTTAAATCATCACAGACAATAAGTTCAGGCTGGCTGGCAATGCTCAACAGTCAGATACAAGTACAATCCTACACATTTCTTTCTGCTTGCCTCTGACCCGAGCTGTAACTATTTCTCAACAGCTTAAGAATTTTACAATTCTTATTTGGGTAAGGAGGCAGGGCAGGGTGGTACAATTTGGAGGCCAGAATAACTAAATCATCTCTTTCACAAAGTTTTACTACCAAGCTGTAACAATATTTCTAAAAGGTATTCCTACATCTCTTCATCATGAGACAAAGCCAGCCGTTTTCATTTATCTTTTTGTATTCCATTCAGACTTGGTCCTCTGTTGCCTCATTTCTACAAGACACATCCTTGAAGCTCTAGAGAAAGCTATACCGCCTCTTCTTTCAGGTCACAGTGTCCATCAGAGGTTTGGGACACCAATAAAGATAAAAGTGCTTAGCAGACAAGAAACCATAAAGATGAAAAATTTCCCCAGAAGAGGACCATTACCAACCTTGAGAATAATATGAAGTGAGTCACATTAGATACTCCAACATCACCATGCCAAGAGCAGAAAGTAGGTGAGCTTTCAAATCCATTGGGAGCTGCCAAAACCTTGGAGAAAGTGCATAGGCAGATCAGTGAGACAATCTGGCTGGCAACTATCTTGGGTCACAGTGGCTCTAGACAGGGAAAGGCTCGATCTGCACTGTGGGCTGCCAGTATCTGGTACTGACCTCAGAGATGACAAATGCTCCTGTGATGGGCTAGATGAAACTGTGGACAGAGAGGACTGAAACACCCACTGGAAGATGAGTCCAAGGTGGTACCAGGGCACAAAAGGGACAACGGCCCTGAGAACTGTTTGCAACTTCATGTCAAGGAGAGACATTGCCCCACTCAGTCTCCCAGCTAATTCAAACAGCCTCAAACTGTTATTTCCCTCTTTTTACACCAAAATCTTCCTACCAGACTTAAGTAGTTTGCTGCAAAAGAACTCACATAGTGGGGAAAGTCTGCTTCAAGGTTTTTAACGCTTAAATCTTGTTTCACTCCTTCCCCAAAACCCAAACATCACCAGCCTGAGAACTAATGAGCTGTTGCTGAGCTTCTTGCAAGGATTTATTTTGCATTTCAGAGCTTATTTCAGTACTCAGGTGCTCTCCTGTTTGCTTTGGTTTTTGCGATGCAGTGATTTGTGCTGCTGGAAACTGTATCCACTGCAGAGGCAGCACTTGGAGCAGTTTGGAGGTGCTTTACTATTCCCTTTTTTCTCAGGTTTTTTTTGGTTGTGGTTTTTGTAGTTGTTGGCCATGATGTTGTGTTTGTTTGTTTGCTTTTGGGGGAGTTTGGGGGGGGGGGGGGGGGGGGGGGTGTTGTTGTTGGGTTTTTTTGTTTGTTTGGGGTTTTTTAGAGGTTTTTTTAATAGATTTCTAGCGCTTTGCCTGAAACAGCCTACGCAAATAGATCATGTAAAATGATGGCTTCCAGAGGCTCCCTGCTACAGGTGTTCAGGATTGGGTAAGGGAAGGTAGGGATTCACAGAGCAAAGTTGTCTATCTGACCGCATATCCCTCCATTAGGTTCAGCTTCTGAGTTTCTCTCTGCTCAGGAGCTCTTACAAGTGCATTGCCCTTAAGTCCATCTGCCAGTCTTTCTCCTCCGAAAGCACTTCAGCATTCCTCCTCCAGATGTCTTGAGATTTCCCTCATTGCTCACTGACAACAGCAATTTGCCTAGTGCAGCTTCTGGTCCTAGCCAAGACCGGCAGCAGTACTTCTGCTCATTTCATTTGCTATGGTCTCTTATCCAGCACTGATATTTACCCCTCTCACACAAATATTTGCAACACTCAGGCGGCCACTGTCATTCTGGAATTCCATTGTGAGTTTTTTGGTGACAACTCCTCCTGCAGGTTAGAGAAACTCAGGACATCTCAGCCCATGACCATGCTGCCAATTTGAAGAGCAGTTGCATGCAGAGAGATCTGTAGCAGCAATGGCATTCCAGGGTGTGGGTGGTTAAAACAGAGATACACTTATGCTTGCTGTGTCCCTTGGGATAAAGGCTGTAATGGCAGCCGTCACTGTTGGCAGAGAGAGTGGATTTCAGGATTCCATCTGAAATCTAGCAGTACTCACACAGGTAACACAGTGCCCACGCCAGCACTGCACCACTGGGAAAAGCCAGCAGGTAGCAGCTATGCTGCTCACAGAAATGCTTTAATGTTACCATTACATATAATTTTATATATACCCCACTATCAGTTTTTGAGAGGGAAAAGCAGCAGCCCTCACAGAGAACCCAGTAGGCTGAGAAGAAGCAACAGATCTGTTCGGCTCTACACATAAATGCAAGACTACAGCCTGAATAATGCAATGCTTTAGGACCTAAAATACTTACACCAGAAGATTTGCTAAAAGTTCCTTGGTTCCATACCATAGAGATTTGTATCCTGGGGGCTTTAGAGACATGGAAACTCTATGTCCACAGAGGAGCCCTGGGCAAGCCCTCACCCTCCCCTCCAGGAGCATTGTTTCCCTTTGCTCTGCTTCAGCTCCAGACATACCACAAGCTCCCTAGACTGATTTGAGACTGAGTGGCTGTAACAACCAGCCACTGAAAATTAGAGAAAATGGGGTTTACTAACATTAGGAAGAACTGATAAAGCAGACCCTCCTAGCTTATTATATGAGCTTCTTGTAGCAGCTGGAATACTCCTGCAGAATGGGAAATCAAGACAGGATGGGGGAGAAACTGGAGAGGGATTTGCAGAAACAGCTGGCAGACCTACACCAGCACCCTCCTGTCTCTCCTGTCCACAGGGATGACCACATAAAAGAGAGCAAAGTACACTGCACTGCTTCTACTTCCATTGGCCTCCATCTAATCACACTGCTGCCAATAAATTTGGCACCGGTGACAGTAAGATGACTCCTACATCAGGCACAGCAGACAAGGAGACAGTCTCTCATTCAAGTGACAGCTGCTTCTGCAAACACAGATGTCTGCAGGCCAGATTTTAAAACACACACCCATATATGGGGGGAAAAAAAAAAAAACCCACAACCATACAAATAACCACAAACACATAACATCAATTCCTCCTTCACACCATGCAACACTTGGATGCATCAGAAAAGCTGTCCTCACATAGTTCAGTTACTATCAGGGCAGGTATTTCTTCAGTACTTCTGATTCTGTAGCAACCACATACAGCAATCACTCCTAGAAAAAAACATGTTGGCACTTTTACAAGGAAGGTAGTTTTTGTAAAGAAGGATTTTTTTTTTTTTCCCTCTAAGGAAAAAGAAATGCCACACAATTTTTGCTTTCAATTTAGTAACAAAAAAAACCCTGAAAGCTAAATTTCTCACACCAAAATTAACTTCACACAGACTGCTTCATGTCAATATGCCACAGAATATTACACACAAATTGGGCAGGCAAGAGTTAGGACTAAATGTTTTCCTGACAAGACAAATAGATGGGGTAAGAGGGGAAGTGGCTCATTTATATTTATATCATCACAGGTAGCATTACGGAAATTTTGTATGATACTTTGTTTCACTTTGAAAAACAACAGTAAGAAAAATGTCAGTCAAGCAAAGAGGAAAAATTATAAGGTGCGCTCACAACTAGATTTGAGGATATGTCCTATTTTAAAATGTGTTAAGCTTTTGGAGGGGAAAAAAAAAAAAACAAACCAAAACACACACACACACACACCAAAAAAAAAAAAAAAAAAAAAAAAAAAAAAAACAAAAAAAAAAAAAAAAAAAAAAAAAAAAACACCCACCAAAAATCATTGCATTAAAAAATCCAACATCAACCTTAAAAGAAACATACACCAAAGCCAAGGGTTTAAATTCCAGATTCAGATGAGTAGTTGATTCCTGTGGAACAGTAAACATGGAAAAATAATCACAGAACATGCAAAAAAAAAAGGGTGGCACAGAAGGTACAAATAGCCTGTCTAAATTTAGGTCTAAATTTAAACCTTCAAAGGATAAGTACAGTTTCAAAACAAAGTACTAAGTAAATCAAATTTCATCAAATTTCTTCTCTTGATGGCTGCAATGCCAAGCAGCACAGAAGTGTTTTCTCCCTTCATTCCCCTTTTTTTCTAAATAAAAGAAGTTCTAATTGATACAAGGAACAAATGCAGTCCTCATGTATCCTCCACACTCTGCTTTTCCTATAAAGTCATGGAAATTACAGAATTTTCCTGAGGATGTCTCAAGAGATCAAGCCCATGTTCTCCAAACCAGTGTTTTTGTAACATTTTTCTATTTGCTGCCATCTTAAAAATTCAATGAGCATATTGTCTGTCTCTTCAAGAGGTTATTAAAGTAAGAGTTGACTTTTACGAAACCCTCAAAAGATGCCAGAGGAATCTCACTCAATCTGTTTGTGGATAGTGACAATTCATCACTATCAAAGTAAAACAAGTACAG
Organism: Hirundo rustica; assembly: GCF_015227805.2. Taxonomy (NCBI): domain Eukaryota; kingdom Metazoa; phylum Chordata; class Aves; order Passeriformes; family Hirundinidae; genus Hirundo; species Hirundo rustica. The sequence continues at coordinate 11,413,642 of NC_053461.1, forward strand.
TCTTCCAGCCACCACATAATAGCTTCATCTAATCTGTCTTTCTGCAGCTCATCTTCCCTAATTCTTCAAAGGAAGTTAAAGACATTAACACAAGAACCAGCTCATGCTGAGAATATTTCTGGTAATTTATAATCCCAGTTTTGCTTCTAGCAAATTGGTCAATACTTAATATACAACCTCATCTGAGCACCTCTGCAGCAGAGCTTCATAAAAACACTGAGAGATAACAATCATTGAATTTTGAAAACATAAATTACAGACCTAAAATGGAAGGTTTAGGCCTCCAATTCCCTTGGAGAAGAGAAGCTATAAATTAGATGAAATAAAAGCTGCAGAAGAATACCTCTGTGCAAGACTTCACTTCCTATACCCAGAATAAATTTCCATTTAAGACAGGGGGAGATCTGTTTACTTTCCTGAAAAATGAATGCTACAGAATAGATCTGTCTAGATCCTGACGTATTGTTTCTTCGTATATCTTACTGGATGGCAAGAAGACTAGAATTAGCTGTAAGGCCAAGATATAAAACGCAAACACACTGGAAGTTGTCCCACAGGCTTTTTGCTAAGGGCATGGGTAACAACTTCATAAGAAATCTTGGCAAACAAATATAAAGATCCAGATTCCTTGGGACTATTTAGCTAAATTCTATTGGAAGTCTCCATTACTACCTGGACCTACAAAGCCACAACTCCATGATCCATGTAGAAATTCATTGCCTTGAAATGCATGTACTTTTAAAGCAACTAAATGGTTCAAACTACCAGCATCTGAAGAGAAAAAGTCATTATTTTATAGTGATCAGAGGTGTCCAAGGTGCTTCTGAGAATACAAAGAAAAGCACAATCCCTGTGGACCTTACAATCCAATTAATTTAATTAACCATGTTATTCCCCTAGTTCCTGGTAACTCTTTAAATCAATGAACTAAGACTTAATAGCACAGTACATCACTAGCAGCTTTATTGATCATATCTGCACACAACACTGACTGAATTCCTAAAGTCAAGACTTGGCACAAAACAGAGAAGATATTTCAGTACCAGACTTCCACTTTATTAAGCCAAAGCCCTGTGCAGGTACCAGAGATAGGAAAGAAGTGATCAAGGGACTGACAGTTAAATAATGAGTGAGCAAGTAACCATGGGCTCAGTGTTGGTCTACCATGCAAGAAGCAAAACAATCCGTTACAGTATTATTCAGTTTTAAAATTACAGTTTTACATTTCATTCATCAGCTCTCAAGGATGAATCCCAGAATATTTTATGAAGGAGACCAGACCTCAGTTCTCCACATCCCCATACCTCCTGTGGCAACCTAAATGCCAGAACAAGCCCTCCTCAGCCTGGGCAGAGGGAATCGAAGAAGGCAGGCATGAGTTTGCCAATAAGAAATCTTGCAGGTAAATTCTCGGCTGTTTAATTCAGACATCCCCATGCAAGGTGATATCTAATGGGAGAGGTGCCTTACATCAGCTCCAACTGCACTATGCACCACTGCCACATCTCCTCAGCAAGGACATAACACCCTTTCCTTGTCTGTAACAATTACAGCAGGACTAATAGGGATTAGACTTAAATTTCAATTACACTCACAAGAAGCAGTTGGCTTTTTATACATATAGTGTGTTGCTTCTTTACCCATAAAAAAAAAAATTGAGTGAAACAGCAGCCACACACAAAGGAGAGCAACAGCAGGCACAAGGAGACCCCTTAATCCCCTTTTACCAGCTCTTGTCCAGGATGATCTATTACCAGCTCCTAATGGCACTGAGGAGGTTGTTAATTTTCGAATAGGTCAGTGACTCATCATTTTAACTCACTTCCCTCGCTAAAAATCAATGAGCTCCTGAAACAGTATTATCCTGGATGATTGGTGTTTTAACGTCTCACTTACAGGGAAAATAGACCCCAGTGGTCCCTCCCAGTGCTGGGTCACCACAGTCAGCCAGGAAGATGGACTTATTCTCTTGGTTGGAAACAAATACCTTCCAGAAAGAGGACACCTTTCCACAAAGACATTTTGTGGAGGATGGGTAGATTTGTGTCTCCTTTTGCAGTGAAGCGTGAACATTATACGTTAGAGGAGAGTTGTACTTCCCAGTACCTCCATCCAATCATGGCACGGTCTACCTCCATTCTCTTGCTTACTTAGCTGCATAAATTAGTTTTGGTACTCCCCCTGTCGACCCCCAAATTGTTGTTTTTCATTCAATTTCAAATTTTTATGACTAAAAAAAAAAAGAGGGAAGTATATTAAAAAAAAAAATCTCTTCATGGACCGCTGCTCCTTTACTCACGTAATATTCCCCAAAACACCATCAGCAATATTCTCACAGCACAAATCAAAGTTTGTGTGTTGTCTGATAAAGTCTATTTCAACTCTCACTTGTGAGCCTGACTAATTCATTGTGTTAAAATGAGTTAAACATCTTGCCAGTGGCTAACCCACCCAGCTGGTTAGTGGCAGGCTGAGGAGGTGACAGGTAGACAGGAGTCACACACCGACTGTCACATTGGCTCAGAGCACTGACTCATCACAGGAAATCTGCTGAGCTTCAGCAGGAAACTGAATGAGAAAAGCTGTAGAAGGGGAAGAGCTTGCAGTGGAATACAGTGCCCAGACATGAGTTTGAAAAGCTGTCACAACTTTAGGGGTGTCTTCCTGGTTGTCACTCACTTGGTGTTGAAGTCCAACGGGTCAAATGTGACCCACTGTACAGGGTCACAGCTAATAAAAATATTACATCATTCTACTGTACTGAGGAGCTATGAAAACCCTCTAGAGCCAATTCACTCTAGAGTTAGAGTCACATTAAAAAACTTGCACGCTGTCATATACATAGGGAATTCCTCAGCTGCTTTGAAACTGCAGAGGCTGCTGTCATCACCTGCTCCTCCAGTGCAAGGGCTGCTCAGTCAGTGCTTTTGCTTTACACGATGCTGAACAGGCCTCCCCCTTCTCCATGGGGGCTTTGCCAGCACGCCCATCACACCTGAGCATGAGGGATCTGCCTGCAGAGCAATTCAGCACTGATCTCCCTGCATACTGCTGAGCAGCAGCTCCAGCCTACACCTTACACCTGGAGCTGGATTTCTATAAGCTCACAGCTGCAGAGGGAGATAAGAGTGAAACAAGCCCCCTCACTCCACACTCCTCCAGTCCCCATCCCTCACTCCCACCTCTGTGCTCTCCACCACAGCACTGAAACCAAGAACTACCACTGCAGCTTGCAATTAAAAAACATGGCGTGAATTTGCACAAAAGAGAAGCACAGGAAAACAGCACCCCAAGGACTTAAAGCTCACTAAGTATGTCAGTGGCAAGACAATGAAGGGTAGTCAGGAATCTGCACCCCCTTGCCCTGCCCAGAAGCCCCTGGAGACAAGCAGCTGCTCCAAGCAACAGTCAGGGAAGCAGATGGGTGGAAGAGGATGGCACTCCCTGGCCAAAAGCCACACTCTCCCTCTCTAATTATTCAGAGGCAGAGATTGGATGGCATTCACTGCAGTATTGCCGCCTGCAACTAAATCTCTCCAGGCGATTTGTGACCCTCGGCAAGGGGCAGCCCCAAAGAGCAGAGGAGGGCCAGCTGCCACGGCAGCACAGGGCTCACCACAGAGCTGGCCTGGCTCTGGGAGCCAAAGGCATGCACTGCTGTACAGCTCATCCCCAGGCAAGGACACCCTACAGCCAGCAAGCCCTAGAGAAACCAGCATCCCAGCCTGGTCTGCACACATTTTGCTTCCTGATCCCCCACCTACTTACTAACAAGTCCCTGTATAAGCACAGCAACAGTGAAGGAATTATATTAAAGTAGGACGGGATATGCCAAAAAGCCAATTACAATGGATATTCCAAGAAAACAACCCAGGAGCCATCTCTAGACATGACCAAACAGCCTTGGCAGGTGGTGGGTGGAGGAAAAGCAGAATAAATACAATTAAAGAAGCAAGACAGTTCAGCTTTGTGTTACATGTGAAATGCAGTCTCCAGAGGCTGAGGAAGCAGCATGACTGACTAGGGCAAATTTTGAAATTCCTCAAAGGCAGGTTGCCTAGATGTGCAGCCAGAGCCAGGCTGACAGAAATGCTGCTAAGAGCACCTAATTTGCTAGAGGATTATCACTTGGTGTAACGGATGGAAACTAGATTAGATAGCTGGTAAACTCACAACACAGTTCATTACTGTAGAAGGAAATTTTTATCCACATAAACAGATCTTCTTGTTCTGCCCAGCTTTATGCTGCAATAGATTTGCAAGCCTGTGCCAGAAAGACATTTTCTACCTCATTTTTGTTCAAATATTTGGCACAATTGGTATAATCGTGAATATGAAGATACTAAGCAGAAGACAGCCATGAAGTTACACTTAGTAACTGCACTTTCATATCCATTTTGATCTGAGCATCAAAACCTTTTAAAGTATAGTCATTATCCATGTTCCACAGACATGAAGACTGCGGCATGCAGAGGTTTTCAGAGTGGCACAGAACCCCTCAGTCCCACTAATCTCAAATGACAGAGAAAACACCCCATCACTCTGAGAAACTAAACAATAAAATTATTTTGCTGTGAGCCCTATGCTCAGTCAGGAACACAGGCACAGGACCAAAAGGCCTGTGGCTCAATTGCCAATACCAACCAATTTATTAGTAAGTGCCAGCCACACTGGAACTGCTGCAGTTACCACTGGGCTGCAGCCTGATCTGCTGGGGAACATGGCAGCTATTTCATGCAGCCAGGTGCTACTGCACAAGGTGCTTGGATAGGATGCAAAGGACACAAGTCCGTGGAAGATTCGGGAGTAGCAAAGCATGGCCAGTGAGTTGGAGCATGCTCACAGCATCCATTCATCTAAATGCCTGCCATGGGATCTGCAGTGTGCCTGAACTTTGCTTTTGTTGGAAACAGCTTGGAGGCAGCACACCAGGCTCAGCTCCCTGTGGGGGCAGAGCCCAAGCATTTTACCTCTAGCTACCTTCCAGCTGAGAAGGAACCTCCACAACATGAAGGGGAGAACCAGAGATGGAGGAAGATTGAAAAGATGACACTCCTAAGAGGAATAAGACTGAGACAGCACTGCCACACCTCACACAGCTCTACCTGGCCTCTAACCTCAAAAGGGAAATTTGTGAGGGTGTTTTTACAGACATGACTGCATGTACAGTATTGAGATTGACTGCCTCCTATTTCAAGATGAAAGAAAACAAAAGAATATTTAATCTAGAAACAAAATATTCATTCCCAACAGTGCCCTCTGTTCAGGATTAACACATAGCCCTGAGACAAAGCTGCTATGAATACTAACATATCCTCACAGCTCAATAATCAGAAGCTATGGATCTGGGCAAGAGAGTTTTAATGAGGGAGTCTCCACTCTTGGAAACATCATTTCCTGAGCACACACAGAAAAACTGAACCAGAAAAGCACATTGGTACCGAGTAAGAAGAGAGCAACTTAGCATCACTAATTTCTACAAAACTGTCACACTGCCTGACAGTTTGCCTTATTATCTTATTTTTCTCCTTGTTTCTTTGCATCTCATTTATTGCTAAATCTTCAAGGCCTCTGCTGCAAGGGGATGCAAATGAGCACAAGCCCTCCACCCCCAACTCTACAGTCTACATCCAGCTCCTGTGGTTGCTGCTCTCATCAAACCGGGACCAAAGATAAGACTGGAGTCCTCTGTGCACAGACTGTACATTCAACTCAACTCAGCCTTGAGAGCAGAGAAGAGATTTGAATTTTTTTTTTTTAATCAAAGACAGAATAAAAAAATTCCAGCCACTAATCTCAGCTCCATCCCATGGGATCCAAGTGAGATTTCTCAGGCTTTATGCAAGTAGCAGCTCCCCTCTTGGGCTGTATGAGGCAATACTCAGATGTGACCTGGGACCTTTATTTCTTTGTATAGATGAATGAAGTGTCACCAGAACAACTAATAGTATCACATGTACCAGAAAAGGCAACAACACCTATAATCCAAATAAATACCTTGAAATGCCTCTGACTGGCAATAAAGTAGCAGCCAATGTTAATATAATTGTTAAAAAGCTCTGTACTGCTTTGTTAACAGCAGAAATGGAGTCCTTAAGCAAAAAACGGTATTACTTCACAGACAGTTGGAAGAATGTAGCATTGAATTTATTTTGTGGCCTCAGCAAGAGGTTTCTTCTCCTCAAGACACAGCAGCTTTGCTGGCAGGGTCACTGACACCTCCACTTAATGCAGGTAAGGCATGGATCTAACCCCATCCTAATGCACTGCATTTCCTTGAGCTCAAATACCATGATAAACCCCTTTTCCTTAAAAGTAGAGTGGTTTTGATGCCACATACCTGAAGCTGTCAGAGGAAAATGTTTGAACTAATTTCCTAGTGGAAAGCGGCTCTCTCAATGCTATCACTGAAATCAGCAAACTTTGCTGAAGCCAGAAAATAGTTTTGGCTGAAAAGTGAAAGCTAGTAATTACTAGATGCCAAGTTCATCAAATATTAATGAGGGGGAGTCAGTAGCAGAGAAATCACCATAATTCCTAAAACAAATAAATTTTACAAACTTATTTGAATTCCTTTATTTTCCAAAGACAAAGAGGGAGAGGAAAATCTGAGAAAATAAAAAGGTAATTTGTTCTTTTGATAAAACAAGCAGACTGAATAAAAATTCTACTTAGAATTTGAATGGAAAGTTTAATTACATTTTTCTCTCAATGCACAGAGCACACATCAAGACCAAGAATCACTGGACAAAACGCATCCAAGAGGGAATGTTCCATTCCACTGCGTGGTTCACCCAGGCAAAGCGCTGCAGAAGAGATGCTCCCATTTCCAACAGAGACCATCAGCATGGGATTTATTTTCTCAATCAAATGCTGCCCATGTTCCACTCCCAGTTACACCAGTGTCAGTGCACAGTAGCTATACTCATTTCAGGAACACAAGCAGACATGATATGACTGCCTTTGGTATAAGATATGAATGCAGGAGCAGGTCCCGCACACGGGACCATCATAATTCATTGGAATATGAGACATGGCCTTTCTGGGAAAAGGGATAATCTTGTGAAACAAAGTTTTCATCATCCTCTAGAAACGAGAGGTTTTCTCTAGAAAATCTAAGCACATAGATCACTGCTCTGAACGTCAAGGGTTAGGGCTGGCTTTTAAAAGAAATGGCTCCATTTATGTGATGCAGAGCTCCAGAAATGCCTGATTCACTGTCTTGGGACTTGTCTACAAAGAGGTAATTTCAATAGAGCTTTACCCCTATAATTATGTTACTATATTTATGCCTCTAAATTCACTTGCTGTTCAAAATAAATACTTTTATTCCATTATAATGAGGTCTAATAATTAACAAAACAGTCAATAAAATGGGACACTCATAGGAAGGCCTACACAGTCTTAACCATGGAAAGAGAACCTGACATAGAGCTCATGCCCAGGTGGACTGCCTTCTTTTGTCTACCACTAAGCACCTCTGCCACTTGTGTCTACCTAGAAGAGACAAACAAATGAAAAAAAGGCACAGTAAATCATTCACCTCAGACTGGCCACACACTTTGGTTTAACCTAAGCAATCTTCCTCTCAGTACAACCCAGAGCATCACAAGATCTCTGGGTCAGTAGCTGCAATCACAGCTCAAGACTGGAACAGTTTCAAAGACCACATCCATCTCCTGGGAATTGCCCATGTGTTTTGCCACTAGACTTGGCATGAGTCCATAGAAACACCAACAGGTTTGGAGAACATCAAGCATGGCCTGATTCCAGACAGATCTGGCAATCCTTCTCACTCTGAAATTTTCCTGGCTACCACAATTCATGGTTTCCATCAAGGTCTTCAGCATCCTGAAGGGTTTCCCCCAGCAATTTCCAACCTTGGCAGCTCTAAAGGAAAAGCATGCCAAACCACTGCAGCTGATGCTTTTGTCAGCACTGAGCATCATCACTCAGTATTGTTAATAAAACTTCTTCACAAGAGTCCCCACAGAGTAATAACATAAACAAGAGAGCAGAAGCCACAATATCCATACAGTTTCATAAAGCCAAAGTTTGCAGATATGGGAGCACATTCAGCTTGTAAAATTTGGCAGATCACTTCAAAAAGCAAAATATCAATCAATCTCTGTCTTTAATCAAATTTCAATGAAGCTTTGGAGTCATTCTGTAAAACCTTTGTGGCTTCATCCCCAAGTTGTGTAGGACTTCTTAATCAGAGCTAAATTTTCTGACTGCTGAAGTACTGGATCCAAAGCAGCAGCCCAAACTCAGACCAGTGTGACAGGCAGCAAGGGGAGGAGCAGTGAGCACAGTGCTTGGGTGCAGTTATTACTCACTCAATGGGTGTCAAATCCCCATGAACATATTAAAAAAACAAAACCACATCAAAGTCTAACAGGATTTCCTCTGGCTGTTCCATCAGGTTGATAAGTGAGCATTATCCTTAAGCATTACCATCACAGCCTTCATGCAGTCCTAATTCCCCACCACACTTCATTGGAGGGTCAGAAACTCTATCTTTATATTTTGTTTAAAAGCAGTGGCCTGTATAATGAGTATTACCAACAAACAGCAGCCTATAAATCCCTGAGCTCTGTGTGAGCAAGTCCTGATCTCTGATAAAGCTTGAACACACTGTGAAGCAAGAGTATCACATGCAAAAATACATTAATACATCACATACAGTGGACAGATGTAACAGCCCTTCAGTTGTAACATTTCAATTGCACACTACCTAAGTGATTGCTACACAGCCAAATTTCTTTACTGAAAATTAAGTCCAGGTATAATAGATCGTGTCATTGTAGGTTTGGACAAAAAGACTCCCTAATAAAATGGAACAGGCTCAACCTGGCACTGAAAAATGGTCCTAAGGCAACTTGATAAAAACAAACAAACAAACAAAACTTTCTGAATGACTGAATTATTTCTGATGTGGCAAGCACAAGGAAAAAAAAATTTAAACAGCAGAATTGTTCAACTGATTATTTAAAGTTAAGCACACCATACCTTTTGCAAGATCAAAATGTTTATGGGTAAGTGAACAACAGACAAAGTTCTTTTTAGCTGTTATTCTATTTTAGTTATTCTACACATCACATGCATATCACAAACAACATGGAACACACTGGAAGATCTAATTTTCTGCTAATCATGCAAAGCCAGCAAATTTCCATCTTGGTGGGATGTTTCTTCCTGATGCATGTAAATAAGTAAAGAAGAATCCCATTTCTAGTCATGGACATAGTTTCAAAGCTATTGAGCAAAACATCCCAGCACATTGTTCTGTACATAAAAATCTGATGTCCATAGCCCAGCTGTTATAAGCCTCCTCAGAACAGATTGTTGAGATATTTTTACCTTCCTATTATAAAAATTTAAACAGCTCTGCCTAAACCATTAAAATCCACCCCCTGCTACATTTTTCTCAGGGTCCCACTCCTGCCAAACTGTACCTGCAGCAAGACAGGACAGCCAAGAAAGGGAGATCTTGCAATGGGTTTTTACTCAGTTGCCCTCACTCTGCAAATCAACCTGCACCACCAAAGAATTTCCTTTCCATGCACCACAGGACACCTCTGCCCACGGCTGCACAGCAGCAAAATGCCCCTATATGCTCCTACAGCTGTTTCCAAGGTAACAAGCACAGAGCTGTATACAAGGAAAGGAAGCAAATAGCAGCAACAAAATCCTGCTACATCGTCACTTTTTAAAGCAGGTCTGACTTGTCCCTTTCCCCTTCCCCTCCTTTTCCCACCTGCCTCATGATTCAAGCAAGGGTTGGATAATTCACTTCACATTTTATAACCCCATTACCTCAGTCTTTCATAAGGTTTGGTTTTGGTTTTTATTTTTATAAGGTATCATATTGGAGTTATAAAGGCAAGAGGCAAATTTTCTGCTTTTACTCAAGAAAAACCATCTGGGAGAGGAAGGGGAAATTTACACTCAAACTCCGTATTCCCTCCTCCTAGACGCAGAAAAACATCTCAGGCTCAGCAAAGGGTGTCTGCCCACAACCATGGCCCATCTTACACAAGTCCCGTATATCTAGCTAACACTGTTTCACCAGTTTGGATAAAAGTATCTCCACTTCTCAGTCTGCAGATACAGTTTATCCTTTCTAGACACACAGTTTCCACATCCACTCAGATGTGCCAAAAACACAGAGACTTTCCCACCTGCCCACATACTTCCTTGCTACCAAAGCAGAAACCAGTCTTCGCTGCTTCTGCTACTGAAAACCTTGGAGCAGCAAGAATGTAATTCAAATCCTTGTCTTCACATAAAGGACAGCAATGTGAGGGGCAGAAACTGATGGAAAAGGGTCTGGCATGGCCAACTAGATCTCATCACTGCCACAAAAGAGCATGAGTTATCAGGGAAAGAAACCAGCAAGAAGATCTGGCCGCACAGCTCTGCACACACAGTGAGGGACAGAAAGCCAGACTGTTTGCTTTAACCTCTTCTTTCAGGTCTGAGACAACACCACAGTAATGCAGGGAGGAGCTGATCAGCTCCTTAATTTGGAGTAACAGGTCTGGTCTGTTATCAATGCAGGCTGGAGGAAACATTTTCCACCAAATATTTCCATGTCATTGACATCAACACTTTTTTTCCTTGCATGAAACAGAATAAGCAGTAGGAGATCCCATGGACAAGTCTCTTTGTGGCAGAGAAAACCAACACATTATATAATGAAACATTTCTGCATACTGGCCAGAAGTCACTCCCATCTTCCAAGAGACAGAAATTTTAAGGCAAAACATGCATGAAAAGACTCACTGGGGATAGTATTTTGAAATGGCAATCATACTTCAGCACAGTTCATGTATATCTTGCATTTCCCTATGTGACTTACCATAGCTACCTTTTCTACCAACTATGATTAATGAAGCTTCCAATCCATCTCTGAACAGCTACAAATTGCAAAAGGTGCTCAGCACATTAATATTCAGTAACCAAAATATACCTTTCTTCTGATTACAATTGTGCATCTGCTGAAAACCAGGACATTTCCTTTGGAAGCTTAAGTACTGTGGTCCCCAGAGGAAGTGAACAAATTGATGGGCCAGAGTACACATGCCTAGGGGAAAGTTCCCCAGCTTGGGCATTTAAAAAAAAAACCCAGATCTATCACAACCACATAGGCATAGAGATGCCAACAAGGCAGATATAACTTGCTCTGAATAAAGAAAAAACAGAAGTCAATATTTCTTCATATACCTGCTGGAGGTTGGTTTGCCAAATAAAAATTCAAACTGAGCAGACATTTCTTGCAGTGTTGTTATAGAATGGTTTGTGTTGGGAGGAACCTTAAAGATCATCTAGTTCCAATCCTCCTACCACAGACAGGGACATGTCATGATGCAAAACCTTCTCTCACATACCTGTTAACACTGCAGTGCTACAAAAACATTACCAAATACTTCCTCTGCTGCCCCTGCAGAGTTATATGCTATAACATAACCATCAAACTGGTGGCCTTGAGGAAAAGAGAAAGAAGTTCCCTACAAGCTCAACTAATCTTCCTCTACACAGCATATCAGCTCACGCCTGCAAGATTTATCCATCCAGATAAGCCATTCTGCCATTAAATGGCACCTTCCTAAGACTGACTACTCTTTGAACCACCCACAGAAATAAATGCAATGTACTCAAAGGGATGCACACCAGCCACAGACTCACTGCAGTGCTGGGACTGAAGTCAGAGGGAAGGGGGATGAGAAGGAAACGCATTACAAGCCAGACACAAGAGCCAATACATACACATATGAAGTCACAGAGAAAGTAACCCAGCAAACACTAACCCAGTACAGCTGTACATCAAGAAGTCCCTGCTGTGAATGTTTAATAAGGTTTCCAAAGCCACCCCAATCCAATGATGCAAGAGCATTCGTGCCAGCTGCAGCAAGGCAGCATTACAAAGCACTGCACCATAACCGGGCTGAATTCATGCCAACAGGTCTCGGTGTGTTGAGCAGGGGATTAATTCACTCTTCTACAGGACAAGATTTTTGAGAGCTCTGTCTCAGGTGGATGAAGGTTCCAAGGGGAAGACACGGTCCTAAAGCAATCCAGCAGAAGAAATAGATGGCGTTCTCCCAAAGCAGTGGGAGCCAGGAATCAGCATCAGAAAGGCACAACAGCTTAATGACTCTGTCCTAACACCTTGCAGGGGATCTAACAGCACAATTTTGCTCTGTGCTTATTAACCAGCAGGTTCAGAGAAATCCACGATTCTTGTATTACTCACACAAAATACCACAACAGTGCCATTTCATATATTAGTTAAGTCTGTTTACAGACTAGAACAGTCTAGAGAGGTAGTCCGAGAAGGGGCCCAGAGGAAAAGCCTGCCATTAGCTATTTCGCACCAAAGCAGCAGAGTTTCATAAAATGCACATTCCTTCTTGTTTCTGCCTATCCCGGGTCAGCTCCTGCATCTGAGCCCCATGAGAGCACAGGAGAAATGCACTTCATTTCAGAGACATAAACTTTCCCCACCACTCTCGTCCCTGATCACCTACAAAGGCAGGAGCCGGGGTGCAGCGTTTAAACCTCCCTTATGCTGTGCCACCTTGTGGATGTCTTCTCACGACTTGTATGAGCCGCAGGTCCAGCATTTATTTAACATCACACTCTTGAGCATGTAAACAAAATAATTCGGTCACTGTGAGCAACAGTAAGCGTCACAATAGGAATCAGATTACCGTGACACGTCCTCTGTGTAATTTGGAAACCCTTTATTCCCCAGGTGGAGTTGGCATTGGGAAAAATCACCAGCTGGAAACTGCATCACCAGTAGCTTTAGAAAGTTGGGGCTCAGATACTGCAAGCCCCTCTAAATATCCAAAAAGGACCGCGCAGCCACCTCGCGCTCAGGTTTGCCCCCACCACTTGAAGAAGAAGAAAACACAAAAGCAAAAACAAAGCGAGCCCAGGGATGGAAGGGAAGATCGGCTGCGGCAAAGTTTATCGGTACAAAGAGCATCCCCCCTCCAGTCCCTTCATCCGCGGAGCTCCACGCCAGCAGAGGACCGTCTCCCTCCCAGAGGGACACGCATCACCGCCACCACCCAAAGAGTAAGGGAAAAGGGAAGGCGGAGGGTCGTTCCGAGCACCTCCGGCTCTCCTTTCCCCCCGCCGCGCTCACCGTCCTCTTGCATCCGCTGCAGGCACAGGGCGAGGCTCTTCCTCCAGCCCGGCATCGCGGCAGGGGCAGCGCTGCCGCCCCCCGGGGCAGCGGCGCGGCTGGAGGGGCCCGGGGGGGCCGGCGGGAGCGGCGGGCGCTGCCGAGCGCGGCCGGGCTCCCCGGCGCTTTTATGGCCGGGCGGTGCATGCGGCGGCGGGGCCGGGGCCGGGCGGGGGAGCGCTGCCCGCCCCCGCCTGCGCACAGCCCCGGGCCGCCCGCCGCGCAGGTGCGCTCTCCGCGCCGCGGAGGGCGGGGAACGGCAAACTCGGGGAAGGGGGGAGGTAGAACATTTGTGTCAATACGTATATATTGTATATTTTTCCCCCCCGGAGAGGGGGTCCGCTTAGACAGGATGGGCCTCGCCTGCAAGCAAGAGCCGGGCTCCGACCCACACCGGCGCCCTGCGGGTCCCAAATCTCCGGCTGATGCTGGACGGTTAAATGTCCAGGAAAGATACGGAGAGCACACTGTTCCCGTTCTACATTCTCGTTACAGCTGTAGCCTGCCTTTTCCCTTCAGCGAGCGGCAGCTGCCTGGCAGCCCCACACAGGTGCGTGCATTGACGCGTGTGTTTATCCTGAAGGTGGGTTCTCTGGTAAATAAAGTTGCACAGCAGCCAGGCTGATCTACTTCATTTTCTTCACTACTACTTGTAAGCAGCTGAAGTGTATGGGGAAGACTTAAAAGCATCTTTTCAATTTCTTAGTAGTCCAGAGGTTTCAGCACTTCTACATAGACACAAAGGAGATACTTATTGCATGTGCCAGGACATTCGTGTTTTTAATTTCCTGAGGGCAACGTATCTCTGCAATCACTAGCAGCTTTTTTTGTTCTTCATGAGGCCTTTTATTAGCTATCTGGTAGGTCTCATTCTGCATCTCTGCCTCCCTTTGTGAGAGTTATTATATTATGTGCAACATCTGCTATAATCTAAAATATTAGGGACTAAGCTCTCCCTGGGATAGCTTGAGCTAATTCCAGTTTCAGAGGCTGGTGTCTCACACTACCGAAGTGGAATAGGACAACTATAATAGCAAGAGAATACATCCATCTCAACACATGCATATGGACCTTAGCTTTTCAGTTCAGCTTTTCTGTCCCTACCTGCATGAAAAACAGCTGTTGTAGGACAGTCTAGCAGCAGCTTCACCCTCTGTGCTTTGCTCGAATCTGAGAAGCATTTGCCCTTTAGGGAGCTGCCAGCCAAGTGTGGCATATGCCACAGATAGGCAGCAGGAGTCTGGAAACCTTTTCAGTGCCTGGTGAAAATGGAAGTGGCTCAACACAGAGGTACTTGGGAATCTTCTTGAAACAACCTCCTAAAGCTCTGAGCATGCCAAGGGAGAAAATCAGTTTCTGCAGGAAGGGGCAAAAGCAGAAACCCATGACTTTAGAGCAGTCTGGGGGATGAGAATTCTAACTGAGGTACTTGAGTTAAAGGCCTACAATTAAATTAGCTTCTCCCCCTTGCCCCCCCAGCAAGTTCTTCAAGAGCAATGTCAGAGCTGGGCTGTAGAGGGTCTTTTGAAGTTACTATTGTAGCATGCTTTTCCAGTGAGTAAAGCTGGGATAATCATAAACTCATGAGAACAGACAGCCCTCTTCATTTGAGCATGAGAGTTTGCAACACTGCAGAGGCAGACAGCAGTATGCAATGCCCTAAGACTGCATGAGAGGTTCCCATCACAGCAGAGAGCAGCACTGCACAGGCTGATTCCCCTCCATGTTTCTAACCAGAATTACCCATCAGTTTAAAGGACAGTAATGGGAGTGATGGCACCTGAAGGCTTATTCCAGCCAGCTGGAGCAATCACTTCTAAGAGAGATTTCCTGAGGACTATTGGCAGCAGGAGCACAGATATAGCTCTGACCTGCTATACCCCACTAGCAGCACAGAAAAAAATGACAGACATAAAAATATATTTATGCCCACATTTACCTTCAGACTAGAAACATAAGAAGGGATTGACTCTCCAGCCAGCTACAACTTCTTAAAGAGCTCCTTTCCTTGTGCTAAATACAGCATATTTGCACAGCTTGCTCCCTGGAGGAAAACACACCACCACCCCTTCACTGCAATTTCTTTGTACTTTTGAGACTCATGACAAATCACAACTCCACAGCTGGAATGGAGCAGGGCACACCATGCTAATTTATAGAAAGTTTGTGATATGCCCCAAATACTCTGATAGCACAACTCAGAAGCTTTTTTCAAGAAGGACTAATCTAAAGCCAGGATGTATCCTGGGGAAAAGGAACTATGCTTCTTCAATAGTTAAAATGCAGCACATGGAGACAAATGCTGTTGAATTATATGACTAACTCAACCACGCACACAGGCAAATCACCTGCTCTTTCTGTGCCTTGATTTCCTCAGCTGTATTTTATAATTGCATGAGGATATCCCGATTCTGGGAATTAGAAAACGAGTTCCAGAAAAGTGATGGTTAACTGATCTAATATCACTCTCAGAAAAAGAAATGAGAATCTGAAACAAACATGATAGAGGACGGGGCTCTTAAAGTAAGGTTAAATTGACACTTTTTTGTACCTAAAATCTCATCTGGTTTTGCCATTTACACTGGTTGTTCTCACAAAAGACTCTTTCCCTGAAGTATCTTTAGACTGTCATGGCTACAACAATACTGCTTTTTAAAGGACACTGATACCACAGAAATAAATAAACATGAAAATAGCAAGCATATTACTAGATGAAAAAGCAGCTCAGAGGTCTTAAGAATTGAATCTGACATATCCATTATTGTAGAAAGAGCCAAAGCTAGAGGGGTGAGATTTTCTCAAGCACTAACTTCAGTACTTGTATGGGTTAGAGAAAATTAAACATACCTAAAAGTACCAGTAGGGAATTCAAAAGCAGAATCAGTGTAAGACAGATGCTATGCTACTTCTCTGGATGGAAGCCATGGAGGGATATTTCAAGCAGCAAAAAAAAATCCATAGAAAACTTCATAAATTAATAGCCATGTCACTGAGCAATGTCTAATTTGTCTGCATAACTGAAATGTCCAGCTGCAGGATTTTAGGCACCACTGTGACATAGATACTGCCACAACTTTAGGAGGCACTGCTGTCCTTCCCCATCCTGCAAAAATGGTTGTCAAACCAAATTTGTGAGGCAGAGATTCCCCTTTGGCCACATGCCCCAGGAGAGGATGACCTGGTTTGATCAACTGAGGACTTTTCTGTGCTCTGAGCATTGGCTGTTTCAGCAGCTTGTGGGCCTTGCCCCACTGAGGAACACAGAGCACAACAAGACTAAAGTCCCAGCTGCTCCTAAGCTGGGTGAAAGGAAAGGTCTCTGCCCTGCAGTGTGTGCAGCCTAAATGGGCAGCATGTGTCAGTACAAAAACCAAATTTTCCTTGCATGTGTATTGGGGTATCTCTCTAGGACTGGAGGAATGATGGGTAGTCTTGAATTACAAGTTTGCTCTTAATGGATTATAGAGATGGTCCTGGGTAGCTCCAAACTCTGCCCCTCCCTCCCAGCAGTTTTCAGTGGGACATGAGAGGGGACAGTTGGCTCCACTGTGCTTTAAATACCACTATAGCTGTAAGAAAAAAAAATATGAGGGCACCAAGTTTTCCAGTCTCAGGAGCTGCCTACTGAGCAATGGTTCAGGCCTAACAGAAGCCTTCAAACCAGGATTTGCAAATGGGATGGATCTCACCTCTCCTGCACGCTGCATTCACATGGTGGATGATAGACAGTGATGCCACTTGTGCAGTGAAAGGAGGCTCCCACGCAAAAGTCCCATTTTCGTGCAAGGGTTAAGGGAGAATGTCCAGGCTTTTTAGCTTCCATTTTGTCCTTGAACTCTTTGCATCTAGACAGCTTCAGCTCAAACTCTCCTGTCATGTGACCCTCACTCTGAGGGTCACTCATTTCATCATCTCACGAGAGTAAGCTGGCTTCCTGCAACAAGGAAAGTCACTGAAACAAGTCACTCTTCACTTTCGGCCCCAAACCAAGGGAGTTAAGAGCTTCTCTCTTGACATTTCTGAATCCATAAGGATCTGGCACCTGTGAGACCCTTATGAGTGGTGTCCTATCTGCCCACCATTCCCAGCAGCTTGAGTGAAGATGAGTGAAGAAGTGAGGTGGAACCCTCAAGGCTGCATTATTTCAACAGTGATCTGGAGGCATCATGAAACCCTCTGGGGAAACAGAGGGGACTGCGGGCTCCTTCCCCTTCACACTGACCTGGTGCTACGCCAGGCAGCATTCAATAGTTAAGATCAAGATAGAAATTACTTTGACCTAAGTAGTCCTACACAAAGGAAATCCATTTAGGTGTCCAGAATAATCTTTTCCTTTCTCACTCCCACTCCTAGATTTAATTAAGTAAAAGATAAATTTTCTTTCTCTGCCAAGGCTGGGCTACTTTGCTGAGTGTTGTAGCAGTGCACTCTGTATCCTTACAGCTGTACATGGAGAAGGCAGGGACTACAGGAGATTTATTTCCATCCAACCATGATATGTAAATAGCACATGGTTACATTAATGCAGATCCAGTCTCCACATTCACCTCTCAGGCACATGGAAGAGTAGTGGGGATACAGAGCACCAATCTCTGTCATAACACAGCATCGTGATGGGTTTGTCTCACTGGCTGCTATGCTCACTTTTATACCCATACACAGCAGTGAGATCATGGAATTTAATAATGATCCTGTCATGGTAGAAGGTTAAAGGCAATTTTAAAATGCATTCTCTTCACTTTGTTACCACCAGAGGTTGATAAATAGCAACTTTATTTATTAATCCAACTTGATTCTGTTTCTACCTTAAATTCAGGCAGTGCAAACAGTTTACTTTTTTTGTTGCCTGCTTCTTGTCAGGCACTTCATACTATGGATTTCCACAGAAGTGTTCATGTCCAACTAGGCTCCGAAGGCTGGAAGCAATCTGTCATTTTGCCTCTTCTGGGTGATACTCATCTCTCTGAATGGCTGAATACCTTTTATCCAGATGTCTTTGGATTTCACTGACACAAGTATACTCCCCACTTACAGCCTCCATGAGGATATAGTCACCTCTGTATTCTGTTTGTGATGGAAGGGAGCTGAAGTGCTCCTTGTTTCTGTCCCAAAGGCATACTTGGAGTCAGTCAGGAACTGGTTCTTCACCTCCTCCCTTGGAAATCACAGCATAAGCACAAAGGGGCTCAGACCCACTCCTCACCTCCTTCCAAAGTCATCTTCCTTCTACAGGAACCTTAAAGTACATGTGCAACAAGCTCTGAGTGCTGAAGCAGTGAGGCTGCCTGTGGCCAGCCAACCCAGGGGTTTCTCTGCTTGATTCTCCACTTCCTGCAACACCACTGCCCGTAGATCTCTTTCTCCTGGGCACAAGACCTGTCTTTGCTGACCTGACTTCTGGGCTGATACTAGTGCTGAAGCTTTGGTTTTGCTTCCCTTGAGGATTCTTAGCTTACAGATGCTGCTTAGAACAAGTCACAGACACCAGTCACATTTCCTGCCAACAAGACATCAGCTGTCCACCTTGTTCCTAAACTTAATGTCACTTACTGCCAACCACAGAGATTATCCCCATTTACCTACCAGTGACCCAGCAACTCACAGTGTGGTGCTGGAGGACTACAGTGTAGAAAGACAGAGAAGCTTTGCATCTTCCTCACTTCATGCCCCAAACCATCACTGTTGAGGCATGACTCTGAGGTCTGTGCCTCTTCCCCTGCTAACAGCAGCGTTTAGGGCCCTGCAGTGCCCCCAGCTCCATTGCATCTGCTGCCGATTGATTTCCAGGCTAAGAAACATGTCAGCAATTCAAAATCCAAGGTGGCCATGCATGTTACATGTTGCTCTGTGTACTACCCTCCACATGGAAGTAGACAGCAGAGTCTGAAGCATTAGCAGCTGATACAACTGCTTAATACTGTTAAAAACAGTGCAACATAATAGACAATACTTTTGTGTAAAGCTTTTGGGTCCCCCCTGCGTGAAAATCTCCTCAATTCAGCCAGTAGACAGCTTTGTCTGAGTCACTGTGAAGCTGCTGTGTGATCTGGAGTATTACTTTGGAAGACCGGAGAATTTAAAAACGAGATTGAATTTGGTCACAGCAATGAAGAGCCATTTTCTAACTTTTGATTGAAGATGGAGTTGCTGGAAACATGTTCTTTCTCTTTCAAGACTGCTTTCAGGACACCCTCTTTCCCTTTATCATATTAGTTTTTCCCCTGAAGACACCACCATGCTTTGCCTTTGATATACATACACCATCACTAATAAAATGTCACCATTTGCACCATGTCCATGTGTTTACCTTCATAAAGCCACATAACCCTCTCAGCGAAGAACTGTGCTTACCACCATTTACCCACAGCAGAAATCTTCACACCATCCCACTGCTACATAGTGGTTTTCATTCCAGGCATCCACTTAGCAGCAAGATTTTCCTCTGGCTATATAAGGTTTTATCTCTGCTCCTCATTGCAGATGTGCCCCAGGGAAATTTTACAGATCACTTAAGTGAAAGAGCTATCATGTATAGGATAGTTGGCTCTGCACCACCCACCAGAATGCCGGGTACCAGACAGCCTGGGAAGGTTTCCCATTAGGACACGCTCTACATTTTCCTTTGTTTTCCTGATTGACAAATTGTTCTTTATGGGAAAGGATTTTTAAGATGCTCCTGCACTCACAAATTGCATTTTTCTTGGTTACCCAGCTGGGCAAATAAAAAAAAAAAATTGATCATCAGGGTTTTGTCATTTCTTCCAGGAATAGCTCAGTTTCTTTTAATGACCATGAAAGAAATACACAATGGAAGTACTTCAGTGCCTTCTATTAACATGACTGAAGTATCTGCCATACCCAGAAGCCCATTCAGAATTACAGTGGAAGGGAAGGACACTGGACAGTCAGACTCAGGGTAGCAGCTGGCAGGTTTGACTCTCAATAGTTTGGCCCTGCTGATCCAACAGTATCCAGAATCCTATGAACCAGAAGTTGTGGCAAAGGAATTTGTGAGGTGAATTACTGCTGTACATCATAGGCAGATGGCTCGGGACATAAAGACATGCTTGGACCCAGCCTTCACTCATGCCACAGTCTCAGGCTCCCTCCTTAACCAGAGTTGGCATTAAGCATTTATCTATTCCTCCAAATCCCACTGCACTAGATAGTAAGCAGAGAAACACTATCCATCCATCTCAGTAAAGCACATGACAGTTTGAATCTCATGAAAACTAACTTCAATATTGCCATTAGAAAAAATTAGGTGGTTTTCTTTTTTCTGGTTGATGAACAGAAGCAGTTCAAGCAAAGAGCAGGGTACAGAGAGCAACACTACATCTCTGCCATCATATGTTAAAAGTCACTACTATAACTGTCTTGCCTCCTCATCCCTCTCATTGTAACCCAGCTCCAGCCATCAGTAGCACATTAATGACTGCAGTCTATTTCAGATCAGAGAAGGAGGCAGGACAGTTGCAAATCATTGATATTGACTGTGGGTCTTAATGGAAACACTCCGTAATTTTGCATGTACATTCAAAAGGGATAGAAAAATACAATAAATGCCATTTCAGTGTTCTGATCTCTCCCAAATCGACTGGCAAGGAAACAAGCACTTTGGGCAAGAGCTAAAAAATGTAAAGCCCTCTTCATTTCCTTGCAGTGTGGGTTCTGTCCTCCAGTGTTTCATAAAATACTGGAATTCACATTTTGTATGGCTCCTTGGTATAGCTGAGGAGTTGCTTGGTGCTCATCAAGGCCTTAATAAAGAAATCATTGGACTTTTGCCTGATGTAGTTATTCATTTTGAAGTATTATTCAAAATCTCATTCCACTTGTCTATATTTGACTAATAGCAGCAGTGTCACACACACTTTCAATTCAAGCTCTCTCTATGCACAGAGACTCAATATTTCTTTTCTCAATTATTGCTAAAATAACATCTACAATCACTCTAAGCTTTCATGGCACATATAGCAACAGTTTGGTGCCTTCTGGGCTTCTATTTTAAGTAACATTTTTATGGGAAGGCTATATGAGAAGTAGCCTTTGTATTAGGGGCTAAAGGCCTGTTCAACAATAGGACAGGGATCACTCAAGCAAAAGGAACATGGATTTCCTTCAGATGTGTGTTTTGGTATCCCTGGAAAACTAACAACCCTTTTGGAGAACTCCTTACCTATTTAATCTTCAATCTCATCCCTTGCAAAGCCATCAGCTAGGAGAGTGAAAGGATGGCTGCTGTTTCACGCCACTTAACATACAAGTGCTTGTCCGACTTTTATTGCAGAGAGCTGGCCAAAGTAGAACCCAAAACTCGAGTCCCACTAATTCTCACTGAATTTAAATTGGCAGCTGGAAATCTGGGGCCAGCTCTTGCAGTTCCGGGCTCTCTGCTTATTTCTCACCTAACTTTACATGTAGGAGAGGATTGGGGAGAAGAAACCAATCTACCCCCTCGGTGCTGGCGAGATGACAGGGAAGCGCAGGAGAAACGCTAATTTATGCGAGGTCACCTCTGCCAAGCGCTCAGGGTCTCGCTGAGACGGGAATTACACAGCAGTGTAATTCAATAACAGTCTCGCAGTGCCATCTACCGCCCTGAGGTCCCTCTAGCGAGGGTGACAACTCGGGGACATTGCTGCAGAGGGGAGCCGGGAGAGAACCATCCACAACTACTCCTTTCTTCCTTAGACGCTGCTCTCTCTTTTCCTGGGAAAATTACCTTAAACAGCCTTTCGAGCCCCTCCTCAAACATAGACAGTGCTCAGCCACTTTGTCCGGAAAGACAACGTATGTCTTTCACTTCATGTTTTTGGAATAAATGACAGGATGATGGATAGTGAAAGAACATTTCATTGCAGATAAATCTCACTGTAGAAAATAAAGAGGAATCCAAACCAGAGTGGATCAAACCTATGAGCTACAGTGGAGGAAAAAAAATTCCCTTAGTTCTAAAACATCTAAAAGCAGCTTTTCACTACCAGAGTATCAGAGGATTTTCTATACAAGATAGTTTTGTTCTCTTAATAAATTAATCATAGCTGCCTCTTAGTCGTCTATGCAGGCAGATGGTAGATGACTGCTAGGTAATCAATGCCCATATGGTAGAGAAACCCCATCCCTGATTATGCTGATTTAAATCTCTTTGGTGCATCAAGGTAAAAATGATCCCATGCCAGAGATGTGTGCTGCCCAAGTAGCAGATTTGATCCTTCCAATGCATCAGGAAATCACACACAAAGCAATAATTTGTTCTATTATGCCAGCCCATTTTCTGCTCAGTGTCAAGAACCTCCATAAACAGTAAGTGTGCAGAAGAGATGTCTTTATGTCTACATCTCGAAGAGCAATTCAAAGATCATTCATAACCACAGAACAAAGAGTTATGTATACATTTATTTATTCTTTTTTTATTCTTAAAACAGTCACATCCTTTGCATTTCTTGCATTTCTAGCCTGAGAAGACAAAGACCTCAGGCTAGAGATTTCTGTTGGTCTAAGGGAAAAAACCATGCTGCTTTGAACTGAACTGAAATCCCACCCAGTTCAGATTTTAATGGCACCATTCAATTAAAAAAGCATCAACTGCAATTCAACATTATTATGCATAGACTAGTAAATATAAATTATTCCCTCTCCTCCAAAGTGCCCTAGTAATGTGCTATAGGACCCAGATTTCTGCCACCATGTCAGAAAACCTGAATCTGCTGCCATGAGCCTGCTGGTTTAAAATAATTCAGCTCAAACAGCGGAAGATAAACAGAGGCATTTTACAAGAAGTGATATAAATATGACTTACATCACCATTGTGACACTAAATAACCATAAAAAACAGGATTTAAACTCACAGCTAGAAAGCAGCCTCTTTGGGAAGTTACAGCTACAAGGAGCATGTGTCTCTCTACCTGACACAATCAATAGCCCAGTGTTTTCTTTAAAAGAAAAACAAACCATGAAGTAGGTACATGAGCTTTAGAGTTCCCAAATGTTATGCTCTGGTAGATGCTTTTAATAGACAACTCTACCACCATAAAAGCTCTGTTAGTCCAGGTTCAGATTAAAGACAGAGCTGTAAGCAAAGCAGGTGTGCATTCACTAACAGCATCTAGACCAGCACTTTGGAAGGGGAACAGATTTCAAGCTGAAAACACACTTTGCTGTGTAGCAAAAGCTACAGTGTGGATTTGTTTCTTTTAAATAAAAAGTCACAAGATTTTGGATGGATCCTGCAGCTCTAACAATATCAATGAGCAGAAAAAGGAGCATTGAACTCAACCCCTTCCCACGGGCATCCCCTTGATTATAACCTCCTCTTTGCTGTCATATTCCCCTCTTGCCTTACCTCTGTCCTGCATTCTCCGCAGACAAAAAACAAGGCGCTTCCTCCAGCCTGGCATCCCGGACCTAGAGACAAAGAAATACAAGTCTGTAGCGTCTTGAAGGAGTTTGCAGATGTGCAGCTGGAATACAAAACCCAGCTTCTTTATAGGGCTACACCTTGACAAAGAGACAAGTCCATCCGTGCTTGCATAGACAGGAAAACTGCTGCATGCAAAAGCCTGACTGTGAACCATCCAGGCTGCATTTTGCTGCAGGCATGGAGCAACTTCACGTGTCCACAGCGGAAGAAGCAGATGGTGAAAGAAGGGTGGACAGATGAATGGGTAAATCACAAGGAGCTGAGCAATTCCTTAAAGGGCATGTTTGTCTTTTATGCCAACCACACAGAAACCACAGACAACACATGCAGTCCAGTGAATTAGAATTCCTGTTCAGGGGATGAAAATATCCACAGCCACCTACCAATGAAATTGATAAGCCAATTTCCTTTTTACATCTCCAACGCAGAAAATATATCTATTGGTATCACTTAGTACAGGAAAACAATGAAAAATTTATTCTTCTTTTGAACTCATGCTCAATTTTTTTTTCTTATGCCCATCAGACTTAAGAACATGCACACATTCCCTAAAGGAGGAAAGGTCACTACACCCATCTGCAGCAAAGCTTGCTAAAAAGGATACCAAAAAATCATGGCTATCAATAGTAGTTTTCAAAGTTAATTCTGGTTGCAGTAACTATGTCACTCCAACAGATTCTGTTGCAAGATGACATTAAGCTTGTTTCTGATTGAAGCTGTTGGATGCTCTTAGGAAATCCCTGCTTTCAAGCTGTATTTGAGAGGAATTACAATTTCTGTACAACTAGCATATAACAGCATTCCCTCTCTCATAACATATATGAAGAGAAAAGAGAGGACAATACTATAGATACAAGACATGATTTAAAGTACATTATAAAACTGAACATAAAATACAGGGTCCATAGAACAGGACAAGGCTCCGTTAGATCTCCATTTAATTTAGCATTAAGTAATTGTCACAGGGTTTTTGGGGGTTTTTTGGGTTTGGGTTTGTTTTTTTTTTCTTTTTGCTTTGGTTTTTTGTTTTTTGTTTTTTTATTAATAACTTTTAGTTTGCAAGCAAAACTAAGATAGCACAAAAGCAATCTGGCATTGCAGCTTGTGACCCAATAAGCAAAAATCCAGAGCCACACACATGCCAGTTAAACACTTACTATGTACCTCTTCTGGTTTTGAGTTTCTGCCTGGAATCACGCAAAAGAGCTCAAACAGTTATCAAAGAGTTACCTTTGGGATTTTTTTCTCCTAGTCTGCACTCCTGCCAATTACCTACCCAAATGATTCTAATTTTTAGTCTTCCTGAAAAAAAAAAATCTACAGTGTCCATCTAGACTTTCTGCCAAAGGGGTTTTGGTTTCTTCTTTTGCTAGATTGTTTTGCTGCAGCAATTGTACATTTCTGAGAATATAATACAAAAATACAAAAGTCTAGACTACACTTCAGATACCCTTAGGAAAATATAGAGAAGTAAGTAAAAAAAGATATGGTGGGACTTGATTTTAGGAAGAGATGCAATCTTTTCTAGAAAGGAGAGAAACACTTCTGGACCTCTGATGCTGCAAGAATTCGTTTGCAAAGTTTTGCTTGTTCCACAGTAATTTTTGGCCTCACACACAATAAGGCACACAAATTCCATAAATATTCCAGCTAACCAAGATGATGCAAACTATGGGGAAAAAATAAAAAAAAAAAAAAATCTTGCTCTGTTTTGAAAACTCTTTTTGTTGACATAACACAAATTCTTTCATATGATAAATTCTGAGATGAAGAGACTGAAAAAAAAATTAAAAGAAAACCAGAAGGAATTTCTGCATCCCTCAGAAAAACACAGATGAGTTGTCTTATGTTGAATGGTTCTGAAAATGTATGAGGACACAATGCCCTAGGACTAGGGCTTATCTCACAAAATGTCCAGCTGTTATTTACTCGCACTTTTATTTCATCTTAAAGCCAAAATGTAGAAAGTAAGATAGAATATCAAGACTTTCATAGGGTAGGATGAAACCTTAGTGTCTGAGATAAGAGAATCAGTCTCTGAAGAACAAAACCTCCAAACATCAACATCATTTGGTCTGGGGCTCCTGCAAGTTTTGATAGTGGGCTGCAGGAGAAACCCACACCAAAGTTTTGCAACTGATTCAACTTTGTGCAGCATCTCTCACCAATTATATGAGACAGTGAAATGCCATTGTTTTATAAAAAAACCCTTAGAACAATCCACTGTGATCCCCCAATCTTCCTCAAAAATAATAAATAAGCTTTCTGTTTTGATGCAGCTTCATGGAAACAAACACAATTAGACTTCATGCTAAAATGAGCAGCATATTAATTGGAAGTGCTGGATCAATTCTTCCCCAAGAATTCAGGGCTGTCAGCAGTCTGGGATCTGATGTGGTAGTTTATACAGCTTTCACAAACTCCTGATAAAAAATAAACACAGTGCAGCCACACTGAGCTTCTACTGTACACTGAAACAGACTCATCTCCTTCCCCACCTCATTTCTTTACATTAACCTGATTTTACTTCACAGTTTGAAGTGTTTGTATTCCTCCCTCACTGGCATTTTATTAATCCCTGTGGACTGGATTAAAAAAATGCACAGAATAGCCCTTCACAGGTTCGAGTCAGCATGGAGCCTCTCTGAGGGAACCATATGTGTGAAAGCTTGTCAGTTCTTAGGCTGTAAATCCAAGACCACTGAACTGACACACAGTGCTCCCAAAGCCATCTGCCTGGGTGTGCTCTCGGGGCTGAACCCCAAGCCCAGGGGAGCCTGGCAGCAGAGCAATCCCACAGCTGCAGCAGGAGCAGTGCTCCCCTCTGTCCTGGTCCATGTTTTCCCTGCCTGCTGCGGCTACATGAGAGAGAATGTGAGCTGAAGGTTATCTCGTCACACACATCCCTCGGCTTTTTACAGCATCGGTGACTGACTCATTCCCAATCCAGGCACGCCTAGCCAGACCTCTGCTACCCACAGAACAATCCACTGCTTCTTGTAAGAACACAGCTCTGCAGTCCTTACAGCAGCACAAGCCAGCTTGGAATTTCTAGGATTAATTCCTTTTTCCACATCCTGTTGTGTAACTCAGTTAACAGATTTTCCTTACAAACTTGGTGATGAATGTCACCCTCAACCAGAAAGGACCATTTTAAGAACCATCGCTGGCCTGGGTTTGGGCTGTTTTTCCTTCTCAGTGTTGTCACCAGGTGAGGTTTGAAGAGGCAACAATAAATGATTTTTTGAAGTGTGATTTAATTAGAACAGCACAGATATTTTAATTAATTTGTCCTATTTTTCAGTAATTCATGTTTCTCCTCTTCCATTCCAGATTAAAATATTTTATGGCTCTAATATGACCTGCACTTCTCTGTATCCGACGTCTTTCACCAATTCCCCTTTTAAACAGCCAAAAGCAGATTCACTAGGGCCAGAAATTTCTCTTTCTCAGTTGCACACTTCACACTCCCTGGAATACAGGTGCAGCTTTCTTAGCAACTGATTATCTCTGTCAGCTTTGTAATTCTGTGTCCATAAACTATTAAACACGGGCCGGACCCAGCTTGCCAAACACAAAAGCAATACATTTCAAAACTCAGAAGAACTGTATCTGGTGCTTCTATCAGCTGTCACACTGCCGGGCAACAACATCAGAGCACCTCATACTTTTTCCACTTTAATAAAGACAAGTGAAAAGCAGCTTCTTCTTGCAACCACAGATAACTATGATCCTTCAGTATTTCAATTAAAACCTATCAGACAGTCCTTTTTCTTTATGGGGATAAAAAATTATATAAAGACTTACCCAGTATAATTCAAACTCTGAATCTCACTTCTCAAGAGCACCTGTGCTCCTCTCTGACATTACAGAGATGGATCCATCACATATAGGTGGGTTTGTACTTTAATGTTATGTTCAGGTCTCATCTCTGTGGCACCCACTTATCAACTAAGGCAGGAAAGGGAGTTTTAGTTTGGGTTGGTTGGTTTGCGTTTGGTTTGTTCCTGATTGTGTTTGGGTGTTTTTGGTGTAGTTTTTCTTTTGGAGTTTTTGGGAGCTTTTTTCTCTTGATGATACCAAACCTGTCAAGTTTTGAGGCTCTCAAGGTTTTGATAGGGGGTTGAGTCAAACTTTGCTCTTGTTTTTAGGTGTGAATCAGTAGCTATAGCTGCATGGTTATGATTAAGCAATTACATTGTGAGCATCATGTGTTTGGCTACTCTGATGTTTTAAGAAAAAGAGAAGACAATCCCCAAATTAATGGGCTGTCTGGGTGAGAGGCACCAGGAGTGAAGTCAGAACTGAGCAGTACTCAAAATGGAGGGAAGAACTGTGTCTGCAGCCTAATTAGCAGGAGAAGCAAGAGACAGAACAAGCAAATAGGGGAGTCAAGTAATTCCTAACCAACAAATGTTGATGCCTTTGTTTATTAAGTTGTATAAATAATGTGAAGTTTGGATGATCAGTGAATTCACCTTCCATGGGTCACCACCCAGCTCCCCACTTCGCACAAACAATAAAAAATAGGAATACCTGGCCTCAGCATGTGACTTAGCAGTGGCACCAGGTAACGAGCCCACATTCGGGTCAACATTGGTGCCAAGTTTGAACCATGTACTTCTTCACCTAGCCCCAGCCCGGCTCTGGGCCAGCCCGCAATCCTGCCAATTTCTGGCCACAGCGGCCACCTCAGCCCAGAGCACCCCCAGCTCTGGCACAACAGCAGCAGCTCCGGCCCCGCGGCTACACAAGGACATTTCCAGTGGGACGCCTGAAGGATTTGTCCCGCACCTGCCAGAAATGCTCATTTCACCCCCAGTTTGAGCACAGGTATTACCCAAAAGCAGGGAACCCCCGGCCGGGAGCGCTCCACCCCCCGCAAAGCACACCAGGCCGAGCCCCCTGACCTCCCCAACATGGCGGCAGCGCCCGCCCGCCCTCAGCAGCGCTGTCGCGATAGTGCCGCGCTTCCGCCGCGCTTTACGGCAAGGCCGCCCGGCGGGGAAGGAGGCGGTGGCGGGGCCGGTCCCGCCATGGACCGCAGGAAGAAACCGTTGGACGTGGCCGCGTCCTCGGTGAGTGACTGAGCGGGGAGAGACAAAATGAACCCCTCGGCCTGCCCAGGAGGCTTGTAGGGCCGTGAGGTGTGCTCAGCCGCGGGGCTCTCGCGGGCGGAGCGGGCCTGGCCGGCGCGGGCCGTGAGTCTCGACCCGGGGTTGCGCTGGTGCCACCGCTTGCAGGGAAAACAGCGCACCTGGGAAGGGCCGGTGTCCTGTCTCCTCGCCGTAACCCTGCTGCCATGTGCAGTCATTGCAGCGAATGCTGGATTAAAGGGCTGTGGTAACGCCTTGTGTCGCATATGGGGTCTGTGACAGTGTCGGGGCTGGGATTTTGTCCCCTCACCTTCCTGACCAGGCACACGCTCTGCGCACCAAAGCCGAGTGTGCCGGGCCTGGATTTGCTCGCACTCCTGATGTAATGATAAAATTAGGTCATAACAGGGAAAAGAGTTCTTCCTCAGGAGTAGGAGGTCTATGCTGTGGCAGATTAACTTCCCACCCTTAGGGATGGTGTGGTGCTGCCCCTCGCTGCTCTCCAGGAGGCTCACGAGAGATGCTGCCAAACATCTCAGATGAAAAGTTATATAAATACTTAATGTATGTTAATAGGTAACTGTGAAATATTTTACATTGAATTTTTGGACATCACCTCTAAGCAGAAGGGAGAACAGGTGGTTTTTATGACACTGTACTTCATTGTCCCTGGGACTTGAAAAGCTTTAGTGTGGGGGACAAATATTAATACCAAAGTCTTCCACTTTTCTGGTTTAATGTAAATCTCTGAATTTTGTCGTCTGTAGGACTTGCAGGAAAAGTAGCACAATATCCTCTTCCAAACTAGTTTTGTAATTCCAAGATATAACACCCCTGCTGATGATGTTTATTAAAAGCTGAGATGGACCTTGGTCACTGGTGGCAATGCTACTCATATATTTATCTTAAAAGAAGAAGAAAATCTAAAACTATTAAACAACGCATAAAGCAGTAGGAAAAAGATATATTTTATGATAGCACACTTTTATGAATTCGTTTCTGAGACAGGATTTCATTCATTATCTAATGGTTAAAAGTTCCCTTTTCATATTCAGTAGTGTTTTCCATTATTACTTCTCTATTTGTTTGCTGTTAGGAGGCTGGTAAAATGTAGACAGAGCTATGCCTCTCTTATCCTCATTATGTAGCAAAGGATCAAGGATATCTTTGGGGATTATTTCAATCCCTAATCATAATTTGCATTCTGTGCTTTTTTATTTTGTTTGCTGTAAAAGGTGATCTTGGCAAACAGATCAGTGCTTCAAAGTTCCACATAAAAATGCAATCAACTGCTCCTATAACTGTAAATAAGAGATGATAACAGTCATTTATTGCGGTAACTGATGTCTGATGTGATCTGTTATTTATGTGTTGTTTTGCTGGTGATGTAGCTGGTAGATCTCAAAGCTGAACTCTTCCGAAAGCAAGAGGAATTCAAGAAAGAAAAGCTATTGAAAGATGCTGGTGTCTTTGCAAAGCCCAGAACGTCTAATAAGGTAAAAATAATCATCTGCTGTTTTTGTCATTCTTTCTCCTGAGAGTAAGGAAGCTAATATTTAAATCTAAATGATCGTAAATACTCAGAGTTGTGTTTCTAGTCAAACATAAAATGTACACGATAGCAATGTTCTTTAAAGTTCATTTCCAGGTGAGATTCCTGTGCACAGCAGAAGGCTTAATGTTGTACTTATGCCCATCTAAATCCCCACTTAATCTTCATTCCCCAAGGGTCCACACCCTTTAATTATAGGAAAAGATGTTTCTTTTTTTATTAGAGGATTTTCTATGATGCTGCAGGATGGAGGATGAGAGATTCTTCTAGAGTCACTGAACTTCTTTGATGAATGCTCTGCTATCTGTTCGTGGTGTACAATAATGAATACACTGTTATCTCCCTTGTTTTGCTCTATACTGCACTTTGGGGTTTGTTCATTCTGTAGCTTTCTAGAAGCAGAATGTGCTGTTCCTGCTATATTTGAAGCACATGCAGCATTTACAGTGTTATGCTGCAAACAGGCCAGCTGATTGTAAGTTTCATGTAAAACGGGGCAATAGGGAATAGAAACAATTTCTAGCTTTGTTAGTACGTATTTCATTAGCAAGATTGCATGTTTGGGTTCTTTTAACCCTAACATCTTTGTCAGAATAGATTTTGTCTGATTTCTGAGTGCCTTTGGGCTTTTTAGCTTCTCAGCCTGCCCTTAACTATGATACCATCTTGCAGCCTGTGTTAATTCAGGACGTACCTGCTGCATCCTACAGCACAATAATATGTAAGATATTATTTACAAAGTCCTCCATGATTGACGTGCATCATTTGCATTAGAGAGCTGAAGTATTTTTTAAATTTTCTTGTATTTGTTTATTGTTACAAAATTGTCCTTTTTAGAAACCAAGTATCTGGACCAAACAGAACACGGGAGTTGTAAATCGAGCTGCAAAAGATGTTGAGCAGAAGGCAGAAGAGCAGGATATATTGGATAAATCAAGGTAGCTCTTAGGCTCTATAAGAAAGGAATGCTTTTCAGAATTTGGTTTTTGGTATTTATAAAAGCACAGAAAGAAGTTTTTTGGACTAGTAGTTCTCAACCAGTAATTCCGGCATCATCCATACTTTTTACCCGTAGCGTACAAACTGCATCCCAGCAGTCTTGCGCTCTCATGCCCTCACATTATCACAGCTGTTTTTAAAAGTCATCTTTACAATTACCAGCCAGTGCAGCAACATGTTAGAATTCTACAGCAAAGTGTTTCTTGGGCTTGACAGAAAATGGCTCACTTTTTTCAAGAATTACATCATTTTCTAAATGGATTGGTTGTGCAAAAATATATATGTTAAAAATGCCATTTATAAACTATTTGCTGTGCTTCTGTAAGCAGTTCTTTGCTCTTTGAAATTACAGAAATTAGCTAAGGTTTTCTCTTCAGTTTCTAAGATTAAGTGTAACTTCGTGTTATCTCTTTTTTTTTTCCTTGTAAAACTGTCTTTCAGTATCTGCAAACAGTGGTTTAGCTTCCAGTATTTATCTGAAGGACCACAGTACTTAGATAAAGGTGGTAACATGTTTCTGCCTACTTGACGAATTACATTTAAGATTACATTTGTAACTTCATTAAAATTATTTTCACTATAAATTCTGGAACTGGAAAAGATTGTATCTTCAGAAATGCTACTAAAGGTTCAAAACAGAAGCCAGGCATAAGTCATCTTCTATTAAACACCTCAAGCACTCCCGAGAATTTTCCTGTCCATTTATCTAAGGCTAAATAGGTCACTTTAAACTGTACTTGGAACTGGCTGGATTGAAAGGTTAATTTTTTTTTTCTTTTTCAGGAAGAAGCTTGAAGAGAAAGCAAAGCTGTATGAGAAAATGACAAAAGGAGACTTCCCAGGTGAACAATACTATACCAAAATGAGTATTTATATATGTATGCATTCTTGGAATTATTATTATACAAAGTGATTGACATGGTTTATTCCACTTTGAAAAGGAGAAAAAATACATTTACTGGAGAAAATAAAATTACATTTTAAGAACAGCCTGACCAAGTAAAGTGCTAGGGGCTTGTTTCACTCATTCATTAAGTGGGTGGACTATATTCTAGTTTTTCAGTACAGTATCTTAGGAAAATAAACAAAAAAAAAATTGTTCTCCGTTGTGCTATCTTTGGATTGCATTGCTGATGCTCTGTCCTGCATTCCAATTGTTGGGCCTTTATGAGGAAAAGAGGATCAGGAGGAGTGTGGCTGGTCCATACATGAATGCCAGTCATGCAGCTAATAGGGTTAGAGAATGTTGATCTGTTTCTTTCTTCTCTCCCACGTTCAGTCACTCTCAAAAAGTGATTATTAAAACAGAATACAAATCTCCCTGCAGTTAAACTTCTTTTTCAGTGTCCATCTTCATCCAGGTGACCTCACCACTTTACTTTTCTAAAAAGTACCCTCATGAATGCTTGGCTCCTGCCAACATACCAAATGTTAAGCATCAAAAAAGTATTTGAGCTGTTACATGAGAAATCCTTTGCTTATGAAATTGTTAATGAGCAGCGAATGTTTTGCTGTAAAGAATGCAGCCTTTTCTGTACTGCTCACAATGCCCTGAAACTTCAGTTCAGAAACAGAAGTTATCACTGTGGAGCCAGTGGATAGCTCCGGGCTTTGGCACTGAATGAGATTTAAGTACTCCCCAATAGTGTGGTCAAGGGCATCGCTGGCAGCTGAGAAGCAGATTGTAGCTATTTGGTATTGATTTTGTGCTCAGTTCTGCTCTTTTCATGGCTGTTCTCTAAGAATCGATTTTCTGCCTTAGATGAAGAAACTGAGGATTTGTACCTGGTGGATTTCACCCAGAAGATCATCGACAAACAGCACGAAGTACAGGAGCTGCATCAGAGCGAAGCTGCCGGGAAAACTTCAGAAAGAGACACAGATGAGGAGGAAACTCAGCCTGAAGCAGACATTCCACCGCCAGAGGACCCAGATGAGGAATGGTTGGTGCTACGGATCGGGCTCATCTTATTCTTGAGAATTGCATGACACTATACTTTTCTTTTCCAAAACGTGTGAAGTGGCACCTTTGTTTTTCTTTTTTGTTTATTTACTACACATTGACAAGGAGGTGTTAACAGTGTTTCATTTCTCCTATAACACAGTCCTCCATGTCACTTTAATTTCCACATAGCTAACACTGCAATAGAATCTACATCCAGGATCTTGAGAAATTGCAATGAGGGCAATGTACCATAGGGAGGACAGCATAATCTCCTCTATTATTTTCTTGCATAGTTCATGCGAGTACTCACCACAGTGTAGGTACTGTTTCATGCTTTGATGTGCTGAATTGGAATATATTTTAGCAAAACTTGAGGATTTTTGGGTATTCATCTTCCCTTGTTTAATTGTGACTTAAAAATGAGCAGTCATTTCGCTGTACAGCATTCTCTTAAAGGAGAGGAACTTTAGTTGGAATAAGAGCACGATTTTCAGCATTTCTTCCACTTTCCTGCAGCACAGCAAATAGTCTCTGACAGTTTTTTCTGTCATTCCATGCAATCACTAGTTTTTCATCTGAGACATGAGGAATATTTATGAAACCAGTCCGAACTAAACATTTTCCTTGCCCCTTTGTTTAAAATGCTTATGGAACAAGAGATTTTATTTCTGGTAATCCGTTTAAACCAGCAGTAATCAATACAAAACAGCACCCCCATTCTTCAAATACTAAACTGTAGATATCCTTAGAAACTATCTAAAAGACTTGCTAAAAGAACAGATCTTTAAAAGTTTGGGGGTTGGGAGCTAGATTGCCAGTCATACTTTTTCAGATGTAATATTCTTTAGAATGGGATAATTGAGGCAGCTTGATGCTAAAGAACTTTCTACATTACAGGACAATAAGTGTAGCTCTTAACAGCTTTTTCAACAACTGTAAATCAGGTGCTCGGTACTATAAAGAGTTGAATAAAAAGCACAATAGCTTGAGAGGAACATTTTGCTTGTGTTTTAGTCAGCTTTTGTTATGCCAGTTGAATGCACACTACCAGTCTCTTCTGAGAATGGCCTTTAGACCGATAATTGGAATGTATTGTAGCGATTTCATATCCGCAAGAAGTCAATGCTGCATCATTATCCTCACCATGGGAAGCAAGCATTAGGCTGAGTTATACTTTGTTGTGAAAACTATGTGACATTGTTGCCTTTGAACATTTTTACACCTTTTTATTGCCCAGGCTAACAGGGATCTCAAAGGGAGATTGAATAAATGTCTGGTAGAACTGTCATATGCCCCATTCAGAACTGTCCTCTTTAACTGGGAGTGTGTTAAGTGAAAAGCAGGAGCAACTGTCACACACAGACTGAGAGGTGACAAATACTCTTTGGAAAGGGTCGCTGCTTCTGTCTTCTGGGTAAGACTTCCGTCAATCTGTGCATAGAAGTTTTGTATCACGTTTCTTTTTTCCTTCTTTACAGGGTTGATTATGTTGATTTCTTGGGCCGATCTAGGCGCTGTATGAAGAAAGATCTACCAAGTCTACTTAAAATGGATCAGGAACTTCAAGGGAAGAGGTGTGGTTTGTCTAATGGAGCTGCATGCTCCTCTCAGTACTTAACACGTTTTTTTAATGAGAAGAAAGAGAGGCTGTGCTTTGTAACCCCATTCTCAAGCCAGAGTTGATGTTACTGCTTTCTCTAGATTTGCAGAATTTGCAGAGAAAGGTTTTAATAAATTGATGTAGCAATCTCAGATATTTGTTGCATCTTTAAAAACTGGGGTCCTTGTATTCCATTATACTTTCCATAAAACGCCAGGAAAGTGATTCCTGGTTCTGTTTAACATGGAAACTGATGATTGTCTTTTAAGCAATTCCAAATTCTTCATAATGTTCAAAGTGAATTTGTTAGACCTCCATTTTTTTGGGCTTTGTTCTTCTGTTAAACCACTGTTTAACAGCTCTTCTGTTTAATATTTGCGTATTAATATTTGAATATTAATATTTTGCATGGATCTCTTGGGTAAATGTTTAGATTTTTTTGTTACTTCAAATACCTTTCATTTTCTTACATTAAATCTGAAAGGTTCCTGTATGTGATTGCTAGAATCCCCACAGATGCCAATAACTGATTATTTCATCTCCCACTCTGTGATTTGATAATTATTTCATAAAGCTTCTGAGAAAATATATGACTTTGTCTTTTAATAACATGTTCTACCAGTACCTTGTTTTAGAGGCAGCTTTGTTTTTCTATCTTGATCACATACCATAGTCATCAACATTGTATCACTAAGTAGTGTCTACAATCATCGGTGTTTTGTGGAAGCTGCAGTAGTGGATCAGACCAAATCATACTTTGCACTGTTTGGTACTGACAGAGTGATAAATTCTGCGCTGTAATCCTGATTTTTTTTTTTTTTTAATTAGACAAGAACCTGATGGGAATACTCTGTTATCTGAAGACATGAGAAGAGAACTTCAGAGGCAGCAGTGGGAAAAGGAAGAAGAGGAAGCCCTCAGAAAACCCATGGGACCCATACATTATGAGGACATTCGAGAAAATGGTACACTGCCATACTTTATAACACTTACCTTTGTATCACCAAAGAGATCAGTTGTAGAGGGAGCAAGGGAAGGTTACTTCCTGTACTTGTATGGCAAAGTGTAGGTGTGTAATGACTGTTGAAAGTTACCAGTGCACAAGTCTAGATTTATTTTTTCTTCAAATTGTGTTTTTCTCAAATGTTTCTTTACCTCCTCCTGTGTTCAGAAGCTTCCCTTTATGTATCATCTAAAGCAAGCATTTTTTAGCCATCTAAAACTAATGTAGTGTTGGGAGCATTTCCATGCCTGAAAGCAGGGTGTATGGAGGCTGTAATTATTGTCAATTATAAACTGAATCTAACTTAAACCTATTGTTTTTCTCCTTTTCAGAGGCCAGGCAGCTCGGTGTTGGTTACTTTGCCTTTTCTCGGGACCAAGAACTCAGGCACAAACAACGGGCGACCCTGGATATGCTGAGGGAGCAGGTACGAGAGTGAAGAGCAGAGTGGGCTGCGAGGGTGGAGTGGTTTCAGTGGTTACTGTCTTCGATTTGTTGTGTAAGTGCTATATTAGGTGATGCCTGCAGCTGATTCCAAAAAAGCCAAAGAAATTTGGCTTTTTTCATGTTAAAACATGATACTTGATTAGGATTGCTTCTAGTTGTTTGGTGAAGGAAGATATGTACTTGTTTATAATAACGAAGGAAGATTAATTCATGTTTTTCTTTGCTGTTAAGACACTTGATCAGAGAAATAAACGTGAACAGCTGAAGGAGAAGAGGAAGGCAGCTCTAGATGCAAGGCTGTCCAAACTTCGAGCACGGAAGATTAAAAAGTTAAGGGAAGCTGGATTGGAGGAAGAGGCAGAAAAACTGGAGAATGGAGGTATGATCTATTGCCTTTTTGAGTTAAATACTTGCTATTTCACCTTGTTCTTGATCTTCAGACAGATTCTAATTTATATTTGTTTAGACATTCAATATCTTGTATTGTGTGTCCTATATATACAATTACCGTAACTGTTAGGATAATGAGAGTTGATGTAATTGTGTGTAGATATAAAATCATGCCAGAAATAGCTTAATAGTGCAGGTAAAAATATGGTATGTAGATTGTAGCCTTTTTTTGATTCACACCTGACAGCAGGAATTACATGGGTTAATTATGCAGGTTGAGGTCAGAGCTGCTGACATTCTACTGGCTTTTTCTTCTATGAAGATGAGGTAGAATAAGTAGTAACAAGTCAATTTTGATATCATACAATGTACACTGTGACAGTTTCAGTGCAGTGTGTGAATTGGAGATACAGCTGACTCTAGGATTTAGGATAATGAATTTGAATTCTAATCCTGTCTCTGTGCTGTCACCCTTACAACACTGATAGTCAACTTGTACTGTCTGTCTCCCACTGGAAAATGTAACTTATATTTAACTGTGTCAGAATTCCATGCAAGTGATTAACCGTGAAATGTTCTGGAAATGATGAACAGCATCATGCCACTGCTCGCTGTTATGGTTGATCAGAAGAATAAGAATGCAAATTGTTTTCTCCAGTAAATAAAATAGAGATACTGTTATTATTAGAGATATATGGAAATAAATGTTCTTATTTTTACCTGTGAGGGTCATACAGATTTTATTCTGTAACTGACAATCTCTACTGTTGCTTCCTGTAACACAGAGGTGAAAGGTGCTGCTGAGGAACCAGAGCCTCCAAGAGTTACTGCACCAAGTAGGAAGGTAGAGGTTATCATCCAGGAGAGGAGAGATACAAAGCCTGGAGTGCCTTATGTCCGAGAATGGGATAAAGGCAAAGGTAAGGAAATGCAGATTCAGGAACATTGTTGGGAAAGAGCATGTACGCTGCCACTTCCATTTCTGTTTTGTGACCAAAGTATGGCAAGACTGAGAAGCACTGAAATCCTTTCTGCCTTGGTATTGATGACTCTCCAGAGTCCAGGGCAGTGACTGACAAGGATGCCTTAGTACCAGTAGCTGCTATTATGTCCCCAGGATTTTTCTTCTGTGTGAATTACTGCATTTCTGGAAGATCTTGACAGATTGACAGAATGACAAATTCTGTAGTTCTTAAGATGAACAGTGTGATCTTTTCTTGATATATTCCTCTGGCTTGTGCTACCTGATAGCAGGATGTATCACACAAACAGGTACAGCACGATACTAAAACATGATGCCAGCAGAGACCACTTCAGTGCCTGTGTCCCATTTTGAAGCATCTTCCTTGTCACAAAGTGAAGGCTGTCTTGTAGATCCTTCCCAAACGTGTTAATTAATTTTGCACTACTAATCTAAGTTCATGTACATTCTTCTAATCTGATGCCTGGCTCCTAAGGTAAAAGCAAACAAGGAATAGGCACAGCACAAAAATGCTCACCTTCTTTAGTACTATAATGGCACTATTCCTCTTCTGTGCAATACTGGTATTTCCAGATTCTTCTTCCTTTTCAATCTTTATGTTCTATTAATGAACATCACTGTGAGGGGAAACTTCATGGTTCCATTAAAACCCTAAACTTTCAGATCCTACCTCATAAATCTTTATCCTGCCTGGCACTACTTTTTTCCTTCCTCTGAGGAAGCCTGGTATCTCACTAACATCTAGGCAGCACTGCAGCAAATACCACATGCAGAAAGCAGAGGACAACTTACTCTAAAATGAAAGTGAACTAATCGTGGTTCACTAAAGGAATCTGCACTAGATTCTTGTATTTCCATGTAGTATGCAGTGGAAAAGGAACTTCAGGTGGCTTTACACAGCTGCATCTTCTCTTGCCAGTTTGTTTTCCCTCCTATCTGACTGACCTTCAGACCTTGAAATCTATGCTAAATCTACCATTTTCCTGTTTCTAACAGAACTGATGTTTGGACAATGGGAAAAGAAACAGGAAGAACTTAGAGATGAGCGAGACCCCGAATTTGCACCACCTTCTGATTACTTTTTGGGACAAAAGAAAGATGATTATTACAGAAGTCGGAATTTGAACAGTTCTGAAACCTCCTCTGAAAAACTGGAAACGGAGAGAGCACAAAACCAACAGAGGCCATCAGTGCAGGGCAGTGGCAGCAGCGCTGGAGATGTGCCACCATCAGCACAGGCTTCCAACAGCAACGTTCCAGATAAGCCAGGGTCAGCAGAGCCCAGTGGCCATGACGCTCAGGGCGTGTCATCAACAGAGGATGAAAGCAGCGATGACGAGGACATGCTACCACCAGCACAGGCTTATGGCTACGGTGCCCGAGGTGTGCCACCACCACTGCGGGGTTACGGCTACAACGCCCGGGGCGTGCCACCGCCCATGCCAGCCTATGGCTACGGCACTCCCGAGGTGCCCTTCCCAGTGCAGGCTTACAGCTATGGAGCACCAGGAATGGTGCCACCTATGCATGCGTATGGCTATGGCACTCCTGAGATGCCGTTTGCAATGCAGGCTTATGGCTACGGCACCCAGGATGTGCCACCAGGAATGCAGACCTGTGGGTGCAGCACCCAGGGTGTGCCACCAGGAATGCAGACCTGTGGCTGCAGTGCCCAGGAACTGCTACCAGGAACACAGGTCTGTGACCTCAGCAGCCAAGATGTGCTACCAGGAATACACACTTGTGGATGCAGCAGCCAAGATGTTCCACCAGGAACACACACCTGTGGATGCAGCAGCCTGGACGTTCCACCAGGAACAGACACCTATGGCAGCAGCACCCAAGAGGTGCCACCAGGAACAGACACCTGTGGCAGCAGCACCCAGGATGTGCCACCAGGAACACAGGCCAGTGGCTGCAGCACTCAGGATATGGAACCTCCAGAGCAGACCGACAGCAGTGACACTCCAAATCAGGAACCACTTTACCAAAGTTTAGATGATATGCTCTCTTATTATAGACAAGTGACTTGAGCTGAGCAAAAAGATAAGCAAGAACCATGATCTAAAGAACTGAAATATTATTAAGTATGTGCTCAGCAGAATATTATTTTCCCAAATCCACATATGGGAAAAATAAGTTTCTGTAAGTACGTCAGAATAAATCTCCTGGATACCTAAGCTGTTTTACATCACAGCTATATTTTGCCCAGTTGGTTTTTTTAATTCTTACCTCTTTACTAAAATTTAGCTATTTGACATTTATATGTGAAATTAAGGGTATATTAATTACTTGCTTTCAAGAGACCCTTTAGTTGGTTGCTCCCAGCTGTCTTCTGGTTTGGAGGTACTACAACTTTAGTGATATCCATAGAAACAGTATGGAAATGGTAGCTCCTCTGCTGCCAAATACAGAATGATCTTGTTCCTTACTTAATCTCCTGTCTTTTGAAAGTGCCAAATCTTATCTAGTAAACAGTGGTGGTTCTCATGGCCTCTGCATTCCTGAGGTCCATATATAGCTCATAATTCTGTGCAGCGTTTTAGAGGGAGGGAGACATTGCAGAAATTGATAAATAATGATGGGTAGGTTAAAAATAAACACATCATTGAAGCAGAAGCCTTGACACCTGAAATTACTGTCTTACTTATTTAGAAAATCATAATTCTCGAACTGTTTTTCTTGCATAAGGAGTTATATATATGGCTTTATTTAATACTTTTTTTTTTTCAAAAACTGTGATACTGGAGTAATTGAATATAAAAGCAGACCAATCTCTACCAAACTCTTCAGAATCTTAGTAAATGAGAATACTTACTTGCCATTTAGAAGATTTTTATTTCTGAAGGTAATTTAGATCATTTTATTTTAAAAGCCTCATACGAGCATAGGACCTAGAAAGGCAGGTTGGAATGGGCAATTGCATAGATTGTTAAATATCAGAGATAAAGTCAAAATAGCAGACATTTAAATGCGACAGTGAACTGGCGAAAGAGACAAAGCTGATGAGCTTCTCTTGTGTGCTTCAGTCACATCTGAGGCTGCTCTGCAAGCCTGGTGGGCAGCAAGATGTTCAGTGTGACTGAAGGATGTGCAGAAGAATAAATTCTGTCCTCAAATTCTAATTTAGCCTCAGCTCCTACATCACTGGCTTTTGCACTGGAAGTTGCAGAGCAGAACAGTACATTACATGTTAATTTAACCTCAGAATACTACTCTGAACTAAGATGATACCACTGTCCCAATTTTGAAGAAAATGAGAATGGAAAACATCTTAGACATCACACCCAGTTCTCCAGGCTGGCTGATTACACTAGAGAAGTTTCCTCTTCTAAGACCGTACAGAATCAGTATCTGGAAGCCATTCAGAGCAAGGTATAATTTCCTTGGAGCTGAACTAACTGTAAAGAGTGGGCAGGGTCTTTTCAAGCAGTAGAGCTTGACTTGAATTGATTATGGCATTCATATCATTCAATGGATTTCCCTGCAAAGGATATTCATGTCTATTTTGCTGCTATTTTAATTGAGATCCATTTCCAACTGCCTTTTGGACTGGTTTGTTGTTTTTTTTTTTCCCTGTGCCCTTCAGACTGTGATAATTGTATGTATATCTATGATTTAGGACTTTTATTGTTTTTGCATTCGTTTAACATTGAGCTGGAGCTGCAGTAAGGAACGAGATGCCATTTATCGACGCGGTGCCGGAACAGCCCGCTGGCTCCTGACAACGCGCCGAGAGTGGCTGCTCACAGGTGCAACACGATCTGAGGAGCAGCAGAGCAGGGCTGGCTCTCTATGGCCTGGTGGTGTGCTGGAGCACCGAGGGCAGAGACAAGAACAAGGGAGAGATCTTCCAGATAGGTTCCAAGGTGGTTTATTACCAAGGAGGGTCCCGCGACTTAGGACAAGGAATTGGAGTATGCAAGAATTATAAATGGGAAGGTTAAGGTGAGGGCACAAATTTTCAGCCAGTAGGGGGAAGATTGGGGAGGATTGCAAGGCAGGGTTTACACAATTTGAACCAATGAAGAAACAGGGGGAGGGAACTGTCTAAACAAACCAATGGGGCCTCGAGTAATAGGGGATTTCCAAGGGGCTTTCCAGAGCAGGGGCTTGGGACAGGGAACAATCTGGCTCAAGGGGCAG
The DNA here is from genome assembly GCF_015227805.2 of Hirundo rustica. NCBI lineage: Eukaryota > Metazoa > Chordata > Aves > Passeriformes > Hirundinidae > Hirundo > Hirundo rustica. The sequence goes on from NC_053461.1 coordinate 11,455,423, forward strand.
GGCTGGGACAAGATAGACAACTGGGTGGGAAGATACAACTTAGGACTGAACCAACTATACAGGGGGGAAAACGAACAAACCATTGAAGATAAAAACACAACACAACAATTTATTACATAGTGTTATGTAAAAAGATACAATCAAAGCGTTCCTTTGTTTAGCTTCATTTCCAGAGCCTAATATTAAACAGGACTCTTGGCCAGGAGGGTGCTTCAATGCCTACATTGAAGCTGAGCCTGTTGAGAACAGCTCTCCCACTGCAGTGATCTGTCACTTTGCCATTTGGTCTCTTTCTCTCTTGTCTAGCTTTTTTGCTGAAATGTTTTTTGCATATTGTCTCATGCTGTGGAGCACACATCTCTGTTCACTGTCCTCCCCTGAGACCACTTCAAGTTAGCTTGGCTGGGAACAGCAACCTCATTCATTTCATTCAGTAAATTCCTGGGGCAAACAATTCCTTATTGATACACTGCCACAAAGTTTTATTTCTCTCATATTTTGAAGTGTGTTGTGTCCCTGTCCCTCTTCCTTCTCATTTAAAATACCCCCCAGGTTCCCTACTTTGACACCATTGGAAATGGGGGTGCAGGTGGGCAATGTGGGGTAGGGGTCTGCCACCATCAGTGTGTGGCTGATGAAAGTGAAGTAAAGCCAGCTTGTGCTCTCACTGACCATGCAGAACTGTAAGCACACTCTCTCTGGTTGTGTACCAGTGGTGGCTTGTGTTGCCTTCAGTGTTCTGCACAGATGCAGGGCCAGTCCCTGCTCTGTATCTAAGGCAGTTTTGTCCTACATTCTTGTGTGAATAGTTTTCTGTTAGTAAAGGTAACTTTATCCAAAATGCAATGATGCAATTTTGAATTTCAGCCTTCACACACTCTATCTGGCTGGCAAGACTCAATCTGATGTCCAGAAAAGTACTTGTAGAGAAGACCATTTTCTCAGTATTACCAAGGGCTGATTTATCCCCTTTCGGAGGGCAGCAGGGATCCGACCTTCCTATGAACCATTAGTGCGTGAGATGAGGCTGATACAGCGGTAAAAACTACGTGGCTGTTGCTGTGCCAGCTCAGGGGCCTGACGCGGCATCGCTCGCTGGCTCCTCGGGGTTCGGGCACAGGAAGCCCGGGAATACGAGCCGAGGCCGTCCGGGTAAGAGCCTGCCGTGCGGTGCCGGGGCCGCCCGGGTAAGAGCCTGCCGTGCGGTGCCGGGGCCGCGCTGAGGGGCCTCGCCGGGGCCGTCCGGGTAAGAGCCTGCCGTGCGGTGCCGGGGCCGCGCTGAGGGGCCCCGCCGGGGCCGTCCGGGTAAGAGCCTGCCGTGCGGTGCCGGGGCCGTCCGGGTAAGAGCCTACCGTGCGGTGCCGGGGCCGCGCTGAGGGGCCCCGCCGGGGCCGGCGCGGGAGCTCCGCTGGCGGGAAGCGGCCGCTGGAGAGCGCTGCGCATGCGCAACGCGGCGGTAACGGGTCTGCGGTTCCCGCGGTGGCCGCGCGGGGGCGGCAGAGCCCGGGGAAGGGCGGGAGCCCCGCGCGCGGCCCCGCCCGGTCCCGGTCCCGGTCCCGGTCCCGCGCCGCGGCAGAAGCGCTGCCCCCCGCTCTGGGCACGAGCTGAGGGCAGGGGGAGGACCCGCGCCTCCAGCTCCCGGGCGTGCAGGGCACCTGCCCTTCCCGCCCCGCTGAAACGGAGCCTCGCCTTTCCGAGGGAAGGACGTGACGCCCTTAGCTCCCTAAAAATGTTTCTTTTTAACAAGGAAACCCTGCTAGGAGTACGCTGTGCACCGAACAGCCAACACCTGCAGTCTCTTCCTTAGAAGCCCAGATTTCCCATGTAACTCCCCCACCACTGCAGCCTAAGAGTCTCGCTGTTCTCAGAAGCCATTCCCTCCCTGCAGCTATCAGCTGCCTTGCCTGACAGCAGGAACAGTCTCTGTATCACCATTTCTCTTCTCTAATAAGGCCTTTGAATTGATTCTTTCCCCTGTTAATTCCCACCTTGGGAACAGCATATTCCTTCCTTCAAGTCTCCATAACCAGTATTCAATCGCTGCCATTCATTTCAAGAATTAAGCTAGTCTCAAAAGCACTGCTCCCCCCTCCCCTCTCCATCCCAAAGGCATTCTGTGAGTGTAAAGGAGCTGAGATGTCAGTATGTAGCTCAGGAGAAGAGTGTAGCGATAATTTGTAGGACTAAGGCATGTGTATGTTCAGCAGTCAGTGGGACTATAGGGCACAGCAGTGTTCTTAAGTAGGAACACAGAAATGAGTGTTGTTTTGGAGTGGCTCGCCCCAAGGTGCTGGTGATGGAAGTACAACCCAACTTTTGCTTAAAGAAAACTTAGAGCTCTTAGGAGAGCACACACTGCTATAACCACATCTCAGACAACTGCAGCTAAACTTAAGCCTCTGGATTAAAACTGCAGATTTTAACACTCAGGCCCTGACTCCACTGTCAAAAGAGAACAGAAGTTGAAATTTATTCTCACAAATGGCTACCAAACCACCAGATGCACTCAGGCTGCACAAGGGTACATAAGGTCTTCAGTAAAAGTTTCATTTCTTGAACAAAACAGTAAAGACATTTTTAAACAAAACCCACAGGTAAAGAGAAAATATCACATCTTAACAAAAAGGATTTATTCTGACTAAACAAAATGTACAATGTTTCCCAAATGACAGAGTGTTTTCAGGACTCTCTGAAGACTGCAGATCCATTGAGTAATTTGGTCACTTCTTACCCTGCAGTTCGATCAAGCTACTTTTTGCCAGACTTCTTTATTCCACCACTGGCTGCCAAAAGAAACAACACAGCTGGTTAGGTGACTGTGACAGAACTTAGCTACAAAATGCAGTTCCTCATAAAGCTGAATCCCCTCATTAGACAGCCTGCACAGCCCAGTTTCCTGCTGGTGAATTGTTTCTTCATGTGCGACTACTCCTGTGTGGTTTTGATCTCACACACCTTACTGTGAACCGTGATTTATTTAACATTAGAAATTGAGTTTCTCCTGGAACCAAATATGCCCCATGATTCTACAATGGAACTAAATATTCCAACAGTTACTTTGTTTCTCCATTGATTATTTCTTATACAGCAGGAGCACAGTCTGGTCAAATCAAAATCAAGGCTAAGGGAAAAGCATTGGTATCCCTACACCAAAGCCCCCAGCTGGGATCAAAGCTCTACAGAAGCAGGTACTGAAATCACCTGCAGATTACTGAAGACACTAAAGTAAAAGAACACCAGGAACTGACCCAGCAACAAGTGTGGCATTTGTTGTAAATGCAGATTTTCTCCAGTTGTGTCAGGTTTGACCAGTGGGAAGGAAAGAGAACAGCAAGGCTGCACCAAGACAGACTGCGAGGGCCGAGGGTCAGCAACAGATTCGGCATTGCAAATTGATTCCAACAGCATTGCCCTGCTAAGGCTCTTGGAAACAGGCTGACCCTGCCACAGCAACACAACGATCATTACCTACTTTGGTAAGCATCAGACAAGGGCCACATGACTGACATAGAATCTAGAAAAGGGCAGAGAAAGAACTCTGAAGAGATCTGTGAGCTGATGCACCCTACACAGAATGAGTTTAGGATGGTAAGGACAGAAGAGAGGTTCAATGAATTCTATTGCATCTGTCTGAAACACCAAAGACGTGCCAAGTCCCACACCCAGCACACTTTTTGTACACAGATAAACCAGAGGAGTTAGATCAGTCTGAGATAAATACACAATATTCCAAATCAGAGGGACTGGACGGCACTTCCTTCAAGAGCACCCAACAAGCTGTAATGCAAAAATGCAGATCTGCTGGCTAAGAAGTAAAACACCAATATAGACATTATGTCAGAGGACTCACGGACTGCCAGCAAAGCTCCCAGATATGGAATGAGTTCTGTGAGGAACTGGGCAACTACAGAGCAGTGAGTCTGAGCTCAATCTCTGAGAAGATAACAGAGTCTGGAACAAAGCAAATGAATGAACAGTCTTGTGAAAGTTAAGAGGATTCCCATAAAGAGTAAATCCTTCCTCACTGACCTGCTGGGACCCTGAGGTTATCAGTAAGCATCTGAATAAAGTGAACTCAGGGGACTTTGTACTTTCACGCAGTACCTGACAAAATTCCATAGCAAAGGTTGTTAGTGAAACTATTTTGCTATGGGATTGTTGGAAGGGTGTTTCAAGACTGAAAGTTTGCTGAAAAATAGGAAGTAAAGTGTGAAGTTAATGATCTTCTCAGAATGGAAAAGTGGTTAGTAACATTAATGGGCCACAGGCCAGGAGCAGGGAGGGCAGACCCTTGAACATCTCTGGTGGGACCATGGCAAATGCTGGAGGAGCAGAAGGTGAGTCAACACTCTCCAACTGTCACTGAGACAGCGACTGGGCTCCATGCACCACCACGGCACATCTGTGAACTCACTTCATGTCTCATGTTTTTCACAAGTCACTCAGGCAAAGGGACTGAAGTCTGACTGGTTTCCAGTCACTATTTTTTTTCCCCTGCCAAGAATCTCCTGCTCTTGAAGAAATTCATCCTCTCAGAGGATAAGCACTGGATTTGTTAAACTTGGAGGACTGTGGCAAAGCCTACATGTAATACATCTGAAAAGAAAAGACTGGTGTGCTAAAAAAAAAAGTAGAAATGTTCCTGCACATACCAGTGGAATAGGTCAGCATGCCAGACATAGTGTTTTGCCTGCTGAACAAGAACATGCATCATTTGGGAAGGAAAAGGAAAAAGCTCTACTTGTTCCATATCATCTGTACCTGCCATCAACTTACTTACGTATATCAAATAACCTAGAGGCACCTGCCTTTTTATGTTTGGCAAGCAAAAACATTAAAATTTTGAAGCCAGCAAGACCCCCATTTCTCCTTCCAGGATGGCACCTCACTTACCCAGGGGCCCCTTTCCAGCAGCTTTTGCTTTCATCTCCTCAAGTTTCTTTTGCTCCTCCTTCTGTTTTTGTTTGAAAGCCAGATCCGTCTAAAGGAAAGAACAGCAGCATTTTTTAACATCTCTTCCATAGAAAAATCCAAAAACAACTGAGAAGCAATGAAAAACAAATGTAATATTCCAGCAGCAACAAACACCTGACTGGACTGAGGCAGGACGGCTGAATAATGCTAAATATGCAGATCACCAAGGTTTTTGCAGTACCACCAACTTTAACTCTGTATGTTTGGTCTTTCTGGAATTATTTCCCATGGCACAATCTCATTCTGAGATTATGATTCCTCTGACTGATAGATGTTTGCACTAACATCATTCCTTAACAAAGCCTCAGCAACACATGGAGCCCAGCAAATAGGCACTAACAAAACCATTTAGACTATAAAGAATATAAATAAAGTAAGGCTGCTTTCACTTGTAAAAAAGCACAGTTTTAAAAAAAAAAAAATCCTCCCACATATATGTCATTTTTGCTGGGTTTAATAAATTTGTATTAATTCCAAGAAATCTAATGAGACTGCTGGCAAATTGTATTGAGCCTCCTTGCTGGATTAGCCCCAAATCCAGAAGTCAGACATACTCTGTCCCTTAGATACACACTCTTCACAGACACCAAGGATGAAAAGGACCCTGATTTTTAATTCGCCATTCAGGACTTTGAGGTAACTGAACTGAGGACCTTGACAAGATTGACTGAGATTCTACAGGTTCTTCACCAATCCAGTCAATGGCTCAGCTTTACAACTGCAAAGCTTTCCTCTTTTTCCAGTAAAAGCCTCCCTTGCTGCAATGTAACCATATTACTTCCCCTACCTACCCCTTACAGAACAGAATATTCTGTTTTTCTCTCCAGGTTTGCCTGTCTCTGTAGGCTAATGTGTCTTTCCTAGTAAGTAAATCCCTCACATTTATCCACTTCTGTGGGTTTTTTTTCTTCCAATGTGTTGCTCCCAAGTGCTCAGAGTATTGCAGGGCTGAGACAAAAAGTATTACATCATTTGACACACAAATGTTTACAACTTGGATCCTTGTAAGCACTTCATTAGATCTACCCTTTCTTTAACAATAAAGCTTATTTAGAAAGCCATGATTTTTTTTTTCCTTTTTCAAAGTGATACTGTATTTGCCTTTTTCCAAACAGTGGCACCTCATCCATCATGCACTATTCTCAGAAACAGCAGCTCACATCCATACTTAAACGCAAGGACACAATTCACTAGTACTTAATTCATCTGAGATACACAATAAGCCCAGGCTCCTGGGACCGCAGTGATTGATCGACTTCAGATGGAAATCCGATGCTTTGGCAAGGGCATTCAAAAGCTCCTCCGGCAGCCGGCATAGCGGAACACAGGCAGGAAGTCGTCATGGAATCAGAGAAACAGAATGGTTTGGGCTGGAAGGGACCTAAAACATCATCTCGTTCCAAAGTCCTGCCATGGGCAGAGACACCTTCCACAAGCCCAGATTACTCCAAGTTTCGTCCAACTTGGCCTGGAACACTTCCACGGATGGGGCAGCCCCAGCTTCTCTGGGCAGCCTGTGCCAGGGACTCCCCACCCTCACAGGCAAGAATATCTTCCTAATATCTAATCCAAACCGCCTCTCTTTCACTTCGAGCCCATTCGCCCTCGTCCTGTCACTACCTGCTCCTGTATGTGTCAGCAGGAACCCCCCGGGCAGCCAGGCCCTGCGGCTCCCTAACGGCCGGGGCTGAGCCCCCGCCGCTCCCGGGGCTTTCCCGCCGCCCTACCTCATCCAGGTCCTTCGTCTGCTTCTTCGGCTGCTTCAGCGGCTTCTTCTTGCCGCCTGCAAAGACAGAGACAGTGAGGGCCGGGCGGGGCCGGACGGGCGGCACCGGCGGCCCCGGGCCCGGCCTTACCCTCCCGGCCCGACATGGCTCCGCTCGCTCCGCCCGCTCCCGCCGCTTCCGCCGCCGCTTCCGCCGCCGCCGCTTCCGCCGCCGGGCCGGGGCAGGTACGGGGCGCGCCGGGGCCGGGAGGGGAGGGGAGGCGAGCGGCGGCCTGGCCTGGCCGGGTCGGGTCGGTGGAAGGGCCCCCCGGGCACGGAAGGGGTCGGTCGTGCGGAAGAAGCCGGCTGCGGGATGCGGGTGCGCGGCGGCGCCTCGCCTGTGCCGGGTTGCGTTTGGCCGCGGCGCGGGAGCGCTGCGGAAGGTGGGAGCCGCGGAATCGAGTCCCGCTCGCCGCCGGCTCTGTGTGTGCGGCAGCTTTTGAGAGTGTGTTTGTCAGTGACTGCAGGCTGAGGAAATGCTTCTTGCAGGGGAAGCAAGGCACGTCATCTCAGGTTAAGCTTTCACAACTTTCTTGTGTCCTCTGAGCTCAGGCTGAGATCACGTTCATCGCAGTCTGTGACTGTCTGCATGGAAATTCTCCTTCAAATCTCAACTTTCTCTCTCTTCTTTCTCTGCAGTCCAGTAGCCTGGAGATTTAGTTAAACTCTTCACGTAGTAATGCAATTAAGAGAGGGGAATTTTGCAGTCTGGATCAGACAAAATTGAGCTGATGTTCATTGTGGCCTGCAATGCAGAGGTGGTGTTCAACACTGCTGTTAATAGTAGATGTGTGAGAGATCTTGGCAGGAGAGAGAATTTCCTTCATTTCCATGTTCTCGTGGGTTTGATCTTCCACGTTGTTATGTGTGTAAAACAACTGATGAGATTTTTATAATGCCACTTGGTGTTGTGGTGTTGTTATTTGTTGTTATAACTAGTCAGGGGAGTGAACCTGTGGTGGTCAGAATTTTTCCAGCAGGTACGATACTTTTTTGTGGAGATGCCTGTATTAACCATCTAATATTAACAAGGAAAGCTGTTTTTAAATAATTAAAAATACTATGCAGCAGTTATCAAGTGTTCTCAGTAATTCATGTTTTCATATTATATTAGTCAAAACCTAATATAGTCATACTCAAATTTCATCTAAAACCTGACTAAAAAGTTTTCCTGTTTCCAGTTTTTAGAGGAATGGGCCTCAGTAGAACTCTTAAGAATCATATTTAAAATCAGTAGACAATAAGTCATAACTAGCAGCCTGCTTTTGCAGGGTAAGCAAAAATTTTAAGCTCATTTTAAAATGCAGCTCTGTGTGTTAGAATGCTGTGTGTTCACTGGCTGAGATTTTTCTGTTCTGGTGGCTTGTCCTGGTTTATTATTTTGTAGGCAGTCTCATGGGAATACTTGTGTTCAGTTCCTCCAGCTTTTCCCTATGTCCTTTGTGGTTTTGTCTTTGCATCCTTCAACACTTCCTGTATCTGCAATGTAAGATAATGATCGAGCCACAATTCGTTTTTCATCAAGATTTTGTCCCTTCTCTGCCTTTTTTCTTTTTCTGTTCTTTTGCAGAATTGTGAGTACCTGAGGTACAAACCACGTCATGCAATCACTGCTCTGCTGAAGCACTAAATTTCTCTGAAGTTACTCCTGCTGTTATTGGACCTTCACATGATCGCTCTTCACGCTGCGGGTGAATTAGTAATCAAGAAGCATGAAGCATGGTGGGAGTACTTCCTAACAGAAAATAGGAATCTGCGGCACAATTGCACTTTGCTGAAAATTGTGGAAAGTTCTCTAGGTAAGCAGCGGTGTAAAAGTAGCAATGGTTTAGCCATTCTTGAGTTGATTCATTTTGGCACACATGTAGTTGAAGAGCTATGACTCAGCCGTACTTCAATAACTTCTCTTCTTCTTCCTCGTAGCACTTTTATTTGGTGATTAAATTCAAGACATGGGGCCTATGAAATACACATCAAGTGTGTCCTCAGTGTCCTGTGGACTGCAATATCACCATTCACTGATGAAGTGGAATCCAAAAGTGAACTTACACATGGTGAGGACTTACTGCCCATCAGCACCCAAGAGGCCCGAAGCCAAGTCTGCAGTGGAAATGGCCATGGGTCTCCTTCATCGAATCACAGAATCAGGGACTGCTATGGGAAAAAACTCCCTCCAGAAAGTGTCTGCAACATGCAGGAATTGGTGGGACAGATACGAAGAATTTGTTGGGATCAATGAAGTTCGAGAGGCTCAGGGAAAAGTGACAGAGGTAAACATGGAGATAATGTAGAATTTTTAAAATTATGGAGAGAGCTGTATGAACCATAAACATTATCTCTGAGGTTATCCAAGGAGAATTATGTCTATTTCTGCTTTGGCTGTCTGTGCAGGTACCATGAATATGTTCCAGGCTATGCATGTAGTAAATAGAGCTTATCCCCTGAATTCGAGTGTGGTTTATTTTGTTATTGGTTTTCTTCCTCCCCCCACACAAAAAAAAAGTACAATTCAGCAATTGTGGTCTGTATGGTAATAAGTCTCTAAAATAAATCTCTTTCTTCTCAGGCAGAAAATGTCTTTATGATAGCTCGAGGGATAGTGCGAGAGGCTCGTGAAAATGTAGAAGCCCAACAGATGAAACTGAAGGAAATTCGGGATCGCTTAGACAGGGTCTCTCGGGATGACACCCAGTATTTAGAACTGGCAACTCTGGAACACAGGTTGCTGCAGGTAATTTGATGGTACTTAAGCATTGCTGAATATGTTGAAAATTTGTGTGCTTTGTTTCCTTCACTAGTGATTGTCTTTGTAGATGCAGTTCAGTTCTGAAATAAGGGATCAGAGTTTGTTTCTTAGGGTACTTGTTTTACTTAATTATTATTAATGGTTTGATCCGCTGTGCAAATTTTATATGTTAATGCTAAAGTAGAGTAGTAAATTTGGAGGATCAAACTGAAGATAATGAACCCAGAAAATTAATGGTTGTAGTGGTGACCTGTACATGAGCAGTTAAGAAAAAGCTGCCATTCAATGAATTAACTCTCCATGGGATGAGAGGAACTCCTTTCCAGTTAATCCATGAAAATTCTCTCAGCTCCCTTCTGCTGGTGTCTGGAGAAGTCAGCAGGGCTGAAACAGTGAACATTATGAGGAGTGAAAACCCTTGCTCACTCATACCAATTTTCTATCATCATGTGGCAGATTCTCACGTACAGGATCTTCAGCTGTGATTCCTGATGATCTTTTCCATCTCTCAGACTTAAAATGATGTCTCATTGACTTAAGTAGGATTAGTAAAGAAAATCCCACATTCAACTGAAATTTTCTGAAACTACTAATAGATGTTCCCAATTTCCATTCCTTCACTTGCACTGGGGTTTGGGGGTTGGTTTGGGTTTTTTTCCTTTAGTGTAGACTTTATGGCTTCATATTATACCGTCTCTTTTCATCACTGTATTTCTTCCAGGAAGAGAAGAGGTACCGAGCTGCATATTTAAATGCAGAAGAATCTGAGAGAGAAAAATTCTCTCTCTTCTCTGCAGCTGTCAGGGAAAGCCATGAGAAAGAGCGCACAAGAGCTGAAAAAACGAAGAACTGGTCTATTATTGGCTCTGTACTGGGAGCCATTATAGGTGTTCTTGGTTCCACCTATGTCAATCGAGTAAGGCTGCAAGAATTGAAAGTCTTGGTGCTTGAAGCACAGAAGGGCCCAGTAAATTTACAAGAAGCCATCAAAGAACAGGCCTCCAGCCATTACTTGCAGCAGAAAGATCTCAGTGACGTCATAGAAGACCTAAAAAATGTGCTGCAAACAACAGCATCACGGGGAGTGAAAGAAGGGGCTTTGTTAACTAGAGAAACCAGAAATGACTCCATAAAAATAGATTCTCTTTTAATGCCTTTAAATGAACAGCTAAACTACATTAAACAAGTCAGTTCATGTCTAGGGAGTTTACAACAGCAGTTTAACAGTCTGCAGGAAAGTATCACACAGGTGCTGTCTGAGCTGCAGAATGTCAAACTCGCCGTCCACTCCCGACCTACAGAAAGAGTGATGCCAAGGCCTTCAGGGGAGGGCAAGGGCCAGGCTGCTGCTGTGAGAGATGTGATTTTGGAATTGTGTGATACCGAGCGGAGACTGGAAACACAAATCAAGAGAAGTTCTATTTACAGCACTGCACTGACGTGTGCTATGTTTGCCATTACTCTGCCTGTACTCTATATCATACTAAAAGGGAACTGATCCCTAATTAATTGCCACAACTCAGTAGACTAATAAAGGTAAACTTGCACTCTAAGTACCTGGAGTACAAGTCCAAATAAAGCTGCTGTATTGTTTCTCATTATGCTTTCTCCTGTATATTTGAAAAACTTTAAAAGCCTTAGTCCATTACTGCTGCAGACTCCGTGCCAAGTCTGTCACACCGTGCTTTTCAGCAAGAAAAGGAAACGCCACGGTTTGGTGTGCTCATTTCATTCACTGTTTCACTCTTACTGTCTAGTCTTGTGTATCAAGATAGCACCCAAAATGCCCTGCTTGGCCCCAAATTGCAGCTGCAAGGCCCAAAATGGCCCCCTTCAGACCCTGGTTGCTCCCAGTGCCCCACATCACCCCACAGTGCTCCCAGCTGTTCCCATCAGGGTCTAACTCACTCCAATGGGCCCCAGTTTGCATCCCCAGTGGCCCTGGTAAGCCCAGGACAGGCCCTGTAGTGTAATACATATCCTGGGTACCCTGACCCACAGATCCCTCTACCCAGCCCCAAGCCACCTCCCAGAGCCCTTGAGATTCTGAGACATTTATTGCTGGGACAGACAGATTTTGGGGTCTGACCCATGAACTGATCCCCATCCCCATCCCCATCCCACATCTCCATGTCCCTCCATCCCCACTGTTCTCCTCTCCCCCAGGTGTGGGCACAAGGAGGAGTGCCAGAACTGAGTCGAGGTGATCCCCCCAAATCCAGCATCCCCTCAGAGCCATCAGTGTTCCCCTGTCACCTCCTCCCCCAGAACACCATGAAGTTCTATTACATCCTCACCACTACTGGACCAAGTGACCAAACCTCGAGATGGACATGATGTAAGTGATGAAATGTACAGTGATTTTCAGTCTGGAGCTGGATTTGTGATTTCCTGTTCCAATTATTCCTTTGCTCTGTCATTGATCTAAATGCCTCATGTATAATTCTCTATATTTTGCTCTTCATTTCTTCATAGTTTTGCCGTTTGTTCATTCACAAATTATTAGGAGTTAGCTTAACAAACAGCTGGATAAGGAATTTAAACTACCTTGAAGCTACATGTGGTAACCTTTTCCTAGGATGGTTCGTCATGTATCCAAAACATTTCTGAAGCTTCAGCTTCATGATATCTGCATGTCCTTCAAGGCTTGCAGGCAGGAAAAGAGGCAAAGGGTTCAGATACAGAGCTGTATTAAGTATGATGGTATTTATTCTGACAATATAAGCCAATTATGCTTTCTCTAGACTCCTTAACCCATCACTCCTAAGGTATTTTGTGGTTTTAGTAATCGTCTATGGAGCAATCACTTTCTTATCCTTGCTAGTATCTCATTGGAACTTGCTCCAAGTTTGTTGTATTGGGAATTTTTCCTAATTCTGTCCTGCCCAGAAATTGAAATTCTACTCTACAGCAGGTGCTTTTAAGCCAGTACATCAGCAGTAATAGACACAAACTACTCCAAAATATTTGGAAAGAAGTGAAAGGTCCAGCTGCCTGTTTCCCCTGGAAGGATGAAAATTGGGTGATTGAAGCAAAACACTTGGCTGAACAGCTAAACATCAGTATCTGTGTGTGGGCTCACACCAGGTTTCTGGTGTGGCTCAGATAAGAAGCCGTTTTCTCCCTGTGATGGCAGCAGATAGGCAAATCCAGTGTGGAACTCGCGCTTCACAAACACTTCTGTAGGACCTCTGCAGACAAAGGAGCGGCGTGCTCACTTCATGTTGTAATGCCTTTGCATAAGCAACTCACCTGTCTGGTGCACGCTGCTGTGGTGGGACTTCCTCCAGTTTTAAGAGAGTTTGAGGTTATAAGCTCCTCAGACTGCAAGATTGTTGGGACAGGGATGTGTGGGGCACCAACTTCATTTGGTATCACTGGGTGCTAATGACAGTAAAGAAACAGTGTTAGGAATGATCCTTGGTGATTCACTACCCGTAAGGGAGATGAAAGTGCAAAAGGTGGTTTTAGGAAGTGCCACTGCTGATTTATACATTGATTATTTGGAGTGTGAAGTGAGTAACAAACATTTGTCAGGGAAGCAGTTTGATCTGCCGGCTTCAGAACTGGGATAAAAATTCCCCTACAATTTGCTTTATCAAGAGTGTTCAGACAGTTGAAATTTTCAAATCGATAAGATTTCATTTTATGATTTCACAAATATTTTTACAGAAATTTTATATTTCTTGCAGGAGCTTGATGAAAATCAGCCAAATGCATAGTTAAAGGAGAAGGACTAGTACAATGGTTCTATTTGTAATATGCCCACTAGTCACTGAGAATTTTGTTCTGGTTTGGAATTTTTTTCAGTTGAACTACATAAAGTTGGCCCCCCTTTACTATAACTGGCTGAATTTGTTATTTGACATCACGGAACATTGGATTATATATATCAGCACGGTTTTTAAATGCTGAAAGCTAGGCAGCTAAACTTGAAAGTCAGGGCAGCACTCGCTGAATTGTACTCGGTGGCATCAAAAATGAGCAGAAGTCTGAGGCTAAACTTGTATACAATAAATAAGAAAACAAAACTAAGGCTATTTATTTCTCTAAAGAGATTTGACTTTTACCCATGGGTATCATGAGAGTCTCTAGCTTTAACTCTATGTAGAGTTACAGGAAGTCAGTCCAGGACTGTATGAACAGTCAATGAGAAGTAGCAAACAAATCTGTGATCAATGATTGTTTGAAAAAACACCTGAAATTTGAGAAGAGCTGGAAAGTATGTGCATCAAGATGAAAATAACTGGATCTTGTCCTTTGTAGGGAGTTTCGAAGACTCAGGAACAGATCCTGTGTGCAGCTGGCAGAGCTCTGTGTTACAAGTAATTACCATGGCTCGCTTAGTTCTGCTCTTCCTTGCTAAATCCTCCTATGTGAAGTGACAGCAGAATAATTTCAATTAGGAAAAAACCCTTGTAAATTAACTGTGACTATATAATAATTAGGAAAGAAGATTTGTGTATTCCCTCAATCCTGGATTAATCATCACTCCATTGTGGCAATGATCTAAATGTGTAGCTTGGCACTGCACTGTATGTGCACCCCAAAGCCAGAAGGTGTGGCTGCAGCGGTGGCAGCTGTACCTGAGCTGACTGAAGGCAATATCCAGGGAGATGCTATAACAAGAACTATATGTATAATCTGTTTAGTACTTTGTGCTAAACCTTTGTGATGGTAATGCGAGCAGCAAATACACGAGTTTGAAGAAATCCAGCACAGCCATACAGGGCGTGCTCACCTCAGTTCAGGTACATTTGCAGCAGTGATTTACCCAAGCACATGACATCTCAGTACATGTTTCCTGATGATTCAGCCAGCACTAAGTGAATATTTTATTGCCTGTGCTCTTCAGGTCTATTCTAGTAAAGACAGGGGGGAAAAAAAAACCAAACTAAAAAAAAAACACCCAACCTGCATTCTGTTGTTCTGTTGCATACCTTTGGGCTGGGTTATTAAAAGGGTTTATAATAGATAGTTGAGTTTCACTTTTGGAATGAGGTCTCTCAACAGATCCTTTCTTCAACAATTTCTGCTTGCTAAGGCCTTTTGAGACTTGAATTCTTACTCTGTGAGCAAAGATCTCTCTAGGCAGGAAGGCTCAGCCAGACCTGTGCCCCAGATGTTCATCCAAGGGGGATGGTGGCTGCAAAATCATGTACAGGACTGGTGAGGCAAGGGACTGACCTGGGCACCGTGTAGGGGTCAGAGGAAGCCAGTGCTCATTCAGATTAGTTCCTTTGTCCGGCAGGACACAGCAGCTGAGCTAGAGAGAACCTGGTAAGAGCAACAGGAAGCCCTTTGATAGATGTTAACTATAGAAAAATGGGTGGCAGTGGCCTGAGCTTGGCCCATGCTAAGCTATTTTGAGTTCTTACTGCTCCTTGAGAAACCACTAGTAACTGAAAAGCAAACAGCTTGTGGCTATGGAAATAACTTTGAATGAGGTCACCGCAGACTTCTAACAGTAGGTGCATTCTGAAAAGTTACCCTTCCTTCCACTCATGAGAGAACTAGAAAATGTTGTTTAAGAAAACAGGACAAAAGCAGCTAGATGTAGTGTCTCAATCAGGATATATATTTATTTATCAATACTTGGGGTTTGAATGTTCCAGCATTCTAGGATCCTGGTTGGAAGTTGCAGGTGCTCCTGTTGATTTCTTTGTATCTGCTTGTTTGGAAAAGACAGCTCCTTTCACAACATACCCTCTAAAAACAAATACTTCCCTCTTTGTGGAGAGTAAGAGCGGTAGAGATGTCCTGTTTACCTCAGAAACAGGTTTGAGATTTGCAGTAGGAATGAGGTTTGTAAGCTAGGAAAAGGCAGACAATGCTGGATTTGTCCATAATATATTTAGAACTGTATTTTATTGCCAGATTTTTGCTAGCAAGTTACATTCATGACCTCACTCATAAAGCATAGAGAAGTGAGATTTCTGGTGCTTGGCATTTGGATAATCTGAGAAGTTCTGTGCTTAAACACAAACCAGAGCTCCAAGATAAAGGGATTGCCACGAGCATCCCAAGCTTGTTTTGCTGTGTTCTGCAGGGAGAAAAGTAAACCTATGCAAATATATGTGTGCTCAGAGTCTCTTGCTCTACCCCTGCAGGTTATGGGGTGTTGGCTATTTTTTGGACTCAAAATCAGTTCCTTGAACATCAACAGACTGCTGCCAGCAGATCTGTAGGCGCCCTAGTGGCCATAACAAAGACCTTAATGCTGTTTCTAAATGTTCTGACAACTGAAAGCTTGAAAGGAATGGAGTCAGATCGGAAGTAGGGTTGATGTAGTTAACCTTCTGTTGGTCCCTGAATTACTGCTCTAAATACACTTTATTCCCAGAAGCTATAGACAGTATTCACATATCCCTTGTGACTTTCTTAAACCGTCTCATCCCCTGCTTGGAGGGGAGGAAGAGTAAGAAGGAAATCAAAAGGAGCATAAGCAGCTGCCAGCCTTGTGATTATCATAATAGTTACATAAGAAACTTAGCTAACCTGCTTAGAACCAGACATTAACAAGGGTTTTTACAGAAAAGGATCCTTTAGGGATTTAAATATACAAAAAACAACACAACAAAACAAACTTTCTGAACAAATGGAAATCAAAAATTGTTTTAATTTGTTCCCCAAGATGTTTGGGTTTTGTGTGATATCATTTTCAGCTGTATAATGTTTGAGAATTAGATTTTTCTGTAGGGTTTGATTGGTTTGTTTGTGTTTTTTTAAGAACTGCAAAATTTTTGTGCAGACTGATAAAAACTCTTCCCAGAAGGGGGAATGGTTAATCCCACAGTGGTTTTTTAATACCATTGTCACTCACAAGGGCTGTAAGAGGGGTGGTAGAGGAGCACTTCAATATCTCTAAAGTGCACAGAAGCTCTTCTTGCCTGCTTCCAAGGGAGATCCTGTATCCAGTTCCCTGCATTTGAAAGCTTCCCCTTTCAAATGTGCTCTCATAGAGTTTTTTGCTGCTTTTTAAGTGAAGCATGCCGATGTTTTTTACCAGACTGAAGGGGCTGCAGGTTGGGACTGGCTCTGGAGGAAAGGCACAAAGGGGATTAGTGTTTTGAGTCAGGAATAGGCTGAAGCAAAGAAAAGTTAGATTTTTTTTTTTTTTTTTAATGCTCTTAGTCACCAAAACTGGATTTTGGCAGCTGCAATTTGAGTGCAGTTAAAATGTCTCTGATTAGTGAGATGATAATTCAGTGAGCTCCAAGGTAAAGAGCAATTCTGTGGATGGAGTGTGGTAATAGGATGGCTTTTTCTGTGTTGGGAGAAGAACAAGTAAGGGATCACCTCCTCATGGGAGTCCTCACGGGCTCTGCATACAGCAGGCTGCAAGGATTCTTCAGCACAAGGAGCCAAGGAGCAAAGGTCCACAGAGGCAGCCAGCAGTTGCCTCTGAAATGATCCTTCCTTTGGGAGACCATGGCCATGCTGCCAGATCCTGGGGACTGTTCAGCATCTCTAAACTTTTAACATAGTTTTTCCTTCAGAAAACTTGGGGGCTGGGCATATGCGAGACTGATGTATTGTAACAAAGACAGTAGATGTTTAATACCACTTCTGGACATGGGATTTATACCAAATATGTCCCTCTGAAATGTCAGAAATGCACGTGGGAGGAAAGCCCGGTTCAGACTTTCAGAGCAGCATTATGTCTTCAATGGAGATCTGTAGCTTCTTCTGTAGCCAAAAAGAAGTAGTGATGGGCATCCCAGTATAAGGCAAAATCTCTACTTTGCACAACCCAGCCAGTGCATTCTTCCTCAATTTTCTTTTACCTACAGCTCCTGAATCACTTCTTCACATCCTCAGAGATGTTTTCTTTCTTCCACAGAGAATTTGTGGCTGAGTGCTCAAGGCATAACTCCATCTTTTGTCTGGGATCGCCAAACAACTGGCAGTCAGCTCAGCAGGCAAATGACCAGCACTTACAGTCAGTCACTGCATGTATAGCAAGTCAGTTGTTAGACTAACTGTATATTCGCTGATCAACAACGCAGCAGGGCACAGCACATCTGGGAAACACAGAAGTTACAGTGTGAGCGAGAAAAATGGGAGCATTAATTCTGTCCCTCTGTAGAGCTGTTACTGACAGAACTTACCCCTAATTCAGGGAGAGGATTTTATGCAGTCAGTGCTCAGTGGCAAGAAATGCCTTTGTCTCCTTCACAGAGCACCAGCCTCTGCTCTGCCCGTAACTGGAGCTTCCAGCTTCACAGGAATAAAAATTTCAGTTTATATTACACATATCACTTCAGGCGCTTCTGCTTTATGGCGCTTTTGTCTCCACCGACTTTCAGCTAGAATGGTATGTCCCTCGCTGTTCTGCAAAGAGAGATAACTATGCTTTTGTCACATTCTTCAATCTCGCCAATGTGCTGGTTCCCACATGCGCTGCAAACTGGAGCCGGGCTGCGCCCAAGCCTCTGGATGCTGTGTTTGTACAGAGGAACAACCCGGGTTTGCTGTCAGGTTTGCCGACAGGTTTTGCTCCCTGCGCCCCGTCCCCGCGGCAGCTTCCCACTCACTCGCACCTCTCGGTGAGGAGTGCCGAGCACAAAGGCTCGTCGAGCCCAGCCGCAAAGTTACATTGCTACGAACGCAGAGACGAGAGAAACGCTGCGATTTCTTCCAAAATACACAGCTTTAAGCCCAGCTCACGTCAGCGGCGCCGCGGACCCCTCTGGCGCGGCGCTGTGCGCTCGGACCGGCCGGCAGCCACCGCTCGTTTTGGCGGCAACGTCCAGAACCCTCGGCTTGCCCGGGCCTGGCTCGGTAACGGCAGAGGCTCGTTGTGCCGGGCCACAGCACCCGCCGGGCCACAGCAGCCGCCGGTCCGGCATTGGGGCCGGGGATCGCGGGCACGGCCCGGGGCGCGGAGGGGCCGCTGGACACGCCCCCCTCCCGCCACAGCCAATGGGGTCTCGCCGCCGGCCGCGTGCCGAGGGGGGCAGCCGGATCCCGCGGGGCGGGCTCGCTGCGGGGGCGGGGTCTCGGGGGAGCGGGCGGCTGCTATTGGAGGAGCGCGGCCGGGGGGCGGGGCGGCCGGCGGCGAGCGGGGCGGGGCGGGCGCTCCGCGGCTCGGTGCGGGCAGCGCTCGGCGGCGGCGGGAGGGAGCGGAGCGGAGCGGGGCGGCCGCCGCGGCAGGTGAGGGGCGGCGGGCGCCGGGGCCGCGGGGAGGGGGACGCGGGCCGCTGCCCGCCGCGCCCGGCCCGGGGGCGAGGGAGCGCTGCCGGGGGGCAGCGGCCGGCGGCAGGTGCCGCCCGGGGGCCGCGCTTTGTCTCCGCGTGGGGGGATGGGCGCGGCCCCTCCGGAGCGGCGGCGCCTCCCGGGCGGGGCGAGGGGGCTCCGGTGGGCTGGGAAAGCCCCCGCACCGAGCCGCTACCGCGGCTGGCTCTACGGGGCGGAGGGCGGGGGTCCCCGCGGCTCCGCGCCCCGGAGGAGCGGCGGGAGCGGCGGCGGGGCCGGCGAGCCCCTCTGCCGGCGGTAGCGCTGCCGGGATGCGGGGAGCCGCAGGACCGACCGAGCCCCCCGCGACGCGGGCAGGGCTCGGTGGGAGGTGGCGCCGGGCTGAGGGTCGGGCAGCCCGTGCGGCCGCGCTGGAAGAGCTGCCCGGCCCTCGCCCCGCTCCCCGGAGCGCTGCCGGCGTAATCCCTGGTGGTCTGCAGGTCTCGTTTCCCACCTTGAACGCATTCCTTTTGAAAGAGTTTGCAGCAAGTGTCTGGGCCCCTCTGAGCAGGTGTGTTTTGTGTTCCAGGAGTTGCAATTTGAGATCTTTCTTTTTCCTAAATCTAAACTTTCTGTGACTGCTGCTTTATCTCAGGGCAACAGTCTGGAACAGGAGTAATCCTGGGAGAGTATCTGTGGAGTGCTGCTGTAGTTACAAAGAGGAAGGGGCTGCAACCCTGAGTGTTGTAAAACAGTGGGGTCAGTATTTTACTTAAACAAGTGCTCTATTCTGTGTAAGGCTGAATGTGATATGCTCATTTGTGACCTCACTTTTTGAACAGGGATCACAGAAGTGTTCTGCCTTGTGTGTTAAATGCAAAAATCGATGACTTATATTAATGATGTGTTTGTGTGACATCAGGGGGCTAAGCCAGTGATGGAAGCATTCACCCTGATTCAGGGGGAAGCTGATGCACTGAGCTGTTTGGCTACGTGGTTTTGCATTGTAATGGAGAAATTGGTGTTTCCCCGTGTTACAAATGGGGCATGGAATTTCACAGGTTTTAACAGGGTCACTTTGAGAGGCCAGCAATGCCTAGCAGAATCACAGGAGAGGAAAGTAAACAAGTTATGGATGGAGAAGAATCTGGCAGGGAAGGTGACTCGTAGGTAGTTTGGTGCTGAGCGGACTATTTCTGTGCACATCCATACTTGTGTGCAGCTGGACTGGAACCTGTAAGCCAGGGACTTGCCCTGAACTGAGATTTGGCCAGAAAGCATTTACTATAGCGTGGTCATATATGGAATTTTCTCTTTCAATTTCTTCCACCATGTGAAAAGAGTTAAGTTAGTAATACGATTAACAATATTTAATAAGATTAAAATCAGCAGCATAACTCTTGAGAAAGGTGGGTGCAGACTGTCAGCAGTTGACACTTTTAATCTCTACTTTCTCCCATGTGAGTGCTGTAAAGAGTTCAGGCTCCAAGACTCTGCTTGCTTTTCAGAACAGAAAAATTCTGCCTTCGCCTGCTGACAGCTCAGGTATTGCCTTACCTTTCATGTCCACCAACAGCATCGTATTCCCAGCGGGGCCACGGGATGTTCCCATATAAGGGCAGAGGGAATAGCTGACAGAGGGCTGTAATGAGTGTGCAGAGCCGTTCCCTCCAGTGCCAGTCTTTGTGTGAAGCGGGGTTGTTGCCGGAGTGTTGCTGCTGCTGGCACGCTTGGGCTTTCCTGGCGATGCCAGCAGAGCCTGCGAGGACTAAACGAGTCTGAAAAGTATCTGCTGCCGCCGAAGGTGGCCCCGTTAGCCTGGAGAGAGGCTGCCTGCCAAATTAAGCAGTGCCAGTTGTATGTTGGGTGTGCTCTGAAGGAAAAAGCACCCACCCAGGTTGCCTGTGTGGGGTGTGTGCTATCCAGCGCTGTCATACAGAAGACAAAAGTAATTGCGCTATCTGTCTTCCACTGTTGCTGTTTGCTTTCTGGAGTGTTCCTTTAGCCAGCAGTGATGGGTACAGGGAAGCATGGTATCTCTTTCAGCGTAAATTTCAGTGTCAGCTGGAGAGGGAGAACAGCAGACGAGGACAAGTTCAGAAGATGAAGCAGCCACTCCCCAGAAATGCTTGAGATTTTTTTCTGGTAAAAGCTTTACTGCAGAATTGGGTAGATTGACATTATTTCTCTTCTGTCATCTTCTTCTCCGTCTCGGTCCTTCCTGTTGCCTGTCAAAGCAAACTCAAAAGGACTTCAATTTCTTCTCCTCACTGACAGTCTCTCCATCTGTTCTGTTTTTGTTTGTAACTGTTGGGGGTTTTTTTTATTCTCCTGAAACTTCAAATTGTTTGTTGTAGCCAAGTTCTGAGCTGAACCCTCCCAATCTTGCATAAGGGCATTTTGGAGGAAGATGATAGGACTTTGATTCATCCCAGGCTGTGCAGGGTGGTAGCAGTCAGAGGAGGCATGAGCCTGCCTGCTTCCTTGTAAGAATTAGCCCTCTAGACACAAGCTAGTTTCAGGAAGCAGGGGTTGGACTGGAGCCCTTTTTGCTCACCTGGATCTTCAGTGAAATGTCTTTGTGCTCTGTGTGCTGGGATCTGGTGCATTCTACTGACTCTCCTTTACATTCCCTGTAATCTGGTTAAGCCCTGGATTTGATTTGCATTTATTTGTGGTTCTTGTGAGTATCTGATTGCAGGATTACTGTATCTGAAAGGATTCATCCTCTGCTGTTCCTGAAAACCACAGGAGAGCTGCTTTTTGCCTTTATGGGAATGTGCCAGCTGGTCTTTCCTTATGCCGGTGTCATTTTTCCTGTCCTGCTATTGGAGGCGTCTTGGTTGTGGTGATGGTTGTGATGATGTCTTTAGAGAAGATTCATATTGATCATTATTTGAGCTTTGTCTGGTTTCGTCTCAGTGCCAGAAGACAATTCCTATAAATTCTTGCATTTGTTTTTCAGAAACAAGCAGTTTGATTGAGAGATTGAGGCAGTAGGAGCATGTGCACAGTCTTGTGACGTGATACCGCCGTCCTGGAAGGCAGAGTAGATGCTTAATTTAATTGGGAAACAGTAAACTTGTGCGTTGCACAGTGGTGAAAGCCCAAAGACCTTTCCTGGTGGCACACTGAGTCTAGGAGACTCTCTAAAAACAGCATGGAGGGGGTTTTGCTGCCTGCATTTTTGTCTGGAACCATGAAGAATCAGCCTGCGTGCTGTGGTTTGCCGCAGTGATAACTGAGATGCTCCCCTGCTTAATAAACTGGCTGGGGTTGTAGTTGCTGGAGCTCAGACTTGCTAAGCTGCAAAAGTGCAAAAACATGAAGGAGGATGTTCCAACCTGTACCAACACGCAGCCCTGACTAATGGGAGAAGCACCGTGCTTTGGTGAGAGCTCTTTAAGGCTCTGCCTCTTCTCCCCAGCTGCTTAAGTAATAAATGTGGAGGACTTGTTTTCACTGCTAATAATTTTTTTTCAGCCAAGTGGTAACTAAGACATCTGAGCTATTCTGAAGTTCCGTGAAACAATTTAGGTCTCCTTTTTTGCTAACTAGAAGTAAGTGCTGCCTCCCAATGCTCATGAGGGAAAGAAAAAGAGAAGAAACAAATGGTTTCAGTTTAGGTCAGGTTTTTTTGTTGTTGGTTTGTTTTGTTTTGGATATTTTGCTTTGGGTTTTTTTGGTTTGGATGGGGTTTTTGTTTTGTTTTGTTTGTTGTTGTTTAGCTTTGTAATTGAATCAAATTTTAAATAGTTTCTAGCATCCTGAATTTAATTTTAGACCTTCACTTTCAAGTCCTGCCTGCCAACCTTAAGGAAGAAAAAGAAGGGAAAAGGAAGTAGAAAAGAACTTTGTGGTAGCAGGATCTGATTTTTAGATGTTGATCAAAATGTGAAATTAGTGTTCAAATGAAACATCCTAAGGAAATTTCCAGATGCCAGACTTTAATTGAATGTGAACTTTAGTGATTTGCTTGCAGTATAAAAACTGTGTGCACTGTTAGGATCGCTTCTTCTGTGCCTGGTACACATATGAGATTTTGCTTTGCTTTTGACTCTGAAGTTTAACTGTGGAACAGCCTGGAACTGTTGAGTTTCCCCAGCCTCTGCTCTGCAAAAGTCTCAAAATTTTTGCAACTTCATAGCTACTCCCTTTTAGAAAATGATAATTCATTTCCCTTCTTGAAGTATCTGAACGCTGTAATTTTGTCTTGCTATTTGTATCCCTGGTCCATCTCACGTGAGAAGTCTCTTGTCCCTGTGTCACAGGCTGTAAGGGGATGGATCTTTGCTTCTGGGGGTGGTTTAGCCAGGCTGGCTCTGTACTGGGAACTGGAGTTTAGCAATTGTGTCATCACTTGCTCCAGATACCCACAGAGAATAATCTGTGGTGAGCAATTGGGATACACAGCTGTAAGGTATTGGCTAAATGGTTTGCTGTTGCTTTGTATCTGCAGGTGCAGACAATTTCAACTCATCACCATCCTCCCTCTCTTTGCACTTTTCCTTAATTCTGAAATTAAAGGCAGTGCTTCTGAGTTTCAGTGAAAAAAAACATGTGTGTCAGCTTATCTTGGCATTATGTGGTATTGAGTGGCAATGATGAGGTTCATCCTGCTGCTGAAGTTATTCCAAGGAGAATGCAGTCCTTCTTGTGTCCTGCCCTTCCCCGCAGCCCTGCCGTGGCAGCAGCGTAGTTGTGCCTGGAATGGAGCAGGTGGAGGAAGCTGATTGTGTTCAAGCATTCATGCTGATGAAACTTGTTTTCTCACTAAATTGCATGTCATTCCATAAATAGAATGGGTATATTTGACATCTTACCCTGTTATAATAATTCTCAAAATTACTACATAGAAGTAGTGTTTTCATCTGAGGGTTTCTGCCCATGTATGTCATTTCAAAATAATTTTTGTTTCAATCTCTGCTCTTTTAGCTTTCCTGTACTGCACCATTTCACAATTTGGTTAAGTGGCTTCCCTGCTCTTTGTGTGGAGTTATACTAAGAATTGGAGTGCCATCCATCTCCCCCCTCTGATCCTGACTCCTGAAGATTGTGTGCTCTTGAAATCCCTCTGTGCCTACAAGTGCCCATGCCCTCATCCTCCTGTGTGAGACACTGAAGGATTTTTGGGTTCTCTAGTTTCCATAAAGAAATGCCAACCTCTGTGAACAGCTGGCCAAGCAAATGCTTGAGAAAATGCTCCTGGCATTGCCTGCTGGGTGTTCTGTTCAGCTGCAAGTCCTTCAGACAACAAAAATTTAAAGCAGAGGAACTGCATTAAAGCTGCTTCAGAGATGGTCCTGCCAGATCAAGCTTTGTCAGAGATAATGTCCTCACTGAAGCTGCTGTAGGGTTTTGGACATCTTGGAGTTAGTTAATGGTCTTGAAGCAGCTTTCTCTCTAGGACTTTCAGCCTTGATCCCAAGATTCTTTTGCTTTGAACCTTCTTAAAATGCTGGAGGGAGCGATTATGTTAGTAATGAGTTATGAAATTCTCATATGTGACAGCATTTTGGTAACTTGTGCAATGAGCATTTTGATCATATGCTTGGTGTCTTCCACACACCAGAGTCATAGGCTCTTCTCACCTGTTTTCTACTGTTTCTTACTTCTAGGGTAGTCAAAAGTTTTATGTGCTGGAGATCTCTAGTGCAGAAGCAGTTCCTGGACTTTTGAATCGCACTGACATCAATATTTTGATCTTTATTTGCTTCCTGCTTGACTTCTTGCATTGCAGTCCACTACTGAATGATTCTACCCAAGAGGGTGGTAATGCTGGTGTGCAACTGAATTAATTGCATGAGATCTAGGTGTGCCACTGTGGGAAATGGAGAACTACTAACCAGGGGCTTGGTTAATTTGCCAGATCTTTTCAGCATTATGATAGAAATTGATGAAATGAGGCTGCAGAAATGATGAAGTACCTAGGGAGACTATAGCCTTTGTGGATTTATGTTCTGATCCTTAGCTGAAACACATTTGAATAGCATTTCGTGTCGGCCTGAAACTTGAGAGAGACTTAAGGCAAAGATTGCAAGGGCTTTTTGCTGTTGGTCCTGTGTGGCAGTGCAGCTTTCTCATGCCTGTGATGGAGAGGTGTGGTTCCTTTTGAGTGCCTTTTGAGGCACTGCTGTGGCTGTAATGGGTAACACTGACTTGTACTGTTTATTTCCTCCTTTGATCTAATTTTTTCCTCTCTTTTGGGGATTTGTAACCCGAAACTGTTCTCCAGATGTGTGACAGCCAGCAGAGGTGCATGTGCAATTTCAGAATGGCCCTGAGTGATTGCTACCAGCTTGTCCTCTTGGCAGCATAGGCAAAATTTGAATTGGCAGGAAGCTAGAGCAGCCCCTGCAGCACTGCCATCCCTGAGTGACTCGATGTGCTGAGCTCCTTGGCCTCAGTAACAGGCAGCTGGAGTCCCAGAGCTGGAGTGTCTGGTTGTGCTTTGTGCCTAGCACTGCTAAGATGATGCAGAGCCAAAGAAAAAGGAGTGCTGGGGTAGAACAGCTGCCATACAAATGCTGCTCCTGCTCTCTGTGTTGCCCAGAGGGCAGGTACCTGCAAGATTACCTCCCACAGCAACACAGACGGGCAGTAGGGACTGTGTTGCTGGCAGTGTGGCCATATGAGCAGCTGCACAGGACCAGATGAAAGAGCCATTTAGCCTGTTTTGCTTTCTCTGGGCTTGGGACAGTCAAGTCTCTGTCCTCACAGTGCCCAAGTCACCATGCCCCTTCCTTCTGCACACTGAACTGGTCTGCAGGGGAGGTGAAAGCCTGTGTCAGTAGCCTCAGTAACAAGCTCAGCAGAGTGCCACAAATATAAAGGCTTCTGACAATCATGCTTGCTTGCTAATTATATTTTATATTTATTCCTGTGTGTTGTAGTGGCAGTACTGTTCTGAATACTTGAACTTTGTACATGTATTTTCTGGGCTCAGAACACAGGCAACCCCCTGCCGTCGATGGTCTTGCAAGTAATTGTTCTGTTTCATTGTGGGTCTGATGCCTGTCTGTGCAGGGCTGTGGCATCATGAGGGTTTCCTTAATGACCTATACTGATAATGGCCGCTGTTCACAATGCTTAACTAGGCGTCACCACTGTGGAGAGCTGTCTCTGTTGAACTCTGTGAATAAGGGTTGTGAAAAGTAGAAAGAGGAGGCAAGCTGATGGACACTTCACAGACCAGTGTTAGTTTGGCTCCAGCCGTCCAAATACATCTACAGCATCCCACCATCACAGACCTGCTGTAGCAGAGCTCCTGCCTTTCGTGTATGAATGCCAAACTCGTTAGCTGCAGACAAATAACATCTGAATAGTGTTTACCCTTCAGTGGATGACAGGGGTGGGTGCCCTGCTGGGAGGAACTTGTATGCTGGTGCTGCTCACACAATCCCAAGAACATTTCTGTTTAAATACGTTTGCACTTCAGTGCTCTCTGGCTGATCCAAGGTTTGTGTGTGTGCCTGGTGCAGGTGTTTAGCATCCACATGCGAGTCCCAGGATGCTGCTGCACTGAGCAAAGCTGTTACAGGAGAGTGACCTGCGCTCACAGTTGCGTGGGTTTGTCCTTTTCCGGAATGTTTGAAAGCCATCGGGCTCTACATCTGTTTCCCTTCCTCCCACTGCTGCCAGCACTGTGTGATCCTAACGGGTGTTACAGTGACAATTACAGACACTCTGTTTTCTGCAGGCTGCCAGAGCCTGTTTGATCATCAAAACACAAATGATACCTGGCTGTTCAGCTCTAGGATTGTAATCTGCATCCCCAACCATGTAGGAAGTACCAGAAGGCACAAGGTCCTAATGAAGGAACTTGGCCCAAAGCACAATGTGTAGAAATTATACGTATGCAGTGATTCACAAGGGAAATGGTCTCAACCAGTATAAAGACATGGACCATCCTTGTTATTCTACTCAGTAATGAAAAATACATCTCAAAAACCTCTTTTCTGTATAGAGAAATAATAAAACTTTCTACGCTTGTAAAACTCTTATCTCTGCTATGAACCGTCCTCTGCGTTGCTGCTTCACAGACTGAAATAAAACTGTTAGCTGACAAAATTGTACTGATGTCTTTACCACTTGGTGACCTATAGGAAGACTTGTGTTTGTCTTCAGGCTGCTTTTCTGTGTATGCTCTGAGAAGTCTTGTGCCTTTGGCCTGTTTTGGACAGAAAGGTGAAAAGCTCAAATGCAGGAAGGAGAATTGATCTTTTGAGAGCTTCGAGAAAAAATAAAGTATTGCGGGACTTTCCTTTGTAAAGGAGCAAGACACTCTCTTTTAAATGAAGACTCTGTTTACATGTGTTAATTCCCTTTGGTTTTTTGTGGGATGGAAAGGTCACTTTGTGTCTGTCTAAGTTATGAAAAAATCAATGGTTTAATCAATTTCTAAAGTAGATTTAGTCAAAATGACTACTGTGCTGTGGCTTGGGCTTTGATGTGTGAAGGTGTCCCAAAAAGCTGCTACAAAAGTCAATTCAGGGCATTGCTGGACGTAAACTTACAGAAATTGTAGGGGAATTTTCTGTCCCATTCAGCATGTCCACAGGGTGTTTTTTTTTTTTTTTCCCTTGCCCAGTCGCAGCGTGGCTTCCTCCTGGTGTTCCTACTGAAAGAATGGATCACTGCAAGCAGATCAACAAAAGCAGTCATGCAGTTCACTTGGGCGGTCATGCATAAATATGAGCAGACTTTCTGCTGTTTAAACTGGTGGGCAGCCTTCCCTGGAACCAGTTTTCCATAGGCTGCTTGTTCCTGCTACTTGGAGCTGTCTTGGTGATCTTGTCCCTGCCAGCCAGGTATTGGTGTTCCTGGGTAGCTGGGCCAGGGGGGTTCACAATGGGAAGTAAATTTCTTGCTTTGAAAATGCCAAGGTAACGACTGGTAAAAGCCACATGTTTCATTCTACTGTTGCCTTGGAATTATTTTCTTCCAAGTGATAACAGCAGGCAGAGACCTTCCAGCTGTGACACTGACCTGCACCCGAACCTGGCCTGTGCTCCTGCCTGTACACAGAGCATAAGCTCTCTGCCTTGTGTGCTTTGCAAACTTAGATGTGTGTTTATTGTATAACACAAAATGAGAAGTAACACAAAATGAAAGTGCCACACAATGGAAATCTGGTTAGAGGTGGAAGTTCAATGGGCCTCCTGCTAGAACAGAAGTAGAGGAAGGTACCAGGTGATCTGGAGTGCCTGGTTAATATCTACAAGGGATTAATGGTTTTCATGCAGTCATCTTGAATAAGTCAGGTCTTTGGGGAGATTTGAGATGGGTAGTTATAATTTTGGTGTATATTTCAGAGGATATATACCTCTGAAGGGATGGGTTGTGTTAATAGTAGGAAAGTGCTGCTGGAAAGAAACACGGCAGCAGGTGACTGTTTGTGTAATGTGTTTCTTGGATGTTTGACTTGGAGTTGTAGAATGGTATGAATAATTGATCTGTGCCAACACCAACAGCATATCTCATAATTATTTAATTAAAAGAAAAGGCTGATGCTTCTGACATAATGGTTTACTGGATGCATTTCAGAAAGTGGTATTCCAAGCAGATGACTTCAGCAAGCACCAGTAGTGTACTCTGCTGTTCAGTAGTTCATCAGTATCCTGTAAATAAGTCTAAAGCCACTGCTAATTTTGATTCAGCAGACAAGCAGGCCATGGCTGAGGACAAATTCAAAACTGTGGCTGGATATGGACAGGAATGTTGGGATTTTCTTGCTTGAATATTCTGAATAGTATGCAAGTCTTTGGTGGAATGGGGGAGGTAGTGAGGTTTTCTGTAGGAGGTTTTGGAGAAATTATTAAATGGTGATTAAGAAAAATATGGTCCTTAAATTTAGTACAGTCAGATAATTGACTGCTAGTGAACTGATATGATCTTTGCAGCCTGATTTCTGTAGCTCCTCTATTATGCTGTAAAACGGGTCCAGTGAAATTACATCCCTCTGATACAGGCAAGTTTGGACTTCTGTTTGCCAGAGATGCTGATTTTTCACTGATTTTGCCTCACTAATGCAGTAACCTCAAAGAAGGAGGAAGAGCTGGGGGGAGGACAATCAAATTGATATCAAAAACACCCCCCCCAAAAAAAACCACAGCAACAACAGACCAGTTATAAGTTGGTCAAGAACTCAAGAAAAGGTGCCTTGTACTGAGACACTGACAGGACAAATCTGTTGATTGCCAAAAAAGCTATTGAGAGGTGACTTGGTTAAAACATGTGCATAATTGACTCTGAGGAGCTTCTCTTTAATCCAGCAGAGAAGGAATTAATGGCTCAAGGCAGAAGGCAAACAAATAAGAAATTAGTCTGGCCTCGCTGCCAGAAAGAATGATGGAGCCATTGTAGCAAACTACTAGCAGAGTGGTGAACTTACATTTTGACCTCCAAAGGTCTTCAGTCTGGATGCCATAAACCACTACATTTCACAGAACCACTTAATGGGCTTTATGGAGGTGTGAGTGGATAAAATGGAACAGTGCCTGTGTGTTCGGCAGGAAATCAGAGCGGCTGTACCTTAAATTACGTGACTCTGACTAGTCCTGGTGCAATTGATTTCTGTTCTTCTGTGCTTTAGAAATAACCCCAAGACCAATTCAGTTGTGTTCTTCATCCTTGTTTGTTCTTTTCCCTCTAAACTTTGTTTATGTCTAGTTGTTTTACGTGCCATAAGTGGTACATCCTGGATGTAAGGAATATTTTTCATGACAGGAGTGTGAACTTGAGGTTTGTACTTCAAATATCTCCTGAAAATGAAATCTTCTTTATTTTTTTAATATTTCTTAGAAATATCAGTGTAATGGTGAAATAAAGCGTATCTCACCTGTCTTGTGGTATTTATTTTATTGATTAAACTTTCTAGGAGAGTAGAGTTTTATTAAGCATTTAGTGTGTAAACCCATGTACTCTAAGGAATTATGTTAAATTCCAATGGCATTTAAGTAATTCAGTTTCATAATCTTCTCTTGCATTCAATGTGAAAATCTTATACAAGAAGTAAACCTGATGAACATTGTAATTGAGCCTCTGCTTGTTTCAGAATAACTTGTGCTTGTTTACAGGCTGAAAACTCAAGAGTTTTACAAGGCTGGGAAATCATTCAGCTCATTTAGTCTGACGCTGTGCAAAGCAAGGCAGCGGCCTTTCTTGAATTTAAGCTAAACATTCAAGTTGAGACTGAATGTTAACAAAGAGAAGAGTTGCAAGTGATGGAGAGCTTGCCCTGCTAAATACATTTCAACATACTTTTGAGAAAAGAAGCTTGAAAACCAGACCTTGGTCTGCTCAGGCCAGAAATACGCGATTAGCAAATTATTAACCTTGTTGCGAATGGTTTAAGTAACGTGGTTCTTGTTCTGTTTCACTTCTGATTGACTATATAATAGCCACCATCAGCAGTCTCTGCTGTGTGCTGGATTGCAAAATCTGCTAATTAACACATTAGTTTCATATTGACGCTGCCAATGTTTGCATTGAAGAACGTTGCTTTTTTTGGCCATATGGATGGGTGGGGATATGAAGATCGTGTTATGGCTCTGTGCTCATTCGTGTGTGATGCTTTGTGCTCTGTTTTTCCCAAGACATCTAATCAGGCTTGGGGCTGAGCAGTGCCTTTTTGGAGAATCTTTAACTGAAAGGTCAAAATAAGCACAAGGCCCAGAGACAAGTCTTGCTGTCACTCTTCCCAGCCACCCCCCCGCCTTCCTTTGTGTGTCTCTCTCTCCACATATACATATGTAGGAGTCCTTCACCCAGCACATTCATCTGGTATTTCTTTTCTGAGACTCGGGGCTTTTGAGCGCCACTCACGGTCTTCCCAAACGGAGCACAGCTCTGCCAGCTGGATCTCCCTCCGGCTGGGTGGGAGGGGATGATCTGTGGTGTGGGAGCTCCTGGCACTCACCTGCTGATGGGGCTGCTGGCTTTGCACCATTGCTGTGCACTGTCAGCTGCCTGGCACCTGTGTGTCTCAATTAACCACTGTAGGTAGACCAGGATTTACCCTAAAGGCAGTATTTGCTTGTGGACTGGTGTCTGGTGGTTCTTCAAGGGAGTGGCAAGGGAAATGTGTCTTGGAGTGGTCTCAGAGTGAGGGCTCCAAATGATGCCAAATGATGGAATCTGAAGACTTGGATTTGCAGTCTGGATGGGGTCTGACATGAGTAAATTTGTTCACGCTTACTCTCTGCTATCTCCCATCCACGCACTGAAAGTGTTACCAGGAAACTCCCTGCAGGAGAGCATAAACATCAGGAGGGGGAGATGG
Source organism: Hirundo rustica (assembly GCF_015227805.2). NCBI lineage: Eukaryota > Metazoa > Chordata > Aves > Passeriformes > Hirundinidae > Hirundo > Hirundo rustica. Next base: position 11,486,368 of record NC_053461.1, read on the forward strand.
TAAAATCTGGGTATTTATTCCAGCTCTCAGGGTGCATCTGAGGAAGATGCCTTTGTTTTATTGAATGAGAGCTATTTTATGGTATTGATGGGCTTGTGGCTGTTGTAAGAGCATTCGAGGCAGTCAGCTCTTCCGCTTTTACTGTCACTGTTTCAGCCCTGCTTGGTTTCTCCTTTCCCTTGCTCGCCAAGTGCAACTGAAAATGAGGTACTGAAGCAACCCATCTAATTTTTTGTATGCAATCTAGCAAATATTACTACTGGAAACTGGGCTCTTGCTGCTGTTTGTCTGGTAACATTACCCTCTGTTGTTTCCTTGTGCTGCTTTTGAAAAATGCTGGTTTGGTTTCTGTTTGAGAGGTGGTTGGCCCATAAATGTATTCCAATCCACCTAATAATTCTTCTCTCAACTCTTTCATCAGGTTTTTTCTTTTATATAGTTTAAAAAGAAAAAAAAAAATCCAAATGCCTTCCTTTGCCCCTGGAAACAGCAGTCGTCTTGTTCTGCTGAGCTGAGTGCTGCTCATACTGATCACCGCTGTTCCCTTTGTCTTCGTTTATTTTAGAATTAAGTTATAAGCTGTTTAAGACTAGGCTATTTTTGTACCGTATTTTTGTAGGATCTTTTACATGGGTCTTCTAAACGCTAAAATAAATGCTCTTAAAGGCAAAAGTACCATCTGTATCAGGGCAATATGGTGATTGCTCTAAAAATGAAGTTTTGCGGGTTTATTCTGATAAACCATTTTGGCAAGCACATGCCCGCACAGAGGAATGCCTGTGTCAGGGCTGGGCTCATGACCATCTTCTGTCTTCGTGTTGGATTGTCCTTTGTCAGCCTTACCATCCCACCTTCTCCCTCCGCCCCTCTTTTGACAGTAGCTGTGGTGCTCAGCAGGGGCTCCCTGGCCGTGTTTGCTTTAGCTGGAGAGGTGTTTGCCTTCACTGCACAATTCCAGCTTCCAGCTGCCGGGAAACCTGGAGCACTTTTGTTGATTTATTAGGGCACAGTGCACCTCAGGAATGCCTTTGCGAAGGAGCTGGGAGTGATGGAGGGGATCCTGCCTGTTGCACTGTGAAGTTCTTGTTTGTCTTTACCGAAACACCGAGCAGGAATTCCCCAGAGCAAGGCAGGGGAAATAGCTCACTTGGCTGGCTGCTCTGGAGAGTGTCAGTGAGACTCAGGTTTCCCTGGCACAGAAGTAAGGAGGTGAATGATAGCTGCAATTTTAAGTGAGTGTCTTCCTTTAGTGAGTTCAGTAGAACACCTTCACCTCTCTAATGTGTCGTAGCTATCTGATGTTTCTTCCTGAAAATTCCCTTTTCTTTGCTTGTATTGCATGTGCACTTAAATACACGTTTCTGGACTTTTTCTTTCATTCGAGATTTTGGAAGCTGTTGCCCCAGGTGATCTGAAACCAACACTGAGGAAAATGTTTGGTGTTCGTACAGGGTAGGGTGGTCAGCTGATCACTTTGTGTTGGTCAAGTATTTGGAAGTTGCAGAGTAGGTTGTGTTTATGGGGCATTGGTGCTGAGAAGGAATTTCCTTTCCTGGCTGAGGTAGAAAGGCTGTCTACGTACAGCTTTATTCCTTTGCTTTAGCATTCCTTGAGGTTGTTTCCCTATTTTACAAATGCATCTTTTGAGAACTGCCAGGAAAATGTCTCTCTCAAATGGAAATGGAAATTTCTGAGCTCACAGGAATGAAAACCTTTGGGTCTGTGCTCACTGAGTGAAAAGAGGATTACCAACCAGCCATTCTGCAGTGTGCAAAGCAGTGGAGCAAAGTCTGCAGAGACCCTCTGGAAGTTATTGGCTTTCCCAAGGAAGGGTGCTTGTGAATAGAATTGAATAAGGTTGCTTGCGTCTCTCTTGGCTTCCCTGCTGCAAATACAGAAAGCAGTGGAACTTGGAACTCAGTAGATGCCTGAATAAAATGGGATTTTTTTTTTATTTTTTTTAAGTAGATGGCTTGTGAACAGGTCTAGAGCCAGTGTTCCTGCATTATTGTAAGAGAATTAATAGGTTTGTGACTGTGTTTGGGCCTGAAAAAAGCAGGGAGGTGATGCTGATTTTTCCAGAACTGCTTGAAGGGTTCAGAAATGAGGATGGTGTGCTGGAGTAGATGCAGATGGCTTATTTTCACTGGGGACTGTTAAATCTGCCAAAGTGTAAACTGCATCTTAACAGGAAGATGTGAGACAAGGTCTGCACATCTCTCCCTCCTAATTACTACAGCTCAGCTGCTGCTGTCTCTTATGCTTACACATCTGAAAGGTGACAATGACAATGTCTGGAATGGCAAAGCAATAGCAAGCAAGAAGGGTCTTTTTTTTTTTTTTTTTTTCTCTTTGCTGTAGTCTGGAACAAAGAAGTAATTCAACCAACAGTGAAAAATATCCCTATGAAAAATATTTCTCCCAGAAACCACATCTATTATTCCAGAAGATAATCAGAATTTCTATAGATCTTGATGGCTTACCTCCTGAGTAACTTCAGGTAAAGCAGCAACCAACTTTCTCCTCTTTCCCACACTGACAGCCTCAGGAATGTTCACCACATGAAGTGGGACTTCCGTTTTTGCTGCCCCTGCAGTTCTGCACTGGGCTCTCTCTGTACACATCATCTTTTTCAAGAAGTTGGAAAGCTCTTCTCACCTGTTATGACAAGAATCTCCTGTAACATTTTCACAGCAGTTACTTTAGCTGCCAAAACCCAGACTTCCAGATCCTCATCATTCTTGTCATGCAAAAGATGAGGTAGTTTTATGACCTCCTCTTAGAGGAACAGGTACTTCAGTGGAAAAATGGCACTGTGGTGATTGCATGGCAGTGGTACAGCAAGCGTGGAGGCAGTGGCAGCTCCCAGTTGGGCTGCACGTGATTGTTGGATTGGGTGTTTTTCCCTGAAAATATTGTAGGGCACAGTCTCTCGTGGCAGTCTTGCTGGTTAGATATAAATGTGCTCAATCTTCCCTCACCCATGACTCTACCCTGTTTCACTGTATCCCTGTAAATCTGGTCAAAGAAACAGCTTTGTGGAGGTTTGTCTTCCTGCATCCCCACCTGTTCTGTTTAGCTCAGGAGAACATGCTGCCAGGGCAGGATGGACTCTGATCAGACACTGCACGGGCTGATGGGACTCCTTTTCTGTGGGAAAAAACACACAGCAGGAAAAAAAAGGCAAAGCAGTGCTAAAAACTACAGATTTTTTTTTTAGGTGAGAGGAGAATGTCCTTCTTCATAGCCAGTTCACAAATAGGGAATAAAAGTTGAAGCAGGGGGATGCCTGTCCATTTGTATTAGCCTGGGAAATGGTGGATTTCTCTCAAAGCCTTTGCCTCAGGCATCTTGCCAAAAGGCATCTCGCCTCTATTCACCTCAAACACCTACTAAGCCCAAAATGTGCAGAAAGCTCATGAACTCTGCTCAGCTGAAGGCCAGAAAGCACGACCTGGTGCTTCATAAAAATCAATGAACTGAAGACCTGTAACTTCTAGATGCTTTGGAAGTATGAGCAGCACCTGCTGTGCAATGTGAACCTAGAGTATCAAAGGGTAATCAGCTCAAACGTGGATCTAATCCGTATTTATGGTAGGAAAAGGATCCTGGAATCTGTGCTGAAAATTAGAATTTGCATAAGTGAAGTGTTTTGGCAAACACATGCAGTTACTTTCTTCATGGATCCTGTGTATGTGCTTTCTTCCTTTCTTCAGAGCACAAAGAATTCAAGACAAATTTTACTTTGGAGCTAAAAGGCATGCTTTTAGCAAAGGCGGTGCGAGCAGTGTTGGGACAGACTCCAGGTCTTTGGTGTTCCTGAAGAAACACAAACAACTGCAGAGAAGGGTATAGCTCAGATCCTTTTGCCAGCATGCTTAGCAGGCAGCCCTGTACCAGGTCTGGTTCAGGCTTCGACAAGTGACCTCTGTCACTGAGTGGGAACATAAAGAGCCTCAGTGAGCTTTGGCTGAACTAGGCTTTTGCCCGTCTGCTCTGGAGAGAGAGTAACCTCAGTGTTCCCTCCCCTCCCTCCCTCAGTGTGTCTGTGGAAATACTAACTTGATTTAGCTGCCAAAAAAAGACATTTGAAAAGTGTACATTGCTCTCCTGTGTCCCAACTTCTGTAAAATACGGGTTATGGTTGGTTCGTGTATATGGCGCTCAGTGATTTTACAGAAGAGAGAACGGCACCGCTGCAGCTATCTACACAACACTTAATACAGTGAGCTCTTAGTCTGTACTGGGACTCCAGAGTGCTATTCTGGGCATTATGAACCCGATTATATTACACACGGAGCTCAGATGGCTCAGAGCCACGCTCAGGATATTAACTGTTTCTGTTAAGCTTTGCATTTAGAGATCCTTCTGTCAGAGGAGGGGGGCAATGCCGGCTGAGCTGGCATTCCCACCGCAGAACTGTGTGTGTCAGTATGCTTAGGGAGTGGTTTGTATTTCATTTGCACGAGGGATAACCCGAGTTCCGGAGCTTGCTAACATATGGATGCTCAGTATAATCATCTTTTCAATGTGCTAGTTTTGTAGCTGCAGGTGTTCTGGAGGAGACACTTACTGATGTAGATGTACAGGAGTGCGGGAGAGACCTTACAAAGTGCTATAAATGTGTCATGAGGGGAAATCCATACGTAGTGTGTCATCAGGCAGAGAATGTGATGAAGTGGCATTGACTGTGATTACTTGTGAGTCTTGACAGCCTGTGCCCCTGAAAGAGTGTTTTTAAGACTTGGTGTAGTTTGTGATGAAGGGGCTTTAGGAGTAGTGAAGGTCCTTATGTTTCTCTTCAAAAAAAAAATGTTTCCTTTCACGATTTTGTTTTGTGTTGTTCCAGATTTTGTAAAAACAAACACCCTGAAAGCCCAAACAACAACAGTAATAAAAGATCACCTTTGTGGATCACCTCTGTGATCCAAACAAAGTTGGTGTGTCTCTCACGGTTTGAATACACATTGTCTGCCAGGTGGGAACTGTGCAGCTCTTCCTTCCCTCGTCACCCTGCAAGTGCAGGAAGAGATAAGAGGAATTTATTTAATCCCACCCTCACACTGGCTGAGTTTGAAGCACACCCGTAGCAGGCAGGTATGCTGCATTTGGAGCTTAAATGGCTGCCTTGGGTAGGAAAGGGGGCAGAGATATGGCCGTTGGGCATATGGGGTACTGGGATAGTGCTAGAGGGAGAAGAGGGGTGCTGGACATGGTAGCACATGATGTTGGGAAAGCAGCCTCTCATCTTGCCCTTGAGGTAATGAGAAATTGCCTTTGCAGGGTTTGGGGTTTAACCCTCTTCCCAGTAAAACTGCAGTTTGCAGCTCCTTTCTCTGTACTGGGAGAGATGCAGCTGATGAGTAGGGACTGGCTACTGTGCACCAAAGTTGTTATTTGCAGGAGACAGAAGCAAGTGGATAGAGGTAACCGTGTGCCATGTGGATCCACGTGCTACTGTTCAGTTCATGCTTTGGCTGATGGAGAGGGGTTGAGTTTGCATGTGTTTTACTGAAGAATATCCTCTTTCTCAGCAAGCAAACAGCTAACATCTTGACCTTGCGAAGGCTTGTACATCTTTACCTTTTGAAAGCACTGCTCTCCAAATATGGGTCTATAGTGCAAGAAATGCATGTGATGTCCTTGGTCTTCCTGTGCCGCCTTGGCTAGGTTTTTTGTCTTGGATGTCAGTGACCCTGAGATCTGGGCATTTCCCCCTGCTGTTTTGTGTTAAAAATGCAGAACTGTAATGTGTGGAAGCACTTTGTGTGATGGAACCCATCAAAATAAACGTCAGGGGATGGTGGTGGTTGAAAGAGCTTAGTAATTGGGCTGGATACAGTGAGAAAGCAAAGGGCAGCCAGGAAGGGACTGAATGGAAATCAGTCCCCAAAATAAATATCACATGAGTGGGGCATAAAGAGATGAAGAGTCTCCTTCAAATCAGATTCTCTGCCTGAGCCTTCCTCCAGAATTTCCTGCAATTTAGACAAATGACCAACTTCAGATTTTTAAGTGGTGTTTGTGCTGAACACTTGCAGGCGCGCTTTCCCATCCAGCTGCTGAGCAGAAATCCTTGCTCTTCAGTCTTGCTGGGAGCCGCTCTGCGCTTTTTTGTGGCAGCAGCTTTTGCAATAGGAGCCACCCCCGGCCCGGGATGGCTTTTTCTGTGAAAGAAGGCAGCGCAGGCAGGCAGACATTATCCCCTTGCCGGAAGGAGGGACCCGGGCTCCCTGGGGAGGAGGGACGGGGAGCGAGTGATTCATTGCAGCTGGCTGCAGCTTGGCCTCCTCTCTCTCTCTGCCCTGGGTGCCAGGGAGTGACAGCTTGTGGGCAGCAGGCCAAGCTGTGAAAAGAGGAGTGTGTGAGGCCTTTAGCTTTCTCATGCTTTATCAAGCTGCAAAGAATAGCTCGATATTCAGCCAGCGTTGGTGCAGGTCAGGAGAATGGAAATGCGAACTTAACTCCTGACATGCTGGCTGATGGCTGACCGCACGCAGCGTGTGGGGCAAAAGGGAGGAAAAGCGCCTTGATGACATGGTAGAGATAACTTTTTGTTAAGTGGGCAGCCTCTGGGACCTGCTGGGAGAGTGGAAAGAGGAAAAGAGGGCTTTCCTCTTGTGGCTTGCTGTGTGTGTGCTGGTGGAGGATGGAGACGCCGGAAAGTAGAGCTGCAGGAGTGACGAGCGTTCCGGGAAGGCGAGAGGTACTGTGGAGGACGAGTGGCAGGTGTGTCCCTTCGCTGCTGGCACAGCGCTGGGGGCTGTGGTGCGGGTGCCCGTCCGTGCAGGGACCCGACCGGGCCGTTCCGGGATGTCCCCGTGTGCCGCGCTCCGGCCAGGCTGTGCGGAGCGCTGCCCGCCGGCGCGCAGGGAGTTAAGCTCCTCATCGCCCGGGGGTGAGCCTGCTTCGGGGTGTTGAGCTCCATTCCCACGGCTTTTCCTTTCTGAGGGCTGGGGGAGGGATCGCCTGGAACAAGTAAAATGCCTGGAGGCTGGAAAACAGCACCCCCGGCCCCTCTGGCCCTGTGTTGGTCTGGGAGGGATCCGAGCTTCACGGCAGGCTGGGCAGGGGCTGTCAGCCAAGGCCGGTGCTGGGCAAGAGCCTGGGTTATTTCTCTCCTTTAGGCAAAGAGAGATGGCTTTGCAGGCAGTAGAGAGCCTGAAATAAGAGAATTCTCAGCAGTCTTATGGGCAGATCACGGCACAGGTTAACGCACAGATTTTGTAGCTGAGGGAGGGCAGCAGCACTGGGCTCCCTACAGCAAATTCATGGGGGAGCAGAGTCCTTCCTTCCCGATGCTGACTCTACCTTCTCCTCCTGCATCACTTTGAGCTGCTGAGTTGAAGGTGTTTGAAGCCCTGAGGAGCAGGAAAAGGGCAGGTGAAAGTCTGAGAGGCTGGGTAAAGGAGTTAGCAGGTGCTCAGAGCGCAGCCTGCAGCTGGCTGTGAGCCTAAATCCCACTCTTTCTCCATCAACAGTTCAGGGAGAGCAAGAGAGCTCCACCACATCCCAGTTTGCTGTGGAGCCGAGTGTATTTGTATGAGGTACTAATCCTGGCCAGCACCTATCTCCCACCAGAGGGAGAAGGGAGTCTGCTTACCTGTTCAGCCCCTAGGAAGACTCTGAAGTCCTCTCTGAGGTCTAAGGTGTGCAGTCCCTATTCTCAACAGCTTTTGAATTCAAGGCAAGGTGAACTGATGTGAGCTAATGGGACCCAGTAGCAGCATAAAGGAGAGATGAACTGTGGGCTCGGAGTGCACTTACACAGTTTGATTCTGTGTTTGCACTGTATAGACCAGGTTATGCCAAAAGCCTGGCAGAGGTGTGGTTAGAGACTGGAATTTTGCTTGTGCATTGTGTTTCTGGCCTTGCATCTGCCCCAGATCTTCTTTGCAAAGAGTGAAGTGCTGTGATCCTCCCACTTGCTGTGCTGGCTCCTGCGGCAGGAGGATCTGGAGGGGAGAGGTTTTGGGAAGCAGTATTGCCTGTGTGGGCAGAGGCTTTGTATAGCTCGGGTTAGCACCCAGCTACAGACCTTAGTGATAAAACAACAGGGTGCAAATATTCTGCAAATAGCAGACTCGTGGTGGATCTTGTTGATTGTTAATGCTAAAATCCTAATAAAGGCTGGTAGGCAGGAGCCCTTGTTGTCTTTTCTGCACACAGGCACCTAATGGTCGCCGTGCTCTGCTGTCGAGTGTTCTGTAGCTCTTTGCTCTGTCCATTTATTCACCCAGCGCTGGGAAATGTGGCTGGAGTGGGAGCTGAGTTCCCAGGCTGAGCTGAGCCCTGTGCAACGCAGTGGATGCACAAAGAGAAGAAGCTCGCTGGTTGCGAGGTAGCTTGGGACCCAGGTGCAGCGAAGGCACCAGTGAGCGCTGGCTGCCCTGCAGGGACAGGGGGTGTATTTCCATTGTGCCTGTTCTGGTTTGCTCCTGTCTAGCCTCTTCTCATTATTCTCGCCTTGAGCTGTTTCAGGCCTAAAGGCAAAGTGCTGTGGGCTTTCCCTTGAGAGATGTGGGGTCCTTGGAGGGTGTTGAGGGGAAGCACTGCAGTGGGCTGAATTGAGGCTGTTTCAGGCTGCACAGCTCTGAGCTAATCTCCCAGAGGCAGAGACATTACTCACCAATCAGGAATGTGTCTGTATTTTTCCTAATGAGAACAAAACATTTTATCCCTGTTCATTAGCAGAGAGTTAGCGTGTGCAGTTGCTATGCCAACAGACTCCTCTCCTCCGCAGACACACTGGGGGTGTCCTCCATGCCATGGTTAGAAGGGTGAACAGGAAGGCTGGTTCTGGCAAGAAAAAGATCCCATTGTTTTCCCAGGGCTGCCTGGACTTTGTGCAGCTGGCCAGACCATGCCTTCTCAGGGGAAGGGAACCACAGCGGGAGTCAAGTGCAACAGATTTAATTTATTGGAAAAATAATCTTTGCATTTCATGCTCTGTTGTTTTTTCCAGCTTGAGGCACACTCTTCAATAAGAGAAATGAAGGTGTCTCAACGTTCCCGAGAGTCCAGATGGTAAGCAAAATGTGCCAGGAGTCAGCCCTGGGATGCCCATGGACTGCTGCAGCCCGCTGGGCTCCTCCGTGTTCCTGATCATCTCCGTGTGTGTGGCCACTGTCATGCTGGGCAGCCTCTGGATGCTGCTGCGTGACGAACCCACCTGACCAACTGTACCACCTGTGATTAGTTGGACGAGTTCTCCAGGCACGTGGTCTACTGGAAAGAGTGAGTGGCTGTATGTGGGAGCGTTCGCTTGTTCCCTTTGCAGAAGGAGCATTTTCTTTATGCAGGGAAATCCTGTGGAGGATGAAGGGCATCTCTTCAACAGAAGCTCTGTTCTGTGGAGTTCTGCTGTAAGCTGATGTATTTACTCCAGAGGTTGCCTCTTTGCTTGTCATTTTTTTTTTTTGTTACCCCAACTTTCTTGAGAGAGTGATTGGGAATTGTGGGTTGCAGTGCTACTGAAGTCAGGCCGCTGTGCACCTTTTGCAAGTCTTCTTGGCACCTCTGGTGCTGCACTTGAAATATAAAAACTAACTTTTAAACTTTGAATTTTCTATAGAAGGGAATTAATTTAACCTACAGACAGAAACAAACAAAAAAATCTAAACAAAACTGTGAGTTTCTGATGGTGATCTATAAGTAGAAATGGGCAAGTGAGTGTTCCCAAATCTGAAGACAGACTCCTGGAGCAGGAGTGACATTCATCTCTGTCTGTCAGTTACCATGGAGTGTGATGAGCTGCTTTGCGCTGGCTGAGTTTTGTGGTGTTGACAGTTACAGACCCTTGAAGAAATGTCTCCCTGAAACTGCTTCCCATTAAACCGGATAGTTACAACTCCGCTGTCAGTTTTCCTGGCGAAGCACTCTGTACGTGAATACATGGAATTTGAATATGGGAATTTGAATATCAAATGTAGGGTGATACACCAGAGATCCCAGCCTGAATGAGTTGCTGGAGATCTGCAAATCTGCATGAACTTCTGGCTGGGAAGTGAAACCCTGGCACCTGGGTACTAGGAGCTGATGTGGATGAGTCACTGACTTTTGCACTGGAGAGATGAGTATCACAGTAGAGCACTGGGAGTACAGGAGCCCTTCATCAGAAGGATGTCCGCTTGTTGGATTTGCAACTCTAACATCAGGAGAAATAAAATCTGCAGAAATAAAAACAGTGAACAGAATGAGACACCAATACACAGTCCAGACCTCTCTGAGGTGCAACCTGTATGTTTCAGTTTGGTAGTAGACCTGGGTGGAACTCTTAGATAATCAAGAGCAGGTTTTCAGAAAATCTCTTTAAAACTGGAACATCCAAGAATTAATCCTGAATACATATAACAAATTGGTACAAAGATTGGAGAGTCTGGTTGCCTCCAGCTTTGTGTTGCTCTGGGTGGTTCCAGTAAAACCACTAAATCAAAGTTGTTTGAAATAGGGAATGAGTAAGTACTCGAGATGACTTGAATTCAGGCCAGTCTCTTCTGGATCCATGCTTTCAGGGTGCATAGAACAATACAAGATCATAAGGAGGCCAGAGGACTGTATGTTGTATTCTCTGAGATACTGAGGTGATTCTGTCCGGATCCTATTGAAAAAGTGCTCCAGCAGAAGTGCACTAGAGGATGTGCTTTTTAGTACCTTTAAGTGTGAAAGATCATGTCTGAACAAACTAACTTCTGAAATGTGAGTTACGGTTATTATCCGAGTCGCGCTCGACTTCATTCCTGTGCAGCCGGAGTAGCAACTTGGTGTTACCTAGGAGAGTGTTACTTGTTCCCTCCCCTCCCTTTTAAGCAGTTCAGGGACTGATTTTTCTGCCCTGTTTTCTGTGCACCACCAGTTTTAAGAGTAAGGATGTACACACAACTGCAGTGCTGTGTGCAAGGCAAGAATTCTTCAGGAGAAACATTCACCTTTGCCTCCGAGAACACCTCAGGTGCTCATAGAACCTTGAGAGAAGGGTTCTTTGTTTTTGACCAGTTATGAGCCATTTGTGGGGTGTTCCTTCTAACATTTGGAATGTGATTCAAAATCCTAAATTGTAGGGTAGGTTTCTATTTTTAAGAAGCTGTTAGCACTGAGTTTTGTAACTCTAAGTAATGTATTGTTCTGTTGGGTTTTAATGACCTTCCTTCTCTTTTTTAATTCCAGTTATACTTCTACATCTTTAAAAAACACTTATTTGACTCTTATTAGTAAAACTGGCAAAGGACACAGTAAAGCCGGGAAAGTTATTTCAGCCTGACAGGAAAGTTTAGGTTGCTTAGTCAGCTAAGCATGTATTATTAACAAAGTTCTATATCTCATAAAGAATGTGGGAAGCAATTAGAATTACTGCATTTGTGGAAGAAATCACTCAGGAGTTTTGGTAGTCATGATCCAAACAGTCTCCAAACCCAAATATTCTTATGTGACTCTGCAGGAGATCATTGTTCTATGTAGCATCAGGAAATCTATAAATACTGTGCCCATACTTGAGAAAAAACTTCTGGATTGAGATGTTCATGAAGAACATATGACAGAATAAAGCCCTGGCACACAGTCTTGTGAGGGTTCTACTTTTCATCAGGGTAGGCTAATTCAAGGATAAGATAATTTGTATTTGCAAAGAACTATCAGGGAGAGAAAGCTTTTTTTAAAATATACCCTGTTCTAGTGGAAGAAGGGTGCAGCTGAATGCTGTGGCTTGAAAGTAAACTTGCTTTTGAATAAACTCAGTTTAGAGATGTGAGACTGAATATTTTAACAGAGGACTACCAGACAGGCAATTCACTATAGAAGTGGGAAATCCCAGCTATGTTTGATAACCATCACACTAGTTTCCTTCAGCTGTTATGGAAGTTGAATTTTCTACAGCTTTAGGAAAACCATTAGCATCTTAATAGAGATATCTCCAGTTTTTAGAAATGGAACAGTGTTACCTTCCATACAACCCATGACAGAGCAAGTTGGGATTCCTCCACCTGAAAAACAATAAATGACAGTTATCTTCAATTCCTGAATCACCTGGAAAGTTTAGAGGGGGAGCAGCCTTTTTTTTCCTTTTCCACTGGAAGTATGAATAGATATTGCATGGAGACAGCATGTAGTAAGCTTAAAACCAAGTAACTAACAGCTTAGTCCTTGATGTGTGCAGGTAACCTGGGAAGCTTCTTGCCACAGGATGTTGTGAATGCCAAATATCTGTGTGTATATGAGGACATGGGGCAGGTCCATAGAAGAAGGAGCTATTGAAGGTTACTAAATGCATAGAAACCACCTTTATCCCGAGAAGTCTCTGAGCTGCTCATTGTGGAAGCCTGGAAGAGTATTCAGGGAGGTAGAGTGCTGTTTGTGTTTGCTTCAGTCTGAGGCTTCAGGCCAGAGCCAGACAAGTGCAGCCTGGTTTGTCAGCAAGGGCTGGGAGGGGGGATGCTGACAAAACTGCTAAGAAGAAAGAGACTGGCACAGCTTGAGTTCTAGGTTGGTTCTGTGCTGCTTGTGATGTACAGCATGCACCTCTTGCTTGCTGAGGGCACTGCCTTGGGCCGCTGGAGTCTGCAGGCTGTTGGCTTGAAGAGAAGCAGAGAGTGTATTTCTAGAAACTACACAGGTAGGGAAAGTGGTGTGAAGATTAATATTATAAGCAGAGGAGCTGACCTTTCCCTTTTATCCATGGCAAATGCTGTTCATGCTATTATGGGATGGTAGGTATTATTGAGACACAGAGACTGCCTTACTGCTGATAGCCTACATCTTATTTGTGTTAATTTCCCTGAAAGGGTGTTTCTTGCTTCATTATGGACTCTAACTTAATTTGAGCTAAAATAGATGATAAGCTGATACATGAACAGTAAAACCTCTGTTCCAATGATTTTTCAAACTAAAAATGTCATGGCCTACATGAGGTTCATGCTCTTCAGAAGTACTCAAAACATTGGTCCTATTTTAGATCCCATCTAAACATTTAAAAATAACTCAAAACCAGGGCTCACTTCTAGATGCTTCACCCTTGAAAGTCAGCTCTTACACTTGATTTTAGATGCTTACCCAAATGTGCAGGGGGCACGGTGCAGAACAGCCCTAGTTGTTCCTTTGAAGTTTTAATTTCAGAAGGAAGAGAACAATGTCAGGCTGTTGTTTTGTCTCTAGAGACATGGTCTCTGCTGTTAGGCAGTATCCTTTTGATTTTTTGGGGGGACTTGAAGCTTTTTGTTGACTTACTTTGCTGCTGTGGTCTCTGGGGAATAGCTGTGCAAAGCTGACCGGTAGTGGAACTGTGGCACTGTGTATTCTTGGAGGCAGGCTCTTATGACTGAAAACTGAGTTGGTGTATTTTGGGAAGCTACAGCTCCTCTCCAAGGATTCAGATACAGTCTTGTGTGTGTATCGTGTTGTGAACACCACTCCATGGAGTGGCTGAGGAGTTGTGTGCTCAGATGACAGCTGTGGGGAAGACAGACAGGCCTGGGGCTGAGGGAGAATCCAGGTGATTAGGACAAGGGTCATCTTGGGGAAGACTGGCACCAGGTGGAGGGGACTGAAGTTCCTTTCCTGTTGATTGCTCCCCCATTACTTGATTTGGTAAACTCTGATGCACAAGTAAGTTTCTATCCCAAACCGTAAGTCTTAATGCAGAGTAGCAATGGGCTTAGTTGTTGCCCCATTTACAGAGTATCTTTCCTGGTTTGTTCTCAGTTTCTCAGTTACTGTTTTCATCGGTAGCTTGGCTGGAGCAGTGATTCTCTCTCAGCTTGTTTCTGTGTTTGCTGCACCTGTCTGCCATCCTCCAGATAGCCTGGCCAGATTAGATTTAGTTTGAACCCATCTTTAGCCGGTGTGATCTTTTCTATTCCTAGCTGATCCATGATTTTACCTAGTGTATTTCCCACTAAGCCCTGAGAAGGTTTAAACTAAAACTTTTTTATGAGGCTAAATTTGTATGAGCCCCACCATAGACTCCTGGGTTGACCTTGGGTAGCTGATTGCTCAGCTTGCTCCATGTATAAGTCAGAAAAGTGCTGTCTGAGCCACACTTTTGTGGGATTTTGATTAGTTATCTATGCATGGCAGAGTAAACTGTTTCCTTTCCCAGAGGAAGGCACAGTCCCTGCCATGTGTGTGGAGTATGCAGCTTAAAATGACAGAGGAGGGGTGCTGGGAACTGGGACAGTCTGCAAACAGAACTGTGCTGACCACAGGCTATGGTTTATCCTTCCAGCGCAGATGTACATACTTCTCCCTTGTTTCCTTACCAGTCTCTCTGTTCTGTCTAGCTGTTCCTTCCAGCAGAGGAGCAACCACTCAGGTGTAGAACTCAGTGCTGTTCCTAACAAACTACTGCAAATCTCTTTTTCCTGTCTCCTAGGCACTTTTTTGCCCAGGGTGACCCTGGCAAGGCAGCATGCTCTTGAAATGCCAACAGTCAACCAGTTACACTGGCTGAAATTCCTGCTCATAGCTGTTTGCATTTCAGATTGGCACTGCAGACCTGTTTAGTGCATCTCTGCAGCCCTCGGGTGAAGGTCTGGGCTTCTCTGAAAGGGGAAAGGATGAGCCAGTCAGTCCTGCTCAGCCAGTGGCTGTCAGACTGCAGGTGGGAGTGTAGTGAACCAGATGAAGAACAGTCTCAACCAAAGTTTTTAAAATTCATGGCTCTCATGAACAGGTAGCTGGTTCTGAACCTTTGTGCCTCTAGGACAGCATCAAAGAAGTTTTCTCAGCCCTTAACCAGAAGCTCAAATATTTTGCCAGAAAAAGTTAGGGTCTCCTTAATCTGCGTGAACAGAAACTTTTGTTTGTAAAGTCACTTGAAGGTATAAAATTTCTTATTAGGAGTTTTTTCTTGTTATAAAATTACTTGTTCTGGATAAGACTTGACTAGATGTCTGCCTGTTAACAAAATAACTGGAGAACTCTTGTTCTGCATGGTTTATTTCTCCAAGCACCAAATCTTACAGGCTCCTAGCTTCTGGTTCCTTTGCCACTTAATTTTCCTGTTGCTTCTTTTCACTCCTTCATGCTGTGGACTCACTGTGGTACGAAGGGAGAGTGTTACCTGATGGCCTGTACACAGCAATAGTTCTCTCACCCCTCTCTATGCAGTCTGGTGCTCTGAATTTTGTCCTTGAAACAAGACCTTCCAAGAGTGGGCAGTGTCTGGCATGGAGGGCTGTGATTTACAGTAGAAGAATAAGGCTGCATGGCTGCTGCCAGCCTGTGTACCTCAGCCATGTGTACCTTGAATGCCCTTCATGGATGGTTCCTGGGCCACCACTCCATCTTGGGCTCCATTTGAGAGCACTGGATATCCAGCCTACATGGGACAGTCTTTGCTCAGAGCTGCTGAGACCGGGCTGAAGTTGATCCTGGCTCTCAGGTCTGTGTCCAACCTGTTCAGGCTTCTGCACTAATGTGGGAGCTGTTGTTTCTTAGACGTGTTATGTAGCTGTGAAGCTTCCCAAGCTTGGGAAGGTCCCCAGGCTTTTTGAACAGCATGGTGTGTTGTTATCTGTTACTGGCTTTATGAAAGCCTTGGCATTGGCTTTCTGAGGTGGAAGAAAATGTCTGGTCACCTCAGTTTGGATCATTATCTAACAGACTTGTGTAACCTAATTGCCAGACTATTGAGCCTAGTAGTTCACAGCTGATGACTGAGAAGCTTCCAGGCTGAGGCACTAATTCATGGAAGATAATTGATCAAAGCGTCATTTCTGATAATGCTTTAACATAACTTGAGTAATACAAGGTAGAATACACCTCATCTTGGTTTGAAGGCAAACCACAAGCAGATTGTGGTAGTGATGTGGAGTTCTGTTTATTCTGCTGTCTCTTCTGGGTGGGAGGGGATAGGTACTACTCATGTGGCTGCATTGCATTAAATGTATTTGCAGGTTACTGCCTGCATTCATGGCTGTATCCAGAACTGCTGACACTCTTGGAGTGAGAGGGGAGGACTGTCAAATTGCTGTCAGGATGTATGGTTCTGCAGAAGATTAGGGGACTGCAGAAAAGTGAATTTTATTTGAAATGAGGGAAAACACCAAGAAGAATTCCTCCTGTCCACTCAGGGCATCTTAATTCTTGATAGCTCTATTCCGTTACTGAATCTGAGATTTAAGGGGTGTCAAGAAAATTTCTTTAACAGAACAGAGCACCCTGCACCGCTCAATGTCTGCAGAGAAAAAGGATTTATTCAAAGCAGGCTACAGTGTTTAACATTTCTCATTTGCATCTTGACAACTGGCTGGTGGAGCTCGGGATGTGGTCCTTGTGTGTCTGCCTGTGGTCTGTACCGCTGCTGGCATGAACTCCTTCTGTGGTCAGGCTCTGTTCTCCCTTCCAGTGTGCAAACCTGCAGGGCTGATGCTGGCATGGAGACCGTGGGGTTTCCTCTTGGAGTGGAAGTGTAGGACTGGTGCTTTTTCACAGGAGTTTCATAGGATATTTGAAGCTTCTCTCTTGCTGGGTTGCTCCAAAGCCAGGCTGGATGCAAAAGAACTTTCCTTGGGGGTGTGGCCTTTGTCTCTGAGAGCTTGGTTAGGGGTCACAGTCCTGTCCTCTGGGAAGCCTGTGCTGGTTACAGAGGTCTTCTCTCTTCCTTCTGCAGGGCATCCTGCCAAGGAAAACAGACTAAGGCAGAAGCGATTACACTGAGATTATGTGCTGTCCTGGCTGTTTCTGGATGAAGCAGCTGGGCATTTCTGCTATATAGAAATTGGCACAAAGCAGTTATGGCAGAGCAGGATTCTGGCTTTTGTAGCCAGTGGAGCCAAAGCTGAGAACAGGAGGCTCCTGGCTGAGGCGGGGAGAGGTGCCCCTAATGACAGGGAGGGCAGTGTGGTTGGGAAGGTGTGCCTTGTTTGAGGTGGAGGCCAGTAAAATATGAATCACATCTGTTTGAAGTAGTGATGAAATCCCAGATTAAGGTTTTCTGTAATACCTGGCCAGTCTGGTGTACTCCAGCTTTCCTTTCTCCCTGGTTAGAACAGATGGTCCTGACCTACTTTTAGCAGTCGTGGTTCTGCTGAGCGCTGCCCGAGGCTTGGCTGTTCCAAGAGCACACATGGAACTGCTGTGTTCACTCTGAGTGAGGAGTTTCCATCAAATGCTGGCAGACAGGGAAGAGCTGTTCCTGAAAGAGGGACTGTGGGTGCACTAAACTCAGATCTGCCACTTCTGTGCTTTGTGGCTCTGGCCCTGGGTTCGCTTTCCCATGGTGTGCATTAACTTTTGCGTTGTGCTGTCAGGATTCAGTTAGATGGTATCTAAATATTAACATGAGAGATGCTGGCTTTAGAAACAGTCAGGGAGGTTAGGCTTCCAACCTTCTAAATATGTGATTAGGCAGGGCTGGCACATTCTTAATATTTAAAAATAAATAAAGTCTATAAATGTACCATAAAATAGAAGTTTAAATAGAATATCATCCTGGGGCAAATTGCAAAGCTCTGTTTAGCTCAGTGTCCTGCCTTTGACAAGATCCAGAAGCAGATGCTTAATGGGAATTGTAAGAAGCGGGGCACGTATAATGTGGTGGGTTTGTTTTGGGTTTTTTTGGTTTTTTCTCATTCTCCCCCCACCTCCATTTGCCTCACAGCTTATGACCATCATCAGTTTAGAGCCCTGCTTGGCAAGAAGTTGTATCTCATCATCTGATCTTGACCATATCTATTCTTCATTAATTTATATAATCCCTCTTCTCACTTGTTTGTTTCTGGTCTCCATGACATCCTACAGCAGTGAGCTCTACAACTTAATTATGCATTTTAAATGTTGTTTTAAATACTCTACATCCAGTGATAATGTCCCTGAGCTGGCGTAGGAAAGTTGTCTGTAACTTTGGTGAGTGTTCTCTTGTTTCTGCATTGTAAAATACGGTAGTATAACCATGTAACTCCATCGATAACTCTGTGTTTTTCATCTTGACACTGTCATGTTTCAGATCTCTTGACATTTCCATATCTTCCCCCTGGTTGTTTCTTTGTCCATCCAAGTCCTACTTTGCTCAATCTCTCCTTATATGGAAGCTGCTCCGTGCTTTTGGTCATCTTTGTTGTCCCTTTTGTTGTTGTCTCCTTTTTCAGATGTGGGAATCAGAGCTGCCTTCAGCATTTGACAGCATAATGGAGATAGTGTTTTCTTTCCTAATTACTCCAAAGGCTATATTTGCCTTCTTGCTTGATACTTAATACTGAAATGACCTATGAAGTTTTCAGGTTTTCTGAGTGATAACAGCTAGTTTTGATCCTGTTGTATGTACTTAGAATATTTTTTTGTAATTTCTGACATTCTAAGATCTTGTGTAGTTACTTTAAAATGCATGAGTTCTCTCACTTTTTACAGTCTTTTCTGAATTTGATTGTGATTACTAATTTTTTAATAATAAAATTTGCCACTTCCAGACATATTCCTCTTCTCAGATCTTATGTGAATGTACTAAACAGTGCAGATTGCAGAAAAAGTTCTTGGCAGATCTCACTGATAACCCACATCTGACAGGGAAACACCTGTCTTTAAACTACATATTAAATCATGATAGAGACTGTGACTTTAATTCTGCAAAAGCTTAACACTTTTTTTGAGAGTCTTAGCTGACAGTTCTTTTAAAATCAGTTTAGTTAATATTAACCAGATTAAAAATTGTCTCTTGGATCTCAGTTTAACAGAAATGGGAAATCTGTGCTAGAAATTTCCTGAGTGCTGCAGGGGTTTCTCTCTGCTCCATGTATCCATCTATATTTTGGGCAACAACTGGCTTCTTGAAATCATGCAATCAAATTTCTTTTTCTGTGGAGTGATGGGCTTAGATTTATGTAGATTAGCATAGAAACAGAGATTTTGCTCAGCAGAGCCAATTGGAAAGCTAACTTCAGTTAGCTTTCCTAGCAGGGTTTTATTACAGCTGTAAACCTGTCTGGGCTCTTTGGATATACTCTAAAAGGATGGGATATTTTTTTTCCTAACTAGTTTTTGTTTGTTTTGGTGTTTTGTTGGTTGGTTGTTTTCAGTGATTTTTGTTTGTTGTTATTGTTGGTTTTTTTTTCCCTAATTGAAAGAATATTTAGATCACTGATGGTATTTGTCCACATGCAGATGTTAACATGTGATGTGGCAGCTAGAAGATCCAGGGTTTCTTGTGTGTGTAAATGGAAAACTGCTGGGTTCAAACTGCGGAAAATAGCATTTGCTCTGAGTGCACTGTTAGCCAAAGGAATGGCCTGTCCAGGTCAGGTCCTGTCAAAAGGGAATGCTTATTCATGTCAGGTAGCTAGAAAAGTAGGATGTTGACAAATTGGGATGAGCTCAGAGAGCTACTAGAAAAATTAAGTATTTCTGACTGAAGAAGCTCAGACCACTTAATGTATCCATGCAAAGGATTACGTGGCTGCAGTCTGTGATTTGGGAAAGCTCAAAGCTGGCAGGATGTGTAAGGGAAGGATTGCATTATGCTCATTTGCCCTTCGTCTACTTCTTAGGCATCTATTATTGTCTGCTGCTGTAGCTAGGGTTTCTGTGTAGGTGGACCTCTGTCAGAGTTAGAATAGCTGTCTTTATCGTCTTGCCCAAGGAGGATTAAGAAGGAGGATTAGTTTTCAAGCTATTCATGCAAAAAGTGACTAGAAGCTTCTTTGACTTGGAAGATTTTGTGACAAGCAAAGTTAGACAATATAACGTGGCATTTTACTTGGGGTAAAGAACCCTCAGGTATCAGCTTGCTGGGTTAAAGTGGTAGTTTCTGTAACTTAGGAGCCCTAAGAAAAAATCCTGGTATCACTAGGAGACTTTAGTCAGGAGCTCATGGGCTAGAAGGGATGCTTAGTGTTCTGTGGTTTGATTGCACAGGAAGTTGGAGCAGATCCTAAAGGACTTTAATCTTTAAATGTGTAACAGTGGCAGAACATTATCTTTTGGTTAAGATGCTGTGAAACTAACAGCTGATTTCCCCTTTTAAAAATGTGCATGCAATATGGTCTTGAGTTCGTTTTGAATTAGTGTTTGAGAGGATGGTAGAGTAGAAAAGTCAACCCTTGATTGGCAATGACAGAGTATATATGAAGAAAGCTTCAACAGTAAGCAACTTGTGGTTACTTTATATTCCTTGTAAATGTTTATGTAGTTGGTCTTCGTTTGTAAAAAGTTCACTATTTAACATTGCATTAATCATTAACACTTCATTAACCAGTTGTACTGGAAGCTTAGTGTTTAATAACACATTTTCATCAGTGCAGGGGTAAAGTTTGTTTGTGCTAGAGCTGTTTAGAGGAAATACCTGTCTACTACCATCAGTTAATTCCAGTAGAGCTGAAATTAATATTTAGGTAGCCCCAGAGATGTAGAAGCACTTTCTGCAGTTTTTCCAAAGAACAATGCACAAGCATTATTGAAGTATCACATAGTTGACAATATTTTGTGCGACATTCTTTTAGTAAAATTTCAACTCCCATAAAGAAAAGTACCTTGTAATGTTCAGCAATAACTATCAAGGGTTTAGAATACATAATTTTCCCAAGTATTTATCTAAGAATGCTGTTATTTCTGCAGTACAGAATTTCTGCCACCTTGCCATTTTGTATTTGGTTTTGTCTTTAAGGGTTTGGAGTTTTTTTATAAGTTATTTTGACCTCAGCTTTGGTGTAATTCACATCTGGTATAATAGAGCTCCCTTATCTGTGCCAGTCCTGCTCTGACACTGTTGCTTGGACTTGGGATCCTCCTTGAGGTCAGTTTCACTTGGAAAACAGAGGTTTGTGTTCATCTCTGACGAAGATGCCTGCTGCAAGTCTTCTTAAACAACGGAGCAGGGAACTCGCCTGGTAGTAGTAAATAAGACTCAAAAAAGATTTATTTATTTAATGGGAATGCCATCTTTCACAGCAGAAAACAGCAAGTCTCTGTTGAGCATACGAAGCTTAGAAGGGGGCTGTAATTCAGGGGTTTTGTGCAGAAAACATTGCAGTGGTCGTCTTCCTGCTGCTGGCCCGTTTGAATGTGCTGGAGCACAAGGGTCGTCATGCAGCTGGAAGAATGGTGCTTTTAATTTTTAAATCTTTTAGTGCTCACACTGTGGGTTGGCTCTGCAAATGATACGGTGGAAATTGCAGGTGCAGATTTCAGAGACCTAATTTTTTTCCAAGGCTAATTCTGCATTTGGTGGTGAGTATGAAATCTAGCCTAGAAGTTGGAACATTAGCTGATCTCTCTGTGTTTGGAGGAGAGAATGTGGTATTAGGGAAGTAATCTGTGAGGATTGGAATGATCTGTGTCTGTTGATATGCTGTTAAAATGTGCCTAGATGAGTTCTGGATTTGTTTCTTTAATAAATAAGTTAAGTTTCTCAGAGGGATACGTGAGGTCATTGAGGTAAAAATAATGCTACAAAAACATGATCTTACTTCAAATTTTAAGTAACACAACAGTACTATTGCTTTAATATTACTGGTTGTTATGTGGCTGTGATATAAATATTCCGTGGACTAATCCTCCAGCCCTTCTGCTGTGATCTAGATTAAATAAATGAAACTCAGCAGTATTATTTGGATATTAATATTTCACGGTGAGTTAGAGGCAATGTTCAGACTATTGTCTGGAGCATTTTCCTATTTAACAAGAATTCATCAAATAAATGGAATTTTTAAAAGGAATCTTTAAACCTTGTCAATTGCATTCAGAATTAATTAAAGGCTACACACTTTTAGTGCAATCTGTCTGCAACAGCTGTGTTATACACTAGCAGTGAGCACAGGAAGCAGAATGGTTCAGTAAATCCATAAAGAGCTCCGTAGTGTAGCCTGTCATGAAACCATCAGATTTAAATGTAGGTTATCCTCCTCCTTCCTGTCCTCCCAGAGAGGCTGTGATGGGCTTAACTGAAAGGCAAGCATAGAACAGGCAGTGATGCCTGTGCTTGAGAAACAACTTGGAAAATGGAATCAAAAGAAGCTGCTGGCTTTTTCTTCCTCTCTATTCTCATGTAGGGTGCAAATGCTTCTAGCTACTGATAGCTACACAGTCATGCTCATTTCTAATGTATGTTTGCTCACCTAGCAATAAATACAAGTTCATTTGCTAATGGGCCCTTAGCAAAGAGCAACAAAGAGCACTATATTCCGTGTTTATCCGTTGTGCAGGGTGATTAGAACCAGCCTGCAGAACATGCTGTACTACCATTTTGTTTTGTTTTCTCTCTTCTCATAGTCATGAGGACCAGACAGTAGTTTCTTACCTGGATCACGTTTGGTGACTGAAAGAAAAGTAGCTATGTGTTAGGGTCCTGACCAGAGCAAGCTCTGATTATGGTCTGCTGGAATGAAGGACTAGTTGATTTTCCAACCTCTTTCCAGTGGAGGGGCTCCAGTAGGTAAAATGCTTTCAGTGAAACATTCGGGGTAGATTCAAATACAGATTGATGAGTTTGTAACAAGATCCATGTGCTGGCTTTGAGTTGAGGTACTGGTTGGTTCCGCCCTGGTGGTTGCCAGTGGGGCTCTGTGGGACACAGAGCAGTGTCGTGCAGCTTGTAGGCATAACCTCTAGCCAGAAAGCCACTGTTTCAGAATCCATAAATCCTGGAGACACATGCCGATTTTACTGTGTAAGTGCTGGCAGAGGAAAGTTGCATTAGCTCAAAAGAAGATTACAGATTCCTCAGAGTGGTGTAGTATAATGATGTCTTGTGATTCTCAGCTGCTTCCAGATCAAAGATTCTCTTTTCCATGTCATTATTGCTGTTCACAACATAGTCAAGCTCCTGCTGTTGGATGGCCATCAGCCTATAGTTCTGTTTGCAGGCATTTCCACCTTTGAAACTGAGAAGACTCCAGACAGTCACGTAACAAACCTTTGAAACTGAGGAGACTCCAGACAGTCACATAACAAACCATTGTGACTTCTGCATGATGGCAGTGCAGAGGTATAGAGACAGTTGTGTTGGTAGGGGGTTCCTTAAATCAAGTTCTCTCCAACAGAAATGGTGAAAAGGGATTAAAAATAACTGATATGTTGGAGTTGGAGCAAGATCTTTTCTGTTCCTTAAATCGAGTTCTCTCCAATAGAAATGGTGAAAAGGGATTAAAAATAACTGATATGTTGGACTTGGAGCAAGATCTTTTCTGCTGATGTAAACCTGATAGGGTCAAATTAGATCTCCTTCCTTCAGTCTGTGTGTATCTACTTGCTAGCTTTTCCCACGTAACATCTCCCACACAATGAGGGTTTCTCTCAGGTGCTACAATGCCCTTCCTTACCACCCTAGAGAAGAGACTCCTCGGGTAGTTCAGGAGTGTTTGCCAGTCTGGGTGAAGCAGAGTGCGTTCATGGCTCTGAAGCAGAAAGCACTAAGTGTCCATTATCAGGGCAAACAAAAGCGCCAGTGTGCACGTAGCCTAAACACGGCGCTGGTGCGGTGTGAATCAGCGCTGTGTGCTCTGGGGGAAAGCTGCCAGCCCAGAGCCGGCATTCCTGCACCCGGGCATATCCTGACAGTGCTGCCTACTTACCTACAAGAGCCGTGTGAAGTGGAGCTTTTCCAGAGCTTCACAAAGCCTATATTTAATAAAGTGTTGTTTTTATAATACCTTCCATCCGCTGGATTTCACGAGTAAACTAATCCTCTCAAATGGTCTTTAGGTAGAGCAAAGATGCCAGTTTTACTGACAAAGGAGCCAGAAAGCAGACCTCTGTGGGTTTGGTTGTTTTTTTGTGGGGTTTTTTTTTTTTTGCAATAGCAGGGGAGTACAAGATGGATCTAGGGTTTTACAGCTGTTGTTCTAAGCATTGATACTGTGTTTTCTGCATATTGTGTGTTGGGCATTGTATGGAATGAGTGTAAGACACAGTTTGTGGGTTGAGAAGTTGGTGACCTAAATTGATTAAGTCCTTTAGTAAGTGCTGGTGTAGTTTACTCTTGAAATGCTGCAGATCTTTTTCTACCTCTGTGCTTTAAGCACTTCTGAGCTAAAAACACTTAAAGCTTACCAGGGAGACCCAAGACGGCTGATGCCCTAGGAGGGAAGTGATGATAGTTTTCTTAACTTTAACTAGAAAATTAGTATCACCCCTGAGGAGCTGAGTTGCCAAAATGAGCACAGCAGATTACAGGCCAGTTCTGGAGGAGATAGTGTACTCAGCTCCCCGGAGGCTCTGACCCAGCTTGGCAGCTGTGTAGCTCTATGCAGCTTTGAAATAGATTTACAGCTGCATCACCACCTAGTTCTCCATTTAAATGAGGTGATACTCATAGTATGTTATTGAGGACTTGCAGCTGTTTCCCTTTCTCCATGGGGAAAGCATTAATCTAAATGATGCAGGTACTTGTTACCACATTTCCACCATGCTGTGGGGTTCCTCATGTTGTCCAGAGCAGTCGTTCCCATCCATGGCACAGCTTGAGTGGGTCACACAGTAGGTTTCAAAAGGAGTTGGTCTAAATATCCTCTGGAGAGGAGCTGGGCAGGTCTGATGGTTCCCTGGGTCTGTCCAACATCCACCCTAGCTGGACTTGCTTGCACTTAGAGACACGGGACAGGGAAGGAATGGAGCACTGTCCACAAAGCAGGCATGTTTAAATCACCTTTCACAGTACTGGGAGAAGTGCTGTGGAGAAATGAGTGCCAATAAGAGACTCCTACCCCAGAGAGTGCAGTAGCAGGTGAGCAGGTAAAGGTGGTCTCCCCCTCACCTGGATGTGCTGGGTAACTTCCCAAGGAGATGGGGCCCCACAGAGTCTGGCTTGGCAGGACTGGGGGCAGATTGTGGCTCCAGGGAGAAAGGCTGGGAGCTGACGTGACTGATGCTCCAGAGGCCTCATCCCAGCACCCGGGTTCTGCTTGGGTGGGTGATGCTCACTGGCAGAGATGGCATGGGAAGGTTTCTTTTGAAGCATGAGTGGAACAGCCTTAGACCCACAAGGGGCTGTTAATAGCCGTAAGTGATAACAAAGAGAGGTTCTAATTATGATATCTACATCAAATACAGAGTGAAGGGTTGTAAGTTTGCTCCAAATTGGATCTCAGCTACAGTGTATTTAAACAATGGTCCTGCAGGTTTGTGTTTGTCTTTGACAGCAGTTTGTTTTACTGTGGGGTTGCTCATTAACACTGTATGCAGTGTGCTGGCTCCTATGGAAATTTGGTCCTGTCCTGGCAGTGTCATAGCTCAGCTGTGCAGGAGTGGAGTTAAATGTGATTTTTCTGATGTTACGAGAGTAGTGATCAGCTTCAATGTTGCATTTACTTACAATGTTGCAGCTTCTCCTGAGGATGCTGTGCCTGTCATCTTGGTGTGGAGATGACTGAGTTCAATTTCTGATACTCCTGAAGGCCTCTTGCTGTGGGTGCTATGGAGGGATTTTGAGTGTTAATCTTTATTCCTGGCTCCAAGTAATCGTAACAGCCTTTCCTCTCTTGCAGAGCGTTTACCATGCCTCTGGGAACGTTCCTCCTTCCTGTTCTCTGTTTCTTGGGAGCATCAGTTCCACGGGGACTGCAGTATGTCACATTCTCACACAATGCTACAAAATTCCTCCACCTGTCCATGGACTTGGAATCTGGGAACATTTACTTGGGGGCCACCAACTTCCTCTTTCAGCTGACATCTGACCTGCTGTTGGAGAACATGGTTCAGACTGGACCAGTTCTGGACAGTAAGGATTGCCTCCCCCCAGTCTCAAAGCTGGAGTGCCCTCAAGCACACCACACTGACAATCACAACAAGCTGCTGCTGGTGAACGCTGTGCAGAAGGAGCTCATTGTGTGTGGCAGCGTCCACCAGGGAATCTGTGAGAAGAGGAGTCTGGCGTCCATCGACCGTGTCCTGTTCCGGCCAGAGAGCCCTGGTGACACTCAGTACGTCGCTGCCAACGATCCCAATATCACCACCGTGGGACTCATCGCCTACTCGAAGGATGAGGTGCCCTTGCTGTTTGTGGGACGAGGGTACACTAGCCGAGGAGTGGGAGGAGGGATTCCTCCCATCACGACCCGGAATCTCAGGGCTCACGGAGGGGACGTTCAAGCAACAGACTCTCACTCCATTTTCTCCTACGAAGAAACAGCAAAACTGGCTGTGGGCCGGCTGTCAGAGTACAACCACCATTTCATTAAATCCTTCACTTACCGCTCCAGTGTCTATTTCCTTTTCTACCGGCGGGACCTCAAATCCCAGTCGCGCGAGTACAAGACCTACATCTCGCGCATCTGCCTGGATGACTCCCACTATTACTCGTATGTGGAGTTACCTCTGCTCTGCCAGAGCAAAGGCAATACATACAGCCTCCTGCAAGCAGCCTATGTCACCTGGCCGGGAAAGGAGCTGGCCCAGGGGCAGCTGGACACCGAGGGGGAAGTGCTGTTCGCAGCTTTCTCTGCCTGGCAGGCTTCTTCTGGGAAGCTGAGCGAGGAGTCTGCGCTCTGTGTCTACGCAATGGAGGAGGTGGATCGCCTGACCAACTGGACTAGGGACGTTTGCTACATGAGAGATGGGAAGTCAGAGGAAGGGACAGAAGTGGCATATATTGAATATGATGTCAGTTCCAACTGTGTTCAGCTGCCAGCGGTAAGTGGCTTTGCACTTTTGAGCAGTCTGCAGCGTGTTCTTGTGTTGCTCTTTGTTCCTGAAGTTATCTTGCTTACGCGGATGGATGTTGAAATCTGGGTTAAAAGCCTTTGGGCTTAAGTCTGTTGTGTCCCACATGGGCAGGATTCCTTGCTGATGGAGAGGAACTGTATGTGGCAGTGGGAAGAGCATCTGGTGTGACCTGCCCCTGAGGCCTGTCTTGTGGCAGTACCAGACAAGAGCACTGACACTGCTGTTGAAGTCGTTCTCTGTCTGTTTCATCTCCTGGTCTTCACTTGGGGAAGGAGAGGAGCATGTGTATGTGCTCCTGTGTGCTGGGAAGGGAATTTACGGGGTATGCTGGGTCCCTGTTGCTTATGGTGAAGTGCACCTCACAACAGCTTCCTGCAAGGGCACTGAGGAACAAAAAAGAACAGTGAAACCAAGTGTCACCAAAGAGACGTTCAAAACCCTCCTGGATGCATTCCTGTGTAACAGGTTTTAAGTGACCCTGCTTTGGCAGAGGGGTTGGACTAGATAATTTCCAGAAGTCCCTTCCAACTGTAATAATTCTGTGATTCTGTGAAAATCCCAGTTTCCTATAGACTGCTTTAATCCTGCAAGATTTTGGGCACCTTTTGCCTGAGCTGGCTCTTTTTCTCCAGAGTGTAAGAGGTGATCATCCTTTTAGTTCAGTGACAAAGGCATGGTGGGATGTTGCAGGATAAAAACGTGACCTAAAGCGGCTGTGACCCTGAATTCTCACCATGTGGTGGCCACACTAGCTGCAAAATCAGGGACAGTGATACAAACACAGGGCAGCAGCACTCTCCTGGATGCAGTGTCCTGGCCTGAGGCTCTGTGACTATGAGCAGCCTCTTTGCACCCAAGAATATTTTAGGTCCTTAGCAGAGCATTATGTTATCTTG
This sequence comes from Hirundo rustica, assembly GCF_015227805.2. Taxonomy (NCBI): domain Eukaryota; kingdom Metazoa; phylum Chordata; class Aves; order Passeriformes; family Hirundinidae; genus Hirundo; species Hirundo rustica. The sequence goes on from NC_053461.1 coordinate 11,513,844, forward strand.
TTTTCCCCCTACAGAACAGGCTGTCCAGAGAATTGCCTCTTCCCAGCCTGGTGCTGCAAAGAGCACAGACCTTTAGAAGTTTCTGGGGTTGGGTGTGTGGTTCAAAACCAGTCTTAAAATTATGGTTTTCTTTTCAGTAGCTAAAGCTGGCTGTACAGTACTTGTGGGACAAGGGAAGGGTAAAGAGCAGACTTGGAACAGGATGAGTGTAAGGGTAGGAGGAGTATGTAAGAGTTGGGAAGCAGGAGACTGCCCAGCTTGATGTCCTGCTTTCACTGTATTTCTTAGGCATGCCCCATGAGTCCTTTGGAAGGCCACATGGAAGGACTTGTCACAAGTGATTTTTAGGGGAGCTTAAGGGAGTTAAATGTCAAAAAGGTATGAGCAGATGAGAAAAATCCTTCATTCAAAATGATGTGTAGTACCCTTACACCATTTGATCCAATGGAGAAGTGGATGCACAGGGTGGGCAAAGAAGTCAGTCTCTGTCTGTGATTCCTAGTGCATGATCCCAGGGTCCCAGCTGGATGGTTTGGCTTGAGTGGGCTGACCGTATGTGTCTTATTAACAAGTGTGTCCAATGATATGTAAATGTCCTAACAAACCTGATCCGTCACCATTCAGCACATGGTAGCGGTTGTCGTTCAAATTGTGTCTAACATCACGGAAGGGTCTGTGCCAACTCCAGCCTGCTCCAGTCAGGGCTGGGTGGAAGCAGCTGTCAATGGGCATTTTATGCAGGAACAGTTTTAACTTGTTTTCAATGGTGGCAGCTTGTGCTGGATGTAAGGATAATGCTAATTAATTTCACATTTTTCTGCCTCCAAACTAACTAGCGTGTAAGGTATGTCCTTTTCCTTAGTTAGCTCTGCCTCTAGGTTTGAGCCCAAAAAGGGAGGCTAAAATTGAGTTTTACAGTTCAATACAACCTCTTCAACTGGGGAAAAAGAAAGCCAGATTGTTTTTATAAGAATTTCAGGCCCAGTTCGTTTGTTCAGTTGCTGGAGGTTCGTTAGTTATGAGATGCAGGAGGCTTGTCGAGATGCTGTTTAGTGACTTGATAAATTGGAAGTGTGAAAAATGTTTCTACAAGGCTTGGGAAGGCTGTATGTCTTCTGTGGGTGTAATTTTTCAAGGCACATATCTTATTCTTTTGTTTTCAGTCCTCTTCATACATAGATATAGCTTGTCCTGTTGTTTCCTACCTGTACAGATAGGATACACACAGCAGAATTCACAGCAGCAGCTTCTACATTTCATTAAGATACTTGATGATCCCTCAAGTGCATTTTCTACAACATTGCCAAGATCTTATTCATTGCAAGCAGTTCAAGCTTCTATGTAAATTTATATAAATACCTTTTACAGACAGCCCCTGCGAGGCCACGGCTGGGCTGTGCCAGTGCTTGGAGAGCTTGCACAGGTCACGTTGGTTTTTGGAAGATAAATGTTGTGTGTGAAGTGACTTGCCCTTGGCATCACAAATAGGCAACAGCAGTGCTCAGCACAACTGGCTTACAAATATTTCTGACTTGTATGTGGACATTTTTTAAGCAGTCTTTGAAAAATCAGCCAGTAATGACGTCATAAGGCTCCAGAATTTGTACAAAGACTGCAAAAGATATCTAGAATTCTATTCAAAATAAGCACTTAATGCTTTGGAGCATGGAACTTTGGCAATGGCCTGTTTCCTAATAAATCTTAAAGGAATTAGATAACTGGAGAAATAGAAATCTTTAAGTTACAAGAAGATGATTGGAAGAAGCTTAGAAATCAAATGTCAGGTGGTAAGAAAAACATATGCCACTAAAAATGAATTATAGTTTAGAGGATGGTGAAAATCGTTAAAAGCTATAACCTCCTCAGACTTTGTCAGAACCTTGCACCAAATGTGCAGAAAAACCATTGAATTAGTATTTGAAAGGAAAACAATAAAGCAGCGGACTCAAAGCAGTGCTAGTCTAACTAGCATGGATTATTAATGGAAATGCTGTGTCAAGCCTTGCTTCCCTGCTAAGATAACAATGCATTTAAGAGGGGAACAGAGCTGAGCAGGTTAAATATATTTTACTGTGGTATTTCTGTAGACCTTACCAAAAGCTGCTGATTGCTTCTTGTTTCTCCAGGAAGCAGTCAAGTATTTAAAAAACAAAGCCAGCAACAACACAAACACACACAAAGAAGGAAAGAAAAAAAAAAAGAGAGAGAAATGGGAGGAGATGGGAGAAAGGGCCAGGTTTTCCACGGGATCAGTGAGTGGAGATAAGCAGACGCCTCAGGAATGCCCTGATGTGCTGTTATCATGGATCTCTGACGGGGGCAGCTCCATTGCCTGGTGCCGGTTGGTACCACGCAGCCTGAGCTGCCAAATGCAAAGCCACAGCCATCAGACAGAGGGAATACGTAACCCTGCTCACAACGAGGCTAAATTGAACCACGTTGCCTGAGGCAAGAGAGAGAGCTGGAGTCAGTATGGACCGCAGGGTTAATGCGCTGCTCCACGCTCAGCTTTGTCAGAGTAATTAGTAAGGGGCTGGAGAGGAGAGTGAAAACATTATCCATAAGGGATTTCACGATGAAAATCTTGAATTTACACAAGCCACATTGTTTGAAGACAAGCCACTGATCAGTTAAAAAATGGTGGTTTGGATATTAATTGTTGGGTGAACAATCCTGCATTCAGTCTCCAAAAGGATACTGTAAAATTGAAGTGGACATGGAACAAGGCACCAAGAAAGATACAAAGCAAGAGAGGAACTATCTAGACAAGACTGAGTTTGTTACTTAGGAAAAAGATGAATCATAATGGGATATCTTTTCTCTGCACATAACAAATAATAAGTTGGCAGCTTTCATTGTCCCTCTTTAGAAAGCAGTAAGTGAAGGTTTGGTGGCACTGAGAGGGAACTAACTGGAACAGAGCAATGACTGTTTCTGCATAGGGCAGTGGAGTTAATGTTCAGAACTCTCAGAAGACTTAGGAGGGTTGAAGCAGTGTGCAGCAATGTCTCTTGTATGTGCTCTTTGACTCCTGGGTGCAGTTAGTAAGCTCTTTGGAGCAGGTTGTGTCCCACCCTGTGTTTATGTATGTCCTGATGCATTGGGATTCTACTTCAGGCTTAGAATTTAACCTATAGGTGTTACCACAAAACCATGCAAATTGCTTGAGGTGAAACTTGTCGCAAGGTGGCTTCGCACTGGAAACAGAAATTCTCTTCTTTTTCCTTTGTTCAGAAAAACACAATAAATCTTCCCTGAAGCAGTATAATGGCAGCGTGTAGCAGCAGTTTTTTGGAGAACTTGTGAGAGTTTCAACGCATCTCATTACTGATGCTGAATGAACTGGCTGAAATGTCTGCAGGGTTCTGTGAGGGTACAGACAGCCAACATACCTAAACTAATTATTAAAATACGGGTGGTTTTGCCCTCAGTAAAAAAAGCTTAGAGGGGCTAAAAGCTGAATTCAGTGCTGGGAAATTTGAGTAGAAGGGAACGGTGGGAAGTGTTCAATGTGCTAACATTATTTGTACCCATTTTTTTGGTACTGATTTCCCTGTTCTTTTCATTCCTCCAAAAAGGACACCCTGTATGCCTACCCCTGTGGCTCTGACCACACTCCCAGCCCTATGGCCAGCCGGGTACCCTTGGAAGCAGCCCCGCTCCTGGAGAAAACTGAGGCCCGTCTGACAGCTGTGGCAGTGAATGTGGAAGATGGCCACACCATTGCTTTTCTGGGAGACAGCAGAGGAAGGCTGCACAAGGTATGAGCTACATGCAGCAAAAAGGATAATACTAGCCGGGGATGCTCAGGCAGAAGGGGGAAAAGGCAATTTCTCTTTTTCCTTGGAAAGTTGGGTTCCTACTAAGGGTCGTCACTATCAGTTGGTCTCTTCTCACCCTCTACTGCCTGTGGAAAATGTGAATGCCCCAAACGTGGTCACATTGCCTTTGGTTACATCTGCACTGAGCCAGCAGCGGGGCTGGTGCATCCTATGTGATTTTCTCAGGTATTTCTGGGCATGTGCTTCATGTGGCTGAAGTCGCTGCACGGAGGTTCTGGTGGGAAGTTAAAATCCTTGCTCACAGCAGTGCTTCCAGCTTGTTCCTGTTGTAGAATGGATGGAGAATGCCTACAGCTCCTGTGCTGGGGCTTTGTCTGCTCACAACTGTGACTCTCTGGCAGGTGTACTTGGGAGCCCAGGGAGAGGCCCACACCTACGCGTCAGTATCCATCCAGGTGAACAGCATGGTGAGTGGAGACCTGCTGTTCGACCAGTTGCAGGAGCACCTCTTTGTCATGACCCAGTCAATGGTAAGAGCAATACAATCCCTTCCACAGAGGAGTTGAAAGCACTAGATGTCCAGGCAAACTGCCAACGAGAGTGGGGAAAGAGGGAAACTGCCCCTGGCTAAGCCTGTGCCGGGCAGCAGCTGCCTGCCAGTCTTCTTACAGGAGTGGGGACTGACCTTCCCCAAAAGCTGGGGGAAGCATGGAGAAAGCCTTGTTACCTTAATCCATGGCTTGTTTGCATGTGCATTTTCTGAAGTCTGTCAGGCTGTATGAGCAGTGATGGAGGAATGTGAGCTGCAGGCTGTAAAAAGCTGCTCTGCTGGCATGAATACAAGGGACCACCAATTCCTGGATTCCGCTGTGTTGAACAGGAACTGTTTGGACAACGGTTTGCATCTCCATTTGAGCAGAAGAAAGCCACTGGGTTCACATGTTACCTGTCTTGGTTTTGCAGGAGATTAAAAAGAGAAGAGATTTTGTGTAATTAAGGTGTAGCGCCTCTGTTTTTAATCAGTAAAAAGATGAAGCTATTCTTCTGTAACCTACAAAAATCAGAAATGTGTGGCAAATGTCTTCGGATAGCAGAGGTGTTCTCTGACCAGGGATGTAATAATAGATTTGGAGATGAAATCAGGTGGTGGAAGGACCCATGTGAAGCATCTTTCTCTTTACCCCTGCTTTCTGTAATTCTGTTTGTGCCTAGAAGCAGTTGGAGGAGAAGAGGCATTGCAATGCCTCAGGGTTTTGGGATATTGGTGTCTGCTGAGTAGGAAATCCAGCTGTGGATACTTTATTTGAGAGGTTTTGTACCACCACTCGTATCAGCTCCTTGAGCTGGAAAGAAAAGGATCCTCCTAGCAAAGGAAAAGCAGTCCTTGAGTTACTCTGAAGGAAAGAGCAAACAAAAAATGAGAGCCACGGCTTCCCTTCACTCCCCCAGTGCACTTTGAGATACTTGTAAAATTCGTAACGCTTCAAAGCAGGAGTTGAAATCTTTGAGTGGAAGAAGATTAGGGAAATCTGAAATATATCCTTAACAGTAATTGTTCTGCCAATTAGAAGATGCAAATTACATCATTTACTTAGCAAAAGTAATAGGTCTGGGATTAGAAGCTGGTATTTCAAAGTAGCTGACAGTAGTAGCTGAAGAGTAGTAGCGGATTAAAGAGGGCAGGAGGCTGAAATCAGCAAGGATGGTAAGTTAAAGCAGAAGAATTTTGCAAGTAAAATTTACTCCGAGATGACAAAGTTTTTGTTCCACGTTGATCAAAGCTTCAGGGTCTACTTTCAGTCAAAATTATACTTTTGCCAGGTAGAGCTGGGCAATAGTGCAGATGGTTCAGAGGCCTCAGCTGTAGCTGCTGTCTCCAGCTTCAGTCACCTGTATGTCAGGAGAGATGATATTCATTCAGCTATTCTATAATTCACTTCGTTAAAATGCGGTTTTATGACAAAATAAAATTTCCTCCTTGCAAAATGTCTTGCAGAATAGCCAATGAATAGCAATTTGGTTTGCTTTCCTCAGAGCCTCTCTGCAGCCTGATGTTTAGATGTCCTTCACCAATATGTGAAACAGCCATTCAGATGGTCCTGAAAATTTTTCCTTTTTTCTTTGTCTTTGTGGGAGGATAAATTGAGGGTCATGAAGTTGTTTCGATGAGCACACAGATGGTGGGACTTCCTAATTAGGCATAAGAAGCCAAAGACCTGGGAGCTGTGTTTGATTCTGTTTTCCACTTTTCATTTCTTTCTCTGACAGGTGGTAAAGGTTCCCATAATGGAGTGTTCCCTGTACTTGGACTGTGAGTCCTGTCTGGCGCTGAAAGATCCCTACTGTGGCTGGTGTGTCCTTCAGGGAAGGTAAGATAGATCTCTGTTCACCTGCAAGGATTTTGGAGGGAGAGCACCTAGGGATTGTCTCTACTTACTCTCTTCCTTATATCTGTTTGTGAATTTAGTTTATTTTTAGTTCCTTTGTGGGATATTTGCTCTAACTTACTATTCCTCTCTCTGCTTTCCTAAAACACTGAGAGCAGCAACAGCAGTTGCGCACAGGGGCATCTTTCCATTGCTTTTTGGGTCTTCGCACCACTCACAATTCTCCTGTTCATTCGTTTTCAGCCTTGTTTTAGTCTGATTTCAGCTCAAACTACCGCACTGCAAGTTTCGAGAAACTGTCTTGTTTCTTCCTCTGGTGTCTTATTTACCACTCTTTCACTTCTTGCCGCCCTGCTGATGTTGCTTAATGAGACATGGTTTATTCCAGTGTCTGTGCCTGCCTGCTGGCTCGGCTTCCCTGTAGAAAATCACAGGAACTAGTTGATGACCCCTAAAGTCCAAGAAGTGCCTAGCCATCCATAATTACACAACAGTTCATCCTGTTATTGAAGGTGGTGGGAGGCTGGGACTTCAGTGGCTTGTGTAGCAGCTTCCCCAAGACTCTAGCAAGGCTTGAGACAGCCAGTGTCTGCTTGGAAGCCAAACACAAACTGCTGCTCAGGTCTCTCACAGGGTTTCTTGCTGTTTCCCTGCAGGTGCAGCCGTCGCTCCGAGTGCTTGCGCTCCAGACTGAGTGAGCAGTGGCTCTGGAGCTTTAACTCTACTCAGCAGTGTCTGTCTGTCCAGTCACTAACTCCAGCAAATATCAGCAGAGAGGAAAAGAGAAATGTGAGTGGTGGTCGTCCTCTGATAATGCCCAAACTGGACAGAGAGGACAGAGAAAGTCCTCTGCAAACTGAGGAGTCACAAGTCTTTCTGTTGCTTTCACTGGGGTGCTGAAACACTGAACCTTAAGGCACGTTGTCTGCCTCACAGGAGGCACTTTCCTCCTGAAACAGCCGAGCTGTTAATTCAGTTCTTTGGTTGTTTCTTTGTATTCCTTTAAACTAAATGTCCTTGCCTGCTAAGAGTTACTGGATATTCTGGAGTATGTGATGCCTGCTTGGATGGGGGCCCTCCTTGTTTTAATATCTATAAGGTGCCTGTGTCTGTGCTTTCAGTGTTTCTGTCACTTGCTGTGAGGAAAGCCTGAAAGGAGTGGCCCAGAATTACAGCTCCTGTCCATCCTGTGGTAGCTGGCAGAAAAGCTAAGAAGATGCTGGAGTGATTTGAAGTCTGTCATTGTGTCAGGAGGTGGCAAGAACCTGTCTTTTGCTAGAGGCTTGGGCAGTGGGGGAAGTTGTCAGTCGCTGGAGGGATGCCAAGTTCAGTTCAGGAGCGGCAAAAGATGATGAATGGAATAGTCAGTCCTAGGAGACATTATAGGAAAAGGAATGTTTTTGTAAATAACTACTTTATGGCATTCTTCCTTTGAAAAAAGAGAATAAAAAAATTATATTAAGTGAAGACAAATTATTTACTGGCTATTACTGAACTGACAGATATTCTTGGCCATCTCGGACTTACCTTCTCTGCGCGAGGAAGAATTTTACTCGTGTTATTTCGAAGATTATGAAAGCCCAGCAGTTCTGACCGAGTCAGGAATCATGTGTCCTTCTCCAGATCCCAGCCAAGCACCAGCTTTGCCAACAGGAACAGGTTAGTGAAATGCTTTAAATGGAGCATGATAGCTCTGATAACATTGTTGGGAGAAAGTACGTTGAAGGTCGTCGTATTGCCAGGATTAACAACCATGAATGTATGTGGACTGTCAGCAGGTGTTCATTTCATTCCTCATAATATCTGCTTGCTTTCTACTTGTGTCACACACATCCTGTGCTATTTTGGGCTGTTGCCCAATTTCAGTGCCAAATTCTGATAGCTGGAAAGGAGATCCTGTTTGAAGGGTTGTATGCAAATCTGAATGTGATCTGAAATGCAGTCTAGAGAGGTGGCTGGTTTGGCAGCTTTTTCATAAATCTGGAGAGAAAATTCTCATTGCTTTATTATTAAAACCAGACAAAATGCAACCTTCTTAAATTCCATGTAATGGGAGAAGGAAGTACATGTAAGGAAAGACAAGAAGAGACCCATGGTCCTTAAGGATAGAAATAAATCTTCAGTGTGGCATAACCTCAGAAAATACACAGCCTGTGAAAAATGGCTAGCTGAGTATTGCTGATTGGCCACTCTAAAGAACCTGGAAAGTTCTCGATTTGATTTCTTTGCATTGGATTTTACCCAGCCTGTCAGTGTGAACTCTGATGAGCTGATCTCTTCAGAGAGCTTGTTCATCTGAAGGAAAAGGCAGGTGTCCATTGGGACACATTCCACACCATTCACCTCAATGGCTGAACAGATTTTTCTGTGCAAGTATGCAGCTGGCTAATAGGTATGAAGCAATCTCCATGGACATAACAAGACACCAGAATTCAGCTAACACGCTCATTCAATCTCAAACACCTTCATTTTCAATATTATTTGCAGTATTTTATTATCTGCCTTTCACACTGCTTTAGTCTGGAACAAACCCACCAGGTCTCCATTCAGAGTGGTCAGGCAAAGAGGGGAGAGGGCTTCATGCACTGCCACTGCAAGCCGAGTGGGCAGCCTTTGCTTCTCTGTTTAGTTGTATGGGCCTGAATTTAAGCACAGTTGTGAAAAATCAGTGTAAATAAAGCCGTAGCCTAGTTCTCATTATCACAGGCTTCAGATATTCTTATCAACTCTTTTGTAAGTCAATCTTGCATTTATTCCAAGATGCCTTACCTACATTACTTTCATATTGTGTCTGGGACTTATCAAGTGGCTCCTGTTCTGTAGCATAAACTTGCTCGTGGATGGTTTCTGTCCTTTTGATCTATTTGTGTTGTCCTTTTGCTTCCGCAGTGCTTCTCCCACTCAGTGAACGATGGCCAGGTGTTCCTAGCACAGAGTTTTGCTGTTTAACTGTGTCAGCTTCTTCTTCATGTTCACTTGTTCTTCAGACTTCCTCTCTCCTTCACTGTTTTGTTATTCCTTCTCTGTATGGCTTCTGTACTCTGCTGAGATGAATTTGAAGCTGGTAACCAGATTCATACATTGTTTTCTAAAGGAGATCTCATTAGGGCCTTAGATACCAACACTCTCCCGTTCCTACTTATAATACTTTCCCCAGTTCACTAAAATATTTGCCATTTTCCAGCTTTATTTTAAAGGTTGCATACCAGCTCATCCATCATGTGTAGCTGTTGAGCTCCAAGTTAGTAGCACAAACTCTTGCTCTCAGTCTGCAAGTGCTCAACCTCAGCTTCTGTCAAACAGCATTATTGGCAGTCATGGGAAATAATGGCCTTTCTGGAGAAAGGAGTATTTATAAATATGATGTCATAATCCTGAAATCCTGGGAGGTGTTCGCCCTTCCAGCACTGCCAGATGCAATCACCTCTGTGACAGTGATAGGAGCTGACAGTATTGCAGTGACTCCAGCCTCCAGCTGCATAAGATGTACCCTTATTTTCTGCACATCCTGGGTTTCAATACACCCCTCATCACGGTTTTGTTAGCATACTGCTTCCCTTGCCATCCTGTCAGGAGCCCGGCTTAGACCTGACTGGTTCTCCACATGTTGATTGTTTTGTTCTGACTAGAGATTACTTGCAAGAGAAGCTCTAAAATCTCATTCTTGAGAGGAACAGTGCACAAGGTTCTTGTTACTTATTGTTATTGCAAACTGCCTTAGAGAAACAGCAGATCCTGGGCTTGAGCAGAGAATGCAGTATGTTCTCATTATTTGGAGAGCTAATAACCAACTCTAAGGTTGGAGGCATTTGTCTGGGACAGGATTAATTAGCTGATTTAGTACTCTCATATGCAAAATATCTTCTTCCAGCTGATGCTATCAGCTGCAGTAAGTTCTGACCATCTCTGCAGCTATTTGGTCTACAGAAAACAGTGACAGTCTCTTCCCAAAGAGAACAGGGCTATCCTGAGGCTTGTAGTTGATGTAAGACCTGGATTTTAAAGCAGATGAGCCTGCAGTTGTTGCAAGTGAGATTAGAAATCTTATAAACCTCTTCCCTGACTCAGTTCTTAGTCTGGTCATAGAACAAAGCTCTGAAGGTGAAGGCAGCCTGTGAAGGGCACATCAGTTCTAAGGGTTTCATTTTCCTTTGGATGACAAAAGAAGACAATCAGCTTTGAGCCTCAGTGTTACTTCTTCCTGTAACACAGAGATGGAGTGGAATTATAGAGATAAAGATGGACAGATCTTCAGACTAGGCTTCTTTCCCATGGGTTGGCAAAGGCTGTCACAAACTGCTCCTGATGAACTTGTCCAACCTGTTTTTAGTGTCGATAGGATAATCCAGTGATTAGGATGCTAGAAGCCTGGAAGGGAATCTGTCTCAGTGTTTGACAGTGTCTATCCTAAAGCTTGCTGTGTCTCCTAACAGTATGGCAAACTTGTAGGGGCTCCATTTTTAAGAAATTTTTATTTTCATTTTCAGATCATGTCACCATAAAGCTTGTAGTGCGTTTCCATGACATCTTCATTGCTTCTGTGGACTTCTCTTTCTATGACTGTGCTGCAGTGGCCCTGCTGTGGAAATCGGCACCGTGAGCACCTGCTTTTTCTCTTCTGTAGTTTTAGGGAGGGTGGCTATCACTTTCTGGGTTGTCATGTCTTAGCAGCTGCTTTTCTGTCGTTCTTCCAGGTGCCAGAAGTGTGTGAGCAGTCTCTGGGGATGTAACTGGTGCATCCAGCAGCACCTCTGCACCCACAAAGCAACCTGTGAGGAAGGAGCCATTATCTACAATGAAAGGGTGCGTCTCCTGCTCAGTCCTAGTCCTGTGTGCTCTCACAGCCTCAGTGAGTCAGATCTCTTCTCAGGTAAAATGGCAGCTGTCAGTCACATCAAGCAAGGAGGTGAGCTATTGGAGCAAAGAGGAACTTCCCTTGGAGTGACACGAGGATCTGCATGCCTGATACTACAGGTTTCTGGGGAAGTGCTGTCAGATGCAGCAGGTCACCCTTGTCCTGGGGCTATGCAGCCAGTGCTGTCAAAGTGGAAGGACAAGATCAAGCTGAGGGAGGTGGAACAGGTGCCCAGTTTGTGGCTGCCACAGTTGGCCTTGCATTTTTGTGGAGGTTGAAGACTAGCAGACCTCTCTGAGAGGAGGCCAGTGCAGGCATCTGTGGGGAGTGTTGCTGGATCTTCTGCACTGTGAACATTCCCCAATCCCATTGCAAAAGGTGGTAGAAGATGTAGCTCTTGTTAAAATCCAGAGGGTGAAACAGCCTTTTGTCTACAGGAAGTCATACGGAGTATTCTTCTGCTTGGGTTTTAGTCTGTTTTGTTTCTTTCTCTCTTCTCATCCCACCGTGTTGTTTCTTTCTAGGCCCAGATCCCAGCCTCGAGTGTGTATCCCTCTTCAGCTGCTCCCCTCACCAAGTCCTCTACCACAGTCCCCACCATGGCCACCAAAGCTGTCAGCACGGCCGCGCACGTGGGCCCGAGCACCGTGCCCCACACGGAGCCCATCCACGTCACGCCCTCCGCGGCCTCGGAGGCGGCGCCGGAGACCCCCAGCTACACCCACCTGAGCCTCTCCACCGAAGCCGCCTCTCTCCAGGCTGCCACAGAATCCCCACTGCCGCCGCCGGCAGACAAACCTGCTGTCACTGTGCCAGAGACAACTTCTCCTGCTGCATCAGTCCTCTCCAGCCCATCTAAAAATGTGGATCCCGTGGCCTTGCCCACTGAAGGGCCGGCCACAGCTCAGGAGGCCTGGCACACAGACCCACCCACCACCCTCGGGGGTAGCGCTCTGCTCACATCTGCAGGGGCAGCTGTAACACCTTCCCCTCATGTCACGAGTTTCAAGGGGCCTCCAAGTCCTTTTCCTACCACAGAGGCACTGACGTCTGCCATCTCATCTCCCCAGACCCCCAGCCAGGTGCCAGGGAGCCCTGTTGTCTCTGATGATGCTCCTGGATTGCCAGGAACTGAGCTCTCTGTTTCTGAGCTCCCAACATCAGCTCCGCCGCAGTGGCTGCTGGAGGAAGGCGCGGAGCTCCAGGACACCGAGGACTGGATGGATTTGCTGCAGGCTGAGAATGACACGTCTCTTTTCTCTGCTTCTACTCTTCTGTCGGGTGATGGCGATTCTTCAGAGAGGGATGTCCCTGACTTTCCCAGGATCCTTCACCCTGACCTCGATTATCAGTATGATGCCCCTGAGTTTTGGGAGGAGGTAAATTACTGGCATTTTGTAATTCACGGTCTAAGGCTGTAACTCTTTGAAGTTCTCTTACAGATTGCAAATCTAGTGTTTCAGCACACAGGAGGGGTTGTGTACTGTGGTTTTTTTCAGAGTGAAGAGCCTAGCTGGGGTCCAAATGCATGTCCCTGTGTGCAGGGAATCCAGGGATCTTCGCTGTTTCCAGTCAATGTGGTGAGGAAAATAACCCTGCTGGGAAAGAACTTCCACCTCTATCAGGTATTCAGCTCAATGCCATCACCACCAAGAAATTGCATTAATGCCGGGCACTGTTTGGGCAACTTGACCACTGGACTGCTGAAAATTTGTGTAAGATACAGGTGTGACTCTGCCTAGAATTCTCCTAGAGCAATAACCTATTTCTGTGCATAAAGAATTCTGTCGCTGGATGTATTGATGCGTAGAAGGTCACCCAGAGAAAGAGACAGGTGTACAACCTGCTGGAGAAGATCTGCATGTGTTTGGATTAAATTTCACCTGTGCTGCACTGCAGAGGGTAGTTCTTGGAAGAACTTTCTGCTGAATCTGTCCTGTTTGTTTGTGTCTCCGTAAGCTAAAGACAAGTCATCTGTTCCCTTTCCTCTCTGGCATGCTCATGTTAATGTGGCTATTCCTGCCATACCTGAAACTTCTGCAGTGGGGGAAACCACACTTGACAGCTGTTTCTTGGGTGTGCCCCTGATAAATATTCTCTTTGCTTCTGGAGACAGAAGATGATTTAGTAACCTTTGACAAAAAAACAACTCAGAACATGCAGCCCACAGTCTAATTGTTACTTTATACATTCAACCTGACATACTGCACTGCTCAGAGGAGCAGAGCTGGTTCCAGAGAGATGTGTATCTAGCTTTTTTACAGGAAGTATCTAAGCAATTCAGTGGAAGGTTTACAGAGGAGGAGAAATACACACTTACTGATTTTGACATGCTCTGCCCTAATCTGTGTACTCTATTCTTCATCTCCAAGCTAGTGTTCCACAGGGATGTACTGGCATAACTTCACAGTCCCGCTGTTTTGTTTTTTTTAATTTCCCCTGTGCTAAGTTCTCCATACAGTGACACACACACTCCCTTCTAGGCGTTTTGTGTTGGTTTGCCTTTCATACATGGAGGCACTCACAGCAGAGAGAATATAACATAGAGTTGGCATAATGAGGGGAATGAAAGGAGCATGCTGCTGGCTTGGTGGCCTGGGGAAAGGTGCTCAACTGGAGAGGCAGGAGGATACTTGTACAGCCCAAAGTTCTGTGTGACTGAGAAATGGTGCCATGTGTCTGCTCCTGCAGGACCAGCAGTGGGACTATGAGTGTGTCTTGAATTTGGAGGGGAGGACAGTGGTGATGGAAGCTTATGTGGAAGGAGAAGAAACAAACAAGTCCCTCTGTTATATCACTTGCCAGATGAACCAGGTGAGTGCTGGGATTCCTGTGCCATTTCACAGTTCATGCAAGAGCTGGTTTTGCTCAGCAAAATAGTGGGATGGAAGGCAAGGTGTGGAGGGAAAAAAGCATATTTTGCGTAAGTATTTGTAGAATATTTAGCGCTCTGGAGCCCTCAGCTGTGTTGCTGCTGCCTGCCAGTACTGGTACCTTCAACCTCAGGAAGATTGTGCAGTCTGAGCCACATGACCTGTTGCTGTACTGGCTGTAGTAGGGGATGGTTCTGTCTCTGACCTGGCCAGCATGGTGCTGCTCCTGCTTTAGCTTGAGGCGCTCTTGTTTGTCATTATCTGCATCATTACTCCTCAAACCTCCATGATGATTGTTCTTTTGTGAGAAGAAAAATGCTGTTAATACTGATTTTGTCCTTGGTGATAGAAGCAAGCCTGTGGATTTAAAATTATCAGGGAAAATTAAAACAGACACGTATGCTTCTGGATGCTGTGTGAATTTTACTTAAGGCAAGATTTGCGAGCAGAGATGTTATTTTTAGTTCACAAACTCATATAGTTAAGGGAGAAGGAAAACACAGGCTCTTGTGCATGTGAGCCCTGCAGACCAATTGTGATCCTACATTGTCAGTTCTACTGAAATTACATAAATGCCAGCTTGAGCAGCTTTCTGAGCAGGTGGCTTGTAGATAGGAATTGGTCGTTTAGGAATGCAGTTAGGAAGTTAGACAAATGTTGTGAGCACAGACTTGGTTTTCAGTGTTCATCTTAGTGAACCAAAACCTGCTACTCTTTCTAGAGCAGAGCTGTGACTGTGAGCCAGTGAGGACAAGCCTGTGCTGCCACTGCCCCAACTAACACTGCCTTGTCTGCATGCATGGAAGCTCCATGCAGCCTGTCTGTGCCATGCACTATTCAGTATGGATGCTGATGCTTCTTGCCTATTCGGCTGGTTTGGTTTTGCCTCTGTTAAGTCCTCTTGATGATCTTTGTCTTTGCAGTACAGTTACACAGCACCTCAACTGGAATTCAATGCTGTGGTGTTTGTGCAGAGGCGACGACACCTTCGAGTGGACAGTGCTGCAGATCTTCATGGTAGGAGTGCAACACCTTCCCAGTAGGAACACAGCAGATGAGGTGGAAGGGAATTGAGAAATCCTCAAATTAGGCTTTTTGTACCTGTTGTAGTCCTATCACAAGAAAACTAAGGAAAACAGAGCTTTACTTCTGTTGCCTGTCATGGGGACAGGAGGAGGAGTGGGGTCTGTAAAAGACAGGCTGGGTTATGCTGTGCCCTGTGAGGATGTTTGCAGTTACCTCTGGATTTTTCTCCTTTGCAGTGACTTTTTACAACTGCTCTGTGGGACACACTGATTGTAGCCGCTGCCAAACAGCTGACTCAAAGTACAACTGTGTGTGGTGTGGAGGTGACAGCCCCAGCTGTATCTTCAGGGGCTCTTGCAAGGAAGAAATTGAAGACCTGTGTCCAGCACCTCTCATTCACTCTGTGAGTAATTGGCTCACTGGTGTACTGCACACAGGGCAAGCAGGGCTCTGTTCTGCAGTGGAAATCGAAGGGTTGTGAACTCAGAGTGCAAACAATGCTGCTCATTAATTTATTGACCTTCTGAAGAGGAAGTTCAGTTGGGGTCCCTCAGTGTTATGAGGATTCTAGACTGTTGTTGCTGGGCTTTCAGTTTGCTGGTAGAGAACAGTGGGGAATGATTCATTTGTGTCTCAGCTGAAACTGGCACACCAGAATCATTCAGGAGCTGGGAAATGGTCCACAGGAAGGATCCTCCAACTGTCCTGAGCCAGACCCTGAACCAGGTTGGCCCAACTAAGCCTGGGGCAAAGGAGGGTAAAACCTAATGACAGCAGCACAGCAACGATGGGAAAGGCATGACAGGTTACTGGAATTAATTTTTTTTGTCTGTTTATTTTAAATGTTTCTTGCTAACTGCCACATGACAAGTGTCTGTAGCCATGTGTCCCTTTTGCTGTCAGCTTGTCCTCCCTTCAGTGGCACACAACATCCATGTGCTGCATCTTGTCTTAGTTTACCTTGGATGCTGCTCAGGAACAGAGCTTCGACATTTGTGCAGCATGCAGTTCATTGTTGTCCTGATGCTGAGGGGGGAATGGTGCTTGCTGCTTCAATACTAGTAACATGTATTGGCTTGTGCATTCCCACTCTTCAGCAGAAATGCCCTGTGGAGTGGTCAGCATGTCGGTGGGAAGGCAAAGCAGGGCAGTTTTTGCCTTCTCAGTGAACTATCACCTCTGGGTGGGGGCTGCTGGCAACAGTGAGATGTGGGAAAGAAGGCTCCAATTCTGGTGTTCTTCATGACCTTTCTTCTGATGAGGCTGCAACCTGGGACTAGTCCAAGCCAGTAAAAGGAGTCAACAGCAGTGACCTGAGCAGGCAGAGTTTGTGCCGGGGCAGCTGAAGGGCTCTGTGCTGTAGATCAGACGCCAGACCGGAGGTCTGAGGTACTGTGACATTTACACGTGCGCGGATGTCTTTGCAGGTGTACCCCCTGTCTGGACCAGTGGAAGGTGGCACTAGAATCACCATCACTGGCTCAAACCTCGGGCAGAAACATCAAGACATTGCAGAAACTGTCACTGTTGCAGGAATTCCCTGCGCCGTAGATGCTCAAGAGTATGAGATCTCTAGCAGGTAGAGTATCTGTGCAACCTCCTCCCAGAGGCAGGCGCTGGCTTTTCCCTTGGCTGCTCACCCAGCCTGAGATGTCTTTGCCTTTGCTGTAGTAGGTGTTGAGCCCTGCCTATTCCCAGGGAGTGCCCTGAGTAAGGTCACTGTGTGAGTAGTTGCTCAGGCAGTGACCCTGGAGAGATAAGGTTGTGTACAAGGCAACAGCCAAACAGTGATGGTGTATTCCAACCACGCTGCCCAGACAGAGCCCGCTGTCAGGTCAGGGAGTTGTGGGCTCTGAACCCTGCAATTTCATGGGTGTCTCACTCAGCTGCTGGAGATTTCAATAAAGCAAAGGACATGGCTTGTGCAAGTGTCCCTGATAGGGAAATAGCCTGACCATGTTAACACAGGGTGAGGATGGGAACACATCGTTGAAGGCACACCCCTAGACTGTCAGTCTTCACTTGCTAGCAGGACTTCACCCCAGGAGCAAACTCAGAGAAAAGATCCTCTCTGCCAGGGACAGATGAGGAAGTCCTGGTGGACCCAGTGCCGCTTTTCTGGTGGCCAGGAGTGCCTGACAGGTCACACAGTGCTTGTAAAAGTAGTGGGAAGAAGAAGGATGAGAAGCAGAAAGACCTATCCTGCTGAATCTGGTTAATGTCAGTGATAGGGAATTGTGCAGCTGGTGTGTCTGGCCAGGGCAGAACAAAATAATAAAGCACTAGTGAGGTGTTAAGAGGTATGAATGGAGGATAACTAGGAATCAAGGAGAAAAGGAAATTTGTGTAGTTGGCCTGTGGCAAGGCGGGCAGGTGGGAGTTTTGGACAAGGGAGGGAGAGGAGCCAACAACCAGCAGAAGAGGAGAGCAATTGTGAGTAACCTCTTATCAGAGCTATCACAAACATGTTTTTCCATTCCGTAGTAGTAGTAGTAGTTGTAGCACCCTTCCCTCTAGGAGCCAGGTAAGATCCTGCTGGGAATGGCCTGCTGTGTTGAGCAGTGTTGTCCTGTCTGTGCAATTTGTTTGTCTGGATCCATCTGCTTTCTGTTTTCATCCTAGAATTAGAGCATAATCCTTCTGGGGTTAGCACTGTCTGTGTTCCGTATCTGTAAATCACCTGGCATCACAGGGTCTTGGCTTGGACTGCACTGCCTAAGTTCAAATTCCTCAGCTTCTTTAGTTGAGGGGATATAGCTGTGAACCTGGAACCCGCTCCTGAGCAAGGCCCAGACAAAATTAATCTCCTGCTATGCAGGAGGGCTGGGAAGTCTCCTGCAGATTATCTTTTCTGTTAGCAAATCAGTGCTGTAACATGGGACTCCTTGCTGCTCTGTTCTAAGTACAGCTTGACTTTTCATCTCGTCAGCGTCTCCCATAGCAAGTTACGTGTGGAAGAAGGGCTGGGAGGAATGGCTGGTGCAGATCGGGGGTCTGGCTGGTTGCAGAGGCCCCTGGCTGAACACCAGTGACAGCTAAACCCAGGCCTTGAGTCTTCTGCATCAGACTCAGCCCTAATGTGTGGATTGACCGCTGCTGGCCTGAGGTCCCTCCAGATCCAACTGATTTTGAAAACAGAAGAGTTCTTGGACTCTGTGCATCTGTGACACGGTGGGATTCATCCTGTCTGTCCCAGAAAGAATAATCTTCGATAGGATGGGCCTGTTTGGAACTGGTCCCTGCTTTTTTCTGCTGCACCTAACCCAGCTTTTTTAGAGGTGTTTCTCAATGTTTGATTGCATATTCTGAGCATCAGATAAGGCTGGAAGAAGGGAACTGTGGTTGCTAGGTGTTTTTAGGACATGCTACGAGGGATGCAACTCCCCTGCTCTCCCCTGGTGTGACTTTGTTCTTGGATTGTCCTGCAGCATCGTGTGCGTCACCGGCGGGAGCTGGACAGAGAGGTTTGGGCATATAGTGGTGGAAGTGCCTGGAGGAGGTCGTGGAGTTTCTGGTCATGTTTTTACCTATCAGGTAACATAACTGTAATATCTCCCCTGTTTTCCCAGCATCTCTGCTAAATGGCTGTTGCATGAATTTACAGGACTCTACCTGGCACTTGCTGTTGGTATTTTTATCTGATTTTTCTGCTGTTTGTGTTGTGTGGTGTGCTTGGATTTTTTGTTTGGTTTGTTCCTCCCTCACTTCCCTTTAGATTATAAGAGTAGCTGTATTGGGGAATACTAAAGATCCTGTAATTTAGTGATTTTATTTCTTTTTTTGACAATGGTAACTGTCAAATACTTAAAGATACTCTGTATTTTTCCTCTATGTTTCCAACTTGAAGATTTTTTTTTATTGATGACTTAACATCTTACTATGACTTCTGACTTTTCTTTTGTGATATGCAAATTGCTATTTGAACATGCTTTTATCTCCTGACCTTCAGCATCTGGTGGCAGTAAGTCCAAAATTCCTGTGCATTGTGCAGAGAAATGTTTCCTACTGTTTTTAAATATGTTTCTGATAACTTCTTGATATCTTAAACCCAGCAACTATAAAATAATACTTAAGTAACTTTTAAATACCCTTAAATACTCTTTTTCTTCCTTTCTGTGCAATTTACAAGTTGTATATGTAGTTGCACGTCCCCCTCTCCCATGGGAAGGGGAAAGAGATTCTGACAAGTCTTAAGCCCTTCCATTTTTGGCTTGATAGAACCATTTTATATATTAGATTATGCTTGTTGCTTTTCTCTTGGTTATCACCAGGATGCTGTTTAGAGACTAGCAATGATGTACGTGTTTGCTTTTTATCCTGTAACTCTCCCTCCTCCTTCTTACTTTATGGATCTTGCTTTTTGTTTGTCAGCAGTGACTTACTCATGTCACTCTCCCTGGTTTCTCTAAATTTTGCTGCAGTGGTACTAAGTTTTTTGGGGTTATTTTGTTACAGCGCAGGTCTCAACAAAAATTCTTAGGGCTCCCTGCTGTTAATCTCCTCATCTGCTAGGCAAACAGGCAATTTATTTGCTACCTTGTTTTTCCTAACTTGAGTTATTAATCCAATTACTGATCTGAACAATCCCTTTGGACTGTTAATCCTTGGGTTTGTGTGTGAGGCTCACAGCTCAGCTGTTTGCAGCATCCATATGCCTTTGGCAGTCTGTGGAAAGGTTCTCAATTCATGATTCTTGCTGGTGTGATTGATCCCTCCTCTGCTCAGTAAAGCAGCTGCTGGACTATAGCTGAGGCCTGCCTGTGGTTTGGATCTGTAGCTTCTATTTTCACAGCGTTGGAGGACACTGGACACATTCTGCTGTTTTCTTTCCTTGTGTTGTCTTTTGAGGCTCTTGTCACTCATTTCCCATTTTTTTTTCCCCTTTTTTTCCTCCCTCTTCTAGAATCCAGAGCTGAAATCCATTGTTCCAAGTCAGGGTCCCAAAGCAGGAGGAACCTGCCTTACCCTTCTAGGCTCGAAGCTGCTGACTGGGCATCCTAATGAGATCAGTGTCCTGCTTGGAGACCTCCCTTGTCAAATGTAAGATCAGAACTTGCCAATGTGCTAGCTGTGCACTGCCCTGAGTCCTTCCCAGAGCCTCCCAGGGTGTGATGCTTCCTGGAGCAGGTGGAGCTCTGTTTTCCTCTGTATTCCAGGGGATCTTCCCCATGAGGGTCATGGCAACAACCTCAACCATCTTAGATTCCAACCCACCTTCCCTGGATGTGAGCAGGGCTGCTCACCTCTGTTCTGCTCATCCCTGTAACCCATCCTGACACTCTGCTTTTGCTGGTGGGGAGCTGCAGCTGGCTCCTCCAGCCTAATCCCAAGAGCTGCTTGTTCTCTTGCACCCTGGGATGTGTACACCTGCCTCACCTCACTGCTGGTGAGAAACTGCATATGCCTTAGTAGCATGTGTCCAGTCCCTTCAGTCTGGACAGTGACTGTACCTGCTTTTTGTCCATGTGCTGCTCCTGACAGCTGCCCAGCAATTATTGCACAGATAAGGCACAAGAGCTTTCAGCATGAGGTTTAGGAAAATTGCAGAAGAGGTTTGCAGACTCTCTGCAAAGAGAATGACACAGTACTGTAAAATCTGTTTCTGCAGCGGCTGTGTTAATCCCTTGTTCTTCTTGTCTCTCCAAGCCTCTCTGAGATGACAGAGGATCAGCTGGCATGCCAGACAAGTCCTAGCAATGTGTCCACAGAACTCCCAGTCACCATCAAATACGGGGAGCAAGAGCGGAGATTGGAAGGATCCCTCTTCAGATATACTCTGGATCCCAACATCACTTTTGCAGAGCCGCCTAAGAGCTTCCTCAGGTAGAAAGAATGAGTGTCCCTTTCCCTGGGCATTGTGCTGGGGCTGCAGCACCAATGGCATCTCTCTGAGTGGCACTTTGGAGTAAAGCCAGGCTTGTAAACAGAGCATAAACAGAGGGATGGGAGCATGGACAAAACTGAGCTAATGAATAACAGGTGAGTCAGGTCAGCTGTTTTTGTCTTTCAGTGGAGGGAGAGTGCTCAGAGTTCATGGGTACAACTTGGATGTTGTACAGAAACCCAAGATCCGAGTTACAGTTTCTCCATCTGAACGGCGGCGCCGAGGAGCGGGGCGGTGGCGAAGGATCATCCCAGACTCTGAGTGTCATGAGGATTCTCTGTGCAGCATCCAGCAGGTAACACAGCACTCAGTGGGGCTGTGGGTGCACAAGGGTTCGTGTTCCCCTTCTAAAGAGGTGGCCTTTCTGTCCCTAGGGCTTTTTTCCTCCCGCCACTTGCTGTTATCTGCTTGGATTGTACCAACAGTCTTGGCCCATGGAAGTGTTCTCTGCCAGACTGAGAGGTTAAGCACTTGCACGAACATTTCCATGGGCTGGGTCTGCCTCTGCCTAGAGATGTGCAGGACTGTGATGTGGAACAGAAATAGCAAGGCAGCAGTGTGCAGATAAAAAAAATCTACATCTGAGCCAGAGAGCTTGTGTGGCTCAGTGTGTCTGTGTTCAGATTCTTCCTGTTGCATATTTCAGTCTGTCCCTATAGTTCCTGGCATCTCTCCCTCTGAGATACAAAAACAGGCAGTGAAATTATAACACCACAATAATGTTCTGCTCTCCTGCTGCCAGTCTGCTGAGATGGGTCATTACAGAGGTATTGGTGTAGTCACCAAGGTCACAGAGCATGCAGCAGAATTTGCAGAGGTAGAGGATGGTTTAGCAGCCCAAGTACAAGAAGGATTTGCATTATTAGTGCAAATGATGCAGGGCTTTCTGTACATAACTGTGCTCCTGATGCACATGCATCAGTAACAGCTGGTTTTATCAATGTTCTTAGGAGAGATTTGTGGCTATAGGGTAGAAAAAAAGGAGACTCTAATATTTTCACCAAATGTATAAAACATATCCAACCAGGCATGGGAACACTTTCACAGAAGCATTCAGACAGAGAAAACAGCCTTGCATTGACGGTATTTTGTTCTATTCTCTCAGAGCAGGGAAATCTAAAGCTGGTCTCTCTCCAGAATTTGCTGCCAGGGGAATGTCAGAGCTGATTCCCACTGCTGAGACCTTCCAACAAAACCAGTGCTAAGAAAGCTTTCCTTTAGAGGAACATGGGGAATTCACAGATCTTGGATTTTTCCCCTTTACAGTTAAGCAGGGTTCTTCTGGCATTTTGCCAAATTAGAAGAATGCAGACTGGCCCCAGATTGTTTGGGGTGGAAAGTATTGCCAAGCTGCAGAAGTATTGGTGTTCCATTACTGACACTCTTTTTTGCCTTTTTCCTCAGTTTGAAGAACCATGTCTTGTTAACTCTTCCTACCTGATCCTGTGCAAAACTCCAGCCATTAACCTGCTGTTGAGGAGTGTCCGTATCAAACTGGAATTTATTCTGGATAATCTGAGCTTTGATTTCAACTCACTGCATCCCATGCCCTTCTCTTATGAAGTCAACCCCATCCTAAAACCATTGAATGCTGAGGACCCTGCCAAGCCCTATCGTCACAAGCCAGGAAGTGTCATCTCTGTGGAGGTAAGACAAAAAACAGCTGGAATTAAAGTTCCTTGTACGAAGTTTTAAGTTGGTGTCATATAGCATCCAAGGTTTTTAAAACATTTGACAGGTTACAACCTGCCACAAACATTTGGTTTGGCCTGTGAGAAACAGTAAATAAGATCAGGGAAAAGAGTGCATCAAAAAAGCCTCTTGAGTCCATACATCATTGTTAGGGGCTTCATAGGGCTTATGGAAACTTCTGTGGATTGTTTTTTGGGGGGCTTTTTAATCCTAATAAACTGCTTGTATATGAGATGTTAGTACTACATTATCCCAACATCCTGTTCTCAGCTGCTGGCTCTCTCATAACTACTTCAGTTTCCTCTAGATGTACCTTAGGAGTAAAAGAATCCTGCCAGTGGGGAGGACCTGTTACTAAGTGAAGGCAGGAAAATCACTCATTAAAGATGATGCAGAAGAGCACAGTGACTATTTTTACTGTCCATGCGAGAAAAAAATTCTGAGGTATTTCTTTTGTATGGAAAGGTACTTTTCAGTCCAGTACTCTTAAAGAAAGTAAAGGCTGCTGCTGTAGGTGCAAATTCTCCATATGCTCTCTTTTTGCATGTGGGTAAAAACTGTGAGGATGTAAGAACCTAGAAATGCCTAGATCACTGCCATTGGAGTTGAATGCATCTTGGAGATGTAGGGCAGTTTGAGAAGACTGGAAGAGAACGTTAAAAGACAAGGAGGTTGATCTGCCAGCCTGACAGAGCTCTGAGCTTAGAAAACATTAAAGCATAACAATGTAATTAACATCAGTCGTGGTTTTATTAAAAAAAGAAAGTCTTAATCCCCCAAAATTAAAGCAAATAAGAGAAATAGCACAGATATGTTACACTTTTGAAAGGCATGGATTGACTCACCTGAGCATGCAGGTTAACTGACATGAGACTACCTTTTTAAATATACAGAGTGAAGAGCTGAGCTTAGCTGTGTTTTGCCTGAAGAGCCTTAAGAGGACTGGCTATTTATAACTGTACTTATGCAGTGTGCTACAGATCCTAAAGCTAAATCTAAATCCATATGCAACTGATTTTTTTTTTGTTTACAGAGTTAACTCCTGTTAACCTAAACAAAGAAGAAAAAAGGCTGCTTTCATCTCATGGTTTTGGACACCTCCATCTTCTCTGAAGCCATGGCAATACATGGTTGTTTTTTCCCTGATCTCATGTACTATCCACATCTTATTTCAGGGGGAAAATCTAGATCTGGCTATTTCCAAGGATGAAGTTATGGCTATGATTGGGGAAGGAATCTGTGTGGTGAAGACGCTAACAAGGAATCACCTCTACTGTGAGCCCCCCTCAGAGCAGCCAGCTCCGCGGCACCGCACCAAGCGGGAGGGCACGGACCTGCTCCCAGAGTTCACGGTAGGGAATTGGCAGCACTGACAGAAAATCCTGTCACTTCCTGAAGCATCTGCAGGAATTGGCTGTGGGATGTGAAGTTAGGAGAGGCAGATGCCCTGCTGAGGGACAGGGGAGGTAGCAGAGATGGCAGGGAACTGCTCTTGTTCTCAAATTCTGCTCTTAATGGCTAAGGTTGCCTGAAAGTAAACAGTATAGCTGGGTTCACTGTGCTGTGGGCAGCTGTGTGCCACCTGTGCTCATTCTGGAGAATCCCTGTGGCTTTGTATTTCATTCCTGCACAGAGGAATGGAATCATCTTGGCAAATGCTTTCTTCTTGCAGGTTCAGATGGGAAACCTGAACTTCCTCCTGGGCCGGGTGCAGTATGACACGGAAAGCCAGCTCACCTTCCCGCTGGAGGCACAGATTGGTTTGGGTGTCGGTGCATCCTTTGTGGCACTGATCGTTCTGGTCATCGTCTTCATATACAGGTAAGAAGTTCTGGCATGTATGAGGCCTTTAAGTTCCTCACAGTGTTTTGCAGTGGATGTGAGAAAGCTTGTACATCTTGGGCCTAAACAAGGTTACAGCCCTCTTTATTTTGTGCCAAATTCTGAGCCCGTGGCAGTGTTGAATGTGAGAGGCATGTTGCACTGCTAGTCACGGTCTGCACTGTGGTTCATTCAGAATCTAATGGGTGCTTCAAGAGACACATCTACTTTATGGAACACTGTGTGGTATCCTGCAAAGATGATGCTCTGTAGAAACCACCTCAGCACCAACTGCCCTGGAGTCTTTGGCAGCAACACAGCAGTTGGCAAGGACAGTCCCTGGGCTAGTGCCCAGGAGCTAGTGACCAGGAGCAATTTGGTTCTTATTGCAGGAGGAAGAGCAAACAGGCTCTGAGGGATTACAAGAAAGTTCAAATCCAGCTGGAAAATCTGGAAACAAGTGTTCGGGACAGATGCAAAAAGGAATTCACAGGTCAGTCACTGAGCTCCTGCATTCTTGTAGCTTCTGGGAAACTTGGAGAACCACCCTCATCCCTACCTCTCTTCCCATTCCTGTGTACTTGTCTGTGTAGCTCAGAGCAGGCAATAATTTATCCTGTGCCAGAGCATAGGAACATAGAACCAAATTCTTCCTTTTTTAATTCTTTTCACAATTCAGTTCACAATGATCTTTGCAGACCTCTCTCATTCCCCATTTCATCCTCCAGACTTAGATGAAGAGCTAAAGTCAACAACGCACACTTGGAAGGATCTTAAGGACAGCTACTAGCCCAGTCTTTGTGTAGGGCAAGTTGAATTGCAGCCCATGTTCTGAGCTTACAAACCTTGTACTTCAGCCCTTTACAACTGTAGGAGGCCTGGGGCTCTGAAACTCTGCAGGTGACTGAGACTGCAGTCCCCAATTCACGTGTGAAGCAGTGAGGAGCAGGTCTCTAATACACTATATTTGCTGTAGGTAATGCCTGTAACCACAGATGTGTGCTGAACAGTGGCTTCCTCTTTATAAAACTGGAAACCAGCTCCTGATTAGAACTTTCTTCATGCTATTTCTCCTGCTGCCTAGTCTAGTTTTAAATCTTGGCAATGAGACCCCAACATGCCTCTTCCTGACAGGAAACATCCTTCCTCTTTCTCAGTCCCATGCTGCTGGCCCTGGTTCCTCCTGTTCTCACCATCAGTTGAGATCATGTCAGTTGTGTCATCCTCATGGGCATTTTTCCTTTCCCTCAGACCTGATGACTGAGATGATGGACCTCACAAGTGACCTTGTGGGCACGGGGATACCCTTCCTGGACTACAAGTCCTACGCAGAACGCATTTTCTTTCCGGGCCACCGTGAGTCACCACTGCAAAGGGACCTCGACATCCCTGAGTGCCGACGGCAAACAGTGGAGCAGGGCTTGGTCCAGCTCTCCAACCTCCTCAACAGCAAGCTCTTCCTCACCAAGGTAATGTCCCTCTCTCTGCTGGCAGCCTGCTCAGAGCCATGGCACTGGCAGCAGGAAGTGGGCAGTGTCTATTAACGTTCATTCCTTAATAGTTCCCTGCACCACTCCTCCCAAGAGCCAGCAGCTGTGACTGTTTTCAGCAGATTCACACACTGGCTTATCTCTCTCCCCACCAGTTCATCCACACTCTGGAGATCCAGCGCACTTTCTCTCCAAGAGACCGGGCCTATGTGGCGTCGCTGCTAACGGTGTCGCTGCATGGGAAGCTGGAGTACTTCACTGACATCCTCAAAACACTCTTGAATGACCTTGTGGAGCAGTATGTGGCCAAGAACCCCAAGCTGATGCTGCGGAGGTGAGAGAGCCAGCCTGGTCCCACTGGCTGCTGCCTGACAGGACAGAGCCTTTCTGCCTGGCTGGCGAGCTCTGAAAGGCTCTGCCAAGTCTTCTGATCCCAGTTTGCTAATTAGAGGTCCTTGGGTTCACAGTCATGCCATGTTTGGAAGCTAAACTGAAATATCTCCCATGTTTAGAGCCCCAGTAGCCTCCTGTCTGGTTCATCCTTCTGATCTGAACACATTTCCTTGGTTTGAGACCTACCAGAGGCTTTCCACTGTTCCCTGCTTCTTGTCTCTCCAATTCTGTAATTTGGTGCCTCCTTCAGGCTGACAAGTGCTTCCCATAAGCAGTGTCAAAAGCATTAACTGGGCTTGTCTCAAAAGACTTTTTTTTTTCCTCTCCATTCTGTGTCATGAGTCAGTGTGCTCTTCTTCCAAAGGGAGTGATTTTTACCTCCGAATCTCCCCCGGTTCTGCACAACATTCTTGTCACCAGCCCGATGCTCTCTTTCAGGACAGAAACAGTGGTAGAGAAGCTGTTAACCAACTGGATGTCCATCTGCTTGTATGCGTTCGTGAGGGTGAGCTCTTTGTCCTGTTGTGATGTAGAGGGGCCAAAAGAGGGGAGGCAGGCACAGCTTTGCTTTGTACCTCACTCGTAGCTGAAATAGTGCCAGGGTCACCCTGTGTTTCAGGGTGAGGAATAAGAGCTGGGCTGCTCACAGGGAGCAGGGGTTCTTAAATCAGCACCAATACCACTTGTTTCCAGGATGTGTCACCAGGTCATGGAGGCCTCAGTGTAGCTCCTTGATCTTGAAATACACAGGCCACAGGCTGGTCTGTACATGGGAGGACAGATGCTGGTCTAATTCCTTTCCTGGAGGGCTGGGGGTGGCGGCAAGGATTCTCTCAGATTAGTGACACAGAGGCAGAACAATGCCTTGGTCATGTGCATCTCTCTGGTAGCTGGAAAGTGCACTTTTCCTGTGCATGGAGCAGGAGCTGTTGGCACAGGCTCTGTCTTTGCCTACTGTGGCTCAGCTGCTGCATCAGTCCTGCTTGATATGCATGTTTCCAGGTCTGGGGCTCTGCTGAGAGGGGCAAGCTGAATTTCTCTCTTTCCTTTCCATGACAGGATTCGGTCGGGGAGCCCCTTTACATGCTATTTCGAGGAATCAAACACCAGGTGGACAAAGGGCCAGTTGACTGGGTGACAGGGAAAGCCAAATACACCCTGAATGACAACCGACTTCTGAGAGAGGACCTGGAGTACCGCACTCTGGTAAGTGCCAAATCTTCTGTCCTCTCTGGTAGACAGGGCTGAATGTCTCTGCTCCCATAGCCAAGGCACAGGTGCAGCATCCTGCCACTGTCTCCTGGGAGCCAGGTTTGTTCCAGCGGCACAAGTGCATAGATGATGAAGAGCTCTGCTAAATCAGGCGCCTTTGCCCCAGGCTGATAGGAGCCTTCACCACAGTCATCTGGTGTACGTGCTGTGCTTCTCTAGAAATAAGGAGATGACACTGATTGCACATCGAAGCTCCTCCCCAATGCTATTGAACTGGCTTCCAGCTCTTGACACAAGGCTAAGAACACAAGACTAAGGTGTTTAACATCTGTGATGTTTTCTTTTCTGAATCTCTCAGTGAAAGGAGTAGCTGTTAACTTACCTGAATGCCAGCCATCAAAGGTGTAAATGTGTCAGATGTAATCTTATCAGCTGAGTAGCTGTGACCTTTTCTTCCTCAGACCTTAAATGCTTTGACACAAGCAGGAGTTGGTGCAGGAGGGGCAGAAGAATCTCAAGGGATTTCTGCGAAAGTGCTGGACTGTGACACCATAACGCAGGTGAAGGAGAAAATCCTAGATCAGATCTATAAAGGGACGCCATACTGTCACCGGCCAGACCCAGACACCCTGGACCTCGGTGAGCGGAGCTCTTTGGTGGCAAAACTCAGTGAGGACGTGAAGGAATGGTGGTTTGCTGTCTGTGCACGGCACCCTGGCACGTGTGACATTTGTCATTCTCTGCTGTGAGTGTGCAGAATCGCTGACCACTCTGGCTGGACACAGCAGGGAAGAGGCTGTAACAGAAAGAGCAGGGGTGGAAAAGGAGCAGTTGGGCTCAGCCTCTTTCACTTCATGGTGTTCTTTGCCAGACTCAGACCACAGCAGTGCCTTGGGCAAGGGGATATTGAAAAGAAAGTATAGAAAATGTGTAGGAGGGGAGGGGGATTTGAGTGCAGTGCAGAGATGCTGTGGGCATAGACTGGCACTTCCTGGCAGTAAAGTCAATGGCAGCCTCTTAATAGTATGTGTCAGGGAGGATTTTGCCCACGGTACTTAATGAATGGTAGAACTTACACTGAGAGAGAAAACGCTCAGTTTTACATCTTCTTAATTCTTGTTGGTGAATAATGGTGACATTTAGGGATGAGAAGGTACTGAGGAAATAGTAGCTGGTAAGACCTATGGGTGCATATTTGTGGTTTGAACCATCTGCCTGAAGAGTCACAATCTGACAGAATTTGTAGGAACATGACAGGTGGAACCTGGGAGGCCATGAGGCCGTCTGTCCCTGTGCTCAGAGGGGTCTGTCCTGTGAGTGCAGGACTCAGATTCATTACAGGCGCTTGCTCAGGTTATGTTGTGTATGAATTAGTACAGGTAAAAGTTGACGAGGACCAGAGGCTGTTTAACAAGGTCAGCCAGGATGGTGCAGATGATGCCTCGAATTAGCAGTTAATCCTTTCTTTTTCTGTGTTTCAATGGCTGTAGAGTGGAGATCAGGGCTGGCAGGTCACCTGATCCTGTCTGATGAGGATGTGACATCAGTTGTTCAAGGAACTTGGAAACGTCTGAACACTCTTCAGCATTACAAGGTCAGAACTCAGTCTGCCATTGCCTTATTTCTTCTCTCTTCCTTCTACATGCTGTCATGCTCTGTTTATGGCTCTGGCTCCTGGTGGACCACTGTCAAAAGGTTGGACCTTTCTTGCAGAGAATTAAGTCAGTGCTGTGGCTGCAGCCTGACTTCAGCAAACACAACCCTGTCCTTATCCCATACCTGTGATGTGGACATGTGTAGGGCTTGGAAGGATGGGCACAAGTTGATACTGCAGTGAGGGTGATGTACTGGATCTGTTCCTGTTCCAGGCCAGATCAGTTAGGAGGTGATGACGCACTGAGCTGCCAAGTACCTTCTAACAATGGAAAGAGGGATTTTTTTCATTACCTTGCACCAGTATGTTGTATCTTGCACCAATATGTCAGTACTTTGCTGCAACGTGTTCTAGGTGTGAATGACCTCAGTCCCTGAGTAGTATCTTCATTGTACTTTGAACATTTGTTTTTTAATTGGTACAGACAAGATTTTCTCACCCTCAGGAAAGACAGTGATGGTGCCTCAAAATCCGTGTTTCTGTCCCTGTTTCTAGTGATGGTACAGCCTGTTTTGCTCTACAAGCACTTGCCTATTGTGCTGATGAGAAACATGCCATTTGCTTTGAATGATGTTGTTTTGCTTGTGTGCAGGTGCCCGATGGAGCAACAGTAGCACTCGTCCCACGCCTGACCAAGCACATCCACAGGGAAAATCAGGACTACATCCCAGGAGAAAGTGAGTTTGATGTCTCATTCTCATAAAATTACTTTAGAGTGCTTGCCAGTTAGTGGGACAAGTTTCTTGCTGTAGCCCCAGCTTTATGCTGATACAGAAGGCTGACACGTGCCCTGGACCCTCATAGCACTGCCAGGAAATGTGAAAGCTTGGTCAGGTGAGGTCAGAGAAAAGCAAAAGTGTGAGAGCAGAGGAAGGCTGGGCTGGGTGTGAAAATGTAGAGCAAGCACATTTGTCTGGCTCTGTAGGGCTGACTGCAGTCTGCAACTTGCAGAAATCTTAACCTTCAGGTGGTGAGCATGGCCTGAGGGGGATTATGGGATGCCAGGCAGTTTCCTTACTGCCTGGCAGAGTGAACAACTCCGTGGATATTACTGTGGCATGGGGGACAATAGCCACAGGCTGCAGTTTATGAGATTCAGATTGGATATGGGACAAAACTTCTTCAGCAAAAGGGTGGTTCAACCCTGAAACAGACCACTGGGGTGGTGGGGGATCTCTGTTCTGGGGAGGTTTCCAAGACCTTGAAGGTTTTGGGTGAACAAAGGCACCCTGCTGTACTGTTGGCAACAGTTGTACTCTGCAGAAGGTTGGATAGAGGCCTCCAGAGATTCCTTCCCATTTGTGTTTCTGTTATACTGGGAAATCTTGCTTTCTTGGGGCTCACCTGACCATGGTCTATTGTGAGAGAGCCAACACTCATCTGTAAACAATTGCTTGGTTTAGAAACACCAATGCTGGAGGATGCAGATGAAGGTGGAATCAAACTTTGGCACCTGGTAAAACCAACAGAAGAGCCAGAGCTTCCCAAGCATCGGCGTGGGAGTTTAAGAGATCGGGAGCGGGCCAAGGCAATCCCAGAGATCTATCTGACACGTCTGCTCTCAATGAAGGTGAGAAGAAGCACAGATTGTGTTGTGTTGGGACCTTGCCTTCCTTCATATCCCCCAGCAGATTGCAGGGGTGTGTGTGTGAAGATGAAGCAATACCCTTTACCTGCAGTGCTTTGAGTACATTTGAGTCTCCTCTACATTTTGCTTTGTTCACGAGGTTCTCCCTTGCCTCTGTTCCACAAGCCACAGGGGCCTCCATTCTCCTTCGTTGCTGCTCCCTTCAGTGGGGGTGGGGTACCCTGGGATGGGTGAGGGGCTGTCGCTGGGAAGAGGATGACCTCTCATCTGTGAGGCCTAGGCTCTCTACTCTCCTCTGCCTGTGCTGACCCTGTCCTTGATTTTCCACAGGGCACTCTGCAGAAGTTTGTGGACGACTTGTTCCAGGTGATCCTCAGTACCAACCGCCCTGTTCCTCTGGCAGTCAAATACTTCTTTGACCTGTTAGATGAGCAGGCCATACACTACGGGATCGCAGACCCTGAGACCATCCATATCTGGAAGACAAACAGGTGAGATGTTCCTGAGAGCCCTGGAGGAGGCACTGCTGACTTGCTTAGAGCTTGCAAAGCGCCAGCAATCTCTGCCTACTGAGGAGGAGCGAAATGCAAGTGGCAGGGCAGCAGACCATAGGGTGCAGAGCTGGTTTTGCTGGGAGGGCAAAGCAGAGAGATGCAGTAACATGTAGAATACCTTTTGGCAATGTAGCTGCTGCCTTTGCTGATGTCCTTTTGCACTTCTGACCTCTCGACAGCCTCCCCCTGCGGTTCTGGATCAACATCATCAAGAACCCCCAGTTTGTTTTTGATGTGCAGACGTCAGATAACGTGGATGCTGTGCTGCTGGTCATTGCACAGACCTTCATGGACTCCTGTACAATAGCTGACCATAAGTTAGGGCGGGTGAGTACAGAGGGAAAAGGGAGCATGGTTGGCACAGAGAGTTGAGCAGTGCTGCTCAATAGAAGGCAGTAATAGCACCGTGGGACAGCAGGCCAGGCTCCCCCTGGCTTCCAAGTGCAGCTGGAGAGTAATGGGGGCTCCTGGGAAGAGAGGATCAGATTTTGTTTAGCAACAAGAAATTGTTGAGGAGTGCTCTTTATTTACAGCTTGCAGCTACTTGAGGGATAGAGCTAAACTCCAGCTGGCTGTGGCAGACAGTGGGAGTCACAGGATACAACTTGGGGCATCCAGGTTGGCCGTTAGAAAGATTTTCCACCATCACTACTCACCCTGTGCTGAGGGCGGAAGAGTCCTGCACAGGTCACCAGAGACAGGGTGAGTGGATCTCTGGAGCACATCAGGCATCAGCTGTTCAGAGCCATTGCCAGTGTGATTTCATACTGGTGATCACGCAGCTCCAAGGGGAAGGCTGGAATAGGGATCCTGGGGGTCCCTTCATCAGCACATCTCAGGGTACCTCAGACTGCATTGCTAAAAGAGAGCCTGCTATTTGAAGTGCCTCTCCATGCAGAGGACAAAAAATTCCTGATCCCAAACAAATGGCAGAAAATAGAAGTGTTGGTGTTACCTGCTGAGGTTAGTCCACAGTACAATGAAGGAGATTCTCATAACCAATTCTGGTTTTGGATGTTCAAGGACTCTCCAATCAATAAGCTGCTTTATGCCCGGGACATTCCTCGCTACAAGCAGATGGTGGAAAGGTGAGTGATGGATGTGAGGAGTTGTAGTTTCAGCAGTGAGGACGAGGGACCATGGACTAAATTGCCTGTGTGCCCCTGTCCAGGTACTACGCGGACATTCGTCAGACCATCTCTGCCAGTGACCAGGAGATGAACTCTGCCCTGGCTGAGCTATCACGGGTAAATCAAAGTATTTCACAGTCACCTGGCCCCTCACCTGTGTATCCAGAGGAGAATTATTAATACAAAGATGAGATATTCCAACTGAGCATGCAGTTCTGCTCAGACACACCGGCTGTGCCTAGTGGCTACCCTGCACCACAGGGAGGGTGTGAGGGTCGGCCCAGGTAGCACTGGGGAGAGGAGAGGGTAGTCAAGGACGCAGGGCAAGAAATACAGGTGATTTTTCCTTTGCTAGGAACTGTTGGTGAATTCTCTTTCCTGTTGTTTTCTTAATGAGTTGGGAGGACAGAATTTGACAGGACAATTGTTAGGTTTCTCATGGTTTTGTCTGATTTCTTCTCTTACAAACAGAATTACTCAGGTGACCTCAATTCCCTGGTGGCTCTACATGAATTGTACAAATACATCAATAAGTACTATGACCAGGTGAGTGTGTGTTTCCAGCAGGTATGAATATGCCTTTTTTCTACAACTCAAACAAAAAACCTAAAAAAATTAAGAATTAAGAGCAGCCAGACTGTTCCAATGCTGTGTATCATTTCATTGGCATGCATAACTCATGTAATGAGTTTGCTTTGTTCTTATCAAAGAGCAAGCAGGAAAAAGAACTTACCTGTAACTTGGAGGCTTTTGGGATTTCATGTGCGTTTCTTCATTTTTACGCCAATATCCAAATACTCTACTTAAAAAAGAAATGCATTTAGTTCTGATTAATTTACTTAAAGATCTGATTTTCAGGCGAGAAGTTTAGCATTCTTTTTGCCCTGTAAAGTCTGTAAGCTACTACAGTAAATCTCGAATACTTCTTTTGTGATTAATTTGAGATTAATTATTGCATTACTAGACTAGAGCATGCTGAATTCTAGCTTGAGGTTCTCCGTAATGCATGGAGTTCAGCTGGTTGAGTGTCATGTGCTGGAGAAAAGCTGCCAGTGAGCTCTGTCTTGTTGCAGATCATTACTGCCTTGGAAGAAGACCCAACGGCACAGAAGATGCAGCTTGGATATAGACTGCAACAGATTGCAGCAGCTGTGGAGAATAAAGTCACAGATTTGTGACAGGCACAGACAGACTGCTCTCCCCTGGCCGAATGGGGACAGTGCTCATCCTAGTTGATAAACAGGGTGTCCTGCTGCCATTGGAACCAGACTCTCCAAGGAACCTGCGGGTGACATGAGCAAGGGGATGGCCAAAGCAGTACAAGCGTCCTTGCATCTCAGAGAATATTTTTTTACAGGTGTTTGTTTTTTTTTTTTTCTTTTTAAAAGCAAAATTAAACAAAACAAAAAAAGGACAAACTTTGGTTTTTCCCTGGCAGACTGCTGAGGGGCCGCACAGGTCCTTCCTACAGATGTTATGTGAATGTGCCAAGTTTCCAAACCATGTTATTGAAGAGCCGGGTGACAACACCGAGCACTGTGTCTGTGGAGTCCTCAGCCTTGCACAGATGCCCTTTCCAGTGCTGGAACACTCCCTGCTGCAACCACTCACTTCCTTGGGGATCAGGAAGCTTTGCCCGGGGTGACGGCTGTGCTAACCTCTGTCCCCAGCTAGCAAACACACCTGAGAAACTCCTTGCAGCGACGTCCCTGCTGGTCCCAGATGTTGGATGTAGAGAGGAGAGTGTCTGATCGTGAAGGTCTCTTGCTCCCCAGTGCTCTGGTCTCTGACAGCTTGTTTGTGGCACCTGCTTGGCTGGAATGTGCTCACCAGCATGGGTGCTTGCCATAGGGCCCACTGTAAATGAACAGCACCCCCTCACCTTTGCCTCAGGAGAAACTCAGTGTGTGAGAGTCACTACCTGGCTCACCTCGGTCTCCACCGACTCAGCTCGGATCTGTCTTCCTGGTTCCTTGTGGTCAGAGGTTGCCCTGCTCTTTGGAAAAGCACAACAAATGCCTTGTGCCACTCCCCCTTCCTCCAGTGTCTAGCTGTTCTGCTGCTCTGAACTGGACTTGTAAATACCCTCAGAAAGTTAATGTATTTAAATGCTAAAGGAGAATGTTTAACTTTGTGGCTTTGAGACAAAGCTTTTCTTGGAGAAGTATCTCTGTGCACTTCTACTGACAAACGTCTGTCAGCACTGGAGCAGTTTTCTCCACTGCTTTGTCTGCAGGGATAACTTGTAGGTGTCTCTGTTGTCGTACCAGCAGCTCGCCTTCCCCATGGCTCAGTCCCAGGCTCTCTTTGTGCTCTTCCCTTCGGCTTGCCTTACACCTAACTCTCAGCTCCACTGCTCAGACTCTCCTGTCGTGGCACATAGAAAGGTTATTTGGTGAGCTGTGAACTCAAAGGAGCTGTCAAGCACAACTGTGATGTTCCCAAGGAGGGTCGGGTGTCCTGCAAAAAGGAATGACTTGTGCATAGAGGAGAGGCCTGGAGCAGGCACAAGCACAGTTAGTCAGCAGCTGTCACTGGGCAGCTCCTCACTGCTCCCCGCTTAGTTCCTCCACTTTGTGAACAGTCCTCTGCCCTTCTAGGAGCTAATTTATGAGGGTGCTTTACTCGTTCTCTTCCCCCTGCCCTCCCCCCCGCCGCCCCCGCCTCCCAAAATCTCCACCGCTGCTAATTCCACACTGATGTCTTGTGTGCCTGGGGCAGGTAGGCAGGTCTGACTCCTCTGTCACTACTACAAGGTGGTGATTATGTGGGCCAGGAGGTAGCAGAGCTAGAAAAAAGCAGGATCACATCCCTACCTCTCTTGACATTGAATATAGCAGTAATTCCAGGTCTGCTCCATCAGCCCTGTGGCTTTGAGTGCTGTGCAGTTGCAAAATTTTTCTTGGAGCAGGCTAATGCTGGCCTCTCTTCCTACAAAGCTGGCTCTTCTGTGACCCTCTCTCAGCAGAATGGCAGTATTCCCAGGTACATGGTGTGCCCAGAGTATGAGCATCCCTGTGCAACCTTCTGCTCCTATCCTGCTATACGGAGCAGCAGGGTGGCTGGCTGGCTGCTGCCAGGCAAAAATGGGGTTGCAGAGTTCGCCTTTTGCCCCAGGTGAGAACCAGTTAGGGTCTCCCTCCTGCCTGACCACCCATTTCCACAAAACTTATGGGAATTTAGCATCTCTGAAACCTTTGTCTTGACTAAATCTGATTAAATTGGTCCCCTCAAAAAGCTGAGTGGAGGAAAGGACTGCTGGATGGGAAAAAGCCAATACAATGCATGTTAGTAATGCCCATTCCTTTAGGGACTGCAGGAGGAGATTTGAGGCTTGAGGCAGGTGCAGGTAGAGTGGTGGAGTAGCATTGTCCCGTTGTGTATTGGTGGATGGACTTTCTGCCCTAGGAAAAAAGGCCTGGTTTGTGGCCTCTCCAACTTGTTGAGTGTCTGTCAGAAGCCACAGAATCTCTGCTGGATTTCTGGCTCTACAGACTGTCTGTCCTTAGTTTTGCAGAATTCTCTCTGCACTTTCCCAGAACAGAGTGGCTTGAGGCTTAATTCTCATTCCACCTCCCACTAGTATCCACATTCTCCCTGCTTCTCAGTAGTGTTCCTGGATGTTGGAAATCACCTGCTTGCTCCGAGTGTATCTGTGAAGGTCTGCTTTTATTAGAGCAATAATCAAGACCTAAAAATAGAGCTAAACATAGGTGATTGACTTATTTAACATCTTCAGCTTGTCCTTGAGTGGCTGGACGACTTATTTAACATCTTCAGCTTGTCCTTGCGTGGCTGGACAGGACACACTGCCCAGTGCAGGTGCGGTGGAGGTGGAGAGCTGGAAGTGCCCGTCTCCTGCCATCCATCTGTCCTCGGTGTTCTAGATACCAGCATCCTCCTCCCTGTGGACATGCACTGAAGCTCTCACTGGTATCGACTTGGTTGTTTAGGCATGGCTCCCCCCTTATCTCCGTCCGTGCCCCGCTCATGTGGCAAAATCTGTTCCTGTGACAGGGTTCTGTAGCGTTTAAATTTGCACAAAACATGTTTTATTATGAAAGTCCCTATTGCGGGGAAAACTTACTTATTTATTCCTTTTGATCCTTCCAAGTTTTTTCCGGTCTCTGCCTGATTCCACAACCACCTGGACATTCCTTGTCAAGGACAGAGAGTTCTGTCTGGATGTTCCTGTTTGTTCACAGGTAGCAAGTTCTGTGGGCACCAGCAGAGAGAGCCCTGCCACCACGGCCAGTGCCCTGCTGTGGGATACAGGGATCGGCTGCTCCAGTGGATTCTCAGGAGGGTGATGTTCCTGAGTGGGAGGCACCCCGCTTTATTTAGTGCTGCGGTCAGAGGGAGGGACTTGCTTCTGCCGTGGTCTGGGTGAAAGGCTGAGAACTGATCAGTATTAAGATAAATCTCTGTTAGTGCATTTGAATGTCTGTCCCTTTGGCATGATGAAGCACAGCTGGCGCCCACGTGATGTAGATGTGAGAGCTCTTGCTGTCATGTCTTTGATGGCAAATTTAGACTGTACCTGAAAGCTTTTTTGTTTTGGTAGAAATGATGGCTGGTTTTGTTTTGGGGGTTTTTTTGTGTGCCTTTCTTGTGGGGATGATTATTTTGGTTTCTAGAACACCCAGGGCATTTGCTCTTGTAGTCTTTTTCCTGGTCCTCTGTCGTGGTGACTCTGTCCTCTCCCAGCCTTGTGACTTGGTGTCTGTCTGTCTCTCTGTCTGGTATGGTATGGCCTGACCTGCATTTATGCCCTGCCACACCTTAGGTTCTGCTCAGAGCACCCAAGGTACTGTCTTTCTCAAATTTGAATTAATAATTAATATAAAAAGCTTGAAAAAAAAAATCTGAATTTTGTTACATAGTGTAATAACTGTTTGTAGATACTGTTCTGAGATGTAGGAATCTATTGGTGATATAAGAGGTTTTGTCTGTAAATAATCAGTTTAGAGTCAAAATGATTTTAATAAAGAGAATTCTTACACAATAATTCAATAAATTTTAATATACCACCTCTGTGTCATGCTTGTATTGCATGATGATGCAATTACGCAGAATGTATTTGCCTCTTTTTCTTCCTAAGTGGAGACTGTCTACTCCTAAGCACCTGGAAGCTGTGTGAGGAGCGAGGTTTTCCCTCCTCCCTCAGCTGTTTCTTAAAGATAACCCTGTGCCCCCTTCCACCTGCATCCCTCTGCAGTTTCCAGAGCTCAAATACCATCCCTGCCCACGGGAGGAGGCAGCCTCCCTCCACAGACGCTCGTGTTGGGCTGGCACTGGGGGCATGTGGTGCGTGGCAGCTCTGGCTGTGCTCTCTCTCTGGGTAAGGGTCACTGAAGGTACACCGTTGGCACTCTGGGTCACTGCTGTCCATCAACGTGAGCCAGAAGCCAGTGTTCCTAATTTACCAAAACAACTTCATTCTTAAATGAATTTCACAGTTCTTCCTAGACAGCAATCTGGCTCCTGGCCCATCTGTTCTCTTCCCTCCCCTTCCTTTACTCGCAGAGTTTTGTACGGAGTCTGCTTCTCCCCCTCTTTCAGTCCCTCCTCCCCGTACTCTGTGTGTTCTCGTTGCCCTTTAAGGGGTCACAAGCCACTTGTCCCCTGCGCGCTGCCCCGCGGGGCTCAGCGCCCGGCCTGCTGCAGCCGCGGCCCCCTCCCTTGGTATTTTTAGTGCGGCGAAGGCAGGTGAGAGCAGAGGGGCACAGGCAGGGGGAGAACCGCTCTGGGAGGCCCTGGCCTGGGTTTGGCAGCCTGGAGCTGCAGCAGAGCTACTGCAGGCAGGGTTAACCCTTTGCTGCGGGGCTGGGGCCTGCGCTCTGAAGCCTCAGCCGGGAAACCCGAGCTGTGCGAGCCCAGGGCCCCAGTGAGGGGGAGGCCCGGCCGTGCCCGGCTCTGCTGTGAGGCTGCAGCTTGTGGCAGTGGGGGAAAAAAAATGTGATTCTTGCTGTGTGTGGCCTTTTCCTCCACAGTGTTGCACGGTACTGGGATGCTCGGGTCCCCCCAGGGCTGCGGGGAGGATGCTGCTGCACTTGCTCTCCAAGAGAAGGGAACAGGGGAAGCATGGGCTCTGGGGCCATCAGCACCACGCTGTGATGGTGTTCGACTGTGTGCAGGCACTGCTGGAGAGGCTGAGGCTCCTCAGGTGCGGCAGTGTGGCACACGGATTGGTCTGGCAACAGGGAGGGCTCTGCCAGGCAGAAGATGATGCCACAGGAGCAGGTCCTGCTGACACACTGCTGGGGGCAGGGGGAAGAGTCAGGCAGCTCCACGATTTCTGGGTCTGGAGAAGGCAGTACAGAGGGGGAGGGCTTCTCTGTTTCCCTCTCAGTAGGGCTGTGAATTTCCCGCTATAAATAGTTGCTGTGGAGACTGTGAAATATACTGCAGGCTGACAGGCCTGCTGCCAGGGAGGCAGGGAGAGGCCGGCAGTAAAGTGAATCCACTGCAGCTGTCTGAGGTCTCCTGCTCTCCCAAAGCCAAGGTTGTTCCCAGAAGCGGTGCTGTGATCTGATACCCTGCCCCACTCCTCACCACGTCCATCCAGCGATGCAGAAGTTTGGTGGGCTCAAGGACATCCCTCCTGAGGCAGTGCAGACTAAAATCAGAACAGGACCAGCTGGTATCTCACTTTGGGGAGCTCCAGAATGAGCCAGATGACAAAGGGAATGGCATGTCCTGCCCGTGAGCTGCTGCAGGGTGAGTCTGTGCTGGGCCCTGGGGCTCAGAGCCCTGCTGGGGCCACTTGTATGCTGTGACTTGCAGGGGTGCTGTGCTCAGCAAGGGCTTGTAGGTCTGTGGTGGTGCAGAAGCTGAAAGTGTGTATTGCTCTGGTGAGTTCTGCCACTCCAAAGGTCCAGGTGTCATAAGGCATGACTGGCTTTGGGCAGCTCTGTATGCTGTTCCATGCAGGTTGGGTGGAGGTGTCCAGGCCAGACCTGAAGCATTACTCCTTGTCCATGGCTCTCACAAACCAGGCAGGAGCAGTTTTTGGGATGAAGTTCTCTGAGCTAGTCCAGGCCTGCAGGAATTCAGTGGGTTCTGCATAAAATAGTTGTAATGACAAAAGCAAAGTAAGTTGTATTTAATGTGAAAATGTCAAGAAATGAAGGATTAAAAGCACCAATTGTCCTTTATCACAAAGCTTAGAAAAGTGCATTTCACTTTCCTATACCAAGTTGCATAGCAACACTCATCTTTTGCCTGTGCTTCCTTCCACAGAGGGTGGATGAAGGTAAATCTTGCATGCCTAAGGATAGATTTGTCTTGCCTCTGCAGCAACAAGGCCGCCGGAGCCCAGTGAACTGCCCAAAAACTCCATTAGCCCTAGGGCTAGGATAAGCCTTAATACTTTGGGTCTGCCTCTGGGTCCTATTTTCTCACTGAAGTCTCCTATCACCAGAACACCAAGGGAAGAAGCTGTTGAACTCCCATCTCCACACACTCATGAGTTCCTTTGGCAGGTGAATGGTCAGCCACATAATTAAAGATTGCTTGCTCTCAGCTCAGGCCCTGCTGTCCTCATGGTGGGAGTGAAGAAGGCTCAGGC
This sequence comes from Hirundo rustica, assembly GCF_015227805.2. NCBI lineage: Eukaryota > Metazoa > Chordata > Aves > Passeriformes > Hirundinidae > Hirundo > Hirundo rustica. The sequence continues at coordinate 11,553,755 of NC_053461.1, forward strand.
AGATGCTGGTGGCACAGGAGTGTGTGAGGGTGCTGATAAGCTTAGTCTGTGCACAAAAAAGGAAATTTTTGGTTTCAGTTTTTTCATAAGTAAGATATCAGCAGGTATTTGCTGTAAAGAGTGGCCATGCAGACGTGCAGCATCCAGGAGGTTTATACCTAAAGAGACTGATTCTGAACAGCATAAATGCAAGGGTTAGTGGTGTAGATATGTGAGGAGGGGGAGGCATTTTGAGCTCCTTTCAGACTTCTGTGCAGGCTGGGGGAACAGAGTAACGTCAGCTCTGGCACTTTGGGTTTTCCCTGACAGGATAAAAGCCTTGAGCCCAGTCTGACCCTTAACTAGAACTGTACTGGGAGCCTGCTAGGTTCCCAAAGGCAGGCTGTGCCTCTGGCTGCTGTGCTGGGAGAGGAATGTGTAAAGAAGCATTAATATTTTGAGGAAGTCAAAACATTGAGTCAAAACAGGTGCTCTGTCTCAACATGTGGAAGATGTTACTGTTCCAGAACAACTCCTTGCCACCAGCACTGCCAGCCCTCTATAACTATTTCTGAAAATCTTGTGATTCTGGTAAGTTCTTAGACCTGATCTGGAGGATTTAAAGTTCAATATTTCTACCTGTGATAATTGTCTATGGGTATTACTATCACCTGTCTTGAACTCTGGACAGCGTGTGTTAGCCTGAAACTTCAGCTGTACAGCAAGTGACATTTCCAAACTATGAAAGGCTGGGTTGGGAGTGCCCCAGCTACAGTGGCTTAAATCTGTATTTCATTAGCAACATGGGCTCTGGGCTGCTATTTCAGGTGCCCAGTACTGAAGCCAGTCCTACATTGGTGCTGCAGCACTGGGAGACAGCAGTTGGATCAGTCTGTCTGTGCTGTTTATGCCTTGGGCTGTCATAGTAACAAACCCCAGGAGCAGCCCCTTGCCAGGATGCCCTGTGGCCTTGCTGGGATGTCACTGGATGGTCAGTGATGAACCCGTGCTCCAGCTCCAGGGCTGGGCTGTGGGTACAGGAGCAGCACTGTAGTGTTTAGAATGCCAGTTCTGTTTCACACCCCTCTAGAGCAGGAGCCTTCTCCTGCCAGCCAAAGCCCAAATTCCCTCCTCAGCCAGGATGGGGACAGGGAGAGGGTGCTTTCCCTGGCTCTGGGAGGGGATCCCACAGACCCTGCTAAGCCCCTGAAAATACACACTAGGAAACCTGAGACTCCCACCTGGCCCTGGCCCAGGACCAGCCTGCCAGCTTTCCTCTTCTGAACTCTTAAAATAATCCCTGTCTCCCTGAAGTGCCAAAATTGTTTGTAACAGCCCGACTCCAAGAGCTGCTGAAGGGAATGAGAAGGAAAGGGGTGAGGGCACAGCAGAGGTATGGCCACCCTGCAGCTCTCCAGCTCTCTTGAAAGGAGTAAAGTGCTGAAGATCACACCACCCGTGTCCTACTGCCTCCATCCCCTCATGCCAGGATCTGCTGTGCTCCAGGGCCATGGAGGAGCAGGTGCAGCAGGAGATGCCATCAGCCCAGCGCACAGGTCAGTCCTTGGGCATGAGGTTCTAGAGATGAGATCACGTCAGGCTTTTCCCAGGCTAGAGGAGGCCACTGGGACCTGTCAGGCTGCCCTCAGCTGCTCGTTCAGTCAAAGAGCATTTAGAGACGTCACTAATATCTCTTGGCAATGGTTTTCTACAGGAGACCTCCACCCCATGCAGGAGGGTGAAGTGCTCAACACGCGATACCAGGTGCTGCACAAGCTGGGATGCGGCGCCTTTGCCACGGTCTGGCTGTGCCAGGACATGAGGTGAGTGGCTGAGTGCTGTTCAGGGGGGTGGAAAGGGGTGGCTCCTCTTGCAGGAATAGCAGAGCATGGGAGCATGCCAGGCATCCCTGAGCACAGGGAAAACCTGACAGGAAGATCAGTGGGGTGCAACGAGCAGAGCTGGTCCCCAGAAATCAAAGAATGTAAATGAGGTGGGAATCAGCCCTTGTTCTGCATTTTCTGTTCTTGTTTGGACCCTGCAGTATCTGTGTTCTTTCTCCAGTCCCTTGCTGGTCCCTGGGGCAGCTGTGCTGCCAGATGCCAGCGGGAGGGATGCCCACGGGCCTGGCATGCTGAGGCTGCAGAAGGGCAGCACCTTCCCTGGGGAGCCCAGGGCTCACTGACTGGGAGAAAGGGAAGTGCTGCTCGTGAGGGCCACTGACGTGCGTTGGCTGACAACTGTGGTTCATTTCCCAGGAGGAAGAAACAGGTAGCTGTGAAGGTTCTGAAAAGCCGGGAGGGCTTTGCTGAGACTGCCCAGGATGAGGTTGCTCTCCTCCGCTGTGTAAGTACATTCTGTGGGTCTGTGCTTTGCTCCAGCAGATGACCGCTGAGTTCAGATTTGAGTGTCAGCCTCATCACCCCCTCTGCCTCCAGGTCTCAGTCCAAGGAGCTAGGTGGGGAATAGGGAAAAAAAAATGAAAGCTGGGGAATTCATAGGAATCACCCTGGTTCAGCACTGGCCTCCGAAACAGGTATCTTCTCCTTCCTCCATCATACTGGGACATGTTGGCTGTGCCCCACTTGCCTTATAGGACCATTTCTTTTATCTGAGACTGTAATCCAGCAAAAAGGAGGAATCTGCAGATTGATAAGGCAGATAATCAACAGAAGAATGTGGTAATGTTCTTAAGCAGGAGATGTGAGCATGTCTACTGTACCTGTGTCATTCACAGAGGAACGTCACTCAGAGGACATTGGTGTATCACAATACTGATACTGAAGTGAAAGGAAATATCTGCAATAGAAAAAAAAAAAAAAAAAAGGTACCAAAATACAATAAACATCTGAAGTCAGAAAGCTTCTTCTGGCCTCTGCTAATGGCGGTGGTAATTAGGTGTCTGTATCTGGGTTCAAGCAAGTTTTCTTCGAAGTTGGCTTGAACTGCTAGTTCTAGAAAGCTTGTGGTTACAATTCTTCAAGTTTGCTCAAATACAAAGTTACATCAGCTTCAGATGAGTAAAAGCTATTAAATTCTTCATTTTAAATTACACTGTGGCCTTTCTCTAACAGGTTTGAGAAAGGTTTAGTTAACACCTGTAAATCTGTAGGCCTTATCTAAAGGGAGATGAGCCAGATGCAGTGATGCAAGAGGAAGTACCAAGTGGCACTAATGTAATGTAATCATAGGGCTGCTTTTCTACACATCAGCACAACCCTCTGTAGAGAGCCTTACCCCGATTTATTATTAATTCTGAGGGACATGCCTGCCCATTCAGCAGCACACAGCTGATTCCCAAGGTTGTTCCCAACAGCACTGGGGGCTTAGTGCCTTCAGAGCTGCCAGGAGAGATGATCTGGTCTCTGCTTCCAGGACTGCTCACTTCTCTTGTGCCAGAACGAACCTTCTGGCACTGGTACAGGTGGATCTGATATCTGCAAAGTGAGCCAACCCAAACCCCTGGCAGTTGTGGCTGTGAAGAGAGAAAAAACCAGCACGAATTGCTGCACCAGGATAAGTGCTCTGGGAGAGCAAGCTCCTGGTGCTCCTTGTCACACAGGTGTGTGGTGCTGGGGGTGCTATAGCACCTGTGCCTGGAGGTTCACTCAACACAGTACCTGGGCCAACAGCAAATGTCCAGGTGGGTGTAAGGACAAGCTGAGCACAGAGTGCTGTTCCCACTGAATGCTCCCCTGGCCTGTTGCAGTTTCCAGCAGCAGATTTCTCAGGCCAAGGATCATGCTTGTGTGGGCAGGAATTCTCAGTGGATTTACCTTGAACCCTTGCAAGCCCCTGTGAGATTCAGTATCCACAGCTCCCTGTAAAAAGAAATGTCCTCAATAACCCATGTGCTGTGTGAAGAATCATCATTGCTTTGTTTTTGGACCTACTACATGTTGGGTTTGAAGACCCCTGGCTCTAGTACAAAAGATATGTTCACCCCTTCCACCACCCCTCTGTATCCTATAGATCACCGCAGTACCTGCTCACAGCCAACCCTTTTCCAGCACAAAGAAACCCCCTTCACTGGGTTCTTCCACATTGGAAACTGCTCTCTACCCTGATAAGAAAATAGCATTCAAGTGGCCAAAGACAGCCCCATCTCTGCCTCTCTGCAACCCCTCGAAGGAAATTGCTGAAGGGATGGTGTGAGGAAAAGGAAATAACAGCCATTGATGCTGGAAGCAGGGAGCTGTCTTCTTGGGGGAACCTCCTTCCAGCACAAGCAGGAGCATTTTCTGGGTCTGCCTGGAGAGAATAAGCAGCAGGAGATGTGCTAGATACTATCAGCAGGATTGGTGTGAGTTGTTTTGACACTGTGATGTTCCCACCTGGTCAACAGCAAGACAAAATATACAGCAACTTATTCCTGGTTTTTCTGATGTTGTTTTCATGGGATTTATCATGAAGTGGCAACTCCCAGAAGAGAAAGTCTGTCAGACAGGAAAAAACAGATGGAAGGTGTCCTTGTGCATATATATGTCTCTAATTGCAGCTTTCTTGGAATTGTCCCCTCCAGGTAAGCTGCATGAAGAAGAAGGATCTGGCAGGAGAAAACATCATCTGTTTGTTAGACGACTTCAGAATGATTGGAGAGGATGGTTTCCATATCCTTCTGTGGAGAGGGTTTTCTGGGCCAGCAAAGCCTGGGCTTGCCTTGGAGAGCCACAGGATGGTGTAAACCTGAGTGTTGTGCTGCCATGAGAAGGATGAGCAGGGCTGGAGCTGGAGCAGGGCACATGGGCGTGGCTGGAGGGGAGAGGCTGAATTAGGAGGGATTAGCTTTGATGAAAGGCAGAAGGTTGGTGGTAACACCTTTGCCGGTTAGTGAATCCCTAACTCTTTCCCACATGCATGCCTGGTATTTGAGCTGCTGGGTCCTTCCATTCGATGTCTGATGGGAAACTATACAGCCCAGGGACTACCCTTGCCTTTCGTAAAAAAGTCTTTACAGCAGGTGAGAATTTAGCTGCCATCATGCAAGAGGACCAAAGGGCTGTTGGCTGCGGGACATGCCACTGTTTTCCTCCCAAGGGGAAGGGTTTGAGTGTTACTGCCTAAGCCTGCAGCCTCCTCAGGTTTGGGAGGGAGTCGGGGCCACGAAGTGCCAACAGCCTGCAGATCTGCACCAGGGAGTCAGGGCTGCCACTTCTGTTCCCATCAGCTCAGTAATCATTGGGTTCTCTGCTGCTTGTAGAAGTAGCAGGGGACAAACAGCCTGCCATAGTTCTACTTCTTGTGGGCAAAACATCCTGCTGCCCTGAGAAGTCCCCTCTGGCAGTAACGCCAGACTGCTGGCATTTGCCTTGGCATCCAGCTGTGGGTTGCACTGTCAGCTCCAGCAGCTTTCTACCACTGAAGGCTGCTTAAGATCTCCCTCCCATCTTTACATGAATTTCTAAATTGTTGATTTGGCCATCTAGTTCTCTTTCCATGTTGAGGTCTCCCCATTGAGAGACGACTTTTCCTTCATCCCCTGTAAGGATGTGTTGTGCCTGTTTAAAAGATGGTGAAAACTGAGTTTCTTCAAGGCTGGCTCTGCTTAAGGAATGGGAAAATCTGAGTGAGGCCTCAGAATAGTTAAAATTACTTTTTGCCTCTAGTGCTGAGACTTATCAAAAGTCTGCATGTTTGCCAAGACGAAGATTTGCTACCCTGATTCCTGTGCCCTTCTAGGGACACTAAGAAAGAAAATTGCTTTCTCCTTCATCCGATTCTGTTGTAGCGTCTCTTTTCTCTAAAGAGGCTTCCACTAACACCTGAGTAAGTTACAAAAAAATCTAGTGGCATTACCTCTGTGCTCCATTTCACACTCAGGCTTTTGCTTGATACATTACCTGCTTTAACTGTAAAATCTCAGATCTGTTTTCACCCTCCAGATCAGCACTGGGGCAGTATTTACTTCTGATTCATTCCAGTTTAGTTATTTAAATCTTTCTCCACGTTTCACAGTTACCATTTAAGGCTGATATTTCCCTGGGGCTGGTGTTCATCCCAGAATAGAATTTGATAATACAGAGAATATTTACCAGTCCTTTATGACTGACCACAGTATTAAAAAACAAACCTAAATCTCGCCCTAGTCTTTTCTCTGTTATTGATTTCTGATAGTGACTGTTCATCTCTGGTAGGTGTTGTTTATCTCTCCCCTGTGACAGGCCAGTCTCTCCTTGCTGCATCACAAGCTGTTCTTTCCCTACATGGCTCCCCTGCAGGGCCCCAAAGTTCTCTCTCTGCACTCACTCATGGTCTCTCCCCCTCCTGGGTTATTCTGTGTCTTCTTCTTCTTTCCTCTTATGACGGAACACCCTCCCATGACATGTCACTGTCATTCAAATGGAAGTTGGGGGCTGGTTATAATCAGTGGGAAGGCACAGAGGTCCCAGGACACAACAGCCATACCAAGAATGTTTTTTCAGGAGAAAGTTCAGCTTTGTAATCATAATGCCTCCTCATAGCCCCATCCTCTTCCCACCTCCCTGGACTTGCCCATCTGTGCTGATATCGGTGGATTGTCACGCTGCCTTTTGCTGTGTGTCACCCCAAACAGCCCTTTCCTCACTGGGTTGTCCAGGCCTGCACTTGTTCCTGGGGCTCTGCTGCTGTGTGGGGTGATGAAACCCTTGTGCCTGCTCCCAAAGACCACCACAACAGGAAACCATTTACTGCCAATAGTTACCATCAATCCCTGACTTGCACTCCTGTTGTGCCTCCCCGCTCTGGCAGCTGCTGGGGACCCTCTCAGGGCTGGTGTGACAGTGCTGCCTCATTGCCCAGGTGCTGGCAGGGCTGCACTTCCTGCACAAGTGCTGCCGCATCATCCACGCGGACATCAAACCGGAGAACATCCTGCTGTATGGATGCAGCAAAAGGCTCCAAAGGTTTCTCGTGGACACACTCGACTGCGACCAGGGAACAGAAGTGAGGCTAGAAGGAGCAGGTGAGCACTCCAGGGCTTTATTAACAAGAAAACCGACTTAGGTGTTTATTGTCGGGAGAGAAATGATAGGCAGCAGGTATAGATACCTTAGGAAAGGTTCACATCTCCTGCAACAGCCAGTACAAAACATCATAGCCAGCTTATGCTGCTGAAAGGCCTCTCCTTTCTCTGCTTAACACAAACCAGGCTGGGCTCAAGGCACCTACAGAAATGGGGTCCCGCAGGTGGGTTTGTGTGAAGGACAACTACAGGTCACAGATACCTTTTAACAGCCACACCATGTCCTCGGAGCTCACTCGCAGGGCTTTAGGTACAGGACAGTTCCACACGTCTGATGTTTTCAGCTACTGAAAGGTTTACATACAAAATGGCTTGATTAGAAAGATGTATGACACTCCTACTCTTTATTTCCCTCACTTCTGAGGTTTGTGGGAGACTTGTATGTGCTGCTAATCTTCAAGGCCTTCTGAGACATAATTTATTTGCACAAAATGGTGTGAATATTGAATAAGATGTAGAGCTGGAGAGTTTCTCGACAGATTATCTCATCTCCCAGCAGTGAGACCTTTCATATATCCTTGCACTGTGTTCTGTGAGCATTTCTCCCATAACAGTGTTGTTTTGCCTCTCAAACTCTGGGGCAATCAGGGAATGCTAAATTAGTGACCAAGTCTTTTGCTCAGAGCAGAAAAGCACAATATTAAGCACAGGCTGACAGCTCACTGTAAGGCACTAAACCAGGAATTACCTTTTTCTGGGATCATTTGGAAGCATAGCCTTCATATTGCTTGCCAAGCAGACTGTACCCAGGGTCTGTGACAGCCAGGGTTGCTGAAGGCTGAGGAGAAACTACAGATGTTTTGGTTCTGACTGCTGCTCTCCCCTGAGCCCACAGTAATTTAACCTTGGTGACAGAGGAACCTTGCAGCAGGGCAGGAGCATATGGTCACACTGTTCCACTCCAAGCTACTGTTCTCCCAAACATTCTCTTACGATTTTAGTAGATACCAGGTCTTCTTTTGTGTTCCTTCAAAAAAACAGGAGGGCATTTGATTTATTATAAAAAATATTTTGGACCTTTTAGGCCAAGAAACTTTAAGGGAAGATAGACATGCCTCTCCTGTGGTAAGTGCTGTGTACTTGCTGGTTCAGAAAGACCTGATTTTTTTTCTCTTTTCCATCTAGAAGGTGATCTTGGTAATCAGTTGGAAGAATCCGATTTGATGAGCATAGAGGTGAAAATTGCAGATCTAGGAAGCGCATGCTGGACAGTGAGTCTGCTCCGGGTCTCAATCCCATGACAATATGGGTTGCTGTGTGCTTCTTTCCATCCCATGCTGTGCGTTTGTCTGTCCCTTTACAGCTGAAAAGCTATTTCAGAGATGCTGATATTTGGGGGGTGTTATGTTTGGCACTCTCAGCTCCAAGCTGTGCACGGTCTTCCTGAGACACTGTCAGCTTTGGATGTTTCTCCAGCTTGAAGTTAGTGCCTACAATTAGAAATTTAAAACTATGTTTGGTGTGAAATGGTGGGAGGTAGACTCCCACTGGTGTCAGCAGGAAGGTGCTGGCCATGCCCTGTGCTGGGCTGAGAACATGGCATTCATTTGTGTCCCCAATGTCCTGTCGCTGCACAAGAAGCTTGTGACCACCAGCATTGCTGCGACTGGTTTAGGGACACCAGCCATAGCAGGTTTGTTTCTGTTTTAGTACAAGCCTTTTTCCAAGGAGATACAGACCCAGCCATACCGTGCCCTGGAAGTGCTTCTTGGATTAGACTACGGCACTCCTGCGGATATCTGGAGTACAGCCTGCCTGGTAAGACAGGGGACAACACTGTGTGTGTAGGGAAGCTGACAGGCATTAGCTGGCCCGGGCAGCACGTCCCTAGCATCCGCCTATTTATGTACAGAAAGCTTCCTTTCTGAGAAGGCAAAAGGGGCTGTTGGCACTCATTCGCTTTAGGGCAAAAGTCTGCTGCTGGTACAACCCCCTCCTAATTTAGTTTAAACTCTAAAGCAATTCACACTCCATCTAGATTAGCTCAGAGACTTGCCTGCATCAGGCAGATACTGCTTTTCACCCTGTCAGAGGTAAAGGTGTTGTTTAACTGTGGTAGAGATCAAGCCAATGTGAGTATTTCCACATTTTAGGATCAGTTTTGTGTGATAAAGAGGGCAACTGGTACTATCAGTTAGTGGGCAAGGAAAACTCCAAGACAATTAGTGAATTAACAGTGCTACTCCCTTTCTAGGCATTTGAAATGGCAACTGGGGAGTGTCTATTTGATCCTCAACCTGGGAAATACTTCTCCAGAGATGATGGTACGACTCCATGAGTTTTATTCATTTCACTGACTGAAGTGTTACAGTCTGTATCTAAATTTTTTCTCCCCTCCCTCCCTCTAGATCATGTTGCTCGTATTATTGAACTTTTGGGAAGAATTCCTCCTCAGATTGTTTTCTCATGGAACAAGTCAACAAAATTTTTCAGCAGGCCAGGTAAGAACTGGCATAAGGAAGTTTATGTTAAAAATCACTGCAGATCTCTGACACACTCCTACTCAGCTCATGCTGAACTCCCCCAAAAGTTACTCACACAATGCAGGCTACAAGCAGGGATGGAACACTAATGGAAATTTCATAAAGAACAGTAATACTCCCTGCCCTGCCTATCTTTGCAATCTGTGAGCATTCCAGGGATGAATGCAAAATCCTGAAAAATGGTCATAGCAAACACCCAAAGGGAAAGTATTTCCATTCTTTCTCCTTTGAATTTGGATAAAATGGAAATACAGACAGGAAACAGTTCCATGCCAGGAAGGCCAAAGAGTGCGTAACAGGCTGGTTTTCACTTGCTCACTGGCAGAGAACAATGATGACCAGGAATGGGGCACTCATATCCTTCCAATGTGGCTGCTATATTTAGTCTTCTGACCCAACTGTAACATCTCTCCTGTTTTATTCTCCCCAGTTCCTTTCCCTTTGATTCATGAGTCTTGAAACCCTTCTTTGACCACAAGGCATCACATGACTCCACCCTTCTGCAATTTGGCCTATCATCCTCTGCTTTCATGCTTACCAGGCTACCCACAGTTCATTCAGTGCTTAGTACTGAATGCTGGAATGTAACAAGCACCTCCCTACACATCCACATCCTCTGCTCACACTTGTCTCCTATGGTGCTTAACAGAAATGAGTCAAAACTAGTTCTACACTCACGCTCCCTGTGAACCAACCTGGCCTGACCACACTTGCCTAACTGGAATCACTGTATTTACACCATGCACTCCTCAGGACGAGGGTTGGTTCCTGCTCAGTCGTACACTCTGCTGGGCCCCACAGAGCTGGCTGGCACAGAAATTCAACAAAAGTGTCTCGAGAGACGTGACACCGAAATAGCATGATGCATCCGGGTCCCGGTGGGCAGGTACAGGGTACAAGCAGCAATGGCTCTGGCATGGTTATTATAGGAACACTTTGGGCACTCTTGGCACATTCTCAGCAAAGGAAAGTACTCAGGAAGAGGGAGAGTCCGAACACTAGCTTGGAAAAGTGGTGTCTGAGAAGCACGCGACAGCCAAGCCTGCAAGGAGGAGCACAGGTGGAGCTTACAGAGATAATTCCGAGAAGGCGGCAAAGCTCTTTCAGGATGCTTTGGGTTAATTCTAAAGCGAGGCGCGGCAGCCTCAGCACTGCAGGTGTGATTGAGGCGCTGTGCCACGCTGTTTCTGCCAGGCGCTCTCCTGCGGCTCTCCCGGCTCTTCCCCCGTAGCCTCCCCAGCATCCTGGCAGACCGGCACGGCTGGACACAGCGGGAAGCGGCCGCCTTCGCCGCCTTCCTTCTGCCCGCGCTGCACTACGCGCCCGAGCGCCGCGCCAGCGCCGCGCAGAGCCTGCGGCACGCTTGGATCGCCGCACCGTGACCCGACCCGGCTGCCCCGCCTGGCGGCTCCGCGGGACCCGCCGCAGCGACCGCACCGCCCTCCCGCGGGGGCGGCGGGGCCGGCCGCCCGCTCGCAATCCCCGTGCCAAGCGACCCCGTCGCGGGGCAGCGGCCGCGCAGCCTCCGGCGTCGTGATCCCGCGGCTCCCTCCGCGTCCGGGTTCCACTTCCTTCCTCCCGCGCCCCTGCAGCGCCTGCGGACCGCACGCATCGCTCACTGCGAGCAGAGGCGGGCACCGGAACCGGGCGGAGCCCCTCGGCCGAGCGCGGGCACCGAGTGCCGCAGGGCCCCTCCTGCCCGGCTCGGCCGCCCCTCCTACCGCGGAGGGGGCGTCCCCGCGCCTCGCTGCCCCGCGGCCTTTGTTCGGGGCTCCAGAGACGGGGACCGGCCAGCTGCGGGAGCGTCGGCCCCGCCGGCCCGGCCCGAGGAGGGGCGGTCTCATCTCGGCCCCGGACGGTCCCGCCGGGACCCCGTGAGGAGACCCCCGGCCCAGCCCCCCTCCCCCTCAAACCCGCGCGCGCGGACGTGCCGCGCGGCAGGCCCCGCGCGCCCTCCGCCGCGCAGGCGCCCTGGGCCCCCTCCGCCCAGGCCTCCCGGCCGCCCCCCGCACCGCCCCTTCGTTCTGCCACGTGTCCCGACGCGGGAGTCGCCCCGCGCCGAGCGATCGCGCCCCGCCGGCCCCGCCCCTCGGCACGTAGCGCGGCTCGCCCGGCGGGCGCTGCCGCAGCCCGCCCGCCCCGCTCCGCGTCGACGCTGCCGGCGGCCGCCTCCCTCCTCTCCGCGCCGAGTGGCGGGGCCGCGCGCCAATGGAGCGCCGCGATCGTGGGGCGCGCGGCGGGGCGGGCGCGTGGAGCCCAATGAGGCGGCGGCGAGGGCGGGGCCGAGAGGCGAGGTCGCCAATGGCGAAGGCGGGGGGCGGGGCCGTGGGGGCGGTGGGCTCCCCGGCGGGGCGGGACGCGGCGGCGTGACAGCCAACGGGGAGCGGGGTGGGCGTGCCCGGGGCGCCCCTGGCGCCGGCGCCGGGGATCCCCGTGTACCCAGTGCCGTTTCCGCCCGGCCCGGGGAGAAGCCGCCGCCGCCGCCGGGGGAGGGGCCGCCGCCGCCGCGGCCGAGCGCTCGCTCTCGCCGGCTGCCCGGGACACGCCGTGGCGCCGAGCCGGGCCTGGTGCCGCGCAGGGGCCCGGGGAACGGGCCGGCCAGGTAGGCGCGGGCAGGCGGGAACCGGCCGTACCTGGCGGCGGTAGGGAACGCCGGGGCGGGCGGCTGGGCGGACGGCCGCGGGAGGCTCCCGGCGCGGCCCGCGGTTTGACGCTGCGCTCTGCGCTGCCTTGGCAGCCCGGTCGGCAGCGTCCCGCCGTGCCCCCGGAGGCCCGGCCCGAGCTGACCCGGTCCGGCGCGATGTGCGAGCATCATGGCGGGCCCGGCGGTGCGCGGGCTCGGGACGCTGGTGGCCGGTGCAGTGCCAGGGCCGGAGTTGGGGCTGGAGCGGCCGCGGGTCTTTGCCGGGGAAGCCCCGCTGCAGCCCGGCCTTCTCCGCGCCCCCCGTGTCCCCGCATTGTCCCGAGGGGCCGCGGGGGTCGTTGTCCGGCTCGGGGCAGTCTCCGGGCCATGGCTGCCCGCCCCGAACCGCCGGCCCCCTCCAGGCCTCGGGGGAGGCGGTGTTTGACCTGCATTTTCTGCTTTCTCATGGTGCCCGTGCGGCGCCTTCCTCCGTAAGCCCCGCTCCCGGCGCCGGTGGCTGCAGCGCGGATCCTCCCGCATTTCCTCGCCCGTCACCGCGGCCGCCGCCGCCGCAGGGGGGGGTTCCCCGCCGCGCTGCCCGCCCCCCGGCCCCGCTCCGACCCCCGGCGGCTCCGGCAAGGTCACCGTCGACCGGCGGCTCGTCCTTGGATGCCGGTGACCGGAGTTCACCGCCGGGCCGGGTGGGGAAGCGGCGCCGGGCAGCGTCTCGCCGTCCCGGGGGAGAGAGAGAGGCGAGGCCGCGTGTGGCCCTGTGGAAGCGGGGAAATGGGTGTAACAGCGAGGAGGGGTTCGCAGCCCCTTCCTGGCCGTGTCCTCGGGTTCCTCTGACACCAGCTGAGATCCTGGGTGTGCTGTTGGGGAGTAAGAGGGTGTTCTGCGGGGCTGGAGAGGTCACGGGGTGCTGCAGGGCTCCTGTGGCTGCTGCGGGCTCGGGCCATGATGTAATGAGAACGCTGGGGGTACGGCGGGGACGAATCCCTCTCCTTGGGTGAGGGAAGAACTTGATGTTGATGTCTGATGGTGTACTGGTACGTTATGGATTTCAGGCAGTTGCCCCCACCCTGACTGGGTGTTGCTGCCAGAATCTAAATCGAAAAAAGGAATTTCTTATTTTTTTCAATAATCGGAGATTCCTCTTTTCACTTGTATAGGAAATACTAGGATTTCTTTTTTTCTGCTTCTTGTGGTTGACCCAGGAAGTCATCTTGCTGCCAGCATTCAGGGTTGGTTTTGTTGTTTTTTTTTTGCTGTAGAGGTGCAGGGAGGAGGGTGTTGCTGTGCTCTGGATCCTGTGGGTAAGCGTTGAAGGCAGTGACAGCAGCTGCTGTTGGCTCTGGAGCTCTGGTTGCTATGAGAGAAGCTTCACTAGACTTGGCTGCTATCTCCAGGGAAGGACAGCAGAGCAGCCTCCATTAGTGTGGTGATAGAGGGATGCCTGGCTCATGTTGAGCAAAAGACTTTACTTTTTGGGCTGTTTCCACAGGCCTAAAGCAGGAGCCGGGGTGTGTTTTGGTCCTATGGGACAAAAATGTCCAAGATGGGTTTCATCACTGTTCTTGAGTTAATATAATTGCATTAAAGTGTGGGTTGGAAGCCCCAAGTTACCCTTTCCACATATTTTGGTCTGTGTGAAAAGTAGGGCAGCAAGAATTGATATGATCTTCCTGTGAAGTGAAGGCTGCAGTTGTGTCTTTTTTGAACTCCAGTCTCCTTCCCAGCCAGTAACAGAGCCAGATGCTTTTCTTATTGTTTGTATGTCTCCTTCCTCCCCTTCCAGCGCCTGGGCCCCACTTGCCTTATTGACTGGAATTTCTGCTGTGTGCAGTGGGTGTGTGCAGCAGACACCAGCCTGCTAGTGCTGAGGAGGGATTTTCCATTCACAGACCAGGGAACTGTCAAAATAAAGTCCCGACTCAACTTTGGGACTGGAAACAAAGTGGGGAGAGGAGTTTCCCTCTGTTGCAGAGTACAATTTATTCTCTGAGCTTCTTATTTGCTTGTATGTCAAAATGTGCAGGAAATGTTGCTCTGCTGTGGAATAGGGAGGTAAAACTCCTGTGGATAAATGGGAAAGATTCCTCCCTTTTGGCTGACTCAAATGCTTGAAGGAACAGTTTGCAGGAGGCCATTTTTGACGTGACTCTGTATTGTGGAATCTGCCAGCTCCCATCCACACTCTGTCTGCCTGACTGCAATAGCTTCCTTTTTTTTTTTTTTTTTTTAAAGGAAGAATGAGTGCCTTTCTTATCTGCTTAACTAACCATTTGGCACTGGCCCCTGTCTGTATGGTGTTGTGCTGTAGAGTTGGAGCTATCAGCATATTCCAGTTCGTTTGTTAGAGATGAAACTGTTAGTTGAGGTATGCAGCATGTGAATGCATTAGCGTTAGAAAACGCTGCCATCTTTGTAAACTAACACCTATCATGGGGAGCCCCTTGCTCTGGCCTGAGTTACCCGACTCAGAATTACTACGAGCTCAAAGCAAAAAATTCCAGGACCAGAATAATGTGAGAGAGATTAAAATATGCCCGTAAATCCGCTTGACTGGCAGCAATCATGTGGTAGATGCCAAACTGTTAGTAGCTTTTATTTGAGGATCTGTAGCACCCAAACTGCCTCCCAAGGTGGGGTCAGCAACTTTTAACCCCCCCCAAAGCACATCAGTCTCTGAGGATGGGGGTGTCATCTGCTGCCTAATCTGGAGTGACATGACACCGGTACTGAACTCTGAATTTTGTGGGTATGAAAACTGCTCCTTGTTTTAATGAAATACAGAAAGTGATCTTCGTGGCCCCTTAGTCTTTGTTTACAGTCTCTCTGTAGGTTGTTTACTGTCTCTCTGTAGGTTATAATGGGGAATTGGTCCATTGCCTCACATTCTGTTGGATAACTGGCACTGCTTTGACAAGGCCCTGGCTCTTCATTTTACTGTCAAATCCCAAGTGACCTGAAAGTAATATTCCTTAGCTAATGTTGTCTGATACTTCCCTACTGCAAGGTGGGGTGATGAAATCCCATGTACATTTAAATTTTGAGCCTCAGTTACTGTGAGATTTTTAAACTAATAGGTCAAAGTTGAAAAAAACACAGGAAAGGGATGGCAATGAACTGGAATTCCAGACTATGCAAAAGTTATGCTCTTTTTTTTTCTGGAGGGAGAAAACCCAACCAGGAATCATTGTTTTAAATTTTCCAAATGTTCCTTGAAGTAAAAAAAACCAAAACATTTTTAATTCAGAGTTCCAGGTGCAAAGTGTGAAAGGGAGATCTACACATGTGATGTCCCATATATGTAATTTATTCACCTGTCCAGTCTATGCTTTCTCCCATTTTGGATGATCAGACTTTTACAAACTTGTGTTGAATGATGTGATGAGATAAAATGTTTCTATCTATTCTGGCCATATTAAAACAAACATAATGACTGTTCAGAGGTTTGAAAATTCAAAAATCATTGTTCTCATGACATTATTGCCGTATTACAAAAGCACATTTGTGTTTTTACTCTGGTGCCGCTTGTGTGTGTAATTCTGAATTTTTGCCAGTGAAATGCTGTGTTGTGTGCAGTGTATGAGAAAGATTGCAATAGGCAAAGTGTTCTTTATGCGTACAAGATGTAGTAGCAGTGCTTGAGTTGAAATGTTTAACATGCTTAAGTGTACAGATGCATGTGAGCTGTTAAGTCTCAGTTGCCCCTATAAAACTTAAGCTGCTATTTGATTTTAAAATAAAAATTTTGTTGTGTTTTACTTGTCTATTTAGTTGTTGTTTTTTTTTCCCCTTCCAAATTAAAAGAAAAATTGCTATGGATATTACAGCTGTTACAGATTCTACAGCCAGTCTTTGGCTCCCGTGACTGACTTGTGGGAATTTAGTGCACAGTAAGTTTGCACTTGCATTGTCAGGGACGGGATTGTGTAAATCTGGCTTAACCTAAACCTTTTGCTTATTTTGATCATGGAAAAAGCCCCAGACCATAATGCAGCAAGAGTTCAGTATTATAAAACTGGGAGCTGAGATTTTTTCCCCACTTTTTCCTTTTAATTCCTTATTGAAATTGCTTGGGGGGGACCATGATTAGGGTGTTTTACTTTTTTTTTTCCCCCACGGGATTTGCTGTTTTGGTGGCAATTTTCCAGTATTCCTGTGGCAAATCAGCCGAGCTGCAGCCCCTGTCCCTGCTGAGCAGGGAGAATGTGCAGTGCTCCAGGCCTCCCCGCTGAGCTCACGCAGGGGTGGGACTTGCTAAGCTGCTGAAATCGCAGCTAATGCCCACTGAGCATGCTGAGGAACAGTTTTTCAACTGCTCCTAGTTTATTTTTTTTTTTTCTATAATTAGCAAAGATGCTCTTTGTCGTGAAGGATGATCTACAGGACAAATCAGGAGGTTCTGGTTCATCGTCCCCCTTGCCCCCACCCGAGCCAGTGGTGAAGTAGTATTTTCCTGTAATAAAAATAGCTAAAGGGATTTTTCCCTCTCTTCAACTGATGAGTCTGAACTTGAAGAGCTGTAGCCCAAAGAAAAAGAAAATCTTCAGCAAATAATAGTCTCAATTCTAGTTTTTGTTGCCACAGCTCCTATAGGACCATCAATATAGGAGCTCCCATTTCATTTAAATTGTAAATCTGCATCATTCTGATCCTTAAATCTAATTTAAATGCTGAAACAAGTAGAAGAAACAAACTATATTTAAAATAATATACTTGAGAAAGAAAGTATTTCTTGGTGAGTTTTATATTCCTTCTGCCAAACATGCACAAACCCCCATTATTTTAATGAGCAATATGGGAAATATTCAGCAAAGTGTACTGATGTACTCAGACTTAAAGGTGGAAAAATGTGGGAGGATTTGTCAGCAGTTGAGTGGCAAGCTTTTACTGGAGCAGGAGAAGTAATTTCTTTTGTGGTGAGGAATCTAATAGTCCCACATTCACCAAACATTAAGAAAAAAGGGATGGAGAGAGAGGAACGTAGAAGAGTGGCATTGAGAAATGGTCAGGAATTTGACTTTTAGAGTGAAGTTCAGAAATGATCTGTTGTTTATGCTAAAGTGTAATCCTTATAAACTTGATAACGTAGACAGGTCTTGCATTCCTCCCTGAGGGTCACGGAAGGGCTAAGTTTAGCAAAGAGGAGGTATCCCAAACACTCAGATCTATCTAGTTTTCAAGGCAGCAAATTTTTCTGTTTTCATCCTGTTCTAAACAAGCCTAGTTTGTTGGGGTTTTTTTTCCACTTACAAGCAGCCTTTTGAGGCAGAATGTGAGTTAGCTTTAAAACCAAAATGCCCTAAAATATTTCAAAGTAATTTCATAGTAGAAAGGTCACAGTGCTTTTGATGTGTTCATATTTAGAGCATGATTACAATTGCAATCATACACATTGACAAGAAAATATTGTCTGGATTTGGTAGCTGCTCATTTAGTGACTCAGGCCTATTCCTGTTGTCCTCACAAAACTCATACCAGGGTTTTCTTCTGCAGCCTTGCTGATTTACAGGATAAAATGTTTTCAGTGACTGTGCCAGCACTGGAAAAGCATTTGAAGTTCTTTCTGATACTTTCTTTCTTTCTTGACTTTAAAGCAAGAAATTTGAAATGCAACTTGTTTTTGGGAAGGCCTGTGTGACCCTGCCACCAAACTTTTTAACAGAACATGCCTGCTGCTACTGATTCAGTAAAGGGGAAAAAAAAAAAAAAAAAAAAAAAAAAAAGAGGCTGCAGCTTGGAGTTTTAGTTTGTTGGCATCAGATTATGTGGCCTCTTGGTTTTGCATGACTTTGAATCATGAAAATAAGCGGCAGAGAATTTTTGAGGATTATGTTGATGGTCATCATATTTGGATAAGGAAGCCCACATAAGACAGTATTGCTAACACTGCAGGACAGAAAGTTGTTTCTTGCTTCTGAGAGCAGAATATGGGAGGTGCAGACGTTATAGCTGGTGGAAGAATGGGACTAGGAAGACTGAAACTTCTCATCACAGCTCCAGGTAGCGCAGAAGATGGGAACAGAGGCATATTTTTCAGTGTGGTCGTGTTTCCCAGGGCTGCCTCTGCCCAAATTCCTTCTTTCTGGGAATGCTTTAAGTCAGATTTTAGGACTGGAACTCCTACAGGATGCTGGTGTGGAAACTGCTGCCAAGGAGCAGTTCTCAACTGTTTTTATGGGAGAGAGTGAGGAGGTGAGAACGTATCCTTGCTTGCAGGCAGGAAGGAGTACACTGGGAAAAGTTTGAGAACCAGTGATTTGGGAAACTGAAGTGCCCTGCGGGTTCAACATGGAGCCCTTAAAATAGCATGCCTCAACCTGAGCTGCACTATCAATTTATAGATACCTGGAAGAGTACACAATCCTTTTGCATTTGTGTGGCCTTTAACTAAAGACATTAAAACATTATTTGCTGTGTTTCAGTGGCACTGAATTGAAATAACTTACAATGTTACGAGAATGCTTTCAGTAATGCGGCTGTAGATTAACTTTCGCTACAGCAAAGATCTAGAAGCTTCCTGTAGAAATGCATCTAAAGTGAACCTTTGAAGAAAAGATGGCTGCTTGATTGAGTTAAGTAGGCTCTGTTTGACTGTAGAGGAGGCTGGCTTGCTGGTTCAGAGTTCTTTTGTGCTTTTATGAGCTTAAGGATGTTGGGGTTCAAGATGGCTTGGAAGTTAAGAGGGAACAAAGATAGTTGCAGGGTGAAAGTCAGGTTCTGAGCTTTTCACAAACTCGCTTTGTTGTGCAGTTCTTCTGACTTCCACCTCAGGGTTTGCTTGTATATGGAAATTTGTGTGTTAAACTGGAATGGGTGTTTGTGACGCACAGTATATTTGCTGTACAGCTTTGTGCAGGTTTTTGGTGCACAATAGTGTTCGATGGAAGTTCAGGCTTACAGCCCTATTCTTCCCAGTGTCATTTTTGCCTCTGTTCTGGCCCATGCCTGCCCCAGTAGTGAACTATTCAGGAAGACTACCATTCAGAAAACAAGTGCATTTCATTTTTGAAAGGGAGAGTTTTCTTCTGCCTTCTGCCTGAACTGCTTGACTGTAGGGTCAGGTTAGCACCAGTGCAGGGAGGGCTGGGGAGGCTGCACTGAAGTCGTGCCAGCTGAAGTCAGCTTGAAACTATTGCAGAACTGCACCCTGCGAGTGAGGTTACTCCGGGTGAAGTTACACGAGACAGCTGAGCATATCCAACTGCTCTGCTGCTGAATGGGGGAAGTTTTGTTCCCCCTTGCTCTCTCACCCAACGGGGAGTTCTGCCTTTTTTGTTTGCCAGCTCTGGTTCCTGCTGGATTCCTTTTCTGAACTCCTCCAGCTTGCTAACCCAGCAGAAAGCTGTGTTGGGGTTATTTTATGTTTTGAGTTTTACTGGATTATTTTTTTTTGCCAAGATAGTGCACTAAACTGGCTCACTGAGACATTTGTCAGGCATCCAGAGCCCTCACAAAATAAATAGGAGAGAGCATATGGGTGGAAGTGCAGAGGATGTGGTGGGGACCGGAGAAGGGGAACAGGGTCTCTGCCTTTCGGTGCCACACCCAGTGCGGCCAGCTCAGGCTGTCCCCTGTAACTTCACACTCCTCTGAAAGGAGAGTGAGCCACCATCCACACTGCATGCTGACAAACCTGTGCCAGTCTGTGAGTTTGTGCCCTTGATCACTGTGTGTGGAATGGTTTATTTGGACAAACCCTTAGTTCCCTGCTTGAAAATTTGTGATGTAGTCTTGCCTTCATCTGTTTTTGTTTGTTTGAGAAGCTGGTCAGATGTGAGTTTTAATGTAGCCTTGATCGGTGATGGTGAAATGTTACAGCCTAAGCTTGGTGCTTAACAGCAAAATCTTATAGGTATACTTTTGTAGAAAGTCAATACAGCTAAAAGCTGGAGTGATGGCTCATTTTGGAAGATGGCAAAAAGTTAGTTAGTATAAAAATATTACTAATCTCTGTAAGTAAATGCACCACACAATATTTCTTACTTTTTTTTTAACTTGGTAATTAGAAAGTCTTTGTTTTGTATTTACTTGCCAGTTGTTATGGGTAATGAAATACCAAGGTGTGCAGAAAATTATGAATTACTGAAGATACACTGTCAAATGTATAAAAAAGATCATGGAATGAATTCCATATAATTTCACTGAAAATATATATAGTATGACTGGAGCAACACAAAAATATAATTCAGCCAAGGCCAGTTGCAGCAGAAACTTCAATCCTATTTCTTTAATATGGAAAACTTGGTTATAGCAAATTTGAAGTAAAGCAATTGCCTGTGCACTGCAGATCCTGTTGTGTGCTGCTCTGTCTGCTCACTGTGAGCTGAGGCTTTGTCTCATACCTAGTGAGACTACTTCGTCTAACAGAACTTGAGGCAGCATTTTGGCTGTTTGTGTTTGAATAAAGGTATTTAAATGTTAGCATGTCATGACATCTCTGAACACATACTGCTGTGCAAAAGAGATTCATGATGGGTGTGAGCAGTATGTCTCATAAGCAAGAAATCTCATCTGTTGCAAGGATAATTTTTATTTAATGAAAACATTTGCAAATAGCCCCAAATCGCTCACTTTGCCATAAGGGAACCAAGTAGAGCGTATGTGCTGTGTTACCTTTACGGCCAACAGCAGACTTTTTGCAGTGTGGCAGCTGAATGTCCAGGTGAGCACTGGGGTGATGTGTACAGACACCTCTGGGGACTCCATCTGAATGCTTGTGTGTGCTCCCCCCCCCGCCTATGCCCCAGGATAAGGACTCGGGGTTGGAATACATTGTTTATCTGTGACAGTGGCTGGGCAGGAGGTGGAAAGTTACGCCAGGACGTTGCATTTTGGGGTATGCCATCCCAATTCTGTCTCCTTAGATATGTCACTTATCAGTAGGAAGACCTATGCTGAGGTTAAAGCTGTGACCTGTGAGATTTGCAAAGGGAATACCTTAGCTCTACCCTGCAGTGGTACTGTTTGGAGGGGCTGTTTCTTGCATGCCCTGCCTGAGATAGGAGGCACTTGGATGCCCAAGTCCAGGCTGTTGGCATTCTTTTCACACCTATGGAAATCACCATTAGTGCTGCTAAGAGTGGTGCTTGTTAGCTTTCCTGCTTAGTTCCTGAAACACTTGTGGGTCACTCAGTTAAGAAGCTGAGCACAGAAGTGTGTGTATCTGACAACATAGTTTGATCTCCAGTGGATTCTCTTTGGCCACTGCAGGTTCAGAGTATCCTTTATGAAATGTTCAGGTACAGAATTTGTAAGAAGATGAAAAACTCAGAAACTGGGAAAAGACTTTCCCCACAAGCTGCCATGGAACAACATGAATTGAAATTGAGGTGTCACAGTTCCTGTTTCCTCCTCCTGCATTTCTAAGTCTTACATGCACAGACAGCAGTAGTAAATTAATAAACAATAATGCACTAGCACGTCCTAAAAGTGAGGCTATGCATGGAAACTTGCAGTCATTAGTTAAGCCTCTCTAGGGTGCGGATTGGGACTGTCAGCTTGAAACTGGTCAGCAGAAATCTTTTGAATCACACGTGGAAAGAGGATCTCAGGGAGAATGAAATGGGATGTCCAAATGTTGATGTAAGTTCTAGGGTTTTTGCAGAACTGTATGAAAGTGTAACCAGAATCCTCTTTGTGAAATCCTTTGCTTGAAAAATCCTTTTTTGAAAGTGTTGCACAGCAGACATGGATGGGGAGCAGGCCATCCTCTTAAGCAAAGTTTGTAGCTTTCCGTTGCTCTTCCAGTGTCAGAGTTTAGGCATCATTCCTTTTTCTGAGTAATAGTGAAGCAGTCTGTTCCCATGAGAGTCACTGGGCTGGGGCAATACTTGAAAGGAATTCTAAAATGTTCAGCTTTACATGAAAAGAAGGCTGTGAAGGAGGGAAAAAGTGGCCTTGACACATATTTTAAAAATGATGGAAACTTTTTGCTGAAGTTGTTGAGAGACGGTTGTTACTGAAATGGTACATGAGTTTAAAATGCAGAAATTCATCTTGAAGAATGGAACTTTCTACGAAATTCTGTTAATGCTGAAAAGGTATAATTTAGCTTAGGTTAAAATCTCTGCGGTTATACTGACCATTGCTGATTTTTCGAGTCTGCTGCTTTTCTCCCAGGATGGGTGTGTGGGTCCTTAGCTTTTACTGACCAGGAATAAAATATGTGAAATGACCAGTGTCTGAATTTTTTTTCAGGTGCTTTCTGCCCTCTGAAAGTTCAAGATAAAATGCTGGCAAGATGATACATCCCCACTCCTGTTCTGCTTAGAGATAGATATAGCCCTGGCTTTCATGTGTAGAAACACTGAATGTGACATCTCAGGAGTGGTATTTTGATTTTATTGATAAAAATATTAAGGCACAAAAAAGAAATTGGCTTGCATAGGATATCTTACAGGCAATGTGGAGGTACAACATGTTTAATTTGAGGATTTTTTTGGCTTCTGGTCTAGTGGTGCAAATTGCAGTTTTAGGTGGCTCTCTCACCCATGCCAGTCATCACCTCTGCCTACATGGCCATGTTCTGTAGTGTTGTGTTCCTTCTCTATGTATCTTCAGTTTCTTTCAGTAAAGCTGTCGGTGGTTTTAATACTGCTGTTAGTATGTGTGGTGGGGAGTGCATTACCCTAGTGGATACAGGTGAAAACATCTGTATGAGCTGATGATGGGGAAGCATGGCAGTATGAGCCAGGGTGTTTTCCCTGCCTGTTTTCATTACCTTTGTAATGCTCCAAGGTAGTTTGGGTTATGAACAATGCTGCTACTGATTTGTAGCCACAGGACTGATAAGCTATATAAAAAGGCCTTCAGAATACTTTGGCAAACTGTGTTTGGATGTCTAGTGTGCACAAAGTCTATCTGCATTATTCAGGAAGATAATTCCTGTCTGTGCTGTTTTCCTTCTGTATTGAGATCATTCTCCTATCCAACTGTTACCCAGCTGAGGTCTCAGTAGTTCTCAGTTTTTCCATAATGACAAAATAAGATTAGCCCTATGATGAGTGGTGCATGTGAAATTCCTTTCAGTTAAAGCACATTGCCCTGAATGTTTTCTGGCTGGTTTTTTTTTGTTTTTTTTTTTTTTTTTTTTTTTTTTTCTTGTGAGAATTCAGCATCTTGTGTTTGAAAGAGAAAGGAGAAAAGATGCAGATGAGGAAATGCTGTTGTTTAAGGTACAGGGAGGAATGCATAGCTTGTTTCTAGAACATAATCTGTCCAGCTGTGACTTAGTCATCTTCAGTCTTATATAAAATGCGTCCAATGTAAATAGTTGAGCATTTCCCTCCTGAATGCGGCAAACCTTTTATGCTTATGTGAAGCTGTAACAGGCACAAGCCATCATGTTAGGAGTACCTTCATACTTGTGAACCTGCAGCATCCATCATACTGTCAAGCCTCATTTACTCATGTGATGGGATTTTTTTTATTTTATTCTGTTCTACATTTTTTTAAGCTTAAAGAGATTCCTTGCTGTTGGCAGAGAATACAGCACTAATAATTCCAGACAGGAGAGCAGAGAACGTAACGTGAGAACAAGGGTGATTCTCTTGAATCAGACTGAAGGTTTTGTTCATCTCTGACAGGGCCAAAAATTGATGTTTGAGGAAGAATGTAAGGTGAGGAGATCACAGGATCTTGGCTAATGTCTCTAATTTCAGTGTAGTAGTTCATGCTGTTACAGTACATGCAGCCCTGCTCTTAGTCACTTGGATTTCACATAGCTGTTCTTCAAGGAAAGGGGGTAACTTGACTATTATGAAATGCTTTTATATGGATAAATGTATTTCCACACAAGTCCTTTGTTTATATAATTATAGAGGTTTTGGAGGGGTGGGGGAGGTTTTTCTTAGTGACAAGCAGGAACTTGTAAGCTTTGTAGGAACTGGCATGTGTGAGTTGAGAGATATTCTGTGCTAGTTAAGGGATGATGGACAGCCTTGTTTAGGTAGTCAAGGCAACTGACGTTGTGAGTGTGTTGTTAAATAAATGTATTGATAAGGAGAGGTGCTGATAAATCTTATGACTGTGGTCATCATGGAAGGTGACATTTAAAATTCTATCAATACAGTTCCCATTAATACACACTTCATGGAACTGGGGAAGCTGGCATCTTCAGTCACATATGTATGCAGGGCAAGGTCTCCTTAGGAGGGGTACTTGGAGCTGAGCTTCACTTGGGTAGCTGGAAACATTCTTCAAAGGCTTCTGAGAAAGTGTTTGATGTAGTTTAGTTCTAAAAAAAAGTTCTACAACTTTTTTCCTAAGAACTACAAATACATTGTGCTCACTGTGAAGATTTAATGGCTTGGGTTGATGCTGCTTGGGGACCTCAAGGCTGGAATGCATTACATGATTTTTGTGGTAAATCCATATACTGTTTTTCAGGCTGTGCTTGACAAACATGGCCTAGCTCTCATGTAAGCTGCAATGCCAAGTGTAAAAATGACTAGGTGAGATTTTCCAGTCTTTGTTAGGTGAAAAGTCAGATCATCAGAATGTTATTTCTGGCCTTAAAGTACACAGTGATGCAAAGATTTAGTGGCCTTGGAGAAGAAAAGAGCAATGCCCTGAGCAACTGATCCAAGTTGGCCCCTGCTTTGGAGGGAGGGAAACAGTGTTTCAATCAGTTTAATCTTCAGTGGTGTCTTCAAATCAGGATTATTCAGTGGTTGAGTGCAAGTTAGACTGGGTGTAGGAGGTGTGGGGGGACATGCCTGTTTTAGGTGGAGAGGGCAAAAGATAGGAGGAAGAAGGCTGTACTCTGATACTGGAAAAGTTTGTGCTGGAGAAACTGCATTACAGTGGAGACCTGAAATACCTGAGACTGGAACTTGGCAAGGGCACACCTAGCTTTATAGATGGTTGTGAGATGAAATCAGATTTTAATTCACTGTTTAGATTCTTTTTATCTAGATAGTATAAAATATTTGCTGATTCTTGATAACTAGAGAGGTGCTAGTGGGATAATAAAGTGTATTTAGGGATCTCTGAAATGTTTTGCCACGTTTCAACAAAAGATGCTAGTCCATCCAGTTGCAAGGCGACGCATTTGTTAGCAAAACTGAAGACCCACCTATAAATTGTAAAACAGCATTTTGGAAAGCAGAAGCTTAAAGGGCTTTAAGGTCTTTGCAGCTTGTTGCCTCTACATTGTACTTAGGCCATTATTTTATTTAAAAGGGTTAATGTGATTCTTGGGCATATTGAGGAAGAGAAAAAAAAAAAGTGGGGGAAAGGAATGTGAATCAAAATAAGTAATCTTATAAACACAGCAGTGTTGAGACTGATACTGGAATTGAATTTTGGTTTCCATGCTTCAAGAAGAATGCCAGTGTATTTGGAGAGAATTCAAAGGACAGCTGCAGAAATGATCCAAGGACTGGAAAATAAGCCTAATGATGTGAGGTTTAAATGAGCTCACCCTACTCAGCTTATTGAAAAGACAATTGAGAGAGGACTTGATCTTTCTCTAAAAGGACTTGTGAGATTTGCTGACAAAGGCATAGCAATATCAACTGAGGTTAGACAAATTCAATTTTGTATACAGTCTCTTAGCGATGATAGTAATTAAACATCGGAATTGTTTACAGGCAAGGGGAAAGGAACAAACATTTATCTTAGTCTTTTAGGAAAGGCCCAACTTACTTATTTTTGGAGAAAATATATTATGATTTTTTTAAGTTATGATAATACTCCTTTCCTGACGCTGGAATTTAAGAATCTGAAGATTTTGTGCCATGATCAGTTAGTGCAAGTTCAGGTACATGAACTTGCAGTCACAGCCAAGATCATGAAATTAAGATGAATTTAGAGGAGAAATAGTTAAGCTGGTGCTAGAATGCTGCCTTGCATAACACGCATAAGATGTGAAGGGAACTCTGAAATTTAATGCTTTGTGGTGTGCATCATTGGAACGCAGCTCTTTCCCATACTGTGTTGCTTCAGATGTTTAAGATATGGTTAAGGCTTTCTGAAAGCCCCTACAGAGAAGCCCTGATGTAACTGTGTACACTCACTGTATTCAGATGAGCATTCCTGCATTCTGGTTGACCACAGGAAAAGTCTGTAAATCTTTTTCATCCTTTTTTAGAAACAGTATGAAAAAAATTGCACAATGGCAGTGTGAATCTGATTCCTCTGAGAGTGAGCACGGACTCTCCTGGTAGGTTTCATTCTTGAATGAATGTAGGATATTCTCTATCTCTCAAGTTAACTGGACTTGTTCAGAAAGTTTATTTGTGTTTGAAACCAATAATTGTCAGAAGCGGTGTTCTAATGGCACTTGTTTGCTGGTTTTCATGCCATCCAAATGAGAGTACTTTAGCAATTCTACTTGTCCATCGCTTTGTAAATTCACCTGGGGAACTGAGTGACTCAGTTTGGTAATGGCTCCAGATCATCCTTCTACTTTTTATTTGCAGTTGCGCATTCTACCACTCCCTTGATGGCTGCCAAGTTTCTATATTTCCATAGATTACTTTGTTCCAGATGCCTTTACAGACATGCAGAGCTCTTAAGTTCCCTTCTGGTAGCTCTCAAAATCTGCTGCTTTGTGCAGGTGGAGCTCTCCCGGTTGGTTCTGCCTGAGTGCGTGCTCGTCCTTGCCTGTGCAGAGGAGGACATTGAGCTACCTGGGCTGCTCTTTTCTCCTGTGTGGCTGCATTCCTGCCTTTCCTCTCCTCTCTTCCTCCTCCAGGTCCAGTCAGGGAGGAGCCCCATTGCTATCACCTCTGCAGCTGTGCAGTAAGAAAATGATTCTATGTCCTAAGGAAGAAAAGGCAGCTGAACATTTTCTGAACATTTTCTATCAATTTGTCACATTAATTGTGCTGTTTCTGAGGTGGGAAATAAATTGCCTGGCAGCTGTAAGCTTCCTTGCTTAAGGCTAGAGGGATAGCAAACTGCAGGAACGTGTTGGAGCACTACACAACACAAAGCAAAGACCTCCAGCTTCGAGATCAAGTGCAGCAACCCCTGCTGCTCACCTTGTCTGGACCGCCCTGTCTGCCTTAACCTGCAGGAGCAGCTCACAGGAAGTGCTGCACACCAAAGAGGTTGTGAAGGGTTAGTTTAGGAGTAGAGGAGAAATCTCCCTCTTCCTGGCCTTCCCTCTCAGCTGTTCCCTTCTCATTGTTCCCCTCTCCACATCATCATGAGGCTGATGGAGAGGACTTGCTGAAGGAGGGCTGTCAGTCTGTTCAGCCTGAGCAACTTCTTGCATTTCAATCTCTTTGTTTCATCATGTGGTTGTACATACATGTGCTTAGTTGCATTTATGATAATCATGAAAAATATCCTGAATGTATTACTCTGCTCATAATTCAACATTCAAAAAAGATGGAGGTAGCAGATAGCATTACAAAGATGTGTTACAGAACCACTCACTCAGCATCGCTTTCGTGTGAGCTCTGTGTGAGCACTCTGGGCCAACTGTTTGATGTCAATGCTCCTGTTACCACCCACAAGCAGTTAAGGTGGTTGATGGTGTGCTGTGCTTTTCTCAAAGGGAGAAATTACTAATTTATGTGCTAGTCATCAGAAATAAATCAGGTTTAATTGATTTTTGTCTTTTTTCATTCACTGGTTGCAGGTGTTTTACTGCTAATTTCTGGTCATCTGCATTTACTTTGAAAATGTGTTCAACTGGATTATCTGCTTTTTATCTTGTTAATAAAAAAAATGGGCTATTCAAAAAAGTGATCGTGGCTCTCAGCACTGTCTTGCCAAGCTTTGCATTTCTTGCCAGCAGTTAGGAAGTAGGTATTTGGGAGTTTCCTGAGTAAGCATTACACCTTTTTCTCTGTGATTGTAAGAGCAAGCCTGTAATTATATCATTTTACCAAAAAACTTACCGAAATAACTTATAAAAATGTATACTACTTAAATCTGGTTGGGCCAATATATTGTTGGCTGCTGTCTTACTCTGTAAATCTGACTACTGGGTGAACATCCACTGTACATGGATGATCCAACACTCAGAACTGGGGCATGCTGAGTCAGTAGTACCTGCATTTTGGGATCAGTGCATATCTTACCAGTGCATATAATGTGTATATGTGAGATGTATAATGTGAGATGCAGCTCATCCAGAAAAGTGAAACATGATAAAGAACATCTCTTGGACATTGTTCAGCAATGGTTGTCCAGTGGTTGGAAGCCTCAGAAGGGGAGCTAAGGGGTTTTGTCTGATGCTGCCTTTGGGCCTCAGGACTGCTCTTCACCACTGTCCTGCTGACTCAGTCTGCTCTCTAACAGGTTTTGTGCTGGGAAAAGCACATCTGCCAGAAATGTGTGAATTTGCTGGGGGTCCCAGCACCATCTTACATGATCAAGAGTGCAACTGGGCACCAAGTCCTGGGCAAGTGCTACAATTGGTGATGTCTCCTAGAAAGATGTCCCTGAGAAGGGGGTGTGGTGGGACAGTGCAGCAGGCCGAGCCTTGAAACCTGTCACAATGTGGGAATATTGCCAAAATCGTGTAAAATTCACTGGATTTTAATGCATAACAGTGATTATGTAGCTCGGTAAAGGATCTGACTCTTGCCATGTGCGGCACAGGTTGCAGGTGTTTTTGTCACCTGGTTTCTCACTCGAGGCATATCGGACAGACTGCTGTTTGTGGAACGAAGCACAGGAGCACTGCACGAGCCTGGAGTAACTTCCTTACAACGCGGAGAAAAGTGTATTTGCATGATCTCGAGCCCAGGTGCAAGGCTGCAAAACTTGCCAGTTACAAACCACAGAGGCCAGGTTGGAGCTGGAATGGCACTCGGTGATGGTTTGGGCAGGGGGGGAAGGGTCAAAACGAGTCCTGTAATGGAAAGCAGGGCTGAACCTTCGCGTGGGAGCTGCGGCTCTGTAATTGCCACACTGTGTGATGTTGCCATGGCTGCCCGGGCAGTCCCTGCGTGGTTTCCTGATGTGTGAGAGCAGGCCGAGGCTGCCGGCAAGCGCAGAGCTGCCCTACGTGTTTGGGGAGCTCAGGCGTGCGCTGGCAAGCCGCGGTGATGGGAGGATCCCTGTGTGGGAGATTGGAGGCTTTGAGCTCAGTCTCTTCCCCATCTCTTCCCTCCCAACAGATCAGAGAACGAGCTGTGATTTTTGCAGGACTTCAAAACACTTTTTTTTTTTTTTCCCCCCCACTTCTTTCTCTCCATTGTAAAGTCCGTCATTCTGCCTTAAGCCGGGGTCGTGCTAGGAGCGAGGCTGCAGTGTGAACTGGAGAGGCTTTGGGGGGGCTTGCCGGGCCTGGGGGGCTCTGGCATGTTTTGATCCGAGAGCCTGTGGCTGCCTTGCCATCTGCATAGCCTGTGAATAGTTTTCTCTGGCACAGACCTTGTTCCTTAGTGTTGCATCATCTCTGGGAGAAAGGCCAGGTCCGGAGCCCCAGCACAAAGGCTTTCTGAAGCCGATGAAGCTTGTTCTGTGTGTGGAACGTCTCTCTCCTTCCTGTCGTCCTTTCCATGGGATTCCTGAAGCGGCCTCCGTCCGAGAGCCCCCTCGTCAACAGCTGCTTTTTCTCTGCCGCTTCCTGCACACCTGGCTGATGCAACGTCTGCCTTGGAAGCGCTTCTGGAGCCTCCTCTGAAGCGGGGTTGTTTGCCCCGGCGGGGAGTGGCCGGGCAGGCAGCCTTGTCACGTGGCGGCCTGAAATAGATGTATAAAGGACGTACTGCGAGACCTCGAGGCACACGCAGAGAGCATTTAGTGGGATTATGCAGAAATCTTTTTTCCGATACTAGGATTGGAGGTTGTAGTTGTACTCCTGGCAACTTGTTAGTGGTTAGCCTTCCACTGGTTGTAAGTTCGGGATACTGCTCTGTGCCAGTAAATTCTGCTGATTCCCCTTCTATATTCAGCGACTTCCCGTGACTCTGGACTGTCTGAATTCTCATGGGAACTGTAATTCTCTGGCTTTGGATTTGGTCCTAGTTATTGCCCTTTATTGCTGAGTTTCCCTCTGACCTTGCGCGTGGTGCAGGCTTTTCTCCCTGAAATACCTTCAAAATGCAATTTCAAGGTCTAAAGGCTTTTTTCTTTTTGTGACAAGCTTTTAAATTTAAGGTTTGTCTACTTAGGAAGGTTTAATAGTTGCACGGATAAAACCATTCATGTGAATACGATTGCATCCACAAGCAACAAAATTTAGAACAAGGAAGGACTTTGGTCTGCTAAGATTAAGCCAATGTTATTTACATTATTTAAATTTATCTTGAGGCTTACTTGATCTGTAGCCATTTTCTGGTGTAGGCAGGTCTCTTAAAACCTGAAAACATAGGGATATATATGGACAAGATGTGGTGGACTGAGCAGTGAGTGGTGTTTCTAATATCGCTGTTCCTACTTAGCCCCATTGCAGAAATGTATTGCCCCTGAAACAGTATCTAAAAGGGAATATTGTATTTTACCTGTTTCTGCTTTTAGTCCAGTATCCTTGGCATCAACTGCAGTTGATGAGACCTGGCAGTGTTTCCTTCCTGCCACCTGTTTTGGCAAAGACTTAGAGAAGACAGTCGCAGCAGTAATATCAGCTGCCACAGCTGGATTCACTGGAGGTTGGTTGTCAAACTCTTAATCTCAGAGTATCTGTACTGAACCTTTTTGTTTGCATTTTTATGACATACAGACATTTGTCTGTTCTCCTTTTACCTCATGGGAAGAGAGAGCAGCAACCTCACAGTATAGGATCCACATAGCAATTAGGATGTGTTCAGAATACACTGCAGAATAGTTTTGCCCCATGATTGTTACAAAATCAAAAGTTTGTGGAACTGGAACAGAAAAGGGATAATTTTCCTCTTTTCTGTTCTATGTACTTTAATAATTTTTGTAACTTCAACTGTGGTGGCTTACGTGTAATCCTTTTTTTCTCTTGTATTACTATATGTTTTCTAGAAAATAGTAGAGAACAGTATTTGCAAAAATAAAATTTAATAAATATAATAATGTATACTAAATTAAAGATATAGTTTTAAATGCTTCAGTGTTAGAATTTGTCACCTTCATCAGTGACTTGGAATGCTGTGAGACAGAGCCACTGTAAAGCAATGTGTTTAGCTTAGAAAGGGGTTCTTTTTGAGTCTATGGGACTTTTTCCGTATTTCTCCACTATTTCTGTTATTCTTTTAATTTTATTTTGATGATTTGAAATTTCAATGGTGTTGTGATGTTTTCTTGAAGACTTCTTCTGTTTATGACCCTTAAAGTGGACTTTATGTCCCTTATGTGGACTTTAATATGGCATTCTTGGTTGAGCGAGTCCTTTTTGCATTACATTGTTGTCATTCCTTTAAAACATCATCTGTGTCACCTGCTCAGCGCACTGTGTGTGCAGACCATGCAAATGCTGCCAGGTCCCTTCTCGTCAATGTGGGGTGCCGCCAAAATTCCCTGGTGTGTGCCTGCCACCTCTGCATAAACATACCTCAGAATAATTTGGTCTGCCATGGATCACTGCCACTTGGTAATTTGCTTCTGCTTTCTAATAGGACATTTTTATGGAATTGTCTTTATGTATGACTCTTCAACCAATTTAAAATCAATAGAAATTAAACTTTCCAGTAAGGTTCCGTGATGCAAATTGGATATTTTAAGAAAGTCCGAACAAACCCTTGTCGGACATCTTCACTTCTGGAGCATATTGAACTGTCAAGGATGTGATTGAATTGTCCCAGAGAAGGATTCCTGGAGGCAAAGTCTTACCTGCCCTTTTTTAAATCTCTTATTAAATTTCTCTTCTATTTTTTATCATAGTTTCTGAAATCTGTAATTATTTCAAAAGAAAAACAGGATTTTGTTTTGGTTTGCGTAATGTCCAGACTGCCGAAGCAGCAGCAAAGTTTTGAGGTTATTCTTTTTGCTTTTCAAAGTAATTTCTGCTGTCTTGGGTCAGTTGCTGAGAGTACTTGACTGTGCATTTTGTAATTTCTCTGCTTGATGGTTTAATTTCTCTCAGTTGCTCTCTCACCATTTGTAGTCCATTAAGGTGTAGTTCACAGAGGAGTTTAACTAAAATTGTTTTCTTCATTAGATAAAATGATGGAATCCTGTGGATGGCTATGGTAAAAATTGCCTTAAAATGGCTTAAACCTAGTTTAATTTTTTAATTAAATTTACTTACTTTCCATCTGTTTCCAAATTTTATCAAAATCAGTTTGACTTGCATATACCTCAGTTTTAATAATGGCTTATATAGCCTTCACTGAACAACTTTATCAAGCTGACATTAGCTAAGTAGATGTATTCATAAACATGTGTTGAAGTAGTTGGCAGTTCTTTCATAAAGCACTTCAAGAATAATGGGAATTGTTAATGTGATTTCATATCTTGTATGGAACAACTTGACTGATGCGTAGGCCCATGGATACCAAAAGTACTTTAAATCGCCCATTTCCTAAAAGCAGTAGTCTTGCCATTCCCTGATCTTTGACTCCAGCTCTTGTGTGTGGTGAGCAGAAACGGGTCTCACTGGGTTGTTGCTTTTTGACATTTTATAATTTTAAAATGCTGTTGTTCTTGTTCTAAGAGCTTGTCGGTGTTTTGTCAAGGTTCTCAAGATCCCAGAGAGCAAAATGAACTCTGAACCAAGTGTGTATATACAAGCAGTTATTTTTGCATCTGGTTGCATGCATATAAACCAGGGGACAGTTTTAAGAAAAGCCTAAGACAGATAAATTTTAAACTGTTGCACTATACTTGTCAATAATTTGGTTATCGTGGTATGCATAGCTAGTAATGAATACCAGTGTTGCCTGTTACTTTGATCCTTTCTGTTGTAGTCTGAATTCTCCCAGACCCCGTGGGACAGAATTGCTGTATTGCTTTGTCAGCCCGCTAGCAGATGATATATAGATCTAATGATAATAGTGAATACTTGTATCAATATTTCATTCTTTAAAACTGGAACAGTTGTTTCCTTGCTGCTTAGTGAACCCAGCTTGTTTTCAGAGCAGAGCTAAGCATTTGTACTGGTAGATTGAGGCACAATTCAAGTATTTTTAGCAATCTGTTTCACAGTAAGTTGGAACTAAAAGATTTAAGGTTTTACCTGCTCTGCCCCCGTGTCTGTGTAGATGTCCTTATAGAAAAACATCTGAAATTCAGGGAATTGGATGCATTTTTTTTTGACCTAACTATTTGATCTGATCCTGTTTGCACTTAAAGGTGCTTTCCCTTCTGTGAGGATCTGACCTTGACATGAGGTTTGTGTGTGTAGAGGCAGTGTTTGACTGGACTCAGGTGGACTGTGCTCCTATTTGAGTGGCACTGGCTGATGAGAGGACCTTTTCAGCATGGTAAGGGAAGCTGTTTCTGCTTACATTAGATGTCCCATAGGTTTTGGTTATTCTTAAATTTCCAGGGGGAAAGATGAATGAAGAAGATCTAAGATGCTAACACTTGTTACACTGCTCCACATGCCAAGTGATTTGCCGCTAGTGCGGATGGCAGTGTAAGTGTGAACTCATCAGACCTTGCTGTCTCTGTCTCAGATGAGGCTGGTGGAGGGGATGCCGAAGAAGGCTGCATGGCAGAGCTGCTCTTAGGAGTTTTCCACCAGCACTGGACTGGCCTGTGGCAGTACGAAGCACAGGAGAAAAAAGTGCTTTGAATTTGATATGACAAGTAATGGCATGGGAGCTTCAAGATGTGCAACTCATTACACACAGAGCTTGTCCTTTGTAGGTGACTTACCCATTGCTGAGCATAGAGAAGATGATGGTAGTTATTGTTCAGATACTAGTAATTCTGGGTTGTCAGAAGTCTGGAATCTGGTTCCATTTTGGGACTTCAAGAACTGAAGTTGTTGGGAAGTGTGGGAAGAGGTAAAGGAAGCACTTATCTGTCCTTTACTGTCTGCAGACAAGAAGTGATCACCATCAATGCATGTGGAGGTGATTTCCCTCTTCTCCCTTGCCCTCACATGTTGAAGTTTTGCATAATCAGAAAAAGTTTTTGTCAGTTTGTCCACGATATGGTTGTACCAGTGTTACCTTTTTATCTTTCTTGGCCATGCATGAGACACTGGATGCACAATGGTTAAGTATTTCAGGCTCTCTGTGGACACAGACTCACAGATGTGCACTGACCCTGCAGAGGAACAGGATGAATCTCTGTCCTCCCCCTGTTTGTTAACTGCTTTGCCCTTGAATCTGTGACCATGGGAGTGTGCAAGGGACATGTTCTGTCCCCCCTGAGATTGGACAGCATCTCCTGAGGAGCATCAAAGGGTGATGGAGTCTGAATTTAGGTAGCACATGCAGTCTGTGAGGCTGTGCCCAGGGTTTTTTGTCTGCAGGTGAATTTTTCATGATGCTCACTAATACTTTGTAGAGTCTGTCACCAAGTGTTGCACGCCATGAGTGCCCCAGAGGTGTCTGTATGACTGGGACATGAGTGAAAACAGGAACAACTACATCTTAAAGGAGGAAGCTCTGGTGAGCTGTTTGACTCACCATGCTTGATTGTCCCTGTTAGTACAGACTTTTAACATCACAAGTCATAGTTTCCAGCAGTAAGTTTTCTGCATCTGCTTTATTTGTACTTGGATGGCACTGGCTGTAGAAGTGAGCCAGTGCAGCGCTGCAGCCGTTGCATCCTAAACAGAGTTCCAAAAATCAAATTCACTGTTACAGCAGCAGGTGTTGCTTAACCTTAACTTGGCCAGTTTAGATTTATTACAGTTCTTTCTGTCAATGTAGGATGTTACCTGAAATAACTGAATAGCATATATTCACAGTGTAGCCAAGGCAGCCACTCACAGCAGGTCAGTGCTTTGGTGTGTGACCTGCACTGAGTGAGAACTGGGGATCCCCCAGAACTGGGGTGGCTGTATGGGTGGATGCTCATCTGGGCTGTT
Organism: Hirundo rustica; assembly: GCF_015227805.2. Taxonomy (NCBI): domain Eukaryota; kingdom Metazoa; phylum Chordata; class Aves; order Passeriformes; family Hirundinidae; genus Hirundo; species Hirundo rustica. Next base: position 11,588,713 of record NC_053461.1, read on the forward strand.
CTGATGATGTTGGGGAAGACCAGGTATCTTTATACCAGTATGACTGGTTAAGGAGGATGGTGTGTAGGTGCCAAATGTGGAGAAGAAAAATCTTTAAATGCTGCATTTTCAAAACCAGATAAATACTATCTACCTGTTAGGCCATCAAAATTTCCATTTCCATTTGATTTCAAGAAGAATTGTGTTGTGAGGGAGACAGATTTGTGCTGTGGTCTGAAACTCATTATATTTGAATTAAGACTTTGAATTTTAGTAAAACTTCTTCCAGTAGCAGCAGAGAGAACTGGGTGTGACTTCTATTTTTTCCCCTGTACAGCTGTATTTTTGGGGGTAGAGGTAGGAAGGACCTTGGGGATTGAATATGCAGGAAATTGGCCAGTTTGGTAGGTGAACATTTAGATCTCAACCCCAGCATTTTCTGTCAGGCTGGTGTTTTGCATGTTAGCAGGCCAAGTTTCATGGAGTCCAGACTGTAATGTGGCCTGAAGGTGATGTGGTCTTGGACCGCACTTGAAGTTGGTCTCAGCAATTCATTTTGAATTGTCACATTGTCAGAGTTGAAAGTACCCATAAAATGGTAGCACCAAACAGTAAAATCTGAGCATGGGTGATAGTTGGGCAAGTATTGCTGGATCAACAGAAAAGTGAACTGGAATTTGCCTTGTTTAACCTTTCAGATTGCTATTTCATGTTTCTCCAGTAATCTCCTTCTCAAAAATGGGAGTTAATCAGACCATATCAGCGCAGCAGCATTTGTACAGTGCTGATAGAAGGAGGGTTTCCTAAGAGAACTGGGTGAAAACTTGTCCCAGTTACTCCTGGACTGACCAGGTATCCTGTGACTCTCTAGACCAGAAGCTGAACCTGAAATCCTCCAGCCCTGCTGAGTCACAGGCAGGCAGGAGGCTGGAATTTGTCCTGATGAAATATCGGGCTGCTGCCAGCTGGGTATGGTCATTGGCAAAGGCATGAGATCGATAGAGGGAAAAACATCTAAACAAGTATTTAAAAGACTACTGGGTGTGAGGAGAGGAAGAGTTTTCCATGTCCCTTAAAGGGAAGGGTACTTCAGACACTGAGAAACTTGTCTTACTTCTTTTCACCTTGTGCTATAGTTTTACGGGACTCTGTTGAAGCAGGGATTGATGTCTGTAGCTTTTAGCTGTATTTTAGGAGCAGTTTGTCTCATCTTGTGTCAGTGTAGAAATCACAACTCTTGTCACAAGCACAAGAAAGGGTAAATAAGACACTTCTGGAAGGTCCTTTATTTTTCTTTTAATTTTTTTTTTCCCAGAAAACACACTCAAGGACACTGGGCTGTCTTGGGTTGAAACTGCTTGTGAGCTTAGTCCTGCCTGTTTTCTTTTTCATCTCCCACCTCCCCGTGAGACCATTGCTTTGGGGCATAACAGGGAATTGCCACAGACCACTTAGAAATCTTTATGTGCTACTTCTGTAATTCACTGTATGCCTGTCATACTGTCTGAAAGATTTTCCATCAGGATGTATGCTGAAGAAGAAAAGTATTTCCTTGTGCCTAGAGAAGTGGCCTGCCTTTTAAGACAGGAAAAGGCAATATAGCATGTAGCGTTTAAACTTTCTGACTCTCACTCTTCATTTGCCCTTATAGTGACCGTGTGTTTTTGTCTTTCTGGGTGTTTTGTGTATTAAACAATGGCTGGACTGTGGTGTTCGAAGGCAGTTCCCTGTGAGAAATTCGCTCCCCACAGGAACACTTGGCTCACGGCCTCTCTCTAGCCCAGGAGGGTTTGCTGGCAGAGCCCCGAGATGCCGGGAGCATGTGACAGCAGGCTGGCCCGTCTGCGCTGCCGGAGCCAGGCAAAGGCAGTGGAAAGTATGCAAGGCCGCCCTTGAAGCTCAACGTGCAGAGAAAGGTGGTTGTCACCATTTTTCTTTGGTTTTGGAGCTACTTTTGCTGTGTACAGAAATGCAGCTTCTCTCTGTGTTGTGGGGGGTTCTCTCGAGCTGTGTAGAATAATAGCTCCTTTATGCTCAACTGTGTTATTGAGGTTATTTACATAACGAGGAGCTGATCCCGTTTCACCTCCGGCCGCCATCCGACCCTAGGAAGTCCGCGTTTATGGGCGATTTCTCTCGCGGCCGTAGCGAAGCGCTGTGGTCAGCAGGGAAGGTGGAGCCCGGGCTTCCCCGGCTGCCGCGGCTGCGCCCGGTGCCGCCGTGACTCACCCGGCTCCCGCACGCAGCCAATGGTCCCGCCGCCTTCCCCCCGCGCAGACGTCTGACGTGGCTCTGCCGTGGGGCGGTGTCGGGGGCGGTCGAGGCGCTGCGTCAGGGCTCACGGAGCCGCCGGTGCAGAGTCCAGGATGGGCCTCGTGGCCCGGGGGAGCCGTCGGTGGTGTGGGAACAGCTGCTCTGCCGCTCACACTCACCTGTGCTGTAGGCCCAGCAAATGCGCGTACGAACTGATCTCCAGGGAGAGGTCTCAGCTCGGCCCACCGTGGCATTGTCTAGTTGTCCACGGAGATGGGGTTTTGCCTGTAGCTTGTTTGGAGAAAGAGCTGGGAAATGCTGGTGGTAGAGGGCTGCGGGTGATAGGTGACAGCTGCTGCTTATATGCAGAAGGAGCTAATAGATTACTTATCTTATAATTAGTCCTAAGTTTACTTGGGGGAGGGGGAAAACTATCATTATCAGCTTTAAGGCAAAGCAGCTCATTGCATGTCAGTTCAACATTGTAAAAAACCCTCAACGTCCCCACCGAACTACTACTATCTACCTCTTTCCTGGCCCTACGTATGAGAATGAAGTAAAAATGATGCGGCATGTCACTGATGGAAATCTATTTCTGCTTTTCTTTGCTGTGAAAGCCTTCTTTAGAGGCATACAGGGAGTCCTCATCCCGTAACGGCGATGCAATGCTTTGTTTCTACCCTGGTAGGTTTCCCCATGTCCGTGACGTGTTGGCCGAGGCTCTGCGGCTCCTCTCCGCCCTCGGAGCGGCCAGTCGCTGCCCTCTGGACTCCGTGATCCCCGACGGGCGTCATGAGCATTGCAATCCCTCTGGGAGTCACCACACCAGATACGTCCTACTCCGACATGGCTGCAGGATCGGAGTGAGTGTTACCCCACGAATGAGGAGAAAGGAGAACGGGAGGGTGCCAGAGGGCTGACCTGGAGTCGGGCTGTAGGATTGGTGCCAGTGCTTTCTCCTCTCAGGAGAAAGGGGCTGCTAGTCCACTGGCTGTATGAGAGATGGATGTTGACAAATGCAGTGTAATGGAAATTGGTAAGTTTGACAGAGGATATTGGGAAAAGGAGAATTCCAACAGTATGAGGCACTCGACCATGGGTTTTGTATCAGCTTGACTAGTAAATCTATACTCAAGTGCAGGCAGTCGTGCGTTTGCTGTACCCAGGCTTGACGTTGGTGCGGTACAAGCCGCCTCCTTTCCCAGCAGCTGTAATATGAGGGATCAGCATGCTGAACCTTCCTCTCAGTAAGAGCCTATTAGCTCAGACTGGATACCAATCTTGTATGTCTGATTTGTGGACACCTTTGGAGTTAGAGAGAGCTGTGATGCAGCATCAGCCTGGGTAGGCACCTTTTTTTTTGTTTCTGCCCCTGAGCAGACTCCAAGGAGCACAGCTCAGAGAGCATCCTTTGGAGTCCCTGCCACAGGACCATATGCAGGGCTCTCACTGCAGCTGTATCTCTGAGGCCTTTTGGAGAGTACTTATATTTCTTTTAAAAGACTCTGCTTCTGCAGAGTCAGGATCATTTCAAAATCAGGAAAACTGCATTGTGATCTCTTCTTAAAACCCTTGTTAGAATGATGTCAGCTAGGATGAGAGTATGTTTTTGTCAGGGAGAAGAGTGAGGGCTGAAGTTTATTTCGGTATGCTCCTACCTCCTACTTTCCTGAATCCTTCTTTGAAACACGGGCTGTACTATCTCTTTACAAAAATCTACAAATGATGTTTTGGAGATAGGTTTCTCCTGTGTGTTATTTAAAGGTACCTACTGAGCAAATACCTGCATGTCAGCTGGATCAGCAAAGAACAGAAATTGCTCCAGACTCTATTAATTTTGATCTGTAAGAGCAGGGGGCTAAGTTGTGAATCATTGTTTTTCCCTTCCATCTCACCCTGATTTGACTATGCATAGAGTTTGACTACACAGTCGTACTCTCTGTAAGACTGCTAATGCTCTTTTTTGTCTGTCTTGGCACTGGCCCCATTCTAGCCATTCTTCTTCGTGATGCTTCATTCCATCCTAAAGCCCACATTTTTACATGTTGTTTTTAAATGGGGAATCAGAATCTAGTAAGTTACTCATCTGCACTGGTTGCATGATCCTTCACTTTTCAAGATCTAACATTTAGTATTGCTTGTCACCCTGCTTCTCCCACAGCAGCACTTTGAAGACTCAACATGCAGGAATTTTAAACTGTTTATGGCAGGAGGAAGAGTGCTAAATAGTTTGCCCATGTACTTTGCTTTCAGAGCTGAGTGTGGTAGGGAGAAGAGCCAGATGTATCTGCGCATGTGTCCCTTGTAGCATTCAAGTATCAAAAAGACTGCCTATAAACGTTCTGCAAAGCATTTTCTTTCTCCCTTGTAAGAAATTTGTAGGTCCAACTTGAGGCTAGGCTGGGGTACTTTGAAAAAAGGCATTTGAAGAGTTCTGAATTGGTTTCTCTGCCTGTTTTCCGAAAATTTGGAATGCCAGGACTTAATTCTCCAGGCTTTGCATCGATGCACTGTTACTGCTGAAGTGTCCTCCATAGGTCTGTTCAAAGTTAAGGCTGTCATTCACTTTGCCTTTGAAACTCTCTGGTTTGATGCATAAAGTCTGGGGTACCTGAACTTTGTACCTCTTACAAGGAATTGATTCCAAGATGTACATCACAAAGGAAGTGGGGAAGGTAGAAGGAAAACTAGCTGATCCTCTTTACAGGCTGAGCTTTAGCATCTTCCCCGGCCTCTGATACAGCGAGGAGGTGAAAATGGCGTAGGGTGTTGCTTCAGATGTTGTTCATCTGAAGGTGAAATGGAGGCTGCAGAGTAGTTTTGCTGTGTTAGTCTGACTGCATATTGGAAGGTGTGGAAGCTCCTCGGTGTGCTGCTGCTGAGGAGGCATGGGCCCCAGCATTGTTGCCCCTGGACACCGTTGCACCAACAATCCTGAAGTTTTATTGCTAATGCTTGCGGCAGCATTGCTGGTATTCCAGTCTGACTGTGGTCAGGAATGTGGGTGACTTGGACAGAGGACGTATCTGCTGCTTAGACTGTTTAGGCTCTTTTCCTTCTAATATTGAAATATTTCTGAAAGTGTTATTAAACCTGAATGGATTTGACACTGTACCAATCTGAAAGTCCTAAAGGATTGTTGCAAAGGCTGGATTATGTGGCAAGCTCTACATGGTACCTTTTATTAAAAAGTATATCCTTTGAGAGAAATCATCTATATTGCCTGCTTTTGACAGTTTAGCTCGCTGTAGTCATATTGAAAACCAACTGAATTTATCATGTCATGCTAAATCCTGAGCTACAGAAGTGTTCTTTGTATAGGTATAATGTCTTCTAGTTTCTGCAGTTCTTTGTACAATAAATTAGTGCTCCTTTATGTTGCAAAGACAGATCCACCTTACTCCAGAATAAGCCAGAAGCTCAGAGGTTGGTCCCTTGGAGAATAGATGAGGTTGAGTGGCAGGGTGGGGCAAACTTCAGTGCAGCAGAGATTTCAAGAGCTAATAGGAAGTCCAAAGTGCAAGGGGTTACTCTCCTTGAGTGCCTAAGCACTGCTCCATATGTGATTGCTGGCCATTGTTTGATGGTGCCTGATTCACGCTAACCATGTAGGACCCACTGAGAATCCTGTGAGGTCTCACCAGAGCAGCAGAGGTCTGAGGTAAAGTTTTCCTTTTCTGTATTTTTCTTCCCTGCTTGCTCAGCTCCATGCTGTAATTTTTATGAAGATTTCATCTGCAGACATGATTCAGTAATATTTGGCTGTATTCTGATACAGGCCCTACTTCTGATCTGTGCACAGGTTATCTGACTTGTATCTTCTACTTGTAACAGAAGACAGCGTGTTTCCATGCTGGTGTTCTGTCTTTAGCCTCATTATCTAATATCCCCTGCATTGAATTGCAGCTGTCCCTTCTCTGAGTAGGGTTTCTGCAGCTTTCTGCTGAGGATATACCTTTGATTTTTAGCTGTTTTTTTTCACCACCCTGTGGTGGGAGAGTGTATTGTACCTCAGCAGCAGATTTCCTGTTCTGCTCATTGCAGGCTGCTGTATAGAAAGCACAGGGTGAATCTGATCTGTGGCTGCTGTCTGTCCAGGTCCTAGATTTTGTTGTCTCTTTGTAACAGGAATCTCCAATTCCTGGTAGTTGTTGTCAGGATAAGCTGCAGTTTTCCTGCAGGCTTTATCACAGGATGTTGGACTCAGTAACAATTGGTATCTGAGGGAGAGAGAAACAAGCACAGGTGCAGGAAAGCTGCTTAGCTGCAGCTGAAATAAGCTGTTGCAGAGATAAAATGGCAGTACTGTTCAGTGGCTTTGAGATTAGGCTAGCTGGGTTCAGATGCGAATGCTGAACTAGACCAAATTTCCTCAACAATAAGGAAACAGAGCTTCTTATATGCTAATTACCTTTTTAACTTCCCAGACTGAGACCTAGTTTAATGAGCTATATAGGGTGGCCTTTACACAGTTCCTTCCCTCTGAAAGCAGGTTCATCCTGTACATCCTGCACACATGATGCTTGGTGAAACACATGACACCACCTCGATTTCATAAAGTTTCTTCGTTTTGAGCTCATGTGTTCGATAGAAAAGAGCAGCGAAATACTGGCACTAAAAAAATGATGTTGTATTGATGGGTTTTACTTCTGGCCCTTTCTGCAGCCCAGAGTCTGTGGAAGCTAGTCCAGCTGTCAGTGAGAAGAATGTGTACTCCAGCCACGGCTATGGGGCCACCCAGAAACACAGCTATCGCGGGCTGCCTTACGCAGTGAGTACTCTCTCTGCAATGAATCAGCTCTTTATTGTCTACTTTTACTCTTTTCTCCTTGTTCCATAGTTCTTTGCCTATTAAGCCTTAGGAGTTTTGGCTTATTTATTAGGGGACACTAAGTTAGAGCTGAGTTCTGCCATACATTTTTCATTTCTGTGTTTATTGTTTGTGAAGTCTTACATACTCTACAACAAACTTTATTAGTGTTCTAGGCAATAGATTTTTAACTGAATGAAGTATATGAATGAAGCTTGAATATAATATGAATATATAACATTTTCCTGGTGGTAATTTTATGCCCCATTTGGTTTATTGAGCACTATCTATACTTGTTTCAACTGCGCAGATTTTCACAGTGGTAACTTAAAACGAGAATCAGGAAGCAGTCAGGAAGAACAGGAGTGTGGCTTGAAGCTGTGGGATGAACAGGGTGTCACAGAGTCATTGAGGCTGGAAGGAATCTCTTGAGATCACATAATCCAGCCTCCCTGTTCAAGCTGACTCTGCTTGAGCAGGTTGCTCAAGACCATGTCCAGTTGAGTTTTGAATATCTCAATAGATAGAAACTCTGAGGGCAGCTGGTTCCACTGTTTAACCACTTATGTTGTCTCAGATTATTAGCAGTACAACAGTTAATGTCGAAATAGCCTGCTTGTTTTCATAGGTTTGAGTTTAATTCGTTGGTGCTGAAGGAAATAATTTACATGTTCAGAGCTATTACTGTACCACCTTGGTAGGTTGAGGAATTCAGGCTATTGTTTTACACCAGTTAAATATTAACCTGGGAACTGTGGATTTGGGACTTCAGTTTCTAGGCATCATATCTTCACATTAAAAGTAGTACTGCAAATACTTATTTTCAGGATCATAATTATGGAGCCCCTCCTCCTCCAACGCCGCCAGCCTCTCCTCCTGTCCAGACCATTATACCTCGTGCAGAACTGAATGGCCTGCACTCACCTGATGAAGAGAACTCCGGGGATAGTGAGAGCTCCTCAGAAGGAGAATCAATTCCCACTTGGTGCCACTGCAGTGTCTCCCAAGATGGTTTCCTCCTCAAGTGTGAAAAGTGCAGGTAAGCTTCAGTGCAGTGCAGATCTGGGCTGCTCCTTGTGTTGACTGCTCATACCGAACCGTGTCACCTTTGGGCTGTGGGACAGACTTCCTTTTGCTAACTGGAGAGTTCTTTCCAGTGCTTTACCCAGTATTGACCCTCCTCCTTTGCGTTGTCAGCCTGACAAGTGTTGGTGGCACCAGGAGTGGAGATGAGGATGTTAAATCGATGTTCTTATCATCCTGGGCCCCACTGAGGGCACGCATCTTGTGACATCCTGTTGAATTTCAAGTGACTTTACTCCTACAAACCAGCTTCAATTGTGCATTCTCCTTTGGCAGAGGAATGAGCAGGGGGAAGGTGATCAGACTCCGCCGCCGGAAGCAGGACAACGTGTCAGGTGAGTTTGCGGTTATAATTCTGATAACGGTGACTTGTATTTTCTTTCTTCAAGACCTTTGTCTTTTGGATGCCGTAATCATCTAACTGTGATCAGTGCCAGCTAATGTTCTTTGCCTCCCAACCACTGGGATTTTCTCCTCTCCTTACGCTTCACCTCAGTTAGCTCTAGGGAAAATCAGATTATCTTGTGGACAGAAAAGGAGAGTTTTCATCAGTGCCTTTCTGTGACATATCAGAAGTTTGGAACACCTGTTCCCAGTTTGGGTGGGAAAACAGAGGTGGTATAGTACTCTCAGGGAAGAACTGTGCAGGGGCAGCAAGCTGTCTTGATGAAAATGGGCATAAGGGTAAACTGTGCTCTCAGGGATGAGAAGCTGTTGCTCATGAAGCACTTGTCTCTCTAGGCGGGGACAGCAGTGCCACTGAGAGCTGGGATGAAGAACTCTCTCCCTCCACAGTGCTGTACACGGCCACGCAGCACACGCCGACCAGCATCACACTGACCGTCAACCGCGTCCGCAGGACCAAACCCAAGAAGAGGAAGAGGAGTACAGAAAAGGCTCGCGCTGCTCCGAAGGCCAAAAAGATCAAGGTATATGGAGTGAGACAAGGCTGCTGCAGTTCCTACCAAATGCTGTGCAGGGTGTTGTTAGGAGCAGGTTGACGAGCTGGCAGTAGACAAGAAATTTTTGTCCTGTCAAGAATTACTCTTTCGGGTGTAATAATGGGACGCCTTGTATTTGTGACCTGCTCGAGTACGTGGCTGTTGGTTTAAAAATTACCTTGCTGGAACTCCACCCTTATTTCCCAATGTTGTCCATTCATGCTCAGTGTTTGGACTCAATTACTTATTTTTTTCTTTTGCTGTATTAGGATTTGAGGAAATAGTTTTTGGAGTCCAGCTGTTTGCAGAAAAGGGTCAGTCTGTGAATGGAGTGAAAAACGAAGGGAGCATGGTATTTTTTAGCAGGCTTTGTTGAGGAATTTGGGCTGCAGAACTTCTTGGCACTGTTCTTCAGGGACAAAGTGCCTGTGTGGAAAACTATGTAGGTAACGATGAACATTGGTTGAGGGATGACTTTACTGTTTTGTTTGTGAGGGTTTGGGGACTGAAATAATTCTGAATTGCTTATATTGGAATGCAAGTGTGTGAGCAGCTGGTTCTCTCCCATCATCTGCCAGTTTTACCATGATTTTCCACAGGTTAGGTTTCCTTTGAAGTTCTTCTGGTAGGCACTGATTAAATAAAATGCTGGGGGCAGGAGCTACGTGAGATCTGGAGGGGTTATTTTTATTTTTTCTGAACCACCTTGATCTGATGCTGGACCTTTCTTGTATTGAAGCAAGTGGGGTTAGTCGGGACAGTTTTGGTTTTGATCTTGACATTTTTACTTAGTGAGGCAGGCTTTTTTATTTCAGAAATCCTGGCCATCAAGCTTTTCAGCAGTTTCCACAGGATTTGCATTGCAGAGTCTCTTTTTGTTCAGGTCCATTGTTTCTTGTGTAGGTTTTCCTGTAATTCTTGCCATCTTTTATTATGGATTCGAGGAGGATTTAGTCTGGTTCTGGGATCCTAATCCTTAGGAAATTTCTAATACTTTGTTTTTTCTCTCTCTCCTTGTCTGGGGGACAGGCTTTTCGAGAGGGCTCACGAAAGTCTCTGAGGATGAAGGTGAGTAGAGATGATAATCCTCTGTGATGGTGGTGGGGTTTTTTTCCCGTTTATTTTGTGCCTCTTTTGATTTGCCTGGGGAATTTCTGATTGTGGGGCCAGCCTTGTAATAAACTCAAATTTTACAGTGCACCACAAGGAGGCCTATTCAAAAGGGTATCACAGAAATTGCCCCTTGAACCTTCCATTTGCTTCTGATAGCTTCCAGTCAGATAATGCAATCCAGTTCCGAGAGGTGATTGATTCATGGCACTTGGGAGTGGGGTGTTTGATGTAAGGGATGTAGAACTGGTTGTGGCTGCTCTTCTGTGAGGGCAGTTATTGTTTGATTGCATCAAAGCTATTTCAAGCTTGGACATCAAAGTAGTTCACAATTTTAATACTGGAAGTCCCTGGCAGTGCTGCCTTGTTCCTCTCCACATCCTCTTACTAGGGATAGATGGGACAATATATTTATCTCTGACTTCCTGCAATAGTGGTAGGTGTGGCCATTGAACAGGAAGGTTATTTGACAAAAAAAAAGTAGACTTGAACTGTGAGCTGCATTTGTTTCTAGACACACAAGAGGTGCCTTAAGGTTTCCTCAGTTCCACCTGACCCCAGTGCTGCAGCAGGCAGTGGCTAGCAGGTGGCTAAGAGGAAAGAGGACAACCCTGTGGTGTCCCTGTGCACGATCTCCATAGTATGCAAGTGACATGAGAGGGTAAAAATGCATGAAAACTCTTACTGTACTTAATATATATGATTAAAATAATGATTGCTCTTCACTTGTCCTTGTTACTAAGACCTCAGTGTCATATGTGTCTCAGTGCGATGTGAAGCCAGTTGAGTTACTGAGCTCTGGAGTATTTGTTGAACTACTTCAACTAGTGCCAATTAAAGAATGAAGCTTAAGTATTTTTCTTTCTACCAGCTTCTGTTTTCCTCTCCTTTACAAGACAGTCTAAACGGATTACCTGATTTTGCCCTCTCTTCTTTGCTCTGCTTAGGACTTGCAGTTTTAACCCTCTGGGTATTAGCTTATGCTCTACATTCAGTTTCTTGGAACTCTGATGACCATTTAGCTAGAAGGTTCAGACTATTTTTGGATCAGTCACTGCAAAGATTGAGATGCAGTCAGCATCATTGAGCATTGTGTTAGCCGTGAGTGGGTTGACTGTAAGACAAGCCTACATGAGATTTATTTGCCTTTGTGTGTTCTTTGCCTTTGCTTTTTGAATGTACTTAATTATTCTTCCAAAGTGGCTTAAATTTTTTTTTCTGGCCATGTGCTAGCTTAATTTTATTTTATGTAGCTATGCCAAGTACCGACTTTCAAGAGGTCTTAGTTCTGCACAGAAATCTCAGTAGATTTCTAAGCTGTACACATTTTTCGGCATCTGCACCCTGAACACTGTTGTACAGTCCTCACAACCAACACTTACATAGCTTGGAACAGATTTGCCTTTTTTTGTGGCTTATTCATGTGCTTGGAGCACTGTGGATAGGTTTTCCTGCTGTGTACTAGCCATTCATCCTTTGCTGTTTGGTGCAGAATTCCCCTTCTGAAGCACATGCCTTGGATGAAAACACAGCTGAAGGGTGGGAGAATCGGATACGCCTCTGGACGGACCAGTACGAGGAAGCCTTCACGAACCAGTACAGTGCTGACGTGCAGAACTTGCTGGAGCGTCATCTAAACTCTAATAAAGACTATGTGGGCAAAACTGCTATGATGGACACAATCAACAAAACAGAGCTAGCCTGCAATAATACAGTTATTGGGTCCCAGATGCAGGTAAGAGCAAGCAGGACAGAGGGGGAGTAGGTCAGGCCATGGGTGAGCAGTACTGTAGCTCAGACCAACAGGCATAAGTTTGATAAGAGTGAATCAGAAGCGATGCCAGTACTGAGAGAGATTCGCGAATATTTGCATTAGACCAAATCAGTGTTGCTAAGTTGGGGGTATTTTGCATGTTTCTGTGATGTGGTTAACAGGTATTTTACCATAAATACTTCTCTCACTGAAGTATTTCTGCCTGAGGCGGAACCAGATCTGTCACTTGCTGGAGATAGGAAATTTCCACCTGAGTTTTCCAGTCCCCTTTATTTATTTTTAATTTTGTCTTTTGACTCCTGTTGTGTGGAAGGCTATTTTAAAGAACCTTTCAACATTATTTCAGTGTTTTGGATTATTTGGACTGTTGTAGCTTTCTTATGCATATTCACATGCACATTTTATTGCACAACTACAACTGATTTTAGGAAGCTGGTCTCTTCCTAACTTTCCACTGATAAGCAGTGGTTGGTGTCTTGCCATCTTTATGGAGTGCATGTAAACAAGCCAGAACAGGGAACAATGTGTTTACGTGGTGTATGTCCTCCCCACTCATACTCTTCTTAGTTGTGGTTTCACCTTATCTGTGCTTTATTGAACAGAGCACAGCATTCCTATACAGTTCAGGCTTTTCTGGGCCTTCCTTGTCCAGGAAAATGGAGATAGTTGCATCTGACAGGGTGGGCTGCAAAAGAGATGGGGCACTCCTGTATAAAGGGAGCAAAGTCAAAAACTTGAATATCAGATACATGTTCTTGCTTGGATCATTCTTGTTTATATCAGCTGACTCACTCAGTTCATGTGCTCCCTCCCACTTTTCCCTCTGCTTTCATGCAGGTGAAGTACTTCAGGCAGAGCACACATATTGCCACTAAGGGATAGTGCAGAAAGAGGACTTTAGACCAAACTTTCTTCCATTCTTTCCTCTGGTTCTGCAATAAATAAGATTTCAGGGAGGGTTGGGAGAAACACTTCTAGCTGGCTATGTGAGTAGCCTTTCTAAACAGAGCAGCCAAGGAAATGCAGAGGAGAAAAAGTTCAACTTCTCTAGAAATCTTAGCATTTTTTGAGACTAAATGTAACCAATTCCATCTGCCTCACATGGGTTTTAGGAAAAGATACCATACATAAATGTGCTTGTTCTTGTCATGCTCTCTCAGCCTCTCTCTTTCCAGTACAGACATAAGTTTTCCCATAGTAAAATGTGGCCAGCATTTGAAATCAGAAGACTCCAAATGTGATACATGCCAAAGAAACAAAAAAGTAGAAACTTGCAATACTTCACAGTGATGTGTACTTCCTGTAAACAAGCTGTTGGTAGGTACTTGTCATTGCACATGCTGGGATGGTGTCAGGGGACATTGTGGCTTTATAGTTTCTCTTGGTCACCAAGGAAAAAACAGGTGGCTGTCCTGGGTTGCTGCTTGTCAGCTCCTGTGTCCTGTTGTCTCTGCTCAGGAGGTGGCTCTGGAGTGTTGTGAGGAGGGCACCTGCATAGGTGTGGAGCACGTGCTCTCATGCACTGAGTTCTATTTTTGTTTCACTCATTTGTCTCATCTTTGGTAGGTAGGCAAACTGAGAAGGCTTCTTGGTTTGCATCAGTTGTCTATTAACTAGGTATCATTACTGAACACAAAAATAGCTTCTCTGTGCGATAAGGGAAAATAGGCACTTTGCACTAGAAAAAAATCAGGAGACTGTGCCAATATACATTTGCTAGCTATGTAGAAATATTGTTGCTGCTCTCTTTGGCCATGAAGACTCTGGAGAGAGGAGAAAGGAATAAAAATAATGTTTTATATGCCCTGCATACTCTTAATAGTTCAGAAAGTTATTTGATTTTGGTCAGCATTGATGCAAGTTTATACTTAAAAGAGATTAAGATGTGACCCAAAAGCCTTCTCAAACCAGGAAGAGTAGGGAAAGATGAGTTAGGAGTTATACATGGAACATATGGGATTTTGTTCATTGGATTATTTTGGGTCTCAGGTTGCAGCAAGAAATGGTCTCAGGTTGCACCAGGCAAGGTTTACATTAGATATTATGATTTTTTTTTTTTTTTTTTTTTAACCAGAGGTTTTACCAAACTGGAACAGGCTGCTTGGGGAAGTAGTGGAGTCAGTATTCCTGGAGGTATTTAAAAGACTTGTGGATGTGGCAGTGAGGGATATGGCTTAGAGGTGGACTGGACTGTGGCAGGTTAACAGTTGAACTCAATCTTAGAGGCTTTTCTAACCTAAATGATTCTTTGATTTTATGGTAAACCAGTTCTCAGCTGTCGTCATGATGCAAAGGGAAAGTTGTGAAAATATGAAGCTGTTTAGTGTTGTGAATAAAATCATCTTAGTCCTGGCTACTGCCAGTTGCTTGACAAACTGAAAGCTCTGAATCAGTTTCCTGACCGTTGTTGCTAAACCAAACCCAGGGTTAGTATTTGCCCTTTGTTGCCTCTGATAATTGCTGACTTGAGCTCAAAGCCCTGACTGATTTCACATTCTGAAGTGAAGAGCAAAAAGGCTTTTATAAAATAAAGCCACTGAGTATTATGCAGATGTTGTTCTGCAAACATATCAGAACAGTTTTGGCTGATTAGTAGTCAGCAGTCCCTAGCCTGTGACATGAATAAAATCATTTGTTCTTTTCACACATGAAAGCATGGCAGCTAATCCACTTCATATTTCTAAATTCAGAAAATTAAAACAAGCTGAGCTGTGTCTTACCAAATGAGCTGTGAGATCATTCCTGTTTTACCAAACTCAGATAAATAAATTGTACAGATGTAGACCTTCTCTTTCCTGCAGGGACTTTCTCCTCCTCTGACCACCCTGCCTTATCCCACCTATATTCCCCAAGCTGTTTTCTGGCGTGAAGTGAAGAGTAATACAAGTCAGTCATGGGGCAAAGGTGAGAGTGAAGGCTACCAGACATTAACTTGCATCTCTGAAAGATATGATCTCATTATACTCTTAGAGTGGTGGAACAGTTTAGTTTGGGAGGAACCACCTGAAGGTCATCTGATCCAACCCTCCTGTCTAGGGCCAGCTTAGGTGAGAAAGTATAAAAACAAATAAGTGATAGTGTAGAAACACAATTATTCAGCTGGAGACACACTGGGTCCTAATTCAGCTAATAACTTCAGATACTTTCTTCTTACCTTCTGTCATACACTAGGAAATCTGGTCCCATTTATGTATTCTTTGTTGCCACAGTTGGATAGTATGAAGTGCTAAAAGTAATTTAGCCACTACTCCATGCAGTGTGAACAGTCTCACCCTACAGTTGGCTCATATCATGGGTTTGTTGATTGGAAGTCAGGACCAACAGTGCGGCTTCTTAGGCTGGAAATAACATGTTTCTGTTAAGCCACTTGAGTGGACTTAGAGAATCCTCTGCGAGCTTCTGTCAGGACATAAGACCTAAAGAGATGACCTAAAGAGAACCTGCAAGGTTCTTCAGTCTCCAGCACGTGTATCCAGGTTTTTCCAATTGCTGGCAGATAGAGTGGTATGGTCATGCCCATAGGCATGACAAATGTAGCACTGGATTGTATCTTAAGAGGTGTTCTGGGCCATTACTCCCATCTGAATAGGTTTCAAAAGAATATTTTTATAAAGCTGTCTTTATCCTGGATCTGAGTGAGAGAAGTCAACAAATAGATCTTGCTTTACTAGCTCATCCGAGATGTGCAGTATAATGTCTTATACAAACAACAAAAGTCATTTTCCTGAGGAGGTTTTTTACAGAGGAGATACAAGATCAAGGAAGAAAAGGTTTAAAAGATCTGTCGTTCAGTATTTTCATGTGCTCAGTACGAGGGTTTTGCTGGGTTCCCAGTGCTGCCTTAAGACATTAACTTTATTTCCACAAAGTTAGAACATCATGTTATTATTCAGGCTGAGCCCCTTAAACTAATTTTTGTCCATTTCAGCAGAGTGCTCAGTAGCTGTTTCTAATGAGAGTTCTCTCAGGAAAAGTTGGGAACTTGCTTTCAGTAAAATTTTGTGGTTTACTCCTAATTTAGATACATGATTGTCATTATTACTGAAGTCAGAACACTTATGTTTCAATTCACTCTGGAAAAGTATCAAAACTAGGCCCTTATGAGCAGTGAATAGAATGCTTAGGAAGAAAGAGGTACATCGCTGGTGGTGAGGCAGCCGGTCATCTTCACATAATCTTTACTTGCAGAGAGATTAAATCTGTTAAGTAAGCCAAGTAATTTGTTTTTATAGAATGAGTCTTTCCTGTACCCTAGTGCTTATAATATCTCTTCCAGTATTCCATAAAATATGTCATATTTGGATGTCTGTACTTAAAGAATGTTGTGGTTTCATGCTGTCAAGACACATTATTGTGGAAACCCATTGTAATAAAGCTGCAGAGTTTAACATATGTTTTAACGAACTGTCTTTACTTCATTAAAAAATTATTTCCTCATGTTAAATAAAAATCAACAGCACTAGCTGAGCAGAGATATGTAGAGAAGTTTCTGGATGGAGGTGGAAATTGCCAGCCTAAGTCTTTGGCCTGTTTGCTGGAATTTACCATCTTCTGCAGAAGGAAAAGTTTGCATTTTTTCCACTGAATTTGTGACAACCCACAGTTTAGGGAATATCTGAATTATTCTGGCTGTGAAAGTGGCCATAATTGCAGAGCAATTCCCAGTTAGTAGCAAGTGACAGGTCTGGTTATGCCTCCTAGCTGCAAGACTGAAATACTTAGTCTAATAGATTTGTCAGACTATTGCTGAAGGAAAGGAATAAATACTTTTTGCTTTCGATAAATATTATCAAGGTGTTGGTCATTACTAAATTGTTACAAAATAAATAATATATTCACCTGGCAGAGTTTCTGTGTGTTGCTATTAGAATATTTTTCTTTTTATGTAGGTAAAATATTCTTCATGAGTTAGAGGCCTTTGGTTCAAATTTCCCTCTTTTGCTCTGGTTTTTGTTACAGCTGCAGCTGGGAAGGGTGACTCGGGTTCAGAAGCACCGGAAGATCCTGAGGGCAGCAAGAGACTTGGCACTAGATACGCTTATAATTGAGTATCGAGGGAAAGTTATGTTACGACAGCAATTCGAGGTCAATGGGCATTTCTTCAAAAAGTAAGAGTACTATGAAATGATTGGTATGAGAACATCGTGGCACAGAGAGACTGGTGTCTCTGTGGGGTAGTGCTCACTTACAGGGTCCTGTCAGCCTTGCCTTCCATAGAAATGGGAAATCCAACATACCATCTCAGCTTGATGCTCTGCTTATGGACCAAACCCTCTGAAATAGATCTTTTAAATTGTTGGAGGTACATGAGCCCTCAGAGCAGTAGTGCTGATGGAAGTGCTGCTTCCAGTGAAGTATGGGATACCTGTTAACAACAGTGCAGTAGGAATTGGGTATTTTGGGATTGAGATGTTCTGTTACTTCTCCAGGCCATATCCCTTTGTGCTGTTCTACTCCAAGTTCAATGGTGTTGAGATGTGTGTTGATGCCCGCACCTTTGGTAATGATGCCAGGTTCATCAGGCGGTCCTGCACTCCAAATGCAGAGGTAAATCTCTCTTCATCATCACTGTAATTGCAAATACATGTTTTATATAAGCTTAGTGTTTTCCCTAACTTAAGATGCACTAAATGCAGTAAATTCTCTGTGTCTCTTGCTTGTTTGGTGGTTTATACTTGGAATATGAGGCAGTTTGGGAACATGAGGGAGGTTTTTTGGAAGAGAGATTTCTTATATGTCTTTCCTTTGGCTGCACAATGATACTGAGGGTAAGCAGGTGATAGTAGTTGTAAGTGGAAAAGCACAGTATGAGACAAGAGCAGTGAAGCAGGCTTTTCTCTATGGAGAATTTGGGATAAGTATTCATAGAGTAGAATAAGAGCTACTTTGCAAAAGGAGGCTTCCATCTTGGAAGTAGGAAATGCAACCCGTGGAGATATCAGTTTTCTTTTTACTTTGTTTAACAAGGTTCGTCATGTGATTGCCGACGGGATGATCCACCTGTGCATCTATGCTGTTGCCACCATTGCCAAGGACACAGAGGTTACCATCGCCTTTGACTATGAGTACAACATCTGGTGAGTCCTTCACCTCGCCCGGGAGCTCTCCACTGCCCTCCTGGACTGGACATCTTCCTCCAGCCCTTTCCTCGCATTCTACATATTGCTCCGTTTTCTACTGAATTGCATTTCCCGGCTATTCTGTCCAGTTCTGCTGGCATATTCTACAATAGAGGCCATAAGGTAGCCTGCTGTCCTTGCTTTGGCACGTGGTGAGATGTTTAGTAGGAGATGTATTGAATGTCTCTGTGCAGGGGTTGAGAAATGAAGAGTGACACGAATTATGTTTGTGTTTTGGAGCAGCAATTATAAAGTGGACTGTGCGTGTCACAAGGGGAACCGGAATTGCCCCGTGCAGAAACGTAGCCCAAATGCTGCAGAACACCTACCTCCACCTGTTTTAGGCACACTGATTGGGGCAGAAACACGCCGGCGAAAGGCCCGTCGAAAGGAGCTAGAAATGGAACAGCAGAGCATTGCGTCGGACGAGAACAGCAGTCAGCAAACTGAGGAAGTTACTGAGGGACCTGCAGCAGTCAGTGACAATGAGGTAAAATCTTTGGCCCCTTGTTATATGCATTGCCATTCAGTGCTGCAGGAGCCTGATTCAATAGCATTGGAATCTTGAGAACAGAAACTGCAGGAAGCCTTTTTTTAAACCTTTAGCACCTTGTAGCACCTTAAATTACGATGGAAGTCTTGGTAACTTTGAAACAGTCTTAGGTTACTATGTCTGGGTTTCTCTCTCAGGTGCCAGAGAAGGAGGAGAAACAAGAAGGGGAGAAAGAGGAGCCTGTAGATGAACAGGGAGCCTTGGTCCACAGCAGACGGGCAAGTACCTCTCTTTGTCTGGGTATCACCCTCTTTAGGACTTGTTTCCTGCAGTGACCAACAGGTCCAGTTGGTTATTTCACTTGTTTGAACACAAATCCCATCTGTTACTGATATTCAGGAATTTGATTACCAACAGGGGAAAAAAAAAAAAGGCAGAGTGAAAAACCACCCAGGCTTGGTTGATTTCAAGTCACAGGATTTATGTTATAGGGTGCTGCAGATTAGGAGATAACACTGTGGATTTGTTTCCTCATTGAAAAGTTTAACTGTTACTTTCAGGACTATTCTGTAGTCTAAAACACCCCATCAGCACTAGATTCCACAAGGTAATTGGACCTTTTTTATGTTCCTGCTGCCCTTCCTTATTGCCAGTACAAGAATTTATGGCACTATATAGAACCATAGCATATAGAAAGGTTTAACTGTTACTTTCAGGGCTGTTCTATAGTCTAAAACACACCTTTAGCAAGACTGTCAGTGCCAGATTCCAAAAAGGTAATTAGACCTTTTTTTATGTTCCTGCTGCCCTTCCTTATTGCCAGTACAAGATTTTACGGCACTGTGTAGAACCACAGCGTATTTGAGTTGGAAGGGACTATCAAAGGTCACCTAATCCTACACCCCTCAGTGAGCAAGGATATCTTCAATTCAATCATACCGAGAACCAGAACCTGATTTTTCTTAAAACTTGATTGGTTTTGCTGGGTTAGAATTGTAAACAGGTATCTGTTCAGTGTATGTTTTCATAAACATGTTGCCATGTGGGGAAAAGGATAGGATCAAGTTCTAAAAGTTAGTAAGAGGAGTAGAGCACCAACAGTACTATTGGCACCTACTTAGGAAATCTCTGTGTTTCCAAATTATTGTTGTCTTAAGCAGTCTTCTTGATCAAAATATATCTTGGTGCTCTGTGATCTTTGATAATACAGTCCTTTTTTAGCCTTCATCTTTACTGGGTAGAGGTGGTGGTTTTTTTCTTGTGTTGTGTATGGCTCCTGGGATTGCTGCCTGGCTTAGAATGATTTATGCATATGAATGGAGCCATTCTGGCTCTTAAGACATTAATTTAAATAAACAAGAGAAAAATCCAAACAAAAATGCAAATACACAATTAAAACAACCAACCAACCAGAAACCCAAGGAAGAAAAACAGAAAAATTGCTCCCATCCTTTTACCAGCCAACAAATGTATTGAAGCTAGGAATTCCCTGTTTTTCTTTGCTCACCAATGTCATAATCATTTGCCTTCCTCTAATCAGGGATACGGATCTGCCAAGTGTAAATTTCCTGAGAATGCTATAAATGTTAAGATAATGCAGCAACTCAGAGAGCCAAGGGCAATCCATCAGATTGGACTTAAAGCTTGGAGGGAAGATTTCATTTTTAATGCAAGGCAAGCTGATCTCTTTTTGGGACAGAATAGTTCAGTAAGCCTAAGTGAAGTGTTAGTTTCCCATCAGCCTGTAAGCCCTGTTCCTGTAGGTTGCATCAGTTAATCTGCTCTAATGCGATTCAGTTTTCTATACTTGGCATCAGGTAAATACCCTTATCTGTCGTTTCCCCAGTCTCTCTTTGTGTGTGTGTGTGTTTAGTATTTTTTGCCAGAAAACTGTAAAGGCCAGGCCATGGATTCCAAGATACTTTCTTAATGATAAGTCTCAGAAGACACTTGACCCCACTTCTTAAAACCCACTTGATGCTTGCCAGTCACTGCAACATTATTGTACTGGGCTTTTTACATGCATAATTACCAATAATTTCTGACAAAACCAGGTGATAAGATTTCCTGTCCTTTCTGTTTACTTAATAAATTGACTTGGTTTGCCTCTCTGTTCTCTCATGTTCTGTTTTTCTTATCCACTATGTAAGCTGTTTAGGCAAGAGCTTTTCTTTTTGAGCTGGGTCATCTTCTGACAGTCTTGCTGCAAAAAGAATGAATCTGAAACATTTTAATCAGTTTGTGTGGTGTATTACACTTGCTGCAAATTACTGAATCCCTTCTATTTCCCCTGGCTTCTGTTTGGTTCTAACATTTGGTCATTAGCACATAGCTCTATTTGTTTCCAAGTCATCTCTTCACTCTACTTATGCTTTTTTATGGTTTTTAATTCTTCAAAATTATGCATTTCCTTGTAGCTGCTCTATAAATATAACTCCATAGTATCTAAGTGATCCTATTTAAGAACAAAGTCGAGTTCTTCTACTTGTGCTACAAACACATGATTATGTTGTTATTCTGGGAAATTTGCCATATTGAAAAATGCAAATAACTGATAAGAACTGCTTCTCTCTGTCCCCTGTCTGGCTTTTGTCATTGCTATTTGGCAGTTGTTCTCTTTGTGCTGCTTCCCATATCTGTTCTTGCCTTGTTTATGTGCATAATTTACCATGCTTACTTCGATTTACCCTTGTGTTGTAGTCCCGGGAAGACAGGAAGGTAGAAGCCATCATGCACATGTTTGAGAACTTAGAAAAGAGAAAGAGGAGACGAGAGCAGCCGTCAGACCGTAACAGCACTGATGCTGAAATCAACATCAGTTCTGAAGCTCCTGAGCTGGAAGAAGTGAAAACAGAGACTCCTGAAACTGAAGATGGAAGTTCTGCACTGAGTGCTCCTCCTCCTCCTCCTGTTTCTAACAGTACCAGCAGTACTGGGGTGAACACACGACGGTCCTCACAAGCAGCGGTAAGATGAAGATAGAACTGTTTGCTATCTTGTACAAAGCTCAGCTGCAGCATTTCTGATCATAAGAGCGTTCAGGTGGGGAGGAGCTTTGTGGGCTCTCTAGTCCATTCTGAGTTAGGTAAGGACAGCTCTGAAGGTAGACCAGGCTGGCCCGTGTTTTACCCAGTCTTCTCTTGAAAACCTCCAGGGATGGAGATTGCACCTCTTCCAATTCATGACTGTTAGGTTGAAAAAAATTTGCCATGTATCCAGTCTCAACCTCTCATTTCAGTGTATGTCCATTGATGCACCACTGCATCTTCTTAGTGGCTTCAGGCTGTTTGTAGAAGACTGCTGTTACATCCCACTCAGTCCTCTCTGGGCTGAACAAGCCCAGCTTCTTCTCCAGGTGAACCCTTTTTGTACTGGTGTGAGCTTAAGTTGGATGCATAAGTGCAGTGATGGAAAGTTCTTTTCTTTTTGTTTGGGGTTTTTTTTTGACCCAGTCTGCTTTGGATGCATGTGTTCCCATTTTATGGCAATGCTCAGACACTTGCCTGGAGTGCTCCCTGTCAGCTCAGGTCAGGAATAAGAGCAGTTACCTTGAGACATGCAGCAAGTTTCCTATTGCTGCTTTCTTCCTAAAGACCCATGTTCTGTCCTTTAAGAATGCAGAAGACAAAACGATAATGTGCCAGTGTTGAAGGGTCTCCAAGGCCACCTTATGAACCAACACAGAGTCCAACAAGATTTTGAGAGTCAGGTAGTGTCAATAAATAAATCTCAATTCTCGATCCTGTATGCAGAGAAAAGGAATACTCTTAGGGGTGCTCAGACTAATGACAGTTTATTTTGTAGGATGCTGTCCCCGAAAAAGCAGTGACTAAGCCAGCTCCAGCGAAACCCTCCAGGCCCCGACCAAAAAGTCGCTTCTCTCGATACCGGACCAGTTCAGCACAAAGACTGAGAAGGCAGAAACAAGCCAGTTCCCAGCAAGCTGAACTCACACAGGCTGTCCCAGAGGAAGGAAGCACTGCCAGCTTGGTAACCACAACAGATGTCAGCAATATGGAAGGGCCAGGAGAAGGCAGACAGTTGACAGGATCTGACCCAACTGCCGTTCTGGCTACAGGATCCCAGTCTAATCGAGCTGCAGTAAAGTACCCCAAAACAAAAAAGGTAAATACGATCAAGTGCTCAAGGTTGGGATGGCAGGATGGCATGTATTCATTTGGGATGCAGGAAAGAGGTTAAGTTTCAGCTTAGAATTGAAGACCAGAAAGGAATGTGACTGCAACTGTCATGTGAAAACTAGGATAAAGGTGGAAAAGAGGAAAAATTGCAGAAGCTAGCAGGCAGCTGCCACATGCTAGGCATAAATAAGCTATTAATACATGTAGTTTTGTGTCTAGAAACTAGTTTTGAAGAGGGTGATCAATTTTTTGGAGAATCTTCTAATAAGATGAATGGAGCATAAAATTGAGCTACTTCTGTGACGTTGGGTTGTCTCCAACAGGTGAGAATTGGGTTTGACACAGGAAGTCCTTCCTGTTGACAAGGAGGGGCGTTTTAGCATGTGGGCTGCCCTGAGCATTGCTTCCCATACACCACTGTGCCATTTTGCCTTTCTTCTTCGCCTGTCCTGGTTGCACTGACGTGTGTGTTTCCTCCTTCAGTACCTTGTTACCGAATGGCTGAACGACAAGGCAGAAAAGCAGGAGTGTCCAATTGAGTGTCCTCTGCGTATTACTACAGACCCAACAGTTTTGGCAACTACCCTAAATATGTTGCCAGGTCTTGTGCACTCCCCGCTGATTTGTACCACGCCTAAACACTACATTCGCTTTGGTTCACCTTTCAACCCTGAGAGACGTCGAAGGCCCTTTCTGTTGGATGGCGTTTACAGCTCCTGTAAGAAGGTATGTTTGCTCATGTCTTACCTTTACACGATGTAGACTCCTCTTTCTGGCCCCCTTGTAAAGTTCTTGTGTCCTTCTGGAGTTTATTTCCATGTATTCCCACTGAGCTAATGTGTTGATGCAGTGTCCAGGCTATGACTGCTGACCCCCTTGCCAGAGTTCAGTTTTCATCCTTGGCTTTTGCCATGGTAGGACAACTGTTGTGTGACTGCCCTTTTAGAAACGTGCTTTCAGATCTGCAGTGGCTGTTTGTTATCCGGCATACACAATTGAAGGAATGGTGATTGCTTCCCTTAGAAAGTGTTATGTTATTACTTTCACAGTCAGAGGATTGTTGGCATTGTGAGGATAGGACAGTGTTGCAGAGGGCCTCATGAATCCAGTGCCTCAGTTAAGATCCATTGTCTTTAGAGAGGCTGTGTGGTTTAAAAGCTTTCAGTTTGCCTGTTCACAAGAAGAAGTCCACAGCTCTTTGTTTGGCATCACAGACTGCCTATCTACAACAGATACCTGAGGCTATGCAGGAAGCCTGAACCAGGCCCAGCTAAGGATTTGGTTCCTCGAAAGATGACCAGTAAATGCCAGTATTTACCCATCTGCAGGAAAGGCAGTGTAGTTCACTCAGTCAGATTTGTATTGGAATCCATCTTCCCTGTTACCTGTTGGTTTTGCTTAGAGACTTTCCAGTTCCTGTGTGATTACCTGAGAACAATTCTATGGAAATCTTTTCTGTTCTTCCTGTCTTGGTGGCTTTCAGGTACCATGTCCTGGCTTCTTTGCCTTCCTTTGTTTGAGGGTATTTTTCCAGAGAGAACTTTTGGACTTGACTGTTGTCCACCTTCAGCCAATTTGTTGTCATGCCCTAACAGTCTCTTCAGTATTTCCTTCATAGGTAAAGCTCTTCATGGTTCATATGTAGATGTATGACAACACCTTTTCTGTTTCTGTGTGCTTGGGCAACCTCCTCATGCATCTTTAAGCTGAGAACTGCAAGGTTTGAGCTTCTTTTGAACCTTAACAGTGTCTTTGAGCCCCAGGGAAGACAGAGACATCCAGGAGCAAAGCTGGCAGAGTTATTTGGGGTTCTGTGCTCAGTGCAGTTGCCGTACAACTGGCCAGCAAGCTCAAAATTGAGGGAAAACTATTGTCATGGAACATAAGTCTTCTGCTCGTTGCGGCATTTTAGTCAAATGTTAATTCTCACTGCTGGACAGGGAGTAGTGGACTAGTCTCACTATGGATGACTTGCATTTAGTCCACACCTTCCTTGAAATTGTGTCCAAGACTGAATGTTGTGTTGAAGCTGGGACATTTTCAAAGCAGTGAAGTTGCTTTGTGTCTTCTAACCTGTACCAATTTTGTGCATCCCAGTATGACTGAGTTTTCTTTGACAGGTTGATTTAAACTCATGTTCAGTTTGTGATTTTGTATGTTTGTTAGAACAAGCCATTAATTTCGTAGCTTGTAATTGTAGAAGTGATTGTTCTAGCCTGTGCTAAGCTGTGTTGTGTTTTTCCTATCCATTTCCCAATTTAGTAGGAAAATTATTAATGGTGTCATCTAGCGTTCTTGTTTCTTAATCCAAAAACTTAAATACCCTTCCTATTCCATTAGTTAATAAAGTACTGACAGTTGTTGTGTCCAGAACAGATGTTACAGAAATAATTTGTTAGATTTCTACTTTTTGAATGTAAATAATTGTTCTGTGTTCTAGCGAGGGGTTTCATCCAGTTTGTAGGAGATCCCAGGCTTTTTCTTGGAAAATGCTTTTTAGCATTTTGGTGGTTTTATGACTTAACAGTCTGGAGATGTAGAAATCTGCTTCTCATGTTCAGGAATGTTTAGAAAACTTAACAGGGAACACCTCCTTTTCAGCCAGCTGAGATCTAGAAATGGTCCAGAACTTGATGATACGCTCTCTCAAGACCTGATCTGTGTCTTGTCTACTTTTGACTATTCAGCCAAGGAGGTTGGTTTATAAAGGCTGTTGAAATAGATCACATATTTTCTTGGATTGTCAGCAGGCCTCATCCTTAAACTACTGAGAACTCTGCCCAAAAATTCAGCTGATGATGTCAGTTTGCATCCAAAGCATGGCAGTGTCTGAACCTCGCAAGGAAACTGAACTGTAACCTGCTCTCACGTTAATCACACACTGTGCAGTGACTTGGCTGTCAGATCAGATGCCACGTTTGAGGTAGAGGTGCTCCAGACTGGCTGGCACTTCTTCCTTTTGCTGGCGGCCACAGTGGAATCCCTTGAGTTACATTTGAACAGAGAAGAAGCGTCTGCTGTACAGTAGTGAAGGCCATCAAAATAGATCCTGTCACCTGCTCTTCATCCTCGCATTGAAGTTTTCACTTTGAGGATTGTGGCCACTGAGTTCGTGATGTACTTTCACGATAGCTTTGAGGAATCATAAGACACACGTGTATCTCTAATAGGATACACATTGCTGGCATGCAGATGAACTGTGGATTGCTGAAAGGTAAAAGTACAATTTTAAACCTCTCTAGGATAAGAAGAGTCTGGTAAAGTGAGTCCCCTGGGTAAACTACACAAATGAAAATTGCTGTTTGCTTTTTTTCTGCAGTTTGCTGTCATTTCACTAGATCACCTGAGTGTTTTTCCCTTATATTGTGGCAGTTACCTTTATAGTAGAATAAGCAAAGGTTCCTGCCTGCCATCAGGGGTCAGTTTGTATCAAGATACGGGGCTAGCACACCTACTGCAGCAGCTGATTTGCTGAGGCTTCAGTTTGTTTTCTCTTGTGTGAGATGTGAAACATTCTGAACTGTCCATGTTCAGATGACTACTGTGACTTACCTTGTTTATTAGTAGCTGAAGAAAAGATTTGGGTTTATTATTCTTTTCTTGGTTTACTGTCCTTGAAAACTGCTGCTTGCATGTTAATCAGATTTTTTTTTTTTTCCTCAAATTTCCTCTCCTAGGCAGGAAACAGTTTTTTTTGCAAAAATCAGTGGTTGTAGATAGTTCATTATATTTGTGTCCCTTTTCCTTTAAATTATTATTGTTTTAATAGTTTTAGGTGCCACTGTCCTGCATTTCTGTATCTATGATTTGCTCTTTACTTGTAATCTCTGTTACTGCTGATGATTGCTGCTCCCAGAACCCGTCAGGAGCCCCACCACAGCAGGTGGCGGGCCCAGCGCTGACAGTCGTGTTCTAACGCGCTCCCAGCCGAGCGCACGCCAGCGAGGTAACACCAGGCTTCTGAGCAGCCTGCCCTGCTGCACACAAGTGTAGGAGCTGGAGTGCATCCTGCAGGATTGCAGAGAAGGTACCCGAGGAGTTTCACGTTTATGCAGTCTCATTCTGTTTCAGCGCTGGATCAAACAAGCCCTGGAAGAGGGGATGACTCAGACCTCACCAGCTCCGCAAGAGAACAGAACCCAGTGTCTATACCAAAGCAATGAGAGCAGCAGCTCCTCCAGCATCTGCAAAGATGACCCAGGTAAGTGCTCAGCACCACCAGGGCAGCATGGGCACTGAAGTCAGACTGGAGAATGTGCTGAATACCGAAGACAGCTCTACAAGTGACGTTGAAATGTGTCCTGCTGATGGCACAGCTTACTAGAAAGTTGCTTTGCTGTTCATTCAAATTTCTGCAGACCCATTCTATCCTGAGCATCTGTAAAGTTTCTCAGTATTTTCCTATGAAAAGATAATCACTTAATTGCATTATCAATCTCGTGCTCTGGGATGTCTTGTACAATGGAAGGGAGGGGGGTTGAGGGAAGAGAGCCTA